>NC_133932.1:132546934-133912683 GCF_031877795.1 Strix aluco | reverse complement strand
CCACAGCCGAGCCCCCCCCTCCCCGTCGCCGCTTCCCCAACCCCCCGCGCACCGGGACCGGGGTGGGGACGGGGGGTGACGGTGCCTCGTGTGCCCTCACTGCGCCCCCCGCCACCCCGCACCAAAGCCCGGCGCTCTCGGGGGACACGGCGCGTCGAGGGCCAGACCCCTCCATCCCGCCCCGGCGCCATCCGCACCCCAGGCAGCGCCCAGAGGGGCCGGGCCCGGGGCTTCCCCGCTCCCTCGGGCCCCTCACGGGGGGTGCAGCGGAGCCGCTCCCTGGCTGGGCAGGGCAGCAGACGCCGGGGGGGACACGGAGAGGGCGGGGCGGGACCGGCATCCCCGGGAGCAGCGGCTGCAGCTCGGGGCGCCACGGGGCTTCGTTTTGGGCAGACGGGAGCCCCGCCCCCGAGCTGCACCGGGCCCCGCGGGAAAGGCTCTGCCCACCCGCCCCCCGCTGCGGAGCCGCCCTGGGCTCGGCCGGGAGAGAGGGGACGGGCCTCGGGCTGGGCGGGAGCGCGGCTGGAGGGCCGGGCTCGGATTGGCCAGGGCAGCTGTCCATCGCGTGGGACGGCCCGGGGGTGGGCGGGGGCTGCGCACCGGTCGCCGCGGTCGAGGAAGCGCCTGTGCGCGCCCCGGTCGGGTGGCGCTTGTGAGTGCTGCGTTGGGACCGGCACGGAGCTGCTTTTCCGCTCCGCCGACGGATCGCGCCGTTTTGTCCCTCCTGTGTGTTACCGGGGGCGGGAGGTGAGCGACCGGCTGCGTGGGGACTGGCCAGCGGCCGGGTTCAAACCCCGCCAGGCCTTTGGGCTGAGAAGGGGACAGATCGGGGCCTCCCGGCGATCCCTTGGCCCCTGAAGGTTTGATCACCGCGGTTGCCGTGCGGAGTGCCCGTGCTGCGGCTCCCCCCGTGCGAGCTGGGGGAAGATTCCGGTGTTGCTGTTCGGTGGGAGGCGGATCGATGGCGATGCAGGCGTCGGCCCGGGGGCTGTTTACGGCTGCGTTGAAGAATTCCGGGCATTTCGAATATCCCTGGACTGTTGGCGTTACCTGTTGCCGTCTTACTGCTGGGAGCCAGCCCGTGGCTCAGGCTTGGTTGGGGGTGAAGCAGCTATTGGAGAGAATCCCCCGGAGATCGGCCCCAGGGCTGGAGAATTCCGAGTGGCTGGGGGCGTGGGGTCGCCCGGGCAAGTGCCTGGAACCGTGGGCACCTGCGGTGCATTGGAACTTCGCTCCCTTATTCCTCCCTTATTGGAGCTTTGGGGTTTGTTTGGAGAAAGTGTAATTGCAGAGGGGCCCAGGTCACTGCAACATGCTGGAGCCTCGCCCACACCTAGTGGGTGCTGCTAAGGCCTGTCCAGTGCCCTCCAAGGAGGGAGAAGGGCTCTGGGGCTGGGAACAACCGCCCAGACACCGCGGCCCCTCCCAAGTCCTCAACAGAAGCTGCAGCCGCTCCAAGGCTGAGGGCAGGCGCTGCCCCTGAAGCAGGGGCCCAGCCCACGCTGGTGTCGGGTGCTCCCAGACAGAAGAAGAAACACCCAGAAAATCCCCTGGCAGTGTACGGGGTGAGGAAGAAGCAGGGCCAACGCCAGAAGAGGAGGAGGAGGCGGCAGAGCCAGGGACAGTCACCCCATCGTTACCCCTGAGTGACCTGCCAGAGAGGCGGAAGGATTTCAGCATTCCCCCAGGTGAGCACCTCGTTCCCCAGATGCTCCAGTGCTGGGATCGCAGGGCCAGGAGTGTGGAATGAGAGGGGAGGGAGGCCAGGCAGCTGGGAGCCCTGTCTAGGGAAGGGGCATCGACAAGGCAATTGGGAAAAGGACACAAAATCTCAGTCTCCAGAGGCGTCTCCTGTCAAGGGTGAGGGAGAGGCATCCCTTGAAGGGAGATGTTAGATGTCATCCTGATGCCTGTGAGCTGCTGGCTGCCAGCAGTTGGTGCACGTTGCTGTGAGGGGCCTTGGACAGGATTGTGCCCAAGGACATCATTTTTGTAACTCTGACATGTCCATCCCGGGGAGGGCAGAGAAACCAGCAGACACCTGTGGCAGTCAAAGATAAGAAAGCTGAGAAACTTCACAGACAGAGCAATGAGCCAAGACGAGGCCTTATATGAAAAACTCAGAGTTCATGGAAAGCGGGGAGGTCCCGACAGATTGGAAATAGGCCAATGTGACGCCCATCTATAAGAAGGGTCGGAAGGATGATCCAGGAAATTACAGGCCTGTCAGCTTGACTTCGGTGCCCGGGAAGCTGATGGAGCAGCTCATCCTGAGTACCATCACACAACACGTTCAGGACAACCAGGGGATCAGGCCCAGTCAGCATGGGTTTATAAAAGGCAGGTCCTGCTTGACAAACCTGATCTCCTTCTATGACAGGGCAACCCACTTATTGGATGAGGGAAAGGCTGTGGATGTTGTTTACCTTGACTTCAGTAAGGCCTTTGACACCGTTTCCCACAGCATTCTCCTGGCAAAACTGGCTGCTCACGGCTTGGATGGGCACACGCTTTGCTGGGTAAAAAACTGTCTGGATGGCCGGGCACAAAGAGTGGTGGGGAACGGAGTTAAATCCGACTGGCGGCCGGTCACGAGTGGTGTCCCCCAGGGCTGAGTTTTGGGGCCGCTCCTGTTTAACATCTTTACTGATGATCTCGACGAGGAGATCGAGTGCACCGTCAGTCAGTTTGCAGATGACACCGAGTTGGGTGGGAGTGTTGATCTGCTCAAGGGTAGGGAGGCTCTGCAGAGAGATCTGGACAGGCTGGAGTGATGGGCTGAGGCCAACTGGAGGAGTTTCACTAAGGCCAAATGCTGGGTGCTGCACTTGGGCCACAACAACCCCCAGCAGCGCTACAGGCTTGGGGAGGAGTGACTGGAGAGCTGCCAGTCAGAGAGGGACCTGGGGGGGGGGGATTGATTGATAATGAGCCAGCAGTGTGCCCAGGTGGCCAAGAAGGCCAATGGCATCCTGGCTTGTATCAGCAATAGCGTGGCCAGCAGGGACAGGGAAGGGATCTTACCCCTGTACTCAGCACTGGTGAGGCCGCCCCTCGATTACTGTGTTCAGTTTTGGGCCCCTCACTCCAAAAAGGCCATTGAATGACTCGAGCGTGTCCAGAGAAGGGCAACGGAGCTGGTGCAGGGTCTGGAGCACAGGTGTGATGGGGAGCGGCTGAGGGAACTGGGGGGGTTTAGTCTGGAGAAGAGGAGGCTGAGGGGAGACCTCATGGTCCTCTACAGCTCCCTGAGAGGAGGGTGCAGAGAGGGGGGATGAGTCTCTTGAGCCAAGGAACCAGCGCCAGGACAAGAGGGAATGGCCTCAAGCTGCGCCAGGGCAGGGTCAGACTGGCTCTTAGGAAGGATTTCTTTGCAGAAGGGGCTGTTGGGCATTGGAATGGGCTGCCCAGGGCAGGGGGGGAGTCCCCATCCCTGGAGGGGTTGAAGAGTCGGGTCGACATAGCACTTAGGGATATGGTGTAGTTGGGAACTGTCAGTGCTAGGTTAACGGTTGGACTAGATGATCTTCAAGGTCCTTTCCAACCCAGATGTTTCTGTGATTCTGTGAAAGGACACTAAGAGACACCTCTTCAACAGCCAGTAGGGACCACCGCAGACCACCTAAAACCCCCATGAAAGCCCCTCAGACCCTTCCACAGATTTTAGGATGCTTGCGTAACTTATTGACACAGGCATTAGATCCTCTGGAAATAGGTGTGTACTTCTCGGAAATTACAGGAATATTCCTTTCTTTTATTGCCTATAATAAATGTGCTTTTGTCTTTGGGCATGGCCGTTGGGTGGAATGATCGCTCGTGCACCCAGCGCTGCAGCACAGACTGCCTGCCTTCTAAAACTTCCAGCTAAGCCTTAGAGGGTGCTGCTTCTGAGACCGAATTTACGGTAACATTTGGCGACCCAGGTGGTACACTGCTGCTGAATCTCGACGGATCCGTGGGATCACAGGACCTGCAGCCGGCACCGAGGGATTCTCAGGGAGAGCCTCTGATCCCTGGGCCGAAGAGCTCGGAGCAAATCCCCTGGTAAGATGAAAGGCATTCTGTCAGGATTTCCGGTTGCCTGCTGTCAGATGTGGCGAAAGCCTTGCCAGGTTGGGCCAGAAGGGTACCGAGGGGTTCGAGTCCCTCCTGGACAAGGTCTGGTCTGAAATACTGTGGGTTTGAGTGTCACCCGGTCTGAAATACTGTGGGTTTGAGTCCCATGAGGTCTGAAACTGGAACAGGGGTTTCAGTCCCCCTCTGGGAGAATTGTGGGTTCGGGTCCCACCCATTGGTCTTGGTAATTTTGAATTCTGTGCTTTGTGTACTGGATTAGGGTTTTTGGATTCCGTGCTCTGTTTACTGGATCACGGTTTCTGACTTTGTGCATTGGATTAGGGCTTGTGGCTTTGTATATTAATAAGATTTAGTCAGGAGCTCTTTGCTTTCAAGAGGAAAATCTAGAAACAGAGAAACACAATACACCCGGATGGTTTTACCTCAGGGCCTTAAGAACAGCCCGACGATGTTTGGAAATCAACTGGCAAAAGAGTTGGAAATTTGGAGAAAAGAAAATCACCAGGGAACTGTGTTACAGGATGTGGGTGACATTTGGATTGCAGCAGAGACTGGGGAACAATGTCTTGCCCGGACCATAAGCCTTTTTGAATTTCCTCATGGAAGGAAAGGGCTGAAACAAATGAATTTCTGGCAGTTATTGAGACTAAACTGTGATGTGTTTCAAAGCTTTGCTTGTGTTTTGCTTCATTTGTTTCTCAAGGACTCCTGAGCCTCAACTGTTTCCTGAGGTCCCTTTGTCTGTTCAGGTAAGATTGAAACGCTCGTCAGGCTCCCAATGGAAATCCCTGGGAGCAGACTCGAGGCCTTCAGTGGGCACCTGGGCAACTCCTAGAATGGGCAAACTAAGATGAGGGGGGGCTCGAACACAGAGACACAGAGACCCTATTGTAGCTCCCTACATGATTCTGCTGATTTCGGATGGAGGCACCTGGACTTTACTTCACAGCGCACGCTCTGGACAGGGTCAGCTAGCGAACGCTGGAAGAAGACTGCTTACTTCTTCCCTCGACCACCAAAGACCCTCACCCTATTTTCACTACGCACGTAGGAAATCTAATGAATATCTATGATGTGCGTGTCTGTAAACCGATGTCCCTTACTAATTCTTGGGCGCCCTTCTGGTGGAGAATCCCCAGGGCGACGCCAGCGCTGCTAATAAAGAATATCTGCTTAAGAGTTCTATTGGATTCTGACTGTTGAGTGAAGTTGTTTGAGGTGAA
The DNA here is from genome assembly GCF_031877795.1 of Strix aluco. Classification (NCBI taxonomy): domain Eukaryota; kingdom Metazoa; phylum Chordata; class Aves; order Strigiformes; family Strigidae; genus Strix; species Strix aluco. Next base: position 133,907,383 of record NC_133932.1, on the reverse strand, counting down.
AAGAGCCAATGAGCTGAGCTGTCCAGTCACCCTGTTACTGCAGTTGGTGCCCCACAGCCCCCGGGCTCTGGAGGGGGTCAGGAGACAGGGTGCAGGCAGGCACAGTCCCTGCCTGCTCTGGCAGGAGCAGCTCTGGGCCAAGCAAACATCCCCGTCGTGGTGCTTATGGACGCGGGGCCGGACAGAGGGGACAAAGCCCGGGGGAGCTCAGAGCCAGGAACTAGGGGAGACCTGGCAGAGGAGGGGGGGTCAGCAAGGGACCCAAAGGGGAGGTTTGGCAAAGGGACAGGGGAGAAGGCACATCAAGGGCTGGGTGGAAGAACCACGGCACCAGGGGTGGAGAAAAGATCATTTAATTTTTTACGATATCAGGTGGGGTCACCCCAGGGAGGTTCCCAGCCCTACACCCCCCACCATCTGCTGTCTCCGGGGTGCCCGTTGCTCCTGCCAGCTGCGGCCGGGCTGGATGGCCACAGGGCCGGGCTTGGCTCCAGCCCAGCTGGGGCTCGGCCCCGCCGTGTCCATGGCTCTGCGCAATCTGTCCTGGCCCAGCCTCCCCGTGGCCTTCGCCCAAGCTGGCCGGGGGTCCCGCTGTGTCCACACGCCAGGAGCAGGGTGGTGAGGAGGGGGGATGCTCGGGGCCTCTGCCATCCTGTCCCATCCCAGCCCCCCAACATCAGCACTTCAGGGGCACCGGGACAGTGGGTCCAGCTCCTGCCCCCGGTGCAGGCAGGCTGCAGGCAGCAGTGCTGGTGGGGGGCCAGACACCTCTGCCCCCTCCTTGCTGCCATGCGCTCCAGGCGTGAACCCTCTGGGACATTGAGCAACCCCCTTCTGCCGACGTATGGAGAATCTCACTGGGGATGTGCTGCAACGTGGGGTCCCACGGGGGGCCTGGGGACCAAGGAGCGAGCTGGTGCCCAGCCATGGGGGTCCCCAGAAACATCCCCTTCTCCTGAGCTCTCCCTGAGCCAGGCAGGGACAGGGACGGGGACAGGCACGAGGACCTGGCACCACAATGTGAAACTCCTGTGGCAGTGGCACGGAGCCATTGCTGCCCGCGGGGCACTGCGGATGGGGCCGCCAGCCCCCCACTGCCCCCGTCCTGGGGCAGAGGCCACGGCTGGGGCAATGGCCAGCACTGCCCATCCCTGGTGTCCCTGCGGCATGTGGCAATCGGGGTAAATTGTTCTATTTAGGGAAAGGCCACAGGGTCCCTCATCCCTTTTGCAACCCTTGGTGGTGGCAGCTCTCCCACTGTCCCCACACGTCCCAGCCAGGTGCCCACACTGCCGCCTGCTCTCTCCCCTCAGACATGTCCCCCCTGCGCCTCTTGTCCCTTCCTGTGTGTCTCCAGGATTTCCAAGTGTCCTGCCATGGGGACAAGTGCTGTACTGAGGTGTGCAGACACTGCTGGCCCCATGATCTTGAGGTACCTGGGGCCACCCTGGAGCTTCGTGGAGGTGCAGGGACATCATAGTGTCCCCCCAGAGGGGGCTGCATCCTCCCAGGGGCTGGAGCTTCACCATGGGGCTCATGGAGGACATGTTGGTCTGCAGCCACTTGTGACAGCCATCAACCTCTGCTGGGAGATGTCCTTCCCCCTGGGAATATAGGGGCAGGAGTAACCCCAGCCAGGCCCTGGGAGGGGGCTCGGTGCCACAACTCCCCAGGATGAAGATGTTCCCCATGAAGATGCTCGGGGGGCTGGAGCACCCCGCTGTGAGGACAGGCTGAGAGAGTTGGGGGAGTTCAGCTGGAGAAGAGAAGGCTCCGGGGAGACCTTAGAGCGGCCTCCCAGGACTGAAAGGGGCTACAGGAAAGGGGGGAGGGACTCTTGATCAGGGGGTGTAGGGATAGGATGGGGGGGAACAGTTTTAAACTGAAGGAGTGTAGATTTAGGTTAGATCTAAGGAAGAAATTCTTCCCTGTGAGGGTGGTGAGGCCCTGGAACAGGTTGCCCAGAGAAGCTGTGGCTGCCCCCTCCCTGGAAGGGTTCAAGGCCAGGTTGGACGGGGCTTTGGGCAACCTGGCTAGTGGAAGGTGTCCCTGCCCGTGGCAGGGGGGTTGGAACTGGATGAGCTTTAAGGCCCCTTCCAACCCAAACCATTCTGTGATATGATATGACATGAGGTCCCTCGCCAGGCATGTCTTCACCCACGGGGTCATCTGTGACCCACCATCTCCACCTTGCCACAAGGCAGCTGGGCCAGAGACAGCTCAGTGCAGGGCTGTTCTCAGCACCCTGGGGCTGTGACACCTTGGTCCCCCTGCCTCTTGGTGGTGCTATGGGGGGATCCAACAGCAGGGAATGCCAGGGATGACACAGGGACACTCAGGGTCAGGAGGGTGGCAGGTCAGGGGGAAGCTTGCCCAAACATGGGGTCTGTGGCAGCAGAAACCCGAGGATCTCACTGCACCTCCCGGGGGCCCCAATGGCCCTGGGCAGCCTCCCTGGGGCCCAAACCCGGGGCTGGGCACCCCATTTCAACCCATTTCATGGTCCAAACCATGCTGCAGCCCCATGGTGACTGTGCCAGGCATCAGGCCCAGCCCCTGTCCCCCTGCTCCTGCCATCTCTGCCAGCAGTGGCAGCTCCCCCTGACCTCTCCCAGTAGGATGTGGGGGATGTGGGGGGCCCATTTTTGGCTGATAGGGTCCCCAGAGGCACGAGGAGTGTTGGGGAATGATTCATGTCCCATGGACAGGGAGCTGGAGAGTGAACTGGGGCTGCTAAGCCCCATTCACCCCCCAACCTGCTGCCCGGAGCACTACAAGCAGCTCAGGATAGTGCTGAAGCCAAATGGGGGGAGCAAGGGAGCAGAGCATCCCCTGTGTCCCTCTGTCCCCAGAGCCCTGTGTCGTCCCTGTAGCTCCGAGCAGCTCTGCAGTGGCCCAGACACCCTGACGTGGCCAACCTCCTGGCTGGTGCCTGCATAGGGCCAGCAGCAACCACGGGCCTTGGTGCAGCACTGGGTCCCATGCCAGGACACCCAGAGACGCCAGAGACACCTTGGAAGGGACAAGAGGCGCAGTGGGGACATGTCTGAGTGGCAGTGTGGGCACCTGGCTGGGATGTGTGGGGACAGTGGGAGAGCTGCCACCACCAAGGGTTGCAAAAGGGATGAGGGACCCTGTGGCCTTTCCCTAAATAGAACAATTTACCCCGATTGCCACATGCCGCATGGACACCAGGGATGGGCAGTGCTGGCCATTGCCCCAGCCGTGGCCTCTGCCCCAGGACGGGGGCAGTGGGGGGCTGGCGGCCCCATCCGCAGTGCCCCGCGGGCAGCAATGGCTCCGTGCCACTGCCACAGGAGTTTCACATTGTGGTGCCAGGTCCTCGTGCCTGTCCCCGTCCCTGTCCCTGCCTGGCTCAGGGAGAGCTCAGGAGAAGGGGATGTTTCTGGGGACCCCCATGGCTGGGCACCAGCTCGCTCCTTGGTCCCCAGGCCCCCCGTGGGATCCCATGTTGCAGCACATCCCCAGTGAGATTCTCCATACGTCGGCAGAAGGGGGTTGCTCAATGTCCCAGAGGGTTCACGCCTGGAGCGCATGGCAGCAAGGAGGGGGCAGAGGTGTCTGGCCCCCTGCCAGCACTGCTGCCTGCAGCCTGCCTGCACCGGGGGCAGGAGCTGGACCCACTGTCCCGGTGCCCCTGAAGTGCTGATGTTGGGGGGCTGGGATGGGACAGGATGGCAGAGGCCCCAAGCATCCCCCCTGCTCGCCAACCTCTCCTGGCGTGGGGACACAGCGGGACCCCCGGCCAGCTTGGGCGAAGGCCACGGGGAGGCTGGGCCAGGACAGATTGCGCAGAGCCAGGGACACGGCGGGGCCGAGCCCCAGCTGGGCTGGAGCCAAGCCCGGCCCTGCGGCCATCCAGCCTGGCCACAGCTGGCAGGAGAGGACAGCAGAGGACAGCAGGGGAGGGACGTGCCCCGGCTCTGCATAAAAAGCCCTCGGCAGAGATGGGGAGCAGGTGGCACCCAAGAAGAGCCCTGCCCAGCGCTGCCAGAGCCGTGGAACGGGGCCATGGAGCAGTACTTCTCAGCCACCCAGAAGATGGAGCAGGAGGTGATGTTCCCCAGCCTGCTCCGAGGGGTCTTCCCGCAGCAGGAGGGGGCGGCCCCGGCCGCGGGCGGCCACACGGACCTCTATGAGCGCTACCAGCTCCTCAAGGCCATCAAGCCCATGGTAGAGAAAGGCCTGGCCTCTGTCAATGACCAGAGCCTGACCAGCGCCGACGCTGACACATCCTCAGATGACAACGACACCATGGACGCCCAACTGGAGGAGCGCTTGTCCCACCACCTGGCCGGCTTGCAGCAGGTCCTCACCCACCTCACCAGGGACACCAACGCCCTCACCCGGAGGTACAGCCAGATCCTGGAGCAGATCAGCCCCAGCGAGGGGCAGCCCAGCTGGTGACCCTGTCCCCGCCGCCAGGTAAGAGCTGAGGGGACGTGGAGCCCAGGGGCAACAGCACAAGGGGTGGCCGATGTCCTCGGGGACGTCCCCAAGATTGAAGGGGTGGGGAGCTCCTGGGAAAAGCCTTGAAATGGAGGCTGTCCCTCAAAGGCTGGCAGATGTCCCTCTTCATGCCGAGGGAGGGGACTCATCCCATCCCTCCGTGCAGAGACTCCAGACGTTCAGGTTCTACGGACCCAGGGTGGGTGTCCTGGGTCTCCCCCTGGCGTGGCCTTTGGGGTTGAGGACCACTGCCGTTGCAGGATGGGTGCTGGTGGCACGAAGGAGAGGATGTCCCTATCGCTGACCATCGCGGGCTCTTCCCCAGCCCCGCTCGCCGTCCCTGCACCGTGGCAGCTGATCTCCCAGCACTCACACCACACGCCAGCGATGGTTGCGACCACCCGAGAACCAGATGGTGCCTTATCCTCATAGGAAGAAGCATCTGGTCATGTTGGGAGGTCCATCGGAAGAGCCGCACACCCCGTGGCCTCCTCTTTATTTTCAAAGAGCGGCACAAAGGTGGCGGCGTTGCACAGTGGCCCTGACCTCCAACAGTCCCCTGCGACTGCTGAGCCCTTTTCCAGCTGGTACCTGGACTCTGAGGTTGTTTTCCCCAATCTTTGCTAATAAAACAAGCCCTGTGAAGCCATTGTCAGTGTGGTACTTTCTGCTGGCTGAAACCCTCAGGAACTGCCCCAGGGTGGGGCAGGGGGACACCAGCTCTGCCGGGAGGGGACTTTCCAGAGCAATGATGGGGAATTTGAAGGGGCAAAGAATCACAGAATCATGGGATGGTTTGGGTTGAAAGGGACTTCAGAGACCATCCGGTCCAATCCCGGGCTGTGTGCAGGGACACCTTCCACTGGATCAGGTAGCTCAGAACCCCCTCCAGCCTTAGGGCATCCACAACTTCTCTGGGCAACCTGTTCCTGTGTCTCACTACCCTTATCCTAAAAAATTTCTTCCTTACATTGACAGCAACACCATCAAAACCTGGTGCCTCTTTTCTGTGCACAGAGGTGTGTGAATGTGCCAAACACACAGCCCAGACATGCAACAGGAACACGGACACTAAACCTCGCTGCGCTGCACCCAGAAGGGAGAAGGAGAGACATTGGCCCACACCCAACACATTCTCCAGGTTCAGGGCTCTCTTCCAAGGTCTCCCTGGGGGTGTCCCACCACTGCTGGTGCTGCCATGTGCCCCAAAGCCCCCCACGCCTTTCTCCAGCCCATCAGAGTTTGTGCCACAGAACTTGCTGCCCCAACCGGGACTGAGCCTGGGGACCATCCCTGAGGGTCAGAGGAGCTGCAAGTTTCAGCCTCTCTAGAAAGCAACTGCCCCCAGGACCCCAGCCCCATGTCCAGGTTTGGGTTATGTTGGAGGTTCCCATGTCCTCTCGCCTGTTCAGACCATTTTTTCTGGCTGTCAAGACCACGTTTGGCTTCAGGTGGTCCTCCCTGTTCTCAAGCAGTGGGGACATGGTCCCCAGCCACCTGTAGCCAAGTAGCCGTCAGGCAGGGGGACAGGGGCTCTGGTGGGGGCAGCTGGAGGCTGGATCCAGAACTGCCCCACACCTGAAAGGCTTGTGAGTGGTTTTGAGCAAGGACAAGGACAGTCCTGTTTGTGTCAGGGGAGGCAGAGACATGGGGGGATCTGACAGCACAAGGTGATAGGGATGACATGGGGACACTTAGGGACACATGTGTGGTGGCATGTTTCCCCTTCCTGAGCCGTGGCTGAGGATGTGTTCCCCACGAGGATGGGGATCGGGGGAGGCTTTCCCAAATGCCAGGTGTGCAGCCAGAGACCTGAGGAGCTCATTGCACCCCGCGGGGGCTCGGCACCATCCCCTCGCTGCACTGCATCCACACTGCGCAGGGCCCTGTCCCATGTGTGTCCTCGCAGAGCTGACGGCCAACTGCTGTCCGGTGGAAGTGGGGGGGTCCCATAGTGTTCAGCCCAGCTTTGGGGAGACAGGACCCAGTGTTCACCCTGGCTCTGGGCCAAAATGCCCCTGAATCTCTCAATTTCTGGGAAGGGCAACTATGGCATCTATGAAAGCAGCTGCTGAGCACCATGTTTCCCAAACACACAGGCCAACCAGTCTGAGGACTTCAGAGCAGATCTGCCCCACCAGGTTGCTCCTCAGCCCTGGCAACGTTGCAGCCTTCTGTCTTATGCAGAAACAGTGAAACATCAGGGGAATACTGGGAAACACCTAAGCTGTCCCCATTGCAATGCCACCTCAAGGAGGGGCGTGAAGGAACAGGCTAGGGGAGAAGTGGAGCTGGAAGATGGACATGGGGACTCCAGACAGACTTTGGAGCTCCTCTGCCTCCATGCTGATGGCAGAGCAAGGTGTTGAACCATGAGGCATGGAGGGACATCGGTTCCCAGTGAGGTGAGGACCACGGAGGAGGTGATGTCCCTCTGGTGGTCTACCTGGCTGGAGCTCAGGGATGGGACTTTTGTCACCTGGAGAAGATGGCTGTCACAGCAAGGAAGGGCTGCCATCACCTCTGGCAATGGCTTTTGGCTTGGGCTGTGAGCTGACAGCTGGAGAGGCTGGTGGTGCCCTGGGGAAGTATCATAGTGGGACATCGGGTGAAATGTTCCCCACCGCTGTGAACATCACCCGTTAGAGACGCAAGGGGCGCCCAGAAGAGGTCTGTGATGTGGGAGAGCTGGAAGGACACGCTGGTGACTTACGGGCCACTCGCAATCCCCCAGGACCCCCAGGTCCCTCTCTGCAAGCTGCTGCCTGGCCAGCCAGCCCTGCTGATTCACGGGAAACTTGTGCCTGCTCCGATGGCCGGGCATTGCATCACGCTGCCCCTGGGAATGCGTCAAGCCCCAGCGGTGCCCTGCTGCTGGCCACCACTTTTGGACATGACTGATAAGAGACACAAGATGGTCACAGAAAAGGTCTTTGTCCTTAAAAAACGCAGCGCAGGCCCCTGGCAGGACGAGGGCTGACGGGGCAGATCAGGCCCTCCCCGGCGTGGCAGGGGGCTGCTGGCTCCGCGCTGCCCTGGAAAGGCTCCCGGGGCACCCGCACCCTCGCCAGCTGCCACCGGGAAATAACCTTTTCCATACATCTCGTTGAAGCAGATCAGGATCGCAGGTTTATTTATATCTGTTTAACACCATCTAATTAAGCAAAAAAGGAGTGACCTGGGCACAGAGGGGCAGTATCAGGAAGACAAGAGATAAAGTGCAGTTTCGACCCAAAATAAGAAATAGTTAAGAAATTCCAAATACCCTTCTGTGCCCAGCCCCAAGAAGTCCCAGTCACACAAGCCCACCGCCCCCAAGGACGGGTGGGCTGCCAGCACTCCCACCCCTCCCAGAGGGCAGGTTCCCTCCTGCATACCCCTGCCTTTGGATTTGGGGGTGCTCTGGCCTCAGCCGTGCCCCCTCCTGCTGCCCATCGCCCACTCGGGCAGGCACCAGGGGGAAAGTACCCCACAAATTCACACCCACACACCTCAGGTCTGGCTCCCTGCTTGGCCGTGAGCCACCAAGGTGTCCTCAGGGCAAAGACGGGCACCAGCCTCCCAGGAGGAGATGGAGGGAGGGGGTCCTCCCCTCTGCTCAGCCCTGGTGGGACACATCCAGGTGCTGGGTGCAGTCTGGTCTGCCAGTACAAGAGAGAAATGGGCAGACTGGAGAGAGTCCAGTGAAGGGCATGAAGGCGATGAGAGGACTGAAGCATTTTCCATTTGAGCAGAGAGATGGTGTTTGAGCTGTTCAGCCTGGAGAAGAGAAGGCTCTGGGGGATCTTCTCCGTGTGTATAAAGTCCTAATGGGGATTGTGGAGAAGATGGAGCCAGACTCTTCCCAGTGGTGCCCAGAGACAGGACAAGAGACCATGGGCACAAACTGAAATGCAGGAAATCCCATCTGAACATAAGAAAAAACTTTCCTTTTTCTTACAGTGAGGGTGGTCAAAAACACCCTCAGCGGCTGCCCAGAGAGGTGGTGGAGTCTCCATCCTCAGAGATATCCAAAACCCAAGAGGACACGGTCCTGTCCCTGACCCTGCTGAGCAGGGGTTGGACTAGACCATCTCCAGAGGTGCCTTCCAGCCTCTCCAAGGCCGACTCTGGCTCTGTCCCTGCCTAGTGCCCCCCGTGCTCTCAGCCCAGGAGCTGCTGTGGGCTGCTCAGGGCATCTGATGGGGAGGGTTCTTGGCCAGGCTCGGGCTGTGATGCCGGCAGGGCTGCTCTCGGCAGTGTCCAACAGACTTTGGCTCCTGCTGTTGCCCCTCCAAGGTCTCTCCCTCATGCTGGGATGCTGTTGATTCCTTTCAGGCTGATACCTTCTTGATTTCAAAGTCCCTTTTGTAATTCCCTGGTCACTATTTAATCCAGCTGATGTCCCTCTTTCTCCTTAACATAACCAGTTTTGGGTAAACACCCTTCAGACAAGTATCAGCTGTTCATTATCACCTTCTTTCATCAGAGGGTGTTATCAAGGCCATTAGCTGAGGGTGGGCTGTGTGAGACCCCCACACCAGCCCTGCAGAAGGTGGGTGGCTGGGCAGGGCTCACAGGGGATTCCCTGTCTCTGGACAAACCCATCGTTGTTCTTCCTCCCTCCTCACAACCTCTGCAATCAAGGCAGGCTTCACTGCAGGGTGGATACCTCAGACTGTGAATCCCAAATATCTCTTGGGGGCTCCCTGTTGGTGTTTTGAGGGTCCTGCAGCACATGTGGAGGTTTCCCGTGGTGCTCCCTGCAGCCTGCCCACACCAGGCAGAGAAATCTGAAACCCAAGAGTCCTGAGCAACCAGGAACCTGCTTAAGCAGAGCTGTAATTAATTCCCTGGTCACTATTTAATCCAGCTGATGGTCACCTTCCCGTTTAGCATAACCAGCTTTGGGCAGGGACATCTTCCAGTACCTCAGGGCGATCAAAGCCCCGTCCAACCTGACCTTGAACACTTCCAGGGATCCACTTCTCTTGGACAATGTGTTCCAGCATCTCACCACCCTCACTGGAGAGAATTTCTTATGTCAGCAGCAAAAGCCAGTCCCCATTTTCTGGTCAGAAAAAGGTGTGGGTGTGCTGAACGCACGGCCCAGAGACGTGGCACATTCAGGGGGACACTCGTCCCATTCAGTGGGACACTTGCCGTGTCAGCAGCGATCTAAGGAGCTCTGTAGTTCTGCTGAATGAGACCCTGGTGACGAGGCAAGGAGGGGGACCCAACAGTCCCACACCTCGCTGCGGCACCAGCACCCAGAGCACGGCGAGAGGCTTCGCCAGGGGAAGAGGTGGTCGAGAAAGTGCTTTGAGACACGGCACAGAGCGGAAAGTCTCCCCTGGTGCACACGGGGAACGCGGCAGAGCAGGGGGAAGCCAGGGGAGAAGCTGAAAACCAGCATAGGAGATTGGTAATTCAATAAACATTCACAACTGGAGTAGCCCCAGCTGGAAGAGCTTAGAGCTCCAAAGGTGCTGAGCAGCGAAATTCAGGAGAGCTGCAGGTCCTCGGCCTGTCTGGAACACGTTTGGGTTCAGCGTGTGGATTCGGGAGCCAAGAACCAAGTGAGGAAGTAGAAAGGTTGGATCCTGATCCAAAGAAAAAGCAACATGGTAATGCAAAATAGGAATTAATTAGGGAGAGCATCTATTTCCACTAGCAGGACAGAATTAATTTCACAGCGAGACTTTGGCTACAGTCTATAGGGGCTGGTCCAGAGCACGCTCAAGGGTTAGGAAAAATGTCGATGGGAAATAAAAACGAGGAACTTACACTTTTCTGGGTTTTATAAAATATATGTTGCGTGAACAATCTTCCATTTTCACAACTAAAAAACTGGAAAACTAAAAAAACCTGAAAAATCAAAGTTATTATCCTATTACAGGTATCAACCACCTCTATACTGATACACCCTAATGGAATAGAAGCTCAAATAATTAAACGCTAAATATTAATCGTAGCTTTTATTACATGAAAGCGAGTAATGGTTCATTCCCCAAGCCATGGACGGTTGAACAGGTACAGCCAGCTTGCCGAAGCTCCCGGTACAGAATTAGTGCATCCAGCAACGTGTCACCCCGGGAGAAGTCCTCAGCGAACCGGGTGGAAATCCTCCAAAAGCTCCCCTATTCTTTTCTTTTCTGCAAGAGGCAAGGGGTGGAGGTGGGAAAACCTAATCAGCATTTGAGATCGATTCTGAAGATTTTTAATATTAAAATCTTAAGGTTAACAAAGCCATGAAAAAGCTGATTTTTGCTCCCAACAGTGAACTATTAGCTTGCTGCATAAACTAAATCTGTAACTTCTTTTCCACAGATCCCTGTGAGGAGATCGCAGTATTAACACTTTTTTATTTCCACCTATTTCTTCTGACACGGCATGATGCGGATCACAATCCAACGGCCAGAGTCACCTAACTGTACTGTACTAGAAATAGATAATTTTCACCAAAATTTGCCATTGCATTGCTGGGTTTAGGGACTACATTAGTAAAACACTGTTCTTCACCAAGGCTCTAAGCCAACACCACTGCAGGTTTCCTGCCATTTCTGTTTATTCCTTTTTCACCTGCTCTGCTTATTTTCTGAATATTCATCATGCCATATTTGAATCCACATGCACTGCAATTCTAGAAGAATAAACAGTAAAACTGCAATTTTACAAGAATAAAACCTGTGATTTCTAATTTTCATTACTTTATTTCTTCTTCAGTGGCACAAGTTTGATCTATTCTTAGGGTTTTTTTATCTTTGCCATTTTTTATATTAAAATAAGCTTTCGGCTGGAAGAGTTGGTCATCAAGGCAGCTGATCAGCTCAATAAAAATATCTATTTTCAAATCATAAAATCCTTAATACTGTTGCAACTGGGGTTGTGAATAAGCAGGAAAGAGTTAGCAGTACGACTTGCTAGAAAAGAACAGATGCTGCAAGCAGCCCAGCAACTTCTTTACACACATTAGCACATTATCTTGTATGTTAGAGCAGGCTGGGGTCTTTTTTAAAATATCAGCTTATAATACCTGCTGCCTTAAAGTCTTCTGGGTGGTGCCTGACGTACTCAAACAACTCTCTGTCCAGTTTGGCATGTATGTACTCCGTACGTTTAACAAGGTAATAGCCAACAAACCATCCCACGGTAGTGAACAGGATCTGGCGGTGAACACCTGCAGCAGGAGGAGTAATGTCCCCCTGTCTCAGCCCATCTCCTGACCCCACTTTCTCCAGCCCCCCCACTTTAGCCCCACACGCTCCAGCTCCTCTCTTCCCGCTTCACCCCTGCGGACAAGCCCCCCTGGTCCCTACAGCACCCTCACCTGCAGACCTCCCGTGGCCCCTGCCAAAGAGGACCTACCCTTCCCTCGGGGCTCCCTCCCCTTCCCACCACCCCAAATCCCCTCCACCCCCATATGATGCCCCTTTCCCCAGCCCCCTCCGATTAGCTCCAATCCCCCCCTGCCAACAGACCCCCACCTCAAGCCTCCCTCCCTCCCATTCACTCCTGCCCCTACAACCCTCAGTCACCCCAAATCCCACAGAGCACCCCTTTCCCGCCTATGCCTTCCAGCCCCTCCCCTTCCCCCAGCCCTATATCCCTCAGAGTCACTCCAAATACCCCACCCCCCCTTCCCCAGCCTCCCAAACCCCTCTGCTTCCCCAGCCCCTCACCTCAGGGCCCCCTCTCCTTCAATCCCGCCCCTATATCCCTCACAGTCACCCCAAATCCCAGAGACTCCCTTCCCCAGCCCCCGCTAATCCCCCCATCCCCTCACCCCAGGGCTGTCCCCCCTTCACTCCTATCTCAGTCACCCCAAATCTCACCCCCACTCCCCCAGCCCCCCACCTCAGGACTCTGTCCCCTTCCCCCCACCCCTTTATCTCTCAGAGTCACCCCAAATCCCACATTCCCCCTCAGCCCCTCACCTCAGGGTTCCCCCCCCGCTCCCCCCCAGCCCCGCCGCACCGGCTCGGATGACGGGGCGGCGGTTGAAGCCGTTGTCCAGCAGTGCCGCCATCCAGCCGACCAGACCCAGCCAGACCGAGCCTTTGTTGACGAGGGGAGGCGGCGGCAGCGCCCGCGACTCGTCGGGCAGGAACACCATGGCGGCGGCACCGCCGAAGGTGACCGGGCGGAGCGGTGCGGCACCGCTCTCCTTCCGCCGTTCCCGCCGCCCGGCGCTCGGGTTCCGCCGCCCCGCTGTTCCCCTTCCCCGCTTTTACTTATTTAACAAACAAAAATCAACCAAAAAAACCCACCGCCCCCCACACATCGGGCGGCTTCACCGGGGATGGGGGGGGGGGGGGGGGAATTCCCGCCATTTTGAGCCCTCTGGGGGAAGTGGCTGAGGCCTGCGCAGTGCCAGGGAGGCCAGTCTGTAATTAAATCGAGGTTTTAATTAAACCCTAAAATCAAACCCAATTCCTTTTCAGAGCTCTTCCTGCCAACAGATTAAAGGCTAAGACCTAAACTGTTGTTTTTCTTTTTTAATTAATATAAAATCACATCAAACCAGTTGCAACTGTACCAGGATTGACAGAACCATTAAAAAAACCACATTGGAACACATCACAGGTCTTAAAGCATTCCCAGCTTCTTTCCTAAAAAATACTATTTAGCTTTTCTCTGCCCAGGATCAGGTTGGGCTGTCACTGCTCCTTAGTGGGAGATGCCAAAGTTGAGGCAGGAGTCCTTGGAGGAGTTCAGCTCGACCTGCAAAGGCGCTGCTGGAGAAGAGCACGGAGAGGGTTTTTTTCAGGATATTACCATTCCCCTACAGATGAACACGAGCACTGTGGGTGCCTTACCCTGCCCACAGCTTTGAGGCTGAGCCCAAAGGCAGAATAAGGTGGAAGTGGCACTGAAGCACTGCCAGCAGTCCCAGCAGCTAAAAGGAGCATATCAAAGGAGTTAACGGAGTAGAAAAAGCAGGAACTATGAGAAAGTAATGAAAACCAGAGTGAAAAAGGTCTGAAAATTAACACACTGGCTGTGAAAAGTTTCAATGTACAAGCTGTTTGGTTACACAAATGGCCACAGCAACTAGTCTACTGTCCACCCACTGTCCTAACAAGGGACACGCTCTATTTTAACATCCAAAATATTCGAAGAACATGAAAAGCACAACCATCCCATGTGCCTTCATCTCTGAAGGGGGTCACATTCTCCAACAAACATGGAAGAAACTTCAAGAACTGCTGGGGAAAAAAAAAATCCATCCCTTTTCCCCTTCCAGTTTCATGTGTCAGTACTGGGCTTGAAACCAGACCCCAATTTATAGAGCAAAATCTTTTAGACATGGTTACATAGGGTTTAAAAAAGCATGATGAACTGCATCAAGCTGTAGGTAACTTGCCTTCAAGGGTAGGTGATTCTGTAGAGGCAGAAGACAATATACCTCTTCCTCAATTTACTAGAGGAACTGTGGACACTTGGTCTTTTGTCATGGTTGCAGAATTTCACATGAATTGCAAATAAATATAATTATCCAGCCACATTATCTGATACATTTAATGGTGTTAAAAAAATCCTTATTTCAGAAACACACCTCAATTTGGTAATCTGGTCTACAAAAATAAGTATTATAAGACTATGAGAACCTCTTTGCAAAGAATCTATGAAACAAGGAGATCAAAGGGACACAGACATATTAAGCAACTAATTTGAAGACCTGACTCTCAAGCTCTAACAGTTTGACAAAGCACCTCAGGACAAGTTGCCAGCTACTTGTGTAGGTGTCCCTCAAAAGCAGGGCTTTGGCATGAGCTGAAAAAAACCACAAGAAATACTCAAACAAAAAATATCAAGTTTTTAATTTACCTATTCTACAGAATGCAGTTACAATGCTCTCCTGCACAGCAATGATCCCTTGTAATTTGTCACAACAATTTTTATTCAAACACAAACAGTAATGGGAAAGCCAGGCAGGTTTTCCTCAGGACATAAGTCTGGACCTCATTAAGCTTCACAGTTTATCCACAGCAAGTGGCACCTCACCGCAGCCCATGTTATTGTGACGAGCGCTTCTGGTCAGAGGTATCCTTGTTGGGCAGTACAGAAGTGTTGGAGGAAAACTGCTCATGGCGATGGTACATGTCTGCTGTGTCTTATCAAGAGTTGTATGTCCTAGTGACAACCCCACACCGTGCCGGATTATCCCCTCAGAGGGATAACCTGGGACTGGTCCCAACACTGTGGCTTTACTCGGCCTTTTGTCTGACAGAAATTCTCTCAGTCAAGACAGAGATGTAGAGTTTCAGCCAAGCGTACGTGACACCCAGAGCACAGTATACAGAGGTCAGCAACAGAGGGACAAAAGGAAAGTGCCTTTTCCAGGGGGTCAGAGGAAATATAATCTCACAGAAGATTTCCAAAGGCACTAGTTGGATAAGGTAGATTGTTTCAAACCAGTTAAGGAGAGGCCTCTCCCTCCTGTCAGAGGAATTAAGAAAAAAAGTGTTAAAATACATGATGTTCACTAAAAACAACTACTGTTTTTCAGCTATCACTGGTGGCCAGTGCAAAGAATATCCCCCATTAGTTAACTATAAGGCTTTAAATAACAGTTTGAAGAGTTTCAGTAGGAAAAAAGTGTGATAACATTTCCTTATCATATGGTTTGTACACCAAGTTCCAAGATGCCTTGGAATCTAAGTAGAAATCTTATCAGCTGCTCCGCTTCACCTCACATCATTTCCATGACCAACTGAACAGAGACCTTCATGCACACATTTGTTCCAAAGTGGTCCATGTCCAAAAACTGGAAGTGTCAGATTTATCTTCATTTCCTCAAGTTCTCTGTAGGATGTACTATGAGCCAATCTCTCTTGAAAAGGACATTAGTGGCAGGGTTTTGACTGCAGGTAGTTTACAGGGGAATTCATGTTCTTCTTGAAGGAAGCTGGGGTTTTTTTGAAAATTAGGAACAAGAACCTTGAAAAATCTGCATCTCTAGACAGAAATTAACTCCTACAGAGGTTTTTACTTAGAGCTCTTGAGACAGAATGATTGAATTGTGGAATACTAAGGGGGAAAAAGCAGCCTGGCTGAAAGAGGATCACCTACAAACAGCAGGTAGCTGAAGTACCGAACACAGGTTTTTAGCATTTTGAACATCTTCATTACAGCTTGGCTCTGCCATGAAAAGTCTGGGAAATAGGAAAGTGGGGACTACAAGGGTTATAAGGATAAGCACCATCTTTGGTAAAGTGGGTAAGAGATCAAGAGCCTGTAAAAATACACAGGATGATATGGGCAGTTATATGTTCTGACAGCCAAGTGTTTGCAGGAGATTTGTTGACAAATTACAGCTTGTTAATGTATGTTATTTATAAACTGTCCCTTCCACACATGGCAATACTAAGTACCACTGCAAAAAACCACAGTAGTATTTACAACTGTTAGCACAAATAAACGACCTCTAGATAACTCACTGTAGTGAGTGCTCCAATATTAATTAAATCCTCACTGGCTACAGCATTACAACTTTGTGCTTTAACTGCTCATCAAACAGGTGGGGATTTGCAGCCTGCTGGGGCTAACTGGGTAGCTGTCAATTCAAATGTTACAAGGATGTGCTGTAATAATCCTAATTTAAACCTTGCCTCCTGAGAAGAGAGCAGAGGCAGCAGCATCTTTTGACTAGTAACACTTCAATTTGATACTTCAGCATCCGTTTTCTGTGCTGTTTGCCCCTTATGACAACACTGTTCCCAGTGACAGAAGAAATGGTTTTGTCCTTGGCATTGGAAAGAAGTTTCTTTAATTACCTGAATAGAGAATTCAACGAAGAGAAGCTATAAACAGTAAACAGCAGCATGAGCAGTATTTTAATCGGAAGCTCTGAAATACAAGGAACATAACGTACTTTTAAAGTTAATTACAAAAACCTTTTGCCATATAAATTGCAGTATCTTTAAATCCTGCTAATCCTATTTGCATTGTCCAATTTAATTATTTTCTCCAAACAGAAGTAAGTGTTTTACAGCTTAGGGCACCTAAAAATAAGCATAGCTATTTACTAAAGCAGATGCCAAGCAGTTGCAATACACTTACTTCAATTATCTATAAAAATACTGAACTCATTAATTATAATTACAATACAATAGCACTGCAAATAAGATTTTCCTATTAAAAAATAAATCACAAATTACTGGGCTGGGAAGCTTAAAACATAAGTGTGACAACCAAACCAATGCTATCTAGTTCTAGGTTATGTGGTAAATAAAAGTTAAGTAATAGAGAAGGGGGAAGAAGTGTCTCATTTCTTAAGGCAGCAGCTTTGCTATGCAAATAAGCAGTGTCATCAGACCACAAGAGTGTGAGTGTCTGGATTTGAACTCTCCCAGAAGGACAACAGTCAATATAGTGTTATAGTGTCATCATAGTTATGAAGGCCCAGGGTTTAAGTGAAGCAAACAGACCCTTGAATCATTGAAAGGGGAGGCAGGAAGGAACAGATTTTGGTCACAAAGCCAAATCTGTCCCTATACGTACTGATTTAACTGACGCTGCTGAGTGATTTTTTTTAGCTTAAGCACATTACTGATAGCAGGAAGCAGCAGTCAGCTGGAAAAGTCAGCAGGAAAACTGCCTACCAGGCTTATGTTTTCAAATTGTCTTTATCACTTTTGCTTCACATGGTTATGTTAAACAGGGAAGTTTCTAGAACTGTGGCAGAATGAGGGATACCAAACACTGACTATGACAATTTCCCATCTCTGTTTTCACTTAAAGCTCTTCCACAGCTTTTTAAACCAATGTTTCTTTTCACTAGTTGGAGAGTTTGTATTTATGGAAACAGGCTGACATACGGCCTCCTGCGACTTTCAACTTATTCCATCAAGTAATCCAAAGCCATTACCTGCACATCATCTCTGGAAAAAACCCCAAAGCAGTAAAGTGGAAACACAGAAAGAAAGAAAACACTTTACCTGGTGGCGTGAATAACAATGGAAAAAGAGAGAAATGCCCTATGGTTGTCAGAAGCAAGTAGATGCCAGCATCCTTCGCTCTCTGAACAGACAACAAGCTAAAAATTACAAGAATTTGTTACACTTTTGTCTTTCAGTGAAGAAACTTAATTTCAGCAAAACACTACACAATTCACAAGAAACTGAAGAACACATCAAATTGAGTTTCACAGGACCCCAGTCCTTCCAAACACTGGACCTGTGATGAAGTCTCCTGCTTCCAAACCACGTGGCCTCAGAGATAAAAATGCAGGAGAAAAGTCAGCCAGGAAACCCTCCCCCAGAAAGCCACACACACCCACTAAACACAAATATCAGAAAGGCCTGAAGTTTTCTACAAATGGTCTTTTTCCTTTGCCAGCTGGCTGCCAACACCATCACCCCTACTTTTTCTCCCTCCTTTCGTTTCTTCAGTGTTAATTCCCTTCCTCCCACAAGTCCCACTGCAAGAGTTTAAGCATCACTAAACCTCTGAACAAGGAAAATAGTTTGTAGCAATACTGGTGAAGCAGCTTATGAACTGCAGCCTCAATTCTACCCTGAACAGGCACTAAGGTAGAAACTGCGTACTGTTCTTGTCAAGCATTGTGCAGAAGGTCCCTCTCCTCAGGTGGCTCCTGAATAACCTACCTCGTGTTTTAAATATGAGCCACAAGCACTCGTCAAGGCTTGAACTGCCTGGTAGCTAAAAGACTACAATATTTTTACATTTGTCCTGGCCAGAATAGATCTCTAAACTATTCAGAGAGAAAAAGAACTAAATTAACTATAAATGCTTGCGGAGCTTGAGTACGACAGCAGCGTCAAATGTCTCAGGCTAGATAAGCCAATTAATTTCCCTCTTTAAAAGGCAAAGCCACAAGACACACCATGAATGTGTCTTGGACTTTTTGGGTGCAATGAATGTACTGCACAAATGCAGTAATAACAGTGGGGAAAACAAGACTAAAGAAGCAGCCTGCTTTTGTCCACTATGTCACATGAGTGAAATGTTTTATCAAGCCTGCTCCCAAGCTGTCACTAAGAAAAGGAGGCTTCGAGGGGAAGCTAAATGTAACCTTTTAAGAGCTGTGGGTCCACATTCAGCCTAAAACTGAACCCTATTCTTTCATAAGCATGGTTTATTTTGGGTTTGGTTTTTTTTTTCATTATTCTAACAGCAATCAAGCATCTGAATCAAAACAGAGATTTTCTGTGTACTATGCATCTTAATACAATTCAGCATTCAAAGAAACACAAAAGTGTTTATGTAGCACGTGGGCCTGTGTGTCAGACTCCTGAACTGATCGCTTAATCATCCCAACACCGTACGCTTCTGTTCTTCCAATCATCTGTAAGTTAGTACAAAGCTTTGCTGTGCCCACAGAGCTGACATGAAAATCAGCTACTACCAATAAAGCTCTACTTAAAGCTTCTGTTAATGCAAACTGTTGTAAAGTATAAGCCAGTTAGTATGTCATAAAAGATACTGTTTAACACTACACCAGTTTCCCACATATGCTATACTAGCATCAGCACATTCTACTGCAAAGGCAGCTACATCTTATTGTGCCTAAAATTAATTTACTTCAAGTGCCCTAAAACTTTACAGCTTAAGGCATTCTATAAACCTGTTCATTTTCTGAGATATACTGAAAACAAAGCGATCCTTTTTGAGGATTCCTCAACAAGCAGCTGCAGGTTCAGTCTGGCCAACTACTACGTACAAAATTCACTTACCTTAAAGGCAGAATAGCAAGAAGTATTGCTTTTTCATGCACGTGCCAGCCAAACATGAAGGAACTCAACGCACAAAGAACAAGGCACTGTAGAAAGCCTCTGGGCCCTTGAGGTTTAAACCAAAGACAGAAAACAGAGGGCTAGAAACAACAGGCAAAAACAGGACTTCAGTGAAGAGTCTGGCAATCCTGAACACAAGCCACTGTCCAATGAGATTTTTTCAATGTAAATAAACACCACTGCAACCCAGGCTGTGCTTGTGTGGCACAAGTGTTATAGAGCACTGGAGGAACCCTGTCTAATCTGGATGTATGAGTAGAGCCTTAAGGACTTCATTGGTCTAACAGGAAGGAAAAAGACTGAAAGACTACAACCAACTCTGTTACTTGTGTTGCAAGAACTGCCTTTGAATCTAACCCACTAAACTCATTTTATGGAAGTTACTACATACAGGCATTGAAACAAATACTTCCAGTTAAAGGCCAGTTGCTCGTTAGAGTGAAAAAGACTCTGTACCCAGATAATTACTTACTGATCCTGCAATTCTTTGTCACGTGAAGAATGCTATGTCTACCTGTAGCTCATTCTGTTAGGAACACCATAAGCTGTCCAAACAGTTCCAGCAGTACCTCTACTCACATCCTAGTTCGACTAACTTATCACAAAAGGTTACTACTAGCTCTGCATGCAGAGTGGTTTTGATCCAAGGTTGCTTTTAATATCTTAACTGTTCTAGAGCTGACACAGGCCATAATTTTAGCCATACTTGAAGAAAGTAATATTGTGCACCAAGATAGATATTAATGCCACATTTATCCTAATAATTGCTTTTATTATTTTTATTTTTGTTTTTAAAGAAAACTTACTTGTTGCCCTGGAATTAAAATTCATGTGAAGTGCATGCTAATCAAATAAGATCTATGGGGGACAAAACACATCAAGTTTCCAAAAAAATATTATTTGTTCTTACCAATATAGATATGAAAGTACAGATTAATGTTGCCAGGGGAGTCACACAAGGGAGGACAGTATGCTGAAATTCTTGAACCAGCCCTCCTGTCATTGAGGCTTTAGGAATTTTTGTGGGATCAAGAAAATTACACTTTAAACCTAAAAACAAAACATAAAAAGCACGAACTGATAAACATTAATGAAGAAAATGAAGTAGCTGAATGAAGTATATGCCTAAGTCTTTCTTTTAAAGGATAGCAGAGAGCAATGATTGATTTCTGACCTACTGCTGGGAAGTTATCATGCACTGGATTATATAGATAATCAGGTGATTTAAGGCAATCTGAAAATGTAATTCGTTACCTGCATTTCAAATGGGGAAGGAAGACTAAAATCTAGAGAGCTCTAGCTGCATTTAGGCACCATATAGTAAGATTAGCATACTGTACCAAAAATTGTTAGTGCTTTATCCATGGCGTTGTACAAAGCCCAGAAGTTAGGGGCCCAGTAAGCATGGCAGAGGCCTCGCTTGAAAGGAAAAAGCCGTGAAATGACTTGAGGCAGCTGGCCCTACAGAAAACAAAAAAGAAGACAGAAATGACCTCTTGCAATGAGACATGGTTTATATTTTTATAACACAATTTTCTAACAGTTCAGGGGAGTAACAGGTGCAAAAAGCAGTTATTACCAATACTATGAAGGGGCCCAACGAAAGAGCAGAAACAAGGCAGACAATCAACCCCAGAAGAGTCACGTGAAGCACGCTGAAACTTCTCCACTTCAGGGATCCATCTACAAGAAGCAAACAGATGATGAAAAGTTACTGTTGCAAGTGGAGAGGGAGACAGCAATTCACTATTAGTGTGGAATGCTCTAGCACCTATATAAAGGAAAAATACAGGTTTTATGTAAAATCATTCAGTTGCTTTCTTCAAGTTAGTTTGCATTTACTTTTTTCACATTACAGCTCCTCCATTATACAGATTTCTAGTATTTTCTCTTTCAAAAGAAGCACCACCTCTGTTAACGTGAGGAATATCAAACATGTCTTTCAGTGCTAAGAAGTGAGGAGAAACTCAAAGGAGGACTTTGAAATAGCTTCTGATACTATCTAATTGTTTCATATCCAGAATAATTATTAAGGCTTCAAACTGCCATCTGTGGTTTGTTCATGTTGGTTTTTCTTAATAAAGAACTCCCTAGAAACATGAATTTTACATAGATAAATTTCAAAGATCTTTAAAGATCTGTCCAACTCTGTCACTCAAACAGACTTTTCGTTTGACCCACAGACATTTCATTTTGATAGCATCTGCACATCTTGAGTCTTCCCCAGGCTCCTCTAATTAACACAATCCCCCAAAAGTGAGCGAGGAAAAACCCACTTACCTGCATTATTTGCAGTAAAACAATAGGATCGTAATAAATAAATGCCATATGCTGGGGCCACATATATGTAGATGTGTTTGAAATGCAGAAGAACAGCAAAAAGAAGAGCACCCTCCAAGTATCGTTTCTAAAGGAAAAAGAAAACAAAACCCAAGCTTTTTTACTTGTCCTCCTCCCTTTCTACTAACTTTTAATGGTCCTCTGTTGTACTCCTAAGGTGTCAGGACATTTATCATAAGTGTAAAAAACCCGAGTATTTACTTCAAATTACAAACTCGGTAGCATTATGCACAACAGGTATGGAAAAGAAAACAACATTCTCACATGATACTTGGAAAACTGGGGTAGGCCTCACCTCCCTGCGGCTTCGGAGTTACGTTTTCTGAGGACTGGTGACTTGGAAGAAGGTAAAATGGCAGGAAAGCATGCCACATTGCTGAGGTGTGACACAGAATTTCGCTTTCTCACAGGGAACTGCACTGCTGCAGCATCAGCAAGCAATTATGGTGAGTTTCAAGTTCTCCTCTTCCCCCCCAAACTCAACAAACAATTAGACAGTCATCTTAGCACCCCTCAACTTTGAGCTGCTCCCAATACCTTCAGTATAAGCAGCAAAGTGAAGCTGATTAATGCACCTGAAATACATACGGTTAAAAACAGGAAAGAGCCACTCAAGTTTACCTGACATAATCGCGCAACAGAAAGAAGCATCAGCCCAAATAGAAAGCCATTGTACTGAAAGTGGATATCTGAACTGGAGTCAAGAAAGGAATAAAGCAAGTTTTCTTTACTACCATCAGTATTCTGGGGAAGACTCAAACTTATAAACAACGAATTCAAATTAAAATGGAACTTAAATGAAGAAAGTAACCTTAAATTCACTCCACATAGACATGAAGTCACTGCTTAACCATACCTGTAAACACAGACAAGATCTACTAATATCAGTACACTATCTCGATGAAATAAAGCATAACAATCTGACCACATACATATCATGCAACTTATATAAATCAGAACAAATGAAAAGTTAATTCTCCACTTTTTGAATTTTTAAATATTAGTTTCTTCCTCACACTAGTTAATGGATGGAGACAGTAGCCCTCACTTATCACCTACCACCTGTAAGCAGGCAGCTTAAACCAGGACTGGGACAGACAAAACTAGTTCTTCCTCAGCTAGATCAATGCACATTGTCAAGACTAACTCACAATAATTGCACCTTCCAGAGGTGTTTTTATATCCTCTTTAAAAGAAACCCTTGCTAATTCTCATGTAACATTAACCAATTGAATACAGCCTGAACATAAGGCACTTGCAGAGATTTTCCTTGACATAGAACAAACCTAGACCACCACCCAGAAAAAAAGAGGCTCTCTGCTAATACTTCTGTACACAGGCAGAGGGGGAACAGCCAGCAGGAACAGGCATGTTGCTGCCAGACTGGTCCTCCTGCCATTCTGGCAAATCAGACCAAAACCTGAACAATTTCCATTTTGTCAAATAATAACTCTAATGAAAACATGAAGTTATTGAATAACCTCAGAAACACAAACAGTAGCAGCATTACTTGCTGTGATAGTAATATTCATGGATTTGTACCACATGCTGTAACAGGTTGCTAAAAAAACCCAAAACCAAAACACAAACCAGCCATAACACTTTGAAAGGATACGATCCACAATTAACAACCCAAAATTCCACAAGAGCAGAACAGCAAGAATAAATGTTGGTTTTTCCAGGACATCCTTTGCAGCTCGTTTTCCATTTACACATCTGCAGCACCTGAACAAGAGCAGAAGAAACAGACATCTTAATTGAAACAGCCAACAAAAACCTTGTTGCTTTTAAGAGTTGAGAAGCACACTTAACCCTAAGAAAACTATTTTATCAGGATGGAAGGCAAGGATAGAATTCTTGCTAAATTCATCAAGAGAAGACAGTGTCGTGAATAAAGTTTAGTAAAAAAAAGGATTTTAAAATTTCAATAGCTGTAGTATGTTCCACACGCTAAAGCTTAAGTAACTTAGTCTCAGGTTTAAGGCTCAGGTTCAGTAACAACCATACAGTTGTCATAACCTGTTTGCTATCGACTTCTCTTAAACGAAGAACATATTGATACACCTGGAGCCAAAGTACCAAGTTGTATTTAAGGTCCCCACTTGGACATTAACCTCTTCCTGGCTCCCCCCCAATATTATGAGTTATTTCTGTTGGTTAAAAAATATCTTATTACTTCTCAGTGTAAAGTCATAAGGTCCATATTATTTCTGAAGGTAAGGTTAGATCACATTAAAAAGTTGTGGATGATTTGTGTTGAATTGCTATTAGAAGAGCCATTTTAAGAATGCCAGCTCATTCATGCATCTGAGTCAAAACACTAAAAGGAAAAAAAGTCACAATGCAAAGCTAGCCTGTTTCAAATAAAGAAAGTAAATAAAGGTGCTTAGGTAGTGCTCCAGTGCAACAGAGAACTTTCTACCCAAATTTTGAGCAGACAGAATAAAATGAGGGAAGACTGTTACAGCCAAATTGTTAAGGTAGGCAACATATTTCTCAAAACATCTCTCCCCCTTTACTCTTTAGGTGTAGGATAAACACCTATTCACAAAGTCAGAGCACACTGAAAACATACAATCTGAATATTGTTACATCAGTTCATCATCAAGAATACCAAAAACACTGGAGTGACTTAGCATATTTGATACTTGGCATTTTGTCACAAGTTTCCTTTATACTTCTACTCAAAGTTAAGAGAGTAATAAAAGTAGTAACAGGAAGAAACAGTTGGGTGCACCCAAGCTGTCCTGCAACTCCTACAAAATGAACCCAGCAACAGAAACTCAATACCTATAACATGTGAAACAGCAGCTAATGTGTACAAATCTGATCACATGCACAGCATCTCCAAGAACAAAGTTATCTTGTGTTCAGCAGCATGTTCCAAATTTCTCCTTGAACAGGTTAAAGCAACTTTGATATTTCTGTGCATTTACAAGTTTATTTCTACAAACAAGCTTTTGTTGTTACTCTACAAAAGTTTCATATATTAAAGACTACCCACTGTCCCTAAAATTAGAACATTAAGACTTACTCACGAACTGCATATACGAAAAGGATATCTGTAAAGATGACAGAAAATCTTTGGAAGAGGATGGTTGCACGACTGGTGTAATTTAGATTTTCAATAACCAACATCTTGGGGTCAAAGTACTTGGCAACATGCGAAAGTGCACACTCAAACCAAGCAAAAAATGGTGGATAATCCAGGGTCCATTGCGAAGTCTCCTAAAGACAAGATTAAATAGTTTAACACGATCCATGCTGTTTACAGTCCTTCAGGTACAGTTTGTCACAGCAAATCAGCTGGTGTATTTTATCTCAGTAGCCTCTACTTAACAGAAACTACTTCTCAATAACATAGCCAGCTGTATGGTGCTGAACATGATTTGAGCTATTCTTCTGTAGTACTGGTAGAAGGATGGGACACCTCTTAATTAGTAGAAAAAGATTAAACAGCATTCTATGTATCTGCACCTAACCAGTATATAGCTGTCTGTTCTTTATAAATCAACTCACAGTAACAGGGCCAATATTAAAAAAAATTCTCAATAGCTCACAGTGAATATTGGTCTACATTCGAGGAATCACCAGCACCATCAGCCTTGTTACAGTCTCAAAATTATTTTTACTCATTAGTCAGCAAGTCTTAATTCTAATAAGACCTTATCAAGATCAAATACTATTATCTGATCTCTTCCCATACAGACTGTTATTATGCCCTGACCAATGATTAACTCCTTCGCTATGGAAACGGGAGAGGAGGAAGGAGGAACAGTGCAGGTTGGGACGGGGTATATTTGTCAGCATGCATGTTCCCAAATGTTTATGTTATGCTGCTGAAATCCATCCTATGCTTTAGCACTGGGATCACACTGGGATCTCCAGGAATGTGTTTTACTGTATTGGATCAGCCTGTCAGAAAGTTCTGCGCTACACCAATCATTTACTCCTGGATACACAGTTCGCAGATGCTTATGTGGAGGAGTACTAGAGACTATAGTATTTACTCCAGAGCTCAAGGAGATACTGTGAGATAAATTAAAACCCAGTTGCGGAGGGTGTGCCTATCACCAACTTAAAGGTGATTCACCTAGATTAAAATCGATGCATGCTAGCAGCACACCAGCAGAGGCTCAAAACTTTAATACAGTGATTGATTTCATAATGTATATACCCATTTAAATGATTCTTTACAGTGATAACTGTGTGCCATTAATGACAAGAGCGAAGTCAGCAGCAATTTAAGACCACTGTGCAACTTGCTCCTGTGTTACACTGCCTTTCTAATAACACATGTGCCTCAATTGTCTTTTCTAATAACCCATATGCCTTAACTGTCTTTTCCATTTTGCCTTCATAAGTACTAGCAGCTTCCCCAAACAATTCTCATTTTTAAACTAAATGCTACGCAGGGCCAGCAAATTGTGATTAGTATGTTTCTGTACCACTGCATTACAGCCGCCAACCACCAGCATCCATAGCATGTACTTTCTGCTAATAAAAGCCTTTCTCCTCTAGCATTCACACGGGCTGACATACCCAATGTGTCTATAATTTATACACAGCTAAAAAAACCCCAAACATGTACTTACTTCATAGTACCACTGAGAGATGGGTAAGTTGTGAGTGATGGCAAGCCAATTCCTATGGACTTCAAAATCTGTGGAATAACTACAGAAGGTTTATATTAAGAGTCACATAGGTACACTTAAAGGAGAAACATTTCAGAGCACAGTGTCAGCTTCCTTTTTATCTACCTGTGGTGACCAGCTCTAGAGCAAGACTTTGATCAAGTAACTCCAACAGTAACAAAGCTGCTGCATGAACTTTCTGTGAAGGACATATACAGGTGACTATAGGTCAAGAATTATTTAGCTCGGCTTTTTCTGACAAGTCATGCCAAAATTACAGGTTCTAACTGATTTTTTCAACAGCAAATTGATCTCTTTGAGGGGAAGAAAGCTACAGTGCCTTTTAAAATTAAAAAGCGTTAATGTTTCAATACATTTAGAGGCCCTGCCAAACAACAGCCAGCCGGAATGGGGTGTAAGCACCTCCAAACACAAAAGCAAAGCTACTCCACGCCGCCGAGAGGACGAGGAGGCAGCACCACCCCGCTCCCCACAAGCGCCCGAAGGAAATAAGGCCCTTCAGGACACCAGGGCCCGCTCAGGAACCGCGGCACCACGCCGGCCCGTGCCCCCTTCCCCACCCATCCTCGGCCGCCCTGAGGGGCCGTGCAAGCCAGCCGCCGCCGCGGGGGGGGGGGGGCTGACAGGTCGTGCCGCCCGCCCCAGCGAAGCTCCTTACTACGCAGGGATGAGGAGGCACTTGAGGAAGGACACGCCGAGCGCCAGGGTGAGAAACCAGCTGCGGCCGCCCGCCGCCATGGCGCTGCCACCCGCCGCCATAGCCCGCCCGCGCGGACGGCGCCGCCGCGCATGCGCCATCGCGGCGGCCGCTGCCCGCCCGCGGGGTTTAAAGCGCGCGACCCCGCCCACAGCGGCCGGTGCGCATGCGCCGCGCTGCCCGCGCGCTGGCCGGCGGCTGGGGCGCAGTACTGCGCATGCGCGGGGAGGGGTGGGGCGGGGTGAGCTGAGGGGGGATTTGGGTTGGGATGGGAGCAGGTAGGGGGGTTGGGTGGTGCTGGGTGTGAGTGACATTCGACAGAGTTCCCCAGAGAATCCTCAGCGAAAAACTGGCTGCCCACGGCCTGGACGAGCGAACGGTCTGCTGGGTCAAGCACTGGCTGATGGACGGTCCCAGAGAGTGGTGGTCAATGGAGCTAAATCCAGCTGGCGGCTGGTCACAAGTGGTGTTCCTCAGGGCTTGGGGTTGGGACCATTTCTGTTCAACATCTTTACTGATGATCTCGATAAGGACATAGAGTGTATCATCAGTAAGTTCGCAGATGACACCAAGTTAAGCAGGAGTGTCGATCTGCATGAGGATAGGGAGGCTCTACAGAGAGACTTGGATAGGTTGGATTGGTGGCCAATGTTAACGGGATGAGTTTCAACAAGGCCAAATGCCAGGTCCTGCACTTGGGCCACAACAACGCCCTGCATGGCTACAGGCTTGGGGAGGTGTGGCTGGAGCTGTCTGGAAGAAAAGGATCTGGGGGTTCTAATTGACAAGCAGCTGAACATGAGCCGGCAGTGTGCCCAGGTGGCCAAGAAAGCCAATGGCATCCTGGCTTGGATTAGAAATAGTGTGACCAGCAGAAGTAGGGAGGTGATAGTCCCCCTGTACTCTGCACTGGTGAGGCCACACCTGGAGTGTTGTGTCCAGTTTTGGGCACCTCAATACGAGAGGGATCTCGAGGTGCTGGAGCGAGTGCAGAGGAGGGCAATGAAGCTGGGGAAGGGCCTGGAGAATAAATCCTGTGAGGAGCGATTGAAGGAGCTGGGACTGTTTAGTTTGAGGAAGAGAAGGCTGAGGGGAGACCTCATCACTCTCTACAGCTCCCTGAAAGGACATTGTAGAGAGGTTGGTGCTGGTCTCTTCTCACAGGGAATTAGTGACAGAACAAGAGGGAATGGCTTTAAACTGCAACAGGGGAGGTTCAGACTGGACATTAGGAAAAGAAGTTTCCCAGAAAGAGTGGTCAGACAGTGGAATAGGTTGCCCAGGGAGGGGGTGGAGTGACCATCCCTGGATGTGTTTAAGGGTCATTTAGATGAGATGTTGGGGGATATGGTGTAGAGGAGAACTTTGTAGAGTAGGGCTGATGGTTGGACTCGATGATCCAAAGGCTCTTTTCCAACCTGAATGATTCTGTGATTCTGTGACATGGGGTTGGGTGGTGGTAGGCCTGGGTTACATGGGCTTGGGTGGTGTGGGGCCAGGTATGGAGCTGGGTGGTGTTGGGCAGTGGTAGCCCTGGATTACATGGGTTTGGGTGGCTGTGGGACCAGGTGTGGTTCTGGGTGGTGTTGGGCCTGGCTGATGTGGGGTTGGGTGGTGTGGGACCAGCAGTGGCGTTGGGTGGTTGGTGATCCTGGGTGTTGTGGGGTTAGGTGGCTATGGGACCATGTACGGCGTTAGGCGGTGTTGGGCCTGGGTGATGTGGGATTGGGTTGGGTGGTGTGGGGCCGCTGTGGGCCTGTACTTGCCTGGGCTTAGGCTGCGGTGCCATCATCCCTGGTCTCACACAGGGTTGGCATCAGCCCCAACTCCATCCCTTCATGCTCCTCTGTATTTACTAGAGCTGAGAAATGCTGTTCCTACAGGGCTCAACATCAGCCACTGCTTCCAGGAGCCTCCCCTGTCCCTGGGATATGGTTGAGGAGACGGAGGGCTCTGGCTCACCCTGATCTGGGTAATCTTTTAGGATCTCTCTCTGGATGCTCCTTTGCATCCCCTCTGCAATGTGGGGCAGGGTGCCGGGGAGCCCATCACGCCGCTATTGCCATCAGCATGGGCTTAACCATGTTGATTTGGGACACAGAAACAGTGTCCCACCATGTGCCAAGAAACAGTGTTTGTGGGTGACTTGGGTGGAGAGCATGGGGGAATTTATGGCAGCTCTCATGCTGAGAGCTGCCTGGCATCGGGCAGAAACCACTTCAAAATTACACCAGGTTAGCTCTGCTCCAGGGAGGTGCTATCTCCAACCACTGTCACAGGGGTCTGAGCTGGCTTCAAGGTTTAAAGTGCTTTTCCAGAGGAATAAGCTCAATTTTTTAATACCTGGAAGAAATTGCCGGTTGGAGGGTGGATGCATGCAAGGCTGATGCCTTTTCACTTCCTTACAGCAAACCTTCATCTATCTAGGAATAGTACCTTGTAGGGGCTGCATGAAATCATACAGATAATATGTTAAACTTATTTTTTCTTATACCGCAGCAATATATTATGGTTTGTTCAAACTCTGGGACTAGAGACAAGTCCAACAGCAGTAAAGCATTAGGGTTTAAGAAAGAGAAATGGAGGAATTAATCCTCTGTTTCTAAATGTTTGAAACATAAATGAGCTAATGCATTTAAAATGGTTTCCATTATTTAGGAAGGCTTGTTCATCCAAGTTTTCTACAACCGCACTAATTTGGGGGGGAGCTTCCTACAATTCTCAGGCACGAAGATGTCTAGGTAAGCGTTGCAATGATGCACTGTATAAAATCCTTAGAGAGAGGAAAAGAACAGATTCAGCAAGCATCACTGCATGCTCTTTCCTCAAGAAATGTATGTCAGGCAGAGCATCTCCTGCTTCATTCACATTTTATTTACTGTTTTCTAAAATACATATTAGTAACAGTTCACAAAAGAGTTACAGGCAGAGAAATGCAACCAGATTTTTAAACGTGATAGCCCTACAGGCTTTCTATGAAAGTGGTAAGAAATAAAACCCATCTTTTGACACTTTCCAAATAGTATTAATTCAAAAGCAGGGCTTTTAGTAATTAGGGACCAAATTCTGATCAACGGGAAAATCCTACTGTTAGGAATAGGAGCAAGAAATTAAGAGGGAGAGGAATGACAAGAGGAAGATAAAAGGAATTATTCCATACAGCCCTCTCCTGTAGCTCCTTTTTTTCTGAATTTATAGGGAAACCATCCCTTGTGTTATTCCCAAGTGAATCTAAGAGCATGATCTGCATATTTATGCTCGATCCAGCCCTTCTTGCACACAGTATTTGCATGACTGCCTGTACTAATTCACATACAAGACTTGTACTGTGAGGGCCACATACTAGCACTGCTTGTACCCTGCATGTTTGTGTCCATCAGTGTGTGGATATGGGAGTCATTACATCAAGGCAGTTACATATTTCAAAATATATTGAAATTCTGAGCAGTGACACCAAATACAAAGGGATGGGATGAAAATGAAACTCACCAAAGGAGTCTTCTTCATAACTTCTCCATTTATCTGTGAAGTATCAGAAGATCCTAGATTTATTTTCCAAAGTCTACGGCTGAAGGCAGGATTTATCACTCCAATCAACCTTATATATGGACCCCACCAGCCTTTCCTAGACTGGGAATAAATCTAATTGATTGCAGGTATTTACTGCCACTGAACTCAAGCAGCAATTTATACTCAGCAACCCAGTTAAAATATGGTAACTACAGCAGTGCATATGTTTGGTGATTTAAAGCACATGCAAATTGAAGCAAAGCTGTCTGCTCCTGACAAGTTACTAGCATAACTCTTGGCATGACCAATATTTAGGTTGCATAATAGGAGATTAAAACTGGAAAGGACCAGTGAGTCATTCTAATCACAGCCTCCTTCTGTAGAAAAATCTGTCTCCATTGTCACCTTGCTGTTTTTTTTTTCCCAAACACATAAAGATTCTTTATTCTCTCCCTTCTAAGCCCTGGGTTTCTTGTTAACGTGAATTCTTTCAGGTCTAACTTTGTACATCTATTTCTTTTATTTCCCTTCCATTGCCTGCAGCAACAAACGTTCCTCCCACCAACTCCTACTGACCCTTAACAGCTGCATGAACCAAAGATGACTTCATATTTATGTATGGTTTCAGTCCCTTCATTATAACTGGACATTGTTAGATATTTAAGAACTATCAAGCCTAAAAACACACAGAGAAATCCATGAGTGATTCTTTCTGGATTCCACTAAGATACTTCATAATTTTTTGTCATATAAAAAAATCCCACTGTGCTATGCACATGCCCATATCTGAAAATGCCATTAGACTGCAGCTAATAACTTATCATCTGCCCTAACTCTGGTATTTTTCTGCTCTAACACTATCGATTGCTCTATTCAGTGGCTCTCTCAGCATGTAGTCCTTTTAAAAAAAAGTGCAGGGCTTAGCCTCGTTTTGTACAAGAAGGTGTTGAGGGAGACAGCCATATGGCAGTATCAGAACAGGAGTTATGCACCTAGATGTGGAAGAGAGCACTCTTCAGACTTTACGGGAAAAAACCTCACTAGATCCTTTCCTTGTTTTCAGGCCCTTACAGGAAAAAAATTAGTTTGTTCTGAGAGTATTACACTCAACAGTGAAATAATTTTTAGATGTTACTGCTAATAAATGCCAAGTGCTTTGCATGACTAGCAATGGGGTTGCACTGTACTTAATATGGCTCTGTGCATGTTCAATTTTCTTTAATTCAGGAAAACTCTTTGAGAAGAAGAACCATTAGTGCTGTTGACTGGTAAACAGAAGCAAGTTACACCTCTAGGGCTCAGAAAAAGCAGGTAAACAAAAGCCAGCTATCTACATAAAAAGGGAACAAATGTTTTGGAGGGAGAACATTCCTGTAAACAGTCATTATAATGTAACTCACAGACTGCAAAATTAAGGAGCAGCTATAAATTTAGCTTAGTGTGTACTTTGAAATAGCAACGGCCTTTGTATAACATATGTTTGACTGCAATCGCAAGTGATTCACTTATTGCTTATTTCACATACTCGATTAGCATGCCAAACGACTGTGGCATTATAAATAGTATCTCATGCTTAAAGATGTTTATTCTGCTTAGTAATTTAGAGGTATCTGAAATTTTCCTATTCCTCCCAAAGCCTGTCTTCACCCATATCTTTATACTTGTTGGAAAGTTTGCATCTTTCTGCATATAGAAGAGAGATATTTTGCATCTCTCTGCATATTAAAAAATGACATTTTTGGCCAGCCATACCTTTGCCTGATTTAGTTACATGAGCACAGGTAAATGTGTATTCAAGTCATTCATCTTTTGCATAATAGAATGGTGGGTTAAAGCACTCCAGAAGACCTGAGTTCACTTCCCTCCTCAGTCTGTGGGGATTGAAACCCATATTTCCATGTCAGCAGAATTACCCCAGTTACTGTCTAGGCCAGGTTGGGGCACTCTTCGTTTCTCATTTATACTTTTAAAAACCTGTATAACTGCTTTTAGTGTGGGTGCTGCTCCCGTGTGAAGAAAAGGGGACGAGTAAATGTTCTAGATTAAGCCATGCATAGTGCTTTTACAGACTCCTCTTACTTGCCTTTCACCAGAAAAATGCAGTAATGATTCAACTTTCCCAGGGAATATTTTTATTTTGCTGAAACAAAATGGAGCAGTACTGATCCAGAGCTCTAAAGGGTGTAGATCAGACTTCTTCCCACCTTCCAAATGAAATTTAAGCCCACTGCTCTTATCTCTGGAAAAAGTCAAGCTGACAGGAAACAAATTACTGCAGATAAGTATCATTTTAGTCCTGATATACAAGAACTCCCATTACAGATAATTTAGAAATCTACTCTCGAGGGTGTGAGTTAAAAAGAAATACTGTCAACAGTCCCCAAAAGCTCTGTTACCATAAATTCAGCAAAGGCATAGATTTGATGAAAGAGGGTTCTTGTATGGTATTTTACAGATTATAGTCATATTACATGCATAGATCATCACTGTGAATGTCCAACTGACTGGCAAACTCATGTCAGAAATAAGATTCACACAAGAGCTGTTTTGCTTTGTCAGTGGCATGCAGCAACCCCTGAAACAGATCACTCCCACTTTGTAATTTGGGACAGGAATGGGGGAATAAAAAAAAAAAAAAAAGAGTTCTTCCTGATGCAACTCAAACTAGAAGAATATGGTGACTCAAGCTGGAATTTGGCCACAAAACCCTGTTTACAATCCTCAAAATTCACGGAACTTGCCAGGTTTAATGGTTCTGAGGGCTTCAAGCCCAGTCAGCGCTTCCTAACAACATGGTCCCACGTAAATCGTGCTGGTTTAGCACCAAGTCAGACAGGGGCAGTGGTTTATAACAGGCTGCGAATAGCTGCAGAATGTGCGTTTTGCTGTCAGCATGCTGGTTTGTGTGGTTCATGCAGTTACAGCTTGGGACAGTAGAAATACATTTATCTCACAGTTTTTTACAACAGTAACAAAATGCTTCTTTATGCTTGTTCACAGGTCAGCTTAATGCAAGGACAGACGAGTTACTTTGGGAAACAAGAACAGGAGCAATACTGAGCTTTGCAGCCCTGTGCTAAGAACTTTTGGAAGCACTAAAATTCTAAATGAAAAACTTGGTTATTGCATTTTCCTTTTTATCTCATTAGAGATAACGGGAAGTGTGCCAGAGGGTCTCTCATGTACACGTAACTATCTGGTTAGGGAAAGACAGCTAAAATACTCTTAAACACAATTAGCTGAGAATGAACCACCTTGAATGTGGCACAAACAATGTTTAGAGCCAACACGCAGCTAGTGGTTTATGATCTTCATGGCAGCACAGACTGGGTGTGTAGGAAAGCTTGACCATTGTCATCATCTCTGGTTTCCCACTGCCTCACCTCTGACAATCTGACGCTGAAGCCAAGCAAGTGGGTGAAATGCTAACTTAGCGACCTGATCATTTCACAATGATATAAAAATGGCTCATTCTACCGGGGTAGGAAAAGTGAGCCTCTGTTTTTGTAATGAAAAATACTAGGTGTAACCTGATGGGAATGTTGTCTTTTCATATGGAATCTATCCTACCCAGAGAGCATCCCATGCACTCCAGGCACTGTTGAAGGGAGATGTGCCCAAAAGGCGGCCGTGTCCAGGTGGAAGAGGCTCAAACATTTAGAATTTATTCGGGGGCCTGTGCCCCCAAATCTGCCTCCACCTCAGAAAGTTTCAGCAGCATCCTCCAGACAAATATAACATTGTAAGAGAAAGAAAAGGAGTTGTCTTGGATGCCTTTGGAATGTAAAAGTAAAGGTTTAAGAGCATTCAGAGCAAAGTTCCCCTACCAGCCACTGTCTTCTCAGTTTGCAGGAACACCATTATCTCTGCTATGGCTTCCTCAGTCATTCCCTGTGCCAGTCACATCGTTCAAACACGGCTTCCGTGAAAGCAGAACGGAGCAGGGGCTTCCCCACGGGGTTAAACAAACCCAAGCCAGGCTCAGTTGATGACAGAAATCCTTTGCTGAACCCAAAGAAACAGGAATCCCTTACTCATTTGCTGTTTGCACCACCCTTTACAGCTGTAGTGAGTGCGTGCACGTGGGGAGGCTGATTCTCTGCGGATCCAACCAAGCTGCTTGGATGCTCTGCACAGGTGATATGGCAAGACATGGAAAATGTGCCCCCGGGGCTGTCTGCTGCACTGCAGCTCCGTGGCATCTTTCACCGCATCCGTTCTCCAGATACCTTCCAAACCTTGATTACTGAACCCTCACATTCCCTTGCAATATAGGTTAAGGATCACTCCGATTTTCCAACTGGAAAATGTAGGAAGGACAGAAGTTAAGTGATTTTCTCCACAATTGTACAGCAGGTCAGAGGTGGAGGCAGAGACAGAACCAGTCCTTAATTCAGGTGCTAGACAATATTCCTTCCATCTAGAATATGGACATATTCTGAAAGGTCGTATTGGTAAATACATTAAAGGAAAATCATCTCCCTGTTAGTGACTCTTAATCCAGATAAGCATGATTCTGAATTAGGCTGTAAGTGTGTTTTAAAGGGAAACACTTAACCTGTGTTATCTCCATGCTGGCACCATAATAAACAGCTATTCCTACTTGTATCGAATTAGGCGAATAATCTTATTATTCATGAAATCTGAAGTATGTGGGTGCGAAGAATCTATGCAGAAACCATCGCTCATGGCTATTTTTAGCACTTCTTCCACAAACACCTGGAAACTATTGATTTGCTTATTATCTGGCACCACCCAGAGTCTCTTTAAGTTCTGCCTGGTGTACTCTTCTTCAGGAAGGCCTTCCACGCTTGCAACCCAATCTAAGGTCAAATGGTTGGGGTCCTGCAGGTAGCTGGATATGGAAGAGAGGTTTCCGTTGAAGCAATAGTAAAGTTTGGAACCGAGAAGCTTCAAGAACAGACATGATGTGGAGAAGATATGAGCACTGAACACTTCCATGTTGGAGGAAGACAGGCTGTAGATCTGGGGTGCTTCTCGGACAGTGAAGTGAACAGTCTGGGTCTTCTGATCGAGGGTGATGTTGAGCATGGCATTCTTCTCTGCTTTAGAAAGCTCCACCTCCTTCTCCTGCAAGGCCTCAATCAGGGGCTGAATTTGATAAAAATCTACCTCCCGTCGAAGTAAGCCCATTTCCTGAAAGTCTTCAGGGAGGTCCAAGTGAGAAGTTCGTAAGAAGTTCAGGATATAGCGGAAGATTTTGCCATCTCTGTCAATAAAGCAGTTGCCTTGGCTGTCCTTCTTGGTTGGGATCTTCCCACTAAACATGGCCCCCAGCATGGAGTCTGGAAAGCTGGTCAGGGTGGACAGAGAGGTGGTATAGAGTTTACCTCCAACATTGAGCGTGATTGGTTCTGACATGACGGAAAAGTCACGGTGCTGGGACTAATTCTAAAAAAAAAATAAAAAAAAATAATCCAACACCACACATTTAGTTGCATTTACCTTTTTGAAAGGTTAAACTACAGAGATAGAGTCCTAAATATATAAGGGTAACTACATGGCATGAATTCATCATAGAAGGTAGAAGTGAGGAATTGGTTTTGGAGGTTGTATCTTGAGAACGAGCGTAAGGATGTTTTTTCTCCCAACAGACTTGAACAGAACTTTGCTTAGTTCAGTTTAGTGCCAGAAATCGAGTCTTCCAAAACTTTACAATCATGCTAAAAGTGAAATCTCTCCCATGGATGCCTACAGCGGAACAACTGCTGACTTCAAAGCGAGAGTTGTGTTTTGTGCTCACCCGATCCCATCTCCCTCGCAAACACAGAATTTAGAGGGGAAAAAAAGGACAGCACAAGAACTGGACACATCCCAACACCTTCTACGGCATCTGAAGATATAATTAAAGCAGCAGAGCTGTTGCAGCAGAATCCCCTGACACACATGTGAGTGCAGTCAGCCTAGCAGGGAGCCAGCGAGCCGTGCTGCCGTAAGCATGTGACAGTCTGCAGTTCCATTCAGTAAAAAAAACCAGCAGGCTTTCTCCTTCCAACGTGCTCTACCTTAGAAAACATTTCCTAATTAATTGGGGCCATATCCCAGTTGACGTAGTTTCCACGCAGCTCCTCTGCAATCAGCTGAGACGGACAGGGGATGCGATTTTACGGCGCAGTTAAGCGTCACTGCTTCTGGAAGGGACATACCTCCCTCCACCATACCTTCCTCCTCCCTTATGCCAGCTCTGGCACTCATCTGACCCTGTAGTGAACCACTTTAGGGAGAAAAAGAATAATTTTCTATTCAGGATATGTTTCTGTTACATCTTGGAACCAGAGGAATGCCAGGACTGGTGGCAGGGAAGAGGAAGGAGCTACGTAGCAGATCAGCTCAGCTGCCTTGAAAAGGTGGGTCCTCATTCCTGCCAGCTGAGGACCTGCAAATCTGTTTTTCCTTGTGTGCTGAATCCGAATCAATCAACAGTTCATTCCCAGTTTTATTGTTGACTTAATCAGCAGGAAAGCCATCAGTGTTGGCTTACAGAGGTAGGACGTAAGTCTTGCTGTAGTAACTACAGTCGTTCAACAGAAAGCCACCAAACAGCTCCCCTGAAATTAAACTTAAGTGCAGGCACTTTCCTAACTAGTCATGGAATAATCATAGACACTATGACACTGTTATCAGCTCTGGAGTCACAGCAAAATACAGATAGGAAGATGTCATCTTGTGCCAAAATATCAATTCTTTTATGGCTGCTGAAACCCAAATGATAGTGTTAATGGCACCCTAAAACAAATACGCCTCTAGACAGCAAGCACATTTTGCTATGAAAAACTTGCCTAACCTAGGGCAGCTAATGAACAGGTCAAAGGAGAATCTGTATTTCACTTCTAGTTTAAGACTAACATTCCACTCTGTTCTTTAGCCCGTTTTAGCCCTTAGCACACACTCTATATCTCACGGCACAGTAATTAACTGAAAGAAGCAGATCTCTAAATCTGAGTGCTTTGCCCGTGTATCCCTTGTCCCATGTATCCACCCAAACGGGCAAATAAAGATGCACGCATAGACCAACACAACACCCCATCTATGCCCATGACCAAACACCATCTTTGTGACTAACCTCAGCCAAATACACCCTAGAAAAAACTATTTGTTCCAGTGCTAAACTCCCCTTAGCACGGTGGCCTCGGTGTACTTCCCACTCTTGAAGACTTCTACCCAATTTAGAGTCAAGAGCTGTTTAAAACCGATCATCCAGAGGCTTCAACTAGTCTAATCCTGTGGTATGAGTGGCTGCCATGTATTTTGTCCCATAAGGGCTTCCAGTATGTCTGTAAAAGCATTGCTACAAGCACAGTCTTACATTCACAAAAACAGCCTAAAATGGATTTTATTTTTTTTCAGGTTTCATCAAACAGAAGCGTTCCCTACATCTCCCTGCAAATACCACAGCCTGTACAAGCAGGACTGACAGTGACCCCAAAGGCCATGTTTGTTGCTTCCCATCTCTGCTACCCCTCAGGCTGCTTTAGACTAAACAACCCGAATTTTTCTGCTCTTTCTTCATAGGTCATGTTTTCAGATTTTTGAGCCCAAGCCTGCCCTTATCTACATCACAGCAGTAGTTTTCTCATGCTCTCTGCCAGCCTTTGCCAGCTGCAGAGGGAGATGTTTCCCTCACTGTGTACATGACAGGCTTCACTTGGCAGAGCCCCTTGTCAAGAGTCATGACCTAAAGACCAGATGGTCCAAAGATAACAGATTTTTATTTCAAACTCAACATTCACCCTAGGTTTATTCTGATCCAAAGACTCACTGGCTATGTAAGTTGAATGAGAGGCAAATGTTTCAGTCCAATCTGAACAGATAATATTAAAACATCATAGAACCATGGGATGGTTTGGGTTGGAAGGGGCCTTAAAGCTCATCCAGTTCCAACCCCCCTGCCACGGGCAGCAACACCTTCCACTAGCCCAGGTTGCCCAAAGCCCCGTCCAACCTGGCCTTGAACCCTTCCAGGCAGGGGGCAGCCACAGCTTCTCTGGGCAACCTGTGCCAGGGCCTCCCCACTCTCACAGGGAAGAATTTCTTCCTTAGATCTAACCTAAATCTCCTCTCTTTCAGTTTAAAACTGTTCCCCCTCATCCTATCCCTACCCCCATGATCAAGAGTCCCTCCCCCCCTTCCTGTAGCCCCTTTCAGTCCTGGGAGGCTGCTCTAAGGTCTCCCCGGAGCCTTCTCTTCTCCAGCTGAACCCCCCAACTCTCTCAGCCTGTCCTCACAGGGGGGTGCTCCAGCCCCCCGAGCATCTTCGTGCCCTCCTCTGGCCTCGCTCGAGCCGGTCCGTGTCCTTCTGATGTTGGTGCCCCCAGAGCTGGACCCAGCACTGCAGGGGGGTCTCACCAGAGCAGAGTAGAGGGGGAGAATCTTGTAATTGGTGTCTTTATCGGCAGTCCCAAAAGGGAGGCTGCCAACAAAATATGGCAGTAACATGAGCTCTTTGAAGCTGAAGACCACATCTATGCTGCCAGTAACAGCATCAGAAATTTGACCCAGCTTTAGCTCTGGCATTGGAAGCGTTGTGGGTGTAGCAGCACAGAGCTCAGCAGACACAGCGTTACCCCTCGCCACGTGGGCTCTGCTCCTCTCCCACCTCTGGATGCTGCTCAGACATGTGCCCTGACCAGCCTGTTCTGCTTATGGCTATTTTGCAGTCTACAGACCCACACAAGCTGGATTGCAGTCTCCCAGGACACAAGCTTGCTTTTATTTTGGACCTCCCCACTGCCCCTGCACTGGATTAAATTTCTAACATTTAATGATGCAAACATCTGGCCCATGGATAAGGCTGCAGGATAACTAGTCCACAGCTGTCATTCATAAAATGGAATCAACATATGACAAGTTAATCATCTGCTTCTGCCTAATTCATCCCATTACTTGCAGGTTTATATCTTCCTAGTGTGAAGATGAATCTGATAGTCTGGCAACCTCGGAAGACCCAAAAGTGCAGCACAAGTGAGCACGCATATGTCTACTGGATTCACCATCAACCTGGACTTAATGCATTGACCAACCAATGTACTTGACAGTAGCTGGGAAAAGAAAGTCAGTCTTTGCTGCTTTTTTCTTATAAACTTGTTAATGAAAAAAGGTTTTCATAAACTCGTAAAAATTTAAATTAAATGGGTTGTCAGTTTTCTCTCTGCTCACTCAGCCAGCATTTGCAGTCCTGACCCCAGTTTATCAGGCCTGGGTACTTCGCTGATGCAATATAAAGGTTCTCCAGGAATGCACCACAAAAATCACTTCTGCTTGGTGACATTTCTGCAAAGAGGAGGTACCAAGAGATCTTGGACATGGGTGGCTATAACCTGCAGTCACCAAGGACAAGTATGAATTGGGTCACAGTTCTTGGAAGCAGATAATTACAGTAAAGCCTTTCGTGTAGCTGCCTTCCCAAGTAGCACTTAAAATTAATCCAAATCAGATCAGCTAGAGATCTAGTTTGAGAGTTGAAGATGTGAATTTGGCCAAAGAGCACAGGATTTATTTTGTGCTTTTAGAGTGACTTTTATTTAAATACCTCTTTCTTTTAAAAACAGATGTATTTAATATCATGGGGAAAAAAAATCTACAGTTAGATTTAAAGTCATAATCTTTTCCGATGATGTAAACTGAGAGAAACCAGCAGTGGTGAACTTTTTAGAAAAGTCAAACTCCTGAACAGAAGCTGCTGTCTGAGCATCTGAGCATTTCAACTGACCGGAGCTTGTAAATTTTAATTTGGGTTTTACTCACAGGAGCATCCTCAACAGATGCATAGAGAACATTGCTGTAAAAGACCTATCCCATTTAGTTCACCAAATAATTGGTTTGAACCTGGGAGAGTGATGGGGGTTGACACAGCAGTGAAATACCAAAAATCTACCTGTTTTCACTTATCAATGCTTTCACATATTTAGAACCATCAGCTCAGTTCCTTCATTATCACAACACTTCCTTTGTTTCATCATTTTGAATGTGGAACAGCTTTGGATAAGCTTATTTCCCCTCTTACGGATTCATCACATTTAAGAGCGCTTTAATTAGCTAATAAATAAAATTCTGTATACGTAATTTAACTGAGTGCCTGTTTCACCCAACTTGGCAAAACCCACAAGTGTACAAGTAATCATCCAAAAAAATAAGCATCAGTCGCCATTTGCCAACATAAATAAATTGTAAAGAAATGGCACAAATATTACTATGTACTTAACCACTCTGGAAAATGGGTACAGCTGTAGTCTACCCCTTTTTAGCCAAAAAATGCAGTTTAATGGGAAGTCTAAAGATATATTTATATGGTTTTCAGAGAGAAATGGATCTTTCCTTAAGACATATACCTACATATAAAGACAATTTTTAGCAGGATTTTTCTGGTTATTTATTCAGATAAAAAATGATAAGTTAAATCATTCCAGTTAAAAATAATCTACCCTGAAAGAGCCAGTTTATAAAACACCAAAGAGATATGGTATGCCTGGTTCTGTTTAAGAGTCTCATTGAGGATCTGAAGAAAACTCACTGCGATAACAAACTAAAGCTAATACTAGTTTAGCTGAACCTATAAACACCAGCAGGGCAGAGAAAAGGTACTAAACAGATAAAAAAATAGAACAAGAAATTTTTATTTGGGAAAATGTGTAGCAATGCCTTGATTTCCCTGAGAGGTAAACCCTAACAGAAGTATTTCTTGGGAAAATATTGCTCAGGAGTAGCAGCAGTAATTGACTGCAAACACAGATTTCACTTTCCAAATGGCAGCAAAGGAAAATGAACCAATTCTTTGGGATTTCAGAGGCAACACCTAAGACGGGGTTAACAGGCTGATCCTAGTGTCCTTCAGAGGATCTCATTAATGAAATTAAACACAAAGCAGCAAAGTAAGAGCAATCTGTATTTTGGTAGGAGTGGGTCATGACGTATCACCTTAGGGTTTCCAAAGTCCATCCCACAGGCTGCTTATGGCCTCTGAAACCTTTATGTGTGGCATTAAAAGTTGTAGCATCCCCTGAAATAGCCGTTAATGGATGCTGTGACAGCAAGAGGGTCTTTTCCAGCCAGATGTAGTGATATGTGGCCATTTACACAGTCATTGCCCCTGGTTTTAATTTTATACATCAGGAATTTCACTGCTGGTTAATTTTATAGTGCAGCCTTCAATAGCTCACCCGTGAAACGTCCCTTCATGACCAAAATTTTGGAAACCTGTATTTAAGAGATGAAATATGTGCAGCTTTGTTAAGAAATAGTCAAGGAGTAACAATGAACTGCAAAATAGACACACAGCAAAAAAAACCCGGAGATTAATTATTTAGGCTGGGACAATGAAGGATGCCTAAGTGGCAATAAAATTAAAGCAAGCCGGGGACCATTTCTGCTAAGCATCAGGAATTACAACCAGACTAAAAACCTCTCTGGCTTTTTGAGTATTGCCCAAGAGAGCTGGTGAAAGCCACATCAGCTGGATAAATGTTACGAGAGACAGATCAGGTAATGCATTATAGGAAGTAATTCTGCATCGGGAGGGGCAGGATTGATTTCAGCTAAAAAGGAGGTAGGAAAAAAGAAATATCTGGGCACCTGTATGGCAGCTGGAGACTTTAAATGTGGTTCGGTAGGATGTGGATGGTTGGTTGCAGGATGGGGCTCCCG
The DNA here is from genome assembly GCF_031877795.1 of Strix aluco. Taxonomy (NCBI): domain Eukaryota; kingdom Metazoa; phylum Chordata; class Aves; order Strigiformes; family Strigidae; genus Strix; species Strix aluco. Next base: position 133,865,309 of record NC_133932.1, on the reverse strand, counting down.
TCTGCTTCATTAGAGTGCATTAATGGCAAACACAAAGGCAAAGATACTTCTTTCTCCGCAATGCTGGTTCTGCTTCGGGTTTGGCCCCAGATTCCCCACACTTGGCACATATTGCTTTGCTCCATCACGTCTTACTAAAACTCATGTTTCAGTTTGAGGTAAAAATGCCAGTTTCCACAAACACCCGAATCCTGAGGAAAAAAAAAAAACCTCATGAAATTGTGAATTCCAGATCTAGGCACACGCAGCCCCACGGCACTTGCTGTGACTCTTACCTGCACACCAGTTTTATGTCTTGTCCCTTCTCAAGGGAACGATTTCACAGAGAAAATCGAGACCCTCAGCTAGGAGTTTGTGCCCCACTGTGTTATGGGGACTGCAGACGAGGCAGTTTGAAGTCTAGAAATCACCCCATGAAAGACAGGAGAAAAATAATAACAAAAGAACAACAAAGGGAGCACAGAAACAAAATAAATAGTGTTTAGCGGATTAAAAAAAAAAAAAGAGAGATAAAAACCTCAGCTGACCACTTAGCCAGGAGCAGCCAGCAGGCACCAAGTGAGAGCTGAGTTTAAGGAAGGATTTGGACAAAATTAGTCCCAAGGACAGATTCACTGTCCCTTCACGTACCCCTGATGCATGTTTATTTATCTCAGCTACAAAAGGTTAAACATTTACAATACGGTTTCTACACCCTATATGCTTATTTATAGTAATCTTAGAGATGAAAACTTATGTTTTCCTATCGCTGCAGGGTGCACCCAACTAATTTTGGACGCTTGGTTAATATCAGTCCCTCCAATATAGTGCAGCACTTAAAGGCTTAAAATCCAGTCAGTGAGGCAGAGCTTGGTGTGTCTGCCAGGGGCAATATATCCCGAAATGCAGTGCTGGAGGGGGGCCGGCAACTGCTTTTTGTTTTGGGACTACTGTGAGCCACTGGAAATTTCCAGCTGGTGTTTGGGGAAAGGCTGCTCACCCCCGAGGCTGGCACGGGGGACACGGGTGACGAGCTCCGGGAGGACGGGACTCAAATTCCCAGCAGGCGTGTGGCAGGAAACGATGGCTCACCCTTGCCTTCTCGCTGCAAGACAGGATTGGTATCGATCTGCCAGCAGCTGCCATGCCCGCCGATAGACACACTGACTATCCACCTTTGGAGAGCAGCTGTTTAGCCACCAGTGGGTTATATTTATTTATATTTAATTTTCTAGCCATGCTTCGTTAGACACAGAAAATGCTCCTCTGCCAACAAGATGCACAAACAACAGGAAAGCGTGAACGGGAGTTTCATAACGTCCCTGGTTTGTTGTGGGTGCGATGCTGTGTGTTCATCCCTTCCCAGACCTGCACCGTGATGCCTCTGAGCATCGCCTGGGCTGCCTGCTTAGGGATGCAGGTGAATGCTAAAGGCTGTGCGTCCGGCTCTCTGCAGATGCTGAATTTAAGCAAAAAAAAGAAGGGGTAGAGAGACAGGGGTAGGAAAATAGAGCTGGTGCCCAGTTAGTAAGAGGAAGGAGCGATATCAAACAAAGGTCAGGTTCCTCCTGAGAGAAGAGGAATGAAAGCAGTGGTGCACGGTGGGGAGGAGGAGAACAAAATGAAGGTTAACTGCGACTGAAGAACGGCAGAAGACAAGATGGAGGGGGAGAGGGAGTGCAGAGCCAGAGAAATGTGGCTGCAGTGAGGTTTGGAGAATCAAAGCCAAAGCGCTGCGGTGCTTGGCGCTCTCCTGGTGTGACCCCTGATACCCGTGGGCTCAGGGGCTGCTGTGTGGGCAACGCAGACTGCAGGAGGGCACTGCTACCAGCCCGTTCGGAGTCTCATGGCAGCAGGAGCATCACTTTTCCTTCCAAGCAGCTGATGTAACCCTTTATACAGTCCATTATACCAATTTAATATCAGCCCCAGCAAAGGTTTTCCCTGATTTCTAATGTCCTGTCTAAGCACCCACACGAATATCCCTCGGCACCCTTGGAGTATCTTCCAGATACTCTTTATTTCCTTCCTGGACCACTTCCTTCACACACGTGGTAGACCACCACCTGCGTACTGCTTGATGCACACACGGGCTGGTTCAGCAATCCGGCTTCCACCCCATCTCCCACTGACACCATCGCTTCCAGGGCTCCCCTGCAATTAGAGGGCGGCTAATTGCCAGCACGGATGCAGCTGCACGCTAGCAAAAACCACTCGACAATAACCCTAACAAGGTAGGTGCCATCCAAGAATTCGACCCTCTGCAGGGTATGGTTCATGCCTGTCACCCAGCCGGCCTCACCGCAGAGCCAGCCCTGAGCTTGGGCATACAGGGCTTGGATTTGCTAAACTGCTGAAAACCCTTTGATTTTGGAGATGTTTCATTGAAAGCTGGTGGGGGGGATTGCAAAGTTTGCAGAGTGGGGCTGAGCCCTACCCTGTTAAGGGGAACCATAGGTAAGGCTCCTCCCTACAAAGCCAGGCGTTCACACTATTAAATTAGCTTAAAACACTAAAAAAAAAAAGCCCCAAAGGCCCCCAAAGCAGTGGGTCACCCGTCCTTCCTCATCCCACAGCGTTTCTCCGCAGAGCAGCAGCGCGGCTCCCCAACCACCAGTGTTCCCCCCTCCCCCCCCCTTGCCTCAGTTTCCCCCCCTCGGGAGGGTTACGGTGGGGTGAGCCCGGCCCTTCCCCACCCCATCCCCGCCGCGGTACCCACCTGCGCCCCCTCCAGCCGCCGAGCCCCGTCGCTCACCGGGAGGCGGAGGCGGCGGCGGGAGGAGGAAGCGGGGGGCGCGGCACGGCTCGGCCCGGCCCGGCCGCGCTGGGATTTGTAGTTCATCGCCTCCCCCCGGCCCTGCCCCGGAGCTGCCCGCAGGACTGCGGATCGCAGCCGGCCACGCCGCAGCCTGACGGGCCCGGCCCTGGCCCCGGCCCCGGCCCCGGCGGGAGGTAACGCGGGAGAGGTGGGGAGGGAGGGAAGGGGGTGTCGGAGGGGGGCGGTCAGGGGGAGGGAGGGGTGCGGGGGGGTGGGGTGCTAGGGAAGGGGTGCAGGAGGAGTGCTCTGGGGTCGGGATGCAGGAGGGATGCTCGGGAAAGGGGATACAGGAGGATGCTCGGGAAAGGGGTGCAGGAGGGATGCTCGGGGGGAAGGGATGCAGAAGGGGTAGTCAGGGAAAGGGGTGAGGAAGGGGTTTTCGGGGTGAGGGATGCAGGAGGGGTGCTCCGGGGGAAGGGGTGTGGGAGGGATGCTCGGGAAAGGGGTGCAGGAGGGATGCTCGGGGGGAAGGGATGCAGAAGGGGTAGTCAGAGAAAGGGGTGCGGAAGGGGTTCTCGGGGCAAGAGATGCAGGAGAGGTGCTCCGGGGGTCGGGATACAGGAGGGATACTCGGGGGAAAGGGATGCAGAAGAGGTGGTCAGGGAAAGGGGTGCAGAAGGGGTTTTCAGGGTGAGGGATGCAGGACGGGTGCTCCAGGGGAAGGGGTGTGGGAGGGATGCTTGGGGGAAGGAATGCAGAAGGGATAGTCAGGGAGAGAGGTGCAGAAGGACATCTCGGGGTGAGGGATGCAGAAGGGGTGCTCCAGGGGAAGGGGTGCAGGGGGGGTGCTCGGGGTGAGGGATGTGGGGGGGATGCTCAGAGGGAAGGATGCAGGAGTGGTGCTCCAGGGTCGGGCTGCTTGCAGGGATGGATGCTCAGGGGCCGGGAGGCAGAAGGGAAGTCTCGGGGAAAGGGGTACAGGAGGGGTAGTCAGGGAGTGGGGTGCAGGAGGGGTGCTCCGGGGGGAGAGATGCAGGAGTGGTGCTCCAGAGTCGGGCTGCTCAGAAGGAGGTATGCTCGGGGGTCGGGAGGCAGAAGGGAAGTCTCAGGGAAAGGGGTGCAGGAGGGATGTTCAGGCATCAGGCTGCTCGGGCATTGGGATGCTGGAGGGATGCTTGGAGGAAGGGGTGCAGGATGGATGCTCAGAGGGAGGAATGCCTAGTGGTTGGGATGCAGGAGGGATGTTCAGGGGTCAGGATGCAGGAAGAAGCTGGGAGTAAGGGATGCTTGGAGGCTGGGATGCAGTTGGGGTTCTCAGGAACTGCGCTGCTCAGAGGAAGGGCTCCTAAGGGGATGCAGGAGGGATGCCTGGGAGGGCTACTCAGAGGGATACTCGGGGGTTGGGATGTAGAAGAGGGCTTGGAGGGAGGTGTGCAGGAGAGATGCATGGAGTAAGGGCTGCTCGGAGGGTCAGGATGGAGGAAGGATGATCGAGGGAGGGGCGCTTGGAGGGAGGGGTTCAGGAGAGAGGACCAGGATTCAAGATTCCCAGATTGATGCTCAGAAAGAGGGATGGTCTGTGGTCAGGATGCAGGAGGGAACCCTGGAGAACAGATGCTTGAGGGTTTGGGTGTTTAGGGGGTCAGGCTACACGGGGATGCTTAGGGGGAGAGATACAGGAGCAACACTGGCAAGTGGGTGTGTGTGCATTCCCCCGGTGCCTGCAGGGTTTTGCAAACCTGTTTACAAAGCAGCATCCTGTTATGGGAAACTGGCCAAGAGGGGTTCAGGTTTTCCTCAGGGAAGCTGACCTGGGGAGAGGCACCCAGGGATGATCCCATCTCATAGGGAGCCAAAAGACCCTAAGAGTGAGGGTCAATTTCAGAGCAGTCCAGATCCAAACCCCTTTCAGGTTAAATCTGCCTTAGCTTGGACTTTGCAGCTGTTACTGAAGGATAAAGACAGGTGTTGGAATATTTGCCACTTCTGTGAGGTTTTCAAAATGCTTTGGGAACTCAACTATACCCTGCTGTATCACGGGACTCACAGCAGAGAAATTTCAGCTGCATGCTCTACCTCAGGCTGAAAGGATGTAGCAAGGGGCTGAGCTTTCACCTGGGGAGGGGGTTTGAGATGCCTTGGACATCTTTGTGATGGAGTCCATCAAGTTGCAGGCTGGAGGGAAACTGAGGTCTCAGATGAGTGTCATAGCCCATTTTTCCTGAAGGCACCACCAAAAAATTGGAGATCTCTTCATCTCCAAGCAGTGAGGCAGTGTCTGATGAATCCCAGCCAGCGTCAGCAGCGTCAGCCCTTGGTCCGGTATGCCTTGGTGAACAGGACGTGGTTTTTCCTTGGACTATATCCAGGGGTTTAATTTTTATACGCAGACAAAAGCAGACAGAAATCTGAAGAAAGTAGAGTGATGTTAATGCTATAAATACCTTCAAGAAAACAACCAGCTTTCCGGTGTATTCACAGTCTCCAGGGATGATGATAGAAAGGACTTTGGTCTGAAGGTCAGCGCAGGATCTGGGCACTCCTCATCCAAAACCCTATGGAAGTAGGGTAGCACAGCCCTGGCTGAGAGCTCTGGCTAAGGAGGGGAGCAGAAGGCTTTTGGGGGAAGAAAAGGAAGATATGTTCATCTGGGGAATGTGAGGAGGAGTGGCTGTTCTGTGAAAAACTTACCTAGTGCGGGCAGGACAAAGCTTTTGGGTATCTGATGCCAAATATATTCAGAAAATTGAAAAGTAACCAGGATGGGTTATTTTTGCCTGTGGTTGGTGTTGGCCTTAGCCATAGATCCAGTGGTTTGTCACTGCTGGTCTAGTGGTTAGAGCAAGTCCTGCCTTATGTGCCTTTCTCTGCTGGTTTTCGAAGGAAACAGAAGAGAGGAATTTAATTCCTTATGCCTTGCTTTCTGCATCCATACCAGGATGGCTGATAATATGCTAGTGATGGTTTTGAGATGCTTTATCAGAAAAGGATACCAGTAGGTATTAGAGATGTGTGTATGTAGCTGTTTACTGGAGAGGAGGAACAGAGCTGGGAGGGGGAGTCTGGAGAAAGAGGATGAAATGTTAGGGCCTTGGGCTTTATTTGGTATTATTGTACTGATCGCTTTGACATCCAGCCAAAGCCTTTTTTTTTTTTTTTTGTTTTATTGGATGCCTGAGTGCCTAACAGCAAAAAACACAGAGCAAGAGAAGAGACTGGGGGATTTGTGTGCACCAAACCGATCAAGGAAGAAGCACTGGAGAAAAAAGAGAGCAGGGTAACTAAGATAGATGAGTTCAGGTAGGGCAGCCAGCCCAGCACTGTTATATGTGAATTAAAGCCATGGTAGGTCACTTGGAGATGGCTGATAGAATTGTGTGATGTGGTCAAATGTATTTTATAATGTTTTAGAGGAAAGAGGAACGATGGAATATGTGGTACTGCAGAAGAAAGGAAAAGGGTCCGCAGTGGTCTGTGGATCTAAACCATGAACAGATTTTAGTAAAGGTGTGGACTACTATATGGTAGATTTAAGCTGATTGCAAATAGATGTCTTCTGGTTAGTTACTTTGTAGGGACCCCTCAGAAAAGTGTGTCGCCCCAGGAAGGAAACTCACTGTTCCCAAGGTAGAGCTCCTGATGTACAGCAAAGCCATGCAAGATGCCAACAGTCCAGTTGCATGACAGTGCTCAAATAAATCTTGACTCTCCAGAGAGGACAGAAAGCTGCCAAGCAGGGTGAAAGATCCTGCAGAGCCTGGGGACCACCTCCTGCTCCAAATCTGCTACTGCCTGTGGCTGAAGGGGAATCTCCATCGGTGCTGTACTAAAGGGCAGTTCTGATTCACTGCAGCAGCGGACAGGAAAGCACGAAGAGCCTTGCCAGCCAAAAGTAATTAGCTCTAGTGAGTAGGAGACACACAACACAAGTGCAATCTGTCACTGGAAAGCAGTTTGGGACAGGAAGCGAAGAATATGTGATCTCCTTGAAAAGAGAAGGTGAATTTGGAAAAGCAGATTATAATTACGTGAAAAAAAATTTGGCCAGGCTTCTGTGTTGGCAATTTTTCCCTGTTATAACTGCAGATGGGTAGAGTCTCACTTCTGTTTCTAAAGGGACACTTAACTGGATTTTTCTGCAGTTATTATCTCTGAGTTTCTGCCCAGATCTCACAAAAATGGACTCGATCCTCTGCTCTGCCATGGCACTTCATTGGGTGCAACTCGGATAGCAGCTGAATCGAGCAAAGTAAGGTGGAATGTTGCCATTAATATATTTGCAGGTCGGGAGAGGTTTGGCTGCTGGATATGCCACAACCTATTGCATTCCCTTGAGCAAACGGTTTGATCTGGATGTGCCTCAATATTTCATATTGCTACAACAGCATGAATGATAACTGCTGTGTTGCTTAACTGAGATATATATTCCCTTGGGTATATTCCTATAGATATAGTTTGTAGGCCAGTGGGCTCTATTTCAGTTGCAGCCTCCAGGCATTATTACGGTGCAAATAATATATAAGGGAGGCTGAGGCTTTAGAAAATAATGAGTAGCTGGATGTGAAATAATTAAGAAAGAAGAGAGAAGCTGCAATTGTGTCATTGGGAGGACTTGAGGTAGAAACTACAGCATTAAGTCGCTGTTGGGGCTTGATGTGTACACAGAAGATCACTGAATTGGAATCACATCACTTACATTAATTAAGGTTATTTAGTCAGAAAAAACTAGATCTCAGCTAAATGAGGATTATAACCAGATGTGTAAATTATACTAGATCATGGAAAGACAGAAGTAGGAGGTGCAGTAGCATGGATGAGGGCCCAGCAGTGGCCTTTGTTTGATGATTTCCAACTCTGCAGGGCAATTGCAATTTCTTACTAGCTATTTAAAGGGCTTTTTAGCCTTTTAGAAAAATAGTTACAGGGTAGTGATAAGAATGACTGCCTGTGACTGTGCGATACGTGCTGGTCAGGCTGTATCTGTTGGATGTGGTAATGATGAGTTGCAGGCTGTGGTTTCCCCTCCTTGGCTGGATGAACAGGCAGGTACTTTGGACCAAAAAAATTCCCCTTTGACTATGAATTAAGGGGACGTTTGTTCCCTGCAGAAAAAGTCATTAGGACACAATTACTTTGATGTTCCTGGAAAACAGACCTAGAGAGGTGTGTGACAACAGGGGCTGGTCCTTATAAGAAGTTGTATACCAAGTCATGGCAAATTTAGTAGAAATTTTAGAGAACACAGTATTTTTTGTGCAGTATTTTGTGCTCTAGCTGTGTGCACTCCCTTCCATCCTGCAGCAGCTCAGCATGCTGCAGGATTGAGCCCTAATTGCCAAGCTGCCTGGAGGATGCAGCAAGAACAACAGTAATGTCTTGGCTGACATAAAAGAAACCATTTCAGCAGGAGTTAAGGACAATGAAAGGTGAGTCTCGTTTCTGTACTTTCAGACCTCCAGAGAATTCAGGGAAGTAGATCATGATTTCTTCTTCTTTGTAAGGAAGAAACAAATCACTTTATTTATCAGTCTGTGTTTGGATGGTGGGATTTTTTTTTCTCCTTTAGTGATATATCAACTATACATCAAATTATATATGATACCATTGTAGTAAATGTGCTGTATTTATTGTCAAGATTTCCTAAAGGTAACGTACATCTTGGATCTATGTTTTCAGAGCTTTGTAAGATCTGGGATGTGGGAACTAATACTGCATTCTGCAAAAGGATACTAAGGAGCCTTTACTGGAAATCTGCTGCTGGCAGGAATAGGGGAATGAATTGGTTTAGAAGTAATTGGATAGACTTCAATTGAAATGAATCCTAATTAAAGAAAAAACACAGGCAGAAGAGAAAAATATAAGGACACCTCTGAACAGTACAGATTAGGAAGATTAGACCCAAGCAAAGCCCAAGGTGACTTTTCATCCCGAGGCTGGGTTCTGGAGATTTTATTGCAGTTTACTCAGTTTGGAGAGTGAAGCTAAGCTGGTCGATGCTGCTTTTTGCTGAAATTCCTTTCCCTCTCTAGTTTCTAGAGCACAATTGGGTATCTGTCCTTGGGGGGACACATCTCATGGTCAGCAACACCTGTTGCAAATGTTGATGAAAATACTTAATTTTATTTGTGGCTTTAGATGGAATTTAAGTCTGGAGCCAGGGCTACTCTCTTTCACAGCGCCCTTTTTATTTTGAGGGGGCATGGGAGGAAGCACTGTGGATCCTCGTGTGTATCTGTGAATGCAGTATGTGGTACCTAATGCCATCAACACTCGTTGATCTGCCAGAGGTGGAACAGAGTGTGTCTTCAGGACAGTTTTGTAGGTCTGAGCATCTGCATGACAAGGATGAGATAGGAAGACATCCCTCCCTCTTCCAAAGCACATCTAGCATATCTTCAAAAAATCAAGGATTATCTGAGAATCTACTTTTGCCAGTCTCCCTTTGGTTCTTGGGACGATCATAGAGCACATTCTCTTAGAAGCTGTGTCTGGGCACTTGCAGGAGGAGGTGGCTGAGAATGACCAGCATTCATTTACCAAGGGTAAATCATGCTTGACCTATGTGATGGTCTTTAAGGATGGACTGGTAGGTCTGTGGATGAGGGGAGAGTAGTGGTTGCTGTCTTCTTTGACTTCAGTAAGGATTTTGAGATGATGTCCTGCAGCATTCTTGTATCAAAGATACAAGAGAAACTGCAGACTAGGTGGGTGGACTGCTAACTGGGTAGGAAACTGTCTGGAACTATCCTGGGACCTTTCCTTTTTAATATTTTTTTATCGACAACCTGGAGGAGATAAAATTCACTTCATCAAATGAGTGACACCAAACTTGGGGGAATAGTCAATACGCTTGAGGGCAGGGCTGGCATACAGGAGGGCCAGGACAGGCTGAGGCTGACAAGAACCTTGTGGAATTCAAGAAGGACAAATGTGAAGTCCTGCACCTGGGATGGACTAACTCAGCATGGACTAAGCTGGTGAAGGCTGGGGACTGACTGACAGCAGCCCCCCAGTGCCTACAAGGAGGTTACTCAGGAGGTGGGGACAGGCTTTTCACAGCAGTGCATGGCAGGAGAATGAGAAAAATCAGACATAAATTGAAACAAGAATTTCCAACTGGAAATAAGGAGAAACTTCCCACTATGAGCTAATGAGGCACTGGGGCAGGTTGCCCAGGATGGTTGCGTGATCTCCATCCTGGGATGTTTTTGAGACCTAAATGGACAAAGCCCTGAGCAGCTTGGTTTGATTTCAGCTTTGTGCAGGGGTTGGACTGGAGACCTCCCGATGTCCCTTCCCTCCTGAATCTGTGATTTTACCCATGTTGCTCCTGCCAATTGTTCACTGGGGGAGCAGATCAGTTTTGCCATTTCATGGGATTTTTTCTTTTTCACTGCAAAGCTCATATTGTGTACTTTCTGTTTTATGTGAGCTACATAACAGATGGGAACGTCAAAGCAGCTCTTCAGGTTAATAATTAACACTTTGACCTTCTACAGCACCTTTGTGTGCTCCAGGAACTCAGTTCTCTTTACAAGCAGGAATGAGCTGATCCTTCCAACTTTTCAGTGAGTTGTTATTGCTAGTGAGGAAGATGAAGTGCAGAAAGGTTGTCCTACTTCAGGAACACTCATTATAGAAGCCTGATTATCTGAATATTTAGTCTCTTTATTTCAGTATTAAACAGAGGAGGGCCAGGGACCAGATCTCCAAGGTGGCATTCAGTTGCCCGGCAATGAAACTGTCCTTCCCTCTCCTGCAGTTCCCTGGGTTATTTGTGACACAATTCCAACTTCTACAACAAATGAGACAGTGATCTTACAGACAACAGTCTCCTTCCCTGCAAACCCTGATTCATTCTCAAGGCAGGTGCTGGGGGGAAAAAACATTAATATGAGATCCTTTAAATAATCTCTCTCTGAAAGCATTTGGAGCTGTACTGGGGTTGAATTAGCCTTCTTAATTACTAACCTTTGACATGTGAAGGATCTTTTAGTGTAGAATGCTCTTGTAGTGTAGTTTTAAGACTGGAGTATTGATTATTACATATTACAAAGCAACCCAAATGTTGTTTTAATATTGTTCTAAGATTGTAAGATACATTATAAATGTCTCCTTCTTAGGGGCTTCCTGGCTAGCATCCTTCATCCTGGCTTTGTCTGGCCCACACCCAGGGAGCAGCTTGGTGTACCCTGATACACAGCAGAAACATGGGCTTGTTTGTCCCCTCCTGCTGACACCAGGATAGTTAGAGAGGTGCAGGTGGGACTGTGTTACCTAAAGCTCAACCTTGTACTGTGAAGTCCTTCACTGGTGAGGAGAGCATGGACCCTCCACCACAAGGTCGGCTCAGGTGGTCCTCCCTGTGTGTCTTCGAGGTTCTACTGTCAATATGAGACATTATGATGTTTCCTGATGAGGAAGATGGTTTGCCTTACAGTCCCTAGATACTCTCCGTTGTCTATTGACTATGGAGTTCGACAATGCTGAAGTAGCCAGAAGCCCAGTCATACAGGGGACCGGCAGTGGGCAACCATCACCCCCAAGAGGGGCAGTGAGGCCACCCAACACCGTGTACACCAGTGGGCTGTGGACTGTGGTGATTTATGGGGTTATGTCTAAAAGGTCTGTAGCCATTTTTTTAACCATCCTGCCTGTGTGGTGCTTCCACACCGTTGTGCCAGGCTCAGTGTGGATTGTCTCAGGGAGGTAACCATGTAATGGTGAGACACAACCAGTGAGGACTGTAGATCCTTCTCTTTCCTCCTGGTCCCTTATCTATCTGCCAGATGTCCAGGGTGTCAGAGCTCAGGCTGTGAAGCTGCAGAGAGGAGGTGAAGAGGGTACCAGCTTGACTGCAGGTCTGTGCTAGTCTCTGTATGGCCGAGGTGACCACTGAGCTACAGCTAGGACAACTGATCCTCCTAATGTCTGGTCTGTCTACAAGTCCCATCTGCTCTCCAGGTTGGTTTTTAGCCTTTGCTGTCACTGTGGTACTTTCTGTTTGAGGTGAAAAGATATTACCTGTGGGCTTTTATTCTATCCTCTTACCTTGTCCTCATTTGTTACTGGTTTAATGCAGGCTGGTCCCTCGAGTCCTGCTTATGTCTTCTATCCTGTGAAAACAATGCGATAAGGAGCGTTATCTCTGCCATAGCTTGTTCCAGGGAAGGCAGCAGTGGTGCTTGATAGGGAAAAATAAATCCAGCACATGAGCAAAGGACTGTGTGAGTCAACAGACAGGGGACAGAAAGGCCAAGGTGGTGCCTGGAGAGCCATTGCAGCGTAGGCTGCTGTCATCGCTGGATGGGGGGGTGGCCATGCATATATCATGGGTTTTTTTCATCCTGTGAGATTGTGGGGGAAGCAATGATGGGAAGAGGTGATGTTTGGCTGAGTGGGAAGGCTTTCCAGCCAAGCAGCTGTGAGCCAGATCTTGAGGTTTGTATCTGGCACGTGTTTTCCTTCCCCACCAGCAACCAGCTGTCTACCAGGAGAGAAGATACTCTCTGTTTCAGGTACAGGCTTACTGCAGGGATGGGATGGTCCTTGGATGGCATCCTCTGAGGTCCCTTCTGGATGTCATCTGTGAAAACCATACTTGGGGTACATGCCACCTGCGCATATACTTTTCATTAATATAACACTACCCACTTGAAAAGCTTCAAGTGCTTTCCAAGTGCTAACGAAGGAAGTTTCAACCAACCCCACTAGGAATTGCTGTGTGTTGTCCTCATTTCACAGAGTAGGAAACTGAAGAACAGAAAGGTGGTGATTATTCTTCTGGTCAGACACACATAAGGGTGGATGGATCTGTCCTGCCTTGGTCCCTCATTTAGGTAATGAAGATGATATGTACCTTCCTTCTCCCTCCCCCATGGATTGTTTCAGGCTACAGGCAGGAAGGGATGTTCTCCAAACATGTATTTGTGCAGCGCACGGCACGGGGGGGACCTGCCGTGGGTGAGCCTTTACATAGTCCCTGTAATATGCTTTAAGAAACCCTGGCTGTTTAATTTCATCATTCTGTAATGGGGTTTCTTGTGCAGTAGTGCATCCAACACCTGGTTATAAATGTTGTTCTGAGCTCTTCCAGGGAAATCCTTAGGGTTTTTTAAAGCGCACTCTCTCTTCTAACGCTTTTTTTGCTGGTGAATTTGGGCTGTGACGAATGGGAAACTTTGCCTGAATCTGCAGTTTCTCTCCCTTCTCACTTTGGTCCTGCATACAAATGCGGCAGGTCCCTGGGGAGCAGCCAAGACTGCACCACTCAGCCAGAGTGGCTGGCAGCATGGTGTAAATGTCAAGTGTACACCCCTGCTATTGCACAGAGAAGCTGCAATCCCATCTCTGCTTCCCAGGCCTTTTCTGTCCTTCCCTGGACATGAAGACAATCATTGGGAGCATCTTTGTTTCTTGAGGACACCTAAGCCATCAGACACCAGTGGAAGACCTTGTCTCCCCTAATTCCCCACTCAGCCCCTCTGTGGGTCTGTGGAAGGCTGTCTCCAGTGGGGATTGGATTTTGTGAAACATGGGGCACCATCTTGAGTTGCTGAACCCATTAAGGAGAGGGATCTCATCTATCCCTAGGGTCAAGTGTAAGATTCCAGGTGGTTGTTTACAAGACAAAAATGCTCAAATGTGTGATTAGTCTGAAGAAGTTCTGTATTTTTGTGCATTCATTCAGTCTGGGGGCTTTAGTCTCAGTCAAACATCACCAGAGTGGAAACTTTTCTGAATGCCACCATGAAAAGGGCACAAGAATCGTTATCTTCATAGTGGTCCCAGACAGCTCTCAAGCTCTGCTTCTTTGACCTCCCTTGCCAACCTGGGCTTGAAAGCTCAGCAGACCCTGCTTGAACTAATCTTCTGCTCTGTTCCTCTCTTTCAGCAGCTGGGAGCAGAGATGGATAAGATACTGGAAGCCGTGGTAATGTCCTCCTACCCAAACAATGTGAAACAAGGGCTTGTGAGGCGTGTCATTGAGGCAGCAAAGCAGCCCATGGACAGCGAGCAATGCTGGTCCATGCTGGAGCTGTCTACCAAGCTTTACCTCACGGGGGACACCAAATATAAAAGAGAGATTGGGAAAGAGGTTTTGGAGGTCTACGGCCACTACCACCCGGAGGAATTTGAGGAGTTCTTCAATGTCCGCTTCCTGCTGAGTCTCCTCCAGGAAGGCTATGGACCTCTGGGGAAGAGAAGCCATTATGTACTTGATTATATCCAATTAGGACTGCAGTTCATCTTGGAAAGCCCATCAGCAAACAGCATCTTCAGCTTATTGAGGATTGAGGTGCTCCGGAAAGTCTGCGAGAGGCCCAGCCCCAAGCAGTGTGCGAAGATCAGCAAACTCTTAACCCAGCATCCTCAGTGCATTCCCACAGGCAAACATCAGGTCTTGTTTTGTCAGCAGCTGATCCGGTGCATTGGGCAGTTCCAGTGTGTCTCTGAGGGGGAAGAGGACATCATGGAGTTTTTGGAGCAGGTGAACAAAGTGAGTGGTCTGCTGCAGAGGATCTGGAGGACTCAGACCTCAGCCATCCTGCCGTCTTTGAAGGAGCTGTTCACTATCATTTCTTCAACAGGTAATTAAAAAAAAAAAAAAAAAAGGCTGGGAATGTAAATGCTAGCTCTGATGAAGTCAAATTTGATTAGTTTGGCATCTTAAATTTAATTAGTTTGACATCTTGCATGGTTCTCATCCACTCCAGAAATGCAGCCACAGCTGAAATATAATAATCAAACCACCCTAAAAGTTACCCAGGGCTTTAAGCTAGGAAAACAATATCCCCTTAAAGCACACAGAGTCCGTACACAGGAGTTGTTAACTGGGTTGAAATATTTTCAGCACAAGTTCGTGTGTTCAGTTCTTTCCAGCATCAGCTGGGCTTAATGGAAAGCACCTTATCTGCAGCTGGCTAGAGCAGGACTTGAAAGCTTTTGGAAATGTTACTCTCTTATGGCTGACTTGATGGGACCCCACAGCTTGCTCCTTATCAGAAACTAGGGACAAAGCTAAGGAGTCCTCTCACCAATCTAGAGGTAGGAAGCCCTACTATCTCTGTGGAGGGTGCTTGTATCTTCAGGTGGGACAGAAGATATTTATCCAACTTCTGGGGCCTTTGGGTTATTGCAGAGGATCTCAGAAGATTTTTGGAGGTACCAGTGCTGTGAAAGGCTGGACGCTCTGCTGGCATGTGAGCTCCTGCTCCAGCTGTTCCTAAGCCCATGAGGAGATGGGTTTTTCAGTGCCCTCTGTATGAAAGCCCCATCCTTTGGAAGGTGCTCCAGGCAGGCAAACCTGCAGTTGCATCCCCATTTGCAGCACTTAGTATAAAGAAAGCAAGGAGAGGAAATCTGGGACCCAGGGTTGGCCCAAGAACGTTCTTGTGCCTGTGTTCTCTTCCTCCCTTTGGGCTGTGTATGGTTTCATGCAATAGCCCATCTGCTATGACCCAACCTCATTATGTGTTACACTGGGATTTGGGGAATTGTCTTCCCAGCACAGCTAAGTGTGGACTCCATGTTGCTCATTTACACCAGCTGACTATCTGCTCCATTTACGTAGGCAGAAATGATTTGCTTTTAGAGATGAGAAATGACTTCATGTACCTGGTTTTCATGGTGACTAATGTCTTCATTGCTGGCGTTCATCCATATCTTGCAGAGGAGCAGGAAGCACCATCTAACGCCTTGGCCAGTGTGGTCCAGTTTGTCCCTCTGGAGCTCATGGATGGCGTCATAAGAAACCTAACCAACGATGACAGCATTACTGATGTGCAAATGATGACAGCCATTGGCAGGTAGGAGAAGCTGCATTAGTGAATGTCAGTCTCAGTTTGGAGAAAAACCTGCCCCAAAGCTGCACTCAGTTCCTTTGCATGGTTTTATCCCAATCGGCTGGTGCTGTCTAGTGAGGAGTGTGTGGGGAAAAAGGGAATTTGTTGATTCTTCCTTCTAGCCCTGGGGGCCTAGAGAACTCGAATAAATACTTTTTATTAATTCATTTTAATTATTATTATTGTTGTTATTATTTTATTTAGTTGATATTTCTTTTTTCTTAGAAATAAGTAGCGTTATGGGATGCCCAATATAAGATACCTTGAAGAGTTCTGATTTTTTTCCAGAAGCTGTTGAGGGCCTTTTCTTCACAAAAATCTCTTTTAAAGAATTTCATGTTGATGTCCTTCTCCCTTCAGAAGGACATCATCGTAAATCACCAATCACAGCTACAAATCTTGGAGAGGGAGGTATGCTCAACTTTTTCAATGATCCCACCTTGACCTTTGTCAGATGAATGTGGTGCTGCTGGTCTGGATCTTGGTGCTGTACAATGTTTATCCCTGCCCTCCATGCAGGCAGAGTCAATGGAGACCTTGCCAAGGCATGATGAAGAGCAGTGGGTGAAATACTACCTGACATGCTAGACCTGGTTTTTGCAGAGCCAGTGCCCTCTTTGGCATCACCAGACCTTCCTTGCATACTTGTGTCCAAGTCCTACAGCTCTTCTGTGCTCCAGTGCCTTGCTCCACTCTTGCTTAGGGGTATCTTCAGCCCATGCTGGCCTTAGAAGTTTCCATTTAAATGGGTGATGTTCACATGCAGTAGTAGCACATGCACTTAACCCAAGGGAGCTGCTGTGACTTGATCTCACTGGAAACATCTCTTTTCCTCTTCTTATTACAAGATTTGTGTATCCCCCAATAAGGTCACATAACAGAAACACACATTATTCCTGATAGGAACTTCATGTATGCAGAAAGGGGTTGCTTCTTTTTGACTTGCTGGTGAAAGTCATGGTCTTCCCAGAGTTCAGAGCAACCCAGGACAAAAGGGTTAAGTTTTCAGTTCAGTTCTTAACCGTCTTCTCCATCTTTTTCTCCTTCTGGGAACCTGCTGCTGCAAGCTCCAGGAGATAAATCCTCTAAGAGCACCAGTGTCTAAATATAGAGGTTGCAAAATCAATTGCATCATTCCTTAAAACGTTCTTTGTCACGCAGAAGGATGAGTAAATGATTACTCAGAATTAGCCAAACATTAAGCAGAGCCTGCAAAATGTAATTAAGATCACTTAGGAGAAATGCGGAAGTTTTGACAGCGTGTTTACAGCAGATGGGTGCCCCAGAAATCTTCATGACCGTTGGCCTTTTCATGAGTGTGTGTTCCATGTCTAGAAAATCAAAGAAAAATGTACGAGTTGAAAGGATCTTTCAGCTTAGGATCCCTGACAAACTGGTCACATACAGCAGTCTCTTTCTCCAAAGTCTGGGTTTGGGAGTTATTAGCAGGGGAATAAACTGGGCATGGGGTGGAACTTCTGATCAAATGTTTAAACAAATATTGGTAAAAAAAAAAGCAAGCCTGGCACCTGCTGGTATAAGTGTACACCGCAATATCTTTTAGAGTTTCTTTTAGAGTTTGTCTCTCTTCAGATAAACTCTATTATTAATGTGCATCCATGACTTCAGAAGTACTCATTGATTTGTTTTTTATTTTTTTATTTTTTTTTCCCTGGGGGGTATATCTGTGTCAAAGAGCCCAGGTCTGCATGAAGAAGGCATCTGCTGCCACACAGCGATGCAGGCACTTGCTACCTCTGGAAATCAGGATCTGAGCTTTTACAAGTTTATCATACCAAATTAATGGCTCCTTTGGAAAATTAGGGCCCTGGCTTCCAAAACATTTGTGGATCTTGCAATGTGGAAAGTGCAATGTGAATTTAAAATGTAATTTCTTCCTACTGTAGCAATGCAAGCAGGCAGCAGGCAGGACTGAAACCTAGCCACTAGTGCTGATAAAAAATAGCTTAAATTGGACAAGGTTATTGTATGCCTCTGTAAAAGGAGATAGGGTGAAGAGGGACCTTTAGATCTCTGGATCCATCTCCCTGCTTTATAGGCACTGACATTACAGACCCCTTTCATGAACGTTCAGCTACACTCCTCAAAGCAGGAAGGGGTTTTGCTCCCATTGTTCTTTCATAGCTGTTCCATCACTGGGTTGCTTTAAGCCAGCCTATATGTGTTTCTGGCCATCTTACAGTTCATTTGATCTTATGCCAACATAAATAGCTGAAATGTCTCTCATTTCCCTTCCTGGTCTTTGTTTTTTCAATGTATGCAGGCAGAGCAGTCCTTTCCCATCTCTGCTTTCCCATGGCTGTGCTAAACAAGCCAGGTTATTTTAAGCTTTTCTTGCAGGAAATGTTCTTCATTTCCCTGACCACCTTAACAGGCTTTCTCAACACCTGCTCCCACTTCAGTTCATTGGTCTTGGACATGGATGGTGACATTTGTGCACCATGTCTGGGGTGCAGTTCATCATGGCCTTAGACAACAGCTTGGGAGGTCATTGTTTTGCCATAGAAAAACACGTTTTCTTCTGCACCACAGTATGGTGCTGGTCCTTTCCATGGCTACTGTTACACTGGGAACTCATAGTCACCTGATGTCTGGCTGATCATCTTCAAAGATGAGTTACTGTCACATAGCATCCATTTCTTGTGCCTTGCATGCATTTTGAATCAATAGATTTCCTCCCAGTTCTACATTTCTAATCCTCAGGGTCTTCCTTGTGATACCTTGATCCTCCTCTTGTGTTGATGATGCCTCCCAGCTTTGCATCATCACAAATTTCACAGCCGTGTTCAGGACGTTTACACTAACATCATTAGAACCTGAAGAACGTTGCTTGTAGCCTCCTTTCAGACAGCCAGTCAGATATGATCTACTTCTGTCCTTTGACTAGAAAGTCATGTATCCTGACAAACCTGACTTTGGCACCTATGGTAACCCCCTGTGGCATGCTATCCCTTTTTCCCAGTCGTCCTCTCGTTGTCTGTCATCATTATAGAAACTGTCTTCTGATTCTTCCCACATAAAGCACTGTGTCAAAGTTAATAGAGTCATTAAAATTCACCAGAGTTGAATTTTACACGATGGAAATCACCAACTCTTGTTGTTTGGAGTTCATGAGTTCTTCATGTTTCACTTTCATATATCATCTGTCATTGCTCTTGTTTCCATTCTCAAATCTTTTATCTGCCTCCTCTTTGTCACCCTGATCAATTCCTTCATCTTGCTGAAAATGGAGGCAGAGGATGTGTTTAGTTTGGAAGTCACATCTACAGGCCATATCATATCTTTAATCACCATCACATCCTCCGTATACAGTGTTTTCATGGCTTTCCTTTTTCTCCTCTGATGCAAATATCTGTGGAAGCTTTTCTGTTATTTGCTTAATTATCCAGCTTGTCTTGACTTTTGGTATTTCTCAACATATTTTGCTCTTCAAGCTTTCTTTACTGGCCAGCATTTTATTTTTCAGGTTCCTTGCAGACTTTGCTTATTTCTGCTCTTTGCCTTGTGGTGGTTAGTTATCTGTGCTCCCTTCATATATTTTGCACAAGATACAGGCTGATAAGCAAGAGGGACTGATGGGGTGAGATAGCTGGGCTGAGGTGGGAGACTGAAGATCTGAGATTATCTTCAAATCAAGTTAGCTTGTTAACTAGTTAGCAAAGTTTGACCCTTGGAGATCCCAAGCCTTAGTTACTTCCCGTTTTTGTTTAACATTAAATTTAAACAGAAACAATGTGTCATCACTTAGTCTGAGGTTATTTTTTTATGAGTGACTTCTGTAAAGTACTTATTACTTGCAGAAACATGACAACATGTTGGTTGAGTGGATATAGATGATTTGTAGCTGTGACATTCAGGAATATCTGACTTCTACTAGGGTTACCAGTATACTTTTTTTTAATGTGTTTCTGGAAATCAATGTTTCCCACACAGAGAATTAAAAGATCTGAATTGGAATGTTTTTTTCCTTACCAATAACAGTGCATAGATCATACCAGTATCGCTTTTTTTTTAACGGTGAAAATGCAGAGACCTTGATCAACACCTCATGCAGGTGGTATATAGAGTGCAATACCAGTGTTAAAAACTTGAACTCAAATTGACTGAAGTTAGTGGAAGAAATCCTTACTTTCTTCTATGGACTTGGGTCTGGTCCTCTGATGAACCACAGCATGATGATGACATTGGAGTAATTCCACTTCTGTGTTTTGAATAACATGTGAAATGCCTTATGAAGAGCCCATCTCTTATTTGGTCATCCCACTGGCTAAACGCAAATCTGGAGAAGGTTTAACCCAGAGCGGAGCTTGGCTTTCACAAAATGTGCATTAAATTTACTTTAAGAGTTTGTATTTCATTTCAGGATGATCGACTGGGTGTCCTGGCCCCTGGGAAAGAACATAGACAAGTGGATCATTGCTCTGCTGAAGGGTTTGGCTGCGGTGAAAAAGTTCAGCATCTTGATTGAAGTTACCCTTTCGAAAATTGAAAAGGTCAGTGGGCTCTTTCAAATATGAATGTGAGAAACAGACTTCTCCTTTTACCTGAGATATCTTCTTGCCTTTCAACTGAATGAGGACAAGATGTGACTTGAGATATATAGCAAAACGTATGCTGTTCCAAGGGGTGTTGAAGGGACCGTTGTGTCCCCTGCACCCTCTGCGAATGCTGTGTATGGGGTTGATACTGGTTTTGCAGCTAGGGATGATGTTCTCCAGAGCAACCTGCTGTCCTTTAGGTCTTGGTATGCAGAGGTACTGATATCTTAAAGGTTATGAAATAAAAGAAGTCAAGGATTTTCAGGCCGACCACACACTTTCCCTCCCAAACTGTGGAGCTCTTGAAAAACCTGCCTTTGGGAATGTGACATGCTCTTCTTCAACTGTGCCTGGATCAGTGCTGGTTGGCACAGGCAAAATACACACCAGTGAGCATATTAACACTCCACACAGTCACGGGTCAGTTTTAAAGCCTATGCCCTGGCCTTAGTTCATTTACTAGCAGAGATAAAGCCCGCACTGCCATTGCCATCGCCTGCTTTGGCAGTGAGTGCTTGCCACTCTCTGAAAACCACGTGACCAAGTGCTGAAATTGGTCACCACTTCAGAAACATATTCCATGCTGTGGTTCTGCCGTTCCCTCCTTTGTATAATGGGGATAACATCTGGCTGAGCCTCCAGTGGAAGTCACTGTAGAAGTTATCAAGACCATAATTGTCAGTATTGGAACATTATCAGTAACTGCATATATCCCTGTGATCCCCCACGTGCATTGAGCAGTGGGAGAGTAGCCAAGCATCTCTGGCTTTCCTTTATCTTCCCTTTCATTGTTAATGCATAGGAAAGGGACACAGCCCTTAAAATAACAAGTGATTTTTGAAAACTCTCAGAAGTATGTTCTGAAAGGGGTAGAGCGCATTGTCAGCTTACACCATTTTCTGTAAAGTAGGATAAATATCATTACTTAGCATTTGAAAAAGGCCCTTGCTTTCTATCTCTTTTCCTGAAAGGTTAGTGATAAAGTTCCAAATACCACAATAAAACAGAAGAGGCACATTTTGGAAAATCTAGCATCCCCCTGTGCTTGCACGACCTTGTCCATCAGGAGGTAGGAAGAGGCAGTGGTGCTACAGAGATCCGCACCTCGCTGTGCCAGGCAATGCACAAGGCTGAAAGAGTGAGGATAACCCACACGGTATTTTTAGGATGCCCTGAAGTCATGCTCTGGACAGGAGATGAGTCTGGAGACCTGGCTGCAGGCTGCTTGATTCAACATCCAGTGTGGAGTAGGAACAGACCAGCAACTGTGGTAGAGGCCCAGTGCCTCTTGTTCCTGCTGGCCCCTTCTCCTGTGTGTTGTGGTGCCATCCTGCCTTCTCATTTGCCTTTTTTAATCCCCCACCAGGTCTTCTCCAAGTTGCTGTACCCCATCGTGAGAGAGGGTGCTTTGTCCGTCTTGCAGTACATGCTGCTGAGCTTCCAGCACTCCCACGAGGCATTTCACTTGGTAAGGCTGCGTCTGGCACTTGGATGAGGGCATTGCCCTCAGTGTAACCATGCCATGGGGCAATGGGGTGGGAGGGAACCTAAGGTGCTGAGATATTGAGGAATATTTCCCTCATCTGCTTGATTTCACCGAGTGATGTAAACCTGACCCTGTCCATCCACTCGCAGCGTGCCCTGACAGCTGCAGGTAGCCTCTGGTAGCCTCTCCTGCAACCCAAACAGCTTTTTGGGCACCGTGGAGCAGGTGCTCAGATGTGGAGGCAAGTCCTGAGCCTAAAAGGAGTTGATTGCCATAGACAGAGCAACCACTCTGTGGCAGAGAGCAAGGTGTGTGGGAGAAGTGAGGCTTTGCTTTCTCCTCTGATGTTTCCTTCCATTTCTCTTGAGGCTTACCAGCCAGATGGCTTATCTCCAGGGGTAAATCAGTATAAAGCTGGTTGGGGCTTGGCCCTTCTGGATTTGAAATGTGTAGAAAGTGTGCATGCTCCACTTTTTTTCTGCAGTGTTCTACCAGCTGGAGGAGTGATCTCTATGGGCAAGTGCATCCCCATGGTCCTCTCTCAACTTCAAAGCCCACCAGCCGAGGATGTAGTTAGGGCAGATATATTGGATGGCCTGTCAAGCCACACTGAGGGTCTCATCAGTAATGGCTGTAGTGCTCTTGCAGTCATTTTAACCTGGTATTTGCCAGCTCTGCAGGTGGAAGAGGAGGTTCCCCTCCTCCCTGCTCTTGCTCTTAGACCACTTTCTTCTCCCAGTTAGTCTCCCTTGTTCTGAGCCATTTGTACAGCCATGTGCTGAACTGCGTTGGAGAAGGTGAAACCTAACCTAGCAGAAAATCCTGATGGTCAGTATTGCCTGGCTTGGTCTGGGTCTAGGCCAACCTCAAACCTGCACTATTGCATTTGCCTGGAGAAGGAAAGGGGGGGGGTGGGTAGTGGGGCAGCCTGGGGCAGGAAGATGAGCAGGGCTACACTGACCCAGCCTGGCTTAGGATGTAGTTTCATGGGCAGCTTTAGAAGATACGGCCCCATATTTATTCCCATCCTTTCAGCTGAGGCGTGGAAGATGTGGCTTTGGGATGTGTTAGGTGAAGCCATTGAGAGCATCTCGGAGGGCTCAGGCAGTGGGGGACAGGGAATATATTCTTAAACAGCCTTTGCTGTTTCCTAAGCATGTGCCTGACTGTCCGTTGGACTCAGTGGGCTCCATCCCACATGTGACTTCAAATTGTCACCAACATGTGGCACCCATTACCATTTCTTGAAGTGATGGGTCAACTTTCAAAACATCACACAGCATCAACGCAGTAAGACTTGAAGGCTGGATCAGGGCACTTCCACTTCGTGCATTCTCCGCTGTTAAAAGCAAAAACCACTTTTAACAACATTTGAATCTCCTCGTTTCATTTCTATAATGATATTTTATATTTTATTTTGCTGTTGACACTAAGGCACAGCTCTGCTTCTTGCTGGTGTTGCCCCTGGAATGCTGTAATTAAAAAGGCTGAAGGCAAAGGCATGCTTGCAGTGATTGAACTGATAAAAGCAGTAATGGAAAATTACTCCTATTAATGTTTGATTTTATACTTTTTTGTTAAAGCCCTTACATTTGGCTTTTCACCTAAAGTTCACAGAATAAACAGATAAGGCTGGAAAAAAGCAAAGCTAGCCAACATTTTCTACTGATGTTTTTTTTTTTTTCATTCCTCAGCTGGAGATGCTTTAAATGAGCCTGAATTTCTTGAGAAACTCTTCGGTTTCTAAAAATAGGGTCATTCCAACGGATTATCTTCAGTTGGGTGTCCAAATTTTGAAACACTCCGAAAGCTGTCAGTTGCTCTTGGCTTGAAGTTCCCATCTGCAGCCCAGCAAGCATAAAATTCCTCCCCGATTTTTAAAAAACAGGGCACAAATCTGTCTTGCTTCTTATCTTTTTGTGTTTGCCCTGGCACTTTGGAAGGGTTTTGAGAATTGTTCCCATCACAGCTTGGCAAAATGTTGATGTATAAAATGGTACTGGGATTCATTTGCTTCCCCAACAAAACTTTCCTGTTGGAAAGGAAATAGTTAAAATCTCCAACATTTTGAGGAGAAAGAAAGAGAGAGAAACAAGAGAGGAAGATGAAGGGAGGAAGAGAGGACCAGGAAATGGCTGGAGTGGGGATCCTGAGACTTTACTCCAGGATTGTTCTGGGGTAAAAATAACATAAAATGTAAGTATGAAAAAGGTTGTATAAGTGCCCGGGGTCACTCTAGCACATCTACAGGGTTGGAAATAGGTTATTAATTCTCTGTGCAGCTGCGGGGTCAGCAGAGGGTGCCCGTGAGCAATGTATCATTTACGTTTGCGTCTGCTTGTTCATTTTTAAATTTTCTAGATGAAAGCAAAAGAACAATTGTGCTGTTTATGTGCCTGTCGCCACCCATCCGACCATGCCAATTCCAGTTTAGTTTATACAGTATAAAATAAAATATAGCACACCAGACAACACCTCTTGTAGGCTAATTCAGCTGTCTTGTAGGTTTGAATCCCTGCACTTGGCAGTCAGCATATAATGCTCCCTTCCACCATGGGTGTGTCATTTAGTAGATATTGATCTGCACAAAGAACAGTTATCTCAGCACAGCAAAGCAGCAGCACAACCCTGCAGGTGTCATGCAACATGAAAACCCTCTAAGGTCTATAGCATTTGTACTACTAAAGCCAACAGAAGAGTTGCTGTTGAGTTCATAGGGTGAAAGATAAAGTCCAAAATGGGATTGAAGTCAACTCCTGTTGACTGTCCTTTCTGCCTGGGGGTGAATTTCATTCCCCTGCATGTGTGTTAAAGCTCTGTGAGTAATTTGAAGCCAGTTCTGATGTAGTGAATTTTCCTTTTCCAGCTGCTCCCTCACATCCCCAGGCTGGTGGCCTCTCTGAAGAAGGAGGACTCTAACTCTGCCACCAGCTCTCTGGAGCAGCTGGCTGAGCTCATCCACTGCATGTTCTTCCGCTTCTCAGGATTTCCAGATCTCTACGAACCAGTCCTAGAAGCGGTTAAAGTAAGACATGCACCTCTTGGTCATTTTTCTGTTTTCCATATGGAAATAGCATCTTAGTTTGCAGCCTAGTACAGTAGGAATGTCCTAACCTCAACACCTCAAGTTGTGGTAGAAGTAAGGGTTTAAAATTCCAAGTTTGGGCCCCACATAGGCAAGTTGAGGGAAGATACTTCTCTTATGGTGGGCCTGCAGTAGTCCTGATCATGCCTGTAGGTTTTAGCTATAACTTTAATCTTGAATACCTCTAAAGGACTAATACTAGCAACTAAACATTTCCTTGCATGGATACATGTTCATGCGAAGAGCAGGGGAAATGAGTTACTTGAACACCTCTAGCAGAGGAGTTGCAGTTGCCCATTACTAATTCTTCCCATGGAAGGATAACAATTTGTAACACAGGTCTCTCTTTCCAAGGCTCTTCCTATTCCAAATGAAGATCGGATTAAACATCTCTTGGGACAAAATGCTTGGACCTCCCAGAAGAATGAGCTGGCCTGCTTCTACCCACGCCTGGTGTCCAAGTCTGAGACGGGAAAGATAGGGTTAATTAACTTGGGAAACACCTGCTACATGAACAGCATCATACAGTCTCTCTTCATGGCTTCGGAGTGAGTTTTTGCTCCCTTGCTCCCACTCAGGACTGCTTCAGGGGTTGCTCATTGCACTGACATTGCGTGTCCCACACCGATTTTCCATCTTACCGTTTGCATCTCTGCTTTTCTTTTGCAGCTTTCGGCATTCAGTGTTGAATTTAACCGAGGGCAACTCCCAGCCCCTGATGACAAAGCTCCAGTGGCTCTTTGCATTTTTGGAGCACAGTCAGGTAATTATTTCATGTTCTAGTTATTTGTTTGGACTGTCGGCTGCGGAAAGGCTCGTCTCCAAGTTGCTTCCTGCCGACTCCAACGTGCTGATAAGGAGCTGTGGATCTTGGTGGATTTTTATAATGGGACAGATTTTGTTTATATGAAAGAGGCTAATTTTGGGGGTGGAGGAGGCAAGCTCCTATCATCCATGAAAGCGAGCTGTGTTCACACTGGGCTGCCTGTCTTCAGCCTGTGGTCTTCCTGGGTTGGGCTGATGTAATAACTAATAGTTTTGACAACAAAGTCCATTTGGTAATAGTTTACATATGTGGCCAGCTGAAAAGCCTGTTGGTATAAAGCAGAGGTTTTTGTTTCTTGCTATGCAGCAAGGGAGACGACTGAAGCAGCTCGCTTGTCCCCTTGCTTCACAGCAAAGCACAAGGAATTGATGAAAATTGCCTTAAAAGTTGTTTTGTTAAAAGAGTAATAATAAAAAAAACCCCCTTAGATTCCAGATGCTTTGAGTTCTGTGTATGTAAGGGAAAGTAAACTAAAAATAACACCCTTAAATTAATTATTAATGCTTTCTTGACAAACATGAAATTTAATATGAGTGACTCCTGGAGATACAGCTAGGTCCTATCTATCTTCTCTCTTGAAAAGATATATTTCTGTCCCTAGAAAGACATGATTTTGAAAGTCTGGTGAATTTTCCCTTGTTGTGAAACCAGTCATCTGGGCTTCTCTGTTTTACAAGCCTTGACTGACAGGGCTGGCTTGTTGCACTGTTACAGATGACTTTTGGGGTTAAAATATAGACAACCTGTTAAATTTAAGATTTGATCATAGAAAAGTCTAGTTTCTGATGGCAGGTTAGGGTGTCTGTGACCTGTGATGAACAAGTACAGAAGCATATTTGCTTGTTGTGTAGTGTATGGTTAATAGTTTCCTGATAATTTCCTAATAGCCTTCTAGTTATTTTTCTTCTTCAGGCTGTTCTTAAAGTCACTTCTTTGCTGAAGATGGGTCTTTTTCCATGTTACTTAGACAGCAGCTTCCTAACAGCAGTGATTACATTATCCGGTAACATGGATTACCTGCCTGCAGTGATCAGAACGATGGGTGGAAGTTTAGTGGATTTTTTGCTTTGTTTTTTTAAGAAGGGATTTGGTGAGAGAGGTCTTGATCAAATTAAATGGAGCATCAAATTAAATTCATACTGAATTAAATAGAAGTCTCTGGGTCAGGCCAATAAACCATTTTAAAATTTAAGGAAGAAATAAACACATGGATATTTTATAGAAGTATATGGAAAATAATGGCTGAAATTCATCCTTACAGTTCTGGCTTGCAGCAGACCAAGAAAATCTTCCCATGCACTGGGATTAGCTCTTGTAAGGGGAAAAAAAGGGGACCTTATCAAGCACACAAGTGCACCCTGCTCCTAGTGAAGCAACTGGGAAAACCCTCCTCTTCCCTCTCCACCTCCCTATGTGAAATGAGAACCAGATCCCCCCGGTTAAAGGCACTTCTCCTTCTTCTGTGTTGCTGCCAGCGACCTGCCATCTCACCCGAGAGTTTCCTCTCTGCCTCCTGGCCACCCTGGTTCACTCCCGGCGCCCAGCAGGACTGCTCGGAGTATCTCAAGTACTTGCTCGACCGGTATGTGGCAAGCGTTGTGATTTCGGAGCCCAGTGACAACGGCGTCCCTAGACCCGATGTAATGTTTAACACTGACCCACGTGCTAACGGGGCAAGCAGCTGAGACCTGGAGGAGTTGGGAGAGTGGAGGCTTGGGGTGAAAGATGGTGAGACTGGTCTGGGGCTTCTTGATAAAACCCTATTTGGGCTGGCTTAGAGGTAAGATCAACTTAGTTCAGCTTGAAAATTTCTGCCTTTGCTCTGAAGGCAAAGGGAATGGTACCAAGTTTAGACATTTGCCTGACAAGCCACTCAGCCTCCTCTGTAAAAATGCTGATTTTTGCCTTTCTCTTACCTAGAAATCCCAAATCTCTGGTGTCCCAGCAATCCCTCTAGAAGTGGGGGTCAATGGCACATGGAGACCTCAGGTTCCCAAATCCTGCCCAACTCCTCCCCACCTTCCTCCCGCAGCACCAGACCCTTGGGCACAGGCAGGTTAACCTGGATTAACCCCTTGGAGTGAAGAACAGAAACCCTACTCTAGAAACTACGTCTTGGTGTTATATCGGTGCATAACACAGCCTTTTTTTCCCCTGCCAAAGATTACACGAAGAAGAAAAAACCGGAAAAAGGATCTACCAGAAACTCAAGGAATCCAGCTTGATGTCTCAGGCAGTGGAACATCACTACTTAAACAAGACATTGATTGAGAAGATGTTTGGGGGTAAAATGATGACAAAGATCCGCTGCTTGAAGTGTCTGAATGTCTCCTCCCGAGAAGAAGCCTTCACAGACCTGTCCCTGGCTTTTCCCCCACCAGACAGGCATGTGCGTGGGAGCACGTCTGTTTTACCAGTGGAAGAAATTGGCCCACAGTTTATTGAGCCTCCTGAAAACCCAAGCCAGCTTACAGGGTCTCCCTGGATCCAGAGGAAGGCCCCCATGGCCGGAGACCCTGCAGCTTCACTGATGCCGGTGGAAACATTGGGCTTCCAGGAGCCAGGAGAAGCAGCAAATCCCTTAAGTGGCGATGCTGTTGGAGTGGATGCAGCCAAAGACCCTCTCTCAGCTTTAGGGGAGCAGGCATGTGCTCCCAAGGACTCCAGATCCGTTCCAGATTTAATCAACTATTTTCTATCCCCAGAGAGACTGACAGCAGAGAATAAATACCACTGTGAGAAATGCGCGTCCTTGCAGGACGCTGAGAAGGTGGCAGAGCTGACAGAGGGTCCACACTACCTCATCCTCACACTGCTGCGGTTCTCCTTCGACCCACGGACTATGAAGAGAAAGAAGATCTTGGACAACGTCTCCATCCCTGTGGTGCTCAAGTTGCCTGTCCTTGTTGCCCCAGAGGAAACCGAGGAGGTTTGCCGGCATGGGAAGGACAAGGCTGCCCCAGGAAGTGGCTTCATGTCTGTCATGTATGACCTCTGCAGTGTGGTAGTGCATTCAGGCATCTCCTCCGAGAGCGGCCACTACTACTGCTACTCCAGGGAGTGCACTGACACTGTCCCCCAGGGGCAGCCCCGGGACGGTGCGCCGAAACCGGCCTCTGACAAGCAGTTGGACTTTGAAATCCAGTGGTACCTCTTCAACGACACCAGAGTTTCCTTCTCCTCCTTCGAATCGGTCAGCAACGTCACCTCTTTCTTCCCCAAGGACACTGCCTATGTCCTCTTCTACAGGCAGCGGCCGGGCAGGCAGAGCTGCCTGCTGCACGAGGCTCTGGCTGAGGCTGGCCGCCTGCACGGCGAACCCTCCCTCCATAAGGACTTGATGGAAGCCATTTCCAAAGATAACATCCTCTACTTGCAGGTAACTCCCGCTGCGGTGCACAGCAGGGTGCGATCCTGCGGCTGCCCGGCTCACGGGTCACATTCCCACCCATCCGGGCAGCAGCAGGGTCACGTCCTGCAGATAAATCTGTGCGTGCGGATACCCACCCACTCCCTGAAGCTGAATCCCTTTTCCTTTTTAGCACCCAGGTATAAAGAGGTTGCAGTTTTCTGATGAAATCAGGCATTGAGGTTGGTGCAGGACACCTCGTGACTGTGCTCGGGGTTGACTTGCTGTTGCCTGCCCCAGGCAGCTCTGCCTGAAATTTTCTCCTAAGTGCCTGGGAAAGATGGGTGAGCTGGGAATACGAACTAGAACAGACGTCATTCAACTGGCAGAGTTCAATGCTTTCCAAACAGCAGTGTCCTGCAGGACATGAGCAGCACCCAGGGGAATTTGAGGGGTCCCTCCTCTCCCAGAGGTGACATGGAAGGGCTGTTTTTTGATCACTGGAGAGTTGCAACGCTTTGCTGCATCCCTCCCGCAGAGCTCTAATGATGAGCACATGGCCTTCTCGCCCCAGTTTAATTGGGAGGAGGCTACCAGGGGCAACCAAACAGGCTCCTGGCTCCTCGGGGAAGGTGGGAGCATCCCCCGACCCTATCTGCATCTATCCTTGTGTTATTTCTCCCCCTTTCTTCTCCCAGGAGCAGGAAAAAGAAGCGAGGAACAGAGCTGCCTACATTTCTGCCTTGCCGAAATCCCCGCTGTGGTGGAGAGATTTTGACAGGGACAAGGATGATGACAGCTCGTCAGGGGGCTGCAGCCCGGCAGCGGGTGGGGGTGGATCCGGCTCCTTTCATGGACTTGTCTTCTAGCCAATGGGTTAAACCAGATGGTCAATGTCCACAGGGCCAACCCTAAGCCAGAGGCTCCTCTTCCTCACCCTGATGACAGCGAGCATCTTGGAGGAGGATTTGGGGAACATTTCAATGGAAAAGGACTCAGGGGCTGATTTGGAGGCACCTGGAGGGTCCCACCGCTTCCTATGCACTTGGTCTTTACGCCTTAATATAACTAAGCTAAAGCAGAGATGAGCAGCTGCCGACAGCTCGGAGAAGTGCCCTTTTGCTTCAGCGTA
This sequence comes from Strix aluco, assembly GCF_031877795.1. Lineage (NCBI taxonomy): Eukaryota > Metazoa > Chordata > Aves > Strigiformes > Strigidae > Strix > Strix aluco. Next base: position 133,835,290 of record NC_133932.1, on the reverse strand, counting down.
GCCGTGTCTTGCCTGCTGTGAGCCATGCCACCAGCCTGGGGAGGGGATCGGGACAGGGACGGGGATGAAGATGGACTCAGTGGGCCTCAGGGATAAAGAAGTCCCATGCACATCCCGTCTGCAGCCCTTCCCATGGCACTGAGTTGATTTTGGGGGTACCTCTGCTTGGTTGTTGTTTTTTTTTTTAATGTGGTTTTGAGAACTCACCTTGACACACCTCTAAAGATAGAAAGAGGCTGAAAAAGCTGAAAAATGCCAAGCAGCCAATGTGACGACACTGATCTGGTGGGGCAGTGAGCTTGCAAGCCTGCTTGGTCACAGCGAGCAGTGACAGGTTGACCAGAGGGGTTTTATGCAGCGTTGCAAAGCACCCAAAAGAGACCGAGGGGCGCAAACACCTCCAGCCAAGAGAGACTGACCTGGTCCAGTGGAGGTTTTTTGGGCTCCAGCAGAGCCCTGTTGTGTTACTGGTGGCCTCTGGATGCTGTTAGTGTACACGGCAGGCCCAGACACACAGCTGTTTTTTCAGACGTGTCTTTAGGCCTCGGTTAGCCCCTTCCCGCTGCTGTCATCTCATGGCTTTCTGGGCTGGATCTGCCCTTTAAAACTTGGGTTTTCCTTTGGGATACCTTGAACTGAGCAGCAAATGACAGAGCCCCCCTAAACCCACTAGCTATTTTTTTAAAATGCTGATTTGCAAGTAGTCCAACCAGATATATCAACCCAGTATAAATACATACTATGTAAAGCAATGTATTATATAAATCAGTAATGGGACAGAGGCTGATTTTGGTGGCAGGAGACCAACCCAAGCCCCGGGCAGCATGTCTACAGGACCACAGCTCCCTGCCATGTCCCTCCCCAGCCGTTGTCCCTGCCTGCTCATTCCTTGCACCTGTAGTAGAGATTTCTCTAGCTCAAGTGGCAGAGACTTGTGCCTTAGGTCCTGGGTGCAGGGCCTAATCCTGACCGTGGGGTATTGGGGTGGGAATATTGTGTTGGTGTGGAGGAAAAAGCAAAGCACAGACATTGCTACAGATAATGAGAGCAGAAAGTCTGCTAGAGAGGACACTTGGGATCAAATCTCTGGTGTATAGTATCGTATTCTTTTCTTGCCTTTCCTATATATAAATAAAGGAAATTAATTCAACATAGAGGCTTAATGTCGTATTCAAATACTCATAGCTATTGGGCTGATGGGTCAAAAAAGAAATGGGGAAGCCAATGGGAGATGGGCATCCAACCTCACGGACATGGGACAACCCTGCAGAGTGGTGGCTTGGAAGAGGGGAGCAGGGAGAGGTGGGATGGGGAGCCCAGCCTTGAGCTGGGTACCCTCCAAAGGCAGATCACAATCCTATTAGTGGGGTTTTGCAGATGAGCAGTGGAGTGTGTTTGTGGTATTTAAATATGCTAGGCTTAAAGCAGTCCGAAGAAGAAATAAATATGGACCCAACACTGAAGTTATACAAAAAGTACAGTGTTTCTTGGTATTATTAATAGACTTTTATGAACCTCCTGTCCAAAGAGGTTGCTGAAAGCTTTCATGTTGCTGTCGTGCCAGCTCCTCGCTTTGAGCTGGAGTGTCACCTGGAGGCATTTTCTGGGCCGCGTGCTGGAAGGTGCTTTTGCAGCAAGACTGTCTCTGCCTTGATGAGATCCTAATCTAAATAATCAAGGCAGATAATCAACCCAACATGGAAACGCTCTTCCCTGAACATGTTTTTCCCCAAGATTTTCTGAGACAGGCAGAGGCAAACTGCACGCAGTGCTCAGCAGAGATGGCAACCTGGATACTTTCAAAGGTGTAACGAGGTGGTCTGGTTTAGTCCCTGTTCATTTCCTATAATTCTTAGCATTGAACTTCCCTTTTGGACTCAGCCCTGAGCCTCTGTTTTCACAGCATTATCTACAGGTGTACCACGATCCTCTCCCCAAAATAATTACTATATATATGCATATAGAATAAATATGTATTTATATACATAATATACACATATCTATAATTATCAGATAAATATATGTAAGATGAGTAATATATTAAATACTTAACATACATTAAAGTTTGCATTAATATATTTTATTAATACTATTATTACTATTACTGTGAATATTATGACTATACCATATGTTATCATATTATAACTATAATACATGATGAGTATTAGTAATACACTGTTAATATTATAGAATCATAGAACCATGAGATGGTTTAGGTTGGAAGGGACCTTTGAAGATCATCTAGTTCCAACCCCCCTGCCACAGGCAGGGACGCCTTCCACTAGCCCAGGTTGCCCAAAGCCCCGTCCAACCTGGCCTTGAACCCTTCCAGGGAGGGGGCAGCCACAGCTTCTCTGGGCAACCTGTGCCAGTGTCTCACCACCCTCACAGGGAAGAATTTCTTCCTTAGATCTAACTTAAATCTCCTCTCTTTCAGTTTAAAACTGTTCCCCCTCATCCTATCCCTACCCTCCTGATAAAAAGTCCCTCCCCCCCTTTCCTGTAGCCCCTTTCAGTCCTGGGAGGCCGCTCTAAGGTCTCCCCAGAGCCCTCTCTTCTCCAGCTGAACCCCCCAACTCTCTCAGCCTGTACTCACAGGGGGTTCTCCAGTCCCCTGAGCATCTTCGTGGCCTCCTCTGGACTCACTCCAACAGGTCCATGTCTTTCTTCTGTTGGGGACTACAGCGCTGGACACAACACCGCAGGTGAGGTCTCACAAGAGCGGAGTAGAGGGGCAGAATCACCTCCCTTGAGCTGCTGGTCACGCTTCTTTTGATGCAGCCCAGGATATGGTTGGCTTTCCAGGCCCTTCATCCCCCAGTTTGTCTTGATACTGGGGATTGCCTGACCCATGTGCAGGACCTTGCACTTGGCCTTGTTCAGCTTCATGAGACCAACTCCTCAAGCCTGTCAAGGTCCCTCTGGATGGCATTCCTCTTCTCTAGAGTATCAACTGCACCACTGAGCGTGGTGTCATCTGCAAACTTGCTGAGGGTGCACTCAATCCCACTGTCCATGTCATTGGTAAAGATATAGTATTGGTCCCAGTATGGACCCTTGAGGGACAGCGCTCATTACTCCTTTCCACTTGGATACTGAGCAGTAAATCTTTCAACACGGCCTTCCAGCCAATTCCTTATCCATCTAGCAGTCCATCCATCAGACCCATCTTTTTCCAATTTAGAGGTAAGAATGTTATGGGGGACCATATCAAAGGCCTTACAGAAGTCTGGTATAGCATTAGTATAGTCTGTTACTATCTATGCTATACCAATTATAGTATATACTGTATTAATATTAGTGTTAGTAATAACTGCAATATTTGTATATGGTATATTGTTAAAGTATATACTATGGTATATACAAAAGTATGGCCTGTAGTGTCACACATTCCTCTGGCTGAGGAGAGCCCACAGTGGAGTCCTCAGCTTCAGGTTTGGGATCCCAGATGTGCTGCAGATGTGAGGTGATGCTACTCCTGTCTAAAAAAAGGAGTTACAGGGGCTGTGCTGCAGGGAGGTGTCTTTCCTCAGGTGTCTGTTTTTTTTTAAAGTAGATGTAAGTGTCTTGAAGGGGGCGTTGAACTTTTAACTCTGGGAAAAAGGATTTTTCTTGTGCTTAGGTTTTATGGGTGATTTGCTGTCCTGAGCTGGGGCTTACAGGTGTTGAGCTGCTAATGGGCAAGGAAGGCAGTATTTGTCCTCACCCTGCACACACCAAAGTGTATACCTGGAGCAGATACATAGTTTGAAATTCACTTCAGTGGCTGAAAAACACATGGTTTGGGTTCAGGTGTCGGGATGAATCCTGACTGCATCCTAAAGGCCCTCATTACACAGACAGGACACCTGAAGCTGTAGAGGATACTTGGTGACATGCTGGGAAGATGCTCTGAAAGCTTTAAAGGTGCTGCATAATTCAACTTGATCCAGTCATTGATTCCCCCTTTCTCTCCCCACTCCGAATCCATGCTGGGAGTCACCAGTGAGAGATGTCTTTTTATTATCATTCTTTTATTTTCCCGTTGTTTTCCTGCTGCATATACAGTACTTAAGAATGAATCACCTTCACGTCAGGCATGTACCATGTTTATTAACAGCAAAAAAAGTATTATCTAGGCTTCACTCAAGACCGATTTACAGGATAAATAATTGTTTCAAATTACTTAAAAAAAACCAAACAACAAAACCCCAAAGAATAAATTAATAACTTAAATGATTAGCTGTCCACAGTGATTTGAAAACTTAATAACCATTCAAACAGTGACACCACAAGAAGACACATACTGTACAGTTTGCCACAGATTACTCTTGTCCTTCCTTCTACAAATGGAAAAATTAAAAATGCTTCTCTTTAAGAACAGTCATAGGCTTTTAAACACACAAAACATCCCTGCGAATTGGCTGCCCACGCGACGGCTTCAAAGCCAGGGCTCCGACCCCCCCCCCCCCCCCCTCACAGAAGGTTAAGAAACAAATGGAGAAAACTACCCTAATTTGGCTGGGTCTGTTCCCATGCAACAATGGCCAAAGTCAATGGGGACTCGTTGACTTTGCCAAGGGCTGGGTTGAGTGGGACATAACTACTCTAAAGGTTTGGTCCTAACCCTATGGGATTCATCGGTGGGCTCCCCATGGAGCCCAGGGTCCTGCTCCCTTCCCCTCTCCGTGCTTCAGCCACCACATCCAAAGGGCTCTCAAAGAAAACATCGCATTTTCAGGGTCAATGTGGCAGCAGAACACTGAAACTGTGCAAATGGCTTTTCCCCCACCTGCCTTGCTCAGGAGAAAATTCTGCCAAGTTTTTTTCCACCTTGGTAATTGAGGATGAGAGTTTTTTAATGAGTTTTGCAGAGCGGGATGTGTAGTGTCATGTGTGATGCTGGGCATGACAACGGGGTACCACCAGAAGCTGCCTGGCTGTTGCATGCAGACTCAAAACAGCTCTTTGCATTATTAGCTGTCAATTAACTACACCTCACGATGCATCTGTGAGGTGGGGAAATAAGTACTAAAAAAATCTTCATTTTTACAAGCCAGAGAAAAAGCGGGATGCAGAGTTCAAAAGAACGCCCTCATCCCACCTAACGATAAAGTATGGTGTCACCCAAAGAACAACAGTAAAAAAGATGATTTCTTATCTCCTGGTAGGGGCTGGTGTGGGGCTGCAGAGAACTCTGGCTTCTAACAAATTTACAGGTTCAAGCTGTCCCCGAGTTGCTCAGACTGTGTGTCCATGTCCTGGATGACTTGGTCTGAGCCAGCCAGCCCTCTCCCAGGTGCAAGGGATAGCCCCAGTGTGGATTAGGTTCTCTTGTTGGGGGCTATGGTCTTAGGGGTTGAGCTGTGCCTTGCCACTTGGCTTCATGGCCAGAGGAGAGGCCCTGGCCCTGTTTCAGATGCTATAGGGCTCTAGGCAATACTTTTGGCCTCTTCCATCACGTGGAGGAGTCTCCGCTCAGCCCCAGCAGCACAGGGTCTCAGGGTAAATTGAGGGGGAAGAGATGTCTCTAGTCCCACTCCCTTCTCCAAACTATGGTGTTGATCCAGCCTGGTCTTGAAAAGCTCCAAGGATGAAGGTGGCACCTTGTGGGACAACCCTCTGAACCCATGGCACTGCTGTCCATGACCATCTCATGGGAGCCCCAGAACAAGGTGTCTCTGAGCATGTCTGGGTACCCACCACATTTCTGGTAGGACTTGTCCTGCCCAGCTCAGAGCTGGGTGCATGGACCAAGGCTCCCTGAAAGCCAGAGCGCCAAGGCATCATTTTGTTGGGCAAGATGACCCCCTTGAGAGTGAAGTGCCCTGGGTAAGTCCTGAGAGCAGTGGGAGCTCCCCTCCCACCAGTGAATGGCTTTTATTGAGCAAAACCCCACTCCACAACCCACAGATCTCTATATATCTGACTTGAGACTCATGCCAAAGGAACACATGGTGAGGACCAAGACTCAAGTCTTGCTGGCAAACTCCCCTGCCTTCTCTCCTCCCAACCTCACATTCTCCCATATATAACCCTTGTCAGTGGATGGTAGCTCTGGGTCCAAATCCATCCCAGTTAGCTCCCAGTTAACCCAAGTCATAACTACCTTTTGGTTCGGGCCCCCGATTTGGCCCTATCTTCCAGACACTCAGCTTTGCGCTGGCACAATCTACACTCACATGTATTTTCTTTCTCCAACTTGAGACTAAGCCTGAGCCTGGCATCCATTTAGAGCTGAGAATGTATTTCCCACTGAATACTCAAATGTCAGTTCAGAGCAAATCAGCTCCAAGGCAGATCACACATCTCACCAGACAAAGGAACCATGAGCAGCAGTTGCACACTCACAGCAAGTGATGCACACCTTTGGAGACTTCTGTCTTTAAAACCACCAGCTTAGACATTTTAAAGCTTGGGCAGAACTTTGAGACATGGCCTTGGTACTTCATATAACTAAATATTGAGGTCATGATGCTTGTCCCACGGACAACCCTTCTCCATGAGCACACACACACACAAGCACATCCCTTTGCTTAAATGGAACCACAGAGCTGAAGAGCAGGCTCTGACGTGAAGACTCAAGCCATTTTAATTGCAATTAAAATGAATCATTTGCAGTGTTCTCAGCTTCCTAAAATACCTATTTCTAACAAAAGACCCAGTCATACTTGAGCATCCAAGTATAGAGTGGATGTGATAAACGCAATGCCTTCAGGACAAAGTTCTTGGCAGTCCGTGTAATTAAACCAGCTGCTTTTCAATATGGTTTAAGACTAAATACTGCACAAACATTAATCATCAGGGACTTCTGTAATCAGCTCGGCAACCATCAGGAATGACTATTTCCACTGCAGCCATTGATTACTTAACGGCTTTCAGGAGGGTTTGATATACTCATGCCTACATGGCAATGAATAGAGTCTATGGGCTGCTATTTAGTTTGGAGGGGCCATTTGCTTGGTGCTTAGCAGGGAAAAAAATGGAGGAATATACCTGTGGCTGGGAAAACATAGACCTCACTGCAAAGCAGAGAGGGACAGGCAACCAGCAGTTGCAAAATAGCTACTTTGGGGATGTTTTGGTCCTTGGTTGGCTGAATGCAAAGGGTCAGTTACTGGGGATGGTCATGAAGGCAAATCAAAACAGGGAAAAGAGCTATCCCATGCTATTGTTTGCCCCATGAACAAATGCAGACATTTTTGGGATGTGGAGAAAAAGGACTAGTTTCTTCAGTACCATGAAGGGCTTTTCCAATCTTAATTAATGCTTTGGGGGTGGGCACTGAATGCACCTAGTCCCAGCACAGAATCACAGGGCACCGACCCAGCAAAATGCATCCCAACCCATTGTGTTGTCTCTCAGGCCACTGCTCCATCAGAAATGACTATTGCTGCTGCCTCCCCTTCACCTGCCTGCTTTCAGGGTATTTTTGGGATGACTTGAGTTCCCCATCTCCCAGGTGGAGAAAAAGACTCAATCTGAGCATGGGCTATCACTTGATTTCTCCGGGCTTTTGGTCTGGTTTAAAATTTTTTTAGCCTGCGGCTGGGCTCAGTTTCATCTTGAGAATAGTTGCACTGTTTGATTGAGAGAGACCCAAAGCAGCATAAAGAGCTATTCCCAAAATTGCTGCTGCAATCCACCCCAGAGGTGGCTGCATTTTAGTGCGAGAGGAGAACAGCACAATTTTGGCATGCACCGTAACCCCTCTCCCCCAACCTCACCTTCCTTTGTGTCCACCTAACAGTTTAGAGGATAAATTAGGAAAAAAATCATCTTTCCACTTGAGTCACATTTGCTTTTCTGTGGGGATGGGGAGCTTGCTCTCAGCCGGGTGAACACACGCTTCAGTGGGCTTTGGATCAGGCCCAATGTTTAGTCTCCCCTGAGATGCAGTGATGAAAGAGGCTATAGAAATACGAAGCACTGTACTCTGGTCTTCATTTCATTATCTCACCATGCAAGCGTGCAAGCCCCCAATGAGAGGCAAAGGCCCTTGCAGGCTGGAACACACTCCCCAACCTTCAGAAAGCATCTGGCTGTGCTATATCTTCCCCTCTGGGTCTTTTTTTCATTTCTTTTCTCCTAGATGATTATTTTTTTCACCATGAGCTTCATTTGCTTCATTATTTCTGTAAAAGGCCAACACTTCAATGTCTTAAAAGGGTTGTCAGAGCTTTTGCATTAATATCCTTCCCTTTCATGGCATGTGAGAAGAAAATATAAACTGGTGTAGTTCAAGACTTATTTTACCAACACGCAGCCCTTAAGAGACTGCTATCCTATCCCTGTGTGGGTGACATCAGGCCCTTTCCAAACTCAGGCCCAGCTTAAACTAATGTGTTAATGCTTAAGCATCAGTAATCAATACAACTTGGTGGTGTTGGTGGAACATAGAGCCTGTGACTCTGGGAGGGGTTCAGCTTGCAGAAAGAATAGCTCCAGCTATTTAATAAATATTATTACCTAATCTTTCTAATGTCTCCATCGTTTGGCTCTCAGTATGTGGTTGGCCTGTTTGTTCGTGTCAGCACTTGCTGTCTGGCAATCAGGCTGCTCCATGGCAATCACTAGTCCTTCCTGTTTTCATGAGATCATGAATTATTATCTCTGCAATAAACTGTCTCTTCCTTCTTGGCTCTCTGCACTCGGCAGCTGCCTGGGGATCAATCCCAAAGCCTGGATGTGTCAAGGATGCTGGCAAGTGGCAACAGCAGATTCCCACCCATAATTAGAGCCTAGGGTCATTAACATCAAGAAGCCCCATTTCTGTGTTGAAGAAACATTGCTGAAGATGGGGAGAAAATATCTAGTCCAGCTCTCTGCACCCACCCCAAATCAACCATAATGCTACATTAAAGTTAATATGGAAACACCTTGCCCTAACTCTCCTGACCAGCCTCTTCCCAAGCCTAAGTCCTCACCATCAACCAACATTTCAATTACTCTACTCCATTCCTCCAAGATACACCCCACTGGACCTCCTCACCCAAGACCAACCTCTGCAGTACAGCATCCACTTTCTCCCAGTCCTTGCAATAGCCTTCCACTCCCTCGTCCTTCACTCATCCTCGCACCAGTCCAGGTATACAGGGTCTCCAGAACCTCCCTGCACCCCTCATACTCAACCACAGAGCTTCTCATGATGGCTGCAGATGTAGGACTCTCACTCTATGGGCTTTTTTTGGTGTCACAAAGGGCAGATTTTGGTTCTTAGGGCCAGATTCACAGGCAATTTGTTTCAGATAGGCAGTGGGTCAGTGCTTAAATTCTGCTATCCAAAGCCAATCTCTCCAGACTATTGACTTTGAGAGATGCTGGCGAGCATCAACGGCAGAAGACACCCCAACAAACTTGGTTGTTTCACGCATGCATGCATGTGTGTGAGCATGTGGTAGCATATACATGTATGTGTATGATGGGGCAAGTCCTGGGCTTCTAAGTCTGTTCAGTGGGACAGTCTGGATGCTCTTCAAGCTCCTGAAGGTTAACAACCACAACCAAAACCATGGGGGCTGTCCCACCAGGAGGAGAATAGCCCTCAGAGGTTTTGAACATATTATTTACAAGAGACGGGACAACAGAAGTGATTTCAAAAGGAATGGTCCTTGCTCAGTTTTGGGATTGGGAGGAGGCAGAGAAGAGGGCAACCATAGGGAGTGGGGAATGAGACCTGGGGAATGATGTCCTATGAGAGATGCTGCAAACCTACATGGCATGGTTTGGGGGTACGGTATGGAAGAAGACGGGGAGAGATGATGCAGTGTTAGCACATACAAGGTGGCTTTAATAGCTGTAAGCAAAAGATGTGTAGGGTGAAACCTGGTATTGCTAAATCGAAGTTCCTGGATAGTGCATCCAGCAGCTAAAGCCCAAACCTAGACACCAAACATCGTTGGTCTTTATCACTGGCAAACAGTATCCGCCAAGTCTTCCCCTGAAATTAAGTTTCTTTTTGTCTTAAAAGAAAAAAAATAATGAAGACCCCCTCCTCTCCACAGACAAGTCTTAGAAATCCAGCCCAAGTGGAGCTGGCAGCCCGGCGGGGCCCCAGCTGGGGAAAACTGCCGAGACTTTGCCTGTTTCACTGCCTGCCCCAGGGGCTACTGCTTCGTGTTCTTGGTGGGCTCCGAGGACTGCCGCACATCAGTCCACTCCTGCATGGTGCTCTGCAGTGCCTGTGTCTTCTCCTTGTCCACTTGCACGTAATCAACCTTCTCGTCCGAGGCGACTGATGAGGTGGAGGGCTGCAGGGAGGAGAAACACGGCCACCGCCTGGTCACTCATCAGCTCCCTGCTCTTCCCCCTCACTCCTTCCCGCAGCAGCACTGTGGGTGCTGCAAGTCCACTGGCACCTCCCCTGCTTTTCTTGCAGACTCGATAGCTCATCACCCTCCCTCTAACCTCCCAAAGGGTCTTGGATGAAGGATTTCAGTCTGCTCTGCATCTTGCTTGCATGAGACTGCAGTGCAATGGGAGGGTAGAAACAGCACCCTGAGGTCCTCCCCTGCCCTGTTTTCCTATGATTCACTCCTGTGTATGAACCCGGAGAGAAGTCACCAACATCTGGGTCTTTAGGAGCTTCCCCTTCCACATTACCGTGTGACACTTGGCACAGGCATCCCATTCCCGACCCATCTTCTCCTCACAGCTCTTTCTCACCGGGCAATGGCTTGATCAGCTCAACATAATCTAGCTTTTAAACATCAGCTTCACTTTCTGAAAGAAGTTTGTACTTTTCCTGCCCAAATGGCACCCTTTAAAAGCACCCGACTGCCAGGAGACAGGTGCCCAGTATTTTCTGAAAGTATCTCAGGTAGAAAACCCAAGTCTGGTTTTAGAGGACCTGTTGTTCTGAAGGAGGAAAAAAAATATTTCTGATACTTCTTGGGATACTCCTGACAACTTTTGAATATACAATGTCCATATACAATGGACATATACAATGTCCAGCTGAATTTCTGGTCTCATCAGCATCCCTGAACCCCCGCACATCCATGCTTCTGGTAATGCTTCAGCAAGGCTGCAGACATGCGACAGAGACCGAGCCTGACCTAGAATAGATATAGCAGCTGATCTGCAGGAAAAATCACCCCTCTGAGATTACTATGCCACTTACCAACCCTACTCAGGGCTTTGGACCATGCTGGTGCCAATGTGGATAAAAACCCTTAAAAAACGCATCACTTTTAATCATAAGTTTATAAAATCCCCTGTACCTTTCTGTGTGGCCCTGGCGAGCTTGGCTGGAAGTCCAGGGCCAGATAATCCACACTCCCTGAACTCTTTTTAGGCGCTGGGCTGTTGGTACCACTAGGAACAGGAGAAGCAGAAATGGGGTTTTGCTAATGCAGGGAAGAGACAGGAGAGATAATGAGAATTAAAATGGGAAGAAGGGAAAAAAAAAAAGGAATTAACACAAATCTGGCAACGAAATGCCTTGGTGGCACTTTTAAGAGAGGTCCCGGCCTGGATATGTGCTCATCTGCCTCTCTGGGACCAGGGTATGCAGAACCCCTGGGGGACTATATGTATTGTGTATTGTCCCAACAAATATTTCAAGCTCATGCTCTTGATTTTATGTATCAGAGCAGTTCTGCTGCCTTTGCGCTGATTTTATTCACATGCCTGACATCAGATGTGGGCTTCAGCACTTCCCAGGAACCACACCTCAGCAAGGCCAGACCAACTCTGGGATCTAATCACAACCAGGCTACACAGAGCACACATTTCCTCTACCCCCTTGGTTACACAGCCTCAAAAATATGCCTCAAGTCAACAGCTTTGCAGAGAAAGACAAAATCCCCTCCCTATAAGCAGTGCCACTCCCTGGTGCTGCTCCGATAGCCCCTGCCCTCCACACAAACATGATGTCAGCAGCTATTAGGGGAAAAAAACCATGAAAAAAATCAACTTAAATTAGGAAAACAGACTGTGACAGTCCATAGATGTTTTCATCCCCTCTTAATTCCTGGCAAAGTAGGTGATATATGTTTCTGCTCTCATAAACAGTTAAAAACCCAGTGGGACGTGTCATTTTAGGAACGAAAGTCATTGTTTCGTGCATGTAGGGATGTACGTAAGGATGTACACCACATTCATCACAGTGCTATCTGAGCACTGTCATGTCATGAGCTAGGAATGTGTTTGCAGAGCTGGGGAACGTATACGTCCTGCCAGGACCATATATCTTAGCTGTGAGGCTCTTACCATTGCCACGTAGTTCTCCTCACTGTCTCCTGAGTCAGTGCTGGTGATGCTCTGGGAGGAGACAGGGCGACAGTATTGCAAAGAGCCGGCGTTGAAGGTCTGCCTGTAAGGACAAGGGTCAATGTGTTGATGGTTGCAGGTCCTGCTTGTCCATTGCCAAGAAGGGATGGGCGAGGGCAGCACCTGATGGCTCCAAACATCACCATGCTCAGATATGGGGACTGGGCATGAAGAAGAGCTGGTGGCATTGAGGTTCTCCTAACCTCATCTTCCCATGGTTCAGAAATCACCGGGCCTGGTCTTGTTGGATTTTTTTTTCTTTCTAGGGCTTTTTAATAACACCTTGTTTGCTATGTACCCGTAACTCTCTCGCTATCAGCTACATAAATCAGGCTCCATGAACTCTTTTATCTCACAGGAAGTATTTAATTATGGAGGATGCAGGGCCAGTCTCGGTGGAGCTTCTTACCTCCAGCTGCAACACAGCTCCAGGATTTGTTTGCTGTGCAGGACCCTATCCGAATTTTTTGCTGGAAAACAAAACCTCTGAGGCATTGTCTTGCTTTCAATTGGCCAAATCTAATTATACAGAATAACATAATGCAATCAGCATCTGGCATTAAAGCTTGTGTCTTGAAAAGCTATTTGTTGCTTTGCAGTAAAGGCAGAGTCATATGATTAGCTGATAAGGGAAAAATCCATTAGCTTCTCCAGGTTTGGATGTCTTGTCAATCAAACCCCACTCACTGTTTCCTGGTGCAGTGATTTCAGCACACAGTGCTCATGCCCTGCAGTCAGTCTCCACACAATCCAATTTATTAGAGAAGTCATAGCAGCCAAGCTTTGCCTCTGCCTTTCATTGGACAAGATCAGACCACGAATTAGCAGCAGAACTGGAATTGTGCGAATCCTGTTATTTTTGGCCAGCAGACTTTGCTCTGAAGTGCTTTGGTTTCATTTTGCAGACTTCCTTCAGGCTAGGCTTTGCTTTCAAGGCAATCAAAACACAGCTTGGTCAGATCCTGTGAGTGTCACCCTGCATTTTGAGACTACAGTGGGGTTTTCTGGGGGAGAGCTGGATGTGAAATCATGCAGCACACCCCCAGTGAGGCTGAGTCAGGGTGGCTCAGCTGGGTCATGAGTCGTGGTGGACCACAGGTCCTGTGTCAGAGCCACAGCTCTCCAGGAGTTGTCAGAACCCAGAAATAGGAAATGTCTTCAAGGGATCTTAATTAGCTGCTTGGCCACATGCTGGGCTTTCATGCGAAATCCCAACCTAAACGAATTTATCTTCCTGCCACAAGCTGTGATGTGGGGAAATATGACTCTGGATCTTACAACACTTGACTAAGCTTGTGAGGGGTCCAAGAGAAGAGCCCCTCTACTTCGACAGCATCTGACTCAGGTCCTAAGTCTGGCTATGATGTGACCAAGAAAACCCCTGAACCCCGAATAGCCATGGTGTAGAAGGATATTTTAGGATAGAATTACTCCATAAATGTCCCTCTTCTCAGATAGCTCCTGCTGGTCCCTGATGGGGGTAAGGTGTTGGGCAAAGTAGACTTTCAGCCCGGTGCAGATAGTGCATGGCATGACCCAGCTCTGCAGCTCCTGTTTCTAAAACTGACAAAGAACACACTGAAGGCTGAAGGGATCATCCAGCTTTTGGGGAAATTTGGCTAAAGTCTGGACTTACTTCTAGCTTGACTCAAGATAGTCCATGAGAAACATGCTCCTTAACAAGAAGAGATGGTGGGCCAGGAGAAACCTCTGCAGCAAGTGGAGGCAGAAGGACAGCTGACATCCTCCTTGCACTCAGTCAGAGATGTTTAATCCGTGACAGAAGTGACAGTGAGGCTACATGTGGACACCAGCGAGAGCAAGACCAGAGATCTGCTGTTGAAACAGAGTGAGAATTCATACCCCAACCATTACTCACGTTGGCCTGGACCAGGATTTCGTGACCGGCGATTTGAAGGGAAGTTCATCGATGACAGTGTTGTTCCTCAGGTCCAGTGGTGATGGCTTTGCTGGGGAGGAGAAAAGCCTTTATTCAGAGGCAGCACATTCTTACAATTCAGTGCCCATGACTGGCATGACAGGGTCTCCAAGAAATTGCTGGTTGCTTCCCGTTCTGCTAATCAGCTCCCCAGCTCTCCTTGCTGATGACAAATACCCCCAACCAAAATCTCTGCACTCATTTACTCAGGACTGGGGGAAAACAGTGAATTTCTCCTTCTGGCTCACATCCCTAAAGTGGATGTGTGGCACCAGAAGGGCAATGTGCCTCCCAGGGAATGGACATCTGCTAAAAATGCCCAAGCCCATTAGATGGGGACAAGACCAGGCTCTGCCAGCCCTGAGCTGCTTCTGGCCACAGCGTTTCTCTATATGGAAGGGGAAAGGACATCTGCAGGGTAACATGAAAGCTCTTCTCATCCTGAGTGGTTCATTAGGTGGAAGAGAAGACTGCTGCACTCCGGCCCAGCCCTCACCTAGCATGTTGATAGGGTTAGGTGCTGACATCCTAATGATGGGAGCCCTCCTCCTTGGCATCTCCTTGATGACCTGTTGGACGATGGTTTGGGGTAGGACTTGGAGGATGTAGGCAAAGCCCTGAGGGAAGACCTGTCTAGATCCAACCAGTAGGAAACAGTAGAAGAAATCTGGGTCATCTGAATACAACACAGAGATTCTGGAGTGGAGTGCAGGAGGGGTGCAGGCAAAGGAGGTGAGATCCTGTCTGTGACATGCATCTCTGGTGAAGGCCAGGAAGGGTTTGAGACAGGCTGTTCAAGCACCATGAAATCTGCTTTTGCACCATCGTCCTCCTGAAAGAGGAAGGGGATGGGGAAGATCTGAAGATCTGGCTGTGCTGGTGGTAGCAAAGCACACCTCACATAGAACTCTATTGAGTGTACACAAAATGACAGATGTAGTCTGAAGTATTACAAGAATAGAAGGTTCCTAGAAAGATTTGCTCACAAACAAACATTCTTACCTTTCCGGTCAGGTTTGAGATTGCGGTTGACTGGTGGGGGCTGGATTTCACTCAACCGTCTGTGGCACTGCGCCATGGCTCCTCCTTTATGCACAGGGACGGTGGCTGAGGACAACCCCACCAGGTCAAAGTGATGCGGCCCAGGGCTCATGGGAATGTAGAGATTTTGGGCATTGTCGTTGGCTTTCTCGGTGTGGATCAGGGGTGAGGAACCAGGGTTCATGGGGACGTAGTTGTCCTCGGAGTCGGTGCTGTGGGAGCGGGCCACCGCTGCCTTGGCTTGCTGGGGGACAAGTGGGAGGATGTGCTGTGACCATCAAGACACTGCTAAATCCCATCCCATTATAAACCCTTTCATCTCACCACCACCGAACACACACGTGAGGTGGGACCAGCTCTAAAATCTCAGCACAGAAGGAAGGAATGGTCTGTCCCCTCCTTGGCCAGCAGTTTGCACTGAGAAGGTCTACCTCTAGTTTCCAAGACATTGCAACATCTGAGTTCAGGGAAAGGTCTTAATCACCCAGACTTGACCGTCTTCTCATGATCAGAATGAGCTGCAGAAGCATGCTTAACCTGGAAAGTAATTTTTCCCTGGGTTCTGGCCATGACTAAAATGCAGTATGAAAGGCTGCTTTAATGTCATTTCCAGCTCAGGAAGTCTTAGAAAGTGCACAAAAGAGGCTGTTCTGGCAACATGTCAAAATTCCGCTCAGCAGCATCCCAGGCTTTCAGGAAGAAGCCAAACTTCTGGGTGCTTTTTTTGGATCAAAGCTCCAGGCTTTGGGTCAAAGCTCCAGACCCATAACAGAATGTATCTTGTGGAAGCACCCAAAGCAAATCTCTGCATGTGGTGCTGGAGTAGGTTGTTGTCCCTCCATCTCTACCCTGCAGGCCACTATGGTTTTAACTGAAACCATTAATAAAACCTTTCTTGATTTAGCTCTGAAGGTCTGGGCTGTGAGGTCCAACCTGCCTCTGAATCTATAAGGTGCAAACGGTTCCTATAGTGTGGTGGCCAATGCCAAGGCCAACTCACCAGGTAGGAGTGGTACCCGTCGTTCATCGACTCAACTGACTGCACAGCGCTGCTGCCCCCATGCTGGGGGTATTCGTACGTCTCGCAAGAAGAAGCTGCAACACAACCACAAATGCACAATGTGTCCCAGCACAACTGCTAATAAAAGGGGCCCCTGAAAACAAAATCCAGATACTGGGTGGGCAATATCTATTCTTGATGATTGAGATGCTGGTGGGAAGACATGGTTTTTAGCCTGTCACAGACTCCCTGCTATGCTTCCTCCTGATTAGCATCTCTCTAATGTGTCAACACAACTGCACGTGCCACATGGGCGTACCCTGGTTCTGTCAAAGTGCTGCAAAATCCCAGGGGTAAAGACATCAGATAAGGTAGATCATGTGAAAAAACTGTGTTAAGGGGCAGCTCACTCAGCAAGTGTAAGGGCTGGCAGCCTCCAGTACAGGAGGATGGGGTGCTAAGCTCTTAGACTGATCTGTCTGCTGCTCAGCATGGGTCTGATCTCAGCCTAAATGTTGGTATTTAGGTAGGAGGAAATGGAAGAGGCATTTCAGGGAGCTGTGTGCATCATTTACTCTATGTTTTCTCTCCAGCCACCTCTTCTAAGTTACTTTGCAACTATCTCATCCTATGGTTTGGAAAAGGCGTGTTCATCCACAGCCCATCCATGGCCAATGGGAAGGGCGGCTCTGCTGCACTGGGGATGTTGGACCTTGGAGATGTGCAAAATTATGTCCCTGTCTGGTCAGCAAAATAAAGGCAGCTCCGGGCTGAAGTATGTTCTGATAAACCTGGTTACGAATTAAAGTAAAAGCAAGCTTAAAATGGCTGAAATCACCAAAATCTGGTGAAGGGCTGCATGGGCAAGCAGGTTTGGGGTTTTGGTTCAAGGCACAACACAGACAAAAGTTAGCTGAGCAGCTCTGGTGGGCAGAGCCCTGGGGATGCCTCTCCCGGCCTGGGCCAGATCTTGACCAGGGAGAGCTTATTTGTGTTCAACCCCTGTGGTTGATGTCAACAGCTACCCCAGCCCTACCGCAACCCAATGGGACGAGCCCCTCCAAGGCTGCTAGATAGGTCAAAGCCACCCCCTGCTCCCCACCCCCAAATTCACCTCGGTGCAGCCTGCTGTTCTCCACCGCTGGCAGTGTGTTCCTCCGGGGAATGGTGGCTGCCATGGGGGCCAGACCTAAGCCTTCACCAGGCTGGGGCCGCTGGGGTGGGCTACCCCATCGCTGCTCTGTCTGCCCAGGTTTTGGGGGCCGCGGGGGTGGCGCGGCAGGTGAGTCGCTGGCGGCCACAGCCAGAGCGTTGTGGTTCTTGTCCAGTGTAAATGTCCTGGGGATCTGGTAGACAGAGAGTGGGGTGGCAGGGATGTCATAGGAGTCCGTGGAGAGCTCCCCAAACTCCTTGCATAGAGTGTTGTTGGGAGTCTTGTAAGTGTAGACCTCCTCATTATCTGTTTCGGAGCTGGTGAGGCTCGACTTGGGGTGGGTGTAGGAACCGAAGGCGCGTGGGAGGTCATACGCACTGTCCCTGAACTCCGAGTTGTGCCGGCTGGGTTTTGGCAAGCTGTAAAAGCCATGGAGCTGCCCACCAACCCCATTCATGCAGTGGCCGTTGCCCTGTGAGAGCTTCTGGACTGCTGTGTCACTCCGCATGAAGAAGGCGGACCTCGTGGCTTGGGAGAAGCTGGCGCTCCTGCAGAGAAAGGAGAGAAGGGGCTGAGGTGGGGGGACAGCCAGTCACGGGTGCACCGAGCTCTGCTCCCCCTGTTTGTCACCTTCCCAACATTCATTGCCCAACCCCAGGGCAATGGGAACATCTCAGACCCCTCCAAACATGTCCATAACCCATTTTATCCTGAAACACCTTCAAAATGCCTCTGTCCCAGGTGGGAGGTACATGCATCCAGCTCCACGATAGGGCTACGGGCAAGAACAAGCCTTTTATCTGGACATAAATTGTTCCAAAAGGGCAATTTTCACACTAGATGGCATTGACCGAAGACACGGCTGCAAAGAGCCACCCCATCAGCATCACCATCACACGTTGGCCGCCCGTCCACAGTGCAGGAGGGAGCATTACTCTCATTTGTGCCTTGCAAATGTGTTTGAGAGGGACCAGAAAAATTCCTGATGGAGATTATTTCAAAGCCTCCAGCCATGCCACCACCCTGCCCTCTTGCAGGACAAGCCCTGGGGAGGTGAGGACAGTCCCCAGCTGGGATTTGGGGTTTGCAGCCCTGATCCACAGGGGAGGAAGAATGAACCTCAGAGATGAATTCAGATTTATAAAAGTCCTTGAGTTCCCCAAGGTGTCACTAGGTTCATGCCTTCCTAATGATTCCTCGATTTGCATTGTGGTCATGCCTGGGGACACTAGCCAGGACGGAGGGTGAGCACTGCGGAGACCTTGGTCCTCTAACGACTACTCATTAGCCACCGTTCCTCCACCAATTCCCTCCAAGGAAATTTCATCTCCTGTTTTATCCCTCCTACTGCTTCCTCTTTCAACACTTCAACATTGCAGAAGATGATGACCCCGGTGGTCTTGGCTTTCTGCACCCATAACCCCAGCAGATGACATTTTCTTGAGCCAGGGGATGCTTGAATTGGCCCCTTGGGACTTTTCTCTCCCCCATCCTCAACCCCCGCCACTGCTAAGCAGCTCCCCATCCCGCCAGACTTTGGGAAACACGAGCATCACTCCGGAAGCTCTGGGACACAAGGGCAAGATGTGGCAGAGCCAAGCACAGGTGATAAGAATACCTTCCCCTGAGCTAGCTGAAGCACGGTGGAAGAAGAAAATATGGCAAAGCTCTGAAAAAGGGTTACCCCACCATGAAGGGCTAATGCATATGCACCAGGAGAGGGTGAGAGGTAGCCCTGGGCTGGGTCTTTTTGTTTGCAAAGGTATAACCATGCATGGGTCAAGATTTTGGGGACCACATGCTTGCATCCAGAAAGGGTTCAGCCAGCCTCATTTAAACATCTCCCCGTGGAAGAGTCCTGCCCTGTATCAATCACTGTGCTGGGAAAAGGTGAAATGGTTATGGGGCAGATTTCCAGTTGTGGCAAATCACTGGGGAAGTGCTGGCCCTATGGGAAAAGCTGGGAGATGCTGGTATACACCGCTCTGGCAGGGTTGATGCTCTGCAGGGACAACAGGGACTCTGTTTCATGGAGCCAGCACGAGATGGCGCTCAGAAATAGGGCTTATTTGGGATAAAAACAAGTGATGCTGAGATATGACAAACGAATCCCTGCCACCTTTGGAGCTCAGTCTGCCTGGGAGACGTTTGGGCTCTGGCAGGGTCCTTTCGGCCGTGGACTTGAAACATCTCATGGGTTAATTATTCAGCACTGCCCGCCAATTAGCTACTATTACCCTCATTTTATGGATGAGTAAAGTAAGAGCTCTGCAGCTGAAAGGGGAGGGATTCCCAGCAGTCCTGCAGCCTGGCCCCATGCACTGGGCATTGATCGGGGTGATTATTTCTGGCCCAGTTTTAGAAGCTGCCGCTGGCCAGTTTGTCTCTACCCACCAAATCATCAGTGCTTGCTCCCTCCTCCTCCACATCCCAGCCATGCTTGGGCTCTTAGAGGGTGGCTTTTAGGTATCCTCACAGCTGGAGCGTCAGAGGGCCTTTTTCTAAACAGTGTTCCATTAACTCCATCTGAAGTTAATCTTTCTGTGCCTTTTTCTGTTTTTGTTTTTCGGGTAGGGAAAGGCAGCTGCAGCAGGAAAGCCCAGTGGAGGCTGCAGCCCGGGCTCTGCTCTCACCTCACGCCAGCTGGGCTCCGACTGCCTCTCCCTCCCTCCCTCCTCGCCTCTCTTGTGAGCCAAAACTCTTTACACCAAAAAACCTCCTCGCTATTTAAGGCAACCGGCTGCGTTCAGAGGCGGAGAGCTGCTGCTCGCTCAGAAATACCACATCATGCACCACAGGCTGCCGCGAAGCCCAGCAGAGATGAACAGCAGAGTGGTGCAAACCCTGCCCATCCCTCTGTTTTTTTCTAGTTAAAGGCAGGAATTAGGGCCCCGTCTGCAGGGTCACAGAGTGCTTGAGATTGGAAGGGATGTCTGGAGGTGATCTGGTTCAACATCCCTGTGCTCAAGCAAGGCCACCCAGAGCCAGTTGCCCAGTACCATGTCCAGATGGCTTCTGAATATCACCAAGGATGGAGACTCCACAACCTCTCTGGGCAATCTGTACCAGTGTTCAGGCACCCTCACATTGAAAAAGAGTTTCCTAATATTCAGAGGGACCCTCCTGCATGTCAGTTTGTGCCTGTTGCCTCTGGTCCTGGCACTGGGCACCACTGAAAAGACCCTGGCTCCATCTTCTTTGCACCCTCCCTGCAGGTATTTATATACATGGATGAGATCCCCCTGAGTCTTCTCTTCTCCAGGCTGAACAGTCCCAGCTCTGTCAATCTTTCATTGTAGAAGAGATGCTCCAGTCCCTTCAGCATCTTCGTGGCCCTTTGCTGCACTCTCTCCAGTATGTCCATGTCTCTCTTGTACTGGGAAGCCCAGCAGTGGACCCAGCACTCCAGGTGTGGCCTCACCAGTGCTGAGTAGAGGGGAAGGATCACCTCCCTTGATCTGTCGCCAATCCTTTGGCTGGTGCAGCCCAGGATACCGTTTGCCTTCTGGGCTGCAAAGACCCATTGCTGGCTCATGTTCAACTTGGTGTCCCCAGGACCCCCAAGTCCTTTTCTGACAAGATGCTTTCCAGCTGGGTGACCCCCAGCATATATTGGTGCTTGAGATTGTTCCTGCCCAGGTGCAGGACTTTACACTTCTTCATGTTGAACTTCAGGAGGTTCCTTCTGGCCCATTTCACCTGTCTGTTGAGGTCCCTCTGGCGTATCAGCATGACCACCTGGTATATCAGCCACTCCTCCCAGCTTGGTGTCATCAGCGAACTGGGTGAGGCTACACTCTGCGTCATCATCCAGATCGTTAATTAAACAGGACTGGACCCAGTATTGACCCCTAGTGACTGGCTTCCACCTACACTTTTTGCCCCCCATCACCACCCTCTGGGTCTGGCCATTCAGCCACTTTTTAATACAACACAGAAAGCCAGGATAGCTGGGAGCTTGGAAAGTTGCTGCCCTGACCTCCTCCTCCCAACTACAATGAAAGGATACCATCACTCAGGGTTTTCTCCAGCTGGGTTTTGCAAACCTTGAAGGATGGAGGTGGGATTGAGCTGCTCACCCCCAGCCCTTCCTCAGCTGTCCCCAAAATTTGCTCCCATGTGGTCTACAATACCTTGCGTTTTCTGACTTTCTGCTCATACATTGGTGGAGGAAAAGGTAGTCCTGGGGGGCACTGGCAGACAGGGTGCTCTGGAGGTGGCTGGCAGGCGAGTCAAAGGTGAACAGGGTGGGCTGGCTGGAGTGGGACGGTGCTGAGGACTTGCGCTCTCGCAGCAGGTGGTGGCTGGCACTGCTGAGCTCTGCTGGGGAGGACCGCGGTGCATGGTTCATGGAGGTGATGCTCCTCAGGGTATCTGTGAAGGGAAAAAACACACCGGTGAGCAGCTGGACACAGCAACCCCATGGCCTGTGTTCCCAGGATTTGCCTTTCTTAAATGCTCTGGCATTTATGGAGCTTGGTGGGGTTTGCTTATGGCTCTCAGTGATGCCCTCAGCAGCAGGCTCTTCTATTTGGAGCACATGCAACTATAGGTACCATGTAGGGAAATAAATATTTTCTCATATTCTATCACATGTTTAGTGGCTTACAGGGATGTCTGGGGGATGTCAGCCCACTTCATGGGCAGCTCAGTGGGTTGTTAAAAAGGAAAAGAAAGAGAAGAGCTTTCATATCACAGTTTCTGCTTCTGTCTTAGAGACCTTTGTAAGTGGCTTTAGAGATGTGATTTAAGTCATGCCCGTCCCTCTGTGTAAGGGCATCACTGCTATTTTACAGCTGGGTAAACTGAGGCATGGGGTGGGAACGTGCGTGGACATAATGACAGCAGAGATTAAAAATATTCCCACATTCCCCAATTCTCTATTAATTTTGTGACCTCAAAAGAGTTCCTGCTGTTTTCTGATAGTAGAATGGGATACAGCCCCAAGGCATGACTCCTAGTGCTGGCTCCCCTTGCTCAAGGAGAAATACACTTTAAAATATTAAATTCATTTAAACCAAGGATGAATTTTTATAGCCAAGATGTAAACCCCCATTACAAAAAAACCCACAACCAAAACCCCAGAAAACCCACAAGCTGCAGAATTATTTTGGGACAGCTGATCCATCTCTGGCTGCAGAAGTCCATGCATGGTCTCCCTGCGATGCGTGCACTCCTGGCATGTGAAAACCACTTATCATGGTTCACCGAAGTCATCCTTTACAATAGTGTGATTTACTTTTATTTGATGTTGATGAAAAATGCAGAAAAAACCCCAAACCCTAACAAAAAGGCCATCTTTCCCTAGGTAAATCCACCCATCTTCTGCCACCACTGATTTAGGGATTGCTCCCAGGTTTCCTCCAACACAATGTCCACCTGCTCTTCAAATTTGACTTCAGACACCCATAAGGGGACCTGCTCTGACATGAGGATGAGGGGGATTTTACATATTTCCAACCTCTTTTTTCCATTCCTTCTCTCAAATTCCAGATCCTACCAGAAATTTTGGGCCTGACTCTTACACTGCAGAGAAATGAGTTCTCTGAAAAATGGATGTCATGGCTTGAACAAGGAGATGCTCCACATGAGGTGATTTTTCACTGACTTCTGAATTGTGTCAAGATACAAAATCGATCTGCCTGCCGCTTGTTCACTGCTGCTACATTTTTTTCCTTGTGTTACTGCAAACTTCACCCAATGCAGAAACAGTACATTAATAAAAGCCAAAGAGCGTGGCTCGACTCTGTTGTTTGGTTTGTGCTAAACACAGAAAGAATCAATATTTAACATTGACATTAATGGTGGGGGATGAGAGCTTAAAACTCGGATTCCTGTCTTCTTTGCATGGGCATTAAAGATCCCTTGGTGCTTTTCATGGGAGTAAATGGCCATGTCGGTGTCCTTGGACAAAACAGTGCCTTGACCCTCATTCTTATTAAATATTTATTCTGTAGCAGTGCAGACTGATCCCCATTGGAAAAGGAGTCTTGAGAGCTCTGCGAGTCCCAGATCTTAGTCCCAGATCAAGTGCTTTGAGGTCAACCAGTGTGGCAGAGCTCATACCCATGTTGCTATCAAAAGCAGGGGGGCTGCACCCAAAGTACCTCTCAGGAACAGCCTCCCGGGTCTTGCTCCTCCTGAATCATGGCCAGGAATTGCTCATGACATTGGGCTTTGGCCAAGACTCTCCCAAGGATGGTGTGAGGATGGCAGGTTAGTGTTGTGTGCCCATCCCAGCATGAAGGTCGCCTCTGGGGACAACTGTGAACTGTGCCGGGTTGGGGTCCCCTCTGCCTTGAGCAGTCCTCCAACACTACCCTTGTAGGCTCTGCACTTGCCATTGCATGGAAAAGCCATGGCAGGACAAAATATACCTGGAAGTTAGAAATTACACTGATTTATTTGTGCCAACACAGCCTAAGGGGAGAAATGGGGCTGCACAGAGGACATGGTCCCCAGCATCACCCCAGGGCACAGCAAACTCAGATCACAACATTTTGAGGAGCCCAGTGAATCCTGCACTTCCAGGAGACCTTAATCTTTTCCCAAAAATCGGTCTGATTTGGGGAAACCAGAGACCGTAGCACAAAAGACGAGCTCATTGAAAGCAGGATGAATTACTCCGCAGTTACTTCGACCACATAAAAGAAAACGGGGGCCAAAGGGGAGCAGGAGGCAATGCCCGGTAAAAGCACGTCCCTTCCCTGGGGGAAGCTGCTCTATCGGCGTCCGCATTGATTTTCAAAATTAATTCCCAGCTCGCTTCCCGCAGCGACCCGGCCACTGAGAGCATTAGCGGGAGCCAATTCAGGACTCACATACTCCATTAGTTCTGTGAGATGAACTCCATAATAGCAGGTGAGAGATGGATTGTTTCACGGGGCTGGGAGGGTATTGTAAGGGCTGGGAAGATAAATCCTGTGGCTGCAGAAGGGGACTGCCAAGATTGCTCTGTATTTTTTGTGTTGTGGGGTTTTTTTGCTTTAGAAAAAAAGGGCAGCTTACGTGCCCAGGTCACACGCTGATGATGGGTCCTGCTGGAGGGCAGAAAAGGAGGCAATAAAGGAAATCAAGGTAGAAAAATAGTATTTGATGACTAGTACATGCTAAAGGGAAAAGTCAAGACATTTGTGCTGTCACGTTGGCCTGAAATGGAGAGAGGTCTCCATGAGGATAAAGCATACACGGTGAATTACGAGCCAGAGGTCCCAAAGCCATTTCAACTTGCCATGCTGCAGTCTCTATCTCCCAAGTGATGAGGACCAACACTCCTTTCCCAGGTCCATGTGGGCAGTTAGTGAATAAACTCCAGGGGGTCCCATCTGGATGCCTCCAGACATCGGTCCCACCTGCATTGTGACTAAAGATGCTCAACTCAATATGACCATGAGCCAAAAAGAATGATGCTTCTCCATCCCTCATGGCCATCTGCCTTGTGGGCATGGCTAAACCCTTGGCCCTCCTTTATTTAACAGCATAGACATAGCCTTCAGATTCCTTGGCTTTACGTTGAGATCTTGAGTATATGTTGAGGGAATGTATCAAATACAGCCAAGGAGGGATAAGATCCTGTTCCAGTTCCTATTGCCATTCCCAGGGGGGCAGAGTTAACGTTACGTAGTGGGCCATGTGGGAAGTGTCATCTTAACCCCACGTTTCCTGGCTGGTTGTCCTCCAAGTTTGGGGAATTGGAGTCTCACGGTCTGGAAAAGGCAGCATTGGACGCCCACAACTTAAAATTTGATGTCAGCAGAACAGCTTGCATGTATACATCTCGCTGGGCTTGTGCTACAGCTGTTGTGCTGGTCCCTGTCAGAAAGCGAGCCAGAGGCTTGGCAGGGATGAGCCAGCACAGCCCTGCAAAACCCCATGGTGACGGGTGGGCTTCAGTTGGCCGAAAGCTCGGCACTCACTAGTCCTGGTTAAGATGTGCTTTTTCAGCCATGTGTTGCAGCACAGGGGGAAAAAAACCTCCTTGTGGATCCATCCTTGAAGCAAAAATACACAACTGTGAGCATGGCCGGCAATGGGATGGACTAGGCTGGGATCCAGGAATTTTTTATGAATGTTTTCAATTCCCCAAAGCGGTATTTCCCTCCTTGCTGACAGCTCTGAATTCCCTTGCTCAGAGCTCTCAACTATTGCTGTGTGCATATAGCTTCACACAATGTTCCTGGGCTTATCTGAGCGAAATAATTACTCAGCCTCCTTCGGAAAATGTTGCTCAGAATGGTCTTTTTCACTGGAGCTGAGACATCAGCTTTCCCTGCCTGAAGACCAAGGCTGGGACTACAACTCCCTGTATCCCATGGACTTGATGCCCCTGGGAAGGTGGTGATTTTTGGGTGTAGCTAAATTCCTATGCTCCCTTTGATGGTCACAGCAAAGGTGACAGGTTTGCTTGGCATCCCGGAGTGGCACGAAATTCCTTATGATGTCCACACCATGCTGGCATCACACAAGGGCGAGCTGGTCCAAGGGGCCTTGTAGATAAGGGCTGCTCAGATCTGCCCTGGCAAATAAGGCCACAAAATGCCTTGGATCATTCCATTGACTTTGTGCCAGTTAAAATTTATGGGTGATGAAAACTTTTTTCAGGAGTAAATAGTAGAAATCTACTGGAAATAATCCCTAGGAGGGCGTGGGGCAGAGCATGCTCATGTGCTATCATCTTCCCCACTCTTTGGAGCAGCTTCATCATTTATTAGCAAAAAAAGGGGGAACCTTCTCCCATGGGAGCTCACCCCTTGAGCACAAATGCAGAAAAGTAATTAAAAAAAGACAAACAACCCTACCAAAACAAGCCCTCCATGTGCTTCTCCTGGCAGGGAGAGAACAAACAACATGTCCGATGGATGAGTCACTGTGCCACTGCACTGCCAGGAGGCCCTGGAATGCCATGGGGATGAGCATGGCACTCCAGGAATGTTTATTTACCAAGCTTTCCCTATTGCCTCCGAGTTGGAGGACATTTGGAAAAGCTGTTGTCAGTCTGAGGCCGCCTTGGCAGGTCGCCCACTAAAGGTTTCCTCTGGCAGGTTAGTGGGAAAGGGTGTCTGATTTGGATAATTTCCCCTCTCCGGTTTCCAACAGGGTGGGGAGCCGCGTGCAAGGACACAGGTACCCAAGTATTCAGTTTTGCCCAAATTTTGGGTGCCAAGCAGTTGGAGTGGAGCTCCCCAAAAGCGAGGATAGGGCACAGCTGCATCCTCCACTGTAGAGGAGCTGAAGGGTGGGGACAAAAGTGACATTGGGCTTTTGAGCTTGTCCTTTCTAGTTTCTGCTGCTTATTTCCATTTGCTTTGAGAAACCGGTCAGGACTGGCCAAGGGAAAGGAGGAGCATCACCGCTTCATGGACAGGGATCTGCTGCACAGAGGGCTAAGGGCGTGGTTTCTCTTACCCAGTTTCAGCCATCTAAATGATACTTAGATTAAGCCCTTAGGTTTCCTCTATCAACAACAGTGAAATAGCCCAATTATTTAAGCATCCACAACAGGATGGGAAGAATTAGGTGAGAAAGAGTTGATGGGAGAGAAAGTGAGATAGAATCACAGAATCACAGAATCACAGAATCATCTAGGTTGGAAAGGACCTTGAAGATCATCTAGTCCAACCGTTAACCTAGCACTGACAGTTCCCAACTACACCATATCCCTCAGCACTATGTCAACCTGACTCTTAAACACCTCCAGGGATGGGGACTCCACCACCTCCCTGGGCAGCCCATTCCAACACCTAACAACCCCTTCTGAAAAGAAATACTTCCTAATATCTAGTCTAAACCTTCCCTGGCGCAACTTGAGGCCATTCCCTCTTGTCCTATTGCTTGTTACTTGGTTAAAGAGGCTCATCCCCAGCTCTCTGCAACCTCCTTTCAGGGAGTTGTAGAGGGCCATGAGGTCTCCCCTCAGCCTCCTCTGCTTCAGACTAAACAACCCCAGTTCCCTCAGCCGCTCCTCGTAGGACATGTGCTCCAGACCCTGCACCAGCTTCATTGCCCTTCTCTGGACACACTCGAGTAATTCAATGTCCTTTTTGTAGTGAGGGGCCCAAAACTGAACACAGTAATTGAGGTGTGGCCTCACCAGCGCCGAGTACAGGGGCAAGATCACTTCCCTGTCCCTGCTGGCCTCGCTATTGCTGATGCAAGCCAGGATGCCATTGGCCTTCTTGGCCACCTGGGCACACTGCTGGCTCCTGTTCAGCCGGCTGTCAATCAACACCCCCAGGTCCCTCTCTGACTGGCAGCTCTCCAGCCACTCCTCCCCAAGCCTGTAGCGCTGCTGGGGGTTGTTGTGGCCCAAGTGCAGCACCCGGCATTTGGCCTTATTGAAGCTCATACAGTTGGCCTTAGCCCATCGCTCCAGCCTGTCCAGATCTCTCTGCAGAGCCTCCCTACCCTCGAGCAGATCAACACTCCCACCCAACTTGGTGTCATCTGCAAACTTACTGAGGGTGCACTTGATCCCCTTGTCTAGATCATCAATAAAGATGTTAAACAGGAGTGGCCCCAAAACTGAGCCCTGGGGTGAGACGAAGATGAATGGCAATAAATAGCATTGTTTCTGCCCATTAGTGTCAGTGTTCTGCTTGCATTTGTATGAAATGACTAAAAAATAGTGGTAACATAGGAGCATTCGCCTTGGAGAAGCATGGGAACTGGGGGAAAAAATCACAGCGCTGGAGAGTGAGTGAGCGAGAAGAGAGGGAAAGGAGCCAAGTCAGATCATCCTGACCTCAAAGCATTATATATCTCAGTTATTTTAACAGCAATCAATTCTTTGAAGGACGAAGGGGCAGAAGAGAGAGACACTGTAATAGAAACGATGTGATGCTTCTCCCTGGAGAACACAGATTTGCTTCTGAGAGATGCGGCTGTGCCCAAAATCCCATCCCTGCCCTGGGAAACACCCCTGGGTGGCAGTGACCCAGCTCTGTATCATATCAGCACACCCCGCACATGGCGGCTACCCTTTAAAGAGTAAATCTGCAGGTCGATTGTGGAGCTCAACCTTTCGAGTCAATATTTGGAGGCCTATTTGGCCAGATGGGGGTGCCCGGTGTGCACCTATTTATTTTTGTTATAAGGGCTTCAGTGCTGGAGATAAAAGCAGATGAACGTGGATGCTTGCAGCCCTGGCTTACACTCAACCTTGAACATCCCACCTGGGACAGCCTTATCTTGGAGCCCTGGAGTGGGACGATGACCTACAGCTGGGGATGAAGGACAATCCTAGGGCAGCAGCGTGGGCTGGGATAGGCTTCATTTGCTCCACAGAACTAACCTCGTCTCCAACCCTCTGCTTCATGAATCATCGTCTCTGACATTGCAAAACCAATTTGATGAGGGATTAAATGGGAAAAAAAAAGGCTGGAACAGAGGGAAAGGGCAAAGATGGTGGGCTGTAACTGTATAAAACACAAAGTGGTCTCACGGAGGGTATTTTTGCCTTTTTCAGCATAGGGATAAGGTAGCAAAAACAAGGCAATGGGGATGTGCAGAATTACCTGCTTTTTGTCTGTGGATGGCATATGCGATTCCTGCAGATGCCAGGGGCATCCTTAGCAAATCTGGCTGGAGGTACGAGCAGGCTGTGGAGCCCAGTGCTGAAGGACAGGGATGAAGCTTTTGAAAGATAAGAGCTATCAAAAGAGATGACACATTTATATGAGAAAAAGTTTTTCCCCCTCCAGAGGCAGCCTCATGACAGCCCAGCACCAAACCAGCTTTCTCACTGTGTGAAATGAAGGTCTGACATCCTGTTTTGGAGGACCACATTGGTTATTATCATTGGTTATTATTATTTATGATGATGATGGTTGGAATACGCTGCCCAGGGAGGTGGTGGAGTCCCCATCTCTGGAGGTATTTAAGAGTCGGGTTGACATAGCGCTTAGGGATATGGTGTAGTTGAGAATTGTCAATGTTAATGGT
The DNA here is from genome assembly GCF_031877795.1 of Strix aluco. Classification (NCBI taxonomy): domain Eukaryota; kingdom Metazoa; phylum Chordata; class Aves; order Strigiformes; family Strigidae; genus Strix; species Strix aluco. The sequence continues at coordinate 133,805,965 of NC_133932.1, read as the reverse complement.
TGGACTGGATGATCTTCAAGGTCTTTCCAACCTAGACAATTCTGTGATTCTGTGATTAGTGCTTTTGGCATTTCCTAACCAGGCTTTCCTTTGGACATCATGCCAATGCAGTCTCACCCAGTGCCATGGTCCAACATGCCGCCAAAGAGCAGGGTGAAAACCCAGAAGCTGGTGCACCATCAACTTTGCATCCCCTAGCCTACGCAAAACTTGCTTTTAGGTCCTGAACAAGTTTCTTCTCATCCTCCTTATTGTTCACTGCGAGCAGTACGTGGAGGCCTTTCCTTGCGTGAGCAAACACAGGTGCATGCCTCACTTAGCAGGGATAGAAAAGGAGAAAAGATGAATCCCAGCCAGGGCTTCTTAACGGCTTGCTTTAAATTTTATAGCCCTTTTTATGGCAACGGGAGCGTAGGCCTTTAATGCTCTAGGAGAGTAAAGGAAAACTTTCGCTAGGAGGAAATGTGAACCCATTTTACTTATGCATGATTTAGTACCATTTCTATTCAAGGGAGCGCACGAAAGGCCCAAATATTTGCACTTCATATTACAGAAGAACTGCCATTGCCGTCTCTTTACAGAAGTAATTTATTTCGATCTCTCCTTACCTTGGGGGGGAAACATTATAACTCCTGGTTTGCTGGGGAGTCAATAAAACGGCAGCGCTGTTAAGGGTCTGTTTCACCATCACTCAGCAAAGCAGTGATGGGGAATGGAGAGGATCCTCAAATTTCTCCTCTCAGAGCCCCCTTCTTCATAGGTGCATTTGCATCTCTGCATGGGACCAAACTGCAAGAGTTTGGCCCAGTTTTCCTCTCTATCTGGGACTAATGTAAATTTTTGCTCCCCAGGCAGTATTTTAGCTGATAGGTTAAAAGGAAAGGGAGGTGGGTGTTGCACAAGGGGTAGGGGGGAAGATGGGAACGGGGGTTGTGGTAGACCCCCAGATTTTTCAGGTGAGCTTGGCATGCTCAGATGGGCAATATCAGCCACAGTGACTGCAAAAGCTGAAAGAAGAGACACAAGAAGTCATTAACCCTCATGGCCACAATACCACGTCCCTGAACTGGCGAGCAAAGCAGCCCAGCGGTCAGTGTGATCAAGGGTCAGTTCATCCCCAGAAAACATGCCCTTAGGGATGGAGACTCAAAAAAATAAAATAGTTTGTCTTGGGTTCTTTCCTTGTTCGAAGCTCAGCTTTCTCTTTTCCATCTCTGCAGCCTTTACTCTTAAAACAAGCCTCTCTGCAAAGATTTTCCATGCAATTTTTTTTCATTTAGGAGTATTGGCATACTCTGTCCACATATTAGAATCATCTAAAGAAGCCCTGAAGGCAAAACCATTCCTAAGATGTTGAGGGTAAAATGCAAGAAGAAAAATCTCTGCAAGTGATGGGAGGATTGCACCTTGCACAGCCACTCTCTAGCTGGGCCCTGCCACACCAGCGCTTCAGCAAAAATGCAAACAGCTCAAAAAGCCATCCCGGATTTCTCTACACATCATTAAAAACCTGAGTCCTGCCCATTAGGCAGGCTATTAACAGTGCTTAGTGGAAGCAGAGAAAGAAAAGGTCCCTTCCAGGGACCTGTTCTCATTGCCACGAGGTTAAAAATGCCTGTGACCCCCAAAGCTTTATGCATTCAGAAATCACCTGCAGTAAAGGTCTTCAGTATCAGCAAAACCCTGGACGTTTTTCTTATCCTCTTCTTTTAAGACGCAATGATGGCAAAAGGACTTGGAATTTATTCCCTACACATCGCCATAATCAAATAATATGCTAATGCTATTAGCATGGGACCTTGCATCGCAAATGACTTAGAATCATATTCTCTTTCAAAATACTAGAGTTTCATTTAGATTGGTCTCCACAGCAACCGGAAATGAACTGGAATAATGTTGGTTGAAAATCTTCATGACTGGGCATGGTGAATGAGGAATTTCACAGCAGGGATTGAGGGGAGAGCCATGAAGACAGCTTGAGCCCACCAGGGTTGGTGGACTTGTGCCAGTCATCTTCCACCCAACCAGTTATCAGCTGTGATAACGAACACAAGGACAAAATGAATTTGCATGTCCAGGAAGACTTCAAAGCATCCTGATGGAAAACGGGTGAGTAGATATGAGGTTCACATAGATGTGAAGCCTGAGGAGGCTTTCTTGGTCCTCCTCCTCACAGATACTTTCTAAGTGGCCCCAGGGGAGATACATATGACATCAGGTTTCATTGATGCTAAATCAGTTCTCATCTGTTAAACTCAAACCTGGTTATTTGAAAATGGCCTGAGGGAACATAGCTCCTGATCATGGGCCAGACTCCTGTATCTTAGGGTTGTACAAGCACAGACCAGGAAGAAGGTGTTTGCTGCTGGCTTCTCTCCATTAAAATACGACACTCTGCTCCTTCCTTCATCTCATCTGCTCTGCTCACAAGCTTGCCACGATGGGTGCTGTCTCCCATGAGGATCTGGGACGGGAAGGACCTGCAGCATCCTCTGGCCAGTGCCCACCAGCTGATCACATGGTTACATCCCATTGAAAATACTCCCCAAACCCCTTTGAAAATGAGCTGAGCGTTGCCATGCCATGGCTGGAAAACTACTGGTTAGAAACCAGCTTTAATTTCCCATGAAAATGTTTTCCCAGCTGCTCCACTCATCTTCTCTGCACTTGTTTCACTCTGCGGTCACCGTTACATCAGCGGACATTGTGCGATCCTCATCCTGGTTGGGCCTTCTCCGTGTTCCCCTAATAAAATGAGTAGTAGCAATGCGGCCCACAAAAATGTCTTTGAAAGCAAAGTCAGAAAGTGGGAGGCGTCTCGCTTGAGAACGACTGGAAGTTCAGGCAATGAAAAGAAAACAGCCCCAACCAGTCTCTCAGTTCTGTTTGTAATTATCTGGGCTCTGGTGGGTGTTAAAACATCTGTACTGGTTTGGCAGGGACTGGGGAGTGCGGCTTGTGCCAAAGGCAAGAACTGGCGTGGGTTGAAAGCAGCGCAGCAATACGTTAGCGTGGTATTCACGCTCAGAAATGTGGGGCTGGCAGCCTCTCCCGCAAGCGCTTTTTGGTTAGGGTCAGCCCCAGTCCTGTCCCCATCCTCACATCCTCTGTCCAACATGGCTTGTACCCCTCCGGGACCATCCCAAGGAAGAGCTGAAGGTGGTTAAAGGATATGCAGGGTTGGCTGGAGTCCTGAATCCTGCTGGGTTTAACATCCCGCTGGACTTTGGTCGCCATCAGTTCACCTCCATGTTACGCTCCTGCATTTCTTATCTCTGTGCACGACCGCTTGCACCTGGACACCCTCCATCTCCTGTCACGTCTGGTCACAGACAAGTAAATCTCTCCCCACTGGCTATTTTTGCACTGAGCAGCGAGGCAAGATCCCAGCATGGATGTTGCTGTTTGAACTTTGTGCACTAAAGCATGGGCTGGTTTTGTGGTTATTTTTAACACACAGCAGCAGCAGAGCTGGGTTTAGTGGGGCAACGGAGTGTAATATAGAGCTTGGTTCTCAGAGACTCGGGCAAGGCAGATTTATCACAATCTTCTTGAGGGTAATATTTTTGGATTTTGGCATTCCTCATCCCCTGACTCAGGAATAAAACATTCTCCAGCATCCGAAGACCTGAGCAAATCCTCTCTCCCCTGATGCTCTCTCATAGGTTGTGAACCATCCCATGGGCTTATTCAGCAGCTCTTCGCCTTCCTCTTCCTCGCTCAAACACAGCTCACAAAGTGTGGTGAGCCCATCCTTAAAACCCTGAAGAGCCAGATTACATTATCACCCTTGCAGCTGTGCCCATCCTTGCATGCACCACAGATGGTACCAGCACCCAGACCAAAATCCACATCTTCTTGCCCGGTGCATTGCCAGTGCTTTGCGCTTGGCTTAGGGCCAGCTGAAAATATTCTGACATCCTCCAGTGGAAAGCGCCATTTAATCAAAATAGGAGCTTGCCAAGGGATTGCTTGCAGCCAGAAATGACAAGAAACCTTTAGAGGATAAAAGTGAATTTTAAGTAAAAGGGGAGAAGGTCAAGGTGTTTCAATTCATTCTCATCAGAGTGGATAGTTTTTTTGGGGTGGATTGCCATTCTTCAACCAAAGATCATCATCACGTGCTTTTTAGATGTGAAAGCACAATTCTGAGCAAAACTGTTGATTTTTTCTGAAATTCGTTCAAATTCAGAATGAAAAGGTGTGAATCAAAAGCGATGCTGAAAGCGAATGAAATGGATTCCAGTGAGAGAGAAAACGACCACGCTGAATTTTTACCACCTCTGAAGTGGAGATTTTGATGGGCTTGTCACCTGCTCTGCTCGCTGCAAGGGCAGTGTTCCCCCAGCATCAGTTTGCTCAGACTCCATACGTACCACTTCTGAGAACTCTTCCTTTCTCACAGGAATGGGGTTTATTTTTTTTTTTTTTTAACTACCTAGATGACCTATGTTCGAACTTCATGTATTTGGCTGCTGAAACAGATCTGGATGGGATCCAACACTTGGTGCCCCTCCCATCACTATCACAGAGTCCTTCACCCATGGGATGAAAAGTGGTTTGTAACAAATACGCAGTGCATTGGATCCATTTGTCTCCACAGATGCTGGGAGGAATAAGCTATGATATAATGGATTTTGGCTACAACCACAGGAATGCAGGAATTACCAGGACCAGACTGGACCAGAAACCAGACTACTCCAGCTTTCGATCTCCAAACTCTTTAGAGACAGCTGAGAACTTCACAGTGATCACTCATGCAGCAATGCACCCGCAGGGAAAACTGATTTGTGTCTCGCTTCATCATTTGTAAACCTTATTGAAGCAAATATTTTAACTCAGCTAATACAACTGAGGGCATTCTTGCACTCATGGCAGTATTAATTCTTTAAACCACGTTATCTGTAAAACAAACCACTCTGTGTCATACAGGTCTGTGATCACAGGGTTAGTCCTCCCTTCAAACTGCACCAAGAGACACCAGACAGTAGTGTGTGTTCTCATTACTATGTCAGTGGATTTTTTAACTGCAAGAAGCACTGTTTGTCCAGGGCTAGGACACTGTGGACTTATCTGCATAAAAATATTTGTGGCAGGCAGAGGACAGGGTGGTCCTTCCAGCTATGTGCCAAAGAAATTCAAAGCATTTGCAAGTCTGTACTCTGAATTCTTCTTAAAGGTAGCAGAAATGGTGCAAGTTGAGTTTTTGAAGCATCCCAGCAGTATCTCAGACCTTCAGAAGGAGTTATGTTGATGCCAAAGAAGAGATACAACGGTATTTAAAGCCTGTAATAAAGCTGTGAAAGTGTGAATGAGCTTCAAGTGAAAATCACAAATCCACCCCTTTCTGAGACTCATGGAATGAAATTTGGGGATGAAGAAAAGTCATGGGAGTCAAGAAACTGGGATTGAGGTACTAAAAAAAAAAAAAAAAAAGACTGAAGAGACACCACAGTGTTCTCCAGGAAAGACAGTCTTCTGCTCTATGAGGAATTTTTCAGACAAATCTTAAGAGAGAAAGGCAGCATTTTCACCTAGAAGATCATGTTGTTGACCAGGTTTTGACCCTAATACTAATCATCAAAGCAACCATCAGCTAGCAAAGAGACTCATCACAGAATTTATGGATTTCAAGTGGGTATTTGAAAAACTTCATCATGACTCATTTGAGAGCAATGTGAACCGTTATGGCAAGCCAGCAAAAATAATTACCATCATAAAGGCTTTATATCAAGGTTGAGCCTGTGCAAAGTATATGCAGGCTCGAGGGAATGATTTACACAGATAGCAATGTCAAACAAGGTGGTGCTTGGCAGGGCAGGTGATCTGCTGTGAGATAAAGGTGAGGATGGAGCCACGGGCAGTGCAATAGCCATTCGCTACACTTTTATATGTGATGAAGTATTTGCAAGTGCCTGAGCGCCCAGACGCCTGTCCAACACTACAAAAAGAGAATTAGTTGTCAGTTATGAGAAAAAAAAAAAAAAAGCAAATGCGATGAGTCACTCAACTCCAGCTTACTTTCAAGAGCAATGGCATACAAAACCAGGGGCAGTTTATATATTTGGCAGTAAAATGATGGAAGGCAATCATACCAAAAATTGGCAAGGAGCAGCTGTGTTGGCCAGGATGGGGTTTGGTCATGTGGAGCTGAAAGAACACATGATGAAATTTTTGAGGTGAAATGTTATTTTTCATCCTAATAAATAGATATAAAGGATAGCAATCAATCAAAGGTGCAAACGAGTCAGATGCATTCCTCGGGCATGTGACAATGACCCAGTAAGTATGAAAGGAAGCTGAAACCCCAGTAAGGGCTGAGACGTGTCAAAGCTTCACCACATGCCATGGAGCAGCTGGAGGACTATGAGGGACGTCACACAGAGCAAAAAGGGTAAGAAAACATGAGTCTGGACTTAAGCAGAAACAAGGAGTACCAGACAATATGCTGTGATATGGACTCAGACTAGGCAATGTCTCATCTCATGCTCTGCCCTCCCACCTTCCTGGTGATGCCGACAGGGAACAACTCCAGTTTTACCTGCTGGGATTGCTGAAGTATCTCAGCTCCTTGCCACACTCTGAAGACTGGTATTTCCCTGCAATGTTAAATTCATAAAAATCACAGAATCATAGAATATTTGCGTTGGAAAGGAACTCTGCAGATGGTTTAGTCCAACCCCTGTTCAAAACAGGGGCAGCCACAGCAGCTCAGGACTGTGTCCAGTTGGGTTTTGAGTATCTCTAAGGATGGAGACTCAAGTTGGGGTGTTTTTTCATGCTTAACTCTAAGAATTTGCTTCATCCTCCGTAGCTTAAAGTGATCATAAGCATGGACCAATAGTTAAGCTGCTCCTTGAATGCCTGCTGGAAACCGTAACCCCTCTCCAGGTCTGACTTCCAAAGAGAGAAGAAGCAGGCCGAGAGCAAAGGGGGAACAGAAGAGATAAATGACATCTCATTTTCCTGGACAGCCTCATTTTTCGTCAAGTTTTTCAGGAGCTGTGGCCAAGTGTCCCTTTGAAGACCATTCCCAGACTTGAGGGAGCAGGCACCATCACTGAGCTGCCTCTGACAGCAAATGGCTACAGGCAGAAGAAAAGATGCACCAACATGTCTATGCTGTGCCTTGATGATGAATCCCTTCGAGCAGAGGTTGCCTTTACACTCAGTGCTTGTGCAGCACCTAGCATAGCAGAAGACTGGTTTCTTGGCTACATCTACACCATGAGGGACCCTGAGAGATGTTCTCAGCCTTGCTGGAGGGAGCCAAGATGTGGCCAGGGCACACATGTGGTCAGGTGTAACCCCACAGTCCAAGTAATAAATCACCAACATTACAGCTCTGACATTGTACCACACTAAATAATGCAGAAGTATGTTTGAGAAGGAGGCAGTAATTATAACTGAAGCATAGAAACCATCTAGGGAAGAAGTGTTATCTTTACAGATAAAATCAGTAATAAATGCTACTGCATTCATAAATAAAGATCAGTCTGGAAACAAACCCTGAGTGGTGTCATGGAAAGTTCACAGCAATCGACAGCTTCACGGCTCCTTCCTGCTCCTTGTGCCTTCACTCAGAGGCTTTAAAGGCTTTAGAAAGCTTTCCCTTTACTCAGGCTCGATTTTAATTGGAAATATAAAGCAATACAAAACAGTAAACAAACAGGCATTGGGGTCCGGGAAATGAGAGTCTAAATCTGTCCTGGCTTTTATCAGGTTTTACAAAGCAGAGCTCAGGGCATATAAACCATGGCCCCTATCAAAGGTTTGAAGGGAACAATGTGAAATATATGGAGGGAAGAAAAGGGGAAATATGTTGGCTTGGGGGGAAGAAGAGTCATGCTGTGAAAAATTGCCTGAAATTATCTGCTGTGAAGGTCACTCTGATTTTCTCCCTTGTCCTCCAACTTGATCACACACATGTCTTGAGGTCCTATGTCCATTGTGTCTCCCAGCCTGGCCTCTATGTGTTGGACATTGCCTGCAGATCTGCATCCCATCCCGATGCCCAAGCAGCTCTGCAGACACGGGGTACAGCCCCATGGACCCCAAAGCAGCTCGGCTGGGACACAGGGGCTAAAACAGTCCCAGGAACCTTCTGGGAAATATAAATGCAGGCGAATCTGACTGCGAGTTTCCTCTCAGCTGGCTGACACCCAAAATGCCTCCCTCCCTCTCTCCCTCGATTTTGCTCAGACAGTGCCGCTTCGCCGGTCGCTTTGCTCCAAGCCCATCAGCTGTTTTTGTTTCCAAAGGCTTTGCGTGGTTTTGCTTTTTGATGTGATGCTGATACCGTCTGCTGCACTCATTTTTCCACGGTCAGTAAGTCATCCTAAAAATTCCTCAGCGCCCATTAAACTAATGGGGCTGACCTGACACGCACAGGGCTTGTAGCAATAAAAGCCAATTATAAAATGAAGAATTATTTTAAATGGGTTTCTGATTCTGGGTACTGGGCCCAGGAGACAGCCCTGGGCAAGGCTGAAGGTATGAATGCACCTTGACAATCTCTGCTGGGAAACCTGTGCTGGAAAGGCTGGGCAATGCTTTTTTCTCTAAAAAAACCCAAACCTCTTGAACTTCACATTTCTCCCTTCCCTCCCAGCTCAAATCCCAGCCCTAGCTCAGCAAACCCAGTGGGACTTTGGCCAGGAAAGGGCAGGATTTTCCCCAAAGGCCCCAGTCCTTCAGCTCCATATTTATCTTCAGAAGAGGCCGGTTGGATACCCTTGTGCTGGGCGCCTGCTGGGAAACAGTCACGAAGAACTGGAGTATTTGGCTGTTGGTCTTTTTTGAAAGCTGAGCATAAATTTTCTTTTTTGCTGGTTGATGGTTTTATTATTTGCAGCAAGATAAGAGCATTCTTTGCCTATAAACCTGGTGCTTCACAGATGGGCTCATCTTCTGCCAGTTCCCATCAATGCTGGGTAAAGTTAAAGGGGGCTCAACTAACACGTATCTCCCAGGGGTCTCTCTGGGATGGCAGAGTTATGGCTTTGCAAACACAAGGCTGACATATATTCTGGATTTTTCCAGTCCCACCTCTCCAAAATGTCCATAGCCACAATAAAACATTTAAATAACAAAATCCTAAAACTTCCTAAATTTCCAAATCCCAAAGTCTGAAGAAAATGTTGTTCCAGCATTGCAAACCTCAGATATTCAATTGCATCAGAGTCCCTGAAGCCAGAAGCTTGGCTTTCTAATCATGTAGATATGTTAAGACCTTTTCTCTCATTTTCTGGTTTCTAAAGCCCTCTGCATCCTTGCTTCAGATCTCTTCTTGGCACCCAGATGGGCTAGAAATCTGCTCTTGGTATTAAGGACAGTGACCATCACAGCAGTGCAGTGTTGACTCTGGCCCTGCAATGCTTCTGGTAACACAACATGATGAGGAGCTGAGTACAGCAAGAAAAATAAGGTATGGAAGAATAGCAGAGGTTGATCCTCATCTGGTGTAAAAGAAATGATGACAAATGACACCATTTGAAGATCCAAATATCTTAAAAGTCTTGACATCAATCCCGAGTCTTACTCTCACTCTCAACAGCACTGGTTCCCTCTCCAAAATGCCATGGGAATCACAGCAAGGAGACCCTGACCAGCTGGTAGAGATCAGCAATGATCTCTCCTTGTTTCTGTCTTCTAGGAAACAAATTCTGGGTCGTTAGTGGCTCTCTGCTCTTCAGAGGCCTCATGAGCACCTGAACTATCTCATCTCCAAAGGGAACGAGGGTAAAAGGAGCGGGGGGAAAGGCAGCAGGCGTTTAACTGCTCTCAGGCCGCTCCTTTGTGCCAAGACCACTCCATCTCCAGTATTGTTTACACTGAAATAAAAGCTGAACAGTGTCAGATCTTAAAATAACTTGCTGTTTGTGGAGCAGGAAAACCAGGGTCAGGGAAGTTTGGAACAAATTTAAAGAGGCAGGATGACTAAGGAATGAACTGGGACTCAGGCAACGAGGGGTTCGCATGCACCTGAAGTTCAACCATGAGCCTGGTATAAAGTGAGTTGGAGTCACTGGGTCTCCCCCATCCATTCCAGTGAGGCTGGGTCAAGCCCGGGGCTGAGACATGACATCTGCATTTCTCCTCCCAGAGTGAATCTGCAGCTTTGTCTGTTTCCCTTGTTAGGAAAACTGAGAACATGGTAGAGAAGGATCAGTGGGACTGATCCAAATGCACTCAAGATGTGCAACCAGTGGGTCTAGATGTGACATATGGTGTTTTCAGAGAAGGAGCTCCATGATACTGAGTGCAGAAAGTATTGATGGGAACACTGAGGAAAAGGCTAAATCTATATGCATGGGAGGATGTTGGGCGAGAGGAAAGGGCTCAAGGACCCCACATTGCTGTCCCAACACAGGCCACCTCCAAGTCCCAAATGGGGCAGGGAACTTTAGATCTTTGTGTAGGTGAACAAGACATGGGAAAGTGGGATACATGGAGAGAACCCAATCAGATTTGTCCCATCCATCCCATGGGTCAAGCTCAACTCAACCGTAATCTTGTTCATCGCTTGTCATAGAGTGCTGGGGGACAGACTGGCCTCCAAGTGAGCTGATATCCAAGTAAAACCCATACCAGAGCTTAAAGATGAAGTCAATACCAATTGACTTGCATCAATAGAAGCTGAGGAATCAAGTCCTGGTCCAGCTTGAGGGCACAAGGCTCCCCAGGGGGCTGCCTGCTCTGCTGCCCTTAGGTGGCAGTGCTGCCTGCAGACACCAAAACAAAGCGCACCAGGACCCAGGTGCTTTCAGGGACACAAGAACACGCCCACATCTCTCTCCTTACCCGCTTTTCTCAGCCCCCATTCCTCAGCCCCTGGCACGCTCTCTGCCATGGTGCTGGGTTTGTAACTCCTCCAGGGCGCAAGCAGGGAAGGAAGGAGGCGTGTGTCGGGCACAATAGCAAGGAAGTACCTGGTCTTGTGGTGGTCATTAGTGTTTCCCCTCTGCTTCGGTTCCTCTTGGCCATGGGAGAGGTACCAGCAGCAGGAACGCAGGGGCTGCCCCAGAGCCATTACCTTGTGTGAGCTCCCTGGTGCCCCACTCCTGCATGCAGGGATGGCAAACACTGGTGATTTGGGGGTGTTTGGGGGAGGTGTGTGGCATACGATGTACAAATTTATTTTACTCTAGTCTTAGTACCTGCAGCCTCTTTGCTGAGCTTTTGGGCAGCTCCTGTCCTCCCAACAAGTCTTCAGGGTTATCTTTGTGCTGTTTTTTCCTCCAGGCCACCTTTAGCTTCCTTTGCTTGGCAAACACCCATGTAAACCTGGCTGCAAGGGACCGATGGAGCAGGAGGCATTGTTGGCCTGATCTTGGGATCAACATGTTTTTGGGGGAGAAGTGAGGAGGAAGCAAGAGCAGCCATACGGGCTCACAGTACTGACTGGTAGGCAGCCTGTGTGAGCAGGCAGCAGGTTGGGGAGCAACCAGCCAGCGATCCATATGGGACCCCCAGCCAAAGCAAGTCAAGTGAGTACTAAAGCAATAAATTTGCTCTCATGGGCTGGAGTAACTGGTGTCCGGAGGCTGATCTGGCAAACTGCTGGAGTTGAAGGAGGAAGGAGAGACAATCAGCTCTCTATTAAACATTAATGCTTGGTCCTGACTTGTGTTCAGCAAGACAGTAAAGGCCTTGGGATTGCTGGGGATTGATCCCAACCACGATACCAAATGCTATTGCTGAGCATTGGAGATGGAGCAAGGAGTGAGCTGAGGCCTGGGACTGCCCTGGCACAGACCCCTGGCAGAAAGCAGAGAATTAAAAAAAAAAAATAAAGTCCCAGATGAAAATAAAAGATGATGACATGCCTGGGCTGGGTGGGAGAGGCCACCACTGCCAGACACAAGCCATCGGGGCAAGACAGCACCATCCTTTTCCCACGCCCCACTCACCCTCTCTGAGTGATGGGAGCCTTCAGCTCAGAGCAAGAACATTTACTCACCCACCAATATTCCCTTCCCTGCTTCCATGGCTGGGTTAAACCTCTAGCACAGGGGCATTAATGCAGTGCATGAATAAGCTCTTAAACTCCTCTGAGTGTTTGCTTAGCACCCATGAATCCAAGCCCCTGACCCACAGAGGAGGTGGAAGAGGAGCTCCAGGGAGGTGCTGGGGGTAGCACAGTAAATTCGGATAGAGGTAATAAAGATATTGACCCCTCCAAAATAACTAACGCGTGCACAGGACCCCTGCAAGGACATACATTGGTTCAAGAGAAATTCAATTATGTTCTGCCGTAGCTGCACTTCTGTCATACTGGGAATGGGACAAGGCAGGGTTTTGTTTGAAGCATCAGCTCTGGAAAGAGTTAATGGCACACGAGTTATGTGTAGTGGGATTTGGTATTTTTTTTAACTCCAACAAACAAAGCATATGAGAAAATCCAGTTCACAGCTGAGCCCTGGCTGCCTGCCCACTAGGGCAGGGAAAATGCAGATGGTTTGAAATACCCACGCGCCTGCGTTTCTCCCACAGCCCGTGGCTCAGGGTCCCCGGCAGGTCTCCCCGCATCGTATTTGAGTCAGCCAAGGTGGCAGCAGTGCAAATTTCAGTGTAAAAGCAGGACTGAGCCAGGAGCTAATCTACTTTCCTCGAGCACCTTCGTCTTCCTTGGACCTGCAGAGGAGCTGGGATCCTGCAAGGCTCTGCTTGTTCAAAAATAGTAATTAGCTCTCAAAGTAAATAGGTGTTAACAGAAACAAAAAGCTTCGCCGCAGTCTGGGTAAACACCTTAGAGTAAATTTAATTTCCCTTCTCCTGGCAGATGTAATCACACTGCTCTGCAATTGTTTTCAGGTTGGGGCGGGGAGCGAAGCCACTGTGGTGGCTTTGCGGAGCGGCTGCTCCTCGGCAGTGCCGGGGCAGCCAGCAGTACCCGCCACTTCACTGACATTTAGGTCCCTGAGGCTGAAATGAGCTTCCTTTCAACAAACCAGATGTGTAATGCAGCTGGCGATCAGCTAAGCCAGCAGCTAACCGTAGCATGACGTTAAACTGCCCTAAACTCCATCCTCTTTTTTAATCCTTAGAGTCCCTCAGTCTAGACAGGACATGAAGGACTAATGTGAAAACCAAGCGACAGAAAATTTACACTCTGCCATCGAGCTGCACACAGAAAGAAGCATCAAAGGGTATAAATTCATTTGGCCTTTTCATTTTTTTGCCTTTTGGGAGCGCAGGCAGCACCCAAGCATGGTCCCGGGCTGGTGCAGAGGGTTTGCAGCCAGTTTGCATCACCGCATGCAGCTGCTTTCGGGTTGCCTGTTTGCTCACTAAATTGTGCAGAAACCCGGCTTTTCCCTATCATCATAGGGAGCTGGTGAAATAGACTTTTACCCAAACTGCCCCAAAGGCTAATGAGCTTTTCCTCCACCACCGGTGGGTTAAAAGCAAACTGGTGGTTGGGGCTCAGCTGATGTGGGGTCCCTTCAAGCCGGAAGTAATTCAGCATGTGATGGCACCTGTAGTGAACACTTTTGCCAGTGATGGAGTGTTTCCCCCGCCAGGAGGTGAATATAACCCAGGCAGGAACAGCTCAGCTTTGGGGCCAGACCCAGCAAGGCTTTTGGGTCAGTATAAAGCAGTCACGCACCCAGGAACGAGTACAACCAGAAAAATGTGCACAGCAGCTTCCCTGGCAGTTTCTGATCTTGTTCTGCCACGCTGCCTGTCTGCTGAGAGAGGGAGGTTTAGTTAATTAATTGCTACAATTAGCATGGAGCTATTCCTGCCCATGATGGTTACCTCTTCCTCCCCTTTTTGGTGCATCCAATTACTGACTCATTCATTCTCCAAGGCAGAGGCTACAACAATGCACAGAGAGGACTGAGGATGAGGAGATGAAGGTCTAAGAAATACCAGATGTCCCGAGCTCTATTTCTACCCAGGAACAGTCTTAATCTCATGCAAACACTTCATCCTCTCCCATCCATCAACCCATGGCTTCAAGGAGGTGAAGGGGTAGCACAGCAGTTACAAATATTACCATGACTGCTTTATTTCTCCCTCCAACTGACCCATCAGGAAGGATGGGTGAAGGGCTTCTGTAAGCCAAGATGGACAAGACTCCCAATACCCATCACACTGCAACGATCCCTCAACCTCTCTGCCCAGCCTTGGGCCATGGTTCCTTCAAACAAACATTATCTACTTTGGGAAATTGATGATTTATTTGCCATTACTTAACAGGTTCGGTGAAGGAAAGGTGAGCGTGGGGTCACTGCTTCGGCGAGCACCAAAGAGAAGCACCAGCCCTGAATAATTCATGCTCCCTCTTTTCTACAGCATCTGGACACATCTGCTGTGTTCGCTGTTGCAGGCTTTTTCTCGGCTGACTCAGAAAATCACGCTTTGGCAGCTGGGTACTGTTTCAAGTGGGTACTTTCCCTACAGCATTAAAGAGCTGTGATTTTGTTACAAATAGGGATTTTTGTTCCTCTTTTGCTGATGTCACTCCATGATCCTGCAGGGAATTGCACTCGGATCTCTGCAGCCTGACGAGCCCTATGTGCCCTTTGGGACAGATGTACTTGCAAGCGGGAGATTGTTTTTCCTTTTGCTGCCCAGATTTATATTTCACTGAAGTCCAGTATCGATCCCACTGCCGCTGGGCTGAAAGCTCATTTTACTAAATGGGAAGAAAAACAGTTCCCCCAGCTGAACGCACGCAAAATGGAAAATCCTGCATCAAAACAACTCTTAAAAAAGGGGCCTGAACGATTTCGCTGATCCTCCAGGACTGTGCTGCTGACATTGGGACGGGATGTAATTTATTTAGCCTGACCTTTCCCTGAAAGACCGCACTGGCGGTGTTATCAAGGATCCTTTCTACCACTTGTACACCCATTGCCAAGGTGACGTCCCGTTTCATGCGTCAGCCAGTGAAGATCACATCCACGCTGCTGTGATGCTTTGTTTGCTGTCCTGCCTGACAAGCTCTTGGCAGGGTTTCAGCTCCCGCGGATGGCAGCTGCTCCATGAGGGAGCAAAACAGATTCAGGCTGGACGTTATTATGGGGAGTTTCATGTAGACAGAGGATGGGACTGGACTCCCCTGGATGAGACTGGACCATGGATGAGATAAAGAAAAGATGCCCAGAGGTGCTACCAGGAGTAATGGGACCGGCAGGCACTGTACCCCATGCTCACCCCCCATCCCATCTCACTCGGGATTTATGTGAAGTGGAGGCAGCTCGCTGGCACTCACCACAGAGGCTTGCCAAAGTGCAGTTGGGTTTGGATGGCGGAGCATGACTGGTGGAACAGGTCCCACTGCTGCACAAAACCACACAGTGTTTTCCTCTCCCCTCCCAGCGTTTTCCCAGCTGGTCCCAGGAGGAAGATGGGGATGCAGGTGGGCGTGTCTGTCCTTCACATGAGAGCCTGTCAGCAGTGGGGACAACTGCAGCAGGGAAGGACATAGTCCCAGTAAAGGGACCCACTTTATACCCTTCTCCCCCACTCCACCAAGGGATTGAAACTTCTGAATGAGGGGGATTTTCATTTCTGGTTCCCATGACTCTTAAAGGGACTTCTGTGATGGATGAGGACAAAGGCCGCAGCTAAGAAAGTCCCCAAACCCCACCAACTTCTTACAATAGACTTGAAGGTCTACAGTTACGGGGGGTGTGGAAATGAATTAGGTGGCTCACAGGCGCAAAACCTGCTCTGCTTCATATGTCAAATGTAAGAAAGCCTTATGGAGGTTTCCCTTCATATGGAGGTCTCCATCCATTTCCCATTCCAGCCCTCCCAGCCTCATGGCGGCCTGCACCCCCCTCCCACAGGTCTGATCTGAAAGAGGAGCTGGGCTCCGTTGAGAGGACAGGACAGGAGATGCTCTTGGCTGTGGACACGGCTCTCACAGTACCTGTGTTCTCCTCAGACTGGTTGAAGCCACAGATCTGACAGATGCTGCGAACCCATTTGTTCATGTCGTCCTCAGTCTCAGCCACCAGGTAGAAGGTCCTGTCACTGGTCTTGATGTCAAAGATGTAGCTATCTTGTAGCTCCTTCTTATTGAAGGTCAGCCCTGCATCCACTTGCTCGCAGAAATTGAGGTTGATTACACGCAAAGGTTTCTTGGAGTGGTCATTTTTGTAGTATTCCAGGACATCGGGGTCCCCACTCATCCGACCGCTGCGCAGGACAAACCAGCGTTTCTTCCATGCCTGAAACCAAGAAGAGAGGAAACATGAACATCATCGCTTGAGTTGTGAGAGCCGAGAAACCACTGCCAGGCACAGGGTGACACAGATGGACATGACACCCCTCTGCCCCAGGATGCTCTGGGATGCTGCTCAGGACATCCCTGCAAGAGGTGCTCAGCTCAGTTCATCAGTTCAATACTCAAATCCCACTGGTTATCTGGGAGAATTAAATACTGAAATATCATTGTAGCTTAAGATGACCCTAAGAAGTGCTAGTTTTGAGGCTTAGAGCAACCTTGCTCCTACTGCAAGTTGCTTAGCGGCACTCCCAGGACCCAAATACCTTTTGCCCCTTCATGTGAGACAATCTGCAGGGTGGCATTACCAGTAATCACAGTGCTGAAATGCCTTCCAGCAGCTCGGAGGGGCTCAGGTGCTTCGGACACAGTGCCCTGGGTATTCTGCCCTTCAGAGAAACCCCTGAGAGCATCACAGCGTATGTCTGCAGATACTGACCATGACAATCCTATCTCTGTTTAAATGGCAAGATAGAAAGGCTAATAAAACCAACGGGGAACTTGTTTGGTTTCTTAAATATCAGGAATAATGCCAGGGAGACCCAGGGAGAATCCAAGCTTCATTTGTTTTTCAGCATCTTCTGCTCCCCAGTACATAGGAAACGCCTTAGCAAAGGAAAAGGTTATCATCGATTCTTCCGAGCACTGCCAACAGCGGCCCCTGGCCAAACCATCCAGGGAATGGACTCAGGGGTTACGGTGTTTGAAGCAAACTGGCAAAATAAATGTCAGCCATCAGCCCTGGCACTGGGAGCTGCGGTCTTTCTGCTCTCCCCATGCCAAACGCAGATGGGAGCCCACAGGAGGGGGAATAAACACAACAATAATGTGTTAAATGCTCTGAGTTATATTACACAGAGAATCGTGCAGGTGTAACTCCCCATCCCATGGGCTGGAGGGGTGTTTTTTTGGGGGTGGGCTCTGCATGAGCATCCTGGCACCTGCAGAAGGGATGCATGGAACAAGAGACCACCTTGAGCTGCTCCCCATCGCAGAGCTATGCTGCCTTGTGCAGGGCTCAGCCCTCATGGCATATGGAAGGGAAGGATGATGTCTAAGTGTAGTCCTTGAAACATCTGTGTTCATTCAGGCTGCCTTTGAAGGCAGTGAAGGTTCAAGAGGTGCACGAACAACATCAGCTGGATACAGACCACATGGATGAGCGGGGTGATGTGGGTTATCACCAGCTCTCCTGCATTACCCAACACAGACCTTGGTTTGCAGCAAAGGATGCCAAGGGAAGGGATGTGATCCCCACTGTCCTGCCCTGGCTGTGGACACTTTGTTTTTTTATGAGATTTACCTTATTTATTTTTTTTTAAATCACCAGTTTTTAGGGTTCATATGATTATGAGAGGTTTGGTCATGAGGAAGCACATGATGTCCCTAAGAAGGAAGAACTAACAGCCATAAACATCTGTAGTAACCCAAGAGAGGCAGCAAGGTGAGTGGTGTGCTGGGACCTCTATGATGCTCCCCGGGAGGTGACCACAGCCCTGTGAGGCTTTGCATATTGGCGATGGGCATGTGCTAGATCTCAGCCAGCCAATTGCACCAGGATCCCACAATTTTTGAGACTTTGGTGGCTGAGGGTAAGAAACCCCTATGATGTTTTCTCTGAATGGTCTGGCTCACACCGTTCTTCTCAAAGGCTTAAAAATAGCTTTTGTTGGTGTCTTTGACATTTGTAACCAAATTAGTTTTGCACTAATTCTCAAACTGGCTCCCAGTGCCAGGAAAGCAACTTCAGTGCAATCTTCCAAATGCAGCGGAGCAGCAAATTGCTTAGTAAGAGAACGTGCAAGGCTGGCAGATTTTGGGTTCATCCAGGAGACGCTCACTCACTTTTCATCAAAATGGCTGCTTTTAGATGAAAAAAAACTGCACAGAGCAGAGCTGTGTCCATCAGGGAGAGAAAAAAACAATTTCACCAGGCAGCAGCAATAATTTGCTAGTCCATCTCCTCAAGATGGATCACCCAAATCATTGGGAAACAAACTCACAAACATTTTTGCTAGCCCTAGGTGGAAAATATCCCATTAGCGTCTTCCTATTAACACTGAGCCGTTTCTCTGCAGCCACTTGGCAGGACTAAGACATGGGCACACATCAGTGAGGTGGTCTGAAAGAAAATCAAGTTGTGCAACACACAAACCACCACCTGAATGAAGACATATCCAACACTAGTTCTTGCTACTTGGCTCGTTGCTTTCCAACTGTTTGGAGTCAAGCCTTGCAGCATCCCTTCATGGCTGAGAAGTTGTACTAAAAAACACACAAAATACAGAAACTAGACTCCAGAATTTAGAGCTTTCATGAAGAAAATAGGATGAAATGCTGCAAGCGAGGCCAGCAATGCTACCACAGCTTCCCTTTTTATCACCAATGCCAGAGCCACAACTTCTCTAATTCTCTTTGGTCTGCCTGGTAGCAATGGAAAGCCCCACACAGTCAATATTTGGCAGAGAAAAGAGTATAACACATGCAGTTTGGTGGTGTTGAGTAAGTCCTAACACAAGCTGGTTGCAAAAGAACTGCTCTTGCCAGGACAAAATTTCTTGGGAAGCTTCAGGAGCTCAAGTATCACTGGAGGGTGGGATCCTTGGACAGGGCAACAGCCCCACCAATCTGGGATGCCCACCCTGCCCACCTCTGCTTGGTGCAATCCTGATGATCAAGAGTCACTGGTTTTCTTTTAGAACTGCTTCTGACCCAGAAAAACAGCTCATGGCAGCAGCCTCTGGACTTGTCTGTCCTGGACAGGTGGCTGCAGGCAGCACAGCTGGATACATCTCCCATGGCACATCTCCACAGCAGGACCAGCAGTTCCTGCCTCCTAAGATCAGTTTCTGAGCCAGAGAAATAAACATTGACTATTAGAAGAGAATGGAAGGAAATAAGAAAGAAATAGTCAGGAACCTTCTCATTTTTGTGGAGATTTTCCCCATTTCTTTGACTTTTTGAGCACTGAGCTCAGCAAGCATATTTTAGTTCTTCCCTAGAGATTTGCTACGTCTCCATTAGGAAGACGGCTCAGCTTGTGTTTGCCAGGCTGGGGCTGCTCTTGGAGCATCTCGTGGCACTAACGGAGCTCGCTTTGACATGTAGCAATATGTGGCAGAGGATACGCAGCCTGCAGCACGTGGCTCGTCCTCCTGGGATACTTGTTTCCCCATTCAAGCTATCAATATAATCAAAATCTTCTATGTTTAGGCTTCCCTTAAATATCACCTTCCTGCAAGAGAGTGATTTAAGGGTCTATCAACCAAGAGCTGCGACAGCAGTAGGATGCATAGGATCCATATGTGCATGGCAATTGCAGCCCACGCCAAAAGAGAGGAGGATGCAACTCCACAGGAACCTACACGCCATTTCCGAGACCACCTTCTCCCACCATGGAGCTGTGATGGCCAATACGCATCTCTTCCTCCACCAGAATTTTTCTTCTCCCCTTATTTCCATTTCTTCCCATCAACTTTGAAGCCCCTGTTGCTGTCAGCCCGCTCCTGCCAAAACACTGCCTCACCAACATGTGGTGTGAGCCAAGGGCTGTGTTTGTTTAACAGCTTTACAACATAGACAGGCCAACAGCTAAACAGCCATAAGCCGGTGCCTTTGTGGCACAAATTTCCAGCTGTGTGGTCTTTTGCCTGCATCAGGTTGCTTCACAGTTGAATTACAGCTGCTAAAGGCCCTTAATATAACTGAGAAATATTTTGATGCTTGCCAATTACTTCGTTTAAAGACTTTTTGTTAAAAAAAATGCCCATCATGCTGCCAGTGCAATGTAAACCCTCCCTGAGTGCTGAGAACTATGACTGCTGCTTGATTGCTTTCTACCTCTGCCTGATTGCTTTCTACCTCAACAGTGATGTGGCAAGTTAAAGTTTGCAAAGACGACCCCTTTCCAGCTGGATGCTACCTGGAATTGGTTGTTTTATGGGTTGAACAGTTGGTTGGCACAGCTGAGGTGGTGCTGCTGGGTTCGTTGGCTGAGTGCACTTAGCAGGGATGCTCTGGGGGGCTCGGGCAGTGGTTGGACCCTTCCTGTCCCATCTGCTGGGTGAGGAACCAGGAGAGCCCAACTGGAGAGGTGGCTGCTCTTGCGCAACTGAGATACCATCATGGGACATGTTCTGACCACACCATGAGTGAGGTCACTCACGTCCCCTGTGGCTGTACTGATGGTGCAATGATGTGACAGAGCTGGTGGCATCAGTGCAGAGGGCTCAGACTGTCCCTTGTCAGAGAATCTGGAGACTCCAAGTGCGTAATAACCCAAGTGCAATTAAGGGCAGGTCAGACAGAGGCTTTAACTATGATCATAGTGAGAGGACATTTGGACAGCATCTCTCCCTTTGCTCCCCTGTTCTCTGCCAAGCGATTGCAGAGACGCAGCCTATATATTGTTTCAGAAAAAAAGAAAAGACATGAGGAAAATAATAATTTCAATGTTAGCAAAGTTAGGTATCTATCCCCAGGGAGCTTGCTAACTGCCAAAATCCTAAGAAGGAATCAAACAGCAAATACAGTGAGATGGCTCTTGGTGGGGCCTATAGGAGTGGTCCACCCAATATTATCTTAGCTCAGAAGTGAGGAGTTGGAAAAGTCAGAGACTGTTAGCTTTCAGTTGGAAGGAATGTTCTTCCTATTAGGATAAACATCTGAGCCAGACCTCTCAAACAGTAATAATTTTACCACCACACCCTTATAGCATATATAGGGATAGGAGGAGAGGAGAGGAGAGGAGAGGAGAGGAGAGGAGAGGAGAGGAGAGGAGAGGAGAGGAGAGGAGAGGAGAGGAGAGGAGAGGAGAGGAGAGGAGAGGAGAGGAGAGGAGAGGAGAGGAGAGGAGAGGAGAGGAGAGGAGAGGAGAGGAGAGGAGAGGAGAGGAGAGGAGAGGAGAGGAGAGGGGATGGGAGGGGAGGGGAGGGGAGGGGAGGGGAGGGGAGGGGAGGGGAGGGGAGGGGAGGGGAGGGGAGAGAAGAGAAGAGAAGAGAAGAGAAGAGAAGAGAAGAGAAGAGAAGAGAAGAGAAGAGAAGAGAAGAGAAGAGAAGAGAAGAGAAGAGAAGAGAAGAGAAGAGAAGAGAAGAGAAGAGAAGAGAAGAGAAGACAGAAGAGAGAAATAAATATATATTTCCCAGGAAATCTCTGTGCGCTGCTCCTTCTCTCCCTGCTTCCATGTTTGTCCCTGCAAGCACAGCACACCACCAGTGTTAAGTAAACCTTCCAAAATTTGATCTGACACAAATCACAGGATCTAATCTGAGCTGGCAGGCGGGATGAGTGACCTAGCTGTGACATCCGGCAAATTTCTCACACCAGGATGAAGCCAGGGACTGAGCAATTTGAGCAGGAAACCCCACAGAGAGGCAAGAAGGTGCTTGTGTCCTGGATCTGCCCAGAGCCAGAGAAGCCCCAGGTGCAGGATGGCTCCTGTCATTGTCCCTGCAGCCGCCAGCTGCTGGCGGGGATGCCACCATGCTCACAGAAAGCCCTGAGCCTGTCCCAGCCCTACATGCCCCAATTTTCACTCTGCAGTGCAGAGTGGTCTTGCACCCCATCAAGCACATTTGCCCTCCAGCTCCTGGCACATCTGGTGTGTCAGAGAGGAGCTCACACTTCAGGAGCATGTGAGAAGGACCGTGATGTCTGGAAAGGTCTCACTGTTCTTCCAGCCACCATGTCCCCTTGATGTCCCCTCCTGGTTGCCACCACTTTAGCCATCCTGGCAAGATCATCCCTGGGAAGGGGAGATAGAGATGATGGGGGTATCCCAAGAGCACATTTTGGGTGTCTTGGCTCTCTCAGCAGTGTTATTGTTTTTGCCACATGCAACAACAATGCTGACTGTAGCCACTGGACTGTGTTACCCCACACTGGGGCTGACTCTGCTCTGGCCACCCCATCCCCACAGCCCTGCACAAGGTTCCCTACTGTGGCTGGTGCTACCAGCATCGGGGAGTGAAGCCCCTTACAGGAGGATTGTAGAATAACCTATTTGTGACCTGTATAATAATGTTGTCTTCCTCTGTGTCCCTGGAGGCTTTTTATCTCATCTGATGGACAGAAGGATGCTGGTTTTATTATTCATGCAAGAATGTCTCTCCCCTCCCTGTGTTAGCGCTAACTCAAAGGAAATGCAGCTTGGAAGATTTGCAAGCAGCGAGGAAACCCCCCCCCCCCCACACACCGTGTCTGCTCAGGTAACAGTTCTGCTGGCTGATTGCCTCCACAAATCCCCGATGTCCCCGAGCCCAAGAGCAAACAGGAGCTCCCTGAGTCCCCTCCTGCTCTTCCAGACCTCCCCATAGCTCTCCAAGCACCTTCTCCTTGCCTGCTGCTGGTTCACAGAACCTTTCTACATGATGCTGGAAACAGACAGGTCCCAGCCCTGCTCCTCTCACCCTTCAAAGGGATGGAGACTGATCCCCGCTAATCACGTGTGTGCCGTGGCTGAGTTCACGACGAGTTCGTTAGCAGCATCGCTTTGGGGGAGACTTGATTGGCAGCGTTAATAACGCCGCACTGCAGCGGCGAGACCCTGCAGGGCACAGGAAACCTTGCTGGGGTACAATGTGGCTTTTTCCTGGCTCGCTGAGGGATTGAGGGAAGTAACGGCGATGCAAAAAACCCCCAACCCAGTGTGTATCTCAGGCTGTTGAACTGACCTTCCCTCCTGGGATTTTTTTCCCCACTGTCAGAAGTGTAATTAGGCTTCAGAGCACACGCTGAATCGCTACGTGAGAAATCCACCCAAAGGCAGCATGGCAGGCGTGAGGCTTCCTGCACCGAGCATCGCTCACGACTGGCTGAGATGGGGTTTTAAGGAGGTGAAGCTTCAGCACAGACCAAAACCTATTTGCAAGATCATTTAAAAACCTATAAGCTTCAAAACCAGCGCCTACCACCAGAGATGTTTGCTACCAGGGAAGGAAGGGGTTAGGATGGCTTGGAGCTAAAGGTACACCGGTGTGAGCTGGAGGACCCACTCCTCCTTGCCGTGCTCTGTGAACGCAATGGGCAACAAAGCAGTGACACAATGTGGAAAACATTTCCCTCCGTATTTATTTTGCGGGAGTTCTCCGGTTGGAAAGATTTCAGTAGCTCAGTGCTGCATGGTCAATCTTAGGAAAATAAAGATGTCTCTCTGGGACATGAGGGCGCCGACTGTGTTTCTGCTGGGATGCTGGAGAGCCTGATTAAGGATGGGATAGAAAAACAAAATAGTTTTGAGTAGTGAGGTTGTACTTATACCACTAGACAAGCCGTGACTGAGAAAGAAGGACACAGGGGAAACCCTGTGGTGGGCCAGGAGTGCTCCTACATGGAGGGTGTAGAGAGGATGGAGCCAAACTCTACAGCGACATGCATGGGGACAGCATGAGAGGCAATGGGAAGGTCCCATTAGATGTAAGTAAAAGGCTTCACGATGAGTGGTAGGACAAAAAAACCCCAGATGGGGTGATGTCCATCCTTGGAGATATTAAAAAACTGCCTGGACAAGACCAGAAGCAATGTGATTTACATCCAGAGTTGGCCCTAACTTCAAGCTGGCCCCACTTTGAGCGGGAAGTTGATCTGGAGATCTCCAAAGGTCCCTTCTGACCTTAGTTATCTCCAAATCTAAATTAGTTTTCCATAATGAGACCCAACTCCCAGCAAGGAGTGTTGAACTCGTAGTACGGAGACCTGATGAGACTGATCAGACCCCCAGCCCTGATATGGGACCGGTGTAGTCACTCACTGCACACCCATCCTCAGCGTTTAGCATGAGAAAGGGCAGCATTGGTATTTTTTAGCTCTCCTTGAGTAAAACAACCTTTTCTGGGTAATTCCTCTTGCTGAAAGCTGCAAGGTGCCTTTGCAAGCGGGAAGGTGCTGGGAAAGCACAGGGTTCCAGGAGCAAGCTGGAGGCCAGCTCCTGCCCCGAGGCTGGCTGTGAACGGTCCATGTGTGAGGCCTCCACCATGTCCCGGCCACCATGCCATGGATTTTGTTATCTGGAAGTATTTTCTGCTATCCAGCCTTGTTCTGTATTCCACTCTGTTATTCCTAGCTGAAATCTCTCCCCCTGCCCCACCGTGGCACACCCTTTTGTGGGGGGACTGGAGCAGCACCCAAAGGAGGTGCAGGCAGGTGGGTGTCCCTGTGTGGGGACGGGCAGAGCTGGTGGCTCCCCAGGGATCTGCAAGACAGTCAGTGGAGGCGTGAGATGACACCACCATCACCTCTGCCCCAAGTCCCCATCATCCAGCCCCTGAAAAACAACATGGTGAAAGGGACCATGTCCTGCAAAAGCAACGCTGCAGGCGATACCCCCGCAGCCCCAAAGGGATTGCAGAGTCTCCAGACAACTGTTTAGTCTGTGTCTGATCCAGAAGCCAGGGCCACTAATAGGATTTTCATCCCTGGCCTTGAGGTGCTTTGTTTTTGGCAATGCCAGTCCCAAGGGTGATTGCCAGCCCCTGCATCTGTCCCAGCTGCATCCTGACTTGATGCTGGAACAAGCTGCGGGGTGATGGCACTGCTGTATCGCCTCACTAGGCCCAAACATGAGGTTCTGCCACACCAGTGACAAACTGAGCACAAAGCTGCATCATCCTCGTCCCCCACCAACACCGGTGCGGTGCTGTGTGGGCTGGCTTGCACCTCGCTGCCTCTTTAAGGCTGACATGGACAAGGGGCTTCCACAACCAAACAGGATGCCCCAGCAGCTTATTATGTGATATTATATTTATCATATTTATTATGATACTATAGTTATATATATTTTACATGACACACATCAAGACTGGTGCTCCTCAAGTCTGTTTGCAAAACCCAGCCACCACCATTGACCACACTCAACCCTACGGAGGTGAGCAAGAGCCAGCCAACCCGCTGGGGTAAGTCAGTCCATGCCACGCTAGCACGCCAACAGCGAGAGCAGAGTTTACTCTGCTTTTTCAACTTTGAGTTTCTGGAAGAAAAAGCAAACTGCTCAGAGATTTTTCTTCCCTCCTGAGACTCTGGTATCAGGCTCTGATAAGTGCTTTCCCGACCATTACACAAGCAGGGCTGGACATGGGAATGCGGCATGAACAAATGATTCCGAGCACAGCATTTTGATAACTGAGTTTTTCTAGCTTTCTGGCCTCTGCAAGAGCAAAATAAATACCACGGCACTGTCAGCAATTTCCCTTCCCTCACCTCTAGCTTTGGGCTACGCCAAATTGCTACCCCAAGAACAGGGATCTGCCCCCCAAAACCCCCACGTCACGCTGGCAGGGGTTGTGGATCCTGCCCCAGACTTCCTCAGCAAATACATGGCAATCTCTGCCCACACAAAATTCGTTGCAGGGATGTTTTGCCCTATGAGTGCCTAGTGATGGGCTTCATGGGAAAGAACACATCACTGCCCATCTCCCCTCTGCCTTCTCCTGGAGGTTGCGGCTGCTCTCCCACCCTGTGTCACCTGTCGCCAGTCCTCTGCAGCGTCTGGGAAGATGCTCAGGAGAGGACAAAGTTTGCTTTCACCAGGCTTGGGCTTGGCTGTGAGATATTTTCCAGGGAGGGCATTGTGTTTTCGAGTTTTTTTTGTCCCACATCCATGAGTGTCTATGAGCCCCAGAGGGAGATGGGGAAGGGGCTGTTATAAGAAACAGGTTTCCCAGCCAGTGAACCTTTTCCAACCCCTGAATGCTGCTTGTGTTTCAAAGCAAAGCTGATTTAAAACAATGCTTTTGAACCAAGAAAAGCATCTGAAATAGCCAATTTGAAGCTTAGTTTCAGTCACTTGGAGACCGGCACCTGTGTCAGCTCTGTGAGTGAATCCTGTAATTAAACTGCTCTGCCCTCAATCTGTCAGGTGAAAGTAGAGTGAAATACAGATGGACATAAGAGGTGGACAACAGGAATGAGAGGTATGTCAGGATGCTTCCCCCTCCCCTTGGCATCCCACTGCCTTCACTTAAAGGCTGCAGAAAAAGTATCTTACAAGGTGATACTGAACCTCTTCTGAGCTTAACAGGCTCTATGCACAGCAAAAACCACCATCCCTTGTTTGGTTTGAGATGATGACCTGGAGGTGCTGTGGGGCTGAGGATGATAGTAAAGGGTCAGGAAGTTTCTCCCCTCATCTAAGGGACTGATCTCCTGGTGTCTCTGGCTTGTTGCAGGATATTTGGGATAGGCTTGCCTTTCCAGGGATGATTTCTAATTTTAGAAAAACTCCGAAGCTTATTAATTTTCAGCCACTTTAATGAGCTGTTCCATTGTCTCAGTGTGTAACTGTCTCCAGATGGACTAACCTCCATAAGAGTTAGAAAATGTGACAAAATTGCACTTCTTGAGCATTGTCGTGCCCACCTCCCTTTCTGAGAGAAAGACAGTTGCACCATTGGGACATCAGTTAGGAGACGAGTGAGGGGTGTTGCACTTCCAATTGAAAAACTTCCACCTGACATACAGGAACTGGCACAGGGTCCAGTCATACAATGTTTTGCAGAGCACAGGTTTGCTTTGGTGAAACATACCCCCTCAAATCTCTCTTTTTTTTACCTTCCCCAGCACATTCCCACAAACCCTCTGGAAAAAAACACCAAATCCCTGGGAATACCATGGGAATTGGGCATCCTTATGCCTTCACAAAATTTTGATTTTCATCTTTCCTTGCTGTAGCTTTTTTGTCAAGGAAACATGACCATGGTAGCCCCAACATGAGACATTATCCAAAACGTGGGCCACTTTGTGCCAGATGCTGTGAGAAACATCATTAGCTCAGAGATGCCAGACTGGAAGAGAAAAGTCAGATGATGAATGAAAGAAGAGAGCTAATCCAGCCAGGGCTACTCAAATTGCAGTGGTGGTGAGGTCCTTACCTTGCCTTCTGGCTCCCAAGCCAATAAATTACTCCCCTGACCCCTTGGCTACAATCACTATTCACCAGAGTTGCTGGCACAAAGGGGGCAACAAGAATGATCAAAGGACTGGAATGGCCTTGTTCTCTGCAAGGAACTATTAAGTGAGACAGACCTCCTCAGTCTGGAAAAGAGTCAGGATAGGAGAGATGCTGAGGAAACCATCAATGGCAGGGAGAAGGTGGTGATGACCCACTCACTCTCACCTAATACAAGAATGATGGTACATCATCATAAGAGGAGCCAGGCTCAGGGCACACAAAAATGGGCCACACAGAAATGACCTGTGGGACTCCTTGCTGAAGGATGTTCTGGAAGCTTCAAGTTTAGCTGGCCCCAAGTGGAGACTGAACAAGATCACGGAGACAAAATCCCCCAAAGGTGCCATCATGTGTAGCAATGGAAGGCTGTACTGAAAACTGTTGACAACAGGGAAAATATTAGGAGGAGGAGGGAGTCTTCCCTAGTTGCCTGCTTATGGACCACTGCAACATTCAACAGTAGATGGACTTGGGTTTGACCCTCTATGGGTGTTCAAATGTGCCAGGCTTGGAAGGAGCAAGGGAGGCAGCATTGTCACACTGACCCTCGTGGCAGAGCCCAACCATCACAGCTTCACATGCTGTCCTGGTTTTGCTCCAGGAAAGGTGGTGTAGTTGGTATTTTGGCAAGAAAGAGGCAGGAGGCTGTGAGACCAAACACGTTAAATGTGGGCAAAAGTGAGAAATAGAGTCAAAAGCTCCTATGAGAAAAACAGCTCCATGGAGAGCGGCACCAACAGAACTCACTTACCTGTGGGCTCGTTTCTCATGGCTTAGCTGATTTTGGGACCTGGCGTTCATTCCTGCAGCTTAAAAGGGCACCTTAACAAGTGGATTCCCTGGTGCTTCATAATGTGTAAGCTCATGCAAAAGACTTTCCTTTGTTAAGAGAGGATTTTTCTCCTCTTTCAGCTCACCCTTTTAGATGAAACTCGTAGAGATCTAATTATCTCATCCTGCTGTCAGGCCCTTCTGAAACCTGCTGAGGGATTTACGGGTTTCCAGGAGACACTCACAGAAGGCACATGCACATCCAAACACTCCCCAAGGCTTCATCGTGCCGAGCTCACAGCCCTGACCACTGCTCTCCTGGTAAGCACCATGCTCAGGCAGTTTGACTCTTGGGCTGGAGGGCAGCGGAAGATAACTCAGGGTACACATGGGGACAACCCCAGATCTTCACAACACAAGGGTCCACATCTCACTTGTTGCACAGCTGGGTTGAGGGTGGCCAGCTAAAATACATAGATTTCTGGTTTCAATGCCACAGTGAGGCATCTCCAGATGTTCCCAATAGCCAAAACATCTGTCAGTGACAGCCGTTGGTTAGAGTCTGTGTTGAGTCCTCACAACCCTTCCAGTCCCACAACCCTGTGCCTACAGAAAAAAATTTTCTCCAGGTTCCCCCTTCACCTGTGTGAATCACAGATTCAGGCAGTCCAGGTCTCCTGAGGTCCCTTCCAACCTGAATTATTTCAGTGATCCTACGACTGCAAACTGCTTTCTTCTACATCACAGGCTTTTAATTAAATGCACATTTATGCCCATATGGACCCCAGTAACTGATCATTCGTCCTTGTATTTAGCCACCATCTCCAGAAAGAAAAAGCAGGGAGGGGGTTGCTTCCAATCTGTCACTTTGTGGCTTTGGCACATTGCAAAGGGCTCTTGTGATGCCCTTCTCCACTAGACTGGAGCATCCTTAGCACCTTTGTGGGGAAAAAATAGCACAATCATCTGTGTGCTCCAACCTCTCAGCTCTTCCAAAAAACTAACCAGCTGCCAGCCTAAGCATTTGCTGTGCTAAACACCATTTCTTCAATACTTTCATGTTCCCTTTCTTTCTCTTTGGCATCGACAGTACTAGCCAGCTACTCTAACACATTTTGTCATTGCTGTATATAAGGAAAAATAAATGCACCTCCTAACCCTTCATTTCAACATCAAAGGTCACTGTAGCTGTTTCTGCTGCAGCCTCAACTCATGTCAGGAGCTGCTCGTGAAATTTCTTTCTGCTAAACCCAGGAAATCCTGCATTTGGTGATTCACTGCCCTTTTCCGTAGGAACAGTCTTAATTTCTACTCCTTTGATGTACAATTTTGCATTGGACTGTCTTCTAATGTTTTTTTCAAATGGGGTCTGCTTGCCAAGCGATACAGACTGCCCCGTTTGATGAATTTGTCTTCAACATTTACTGTTTCATTACCCTTTGTGCCACTGGCAACTTCTCCCTGCAGGAGCCATAGGATATGCTTCACTTAGAGAAATGCTGAAACCTAGTACTAATCCCTGAAAAATGGCACAAAGAAAAGCTACATTTGAGGCTGACATCTTCTGGGATCTGTCAGGTTTTAATTCACTTGTCACGTGCTTGGGGCTCTATGGGCTGCCCTCGTATCCTGTAGCTGACCTGTCATTATCAGAACTGTGGGCCCAGGATTGGTGCTGGGCATTGACCTTTCGCTGCCTAGAGAGTGTCTTCTGAACATTTCTTCTACCTTCTGGATTGGAAGTAACTCCCTTATTCAGGAATAACCTAATCCCTTTCTCCCCATACCTGGAAAGCTGTTGTCTTCTTTTCCCATGCCTTGGTGGAAAGGTGGGAAGACTGCTGCTTCCAGGACCAAAATGAGCTTCCCTGCAGGAACTTTGCATACTGCTCTGCTCACCTCTTCCTCAAATACCAGATTTTCAAATCTCTCCATGGTCCTTCAGTGATGGGACCCCTTCCCAAAATCAAGGGGAAGTGGCCATTGACAGTTTTGGTTGGGGCAGAAGGCTTTAGGAGAGGCAGTCTCCAGAGACCATCTACACAGAATTTGGAAGACAGCAAGGAATGTCCTGGGCTTCCTTGCAGGGAGAAAGAGACCTTCCCTAGAAAGCAGCACTTCAAAGGCAGATGGCCAGAGTCTGATGGATGCTGTGACAGCATACAACTGTGCATTGTCCAAGTCCATCATGGCCTTCAGGAACAGCAATCAGCACAGTGCTGAGGCAGTTTATTAACCATGTGTCTGACCCAGCCTTTGCCTTTTGCCAGCAAGCAAAGCCTGGGGAAGATATTCCTGAGCACAAATAGTCTATTTGGCTTTGGGAACTCAAGTGTATAATAAGTTACTTGATAAACAGTAGTATGGTTTAGCCAATGTATATGAGAAGGTCAAACGGATGAGAAGATGGCCTATTCAAAGATAACCTACTCCTAATGAATATTCATGTCACTATTATCTTCTAAAATTAGAGCCCTATAGAAGCCCTTGCAATAGTGTATTTGGGATGCTACAGGGTTTCTGGTCATTCCTATTTCCTGCCTGACCAACAACACAGTGAGAACATCAAATATTCTGACTCTGACCTGAAGAATGCCGACAAATCTGGCTGAACAGGGCAGGAAAATAACCTGGGGTCGTGGTAGCAGAATGCCTTGTTTAAAGACTTCTTTAAAATCAAGGAAGCCAAAGGGGAATAAATCAGCTGAGGTGCTGAAAACCACTTTACAACAGCTGAGAAGCTACCAGATGAACAGGACTGTTTAGTGTGACCTCTGTGGATTAGCCTTTTCTCCTTAAATTTAAATTATTCCATTAAAAGTGGCTGCAGCCAGACACAACTGAAGTAGTCTACTGTTACCCCTGACTGATCACACAAGCCTCATCTTTTTGGAAACCCAGCTGGAAGCCCAGCTTGAAGCCCAGCTTGAAGCCCATGTGCTTCAGGCTTCAGAAGAGTGGACAGGAGGGTGGGTGCTAATTCCATACCACCGCCCCCCCCAACATCAGCTCCTCTGTCTGCCTGTTAATGTGTGTTGAAAAGCTGTTAACAACATTTATATCAGTATGTTGAAATGGGGGTAGCTCTCTTTTGGCCCAATGGCACAGATATGCTCATCGGTGGAGGATGATGCCCACCACCTCTCCCTCCACTGGAATCCCAACGGCCACCGACCCAGCTGCTGACCCTGTCAATAGCTGAAAAGCCTTTCCAAAAGCGGTGAACCTCTCTCCTTTCATGTATTATTAAAATTCTCACTGGTTAATTTATTAGGGTACTTTGCACTGGGAAAAAAATGACCTCTTTGTTGCCCCACTTAAACATGCTCCACTCCAACACAGAACCATCAGAAGGGCTAAGGGAAGAGCTGGGGAAGTTGTGCACAGACTGACGTCCTTTGTCTCAGCGAGACAGCTCCAGGATGGAAGTGCCGGGACTCCCTGGCACGAGAGCAAAGGGCTAGACACAAGCCTCCACAGACCAAACCACAAAGGAAACATTCAGCCCATACGCCGCATGGACACAGCCAGAGAAACAAGACTCCCCAGTTCTCCTTCCCACACAGTGCTCATCCCTCCCTGAACCTGTCTGTGGGTTTAGGGAGGAACCTTGAGTCCCCCCCCCCCCCATGTTGGCCCCTCTAAAAATGCAAAAGGAAAACATGATGAGGGGTGGTGGACAAACCCATCCACACGTTCTGGGAATCACAGTGCTCGTGAAACAGCGAAGGTGCATATTGGACATCCTCCAGACAAAGGTGCCCAGACCTGCACCCAGACTGTCCTCTTTTCTGCTCCTGGCTTTCTCCAGCAAGGGAATCACTAGATTTGCTCCTCAACAACCCCTGATTCAAACTAACATGTATGGGGTGTGGAGGAGCAGGGCACTGCAGGGCAAAACTGGATAAGCCAAACCGACAGCGTAAATACCACTCGGCACCAAAAGTAGCCCTGTAAGTGAAATGAGCAGGATTAGCTGTCATTAGGTCTTGTTTTTCCATTAGTGTCATAAAGATAAAGCCGCTCTCCTCCCATAAAGGCAGCCTGCAAAGTGCTCAGGCTCTACAGGACTCTCAGGCTATTAGAGAGGACACAAAAGCTCCATTTGCTTCATCACCAAGAAGGCGCCTGGAAAGTGCAGCGGGGACAAAAGGACGCGGCAAGGTACCTTCAAACCTCGGGGGGTTGGGAGCTGCATCCTGCGTCCTGCTCGTTGCCCTGACTATCACACCAGTGGGTGCTGGAGAGTGTTTTAAAGCCCAAATGCTTTGTTGGAGCTCATTCTCACATTCTCTTTATCAATGGGCAAATTGGCTGCCAATTAAGTTTGATACTATGGGAGTATGTAATGAAAGGTTCATGAGGGCACCTAAACAGTGTGCTAAATTTCACTCCTTAGGAGAAGACCTGGAGAGAGACCAGGGAGATAGACTTGAGATGCATTAATCCCTGCTTATTCTTAGCTTCGTAAAGCTTACATATCCTGGGTGTTAGATGAGATAAAATACACAGAATGGGACTGAACAGAATAAACTGCAGCAGAAAGCTGAATGCAAGATCGGGAGGTAGGAGTTTGTGAGATCCGATGCTGCAGCTGCCATTATTCTGTCAAAAACCCTTGGAGAAAGGGGTTTTACCCTGTTGGGCCCAGTTTTCCAAGAGCCAAATCAAGACCCAATCTCAGTTGGATGTTACAAAAAAACAGCTGAGCTGCTATCTGCAAAAACACTTTGGGAGTGGAAAGTGTAGTTATATGTGGGGAGTAATTTTTCTGCCTGCAACAGTTCTGCAAACTGAGAGGTAGAAAACAGCACATGGGAACCTGAACCTGCAGCAAAGAGGGGTGGAAAGAGCAGTAACTGATGAGTTTTATTGCAGCATGTGTTAATCATCCCTCTAGAAGAGGGACTGGGATGGGGGTGGAAGACTTGGCAGCTGGGGGAAATGAGGGTTTTGAGATGTATTTGTAATGCTAACTCACATCTGGGATCAATCCTGGAATGGGAACATGGTGTCTGGCCCAGGCAAGCCAGAAGGAAATGTTCTTTGTGGCCAACCTGCATGAAGAACCCAACTCGTTGAGGCAAGCGTGGCCTTTGGAGGTGCCCCTCAAGAGACCTGGGGTCACGGACTACCGCAGATGCTTTCCAAAAGGAGTGGAGAGTTTCTCAGAGTGATTTGCTTGGAGGCTGTGAGGACTGCCCTGCACAAGCTGTCAGGGGAGAACCAGTCCAGCTTTCATAGGGACTCCCTGTCCCCAAATCCTTTGGTGGGGCAGGCGGAGCTTGGTGGCCTGAGCAGGTGCACAGTGAAGTAGAAAAATGCTTTCCCCTCCACTTTGGGATGCTGCACCTCCATCCCAGCATTTCTTCATTCAGATTTTTCTGCTTATTTGATCCTACTTGCATGTCTCTCCCACCAGTATAAACCTCCATATTTCAGTGATGCCTGGCTCACAGCAGTGAGTGGAGGACCAAGGTGTGGGCATGGGAACGCAGGCGCAGCACGATCAGGGATTGCACCTGCAGGCACCGTGATAAGAGTCACCGTATTCCTGCACAGGACCTTATTTGCAAACTCCTTTGAAGGCAATTGATCTTTAGAAACCAACACTACTAAAATATGAGACCTCTTTGGCTGTGGAGGATGCACAGGGTATGCGGCTTTCCTGCTCTGACTTGCGTAGGCTGTTGGGTTTGGGAAAGACAGGGAGTCTGCACTGGGTTAAAATACCCCAGATTCCTTGGCTGGGTGTTTCCAAGGATATACATATATACCCTGTACTCTGCAAGAGTTTGAGGGAAGCCGCGCCTCATTACATTACCTCCTGATCCGCAGGGGATCCTGGGCTTTCCTTTTGCTGTGAGCTTCCTAACCCCACCGTGCACCCCTGCACTCCCAGTCCAGCCTGATTCTGCCCCACCACGCTGCTGCAGCCTGCTGCAGACGGTTTGTGTTGACTCTATGGGTGCCCTTTGCAAGCTCAAGTGGTTTCTGCAGCTGAGTAAATAGGAGTGAAGCCCGTTGTGGATCCCTGCCCTGTCTACACGTGGCTTCCTTGCCCTCCCACCAGCAAGGATGAGCAACAAGGAGCCTGGTGGGTTCTCCACCCTGAGCAAACACTGGGGAACAGTTCTCCTTCCCAGCCAGGGTGGGCTCCATGTGTAGCCCAGGCACTCCTGATGACTGTTCTTAGCACCCTGGGATGCAGAAGAAAGGAATTTCTATGCCAAGCCAAGGATGTCTCCTTGCTTCAGCCAGCAAGATCAAGTGAGAGGAACGGAGGCATGGAATAATGAAGGTCAGGGAGATGGCAGCGGGACCAGGCTGGGCTTCAAAAGCTGTATCATTATGTCTAGAGATAAGGCTTACTAGTGGTTTTTTTCTACTGGGGAAAGCACCCCAGACACATAGATGAGTTGGGAGAGAAGCTCTGAAGACCCTTTTGGCGCTGCAGATCTGTAGAGGGGTTTGAGCCTGCCAAAGCTCAGTTTCCACCTTCTTTAAGGAGAAGACAGGAGAGATGAGCCCAGGGAAGGCCATAAGACAGGCACCCACTGACCTCCACAGAGAGTGGTCCTATATTAGCCAATCCCTGGGTTTAGCCAAGGGGCCACGGGGCCACCTCCAGTCTGCACCTACTCAAACAAGGCAAGGAGGCATCTAGACCCCATGAAACCCAGCGCCCCTTCTGGCTCCATATGCCACAGGCACCTGCATTTTCTATCCATTGTTTGGTTTTCTGCAAGGACAGCACCTCCTGTATCACCATCAGGGCCAGGTGCCACAATCCCAGGAAAATATCAATAAACTGGAGGAAATTCAGAGAAGAACAAAGCAAAATATTATTACGGAGTCAGAGAGACTGACTTTCTGAGCTAATGTGTTTAGCTTGGCTTAACGGCAGCTTAGCAGGGGCTTGGCAACTCAACTGTCTGCAAATATTTGGAGGGTGTAAACACCAAGGACAAGAGGGAAATCACTGAGAGGGTTTTACAGAGTAGGACGAGCAGAAATGAGGTGAAGGCACTAACCCACCACCATTGTTACCTGGGGCTTAGGTCTCTCCACATACAATTTGCTCAAGCTTCTTCATCTTATAGCTGCTCTGTAGGTCTCCATAGCATCTGTTGTGTCACGATGGCACTCAGAGAAGCACACACAACCTTTAGGTTGGGTTTCATCTCTGCGGATGCCAACAAGGAGAAGGTTTCTAGACGTTGGTGTGATTTTAAGCTCAGCAGGGCAAGGGCAAGTGGTATCTAACACCACACAGCCCTGCTCCCAGCTGGTCTTCAGGCTGCTCAACAAGCACATTTCCCCACCTACACACTGTTTTTCTCTTCTATCACCACCAGCTTCAAGTCTAAAGCATAGGGATGGGTGATGATTTTTAGCTCAAACCTTAGAAGGACAGACATGGCAAGAAATATTTTGCTAATCCGTATCAATTCTGCAAAATTATTTACTTGGAGAAAACATCCTTTAAAAAGAAAACATCCCCTCCAAGCCCCTGAAACAATTAATTTTAGCGTTTCATAACCATGTTTGGATTTTTCATTTCAAAGTAACACTTATTTTCAAATTGGAAGGGTTAAAACAATAGCTCTAAATCAAAATATTTAATTTACAGTTAAGGGAAATATTTATTCATCTTTCAAGCAAAGTTCTCCTCCAGCTTTGCAGAACTGCCAGAGAAACCCCCTAAAACAAGACATTATGTGTTATAGGGTGACTCCAAACTGTTTTGACTCCCTGTAGTGACATTGCTAAACCCCAGACGAGAAGGATATATCCCAGTAGGCACCAAAAAATTGCTTACGGAAGGAAAGATTCAAATTTAGAGTGGCTGCCTATCTATAAATAGTCTGCACAACTAAAATACATTCCACTTTGGCTGGAAATGCCTTTGGCCTTGTAGTCATAAACACTCCTGCCTTTTATAGTTGAAACAAATATTTGGTTTCTATAGTTATAACAGTGAGTACCCAGTGGTCTTTATTTTTAATCTGCACAGTGTTTGCATGAAAAGCAGGGCAGCAGTTTGTGGGGACCTCGGCGGAGTCTGGACCACAGGTGCATCATTAAAAATAAACTTGTGAACAGCACAAAAGCTCTCCCTGAAGCATCCAAACTCACCGAGGTTTGCCTGTAAACAGCATTTGGCTTTTAGATGCTGTGCTAAGTGCGCCGAGAGTGAAAAAGGCCAAGGAACACAGTGATTGCTAATATAATAATGAGGCTCTGTCCTACTAATCTGATGTTCTCCAAGTACTTTGCAAGCATTAATCATCCTCCCAGCGGGGCAGGTTGGGGATCGCCGCTTCGAGCACATTACATGGCACAGGGCTGAGGGAGAGCCAGGCACGGCCCGAAGGATCGTGGATGTCCAAGGAGGGGGGGGTCTGCATTGCTTTTTATATATATGTGTATATATATATATATATAAAAAAAAAAGTCATGGTCACCTCCTAGAGACTTGCCTTCAAAGGAGCCTATTTATCTTTCTGACAGCAACACACATGAAAGCCCTATTATTCAGTGCTTAATAAATCAAACACCCATCCTCCAGCATTATTGATGGAAGGAAAAGGAAATTAAAGGTGACCTGCTTGGCTTGGAGATCATAGGATGTTTCCCTATCCATTCACAATAATTTAAGGTGGTTAAATCCTGCCTCTAAGAAATAAACAGGTCTCAGTTATCCTTGTGTCCCACCTTAGAGAGTATCTCAGTGTGGGAGACTGGGCTTCCCAAAGGATGCTTGGACATGATGGTGCAGACCCAATGTCTCTGTTGTCCCAAGCACCAAGCCTGCAAACCCAGCCCTGTGCACAGACAGTGCTTTCCCTGAAAAACACCTAAATTCAGCTCCTTAGCAAAGCCACAGCTGTTTCACTTAACAGATCTGAATTTATTATCACAATGGACACGCCAAGAGGATGACAGGGCAGGAAGGGTGAAAGGTAAATCAGCTTGATCTTGGTTTTGGCAGGACTGGGGTCACACTGGCCAGGCAGGGACCTGATCCCCCTGCTTGTGCTCAGGATCGAGCGACATCCTAATGCCACATCCTATATAGTGTCCTGGCAGGAGAAGCGTCTCACGCTTGCTGATGTACACATGGCACATTCCTGTGCCTGTTCCTGATGGGCTGATGGATGTCAATGTGCCAACCAGCTGTGTGAAGCTGTCTCCACCTGGGACAAATCCCCATTTCAGCTGCTCTATGCAGCTACAGAAAGACAAGGGAAAGCTGCACTGGACAAAAAGCACCTGGAAATCTCAGGGATTTTTTACAAGAGGGAGAATTCTTCAAATTGTCCCAAAGCGGCAAGTTTCTGTCTGACTCTTGCAGTTTAGACCTCTTACTCTCTTGGGGCAACAGAGTCTTGAATTATCTCAGGCCAGGGCTGTATGAGAAGAATGGATAATTACGGGGGACAAGAGCTGGTACAAGACCCAGCTTGTGGCAGGGGGCTGCTGAATACATCCTAGTGCATCTGCTTATGGCAGGAGATGAGCCACTACTCCCTTAAATTCATCCAGGAGCAAACATGGATGTTCCAGGTGAGATTAAAACCCTTTTCCCCAGCTTTTTATTACTCACACTGCTCTGGGAAGAATTCAACCAAGCATTTTTTCTCAGCAAAGAGAGTTTAGGCATCCCCACCACCTGCACTTTCCCAGAACTGCCTCTTAGCTCTTGTTTCAAGGCAGAACTGCTGGAAGAACCTCACGACCCTGCTGTGGGCAGGCTGCCCGTTGGCCAGAGTGGGACATCTCCATAGGAGATGTGACAATGGTGCATGGACCTGTTGGATGCCTGGAGCCAGGCTTTCAACTCTCAGCAGTTGCTTCTGCCTTAATTTGACAAAATTAAGGTGCTCTCCTAAAAGGCAGAGGTAGCACTGGATTCACCAGGGTGCCGTCATGCTCCCTGAGTCGCTGCAGAGATGCCACCCCCCTCCACGATGGCACAGAGCTTTAAAACCCTCTGAGTGCTGTGCATTTGTCTCGGGAGCTAATGAGACTCCGACATGTCGCTTGTTAGTGTGCTGCTACCTGCAAACGGCACGTCTTTGGCTTCTGGCATCCCTCCCTCCTCTCCTCTGCGGCATTAAAATGCCTTGCGCTTGCTGCGTCACTGATTTCCAAACCTGTGGTCGCTCTGCAATATTGATATTCTTATATTTACTGGCAGCCATCTCACGGCTGCGTGGAATAGGCCTACAGTAAATTGCTCCTGTGATTTAATTACCCCCTTGGATTCCCGACGCATTTGCAAGCAGTGGTGGGGAAGCTGAACATCACTGCATCAACCCAGAGCTGCCATTTTGGAGCCGAATCCCTCACCCCATCCCCGTCTTGGATGACCTCAGTTTGTGTCAGCTGTAAAACCTGCTGTGTTATGGGGTGCTCAGGGCATAAGATGGCTGTGTTCTTGGCCCAGCAGCCATGAGTGGCTCCAGGAACCCACGTTCATGGCTTTAGGGGCAAGTCTTAAGTAGCGGTGGAAGAGATTTTCTCATCTGTGGGCTCACAGAAAATGCAGACTGGTTCTAGGACAGGACACCAAACCCATTAGGGACTATAAAGCAAGATATATGCCCAGTGTTTGCTAAATGCAACTGACCCCATTTCAAACCCACTTCTTGCAAAAACTGCCCCATTCACCCCCTTTCCCCTCTCACAGTATCACTTTGGTTGTACAAAGCTGTCCTCTCCCACCCCACACATCTTGGCACCCCTGTGTGCTCCCCAAGAGGAGTTCCTATAGCACCTGGGAAGCTCCTCCAGGGAGCCCTGAGGCTTATTTGGGCAAGAATGTGAAAATACCAATGATTACAATCATTATTTCAGCACATAGCACCATGCAGAGCATCCGGGAACCGTCCAAGGTTATACAACAAGAGCATATAAGAACCGCACCCCAGGAAGGATTTGTTTGTATTTCCTATGCACAGCCTCATAGGATGAATGTCCTTTGCTTGCAACTTTGTTGATCAAGGTTGGATAAAAAGTTTGTCCAGGATGCCACACTTGAGCAAGAACTGATGGCTATTCTCAGAATAAGACACTTGTACCCAGGCTGAAGCTCAGGTTGGGTCCAGCAACCCACTTCTTGTGCATCCCAGTCTCTTGTATATCCAAATGTTTTATGCAATTTGGAAAAATTCAAGGAAAAGAGATTTTTTGCATTTTTCAAGACAAAATCATTTAACTAGAGAAGTTTAAAGCAAAGCTAGGAGGGTGCGACTGCTCTCAGGGAGCGCAGGGTCCTGGGATGGGATGAAAGATAAGGAGTGGAATGGTGATGCCCTCATGGGAGGGTCCCAGCACCAGGGAGAAGATGAAGGTTTTAAACTGCACAAGGTGTGATTTCAACAGCCAAACCTGCTCCAGCCTGGCCCAAGTTACCACTGCAGCAGAAACACAGACTTAGGGCCAGATACTCATCTCAGACACTGAGGCTAACATCCAGACAACCTCCACTGGCTTCAAGTTCTCCTGGATTTACGTCTCCATCAAAGAGAGGTTGCAGGGACCAGCACAGTCATTGAAAGCTGCAATCCCCCCATCACTCTTCCAGATGCTGCAACAATTTCCCTGCCACTTGTTTAGGCCATAAGTGCTGCTACAAGAAAGCTGTGGCTCAACAGCAGCAATCTCCTATCTGCTGACTGTGTGATGCCCCCCAATTTTCTAGTGGAAGATCTGAAAACCTGCTCAGATCTAGGAGGTTTTGTCCTGGGGATGCTGAACACCTAACGTTCAGTGTGTCTTCCCAAGGACCACCTGGGATCTGCTAGCCTGGGTCATGGCCAAAGTTTCTCCAGCCTCTACCTTGTCTTCAAAGTGTGGCCAGTATCATACCTCCCAGGGAAAGGTGGAGGAATCCCCAAAATAGTGGAATTGTCTGATTTTGGGAAAAGCATGCCCCTAATCCAGGCAGCAGAGGACATGTTCAGCACACAGGGTGTAACAACCCCCTGACTCCAGCTGTGGCTGATGCAGGGAAGAGGATCAGATAACAATGCTTCCAAAGCTTTTTGTCTGTATTTTAACATCATTAAGAAGTGGATAATCTCCTTCTCCATAAAAGCACCGGCTCCCTCCAGGAGCCTCTTTGACTGCTGTGCTGAGCCAGAGCAATCTCAAGGCTGGCTGTATACTGAACCAGGAGACAGCAATGAAAAGTGGTATTTCAGAAACTCAACCCGGGATCTGCAGGATGGGGCTGAGCTGCACTGATGGAGCTGTGCCCCTAAAAAGCTGTCAGTGATTTATTTAACATGTGGTGACCCCTGCGGTGTCAGTGCCACACAATCCCAGCAGGAAGGACTGACAAGTTATTCTCTTCTTTTTTTTTCTCCTTTGTTGTGAGTGTTTTGTAAACTTAATGGCGAAATTTTTATTATCACTATCTTTTTTTCTTTTGCAAGAAATGCCCACTGCAGCAGCCACAGCTGTGAATTATTCTTAGCTCTTTGCCCGGTGTTATTTTGCCTGCTGTGTTTTTTTTCTGCCAGCTCTCTGGGGACATGAAGAGGGTGGTTATAAGAAGCACCCTTTTGGATGAGCACTGGGCATGGCAGGGAGAGACAGCAAGAGGAGCTCACCTCTTGCCTTCCGACCCAGATCTCATCCTGCTCCCCTTTCCATTGATGTATCCATCAATGTAAACAAGTATGATGCAGTGGTAAGATAAGCAGGTAGCCACACGCTGACACATACTCCCACTTGCCCATGCTAAGCGTCAGCACCCTCAAAATCCCAATTATCACACTATTTCACCTACTGGTTGTACTATCCAAGGCGCTGCCCTATTGCTAACCCACCTTCACAGCATCGACACCTGCGCAGTCACATTTTGCTCTCAGATACACAACACCCTCAGACTCTGCAGACATCCCATCTCACCCTCTTTATTTCTAACCTCTTGTCTGGCATGTGTGAGCAACCCAGGATTTCTCCCAGACTTTCCCTTTTGCAAACACCTCCTTCCCTCCCCATCACCTCTGGTGACAGACCTCCAGATATTTTTGGAGCGGGGCGGGGGGGAAACTGGAGGAAAGGAGGGGAGAGGAAAAGTCAGTTCTGCTTTGGATCAATACATTGCTATTGAACAAGAAGGAGAGGACTGCAGTGGATGTGCCCTTGGGACCCGGCTGATCCATCCCCTGTCAAACCTGAGGGTCCCTGCAGAGGAGCTGTCTAGTGAGGCCAGGCAGCTCTTGGTTATTTTTAGGAAGAGCTTCCCTCCTCTGTTGTCCCTTTCAAACAGCAGGAAATCTTCTCTTGGACATTTTATTAAAAAAAGAGCACAAAACAACCAAAAAAACACCTCATTTCCTGGACTCTTCCTCTCCATCTCGCTTCTTTCTTCCCATTTTCCCTGTTTTTTTGGTTGTTTTTCTTAGGTCATGACACTCAGCAGCTTTCACTCTACCTCCAGCTTCAATCCTT
Source organism: Strix aluco (assembly GCF_031877795.1). Lineage (NCBI taxonomy): Eukaryota > Metazoa > Chordata > Aves > Strigiformes > Strigidae > Strix > Strix aluco. The sequence goes on along the minus strand of NC_133932.1, from coordinate 133,764,536 downwards.
GCATGCCAGCATGGACATTGTTGCATACACAGCTGCTGCAGGGGAGGAATCAGATGTCCTGAGCTCCCTCCAGCACCTGGACAACGTCTCCAAGAAGAATCCTCATGCAGGTCCTACCCCCAAATGCCACTCAACATGTCAAGCCATCCCATTGACTTTGACCAACAGCGAAGCCAGCCCTTGAGGCACAGCAGGAGCGCGTGCAGGCTCCTCTTCCACATCTATATGCTCCATCCGGAAACATCAATTCTCTTTCTATAGGAAGGCAGGTTATCCTGGGGCAGAGGAAATGTTTCCTCTTCCTGGCAGGATGTTTGCAGTGAGCCCAGAGTGAGGCATGTATAGAAAATTCCTGACGTGGCTCTACCTCTGTGGAGATTTCAGCAAATACCTCCCAGCAAACAGCCTGAATCAATGTTAGTGCCCTCAGAGCAGACTGCAGCCAGCCCCAGGAAAACAGCCAAAGACAAATGTAAAAAATAACATCTTACCCTTGCCAAAATTAGGCAGAAGGTCCCCTACTAGCCACAGTGATCAATAAAGTTGGGAGGGATCCCTGTGGGGAGATTTCCACATCCGGGATGCCCTGCATCTAAGGGAGATGGTGCCCTGGTCTGGCCAGAAAGGAGGTTTTATTCCCTGCTTCCACCGAGTTTTCCTCTTGAGTAAGGAAAAGCAAAGCTTCTCTGTATTTTTTATTAATTTTAAATTTTTCTGACCCCAAAAAATAATTTATCAAAAAATTCCAGCCTCAGTCTGTTAAAACAATTGAGATCTCAGCCCCTTATCTAGTTTAAAGCATAACTCCTGATGTGTAGCTCTCTGGGGTTCAAGACAAGCCTCTCCTCTAGGCTCTGGGCAAGGTACCTGACTTCAAGGTTTGCAGACAAAACTTTTAAGAAAATCAGCCCTTTAGCAGCCAGAAACTTCCCTCAGCTGCACAAAGAGGTTTTGAGAGCTCTTTGACAAGAGCTTTGATCCCTCTTCTTGTACAACACACTGAAGATTCACTGGAGTGCTCTGGAGCACAGTATTTGGAATAGAGAAAATAAACTCTAAAGAAATTCAGTGCTCGGGAAGGAGTTTTTCCTGTGCGGCTGCAATTTAGGGATTTGGGAACTTCAACCCCAAATGTTGCATGAGGTCATTAGATAAATCAGAGCTTCAGCCTTTCGGTCATCAAATCACAGGCTCCATCTCTGCTTGCATGAAGTGATGAAGTGGTGGCTGAGCAATAAGTTTTTTTGGATGCTGAAAAAAAAAACCCAAAACCTTCTAATTGCTCTACGTGGTTGTAATTATTTAATTTGCCCCTATTTTCCTCTCATCACAAATCCAGTCTGGGATCCAGCATGGTGCAGCTCTGCCACTCTTTCTGGCTTATAACCTTTAGGGATGAAAACCAGGGAGTCAGAGGGGTAAGATGGGTAAACATGAGCTGTCCATACATACACTTCAACAAATTTTAATACTTCAGGAAAAAGGAAGTAACCTAGCATTTTAGAATTTTTCTGCAACACAAATAAAAATAAAAGGGTTTGGAAAATGCCTTTTCTCTTCCCTTTTTTTTTTTTTTGTAAATCATTCTTACGTCCTGTTACCCTACTGTGGGACATGCCTGTACTGGTGCATAGCTGGTTTTACCACTAATGATGGGTCAGTCCGTTGAGGTTTATTTTAATTTTACGACCTTTACGAGAAACTCTTGTGTAGCAATGATTAAAATAGCAGCCGTCTCCTGTTTGTGCCGCGGCGAAACTGTCTGACACCAACACAGACACGTCACCAAGATGAAAAACATCGTCCTTCCTAATTTATCCCATGAATACCGTTGGCCTAAACTCATCAACCCAAGCAGGTGTTGGACTGACCCAGCGCTTCTGGATTTCCCACCAAGCCCTCCCCATCCATGTGGGGGACCCAACAGCATATTTTCAAGACAGGCCTTTCTAGGCTCTGGGCAAGGTACCTGACTTCAAGGTTTGCAGACAAAACTTTTTAGAAAACTAGCCCCTCAACAGGCAGAATTTTAAGCTAGCTAAAGTTTTCCAAACCTTATAACAATAATTTTCAGGCACCTGATATTCAGATAGGACCAGCCACCTCCATAAGGAAAATCAGGTACACCCTAGCATCAGTCTGGGACCTGCTCTTCCTTCCAACCATCAGCAGCTAAAAGCTGTAGATGCCATAGTTGCTTTTTACTTTTTTTTTTTTTTTTTTTGAAACATTCACGTGAATGAAGTTCTGTTTCTGGAAAATTATATCACTTGGGCTGAAGATGACTTCCTGCTTTTCTTTGTCTAATTTTCTCATGACCGCTGTCTCTGCAACATGCTCACTTCAGTATTTTGGTTTCTGCTATGCTGGTGGGATCAGCAGTCAAGGGGTTGTGCAGGCATGGGTCTGAGGGCATGAGGATAACATTGCCTTCTTGGCTAAACTTCTCCATTCTCATTGCTTCCCCTCAGCCTACTGCTTTTGCCAAAACACACAAAATTAAGGGCAGCAGGTTGATAGGGACATTTCAGAGACCTCAGCCCAGGTCCTGCCCCAAATGCCACCCAACGCAGGAAGCCACCCCGCTGACTCTCAGGTCCTGAGAACTTATAGAAAAATGTGGAAAATCCACATCCTCTTAGCAAACTGAGCAACCGGCTCCTCTTTCCGAAGGCTTGGGCTAAAATTCCAGATTTCAAGTCCTCCCAACTTTACACACAATCATTGGCTCCATCATGAAGACACGCAGGTACCTGGCTCTGAAGGCAGATGAGCTGCTGAACCATAGGGCTTAAAAAGGTAATTGAGGAAAGATTTCAACCTCAGAAAGGCTTCAGATGCTTACGCAGCGTTAATGATAAGATAATTCAGTAATATTTCAAACCTGACAATGTAACATACTAGCTCTGGCTGCAATTTAGTACGTGTTACCAGGTTTTTCATTGCTTTTCCCTTGCTGTGATGGATTCCAAGCTTGCTGTTATTACAGCCATTACATGCTTGATTTTAATGGGGGGTGCTTGCAGCTGTCACAATGGGCTGAAAATATACTCTTTATGTCAAACTGCACAGGAGACATTTCCTCCTTGAGTCACTGACAGGTCACCTCCCCAAACCAATTAGCTAATTGTCTCATATCACTCCCTGAAGAGCAAGAGAAATGAGTGACTGGCGAATGAACTCTGCCCATAGAAAACACTTGTTCTCTCTCTCACTCTCTATTTTTTTTTTTTTTAAACCTTAATTTAATCTGTTGGCCATTCCAACAAACGAGGCAGTGTGCCTACCCATTCCTTGCATGCTGACTCTCTGCCAGGACTTTTTATTTTTTTTTAAGTAAAGGGGAATAAAAATTAATAGTGTTTCTTTCCTAGTATATATACACAACTTGCTGCAGCAGAGGGGTTCATCAGCAACCATTAGGTCCCATAGCTTGGGTCCTACTCCCAAACCTGCCATAAACTCTTCCCGACTTCAATCTGACCCTCGAGAGCTGGTGAGGCTCTTGCTTAATGTAAGGACACGCTTGTGCCTGCTTTGGCTTCAATCAGCTGAGTTAAAAAGCATCACTTTTCTTGGCAGAACTGCTCCTCGGGCAAAGCCCCTCTTGGCTGATGGCTTTGCAAATGTACCAAGCTGTCACTTCTATTTCTCTTAGCCCTGCGAAAGCAATGCAAGGAGGGGAAAATAAAGAAAAAGAAAATAAATTGCTCCTCACTGCATATCAACTGAGCTGCATGTTGAATTGCACAGAGGACAGAGGGGAGATGTGGCTTCACGTGCAGCAGCATGGAGAAAGAAGCCTCGTTTTCCTGGCACAGACAGGGACGTGAGTGGACCAGGAGATACATGCTGGCCTCAGCACGCCCATTATAGGGGCAGCCATGGGGGCAAATCCCAAATGATAAACCCCTTGTGTTGCTGAGCTCCACAAAGAAGCCCCATGCATGCCCAGGGACACCTCCCCTGCTGCTAGATGTTACTAGAGCACGAATATCACAGCTGAAATGCTCCAACAAAACTGAAATATCTGTTGCAACTATCACTACGTCACCTTGACCTTCTGCAATCCCCTCTGACCCCACGCACCTCTGTAGTAAGACCCCTAAATCACCCGTGACCAATCTGATAGCCCTCTATGGGGAGATGACTGGCCCAGTGAGAGCAGCGGGTGCTTCTTATAGGATGTTAGTAATTCCTTCTTTTGAAATATCTCCCATAAGGTCCTCATAGACAACCTAGTGAAGTATGGGCTAGGTAACTGGACAGTGAGGTTGGGTCTCATTGGGTCCTGACTGGCTGGAAAGCAGCTTCATTCATCAGACTGGGGTGTCCTAGTGGAGACCAAGTGGACCATGGGCCAGCAACATGTCCTCACAGCAAAGGAAGTCACCAGCCTCCTGGGCTGTGTCAGGCTGAGTGCTGCCCGCAGGTCGAGAGAGGGGATCCCTCCCCTCTGCTCAGCCCTGGTGGGATGCTTCCAGGTGCTGGGTCCAGTCTGGGCTTGCCAGTAAGAGAGAGACATGGACATACTGGAGAGAGTCCAGCAAAGGGCCACAAAAGTGATTGGGGGACTGGAGCATGTGACATATGAGAGAGGCTGAGAGAGCTGGGACTGTCCAGCCTGGAGAAAAGAAGGCTCAGGGGGATCTTATAATTGCGTATAAATACCTGATAGAGGGGAATTAAAGATGACCAGGCCAAACTTTTCTCAGTGGTGCCCAATGACAGGACAAAAGGCAATGGGCACAAATTAAAAACACAGGAAATTGCATTTAAACATAGGAATAAACTTTTTATAACTGTGAGTATGGTCAAACACTGGCACAGGGTGCCCAGAAGGGTTGTGGAGCCTCCACCCGTGGAGATACTCAAAATCCCAAGCAACCTGCACTTGGTGACCCTGCTTCAGGGAAGGGGGTTGAACTTGATGGTTTCCAGAGGTCCCTCCCAGCCTCACTGATTCTGGGCTCTAGTGGATATCTCTCCCATCTCACTTACTATATCTTCCTTTCAAGCTCCTTCTCCTTTCCCTACAGTTGCATCTCAAAACACATCACCCTCCCACCCTCCAACCCCCCAGCTCAATGGAGGAGTTGAGACCCTTGATGGAGGAGGGACTGAATGAAAAAAAGCAGATCAGGAGTCAGCATGTCCCATGTGAAATCTGGATACCCTGAAGGTACAAATTCAGCCTGATGCTTTGGCTCTGGCTTCTCCATAATAATAACCTGGGAAAATCATGGTTCACCTGAAGCTTTGCCTTATGGGGATATGAAAAAGATAAACACAGTAAAGATCTTGATTTACTGAGGTACAGCTCTAATGAAGGTGGTAGGAACATATCTCAGATAACCAGAGATGGCTAGGACAGGGATTTGACCTGCTAATTCATTTTTCAGGCTAGGCATTGATGGCTTGAAATAAAACCAATATTCACCACAGCAGAAACACCCTATAAAATGACATTTGTTGACTTTACTGGGTTTTTGAAGGGGTTGGAGGGAAGATGAAATAAAGTGATAGCAGAATGTCTTAAGGTCAGGAGGAAAATGAAAGCAGTGAGAAGAAATAAGGAAAAACCAGTCCTCGCAATCCTAGAAACACTCCTAGCAGCTACAGATTTTAATCCCTATTTGAGCTCACCCAAGTTGGGCTGAGCTTGGCTTCCCGCAGCACACCAACCCCTCTGGCAGCGACCCAGCTAGCTGATGCTCAGTGGATGCTCATTAAAGTGGCATCTGGAGGGTTAAGCACATTAGAAGAACCTGGCTTGACACATTGCTATCCACAGTCCCTTTTTTCCTTCGGAAAATGCTAAGTCACTCTTTAGCAAGAGGCCAGGCGAGAGGTTGCTTAGGAACTAAATTACTTCTCATTCTTAGACAGTGATGCTAGCTGGCACCCGGGGTGGCGTGGAAGCATTCAGAGAGGGGCTGGAGCGCTGGGAAAGCTGCAAGCAATGGGCTGCGGGGTCATCTCAAAGACCAACATCAGCAGCAATCACTGCTCCCTGCTCCTCTAGACAACTGCCCTGGGCTCTTGCAGGAAACCCTTGAGTTTGCACCAAAAAAGCAACCCTAAAGGGCAATAGAAGTCTAAATTAGAAAGGTTTTGATAATATCACAAGAGTTGGTGCACGAGCTCGTGTCAGGGTTTCTGCTGGCACTGTGTCCAATGGGAGGAAGGAAAGACGTTTCAGGATGAGCGACCTTTCATCCAGGATTTCAAAACACTTTAGAGACCCCGATGACACACAGTGCACACGGTTGTCAGCTGTAGCTTCAAGACACTCACACGAGCTGTCCTCCTTTAGGTAAAAACACCGCTGGAGAAGATTTTGCTCTAAATGCTTTTAGGAAAAGTTAAAAACCTTTTAGAGACCAGAATCACCCCGGAGGGACCAGCCTCTATGGCAGCTTCTCAAAGAGAAGTTGTGCCGACGAGGCTGCCCGGTCCTCACGCCGTCTGCCCGAGGGAAGCTATTTCGAGGGAATCACATGAAGAAAGACTGATGAGTCAACACTTCGGACCCGATGAAGCAACGAAAGCTGCAGGAAGAAACCGAATTGTAAGATTTCCACTGTGTGTGCTCCTGGGGAAAGGACTGGTTTGACTGAGCCATGCAGGAAAACTTCAGAAGCAGCAAGGTAGGGATATGAGAAGTGAAAGTCCCTTTCTCTTCCTCTGCTGAGATAGTCCAGCAGCTCGCGTTGACAGCTCTATTCAAGATTTTACACCATTAGCACTTGACATAAAACACACCCAGCTTCCAGGCTTTGTAAGAGAGGAAATCCCCCATTTTACCCAGCAGTTCTCTGGGACGTGCAGTCTCTGGAGGCATGGGGCAGGAGGTGAGGCTGAGCCAAGGGATGAGCAGTTGATGAGGACCTCATTGGCATGGAGCTGCCAGAGATAAACTGTTGTTGCTGCATGATTTTCTAGATGAGTGTAAGGAAGTTGGATGCCCATCTTCTGCTGGATTTCCCACCCATCTTCAGAGAGCCATTTGAAAAGTCAGTCTAAACCCATTATACTCTAAGATGACATCTAGCAGCCACTGAGATTGGACCGGACCATGTCCTGCTAGATCTTCATGCTAATGTCCAAGTTGTTCCCTTTTACCCCACATCAGCTTTGTACTCTAGCATATGGAGTTTCCCCAAAACCACTTAAACAGACAAATAAACAAAAAACCCCAAGGATAAAGTTAGACATCTAATGATGCTTTCTGAGAAGCACCTTCAGAGGTGGTACTTCTCAGCACCTTCAAAAGTGGGGGAGAGGATGAAAACAAAAAGAAAATCACACTACAAAACAAATAACTAGTTTTCAAAAGTCTTGGCACCCTTGCCCTTGTACCCCTGAGCCCGGCAGACCAGCACAGAGGTCTCACATTTGGAGGGGATAAATCGGAAACTCTTCATTGCAGGGACCACACTGGCACCTTACATGCGTGCAGAGTCTATCACAAGGAGGTCAGGGCACCCAACTGGGTCCTTTCATGTGTTGGTCCTGTGCTGTTTTATGGAGTATTATGGCTGTGTTCAGTATCCAGTGGAGTTTGGGATTAAACATGGTATGTCCTATAGGCATCCTCTCCCATCCTCCAGAACTCAGATGGGAGGATAAGCACACGTTGAAGCAAACTTATTCCCTAATGGACAAAACCACAGCTCACCAACCCAAATGAGAAAGAGACGGGGCTGATAAGCTGATCCTCTCTCCAGTAGCTCCACTGCCTCCCTCCTGAATTCCTGCAGAACATGGATTCATGTGGGACCATCATATTTTACCCCAGGGTAATCCAGTGAGCTCAGGTCAATCCCACAGCAGGCACAAGAGAAACTGCAAAGTCCCAGGACAACCAACCGGAGCAGCTAGAAACCAGCTCATGGGATGTCCCACCCCAGGCACAGCTCGTGCACGTAAAGGCCACAGCTCTCCTCACCCATGAGTGGGCATCACAGCAGTCTCATGTACAGAGCTTCCCAGACGGTGATTGGACTTGCATGCCTGCAGCATGATCAAGTCAAGATGAGTCAGTTCACTATTAAAACCTCATTTAGTGGCCATGTATCAGCTCCAGGCCAGAAAATAAAATAACTGTCTAGAGAAAGAGCCCAAGGAGAATTCAGCTGGCTACGGCAGGTGCTTGAAATTCAGTGGAATAAACCAGCTTGCAAACCCTCATCTCCATCTTTATCTGGGTTAGGGATTTTCTGGCCAAGGCAGCACAGATGTCAAAGACTAGCAGATGCAGCAGTGGTTCTGCATCACTACCTCTCCACCTTCCGGAGCAATACCCTCAGGCTCACTTCACTCTGGTCCATCACGCTGGCTGGAGACATAAACTGGAGCTCAGCAGACTCCTTGGGTGGTGTGAATTTAACTTCACAAGGCGGTTTGATTTGCGAATGGTCATCATGTTATAGGGAAAAGGATAAAGCCAAAAAGCAACCATCTTCTACTCTGCTAATCCTCTGTCCCATGCCAGATGCACCCATAATATTCTGTTTTTCTCTCCAAAATTGCTAAAATCCTGTGGTTCCCTCTTTTCCTAACACTCCTCCTTCCCACCATGCTCAGGGTTTTCATCTAATATATTTTTATATCCCCTAGCTCGCTACCAGCCAAGTTTCACAGCTTCTCCTTGGGATATACCATCCCAAGGTAGACAAATTTACGTGCATCGCTCCTCATCCACATCCCCACAGGGTTAGAGGGGATTTATTTCTCACTCTGTGGCCACCGTACACCCAAGACAGGATTTAGCATGGATTTGATTAGGACTTCAGTGCCTGCAACCAGCTTCACAGAACGGTGCCACATCATCGTTTTCCCTCTGAGAACAACTCTGCCGACCCCAGCTCACGGCGAAGGGTAGAAACCATCTGCCCAGACTTCCAAGCCGTTCCCCAAACAACCCCCTTTCGCCTGCCAAAGGCAGCTCACATCTGCGGGGCCGCGTTCGCTGTGCTGACAGCCAGCGTACCAACCCTGCTCCCCCCAAAGGGCATGGGAAAAGGCAGCGGGGATGGCGCACAAAAATGCGCGGATGGGAATGTGGTGGGGGAAGGAGTGGGAGACTTTGACCTGTGATTTGTTTGCTCAGCATCTCGTCTCTGGATGAAGCAATGTTTCACTTGTGGAAGGCAGGAGAGAGGAGCTTGTATGCAAGAATAAACTGAGGTTAGAGGGAGGGGAACAGCTCTTTGCTCCCCAGTTTTAAAGTCCAGAAGTCAATTTTCCATGCATCTTTTCCCTTTTTCCCCTACAGTGACCAGGTCATGGGGCAAGAAAAAAGGACTCAGTCTGACACTCCAGCCTGTTTCCTCATGCAGGCACTTCTGGGGGACACGGGAAGAGGATGGGGACAATGGTAGCTTAAGGTAGGGGTTTTAGATGAGACTTTTAAAGGCTTCCTTAGACTCTGGCATCTTCATACTTATTTATCCAAAGAAGTAGTATGAAAAAGAGAAAAAACAGGCTGGGAGAACTTGCATCAGGCAGAAAAGATTTCCCTTCCTTGTATTTACACAGCCCTGCGTCCATCTGAAAGGCATCACCCCCACCCTCCTCACATGATTCCCAAGCTCTCAGATATGCTTAAAAAGAAAATGAAAAAAACCCCCAAACCACCACTCAGCAAGCAATATACTACAGGACACATGTTTTTGTGCTCACTTGAGCTAAACCTCCTCCACAATTTTTCCTTTAGCCAAATGTTTCTGAGTAGGAGCATTGGAAAAATAAACTCCCCCGGCGCAGCGGGACGCGGGCGGGTGGCCGGGCTGAGCCGAGCCCCGGGGGCTCGCGGCTGCGGTCAAACCCCCAGGAGCTCCTTCCCAGTCCTCTCCGCAGCACATGCTGTTGGCTGGGGGACATTTACTGGGAACAAGTGCCTATTGTCCCCTGTCAAGACTGAGAGGCAGCTCAGTGGGCTAAAAATATAATAAACAGGACTTTAGCCTTCCTTTTTGCCCTCTTGGCTTTACTTTTACCTTCCAAGTCTGCATGAAGCTCCAGCTTTGGTCCTTCTTCTTGCATTGCTTTTAAACCTAGATAAGTAGCTCTGAAATGACACCTCGAGAAAAATATTATCATCTCTAGAGCAGGCCTCTCCTATTATTATTATTATTTTTCCCTTTTTTGCCTTTCAGCACTGTTCTAGCCCACCACGGGCTGGTGGGTTTTGGGTGGCACAATGCGGGGGGAGCGATGCACGTTGCAGGATTGAAGGTGGTGCAAAAGCTGGCAGGTTTGCTGGAATAAAGACCTGGGTAGCACCTGGTTTCCAGGGCACGGCTGAAGTAGTTCAAAGCAAGCGTGAGCCAACAGTTGCAAGGTCCAAACTGCTTTTTAGGAAGAAATCACCGTCAGCTCTGTCAGGGCATGCCTGCAGCTGATGCCCATCTGGTTTCTTTGGTGCCTCTGATTCCCCATGTGGTTTAAATACACTGATTTCTCCAAGGCAACGGCTTCTGTGATCCTTGCATGACATTTGTTGCACATATGCCAATTAATACTAATAAATATGCTAGCACTATTGCTGAAAGGATACACAGAGCAATAAAAAACAAACAGCACTTAGGAAGGACAAGGAGAATAAAAGATGGCACAGGAAAGCAGTAGCATGGACTTAATGATCTGAGATTAAATTGGAGGAACTAATGACCCCTTTTTCATGACGTAGTTAAGTCTATGAATATTGAAAACCTTGTTCAAAAATCCTCCGTCAGGGAGACCCACGGCAAGTCTAACAAGCGAAGAAAAAAATTAGCAGCCACTTCCCCTGGGGAAACAGGGACACTGTTAGAAGCTGGCTCATAAAACAGTCACAAAGATGAGAAAACCCTATTATTTTCAATATCCTGCTGCAGGATGAAAGCCAGCCCTGAGTGGGCACAAAACCCAGTCATCCCTGGGGCAAAAGCCCCCAGAGGCCAAATTCCACTCAGGCTCAACAGCATCCGCCCCATCCTCATCCCCCCGCGCTCCCTCCCTGAGCACCCACGGAGGGTGACGGTCAAGGGCTCTGCAAGGCGTATCCGTCACGGAGCCATTTCAAGCCAGACGAGGACCCTGAGCGCATATCGATCAATTTTATTTCCAGCAGACAAGACCTTCCCCAATGTTAAAAATAAACCCATAAAGGCTATTTCAGCGTATCACAGCAAGTCAGATGAAGCCATCCAAGCAGACTGGTACTGCCTGGTGTTTTATTCTCTATATCCCTCGGTCCTGAATCCAGCCAAGGCACACAGCTGAGGACTGGCTGCCACATATAGATTGTCCCCCAACCCTGCTCCAAAGCATCTGCACTTGCAATCAGTCCTTCTTACTGATGATTCCTTTTATTTTTACGGCATCTGCCATTAAACATGCCTAATCAATGCAACAGGAAGATGAGGTTCACCTCGACTTTGTTTAATGCTGGATACCAGCAAATCTTAATCTACACGGGAGGAGGTGAGGTCTTTGGGAGCATCCTTGGGCAGCTGCTGACCAAAGCACGTCCCAAGAAAACCCTGGGAGCCGACACGGTCTCCAGTTCGTTCAGGGGAGGATATTAAAAAGGTCATTTTGCCTTAGACCAAGTATTGCTGCGGCACAGATAGTCATCTGTTGATGGTATTCCTTCAGCGCTGGAGGGAAGCGCGGCGATTTCTACACAAAATGGAAAGACAGAGCAAGGTAAAGGCTGCTCTCTGGGAAAGCTGATGCAGAAACCAGATTCACTGGACAGAAACATGCCCCTGCTGCTTGGCTGGAAGCAATCAGAGTCGCGGGGTCTCGGGAGGGATCTCTGCTTTCCTGGGAAGGTCAACATTTAAAGAATCAAAAAGCAGACACAGCAGTTCTGAGGTCCACGGGACTTTCCACGCTTTTTTGGGTAGTTTTGGCTATGTAAATGATTTTTGGTTGCAAACCCTTACGGTTACAGGCCCAAATTCTGATCCTGATGGCAAAGAACAAAGATTTCCCACATGTTGAACAAATGACAGCGATTGTGGGTTGTGTTTGTACAGGACCACAGGTGTAGGAGAAGGGTTCAGCAGCACCTTTCATTTGATCAAAGGATCCTTCACAGGTCACAGCAACCAAAGATTTGGTCCTGAAGCTTTACTGAAGTGTGGGCTGAACCGACCCAGAGTGAATCAGCTTCATCTCCACTCCTGGCTCGTTGCAGCCACACGGTGCTTGCTGGATTTACCCTCCCAGTTTAGGAATGCAGTTGATATTTGGTTCAGTTTAATAAATATAAGCCTGACAGAGATGTGCAATCTGGTCTCTGTGTCCTCCTTGCCCCCTAGCCAAGAAGATGACGTGAAGCACCTGCTCCTCGTGGTGCAAGGGCTGGCAGCTCCAGCAAGGTGCACGAGAACCCATGCCACCATGAGCCCCATCCTCCCACAGCTGGATGCTCAGGGGACTCTCCTGCTGATTTAAAAAATGCCTTTTGGATGCAAACCCCCAGGAAACACCACTGCTCTGTATTCAGATTGCAGTTTCTCACACCACCGCACGCTTCATGGGCTGGTACGGTACAGCTGAAAGTATTTTAGAAAAGCAACTAAGCATCTTTGAAGTCTAGAGTGGGATTTATGTCAGCCCGGAACTGAATATAGGTCTCCAAAAGGTATCGCTTGATTTATTTCTTTGAGGCAGGAGAACAAAGGAGGTTTTAGAGAGGGACACGTAGGAGAGCAGCACACTATGGGCAGAGCTGAACTGCAGTCCCAGCATTGCCCTGGCATTGATACTCATCTGTTGATTATATTTGTCCAGCGCTGCAGGGAACCATTGTGCTTTCTATACAAAAACAGAAAGACAGAGTGATGTGAAAGCTGGTCCAGCCACCATCAGCTTAGAAGCAAACTTGTACTTGCATGCAACAGGCGATACACTCAATCTGCTAAGAACAGCAGATACAGGCTGGGTAAACTGAAAATGCCACCAGCAAACTCAATCCCTGAGTCCCTTCTTGCTGGTTTTCCTTAAGCAAGCTAAAAAAGACAACTGATTTTTAAAAACTCACTTGCTTCAGTGCTCTAGGATCTGGCTATTTTTTATGAAACAGTAGAAAAGCACAGGAAAAAAATAATCAGACTTCCCTTTTATTTAATAAGAGCCCCCAAACAACTCAAAGGACTTGCAACTGCTGAGATAACTGTCCTGATTTCAGAGAGGACGGGTGTGGGTGGCACCTCCCAGCACGGAGGGGACGTTTGTATTGGCAGCTTAGGCAGAAAGCCTCCACACAACCTAGGGAAAAGGGAAAAAAAAAGAAAGAAAGAAAGAAAAAAACCCACCCAGCAAATAAACAAAAGCATTCCTAATAAAGTGGAAATGTCATACTACATCAGGGATCACAAGATCGAGCCCAGAAAGGTCCAAGTGGCAAGAACACGCTGTTAAAAACAGATGGGAAAAACAAGCCGGGAAAGGTTGAAACTGTGTTTCTGAACTTCTGTTCCCGACACGGGTTTTAGAGCTGGTGATGGTGTGACTGAGGAGACAGCGGGGTGAAATACCAGCCACACGCATCATCCCAGTAATCCCTGTGGAAATCTTAAAGCGGGAGGATGGAGGAAAGAGTTTCACACTAAAATCCCTAATCAACCACTTTGGAAATTTAGATTTTTCCAGCTTCCCAAGCCCAGGCTCACCACATGGCGAGTCAGGTTAATAACACTGCTTCTTTGTATCTTGGCCTTGGTTTTACAGAGTTCTGCTTGGAACAAGGGGTTGCTCCTCGTGGCACAGCTGTGTGTGAAGGCTGAGGTTTGGCCTGGGTTTCTGGGATGCTCTGCAGCATGGGGATGGCCATGTTAGCCTTTCTGTGCTTGTTCCTACTCATCTTAAGATGGACTTGCAGAGGTGGCTCTACTCAGTGCTGTAAAACCAGGTCCTCAGCAAGTAAAATACAAGTTGTCACATGTTGGGAAAAGTGAGTTCCTGCTGACAACCCTCTAAATGTTACAATTAGAAGAAAAGGAGAAAGGAAGACTACAATAAAATAGGAAGATAAGGGTACCAAAACATGCAGCCTGCAGAGATCTGTGGAGAGGAAACCTCCAAGCCTGCTGCCTCCAGGCTCAGCCCATCGTCCCGAAGGCAAGCGGGAAGATAAGGCTCCCGATGACAAACTCTTAACATACACCAGATGATATCAGCTATTCCTTGAGACTGTCAGAGACCTTCCAACACAACAAAATAACAGAAGTTTGTTGGGTTTTTTTCCAATGCAATGCCTTCCCCCACTTATGAGCACATGAAGACAGAGCTGGAGCCAACACAGCTCTGGATGCAAGGAGCCCTGTTTGGGGTCCACACTTTCCAGGAGCTCAGATGCATTCAAGCCAAGAGCTATTATTTATAGAAAGAGGGTCTAGCCTGGAAGATCTCACACTTTTGAGCTCCAAAACCTGGAAGATCTCAAAAATATTTGTAAATATTGGGGTTTGGCTCAGGTGCCTTTCTACATGGGAGGGGTGTGGGGGAACACTTTCCAAAGCTCAAACCAAATGCTCTTCTGAAATTTAACAAGTTCAACTGATTTCCTCTATTATTTTGCATTCCTTCATGCTCTAGGTTCCAGGAGATGCCTAAATATCCAAGCGCAAAGGCTGTCAGCACAGCTTTTCCAGCCCAGCAGGAAGTAGGAGATATCTCCAGGGAGAGCCTATTTTTGGAGAGCTATCCAATTCCAAACTAAGCCTTCAAACTTTTTGTTGTTATTATTCAGATTAGGACGGCAGAGTAGGAGAGCCGAGGCATTCCCACAGCAGATCGCATCGCTTCTCACACTGCCTGCTTCTCAGTGGTGGAAGAGAGGTCTTTGCATGGATGCAGGACATGGCTGGAAATCCACAGCTAAGGTCCTGAGGGTTTCTGAGGTCCCGAGCTGATACGTGGGCACCTTGACATTTAGATGCGGTTGTGTTTAAATTTCAAAAATTGGTTCTTAATTCTGCACAATTTATCTTGCATGAGGCCAAGATGGATGGAGAAGACTATTTCCCTTTTAACCAAAATATTTCAAGTAAAAAACATGTACGTGACAAAGAATTGCATTACAATAGCTTTGCACATCATCCAACACCCCTGTAGTATCAGCAGCCAAGAGTAGGACACCCCAGAGCCTCACTGCTGAACAACTGGATTACACTAAATTAATTGCATCTTCCATTTTTTTTTCTTTTATAACTCCTATTTTAAACATTAAAAACCATTTAATAGCCATCCTTCATCTTATTCCTCAAGATTAATAAGTCAAAACAAAAACACTGGGGAGTATGCAAGAAAAAAAATAAAATACTAAAACCCCCTTGGCTGAATTTAATATCTATTAGAATCCTTAGTCACGATGGAAACATATTTATAACCACAAACCACCACTAAATTATCTTAGCAGCCTCTAGCTGTTGTGCTGATGGCCAAAACAGCACAGTAAATTACTGTCTCACCGTACAAAATTATACGCATCACTATTATACCATGTTTTAGTCCCAGCCTCTCAAAAACAGGGCAAGATTTACTCTTATTACCCAACTGCACACCAGCACACACATGTGCACTGCCACGTGTTTACTCCCAAAACAGAATAAATCCACCAATTTTTGCAATGTGGCACAAACCCACAACGAATGTGGCGCCGGCGACAACCACGCGCCTTTTCCCCCTCCTTTCCCACGTCTGATTGACTTTCCACTCATCAGATTTTTCTGTCTGGCAGCTGAACTGAGTTTTTAAACAGGCTGAATTCACTCCTAACTTTATCCGATGGACTTGAAGGCAAGGCACACACGAGGTGAACTTGGCTTAGAAAACTTGGACTTTCTCAACATGAGACCGCAGGGACAGAGCACACCGGGATGCGGCTTAGAAACAGGTAGGATGAAGATAGGACTGAAGGATGTTGGTGCCCAGTTCCCAGCTCTGCGATGGACTTGTTGCAGACCCCAAAGGATTCACTTAATCCATGTACACTTTAATTTCCTACTTATAAAGCCGGGACGGCAAAGACCCCAGCATCCAGCACGCAACCTGGCAGCACAAAGGTAATTTTTCCTTTGGAAACCCATTGGGTGTCCAACCCCTTGCACCAACTTTCTGCTCTGTTGGGATGTGCAAGGCTAAAATAATTTGTGTTGGCAACCCACCTCGGTGCTATGATATCAAGACCTTGTAATATTCAGAGTAGATAAATGAATATTAGTGAGAGAGTTGAAAGCGCAAGGACTAAAGCTTGGGGGAAAGAAAATGAACCCAAGCCCAGCCCACATCACTGGGCTTTGGGTACCAAAGTGGGAAATGGGAGAAGCAGATATGATAATATCCAGCAATATACACCAGCTGGGAATGGATGTCTGAGGTACAGCTCGGAGAGGACCGCAGCTGTGTTTCTGATCATGCTTTGGTGTCTGCTTTTCTAGCAAACTGATATTTTATTTTTTAAAAAATATATATAATTAGTCAAAACTCTCCCATGGTTTTTAGGAAACAAATCCAAGGTTTTGACCAGGCCCTTCCGCACTGAAAAAAGAAGGTTAAACCTCGCCTAAATTACAGCTGATTCAGCAGTAATGCACACAGCAGAGGGGAGCATGTAAACCCCAAACACGTCATTCTGGCTTCTCACCTTCCTCCTCAACCTGAGCTACAGTTGGTTAGTGGGAGGCTTCAGGTACAAAGAAATGCAAAGAACAGGCTTTAAAAGCTCTTCTCCTTAATTACAAATGCAAATCTTGAAGCTTCTCATCCCCAAGTGGTACTCAACAACTCAATCCTATCTGAAATTATGAGCACATCAGAGCAGCAGGTCCACGTTTCACCCCACCTAGCCTTAACAACAGCATTTAAAAGCAGTGAGTGGGTCATGGCAGACTCTTCCAAGAAGCAGGATGGACAGAGAAACATAACAAACAGAATATTTTCATCAAACACCCTAGTTAACTAAAAACTCATACAAAAAGCTTCATAAATAAATAAAATAAATAAATAAATAAATAAAAGCTTCATAAATATCCTATGCATAGCAGAAGACAGAATTTGCACAAGGTCCAGTTTCCATCTGCCCCGAGACAAATACTCCTTTTTAGCCCCACTGTGAACACTTAACACACATGACTGAGCACATTTTATGAAGCACCATTCATGTCACCAACTTCTAAGCCGCCCTGCCTTCTGCTGCACGTGAAGTGCCTTTCAGCATTAAAAACAACCTGCAGACAACCTTCTCTACACATAACTCTGTCTTCAAACCTCACTCCTCAGTACACCTCCCTGTGACAGCACATGATACATCAGCCCTGTACGTCTGCACGCCAGCTGGCTGTACTGATTTGATGCTAAAAAGAGCATATTGATTGATTCCCAGTCGAAGCCTCAGCCAACATGTTTTGCAAGTGTTTGAGACAATGGCCTGATCCTTTCAGGCCCTCCCTCGGGTTGACTTCGAAGGGAGTGCAAGGCAGGGGCTCAAAAGACGGCTCTGGGAGCAACTCCATAGGTATGGTGCTGGATCTAGCTACTCCCAGACCAAAGAACACCCCGTTGCAGGTGGAAACTCTCCAAAAAGGCGGGTGGAGGGAGCCCCACCACTAGGGAAGGCTTATTGCCAACTAGTTGACTGGTTTAAACGTCAAAACACTGATTTTGTTCCTTTCCAGCATTTTCTTCATGGTATCAACTTCTATCATTGCAGATATTTGCATTACTCATGTCTCATATACTTTAAAAGGTGCAAATTCAGACTCGATAGGAGGAGGCATGTTTCTTCCCATTGCACATTTATAGCAGAGGCAGAACTTGCTGAAGGATGCAGAAGCAAAAAGATCTTACAAGCTTTAACATCCGTGACCAGCTCCCCTTCTATGTTTGATGCTGAGGGATCACCTCTCCTGACTGCAAATCTCACCTCTCCAGGAGTGAGTTCAGGTGACGGGGTGGGACACCCCTCCCTTTGGTGATGTACCAAACACTTTGGGCCTCCTGGGAGTAGGACCCAGGGGTGCTCCCATAAGAAGTCCCACAAGCCAAGCTAAAATGCTGGCCCCCTCTGTACAGATGGCAGCCGTGTGGGCTTTTATCAGGGCACTTTCTCATTCACTCTCTCTGGAAGGTGGCTGTCCTTTGCCATTTTGGAGGCCTGCTGTGTAAAGCTTTCCCAGGCTCCTAATCACTCTCGTCACCCTTCTCCAAAGACTCTGGTGTCAGGGGTCCACCCACACACACATTGCTGCAGGATAAAGTCCTGATCGCTGGCAGGAAATCTCCCCACTCCCTGTCCTGCCTCACTCCACGCACACAGAGGGCTCAGAGGGGGACTCACACAGTCAGGGATAGGTTCAGATCTCAATCCCTAATTTCAAGCCTCAAGCAGGGACCAGCCTGCATCATTTCTCAGCATCTTCTTCTGCTCAGCACAGCCAGAAGGACTCCATACACTCCCTGTCAGCCCCTACATCCCATCTCTTCTGTGGTTTTTTTTTTTTTTCCTGTATTTATTTTATTTATTCCTCTCCCTCAAAGGCTTTAAGCCTGTCACAATCACAGACCACTCACTGTCTGCATGGCTGCCACTATGGATAATATAAGGCCAGGCTGGAGGTAGCAGCAGGGCTCAGCTCCCAGCTCCGCTCCCCTCTCTCCTGCCACCCCAGCCCTGCACCCTGACCCCCGAAACAATGAGCCCTTCTATTCCCCACCGCCCCGCTGGAAACTCTGGTCTGACATTACATGCAGTGGACAGTGGGCGAGGGAGGCAGGGAAGGAGAGAGGGAGGGAGAACATAAGTCTCAAGTCATTGATTCTTCTTGAGTCAAAGCAAATGAGGTTTTCCTGGAAGCTTCCTATCTGGAGGGAGTTATTTAGGAACAACACGGAGACCCAGAATCAAAGGAGCTGTGTGCAGTGTTGATGGCATTGAAGCAGAGTGGCTATTTTCTGCTGTCAATAAGCCAGAAGGGGCATTTATTGTGTTTGCCCCTTCCTGTGCTGAATGGCTCTCAAGCACAGCACCCATGTGAAAGCAGCTTGCGAAGGAAGGAGATCTGGAGGTGCCCACGTGGCCTCTCTAAGGGTGGTGAGTGGGATTTTGCAAAGGAGAAGCAACCAAGGAGTACTGAAACCCTGAGCTGAATTACAAAGCCAATCTTCCCTTTTCTGTGGAGCACTGTTTCAAGCCAAGAGCATCCAGGGAGCAGGCAAAACCCACGTATCCTCCCTACAAATAAAGCACAAAAAACCCAAAAGATGCTTAAGTAACTACGTGGATGAAGATCTGCAGAAGAGATCAGTAGCAATGACTAATAACCCCATTCAGCACAATTACTGACATTACTGTGAGAAAAAAAAATGCAGACAAACATAAGTATCGCCCAGTTCAACAGCAGCTCACAGTACCAGACCTACGTGTACGTGTGACACAGCTCTCTGAGGCTGAAAATTTAGAGGACACCTCAGTGTCACCAGAAAAGAGGAGGGAAAGGAGGGTTTACTAATCATTTTTGGAAACAAGACATAATCCCCACTCGGGTATTGTGTTAAGTGGCCAAGGAGTTTGTTTAGCAAGTCAACTTGCATCCTTTGGCAGCCACATGGAAGTCCATGGGGATGTTCAGAAGGTCAGTGAGGAACCTGAAAGGGTGAGGCAGCAGCTGTGATCATCAGAAAACCTTAATCACTGAAAATCTACAAAATTCAAAAGACCACAAATCTTTGACTCAAAGTGTTATTTCCATCTTACCATATGGATGCGGGAGCTGGAACTCCACCAAAGAGATGTCTAAATGCCTTCCAAAGCAAACGTCTTTGGAAAACACCAGGTTTAAATGGAATAAGATGCATAACAAGTACGGAGATGCAGTTAGGACAGCATCTTAGATCCAGGAGACAGGATGGAAATAATTTGGATGTGTCCAAAAGGTGTTGGGGAAAGAAAGAAATAATAAATAAAAAAAAAACCCACAACCAGAAGATATTTCTGTCATTAGATTACAGGAAAAAGAGACTGAACATACAGGATTTAAAAATTCAGAGGCCATGTGAAGAAGAGTCCAGAGTAGGCAGAGATGGAAAAGTTTTTCAAGCAATGGAAAGGAAGAAGCAATCTGAACACTTAATACAGAAATGTCTAAGAACTGTTCTCAACTGGTCCTGCCTCACAGCCAGATTCAAACTATAAATAAAAATGTCCCATTTCTGGCCCAAGAGTGAACCTCCTATGCTGAACAAGCATCATTTTGGGGTGAGAATATTCACATTTGGATGGAGAAGTTCATTTCTAGGCATTAGTGTAATGCAGACAACCAGACTGATGCAAGATTTCCCAGATCCTAACCTTCTCCAGGAAAATTGCGCAAGAGCTCAGAAAAAAAAAGGAACCGAATACGAAAAGACAAATCCAGAGATGAAATACTCCCCTCCCCAGGTTGCTGGCATCAAATTATTTCAGATTCATTGGAGAAACAGGCACCGCTGGCTATCTTACACAGCAAGAAACATATGCTTTTAGCACTCATATTTTCCTTCCATTCTTTAAAGGCACAGCTTGCAGGTTAACGACGAATATGAAGGGGTTTTTTTTGACTAAGGCTGATTTTTATTTATTTATTATTTTTATTTAAAAAAAATTAAACACAGCACATATTTAAATTGTTGTATGGCTAGATATGATTGATGACATGTGTATGTGCAGGTTTACATGCTGACCTTGATGAATTCCTCTTTGTACATTTTAAAACCAGGTTGTTGCAGGAATATCTGAGGTGCAAGTGTGTTTGCCTGGAGGCGTGCACATGGCCTGGATCACTTCTTGAGGTCTTAGGTCTGTTTTCTGCCATTTCACATGCTGAATATTTGCTTTTTTTGTTGCTAATCATGAATAAGAAAGAGAAGGGATGCTCCACACTGACTGCCTCCCTCGCTCACTGCCAATTTGCTGCTGGTTTAACCTGTGATAACCACAAGGCTGGGTTCACGTGGCAGCAAAGTGTTCAGGTGCTGATGCAATTTCTCCAGATTCAGACTGAAAAAGCTGAAGGAGGAGCAAACCCACCCATCCCTCTGTGAGAGCAAGACCTGGACCATTTCACACCAGCATTTCCAGGACAGCAGCTCTGAAAGCTTTTGCCTACAAGCATCCAGCCATGGTGGGATATTAACACAGTGGTGTGCAAGAGTGTAAACAAGTCATTTCTAACACTGATGACTTCTCAGCTGGGATCAGAGACTGGAAAAGGCAAACAAAAACCCAGCCCAGCCTTTCCCTGCTCGGCTCCTTTTGAGCCTGCAGTGCTGCGTGCTGGGGAAGGACCAGAGGTAAGGCACAGAGATCATCTGACGTGCAAACAAGAATGAGGATTTTTCTTTCTCACGCTATTTTTATTATTTGAACAGTATTACAGGAGCCACCACTAGACTGTGGAGACACCAAATGAAACTTCTGAGGGCGGGTCTGCTCTTAGCTTATTCATCCACAGGAGGAATGCTACTGTAGGCGCTGCTCAGTGACCCACAGCAGACATCCAGAATGCTCCAGGAGACTTTCTGGATGCTCAGCAGCTTTGGGAGCCTCTCCGGAGCCAGGTGCCCCAGCTGGTGGCAGGGCCAGGCTTCCCGCTCGCAGTCCCGGATGAGGAAATCACAACAGCCTGTATTTACACGACGCCTCTCGACCAAGCGATATGCCTAGGTGTGCCGCAATTAAAATTCCATAAAATTACCCAGCCAAAGGATGGTGTGGGATAATAAGCCTTTGCATACTGTTGATCTTGGGCTTAACCTCTTTTTTCCCAAATCCTTGGCAGGATGGGTCTATCCCGTGGAGAAGGGCTGAGAGGTGAAGGAGAGGCTGCACCAAATGCCTGCGACAGCAGTTCAGAAACCTGTTTCAGTTCTATTGCTGCTCTCCATGCACCCTGGAGTAAATCCAGGTCTCTTCCTCATTTCTCCCACCTCCTGAAATAGGGATAAATACACTTCATCACCACTGTTAGGTGCTGTAAGATTCACCTAAGCATTATGATAAGGAAGTGAGACTTTAAACGCTTGAATGGAGTACTGGAAGGAAGTGCAGTTTATATTAAAAGCAGTAATTTCCAAATCTTTTGGTTCAACTCATCTCGGAGAGCCCCCAGATGACCTTGGCACTCTCTCTGTCTAAATCCCTGCCAGAAGTACTATGTACTTTTGTGGGCTGGTTGCAACCCCTTTCCGTAGCTTCACACATCCTCAGCAGCCTGTGAGCAGCTCGGAAACCCCTGGTTCAGGTAGAAGTGATAGAGTCAAGTTGAGTTCCCAGCTGTGGGAATGACCCTGACCACAAGTGTAGCCAAGCCACTGACCTGCTCCGTGCCTCGGTTTCCCCATCTGACCAGATCCTTCAGGGCTGATGTGGTCTCACCAAACACCCAGCACATCGAGCCCCATTACCAACCGTCTCAGCTGCTACTGAAATCCAAATAAATAATATTTGCTCTGCCTTTGAGTCACTACTATAAATTATGTGCTTCGGTCTGGTAAACACTATTACATCACCTCTTGCATCTGACACTAGCTAAAAGAAAAAGAGAAAAAAAAAGAAAGGGTTTCAGTATCACTTCTGCTCTCTTCCAAAAAGACTCTAAGCCAGCTTCCTGTTACACTTTCCTTAACTGTTGTTTGTCTGTCTTAAGTTCAACCTGTGCTTTGCCCCATCACTCTTTTACATCTACCATGGACTTTGCCAGGACCATTGGTCAGCTCTGAAGTCATGACAGACAGCTGAACATTCACTCAAGCTGTCTTAGCAAAGCCAAAGCACCAGGAAAATACACCGGTTTCACTCCCCACACAACACGTGGACTCCTTACCTCCACGGGCACATCCACCTCAATTGATGCAATGCCTTGGGAAGACATGTGTGTTAGCCCTAACCAAACCAGTTTGAGTTTCAGCAGCTGAAGAGCTGCCCTAGCACAGCACTTCCCCCTGGTTGCTCGTGATGGTAGAAAACAAAACAAGGACTATCCACCTGCCCGGGGAGCTGGGCTAAAGCATCTACATTGCTTCCTAGATTGGTGGCTCCGCATTGCGTATGCCACAGAGGTATCTGAAATGTTGGGCTGGAGGCACCTCAGGAGGTCTGTAGTCCAACCTTACATCTGAGGTATGATTACAGCAGGTCAGCTGGGATTTTCTCCAGCCAAATCTTGAAAACCTCCAAAGACTGAGACCCTGCAGCCTCTGTGGGAACCTGTTCCTCTACACCACGACCCTTTTACAGGACGAGTTTCCCCTAAGACCCAACCTGAATGTCCAAAGCTGGTTTGTGGTTGTTGCCCCTTATTTTGTCACCTGCTACAACCAAGGAGAGTCTGACTTCATCACCCCCATCCTTCAAGTAGCTGCAATTTATTATATGAAGAGTATCACAATGACAATATACCACCATCTGACTGTTGCCAGAAAATGTTACAGTGGGCAAAGGAACACAGCCCCACAGTCAAACAACATGACCCTGAGAGAAGGTTGCAGGGAAGAGGTTGGGTGTTTTGACTCATCAGCAATGATGCAGCAGAGAAACAAGTTACGGAGTGTGATCTTTGTGCAGCATTGCACAAGAGAGGTGGTGTTGAAGGAGTGCTGGTGGGCACTGCCCTTGCAAGTGAAATGCACCCCATGACCTGCAAAATCTTCTCCAGTGGAGCAAGTGTTCATCGCTCCTCTGAATCATGGGGCAGATGACAACAGCTAAAATGTCTGATGGGCTTTTTGAATCAAGCCTGGAGATTACATGGGAGGAGCAGGGTGCAGCAAGGCAGCTTGACAGCTGGAGTAAGATGCAAAGTCATCAAATTCAGTGCTGTCAAAGCTTTCTACAAAGAACTTGCTTGCACTGGGTCAGAGGACTCCCTTGAGTCCCAGCAGCAGATCCAGGTGACATGATTTGTGTCCTAAAGCCTCTTTGTTATCCCTCACTGAACTCAGGCTCAAAATCCATAAATTCACCTAAGCCAGCACTGGAAGGGACTTTTGGAGAATTTGTCAAATTTATTCCACTGCCTCAAAACAGGAACAGCTCTCCTAAAGCACAGTTTAGCCAACCTGCTCCTTGAAACTTCCACTGATGGAGACTCCGAGCCCATCCCAAACCATCTGTTCCACTGCTCCGCTCCTCTGGCAGTCAGAGGTTAGGAATTTTTTTCCTAACACTTGTTTCCCTTGCTGCAGTTTGAGCTCAGCACTTCTTGGCCTCCTACCACTGGCCACGGAGAACAGTTCCCTCCCTTCCCCTTTGCAGCTACCTTTGACATACTCGAGGACTGTTATTTCTCCTCGCAGCCATCTCATCCCTAGACTAAACAACCTCATTTCCTTCAGTCTTTTCATGTTTTCTAGGTTTCTGCTTATTTTTTGGTGCTTTTCTCTGGAGTCTCTGCAACTGTTTCCTATTTTCGGTAGAGGGGAGCATCCTGGATCAGGCATGGCAGAGCTGAACATGACAGCTACCTATTAAAACTCCTTAGAGAGAAGAGAAAAAACACACACTTTGCTTAATACCCATTTCTTTTTATTTTGCTGCAGAGTTAAAGGGATGTCCCTTCTTCTCCCCCTGCTCTATAATTTCATCCCAATTAGCACAGTGTCAAACCTCACCTGGTAGCCCAACCTTCTGAGCAGCCTAAGACTTCTCTGCTCCAGTGGTCCTACTTCAGCCCACATCCTCATTTAATGAGGACATCCTTGCTATGCATCTTTGAGTGGGATATGGAGGATCTACTTCAGGGGACAAAAGAAGCTCATCATCAGGGAGTTACGCCTAGGAATAGGGCTGTGATCAGTAAATCAGCCTGTTACACCCCCCATAACCTCTTCTGCTCACCCCATCGGACAGGAGCAGATCTTCTGATGACCTTGATGAAACTGCTTTTGCTTGTTGTAAAAATGACCACTGATGCCCAAAGCCAGACTCTCCCCCCAGTTAAACCAGTGTGTGTGTGGGGAAGCACTAAAGGCTTGTAAACCCAGTGCAAGATGAGAAGCTTTTGTTTTAGTCAGAATTGTAGACATGCATCTCAGCCAGACAGAAAACACTCTGACTTCACGGTGCATAAATGAACAGGCAAAGCACACTGATTTAATGATAGCATGCTAAGAGCTCCTCTACAACAACAGCAGTTATTTTTTTTCATTGCTTTCCTGCCAGAGAGCCCACCCCCGAACCCCATCGTGCCGGTAGCGGACAGACACAAAACGCCACTCTAAACCCACGTCTAACTTGGGAGACAACAGACAGGCACGTCCAGCGGGGGAGCACCAGGAGACAGTGAGTCAGTACAGACCGGCACAACATGCGCTGGTCTCAGCTCATCGGTCACACAACTAAAGCCAAGGGTTTTGTTTAGGGATTGGGGTTTTAAAAATTTTTTTCATGGGTGTTTTAAGGAGGAGAATTAAAGGACAGCTCTGTGCTTTGTGGCTGTCTACAAGGAGACCCTTCCATGCATGAAAGTCAGAAGGGCAGAAGGTGAGCACAGACTTTTTAGTAGTGTCTGTAGCGATAGGACAAGGGGTAATGGTTTTAAAGTAAAAAGGGTTGATTCAGACTAGATATAAGGAAGGAATTTTTTACGTTGAGGGTGGTGAAACCCTGGCACAAGTTGCCCAGAGAGGTGGTAGATGCCCCATCCCTGGAAACATTCAAGGTCAGGCTGGACAGGGCTTCGAGCAACCTGGTCTAGTGGAAGATGTCCCTGCCCATGGCAAGGGGGGTTGGACTAGATGAGCTTTAAAGGTCCCTTCCAACCCAAACCATTCTGTGATTCTATGAAGGTACAAAAGTGTTTGTCTGAAAAAAAAAAATCAAGCAAGCGGATGATGGAGCTTGGTGTCCCAAGCAGAATGGAGGTGGAAGGTGGTATTTTGGTTTCTCTGTTACTTTTGACCTTCAGTTGTTTGGTTACCTTTTATTATCAATACTACAGTAGCACCTATAGGGCTCATCAGAGGTCATGGCCAAACTGCCTAGGGTCTACATGAACCCCTGTCCCAGTTATGAGCACAATTCATCTCAACCTTGAAGCAGTCATTATTTGATCATTTCAATGTCCCCCAACAGAAGAGAATATTCCCAGCTCTTTCCCAGAGCACTGTACAAAGAGGTCCTACCTAAAATATCCCACAATCTCACATAAACGCAATCCTCTGAAGTGAAACCAAGCAGGTCCTGCTGTAAATACAGATTAATGCTGTGAGTATCAGACGTGGAGAAAAGTCCCCTTCCCCAATCGCTCTGAAGTTAGAAAGAAAATTTAGCACCTTCCCCTCTTGTCAAGGATCTCCTTGAAAAGTAAAACCAAAACAAAACCCAGCTTATAAAAGCTGAGCATTTCAAGGACAGCGTCAGCAGCACACCCATGTGCAGACATGTATATTTGAAACGCACTTGTCAAATTAAAAATAAATCTATCGTCTTCCCTGTGTCAATACAGCCAGAGCAGGAACTTCAAACCTGATTAGCAGCATCCTGCAGCCTGAGATTCCTCCTTTGAGGTCTCAAAGCAGAATATAAACTGAAGGCATAAGGAAAGCAGCAAAGCCAGCGATTCAGCGCCTTCCCTTTGAGTCCGTACAAAAGCCGGTGTAACACCGTGGTGGCTGAACACTCGCCTTTTGTGCATGAAAACCAACGTCCAACCGTGTGGGTTTGTTGCAGATGAAGGCAGGTTATAGGGGAGCAAAGCCACCAGCCTCAGGCTCTACCATATCTACCTGCTCTGAACCATTATCGAAGAGAACAACTTGATCAACGCACCAACACCCTGAATGCACAATGCAGTTACATAAATATTATTATATTAATAATAATGCATTAAAAAGCAAGGGGATGGGGTACCACCGAGTGAGACACAGTCCAAGCTAAGGCCAACGTTTTCAAATCCAGCCACCGATGCAGGAAGCCGGCACAAGCGGCGTGACTGGAGGGGAAGTCCCACTGACCACAGCGTTGGGACCACTCCGGCCCCGAGATCCCCTCGAGTGACATCGGCCGAGCATCGCTTCCTGCCCCGCGGAGGCTCCGTGGGACAGCCGGGCACATCTCAGCACGGCCACGTTTCCTCTTGGGGGAATGAGGATGTTTTGAAAACATAGGTGGCTTGCAAAGCACTTTGGGATGTATCTGGATGAAAAGCGCTCTTATGCACATCGATAATTAGTACTAACCGCCGGCGTGTCACACCCTCATGTAGAGCATTTAGCAGATTTATTCAGCGCTTGCTGGAATGCCGGAGCACAAGCTGGATATTCAGAAGGCGATGTGAGTGCCCTTTCATGGGGCAGATGCTGGGGAGCTAATGATGTTTGATGAGTTAAGGCCACTGGTGACTCAGGATCAGCAATTAGTTGATTTCTGCAGGAGGAAGGTGCTTTGCTCCATTAAGCTAAAAGCATCCTCCACAGTTCAGCATGCACCAAGTCATTCTGCCCATCTCCACAAAGCCTGCCTACATACATCAGGGGATTGATATTTCCAACGTAAACACCCGGTTTTACCTTTGTCTCTAGATATGGGGTGGGGACAGGGAGCAAAAGAACTGGATTCCCTCGCAGCTCCATCCCGCAGCCAACCTGACCCTCCCTCGAAGGGGCTCAGGCACACAAGGAAAGGACTGCCAGGAGCGACCGGGCACGCAGATAAATCACAGAATCATTCAGGTTGGAAAAGACCCTTGGGATCATCGAGTCCAACCATCAGCCCTACTCTCCAGGTTCTCCCCTACACCATATCCCCCAACATCTCATCTAAACGACCCTTTGCGAAGGGAGGTGGCACCACCAACGGCTACGGGGCTGCACCCGTACCGGACAAGGTTAGTAACACCGGATCACAAATCAGAAACTGCTCTGGCCCTGCCCCAGCCTGTCACAGGAGACTACAGACATCCACCTCCCTCTCGAGGGTAAGCTGCGATGCTTCCATCGATCGGTAACAGGCACTTGGGGAGACACCAGCTGTGCTTGTTCTGCTTGCCGTTCCCAAAACACACGTGGGCAAAAGCAACGGGACCAAAGGACAATCTGGCTTCTGGGACCCCCCCACCCAGAAGGGAGAGCACGCAGCTCTCTCCCCGAGGCTGCGTCCCAGTCAACCAAAGCCTGGCAGAGGTTGGTCACCGGAGGCAGGGAGTGGGACCCCAGCTTCAACCCGGAGAGCGATGTGCCGAGTCATAGGATGGCAGCTCGGTAGCCGCCTTTCTGAGCTCTACGGCTCGTGGCACATGGCGAGACCGTCAGGCGCAGGGCGCAAAGAACTGTTATTTCTTTCAATGAGTGGGGAATGTGACAGAGCTGGCATTTGGACCCTCTTTTTACAACTTCTTTGAAGTGTTTGATCTCAGCCGCTAATGACACAAAAGGCTATCGAAGCACTACTGGTGCTATCTTCAAAGGGTTGGAACGTTAAATGATTAATAGGAACCGTGCGTGGGGAGGGGGGAAGCGACCGTTATGGGGGTGTTGGGGAGGATCCAAGATGTATTATTACCTTTGCTCTGTGGGACAAAGGTATTCCCCACCTCCCCCAAAACGCCCGACTTCAAAGGAGGGGCTGTGCCAGTGGCAGGTCCGGGGTGAGCCCGGCCACCGCGGGGAGCGGCAAGAACCGCCCCAAAAACGGGTGCCCGGTGCTGCCGCGGCCATCACCCCGCTGCGGGGCAGGGGACGAGCCGGGGAGGGGGGGGGGATCAGAGATGCTCCCACCCCACCTCCCCCCCCCGTTTTCCCCAAGCAACGGGGAGCCACGACCACCTGCCCGGGCAAGGGGCACCCCAATCCCTGCCGAGGCGGCGGCAGGTGCAGCCGGGGTGGGGGGGTGGGGGGGGGGGGCGGGTAGGGGGGGCGTCGTTTACCGGGGGAAGGAAAAGGCGGGGAGCCGGTCTTTCTCGGAGCCCCGGGGTAGAGATGAGGTGGGGTGGGCTGAGACTTACGTATCTCCGTAACTTCTTCTCCGGCGGTGACTTTCGGAGCCATCCCGAGCACACCACCTCCCCGCCGCTCATCGCGGCAGCCGGGCGCTGCCTCCCGGCGCTCAGCGCCGGCAGCGCCGGCCCATGGAGGGCGGTGGGTGGGTGGGTGGATGGATGGATGGGTAGATGGATGGATGGATGGATAGATGGATGGGGGGGGGGGGGGGGGGGGGGGCGATGAGCGCCTCCCCCCGCCGCCGCCACCGCTCGGCTGCGAGCGGGGAAGCAGGAAACTGGCTCCTTCCCCGGCTCACCACGCCTCCCGCCCGGGCCGGCGCCCCGCCAACCTCCTTTAAAGATACAAACCCCGCGGGGAAGAGGGGCTGCCCGCCCCCCCGCAGCCTCCCCGCCGTCCGGGTGGGGCTCCTCTCATTCCTCCCCCCTCCCCAGCACTCATACAGGACCTATACAGAAACTTCATACAGAGCGCAGCAGGTGATCTGCAGCAAATCAAAGTACCCCCCCACCCCACTCCCACCCCATCCACTGTAAGGTTTAATCACCCAGGACCCTTCCCCTCTCTCGAAAAGGTCCTTCGCACCCCAGAAAGGACAGGCTGGCTTTGGCCCCTCTGCGCTCCGGGGCTTGTGTGTGAGATGAAGGTGCCAT
Source organism: Strix aluco (assembly GCF_031877795.1). NCBI lineage: Eukaryota > Metazoa > Chordata > Aves > Strigiformes > Strigidae > Strix > Strix aluco. The sequence goes on along the minus strand of NC_133932.1, from coordinate 133,734,909 downwards.
AGGAAGACAAAGAGGTTGAGCAAGAAACAGCCAAACACCAGCAATAGCAAAAACCCTCCTGGAGTGGGGGGGAAAAAAAAAAAAAAAGAAAAAAAAAATTGAGGAGAATCGATAAAAGCTTCATATTTTATTATTGATTTTTAAATAATGGAGCAGTGCCCACTGAAAGGGGATTTGACTGCCACTGGAGTCTCATGCAGACAAGCTGGGTTTCTATTACAGCGTATTATACCCCGGCTGAGATTAACTATCATCTTCCAGATCTAGAAACACTGTACATTTAAAAGTCTGATCCTCTCCACAGCTCAGGCAGCAATAAAATTTCCCTCCATAGCCCTAAGAGTGGGATTATGCTCTAACCCTCCTTTCACTGCACCCTTAAAAGCAAAAACCTGGGCATAGCACCCATAAAAGCTGAGTTCTCGTAGCCCACGACATGCTCACGTTGCCCACTTATTAGGAAAATACAATTCGGGTTTGTTTGATGGGGATGGATTTCCAAGACCTGTCTCTATATGGCAGCTCTGCCCCAAACCTGCTCGGGCACATTCAGTCATCCCTGCCTCAACTTCCCTGCCTGTCCAACCTCTGTGGGCAGGGACGGTCCCTCCTTAGGTGTTTGTGCTGTCGCTGGTGCAATAACAACTCCGTGCTGGCTGGATGCTCTACTGTATGTCAAACAACAACAATCTTTATATAATGCTGCTCGTGTGGGGATCTTGCATCACTTGAGAGTAGTAATTACAAGTCGCAGTGCCTCTGGGAGGTAGGCATGACACCTCTTTTCAAGATGGGGACAGCACGGTTCAGCCATATGTTGTTTATCATCTTTATGAATACATAAAGGAGGGGAATAACCCCTTAAAGAACAAGTATGTCATTTGTTGGGAATGTATTTTCTCAACAGCTTTTTCTTTTTCTGCCAGTGAAACGTAAAGGCTAAAAAAAGGTTTTTCTACCTTCTCACTGCCCAAAGGAAGGGCTTGATCCTATTTAAGCGCTGGGCAACCTCTGTGCAGACGCCGGCTATGGACAGATCAGCTCGCCCATCTCTGCCAGTGCGGCGTGTGTGAGGGAGCTGAGAGGAGGGGGGGACGGAGAGGCCAGTTCTGTGCTGGCACCAGCCAGCGTTGCCTTATTCAGTGCACTGGAGCTGTATCAATTTACACTGCATGAGAGCGAGAGCCTCGCCCGCAGACTCTCCTGGGTTAGAGGCACTTTGCGCATTGGCAGGGAAAACTGCGTCCTGGTGACCTGCACTTGAGAGATCTTCCCAAAACCCAGGGCAATTTCAGGGAGGCCGGTGACCTACTGGGGATTTATAATGACTCAATCGAGAGCAGACAATCATGATTAATACGCAGGTATCGTGCAAAGCCATTCCATGGTGTATGTTAATGATTCACAGGTTAGGAATTCGCTCATACTGACACCAATGCAAAGTGGTATCAGTTTGAAAACCAGTTGGAGAGAACCCCGTCCGCATTTTTATGTTAACAACTTTCACCAGGCGGAGTTGAAACGCTTCATTTGGGCGATGGATGTTTAAAGAAATGCTCCATAATTAACATTGTGTGAATTGGAATGAATTATTCTACATATTCTGTGACAGCCTGTGGTTCATTACCCTGCTCCCTTGCTGTACTGTCCTTTCTCTTCGCTTATTCCCTATTCTGGATCACATTTACTGACTTGGTTATATCACAAGATATATCTGAATGGTGTCCAAAACATGAAGTACCCCTGTGAATTCTTTTTTTCATGCATTTGGTGATGCCTGACACACGTACGTCAGATTGCTGGGACTTTCAGATGGGAAACGGGTTGCATTTTCTGTACACTTAAACATGCTGCCATCTCAAATGTGAAATATAACCTCTGCGCAGAAAAATGCTCAAAACAAAGATGCTCCACGTGAACGTGCCTCCCCAATTCCACTGTGGCTGTATGCAGAGTGGGAACAGTGAGTTAATTCTGGCATCGGGCTGCCAGATTACATATGATCCAATGCATGTAATGTTACAATGCCTTATAATGCTGGCTCTACTTAAAGCATTTGGCCACGAAGACAACTATTACCCCCAATGCCTCTAGGAGTTAAAGAAGATGTCATGAACGCAGCTCCGATTTGGCAGCGCTTGCACGTTCGTAACAGTTTTACCAACTTCAAGCTGTTCCTCCAACCGGTGGCGGAGACTGAACTCAGGCTGGCCCCAGCTGACTGCGTAAATCTCCGGAGTCTGAGCTAACAGCCAGCAGCCTTGGCGGAAAACTGTGAAAACCACATCCCTGTGTTGGAAAAACGCAGTGAGGGAGTTATACAAAGCCATCGAGAATCCATCTCTGCCAGCAAGAGCAACTGAAGAGGGAACAGCAGAATTAGTAGGCATGGCAAGGGAGAAATTAAGAGATGCCATGTAAGAAATCATATTCCTCACACAAGGGTAGAGCAGAAAGAAAAACATTTTTTCAAGAAAAAGCCCTTGTGCCACGTGTTTAATGTGACAGGGTGCACAGAACAGTTACACTTTCTCCTGCAGAAACCTCAGGGGTTTTTAATCATAACCTTTAGCGTGCTTTCTTGTTCTTGTCTGAAACTGAAAGCTATGAAAAATCAGAACTTCTAAGAAAGAAACCACAATGCCCACCGCTTCTCCTGCCTGCTCCAAATTTATTTAAATAAGCTGTGCCATCTACTGGCAGAAGGGAAAGGTGCAGGCAGAGCAATTCCCCCCTAGCTCCGGGTCGCTGCTGTAAGCAGTAGGGATGGATGGAGACACAGGGCATTTCCTGTGAATTAGGGACCAGCTGGCTGAAATGCTTTGGGCTACTTACCCCAGCCAGGCACTAATCCCCTGGAAATGCCCTATAACTGAGGTTAATATAAACTGAAACATGCTGGGAGGCGGGGGGGAAAGGCTTTAAAAATCTGCTGTGCTGCTTGGTGCTACATGTCTGCTTTACAATTCTGAGCGAACGCTCGGTCTCATGAGATCCAGCTCCACAACAATACAACCTGACTTTATCTTCACGCAACAGTTCCTGCAGCAGAGCTAGATGGAAGCAGCTTTTTTTATTTCATCAAGAATTTTCAAGGTTAAAAAAAATTAATCGCCTCTTTCAAGAATTCGAGTCTTTTCAAGCTTTCCACCCTCTGTAAAAGAACACAGCAAGCCCCCCAGAACTACCGCAATCGAAGCCAAACCACAAGACGGTCCTTTCCTTCGCGTGATAGACAGCAGCTCCAGCAGCACTGGCTGCTTTCCATGAGCTGGGGAGGAATAGTAGCACAGGATGCTTTGATCAGATAATGAGACAGTTTCAAGCATCATCACTACAGTGTTCTGGCAAAGGCAGGGGCATCAGAGCTCTGATGCCTTAATAAAGAGTCAAAAAAGAGAGAAGGGAAGCGTTCAGCAGTGCTCAAGGTGCACACACTCCCTTGGATTTGATAACCCAGTTGCTAGTGGTGGTGATGGGAAAACAACGGATTAAGCAGGCTTTGTCCTCTCTCTGTTGGAGATCCTGGCAAAAACCAGCACATCCCATCAAGAATGGATGCAGACTGCTGGGCAGTATGGGGAAGGGGCTGGTGTGCTGAGCTGGATGGTGTCTGTGGATGCAGCCAGAGGACACTTCCAGTCCTTGCACCTGAAGTAATTATATGGGTTTTCCTATTCAGGAACCACAGTCCAAGCTGAAGCCCAGTCCTGCTTCCCTCAGTAAACTGGACAGTTAGAAATAATTTTGCCTGGAGCTGAGCTGGGACAGAACACTACTGAAATCTTTCTCAGTTTTGGGCCCAGGTAGAGCTTCTTCATGCTTTCCTTCCTTCAAGGATGGAGGAGTTCCTCATGCAAACTCTCCTGCCTGGATCCAGATGCATTTTTGGCAGCTATGTTTACCCTTTTCTTTTTCCACTTATGCTGCTTCTCCCATGGAAGAGAAGGAAAATAGGAGTTTTCCCATGTTTTTCTCACCTTCCCAAGACAGAAAACCATCGTAGCACTGCTTGGTGGAAAGAGTACCAGGCAGTGCTCCAGACACGGACACTGTTCTGATTTAAGCATAAAGGCTACTTCATCCTTGTTTTTTCCTGATGAGACCAGAAGCTCTCTATGGAAAGGACTCCCTGTACGGCCACTATTTGGCACAATGGGGCTTTGACCGCAGCTGGGCCCAGGGCAAGCAACCATAAAACAAATGATAATAAAACAAGCAGGGAGAAATCTTCGCCGGGCTCCCCTGGCTGTTTACCCAACCCTGGTATACTCTCACATCCTTAGGCATTACTTCAAGAGCAGATGGTGCTCTGTGGTAGAGCAAACGAGCAATTATCCTCCTGACACCCCGCAAGGCCTCCCCACATGCGATCGCAAGAAGTTACTTCACCCCAAGCTAAGAGCTGTTGTCTGGCTTTTCAGCATAATTGGATGTAATCAAGTTTAATTTGGTTGGTGCAGTAACTCTGAAGACTTTTGTAACTGGATTACTGCTGGCTCAACGGTCATGTGCCATTATATTTGCTGGTCAAAACAGAAGCCAGAATAAAAACAGATGCTTTCCCCTACTCCTCCTTCCAATGACACCCCTTCAGGATATGGGCTTGCACTGTACGGTCAATATAATGAACTAAAAATTCTATTAGAAGAAGGAAGTCATTGCTGTCATATTACATTCAGGCCTCTCCTAGAAAGTGTAAATTATCTATAGTATGTATCTCTACATTTGTTTACAAGTGCAGACCACACACAGCTTAGAGCTAAAACTACTGGAGCATGGACCTATGATGCACATGAGCTTTGAGACATATAAATCTTATTATCCTTACTGTACAAACAGAGAAGCTGAGACCACAAGTGGGAGTGAATGGCTGATGAGGAAGGAGTTCTTCAGGTCCCATCTTCTGCTGTACATCACCAGCTGAGAACAAGGAATATACAAAATGTTGTGCTTATAGCAGACACAGCTCTATAGGTGAGAGAGTGGCACCTGGTAAACGTAACAAAGCATAAAGACCTTATTTTCAGCCCTGCCCCAGCTCCTACCAGTACTAAGGCACTGACGGAGCATGTAAAAGCTTGTTCCCATCATACTTTAGGGCAAGTTTTGAAAATTCAAGAACCTGTGGTCTTTTCTAATGACCCCGAAATGCTGAGAGTTAAGACACACTGAGATTCTCCTGCCAGATGCAAACGGAGACTGAAATATGGCACTTTTTAAACTGTGAAAATAATTACTGGAGTAACGCATGAAGGTGATATGCTCTTGTGGTTTCAAAGCAATTTAGGCCATTTGGAAGCATAGAAAGCATATTATATTCCTGGCTGAAATGTTGATTGCATTTTAGACAGACGCCTCCTAAAATTCAGCTCGATTTTGAATTGCAGATCAACCGTAAAAAGACCAAAGTGCGAAGAGACTTCCCTAAGAGCAGCAGCAAAGGATGCTCTCCGGCTCCCAGTCCCCAAAGCTACGGAGCAGCCACCCTCACAGCTGAATGCTGTTAAGCCATAGATGCAGGCATATGCATCTCTGGTTTTGGCCAGATGGCTATTTTGAGTTTCTAATGATCTGGGAAATGAACACTTCATAATGTTCTATCTCAGAGGGTTTAGCATAAACTTTCTTCCTTTTTTCCATACCAGCAAGCACTGTTACAGATGGTACTAGATCTCAATCAGGGACTGGAGTAACACGGTGCTAAAAACACCATGTTTTAGCACATACTCCGAGGAGACGGCAATGTAATCCTGCCTGGCAAGCCATCCATCAAGTTCGTTAACAAATAGGCTCAGGAAATTTGTTAAATACTTGAACCCTATACTTCCTAAATCACCATAAATGCTAATAATTTATTAATGCCATTAGTAATAATGAAATCTGAAAGACTGTTTGAAGCCACTGTATAAACCAGGCCCTTGGATTTGATTTCCATGGTTATTCGTGTTTTGCAGGTAGCAGAGTTCAGACGTGTAGGGGGATACGGAAAAGCACCACCCATGCTTGTTTACAGACAGGCACCCAAAGCACACCCTGCCCAGCACTTGAGCTGCTGAGCAGAGCCCCTTCTTGGTGGCGACGATGCTGTGTACCTGCTGTTGGGCAGGCCTGAACACACATGGCGATTTATTTATATTAAACAACTGCAGAGGTCATTTCAAGTGCTTCACGGAGATGCCATCGCGTGACTCCAACCTGCCAGAACAAGGACTCACCAGTTACAGCGAGGCCAGAATCTCTGCAGTAGGTAAGTTCTTGCAGCTGGATCTCCTGCAGCTGCAAACAGGCTACCAGCTGAGCACTGATTTTTCATAAAAATGTTCTCCGCTCAGGCAGGGGAGCCTGGAAACCTAACCCTGATCCTAACTCTTGCTTCCCTCCACAGCCTCTGGCAAGTCCCTTCATCTGTCCCTGGCTTTTCTGCACTCACCTGGAGCATCACAGCTGCGTGAACTGCCCTGGTAGCACCGACACAGATTGGTCAGTAAGCCCTGAAGTTGCCTAGGGCAGGTGTCTAGCTGTCTCCTGCATGGACAGGCAGCCCGTGGCCATGCAGAGCAGCAGCAAAGCTGAGGGACAAGCAAACAATGGCAGACCTGTGTCTCAGAAAAATATGGATCCCAAGCCTGCTTCACAAGGCTTCATCACAGTACTGAGTACTTAGAGTCCAGGATCTTCAAAGGGCAACAAAGACAGTGCTGAATCCATGCTCACTTTGGAGGTAAAGAGACCATAGAAGTATTATCACAAAGCCATTGTGTCCAGGAACTGTAATTATTGTCCCCTGTGGCTGGAAATCTAGCAACTTTTGGAAGGCGTGGCAGATAGTACAGAATAGTCCAACAGAGAAACTTATGTGTTCACATGATTTATCAAGGCCACCACCCAGAACACGCTATGATTTTTTTCTGAGCAGTTTGTACATTTTTTTGCCAGCAACCCATATGATCGGTGACTTCTGAAAATTTAGACCTCCATTTTTACCTCACATACAAGTATCAGTGCATTAACCTGCTGAAGGCAGTAGGATATACAGCTACTGGTGAAGAGCAAAAAGCAAGATCAAGCTTTGCAAAGAAAATTAAAAATGTACTCTCTGTTGGCTGCCTCAAATTATTCAGAAAAAATCAATTGTGAGAGTAATAAAAATAAACAGCAGGATTGCTATCTTTGAAAGGCCTTGGGACATACACAGATAGATAAAAATCACTGAAGCACAGTCTAGGATCTTAGAAATGCCAAAAATGCATTTGAAACCGGATCAGCTGCAAACATCCTGCCTTGCTTCTGGTGTGGCAGCACACCCAAAGGCAAACAGAAGGAAGTTTCGTGGGGAGCCGCTGAGCAAGGATTTGGTTGATTTGGGTCAGTTCCATGGTTCTGCCACACATCTTCCATAACCTTGGGCAAGCATCTTAATTGCTCCATGCCTCAATCTCCCGCAGTAAAATAGTGTCAACAATAAGAGCAACAAGGATTCTGAAGTAATTTCATCCACATTTCACCCATAATCGAGCCTCCAATTTCTGATGGAGCTAGTATATGACTTTTAAATGGCCACACAGTCTTGGCCCTCTCTTGCCCTTTATGTGAAATCTCTCCCTTTACAGCATCTTTGCTGAATACCTTGTGCAGCGGACACAGACACAGCTGTAGGACAGATAATAATACATTTCACAGCAGCAATAAAACAACGGGAGCCATAATTTCTTTGAACTGTGGGTCAACCTTGTTGTTAGCCAAGTCTGTAAGAACTCGTATAGTAAATTACATACGTCTCTTTACCAGCAGGATCATAAAATAAAACTTTACAATTCTTCCAAAGGTCACGGCTCTGCAACAAACAGTAAGACAAAACAATAAATTTACCCCCAAGACCACCATTTTTGTGGCTTCGGCTTGGTTAGATCTGAGGAAATTAGAACTTTGACAATCTTTATATAAAGTCTTTCTTATTTCTCCTTTGGACCCATCTCCCAATTCTCCCTAAGCATAAGGCAGAGGGTAAAACAACAGTAATAATGGCTGTTACTGGTTTCAGCAGCAGCAAAGCCACATTTATCTCTATACACACATTTAACGGAAACAATGAGCAAAGTGTTTCTTGGCAAATTAGTCCCCTTCTCCCCCCGAAGAAAAACACATCTATAAGTGATTTCCAAAACAATCAATATTAGTCCAGCAAGCGAAACTGTACGTTACATTTCCCATCAAAGTCTTGGCATTCCCTCAGACAAGTGATGCTTTATAAATTACGACTACTACCAAACAAACTGGAGAGAGGACTGCTGAGCTGGGCATGTTGCTGCTTTTCCCTCAGGTCTGGGGGCCTGAATGCAGGTAATTCAGCTCAAATCCCTGCACCGGTCTGCTGCTTTTTAAACATTTGGCCCAGCGATGTATCTTTTCGTCTATGCTTGTACAGAAGGTAGTACAACAGTCCAAGATCTAGACACTGCCACAGCATCACAACATAAATCATAAGGGAGAGAACAGCAATCTCTACTACTGGCTTCAGAGCATGCATTTGCTCTCCTGTGGATTTAAAAACGAGAAGACTGAGACATGGTGTTAGTTCTGCAGGTATTATTTTTTTTTAATTAAAATGGAGTACTTTGGGATACTTTGATCCCGCACATAAAAATCTTAAGTGAAGGGATTATCTGATATTCATGAAGTGAAAACAAAGGTTTTCCTCTAAACACTCTTCTGAGAGGCTGGCATTTGGTTATGCAAAGTTTATGGCATTGCTCTTTCATTCCCAGCGGTGTTGCTCTCCCATCACTCTGTCCTAATGTTGCAAAGCCACAGTTACAGTAATCAATGACCCTGATTCTTTCTTCCGAAGCTCAAAGCGAGGACAGACCTGAAAAGAGGCAGTGCTGGCTACTGAGGAACTGAAACTTCAAGAAATACTTACTGAAACGATGCTAGCAGAGACTGAGCTGGCCACCTGGGCTTGAGAGCTGACTGCTTACCACAGTGAAGACACTCCCATGTAAGCTACTGCACCCCATGTTCAGGCTAAGAGATGATTCCTGTGTGCAAAGAATAAGAGTTTTTCATTTGAAGAGCTGTCACAGGTTTTATCTGGCTTCAGCCATTGCCAGAATGCAGACTCTAAGCAAAGATGTAGCAAGGAAAACGGCTTAAATCTAAGAAATTCTCGGTGCGTTTCCCTGCCTACATGTCCAAGAGGAATGACCTCCCTGTCCTCCAGATTAACTTCCGTTTCATTCTGGGAGAGGAGATTCGAAGGAAATACATGACATTCCACATGGAAATCCCAAGGAAAACATGTTGCATTCCTTGGCAATACCAGCCCATGTTATATATACATAGCACGAGGTGAACAATGCCAGCCTGGAGGGAGAGAGCGGCTCCCACCCTTGCTGGGTACCCGTAAGTCAAGCTTCCCACAAGAACGCCAGTCTCAGTATTAACCCTAAGCAGTATCATCATGCACACGGGCCTCAGCCTCTACCTTCCCCTCTCTCCCACCGCTAGGAAAAACAGCACATGTTGAAGGCTGTTTCCAAGACTGGTCAACCCTTTCTTCTCCCTTCTGAGCCTGAATGTTCATCTGGTTAGTTCTGTTGGGAACAACCCTGCTCTCCTCCTGCTTCTTCTGCCAGATTATTGGAGGTAGCTTTTTGGATGAGCTTTTAGACCCAAGGGCAATGCCCTCTTGGCTCAACCCTGTGGATCTCCAACTCACAGAGTACCTTTAAATGAAACAGAAATACATGTAGAAGACGGGGAGACTGCTCCTCTTGGACACCTAGCTGGAAACACATGAAGAACCACTCATGGTACATCCTTATTACCTCCTTCTTACCATAAACCTTCATATACCTACCCATTTACAAATCAAAGGTTCAACCTTTCCCTTCTGTCCTGCAACAACCTCTTACCAAGGCAAACAATGAAGGGTGGATCACACCAGTTCTTGGTTCTTGCAAGCTGTCACCTCCTACAAGGCCCTAACAGCCACTCTGCAAGCCTGTTCGAAACAGTCCTGCTCTCCTTCCCTGTAACGTGTGACTTATGCCACATCATCCTACCACTTTTTGGCACTTTCCATTGTCTTCTTCTCTATACCTTGTTTTTCACCTGTCGCTTTTTAGCCCCATCAGATCTGGCATCTCACAGCACGATCAACCACCTCCCGCTGACAACAGCCCACTGATGCCAAAAACAACACAGCCAGCCCAGAGCTGCTGCAGGGACGAGAGCAGAGTGGACGGGAGATGGTTTTGCCATCCACCCACTCTGTTTTCAGCAGATGGGCTTCCAGTTCAAGCACTCTCATTTACAGCAACTGTGACAGAACCAGTGACTAAGGATCTCAATAAGGACACCTGCTCATCGCAAGTTATTTAGGAACATGGTATAGATGGAGCTGTTTGGCAGCTGTTCTCTTTCCACATCTTTCTGCTGAGAGAAGTAATTCCAAAACATAAAGGCCAGCAGTAACATTTAAGACAACGCATTAAAAGGAGAGACGGTCCAAATGCAGGAAGATACTCGGGCATCTGATGTAGGAACTTCTCAGTGGTATCAAAGTCAAGGCAGGTGCTTGAACCGATTTGTGGAACCAGACTTATCAACTCAAGGCTGGACTGGGAAATGCAAACCAGCAAACGCACAGTTAACACCTGCCTAATCAAGCAGACAAAAGAGATATGAAAAAAAAAAAATCTCGATATGCAGGGGATGTCTCAGTGCACGCAACAAACCCCCCAAAGTAATGACCTTGTGATGATGTTGTTTGCATGATCATAGCACGTAAAAGCCCCAGCCGTGGACCAAACTGAAACAAGGCAGGTGCCACATGACATAAATATGTATTTTTAGATGCTGCAGGTGCAGTATTATACAGCCCTACCCAAGAGAACTGTGACTGCAATATTACCAGTGCAATGCTAGTTGATAACTATTTTTCAATCTCTTTCATCTACTTGGAAAAGAAGTCTCAGGGCTGTTCTGCAGCCACTTCATGTTGTATGTGCCAATTTACACAGGGTTCATTAGCAATAAGGTTGTTACTTTGCTTTTTCTCTTTATATATGTTGTTTACACTGCAGCCGTCTTGGGCTCCAGAGTAGTAAGCACTATGCAAATAACCATTTGCTGGATTGTGATAATTTGGAAGGGAAGAAGGATGCTGGAAACCCTCAGTTCAGTCTCAAATAAACCACTGGTTTCCAATTGCCTTAGGCAAGTCACTTGATCTTCCCATAATCCTGCCTTCAAAACAGAAATGAGTATTTCTTTACCTGGCAGAGAAGCTGAGAGCATAAACCCATTGAAGACTGCAAGCAGTTCAGATCCTATAGTGATAAGCAATTACTTAATACATATGCAGTGCTTGGGAGATAGGTTTGTTGTTTCAAAATATGGACAAAACTGCTTGGTCTGATGAGCACATGAGAGATTTTCTCACTAACAACAACAAAAAAGCAAAGCAACAACAAAAAACCACCAACAAACTGCAAGTTGACTCTGGAGAGATGAATGAACTCTCATCTAACTGAACATTTCTTCCTGCTATGAACATGTGCTCTCTTGGAGACAGAAAACAGATATCTCCCACAGAAGTTGTGCAACTAATTTGGGCATACAGAAAAGGAAACATCTACCAAAGACACTGAAGGAAACACTATGATGCTGAGTGCTACAGTTTTATAACAGAAGAAGAAACCAAACAGAGTTACAAAACAACCCAGTGCACATCTTTATTGATGATTCACAAAATCAAACATCATTCACCTAATTCACTCCAGCAGTTCCAGTATGACATTTTTCCTTGGCTGATTTTTCCAAGGTAAACAGTATTTGCTTTTAACTTGAGGTGGGGAGAATCATGCTTTACAGTTGCTATTTTGTAAGAGCAAATGCATCACAGCCATGACAATACTTCGCAATTTTATAACACTCAATCTTCAAAGCACTGTTCAGGCATTTAATTAAAGTCTATTAAGCCTCACAGCAGTCCTGGCTCCCAGTCCATTTTAGGTCACACCTCCTTATTAATATCTCACATAAAACCCCCACTACCTCCCAGCAATGCTTATTCAGTACTTCTATGGCTTGCACTAGTCTCACCAGAATCTTAACCCTTTAGTTAAGTGGGATTTAATACTGCTGAAGCACACCGAAGACATGAACTCCTATCAAATTAACTGCCAGTATGCTTCCATAATCTTACCAGAACATATATTATTTTCGATAAACCGGTATTAAATTTACCAAAAGTTTCACTTTTCATATAAAAATTATCTTGATTTGCCACTAAGACACATTTAGTCATATCCTAGTATGTTATATACATACAGTCACACTCGCAGCTTTCTCCACATCGAGTCAGCTGCTGAGCTACAGTAGACAGGAGTGAGAAAACCTGGGGAAAGGAATAACATCTTTGATATTGTCAACTCCCAAGATGTACTGCAGGTAGCGTTCAAACCCCATTCCGAAGCCTCCATGAGGAACTGAGCCGAATTTTCGGAGGTCTAGATACCTGTAATTTAAACAGACAGTTACATTTGCAGCACGGTTATGCTGATGTAATTACAGAAAGCTTTTTATCTAGGGTTTTGCTTTCCATCTTAATTACTTCCCTTTGACCCTAACCACTGTGGATTTGTGCCAACACAGCCGGTGTTGGTCAGAGGTGTGAAGAGGCGCGGCTCCCTGACAGGCAGAATCGTATTAGCAGAAACCCCAAGTGCAAACGCATTTAAACCAGCGTGGCCATGCCTTGCCAATACGCTAGAGCCTGTTTTGTTTAGGAGCAAGAACTCATTTGGGTACAAAGAACAGCTTGAATATCACAGCTCTGCTCATATTGAGAGCATCTCTGTAAGTTCTAGTATCTAAAATTTTCCTACCAGAGGCACAAACCCAGGTTCCTACAGAATCACAAAGATTTCTGCTGTCAGAGGTGGAGTTGCCTGCTTGGGTTTGTTTAGCCCTTGCCATACTGGTGCTGAAATCTGCCCTATAATAAATTCTTTCATTTTCTGTCTTCTTTTCAATAGTCTAAGTCATGTCATTTCCAGTAATTTCTTCAGAAGCCTCAATAGGTCTTGCTGTCTGATGAATATTCCTTCACGTTATTTTTTTTTCTTTTAAGGTAATTACAATGGCTTTTTGTTACTTTTTCCCCAATCACTTTTACAGACTGATTCATTTATTTCCACAGTAAGTCAGCAAAAAATCTTGGACATACCTTCTCCAAAAATGAGATCTGGAACAAGACATTTCATTTTGGAGAAAAGCACTTGTTGTGCGCAGGAAACTCAGAAAACATTTGGAAGCAGATATTCCAAATTTACAGGTGTCAATGAGATTATGATGGTTCTTCTTTAGAATTCCCCATTTCCCATCTGGACTGTAGCTGACGTGATACACAGAATTATATTTGCAGCTATAAATTGTCACCAACAGTTTTATTTTAACAGGAATGAAAAACATCTCAGTGGTTCTATTGATTTATAGGGCCACTTCTGAGCTTGCCGAGGCCACAAAGTTATTCTTCTTTGTATGAATGCACTAGTAAGGGATTGAGTGATTCCAGATGTATTACATGCTTCTAATCTTTGTGTATGAATATTTTATCATCCCAGTTTAAATAAAAAAATCAAGTACACTTAAATATAAATGTGTATGTATGTTTTACTACTTAGGCAGTGGAGCAGAGGGGGAAAAACACTGTGGAAAAAAAAAAAATGAAGACTGGGTTGGTTGTAATAAATGACTTCCCAACTTTTAACTACTGTTAACAAACTGCAAGGAAAAAGTATATTTCTGTGTATATATATTTTTTCATATATAGTAATGTGTAAAATATACATTATAAATACATACATATTTAAGCAAGTACGCTTAAATATGTAAATGTATGTGTGCTTGCTTGGACTTCAGAATTTTGTTGGCTTGAAGACTACATTTTAACAGAGTGAAGCCAAAGCAATGCCCCTGATCACCTCTACTTGCAAAATAAAAATACTCTCCAACAAATTCTACAGCTGCAAGAGATCACCTGGCAGACTCAGTTTGACAGTATGCCTTTTATACCATGAAATACTATTTTTCCTTGCAGTTTGCTAATAGTAGTTAAAATTTGAGAGGCCATTTATTACACTCAATCCAATCTTCAGGTGTTTTCCCCCCAGTGTTTTTTCCCCTCCACTGCCCAAGTCGTAAAACCAGAAGCAGAACTTCACAGGATTACAGAACTTCTTGCCCCTTCCTACTAGCCTTGAGACACGAAGCACAGTTACGCCTATCCTGCAAGCTGAACAGCAGGCTCAGGAGTGGGACATACATTTTCTGATGCCTGGGACCCACATGCTTTCCATCTGTGCTGCTGGGTGTTAGCTTGGCTTGCTAAGGCTCAGTTGTAGCCACCCCACACCCTGTGATGAAGATTATGCTTAGGATATGACCACGTAGGCTGTGCAACAGCATGGTGGTCTTCATCTCTACCCACTTCATACAGATTAAGAAGAACTTGAGTTTCTGCTAATACATTGGGAACTGCCCCCGGGGAGCTCCACTTAGCAGCTTTTTAAGGCTTTGCAAAGGAAGATGATGGGCAGATCTGATGCTGAGAGTGGTGACTTGTGAAAAATAAGACAGACCTTGTAAATGTGAGGGATATGGGTGCTGGCCGTGGAAGATCGATCTGTACCAGCTCAGTAGTTCTGAGCAGAACTGGCAAACCAGCTGGTGACAACTCTAGCTGCAACTAGTAATATAAATAACAGAACAAACATTTCTGATGACGTCTATAAGCATATCTCAGCCTGTGCAAAGACAGTTGAGACTAAGCCTAGCATATTTTCTCCCCTTCTGCTGGCAACAGAGTTTATAAAATCATTGTAAGGAGATGAAATAACTCAGCTTCTTCCAGATGAACAATAATAATAAATTCTACCCTTGCTTATCCAGGACTTTCATCTGTAGATCTCAAAGCACTTTGAGAAGACATTTTGGCAAAAGGAGCGAAACAAAACCCATTAAAGTTAATGGAAAAAGTCCATTGAATTAAACATGCCGAGGATCAAGACTGTGAATCCTTTCTGATGACTGTGCTTAGAAGCAGCAAAGGAATTGAGAAATGTTCCATTCTTCCCAGATGAAAGAAAAAGTAACTGCCTGCAGATGAAGAGAAAATTCCCTTTAGGCCAGAAAATGCTCCCTGAGGTTTTCCTTCATTCAATAGTCTCCAGACATTGGATGTTTCTCACCTAAAAAACAGTCAGGAACTAGTCTAGCTATTTCTCCTAGTAGTTCATACTTAAGAGGAGAGCTGAGCTCTCCATTGACAGCTGGGGGACTGTGCAACATTATTCCATGGGGGAAATAAGTTTCTGCGACCCCAGCTAGTCCCAGCATTCATGTTCTGGACCTGGAGGACTGGTAGTCCTTCAGAGATTTGAATCTTACTAAAGTATGTACTGCAACAACGTCCCCCGGCAATGAATTCCAGGAGCTTGTTACGTGCCAAGTTAGAAGAGCATTTCCTTTCATCCTTTTAAAAATCTATATCCTTTTATCAACATCACGAGCCCCTGTGTTGCATGGCAAGGCACTATGGAGCTCAGTGCTCTCTTAGTGACCATTCATAAGCAGAATGTATTCTTTTCAGTTTCCTTTCAAAACAAATATAATCTTTATCTTTTATGTAACCCCCTTGTTATACTGAAGCCTCTGCAGCTAGCTTGAAAAACGTAAGGCTGAAAGCACAAAGATATTGCAGTCCATGAAGCTGAATATTCTACAAGAAAAAAAAAAGGAAAAAAATTAGGGAAATAAAAAACTACTAGTGAAATGACATTTGAAAGACCATTCTGTTGAATGTTTCAGGAAATAAACATGCAAAGCATCCCCAGGTTCTGATGCTGGGTAAAACTCTGTCTTTGGTTTCAGGCTGCTTCTGCTCTGCTACAACTTTTTGGGAATCCACAAGAAAAGCTTTCAGGGAGGTCAACCTAAAACACTGCCATTGCCACCAGTGGGGTTTGGGCACAGTTTGGCTGGCTTTAGCACTGACGTTCTGCCTGCTTCCATATGGCCCAGCACAGCGCTCGGGTTTCTCCCCAAAGCAGGAGTAATAGGACCAGGCGGCTACCAAGGAGAGCGATGGGCTACCTGTCACTGGGCTCTGAAGGAGGTTAAAGGATGATACGAATGCCATCATTGGCTATGGATTGCAAGTGGCTCACCAGTGCTGCTGTTCCTCAACTCCAACTCCTCCTTTCTACCTTGACACACAACAGAACACACTGGCATTCAAGCTTCCAAGGAAATTAGAAATTAAAGAGCCCAACACAGCTCAATCTTCATCTAGAACAGGAGCAAGGCCAAGACAACATAGTAATATCCATCCTAAGACAGCAGATAACACTGCTCTGCCACTGTTTACTTTCACCATCATTCCACCAGAAGATCAGAAAGGTACCTGGACTGTAGAGGTTTCAGTGTGAGGCCATCTTCTCCGCTGATGAGCACAATGATGATCAGAGTGAGGAAATGGGTGCCTTACATATAGAAAGACTGCCTGAAATGCTGCTCAAGCTGATGGTTGTGGGGACACGTCATTCATTACAAAGTACCTGTTTTGTTATTGCTCGCGCTAAGCTGGCACCTGGAGGCTGCAAACAGGGTCAGGTCCCCTGTTTACAAGGCAATATACTCAATACTCACTGGCCACAAAGAAAGCAAGTGACTTCCCAGAGTAAACTCTGATCGCTCGATTTTCCCACCTCACTTCCACAAAGCTCTCCAAGTCTAGCCAAGATCAGCATCTACAGCACTGAGCTCTTTTCTATCTACAGTTCAAAGGAAGGAGTGTGAAAATAAGATAAAATAACTCTGAAAAATCATGCCAAATACTTTTGCAACTCATATTCTTTATGGAAAGAAACCTGCACAACAGGAAAGATGTAGTGAACTGAAGAAGACTCAGAGAACTTTGACCACGTCCCTTTATCTACTTTTTTTGGAAAAGCTTTCTGAAAGGTAGGAATGGGCAGAAGCACAACAGTATTTCAGATCATCAGTTGCCTCTTCGCCCAACGATTCTCCCACAAACAAGGCACTCCTGAAGTTGTCCTGGAAGTAGTGACCCTCACAATATCCTCATGCTTAGTGGGAGAAGAAAACAGGTAGAAACAGAGATATGGCAATATATAAGGAATTTCAAAAGGGACCACATCTCACACAGCTGCCCATTCTAAAGTCAGCAAATATATTTAAAAAGGAATGACTCAACTGTTGTTCAAGGAGTTTATGAGCCAGCTTTGGAGACTAAATTCAATCACTAAATTGGAGAAGATTAATTACAGTCTCTCCTGCCACCTCCACTGAAAAGATGGATGCTGGCAAACCACATACCTGTTTTCTGGCAGATTCTGGACTGTAGTCCAGAAGCATCCAGGATTGCTCCTATCCTGCACCTTCCTAGGACACCAGACCCTGCTATGGTAGGGGGTAACAACAGTTTTAATCTTCTCTGGGAAGTTACATCATCTATGATGGGGCGGCGAGAACAGAGGAGGAAAGAGCCTCCAAAACGAGATCACAGGAGGAAAGAATTTCCAGAATGTGATTGCTACATATCACATGAAAATGCAAATGGCTGACAGGCAACGTCTTAATCTTCTCTTAAGGGAAGCATGAGGCAGGGCTGAAGGCTCTTAGTAGTGCTGAAAGGCTCTGTCACTGAACAGCAGACTTCCTCAGGCTATATCTCAGCATCTAACCACAAAACTGATCATCCTTGGTCAGGATAATCCTTCCCTCAGATGAAGTGATATGGTGTATTCTGGCCTATAAATGCAAACAATAAAGGAAGACATTTAATTCACCCAGTTTGCAAATGGATGACGCAAAGGTCTGCCATGCACTGGGCTGAGTTCCTGAGTGATTTCATATTGTGGGAAGAGGAAGGTGAACAATCCTACACTTACTCTGGTTTTTTTCAAGGCAGCCTCCCTAATGATCAACCCAAATACTGCAGGATATTTGAATATACTCTTCTAAATTTAAAATTCTCTGCACTATCACCCTCTCAGTAGTTGTGACAAAGTACATATCAAGAAACACTTGTCAAGAGGAACACTAAGATCCTTCTGTCGTTTTAATAGGTTAAACCATTAATTCAAAGGTTGATCTGTCTCCTCAGCAGGACAGTTTTAATTGCTTCAACCGCTTTGTTAGGGAAGATTTTTCGACCCAATTGCCCTGTCACTTGCAAAGGGAGTTATTCATAGAGCTGTTAAAGGTCACAAATTGCTTGTGGTTCTGTAACCTGTTTATCTCATGCAATGGCAGTCAGAATCTATTCAACTTTGAACACAGCCTAATGATTTAATATCAAAAATCATTATGGGTTGTAAATTAATCCACTTCATGCAATCCTGAAAGGAATGACCTGTGCTGTGAGTGGACAAATTGGGAAGGTAAACTAAGTAGCATTAGATTAAACTTTGTTTAAATGAACTGGCTGTTCCATCTAGACTGGCAGTGACTGCAGGGCAACTGGGCCAAGAAATGTCCCCTCAAGAACAGGATCAAAAAAAAAAAAAGAAATAATTGTTTAAAGAGTGCCAAAAGAAGAAATAGAGCTTGCAGACCAAGATAGTGTCTTACCATTGGTAGGCATCTGCGAGTCCTAATCTGTGGAACAAAAAGAAAACCCCTTGTAAGTAAAGGAACTGAGGAGATCCGCACAAGCAGCACTTGCCGCCTGAAGAGAATGCTACAAGAAAAGGGAGGGTCTGATGACTAAACTCGATCCAAAAAGGAAAGGCAGGAAATTAAGGGAAGACATGATCAGTGGTTGTCAGTTGTGGTAATTGGCAGACAATCTTGAACAGATTCCCAACATGCTTCTTAAAATGCAAAGTTTGTTTTGTCAACATGCAGGGTTTATCCCAGCTTCATGCAAAGACTTGTGCATATTCTTAACTTTAAGCATATCGGTAACCTCTACTTGTGAATGTTTGGAGAGTACAGGCCTGAATATTAAATTTACAATGACAGGCAGCCAACCTCGTTTATGAGTGAGTCAAACTCTCTTCACGTGTGTGGCTACATGGTTCCCCTTTCACAGCGCACAAAACCACGGAACACCCGTAGCTTTATCAATGTGTGTCAACTTCTGAAAAACTACTAAATAAAATACTTCTTTTTCTAATTGTCACCAGTGCACCCTCTCTTCTTTTCCTGTCCTGGCAGAACTAGAGCAAATTTATCGTTTTTTTTTTCCATTTCTCTGAACACAAACAGAAAGCTCTGTAGGCAATGAGAGACCACTTCTCTCATCTTCAGTGCACTGCAGCTAGCCCTGACTGGGACTTGGAAAGCTACGGTATGAAGTGTGTATGAAGAGACAATAATCCTGTTCTTTATCTCTCTTAGGTATGCTGGGTCGGCAGGAAGTAGAATTTAAAAGCCGTAACAAAGTATTTGGGCTCAGCAGATCAGATCCCAACTACTCAAAATTGAGAAAAACACATGAAAAGAGCTGTTATTTTTCCAGGCCATCTTCAATGCAGAGCTGTACTCGAAAGTCACTGAGGACACACCCCACTTGTAGCTTGAAATAATTCCTATGACTTTCCTGACAAACAAGAAAGTCTGGCTTCAACCTCCACATGGACCCCTCCTCCAACCCCACACCTTGAGGGCTGTGGACTCTAGATTTTACTGGCAAAAATTTCAAGTGAAAAAGTACAGCAGGCAACAACGTACTTTGCTTCAGCTGAAGAGAGTTCACAGGGAAAGCAGCAGGAAGCACAGGGAGTAATATCATCCTACACCACAAATTGAGAACCAATGTTCTGGTGATTTTAATTGCCCTATGCCTTTTGGATCCATTATGTTGAAATGGATTTTGCTCTTCTCCACTGACTAGATATATCTCTGTGAGCATGTGGCTGATTTAAGCAACAAATTTATTCCCAATGTGCAAATGGTGTTACTCTGGGATTAATGCTCATCCAGAATTGCTTTGCACAAGTGTATGACTGGCCCATATGGAAGGGTTCAAGACCAGGTTGAACGGGGCTTTGAGCCTGGTGGAAGGTGTCCCTGCCTGTGGCAGGGGGGCTGGACTAGATGAGCTTTAAAGGTCCCTTCCACCCAAAAGCATCCTGTGATTCTATGAAAGCTTCTTTTGAGCAATCAGACAGGATCCAGGGAGTAATTGTCTATGGAGAATTACCCCATCTATAACGTCAATTATTTTTAACTAAGCAGCAGCTTTGATATTCTGACACTGAATTTAGCCTGAAATTACTCAAAGTCACACGATCCAGAACAAAGCAGCAGAAAAAGAGTCCATATGACAGTTCAAATCCTGGGCACTTCCAGTGAAGCTTCCCACCAAACTGTTAACAAAGAACCATATTCTCTGAAATTATGCCACTGAGGCCAGCTGCATCACAGCTAGCAAAGCTTCTGCCCAAAACTGCAGTTCCTCAGTTACACAATGTGAGGAGAAATATCTTTAAGCTCTGTCTACGTGACAACTTCAATCTTTGCAATCCACTCTCAGCCACAAAAGCTGTGAAGAAAAGGCTCAAGGATGCAGTGCCTCACATCAGACCCTGTTCCAGACAGTCCCAGCAGAGCTGAGGCATTCTGCTGCCCTGGCCTCCTTGCATAAAACAAACTCTTCTTCTTTGATGAGCTAAAACAGAGAGGCAGTTTGTACACCTATTTATCTGAATAGGTGACTGCAAACTGGTAAAGAAGTTCTTGTGCTTCTGTTGTAGGTATCTCTAAGACAAAAATAGGCTTCTATTAAACACCATTAGTTGCCCTTCCACTCCTCTGTCTCGCCAACCACTGAGGATTGCTGAAACACTATCTCGGTCAGGTTAGTCTCCTGGCACCTGTGGGTCTTCCCTACCTCTGTAAGCGGGATTCAAGGAAGGGCAGTCGCTCCTCTCTCAAGCTGCCTCCACACAACTCCCCTATTCCTGGCACGAGGAGATCAACAGCTGCAACCTTAAGAGAAAGAAAGCTAATTAAAGTCATGCACATAGCATACAGAGTACAGCAGAAGATTGTATGGTTGTTTGTAAAAAGCTACTGTAATTCTTCCAGAGTCCAGGACACTTAGGTAAGTATTTGCACATGCTTGAAATGTCTCTGGTTGATAGGAGAAGGCTGGGAGGGAACTTTACATTGATAACCATCAGTTAAGTCTACAGAAAACTTGAAGAAGTGCAGTGATGTTCCAGTCTGAGGACATCTACAGCAGGTGGTGTGAACTGAATCCCACCAGGTTACTCTGGTGACAACCTGTGCCTGTAGGCAAGCCTGTGCAGGGTATAAAGAACCCAACAGCAGCTCACAAGGAAGCAAAGACACACAGGCAAGTTTTCTGAAGACCTGATTCCCTTAGAGTTTAAGCTGCTCTGATGCCGTAACTTGTGTTTGCCCCCTATCTGCCCCCACTCCTTGAGCCAGCTGTAGTGGTAATGACACCAGTGGATCAACAGCACTCATGCTGGATCCATGTCTTAGGATCCCAGTGTTACCACTTACGCTGTTAGGTTTGGCTGTCTCTTGGGTTTTGTTTTCTAGGGTTACTTTTCATATCCCACATCTGAACTGTTGCTAGAATTAAAGCCACTGAAGTGACAGTGGTACATGGTGGGGTAGCTGTTCTTTTTAGCAGAAGCAATGCTTTAGGTTCTCAGTTCAATTGTGAAATCACACCTTCAAAGCATGAGACTTGTGGAAAAAGAGCTTACTTCTTGTGCCCATCTGCTGTCTGGGGATTACATGGGTGCTACATTTGGATGACAACAGAATCATGGACTGCTGGGAGCCGTGCAATTCTAGGCATTTCATCTAGTAGTACAGAAGTTTACCAGGAAAACAAATAAACTATGGTAAACTTAAGGGACTTAAGCAAAAACTTAATGCTATCCAACTCCTTAATCATCCTCCTCCTGTTGTTCCTGCTCTGGGGATTTCTTCTCTATAACAGGAAAAAGGCTGGACAGGATCAGCTGATGGTCATGTCTTATCCCGGACTTCTTGAGTGGAGGCCTAGCAGAGGACTATGCTCATCTGTTTATCAGTAGGCTAAGACACATGCCTAGCCAAAAAAGCAGTGGAAGTGTGACCCATGGACTCACTGTGTGTTGAGGCCCATCTTCATTGTCCCGCATGTAGAAAGGTTTGAGGTCGTATGGGTAGTTAATCACAAACACGGGCACCTCACCACAGTGCTTCACCAGGTACTTTTCATGTTCTGTTTGGAGGTCACAGCCCCACTGTAAAGACAGCAAAAGGGACCTGGGATCCTGCTTTGGTGTATCTTGCCTGTGGCAAGAGACACAACAAAATCCCTGTGTAGGAGAGACGTGCAGCTTTGAATAACATGAAACCAAGCACAGCAACTTCTCACGCAGACCACCGGGAAAATCTGCTAAGCAGACAGAGTTTCACGAGTTTTAAGGCAGGGCAAAGCAGTGAAAATAGTATGGTTTAACTTTCACAAATCACGGTCAGATCATCCCTGCATCAAGTCCAAGCATCTGGTATCAAATCAGAAAAAACCCGAAACAAACCAAAACAAAACCCCAAAACCACACTCTGCATAGCTTAAGGGAAATAGGAACCTATCCAAAATCAGCTTACTCAGCCCAGCAAACCAGCCTTATTTCAGTATTACCTTCTGTATACAGGAATCAGCTTTGCTAGGCTGACCACTCTCTTCCCTGCTGTGTCCTGTAACATGCTACATTAATTCTCGCTTAAGCGTCCTATTAACCAATTCTTTGTTATCAGAAACCTTGGACTTCTGCAATGCCCTTCACTTCTCCTTTCTCCCAGTGCTGTTATAAATTCTGTGGCTTTTGACTAGAGACCTCCAGTCCATAATATGATGGGCAAAGAATACTGGGGCAGTGGAAAGGGAAGGGGGAAACAGATATTCTGCCGACTCTCCTCATCTGAAAATATTCTGAGTTTGCCATCTCAGATCAAGGTAGTACAGGCACAGGATTTGAGATTCTACACTCACTTGTACACAGAGACAAGACAATTACCCAACTAGCTACAAAGCTGGCTTCAAAGCATCAGAATGAAATAAAGATTAATCAGTATACACATGAGGAGAGCACCACCACAAATGCCCTCCCTATTAGTGTGTGTATGTTTGAAATTGGGAAAAATATGATTTTTAGAAAATCATAATCTAACAGTGTTAGGAGGACTGGCATGTGATTCTTTTTCCCCATCAACACCTATGCTTTGGAAAGACAAGGGATTCCCTTTACCTACATCTAGACTACACGATATTTTGACAAGGTTTTGGCTTATTAGTCCTTGTCAAACTTTTGGTGCTTTTCTAATATCATTCCTTTGTTTGAGGAGTATTGCAGCAACTCTCCTTAGATGACTGCTACTGAATCCACAACACACTCAGCACCACTCGCATAGAGGAAAGAGAAGTGCCTGTGCTAAATCCTTGGTCCTTTAACAGCAAACTCATCACTTCCTTCCCTGCAAACATTACAGTTCTTCTGCTACAGATCTCACTCCTTATATTGTTCCCATTTCAACCCGGAAGGGCAAAAGTTATACCTGAGTTACAACTGAGCAAACACCCCAGGAAGCAGATAACCTGTGCAAAGTAATGACTCTCCTGGTATCAGAAAAACAGAAAGGAGATCTACAAAGTTCAGGCTGGCTGTGCACATGAACAGGCACAGGGACAAGCCACCAGGCATCTACCTACCTCTGGCTTGAAAGTGAAAGTTTGAGAAGCTTGCCTCAAAATTTCCACTGCTTCACTGTAGGAAATTCTGCAAGAGGAAAAAAAAAAAGTCTCTAAGATAACTATGAAAGGAATAACAAAGTTTTCTGGCTAAGTGCCACACTGGAAAATTAAGGAGGCATTTCCCCACCACCATGCCAACTTGTGCTGTGATGTCAGACTTCCCAGCAATGCTTCTTTGGACAGAATCCAAAAACCATTTTATATGGCAAGAACCGTGTTTGCTTGTGCTTCAGCTACATGCAGAGCAGGAAGTGCTAAGCTCTCAAGATACTCTGCATTATTGCAATGTTGCATTTCAGTCAGAAGTGAGCTCTGCGGAGAGTTGCTTCATAGAAATTTGTGGATTTTTTTAAGAAAACAATGTGCCCTCATCGGCATAGCTCCAACAATATAGCTCTACCGTTCAGGATGGTGTTAGGCAAAAACAAGAGCCCAGAGTGCAAAGGGCTTGTAGCTCAAACATTTTAATTTTGCTTTGCAAAAACGGTGAGATTTATTTGTAACAATGGTTCTCTACTCCTCTGACAGATGTGAGAGCAGATTTTCCACCAACTTCCACCAGTAAAAAAGAACAGCATCATGGCAGAGAAAACATAAAAAATAGTGAAAGATGCTGCAGGTTTGATAATTGGAAATCAAGATTCAGTGGAAGATACTTCTGCTGACAAGTTTTCCACATACCAAGAAAATGTTGTGGACAGAGAGAAGAAAGAGTAACCTGATCACAATAATTTCATCTCTCTGTATCACTGGCTAAATCCAATTATAAACCAAATTCCCTAAAGAGCGTGAGCTCTTTACACACAGCTACAAGTTTTCACTAATACAGGAAGGCTTCTAGAGGAAATACCTCAAGGAAGAATACATTGCTCCATGTGTTTGGGTTATATGAGGCCACGGTCCAAATGAGGTATATCACTGGCACAGGTTCAATGTATGTAACTGATGTGTGTAAGCCAGGAATGACACAGATCTGCCAGCAGCTGATGAAGAGAGAGAGATGGGCTGACTCACTCTCTTTTTCCTTGGACCATGCAAGAAGCTGAATACAACTCTGTCTTCTCAGGAATATCAGTTAGGTTCAAGGAGAGAAGGGCTGAAATGGGGCGGCAGTGACTTCACTGAGGACTCCCATGGTGCTCATGCAGGCACGAGGCACAGGGAGGATCTATCATGATCCTGTTGCCCAAGCATGGCTGCACCTGATTAACAGGAAAAGCAGTGCTTTTTGAAGTGATTATTTGAAGAGACAGGCAAGAGGAGATATTCTTAGGGGCCAAGGAGGGAAATCAAAACCCTTCAGTTCTTTAGCACACAGAAAACCGGGAAAAGAAGTCGCACAAGCAGTTGGATACAGAAAAACAACTGGGATTTTAAAATATCAAAAAATAGTTTCGTAACAAGAGAGCCATTGAAGTGTGAAGGAAGGCAGAGCACCAAAGCCAAAACCAAGCAAGACAGTAAACAAACCAGTGCGCAGGTACGTGCTGGAAGGAGGATGCCTTTATAGAAAGAGGATCTTGTCTAGGGAAGCAAAAGCCAGCAGATTCAGATGCCTGTCTCGTGAAGAGATGAAAAGGCAACTGGTGAACAGTACAAAGGGAACTGCAGTTCACGCTCTTTTGGAGACATTATGCTAATGCAGGAGACATTGAGTTGGGAAAGAAAAAGAACATACACAAAATAGGAACTTTCCCAAAAGCCCTCTTCCAGATTGAAACGTAAGTACTTACGTCACAAATTTGTTCTTCAGCATCTGTTCCAACCTGCCCTTGGTCAAAACAAACAAACAAACAAAAAGTAAAAATGTAAAGCTACTCTTAAGGGTTCAGGGTCTCAGAGGAAACTCAGAAAAGCTACTTCCCTCTAAGTTTTAATTTGTAGGTCTGCATTATGATCTACATATGGGTCAAAATCTACTCCCGGCCATTCAGTGCTGAAAGGGTACCCGATTACTGGAGCTGATGATTCAGAGGCTGCTAGAAGATGTGACAGCTACAGTTCTACCACACTTGCCAGCAGCTACAGAAAGTTGTGTGTCCTCTCTCTGTTGGCCTGAACAATCACTTCAGCTCAGACTGACTTTTAGCTCTTCACAGTTTGTTAACACAGGGCAACATAGTAAAAAAGAATAATAAAAAAATTAAGCCTCTCTATAGCCAAGAGCTCCCAAAATGCATAACAGAATTGCAACTCTTTCCTGTCACATTTATTACCTTCTGGGCAGGAGCTATGTATTTATGAAAAAGCTCAACATCACAGGGACATTTGGAGAGCACAGTGCTTGTTGCTGTCTTGAAAAGATCTTCCATAACCTAACAGAGAAAACAGGAGTGCATGAAAAATTAACATTGCTTAAATGTCTCAAACTATAAATAAAACACGGTACACATCAGCCAAAGGGTACAGAAGGAGCTTCTGTCCTCCTGCATGGTCAGACTGCCTGAGAGGGTACCAGCTTGCTAATGCTCCTAATTAGCAGTCTTGCTCAGTAGCTGAAGAGGACTGGAACCTCTTTCTACTATGGGTTTAGGGCTTCAGTGTCTGCTGGTGGCCTCGGTATCTCAAGTCAGGTATCTCTAGTGAAAAAAGCACAGCTAAAATATTCAAGCAGCAGCCCTGGTCAGCCACAAACATACACATCACAACCATTTGTGGTGACTGGTCTCAGATTAATTAGTGAGGTGTCTGTCCTGTAATGAGCAATTCTGGTTTTCTGCTTTGTTGTTAGAAGAGGAAGAACCAAAGGAGAGGAAGATAAATGTGTACTGTGTAGAGCCAGCCCATCAAACAGATCCCAGATAGAAAGACTCTGCAGCAAGAGCAAAGCAAAGAGAACATGTAGAGAGATGAGTAGAGAGCTAAAGTGGAGGACACATCAATGCAGGGATGTTTGAGAAACTAAAAAAAGATGTGGTTTAATTTCCATAAACTAATGTGGATTAACTAAATGACATTATCATCCAATTTGGATATACTTATCCAGTAAAATGGGCTTCACCCATGAAGAAATTAAAATGCCATTTTGGTTCTAAACAAAAAAAGCCCCCACGTGGGATGCCACTGCATTTTGATCAACCCATTTTTAAGAGTAATTTTCTCTTTCAGTTAAGCAAAGCAGACCAAGACACTTGCTGTTGTGCAGATTAAGAGTTCCCATGACTCCTTGTAGTCTTACACCTGCACAAAGCAGGTAACCGATACCTGTGTAGTACTGATGATCCCAACTCTTCTTCAAAATCACCTTTCTTATTCTCATCTCCTTTGTAAGGAACAGAGCAATGCAGTTGGGCTGCACGTATCTCCCATCAGCCTGGGATGGGACCAGGTTTTTCCCAACAAAAAGGACCTCTGAAAGTCCTGGCACGTTCCTGTTTTTTTCTGTGAGCATAATAACTGCTTCACTAACTGCAGAGTGGAGAGAAGAAAAGTATCCACCAATGATATCTAGGTGAGTAGCAGTCCCTAGACACCGCAAAGCCCAGGGGAGACTAAGTGTGAAAAGGTGAACCTGAAGCTCAGTCAGCAGATCAGAGGAAGAAGCAGGTCTCTGCTTTGCGAGGAACCCAATCTTGCAGGATAAGAGGAAGAAAAGGCACAGAAAAGAAGCAGTTGGGCTACTGACATAGCCAAGACAAGATTTCAGGCACGTTGTTCAAACTCTCATGTTTAGAAGAACATTCTTCATCACTTGTCCCAAACTGCTGAAACACTGCTCTGTGCTGATGAACCACCTCTGCATCCCACCAGCCTAGAGAAGCTGGTAAATCAATCTATTTTGACTCCTCTGGAGCCAGCCTCCAGACTCCTGCATCAATCTGAGCCCTCTCTTTAAAAAAGGGAAGATCCAAATAAAGGAACGGCATTATCATATGCAGATGAACAGTTTTACCCCTACTGGTACTCACACACAGAGGAAATGAAAAGCTAGCATTCCTGCTGCTGAGTGGCAAATAAGCAAACAGTCAGCTTTGAACTTTCTTCAAAGTAGCTAGAAAAAGGCTTATGCAAATGAAATTAGAAAACTTCTTGGCAATTCATCTGGTTTCACCAAGCAGAGACGAAGGGATTTTACATTAAGCTTCCTCTTTCTAGAAAATGAAAGTATCATCTGGTTTCAGAAAAGCATGTTGTTTAATTAGCACATTTTTTCCTCACTGTGCGATAAAGTAACAATTAGGTTCCCACAGCATTCAACATAAGCAGCTTCCTCTTGTGGAAAAAAGATGTGGGTGGTATGGGAAAAACAATCTGAGAAATATTTCCAGGTTTGAGACTGAGGTTTTATCCTGGCAAGAAAGACAGACACGTGGGTCATGCATTGGCCTCCTCACTGCTCTTATTCTTATTTATGCCAAATGGGTACTAGGCATGAAGAGTGGAGGGAAAAAAGGGGAAAAAAAAGCTCTGAGAAGTTAGGCTTTAAGCAGATAATATAATGAAGGACTGGAAAGTAGGCTATATGAAAAATGAGTGGAGAATCATAACCACTGGCTTGCTGGTTTGAGGGAACACGTGAGCTGGAGATACAAGTGATTGGTTTGAACATATCTATCCTGAAAGAAACATGTTTGATAGGAGACTTACACACGGAAAAAGCCATTGGAATCACAGCAAGTAGCTCATCTTGGAAGTAGGACTCCTGATGTCCAAAAGCCCATTAATTTGGTTGCTTCATAATGGAAATGTAGAAATTGTGCTGGTAGGAGGGCAGGCAACGAGGACAGTGGTAAAAATTTTCCCTTTTCCCTCTTCCCTCCCAGTCTTTCTCTCGTTTTTCACCTTTCAAAGAAGTTCAGCAGTATCAATCTTTGCCTTCCCCAATGTTGCTTTGGAACTTAATGGTTAACTGTCCAATTTTGAGTAGGAACAGCTCCCAACTGTATTGTTTAATTTTAACTTGGATCTTTTGATACTGCAACTTATCCTCTTCCAAATAAAATTATGATCAGAGTTGAAACAGAGGAAATCATCAACAAAACAGCAGTAAATGTCAGCAGCAGCAACTGAAGGTGCTGTGCACTACAAGAAGGGTTCAAATCATCATCTTTATGACATAAGACACTTTCAGAAAAATCACAAGAACTGCCAGTAGGACCTTTGTTTATGCATTTACCTGTGGCATGCATGTGGATGCAGTGTAGATCACAGGGTATTTACATATGAAACATTCACCAAGTGGACCATTACTTCTTGCCTTCATGCTGGCTCTCACACACGGAACATGTGTGCACACACACCCAGAGGGGAGATTCACATCTGATCTTGGTCATAAAGTCTTCTCTCTCAGCTATATAACCGACAGCTCAGGACCCACTCTGGAGAGACACTGTTGTTATGAAAGGAAGGAGACTCTGTCAGACCACTGCCTCACTGGCCCTCGAAGCTGAACAATAAATGCTGAAGGAAGTTAGGAAACAGAGTCTCAGCTATGGCAGCTGGATGCCCCTTCAGAGAAGGAACCTATAGCCCTGCAGGTACCCCAATGTCCCTAAAGCAGGCTGCACAAGATACAGGGAACAAACCCTTCCCATGTGATTACCAGTGTTTGTTCCCTTGAGCCTGCAGTTAGATTTGCCCAACTGTCTTAGCCTTGACACTGAAGACAAAAAGTACTGTTGAGTGCAAACTATTCTGGAAATCAAACAACACCCATGTTTCAGATCTAAGGTCCCTGAAACTAACACCCCAAATCAGTGCTACTGTTGATTTCATTTCATGCCTGAATTCCCTTCTGTAAAATGGAGGTAATAATGCTCCATGTCACTGGGCTGCAATAACAGAAAATTAATTTTGATGAAGTACATAACCAGTGGAAGACAATACTTCTGCCCTCAGGACAGAGCTCAAATCCTATGTGTTAAATTGTATTCTTCATCTTAAAGAAGTGTATTCTTCATCTCTTAAAGAGACAGTGTTGCTAGCATGTCATCTTGTTAAAGGAAGACTAACACTATGCATAAACTCCCCAAAATGCCCTCAGGAAAACTTCCTTCTGGCATTTCCCAACTTTACAGCCTAAATAATGGGTTTTTTTAGCATGGTTTTGTATGCGTGCTTGATGAAATTCAGTGACGACTGTATCATATGGCCTCTTTGAGATCCCATTAGTGTCATGAGTGAAGTTGGATCCTTTAAATCCACTGCACTGCCACAACAGTGGAAGGCAAAATAGAAGATAATGACCTACAAATATGGCTACATGACATAGCACTGAAGAGAGAGGGAGAGGGTGGCAGCAGGCATCTCGGAGGACAGATGAGACTGGAAACCTTGGACCTCCAACTCAGGGACTGGATGGGCGATGGCCCTAGTGAGACGAGACACTTCCAACAAATTGGACTCCCTCCACTGTCTTACCTGACCTTCTTCTAACTCCATCTCTTTCTCATCCAATTTGGAGGAAGAGTGCCTTGGGGCAACTTGACTCAACTTCTTGATTAGACTGTTATGGAAAGAGACCACAGAGTCTCTCCTTAGATACACTTACATACACCCTGTACACTAGTGTGGTAATACTATCTATCACCCAGCCATGCAGCGTGGAGTATTGCACTGAGCACGTGGGACTTTCCACAGAAAGTATTGTGAAACCAGTATGGTGAGAGTTTAAGCTTCTTTGTAGCACTAAAACACGTTTTGGCACAGAACAGAAATTTAGATTGCATGATCAAGACACATGAGACTTCACAAGAACTAATGTGCTACTAATTTAGGAATAACTGAGAACTATCCTGTGCAATTACAGTGGGGAAAAAAGGCTGCTGCTCTAAGGTTTCAGGCCTTTGTTCCAAATACGTGTAACTTTGTTATTAAATCTTCTTTTGCCTTTTATTTTGTAAGGAAAGCTATGTTTCTTTTGGAGCTCTGGCTGAGAGAAAGATCTCAAGCCTCATCAGTGAATGGTAAACATGCACATCTTTGTAGCAAGGCTCTTCTTTAATGGTGTATAAGCAAATACTTCAAGATGTCCCTGAAGAAGCTGAGCGTTCCCAGCACACTAACTTGCTGAAGTTAGAGGTATTCAGACCAAATGTTGAATACCAATTTTAAAAATAAATTTTAAACAATCCAGCTCTTTATGTGAGGACAAAGTTCAGATGCTAAGCCTGGCCAAGAGCCCCCAAGGCATTCAACTGAGCATTTTGCACCAAACAAAGAACTTGCAGATGACGACAAACAGACAAACTGCCCAACGGGCAGATACATGAGAGAACACTGAATTTAGGTCAGTTATGTGGGGAAAAAGAAACTGAACTTCAGCTTTAGAGCAGCTGTCAGTTTTGGGTTGGTTTTTTTTTTTTTTTTAAAGAGAGATTGCCCAATGATTCAAAAATAAACAAAACGGGAACTCCACTTCTGCAAATGAGAACATCACAAAAGCAAGCATGTTGCAATGGAGACTTGCTATGAAGAATGCAAAACGATGGCTGCCAGCACACTTTCTGTTATAGGGAAAGATGCTTGTCAAAGAGTTTGGGACAGAGGGAAGAAGTGAAAGAGGAGAGCACAAGCTGAGACTTCACAAGATGTTTAGCAACAACAAAAGCCAAGCCAAGGGGGGGAAGTTCCTCCTTTCTGTACAAGTAAGAGCCCTACATGTTCCAGAACAGTTCTCAAATCTAATTCTCTGAATTGGCTGAACTGGCTGTCTATACTTCAAAAGCCAAGAAATTAGGGTTTTCAGTACAAGACTGCAGATATGTTCATGCTGTGTTCAAGGGCTCAAACACCACTTAACAGGAGATCCTGCTTACTATACTAGATAAAAGCAGTGAAAATTTCAATCAGCTCCTGATTACCCAGAGAAACAGGGGGCTCAGGAAGTAAGACGTAAACATATACATATGCTGTGCTCTAAGAATACACAAAGTTGTCCTGGAGAAAAGGAGAGAGAAATGAAAGAGCGGGATGCTGTTAAGGATGGAGCACAGAGACTCCCAATGGGTCAGTCCACACAGCCCAGTGCCATCCAGACATCCAAGATGCAGAAGCAGCACACACAAGAGACAGAGTAGGTCTGCTCTGCTGTCAGGCCATACTGACTCAGCAGACTGTATATGATCCAGGCTGAAGAAACCACCACCTGGATGTTATTTTATAAATCTGTAGCCAGTGCCTCAGGACTTTTTCTTTTTAAGGCTATTTCTTCAATAGCTTTCCAAGGAGCTTATCTGATATGTGACAGCGTGTGGATGTTTACTCACATGTCCTGCTGGGCATAAGCTGGCTTATGCTGAGACTAGTAAAATGCATAAGCATCCATCATGTGGTTAAACTGCAACCAAGAGGTCAATCCTGAAAAATCAAAAGCTAGCTGACTAAGGATTTCTTTCAGTCTTCTGCTAAAGCCACAGTAAAGAGTGTATGCCAGGAACTGTTGTTTCTACTTGAGATTTCAGTGCAGGATTCGAGCAGCTCTTTACAGAGCACACCAAGGAACATATTGCATAAATACTGCTCAGACTCACTAGAGAGATGCTGAAGATTTTGAAAGGGAGAGTGCCACTTTCATTACAGAATCACAGAATCGTCTAGGTTGGAAAAGACCTTGAAGATCACCTAGTCCAACCATCAACCCAACATTAACAGTTCCCAACTACACCATATCCCTCAGCGCTATGTCAACCCTACTCTTAAACCCCTCCAGGGATGGGGACTCCACCCCTGCCCTGGGCAGCCCATTCCAACGCCTAACAATCCATTCTGTAAAGAAATACTTCCTAATATCTAGTCTAAACCTTCCCTGGTGCAACTTGAGGCCATTACCTCTTGTCCTATCGCTTATTACTTGGTTAAAGAGGCTCATCCCCAGTTCTCTGCAACCTCCTTTCAGGTAGCTGTAGAGGGCGATGAGGTCTCCCCTCAGCCTCCTCTTCTCCAGACTAAACAGCCCCAGTTCCCTCAGCCACTCCTCGTAGGACATGTGCTCCAGACCCTGCACCAGCTCCGTTGCCCTTCTCTGGACACGCTCGAGTCATTCAATGTCCTTTTTGTAGTGAGGGGCCCAAAACTGAACACAGTAATCGAGGTGTGGCCTCACCAGTGCCGAGTAAGATCCCTTCCCTGTCCCTGCTGGCCACGCTATTGCTGATGCAAGCCAGGATGCCATTGGCCTTCTTGGCCACCTGGGCACACTGCTGGCTCCTGTTCAGCCGGCTGTCAATCAACACTCACTCCCATTGGTAGCTCCATCTCTCCCATTGGCAGCTTTCCAGTCACTCCTCCCCAAGCCTGTAGCACTGCTGGGGGTTGTGGCCCAAATGCAGCACCCGGCATTTGGCCTTAGTGAAACTCCTCCAGTTGGCCTCAGCCCATCACTCCAGCCTGTCCAGATCTCTCTGCAGAGCCTCCCTACCCTTGAGCAGATCAACTCTCCCACCCAACTTGGTGTCATCTGCAAACTTACTGAGGGTGCACTCGATCCCCTCATCTAGATCACCAATAAAGATCAGGAGTGGCCCCAAAACCGAGCCCTGGGGGACACCACACAAGCACCAGTCAAGCACATTTACACATTTCCTGGCAATACAGAAACTGTGCAGCCTCCCATTCAGATGAGGGCTGTGTTTGCACTTATATCTTCCCTTCCAATGCCCTCTGTGTCTTCACTTCTGCTGAGAAAACCCTGATCCTTGGGAAGACCCTGCGCAACCCCTATCCGGCTCTCACAGGGCAAGAGGAACTGCAATCTCAGTTGAGGGCAGGGAGCACAGCTCAGTGAGGAGGAAGAAGCTCTGGCACCAGTCACGCATGGACATTTGGAGCGCCCACCTGCATGATGTCTTGGAGGCTTTCAGTAAAGGACAGCTCAGCCTCCACCATGTAGAACTCCGCCAGGTGCCGGCGACTCTGTGAGTTTTCCGCTCGAAATGTTGGGCCGAAGGTGAACACATGGGTAAAAGCCCTGCAAGGTGACAAGAAACAGGTAGATCAGGCCTGGCACACAAGTGAGTCTCTTAAAGTGCCCACTATTCTCCCAGGATCTAGAAGTACTTCATTTCATCTTTGACCAGTTTAACAGCGCTGCTGGGTACTCTGCTGTTACATTCCTTCATCCAGGCCTGGAGAGAGGTTATTCACACCTCTCCATGACTCAGGGAGATTCCACAAACCCTATTCAGCTTTCACTCAACACCATTCATGCTCAAGATGCTTTTTGGAGCTGTGTGGGAATAAAAAATGACATTCTGCAGAAACAGATGACTGGAAAAGCACCTGGACATCGCACCAGTCAGGCTTCCCTCGTCCACGTCCCTTCGCGTTTGTTTGGCTGCAAGGTTTGACCTTTATGGGTGCTGTGACACCCCAGAGCTCAACAGAGCGGAGAGGGACCTGTTGCTAAAGTTGCTGGGCTGGTGTAAGCCCCGAGAGGTGGCTGGTGAAGCCTGGCAGGATGGATGTACAGTGTATGGCTTGCAGTCCCCCTCTAGTGGCAAGACCAAAGTTTATTGCCAAAAGAGCCTTCGACATAAAGAACTGGGATCCTTCCACACAGTTAAAAATGGTTCAGCTGAAAGGGGTCCCTACTGCAGAGAACACATCTGGGATATCATTTTATGCAACCAATACACTTCCTATTACGAAGCTATTCCTCCAGCAACCTCCTGGGGAGTCTATTTAAACACATCCTCTCTTGTTCTGCAGTCACGTCCTGCTGCATTACACGGGACACAAAAGCCTTCTTGATTCTCCACTTCCTTCACAAGAAGCCTTCCTATCAAACAGCAACACACCTGTAAAGTTTTATTTTTCTGTGGGGAAGCTGCAGTCCAAGCAATACCTTTTACGCTGTGGGCTATGAGCACTTGGGCTCCTGGACATCCTCAAGCCAGTGAGAACTTCCCGAACAGATGCCGTGACAGCTGTGTTTCCTCTAGTGCTGCATGGGAAGCAAACCATGATGGGGAGAGAGCGAGCTGCTTCAGAAAAAACATGGCCTGGGCAGCTGCTATCTTTGGTACATCTTTCATTTGACATTATTTTTAGCTGTAGACAGTGTGTAGGAGAGAAAGAACCTGATCAGTGGAAATTAAGCACAGTTTGACACTCATGCAGGGATGTGCGCTAATTGCTGCGGTTGGCATTTGACTTGCATTTTGCTCTGACAGCTTTCAACTTAAAGAGGATGTTCGCTGAAGTTTCTGTACAGGCTAATTTTGTTAAACTGAAGTTTAAATAAACAACACTACAAAACCCAGCATTTTTCCTTTGCCCCTTATGGAGGCATCTGCACTGCAAATGAAGGAACACACACGTTCTGCTTTACTCATCTGTTCCCTCATGTCACATGATGGTTAAAGGTTATGATCCAAAGAAACAGCACTTTCTTCTTCCTTGAGTTTCTAATAGTAAACACACCAGAAGAAAGTTTCAGGTCAAGACTCTGAATACGTAGCCCGCCTGTAGGTTTCTTTTCCCCACTGGCTCTGCTTTCCCTGCTCCAACAAACACGCTTTCTGTCCCTACTTTGCTCCCATACCTTCACTCCCATACATGACCACAGCATCTATGATGCTAACCAGATTTTGCAGCAAACATCTTTTCTCAAGCATCATTTTCACCATGCCTCTTTTCTCCTTGCTGCCTTTCTCGCTTGCTGCAATGTTACTGTAAACTTCTGCTGTCACTTGATCATCCTTCTTCAAACTGCCCTTTCCTAAAATGTCTATAAAACCTCAGCAGTATTTAGATAAGTGATGTACCAAGACTATTACTCACTGCACAGGTCAGTATTATCTCACCAGTTCCTGTGCTCCCCCATCTGTAGCCATCTGTTGTCTTGGGTTATACAGAAATGCATGTTCTTCCTCATAAGGCCTTTTTGTTTTGTGTTTTGTTTTTTTTTCCACAGCACCTGGCACAACAAGGTCTTGGATCCAAAGCTTAAGAGCCTCAACTGCTATAGCAATACAAACAACAAATATAAAACAGTGAGTCACTCAGCCAAAATTTTTCAATGTTTAAAGCAGAACTGGTCAAAAACTTTTGCTTGCCAGGCCATGGACTTGGGCCTGCAATGAGAAACAGAAGACCCAGGTTCTTGTGCTACCTATGCCCACGTTTCAGGCTTTTGCTAAACTATTTCAATTTGGGGCTCTTCAGTTAAAGAATTTTCCCTAAATGAGTTTAGTCACAAGTTGAGATTGTGACTGGGCCAGGACTGGACACAAGACAAAAATATTTTGAAAAGCTTGCAATTGCTGAGGTACCCACTCAGGTTTGCTCAGTTTGATGTGCAGGTCTCTAATTTCTCGCTGACATTAAGTCCTCAGAGTAACACTTAAAACTAAAGCGTGATACCAGCTGGCTAGCAGGAGATCCTGCCCCACAGGGCAACAGTCCAGCTTCAGTGAGAGCCACATTCCTCAGCGGCTGTCCAGGCACAGGCACCAACACTTCAGTTACTGTAGGTAGTGGTGGCAGATGACAGTCTCCAGCAATGCAGGCTACTATGAGCACTTTGAACTGTATTTATTTCCTACTGAATAGCAGCCCAAGTGTGACAACTAGTTACTTATCTTCCAAGGGGCTTACTGGCTGCAAGACACCTAGAAATAAAAAAACACCCAACCCTTATTGCTCTGAGATGTCAATCATGGCCAAACACTTCACAGTCACAGATCAATTTTGTGCTGCCATCTCTGTGCCCAAGACAGAGCTTTTGGGAAGAAGTGCAGAACAACTCCCACAGGAACAGATTTCAGTCTTTTCTCAGCTCTAGGCATCCTGCCGGGACGAATCTTACCTAACTTGTACACTGAGCACTATCTACGTTTACAAAATGAACCACTAGCACTACAGCTTCATGGACTACCCCAAGGTGCTCAACAACAGCAGGGTAAAGGCTTTGTGACAGCCTGTAGAGAGCCTAACATCACCAGTGTAGGGCTGAATTTGCCTGCCTGCCCCTTGGAAGAAGGAAAAAAAACCCAAAACCTAAACCCAC
Organism: Strix aluco; assembly: GCF_031877795.1. Classification (NCBI taxonomy): domain Eukaryota; kingdom Metazoa; phylum Chordata; class Aves; order Strigiformes; family Strigidae; genus Strix; species Strix aluco. The sequence goes on along the minus strand of NC_133932.1, from coordinate 133,698,139 downwards.
ATCTGCAGGGAGGGGAGGAATCATTCATTTCTCAGGCTAACTGTAAAGGGAAAGGATAGATACAAATAACTGTGAGAACTTCACCACAATCCTGGGACCCTGGCAAAGGGAAACTCGCCAGATGTCATGCTGGCAAAGTGATCAAAGGAGCACAGTAAATGCAAGTCATCTGGTAATGGCAACGCAGCACTGACCAGAGGCCTGGACTTAACAGAGAAACACATCTAAAAATACATATAGTCACTGTTGTCAACTCCAAGCATGAACAACTATTATCCAGACATTCATATACTGTTTACTGTGCTCTGCCATTAAAGACATTAAACAAATGCACACTACACAAATCTGACCTTTATTTGTACTTCATCTGCTATTAAAAAAACATATGTGTGATTTGGTACACTGCTGTATCACACTGAGCATATATAGATATATTAGAAAAGAGGGATGGGAGCTGACTCCGCTCCAATTTCATGGTACCAAGGGCAAAACTGGTCATTTTGTTCTGTGTGCATTCAGCACCTAGCACAATGGAGCCTCAGTCCAGGGCTGTGACTCCTATGCTCTACGATGCAAATAATCAATCATTTAACATTCCCAGACCTCTGCAAGACTTCCAGCATTTAAAAATAACTTGAAAATTCTGGCTAAGTATCCAAAAGCGCCTAGGTCACTTGGGGTTGTGGGCACTCAAGAGTCTTTCAAAAAAATCAGTAGTGCTAATTCCTCATCTCTAACAAAAGCACACACACAGGAGGTAAAAAAAAAAGCAAACCCAATAATCTGTCGAGCCCCTTTCCTTACCCATTACAGGCAGAGCAGTAATGTCTGTAACACTGTCCTTGTACGTGCTACTGAAGAACACAAGAGAGGCTTTGAAATGAGTCCCTTTACAGTCAGCTTCACCCAGATCAGAGCTCTGGACAGCAAGCCCAAGTGCATTTGTGCAGATCACAGGCACTGCCGGGGTCGACACCAGAAGAAGGCACAGAGCCGCTTAATTAATTGCTCCCTTTCTGGGACTGTATTTCACTCTGCCCAGTTCTCTGGGAAAATCTGAGAGCTTAATGTGGAGGCCAAGAAAATACCCACAGCACTCCCTCTGACACACTGAAACGCTGCAAAAGCCAGGGCCCTATCCTGCAAAGCGCCAAGCTTGCTTGTCCCAGCCCAGAGAAGGGCTTAGCCACCTTCTAGGTACAGGCTCACAAGAGTCCCTTTGGACACAGACAGCAGAGCTTGGATGTGTTGCTGGAGCACAGCCATCCTCCACACAGACCATCACTTGGTGGAGGCTCATTCCTGCACAGGCTGCATTTGTGATCTCCACCCTACAAACACCCAGGAAGGGCAAAACTTTCGCTTTTTCACCCTTATTTTACATGCTACTAAAATCCTCTTCAGAAGCAGCTACCTCTCCCCCTTCGAGAGCTTTATGCCACGCAGAATAAAAGCTCATTTCATTTGAACTCGACAATTCATTACTGAGGCAGTGATAGAAACCAATAGAGAAGTATAAAGTATCTGTGCCCAAAGCTGCTTAAAATCACCCTTTTAATTGAACTCACACAATGTTTGTAGGCCTGAGCATCTCTGCTTTACTGTCAATTTTTACACTGCAGTCCAAATAAAGTTAATTGTGCTGATGGTTCCCAAGCCAGGAATGGATTGTGCTCCTTTTCTGAGCCAGGACTCCAACGCTGCTACCGGGGTAATAAAGACTTATTTGTGCTGTCGAACCAAGGGGCTATAACTCTGAGCAAGGCTATAAATCAAGAAGATGCAATCCCTGTACAATCAGCTTACAGCCTATGCCAAGGTCACACCACACAGTAGTGACACAGCTGGAGGCAGAAGCTGGTTGCTGTGACTCAGGGCTAAGCACTAAACCACACCAGTACACACAGCTGTTCATTGTACAGTGTCCTTGTTCCCACCCCAAAATACTACAGGTGTCTGCACAAACACACACACAGTGACTACTCCGATAAGGTCTGCAGTGAAGAGTAAGCTGAAAGGTGATTTGTGCTAAATCTTACCTTTGGGCATGTTAAATGAACACAGCATGTGACTCTTCAACACAGTATGTTCCCCTGCACCATCATCCACCAGCCACCCCTAAAATCCAGATTGCAAGAAAAATCTTCTTCTAACTCAAGGACAAAACATCATGTGATGTCAGCAGAGGAAGAAAGGAGAGGAAGGTGACTGTAAAGCCCAGGAGCTTAGCTTTGTCAGCCAACCTGTCCTTTCCCTTAGGAAGGGAAGAAATTATCAAAGTAAGCCATCTGATTTAATTCCACTCTGTTCCGGCATGACCATATTCATTTTGAGCATGGAGAACCTGTCTGCTCCATCGAAACAAGCAGATGACTTTGCTCAGCTGCCAGGAGACACCAACTGGCTGCAGTGCTTGACCCAAGCACGACTGGGATTGTTCAGGTGTGCTGAAATTTGTACTTTGGAAGATGTTTTGGCCCAGCGCAAGAAACCACATGCATGCAGACACCCATTCAAACATACTGATCCAGTGCCTCCAGGGTCTAGTTTCTGGAGGAGCTGGAAACCCTGGGCTCCTTGTGATGCTAGTGAGGGTCGGATGTCCAGCAGTTTGGAGAAGAGGGAGAATATTTTACATCCTTGAGCTGGGTAGACTGCGTTAAAATAAAACCTCAGAGTTGGATGGACAGAAATGGTTGGGTTTTAACCTTAAAGTAAAGATAACACTCCCATTACTATTGTTTGGTGGTTTGGATTTTGCACAATGAAAATGCACATTTCTGCTGAAAAGGGGGCATGGGTAGGGCTGAATTTTACCCAGAAAAAAAGCAGAAAAAGGAGTTTTAAAAGATTCCTCCTAGAACATGCCACTTCTGTCTGCCCTCTGAGGAAGCTGCATCTTGACAAGGGCTTGTATAGCAGTACATGAGGCTTAAGCCTGGGCAGCAGAACCGGTGTGCTGAGTGCTAAGGTTTCAATTCATGCTGCAACGAGATGGGACTGTACTTCCTTTTGTAAGCAGCCAAAAATAAATACATAAATTAACAAAAAAAAAAAAAGCTGTCTAAGTTCCCAGACAGGGACTGGGAAGTGCCAAACTTCCCCCCCAGCCAGTCATACTGAAGCAGCGCAGCATTTTCCCTCACTGCAAAGGGCAGAGTCCCACCATGCCCGCAAGGTCACGTGCACAGCAGCACCCTCCTGTCACACTCCAGGATCAGCTCTCCCCCTGCCATGTCCTCTGCTCTGGTTTCAGTGGCAAGAAGATGGGACAAGGATCCTCCCAGGTCTTGCTGGGATCAACCTCTGCTTGAAAATGATCCAGGCACACTTGAGTAATTAACAACAATGTGACTCATATACCCTAATTATTTGGCAAAGCACCCTGCATTTTGTTTATTAAACTTCACAGCACACCTAGACACTGTATTGTTATTTTACAGATGGCAGGGGAATAGGGGAAAATCGAGACAAAGGAAACAAGAGTTACTCAGAGCCATACAATGTCTCCTGCTCCAGGCTCAAAGATCTCATCAGCCTGGGTCCTCCACCCTTTTATGTGACACTGCTCTACTTTATTCTCAGTGGAGTCTTGTTTTGTCCTAGTTTTGATATTATTACTTCTAATTAAAGTCAGTAAAACAACCGATTAGCAATGATAACTCAAGCTGGGCTGATGAAAGCCACGAGAGTAGTTAAGCATTTATTCAAATAACCATTTCCCATGCCCTCGCAAACATAGATCTTCTGCAAATGAGTGATATAAAACGTTTCAAAGATTTAAATAAAACAAGGAGCAAAGATGTTTTGAAAAACTTAATCATTCCAGTGACTCCTACTCTAAGCCACAAAAATACATTACCAGCATGGTGGGGGGGGAGCAACTGGGTTAAATCATTTTCCTTTCAGAGTGGAAAAAACACATGTTCTCCAGAAACTGCATTATAATAGCTATGAAGAGGATTTATTTTTTTTAAAATCAACTTTTTGTTTTCAGATGGACACTGGTTCCATGAACTCTGCAAATATGAATCTCAGCAAGAAACTGCATTGGTGGGTTCATTACTGCACAAAGAGTGTCATGGTTCAGGTCATATTTCAAAGTCTGGGTGTAGCTATTTAAAATCTCCAAGGCCTCAAATTCTACAGTAACTAAACAAAGTAAATAACTGTACTAAAAAAAATTACTAAAAGCTATATTAAATGCAACATGTTCCAGCTAACTATGACATGTATCTATATCCATATTCTACTTCAGTGCAATGACAGCAAACCCTTGGAGAAATTCAGGGCACACACGCTATTGGATTTGCACACCTATTTTAAGGAAAGTTGTGGAAGCAAGTAAGGATGAAGCTGCCTGCCTTAATATCTCATACTGGAGCCAATTCTTGGGGCACAGAGGCTCCCTGAGAGCTGCAGCCTGAGCACAAGGCACATTCATGCTCTTGTAAGCTCTCAAGTTTGCCACAGCGTCATAAGCCACTGATGGTCAGCTGAGCTGCAGGAACAGACCGCCCGCGGGCTGCTAGCTTGCCTCAGTCATAAAATAAAACAAGTTCGCAGAAGCCACCATGAAAGTGGCTACTATGGCACTGGGAACATGAGGGCAGAGGGTTATAACAGCCCTATTGTAACTCACAAAGCCACAGTTTCTTAACCCCTTGCAGCCCTCATGGTTTTGTCTGGGCACACGTGTGAAGCTGAGCTGCGGGGCCCTACACAAACCTGGATGCTGAGGTCTTCTGACACTGAGCCCACGGCACCTACAACTGCTTTGAATTGGGATGACACGACGTTCAGAGAACGAAAAGGGACCGTGCACTGGATTCAAGAGAGAAACATAATGGTTTATCTTAGCTTACTTGTAAAAGGAGGACCAAGAAATTCACCTAATGACACATTTCACCAGATGAGCGTAAAACCTGTTTTCTGTTGCTACCTGCACTTGATATTACGCTCAGGAGATAAAATAAAGAGCACATAGTCCAAGATGCTGTTTGGACTGCACTCAGTCCTCCATGCATGGATCCCAGAGACGTGGCTGAACTGTAGCTGCTCTCAGCACACTCACCATGCTTCTTACAAGGGAATTACCTGCTTCCCCTCCCAAAAAAGTGGAGAGGGAGAAAGGACCAACAGCATACCCATGCAGACTGTAAAGCTCCAACCAGCTAAGTGACCCCAGGTTCACTGTTGTACCTACGAAGTTCATGCAATTGGCCTCCCAGTAATACAAAGTCATTAACAATCCCCGCAGCAGTCATGAACCAGACTGAAGCATGTGGTAATTGATTAAAACCAGACATGTCATAGTTGCTTTTTATAGCTCCAATTAAGTGTCAGCCTAATTAATGGAAGTTAGTGTGCTAATTATAAGAGTCTGCGTTGTGAGTCAGACTCAAACAAACATTGTGCAAGAAATGTCAGAGATTTTTTTCAGGCATCCAAGATAAATAATTACACTTATTTTTGTTACTTCTTAGCAACAGGAATGTTATACAACTGGACATCATTCCTGCAGCTGCATTCAAAAGTATTTAAAAATTGTACAGCAAATATTTGCTTGAAGACAATGCAATCTGTTTCATCATTAAGCAAGTCATTTTGGATCAAATTTTAAGGCTGCATTTGCCAGACTGCTGAAAACGAAGCCTCTTTTATGGGAAGCAGCCTCAAACACTCCTCTCTTCAGCTCTACAGTGCTTTCTTGAACACCAACCCAAAGAGACAGCCATCTCTCTCCATCTCTTCCATGCTTGGAAAAGCAGTGAAGTACCAGCACTTTAAAAGTGAAATCAGTGTGATCTCAGTATCTTCTGAAATCAACAGGAAATCCACTGCATTCAGCTCTCTGCAAACTCAGGCAGACACAGCCAAAATCATCTGGATGTCTAAGATTTTTTTAGAGTCTCTCTGCAATGAGAAAAACCAGTTGCAGGACTGCAGAGAATATCTGGACTAGGCAGAACAGTAGCAAAATCCATGTTGGTTTAGAAATCAAGGGGTCGTGTTTGAGGAGAGAGGAGAGGGATTAATTATGTTTCAACTAAACTGAGTTTGATAGCTAGACATTAACAGGCAGATGTCAGTATAAAAGGCTGAGATTTTAAGTTAGGAAGAAAAACACAGGTCCTGGGAAGAGATGTTGAACTGAAAGTGAACTAGAGAGATAGTTCACTGAGATGGTCTTGTGGACAAGATTGGTAGAAACGAACATGAGAATGAAGCCAAGAATAAACTTAGAAGGACAGGATAATTCAGGCTGGAAGGGACCTCAGTAGGTCACTGGTCCAGTCTTCACTCAAAGCAGGGTCAGCGAGAAGGCCAGACCAGGCTGCTCAAGGCTTTATCTAGCTGGGTCTCAAAAACCTCTAAGGATGAAGAGTGCACAGTTTCTCTCAGCAATCTTTTCCAATGCTTGAGTGATCTCTTAATGATTTTATCCACTCAGAACTTCTCTTGTTTCAACTTATCCTGGTTGTCTCTTGTCCTCTTGTTGCTCACCATTGCAAAGAGTGGGTTTGTCTTCTGGATAACCTCCTTGCAGGTCCTAGAGGTTGCTATTAGGTTGCCCCTGATCCTTTTACTCATTTGCAAGGAACTTCAAGAGAACATGAGATGAATGAGAGGAGAAACCTACTGAAAGCCTGGTAAGTGAAAAGAAACCGAGCTAGGGAGAGCAAGGAACGAGGTGATACCTCATTCTGTGATTTGGGGAGGGGATAGCCCCCAGAGCTTTTAGGAAGAGGAGTTTTAGCCAAGCTCATAACGCAAAAGGCAGAACAAACAGTGCCTGGGATGAAACGTGGCACAAGGAAAATCAATGCAAAAGAATGATGGAGCAGGTAGAACTTGTGGGAAGTGCAGATGGGTGAGAAGAAAAAAAAAAAAAAAAAAAGAGTAAATACAGCCAGTGAGTTGTACTTCTTGGCTGTCTCCAGTATGCCTCTGAATCATCTTCAGCTGTCACAGACCCTCCGGCCTAGTTCAGGTCTCCAAAGGGGCCTTTATCCTCACCGGAGGATCATGGGGCAAGGAAATACCACAAGGACTTCACAGCAAACCAATGACCTTTAAAACCAGTTATCGGGGGACACACAGTCCTACAAATTTCTACCACATACATTGGTTACTGACTCATCTGAGATTGAGAAGACTAAAGAGGAGAGCTGTATTACTGAATGAAGACTTTTCTGGAGACCTTAAAGAGCCTATAGATTTACAGCAGCTGACAATGATTCAGACACCCTGAGCAGTCAACCTAAATGCTGTCACTGCAAAGATGAAGTACAATGAAATGAAAAGTTGTGCCAACTAGGCCGTCCGTGTCATATTGAGAGACAAGATGAACTTCTCTGACCTTGCCTTCAATAACAAGCATACACAGCACAGCAGACAATCGATAAATACAGGAACATGTCTCTCCCCACTTTTCCTCAAAGAAAAAGATTAAAAACCTCACAAATTATAAATGGCTCACTGCTCTCTTTTGTTATCGGGAATAGCACCAAGCAGCTGTGCCATAAAACGGAGCCCTGAGCCCCGGACAACATGCAGGCATGGGTACTCAGATGATACCCTCTGGGCTGCAGAGGAACTCTCAGCAAGGACAGCAGAAGACTTGGTTCCAGACACATCTGGTAAGTCTTTCCCATACCTCCCCTGCCCAGATTTTTCCAACCACAGTTTGGAGGTTGCTCATGAGCTCTGTAAAGCTAAAAGCTAACTCCAAACAGACATGACTGCCTAGCTGACTCCGTCCCCTACTACATAATCCCCATGGACAAATTCCTCCCTGCCTCTCATACCTATCCTGCTCCACCCCTGGTTTCTAATGTACTCTGCAGGATCTCTCTCTGTATTCCCACAGCAAGTCACAACAGGATGAGAGCCTGCATGGGGAAGGGTCACCCAAGCATTCCTACCTTTGTCTCCTCCCACAAATTCTCAGGGACCAGTTGTTCCTGAAAGCAGCAAGTCAACATTTTATTTAAGCTAAAGGGCATTTTTGAAGAATACTTCCTTTTCTGGGCATGAAAAATTTAGTCTGGCTAAAACAAAGGCTAAATTTCACAGGATCAAATCCAAAACACATAAATCTTTACTGTTTCGGCTGCTTTGTTTATTGGGAATATTGGAATATTTCCATTTTGGGGGAAGAAGGACTCCCACTTTTTACAACTCTGAAAGCATCATCACAACACATTCATTTGCCATGCAGCCCTGGTTACTATTATGCAAAGATCATGTAGGAGTCCCATTCACAGAGTAAGACCCGACTTGATAACCACAGATAAAACCTCCACAGTATCTAGAGGGTTAATACTGTGATGCATCACTATGGTGCTTCTGCATCTACAAGAGCTTGATCTATTTTTGAAGACTGAAGGGATTCAACACCACTTGAGCTGTAGGCCTCAAAAACTTGCTGTACTTCAATAAAAGGAGCAGGTTCACTGAACAGCTATGCCCCATTATGAATAAACACAGCTTATCTAAATTTAGATGGCACTGGATCCATTTAAAATGACTGTAAGAACAACATGCTACTGTAAAATAGGAACATGAAGCTGTAATGTACTGCACGCTGAAGAGCATTGATTTTTTTACCCATCCTCAGAGAGCAAGGTGCACTTGAGTGATATCAATGGAAAAAATGTTTAGCAGACAGGTCTTGCATCTGCCCAGTTCAGCTTTCTGCTCCATCCCAGAGCAGGCTGTGTACTATTTAAAGAGAACAGACCAATGGAAGAGAGTGAGATTGTATTTCAAGTTAATCATTACAATCCACACTTTTTCTTCGGACTTATCTGATTTGTGGAATTACATCTTTCAATAAAGGTCACTACGCATGACGGTCAATTAAGTCTAACACGTACTAATGCCTGTCATCCCATCTTATTTCAGGGATGCAAAAACTCCATCACCCCTACAGTTAAACAGACCTCTTCCTCATTAAATTTCCCCAGCTAATGTCTAAGATGACGCATCAGCCTTTGGCTGCCAAGTGACCTGCGCTTCAGTCGCAGCAGCCAGGGCACCACATGAGAAACATCCTGTCCATCGAGAACCTTTAGCTTGAGTACTGCAGCAGACCACCACCGTCTAGGTGGTGTGAGCAGAGACTGTCTCAGAGAGAACAAGCCAAGCAGAAAACAGCTTTCTGAAGAAAGTTATACCTTTATTATTTATACACAGAACTTGCTCTTTGAACAATTCCACTGCAGCTATTTACTAGCAGCCCATTAAATTGTGCAACAGCAATTAAATAAAAAACATTGGCTCTCAAGATTGGATACGAGGCATGGACAGCAAGTGCTAAGACTATTAGAAATACTCAGAACCTCCACATGAAAAGGCAGATCTTCCAAGTTCACATTTTCTAAAGCTAGGACTTTATCCCTCTCATCTTCAGGAGATTTCCAGTGAACAGTAACTAATCACTTTAAAAGCGATTTTAAAGTCACTATAAGTGCATGACAAATCCCCTTGGCAAGCGGCAAACAACTGCAGTGCTACCTGCCTGAGATCTGGTCTCTGAGAAGCTTTATCAGCCATTCAGCTGGCAAGCAGTGATTTGGCTGAAGTACCATGTCTGAGGAGAAACCACATTGCAAGCACTCAGAAAACCGTGCCTTCAAATAAGGGACTCTGCTGATTTGACTCCATCTGTTTAATGTACTAATTTAGTTAATTTATTGGGAAAATTCAGTGTAGATGAGGACCAAACCCCCTAATCAAAGGGAACTTTGACAGACTGACACTTTCACCCCTAAAAATCTCAGTGAAATATTAACATTAAAAGCTTAAGGATAATTTGTTTTTAATCAAAGTCAGTTTTAACTATTTGACTGGGATCACTTTATGGCTAGAATGAACAAAGACTAGATTTCAGGAAGAAGTTTTTTATGATGAGAGTGGTGAAACACTGGCACAGGTTGCCCAGAGAGGTGGTAGATGCCCCATCCCTGGAAACATTCAAGATAGGCTGGACGGGGCTCTGAGCAACCTCATCTAGTGGAAGATGTCCTGGCTTTTGCAGGGGGGCTGGATTAGATGACCTCGGAAAGGTCCCTTTCAACCCAAACCATTCTGATTCTATTCTATGATAAAGCATCAAGTGTGAAAGAAATGAAACAGGAGAAATGAGAATTGGCAGAAGGAAGAAACATAACAGGAAGAATGAAGGAGACAGAAAAAGGAAGCTTGAGAAAAAATGAGAAGAGAGGAAAGGAATGTGATATCTAAAATGAAAAAGATTTTCTTGCTGAGACATGCCAGCTGTGAACAACAAAAAGTCATTTAAGGTATTAATTATTAGCAACATCCTACAGTCATTCCCATAATGATTAGGTCTCCATCCAATATTCCCAATCCATGGCAAGCAGGAGACTCCTAGTATTTAAAACTAGTTCATAGACCAGAATTTAAAAGCAGTCTAATTTTCCCCTGCCTAGTCTGGTCTCTCGCATCATCATCCAGCCACTGCTGCTCAGTTAGTTTCTGGCACACACGTGGCAGATATCTAGTGGATACCAAGGGGGCAAAATTACTGACCAAGAAGATCCCACAGATCAAGACAAAAACTCCTCATTTTGCTCACCCTGACATCACTTCCAAATGGAGCTGGCCAGAAACTGTCAAGAAGGCAGGCACATTGAAGAAATGGGTCTTTTCTGCAGATTCCCTTGCCTCATTTGATGTCTGTAAGTCAAAAAATGAGCAAGAAGTCAGACTATCGGTGTTTGCATAAAAAGCACAGCTCCCAGCTTATTCTCCCTTTTTTCTCTTAAGAAATTCCAAGAGATTCAACCGAAACACTGCCAAGATGGACTCCAACAGTGTGGTAAGTCATAACACAATGCTCCCCATCTTTGCTCTGACTGCTAACGGGCTCCAAAACCTATTCAAGCAAAACACATTAAGAAAAAAACCCACAACATAAAGCATTCTTGGGGACTTCCCTTTCTAGAGGTCCAATGCAAATAATATGTCCGTGTAGTGAAAAGCCATACTTTAAGTGGAAAACACCGCAACTCCCCGCCTCCACTTTCAGTGACTTATGAGGATATGGGTTATAAGTATCACAACAACTTGCAGAAGAAGTTTGTGAACTGTGGCACATACCCCATGCCACCAGCAAAGCTTGGACACATCAGCACAGAGGAAGGATATGCAGTTCTTTTAACATTTCTCAAACTAACAGAAATTGTAAATTGGATCCCCAGCAATTAGTTATATATCAGCTCAGTGGAGTGGGAAGTAACTTAAGATGACACAGCTTCATGGAGTTTGTTTGCCCAAAATGTTGTGGGCAGCACAGAGTCCATACAAAGCTAAAAATAAGCAGCTCTTCACTACTCACCTCTTGCTTTTGTATGTGGCTATGTCAGGAGCTCTAAATTTTACTCAAAGAACTGTGTAACTTACATGTTTAAACACGGATCAGCTGAGTTAGGAATGACAGTGTAGAAAGGAAGGAAGTAACAACATGAAAATTAGAACATCAGGAAGGACATACTCACCATTTTACAAGCAAGTCTGAGAACAAGAGTAGTAGAAATACAGATTTTTCTAGAGTAGCCTCTGATTTTCGGATTCCCAGTAAAGTAACACGTATATAGCTAAGGGCTCTGTCTACCTAGGAGTTTGGGAACAGGTGGAGAAACCACATCCCATGTTTTTGGGAAATAGAGACATACAAGATGAAAATTCTTTTGGAACATCTGCTGAAGAACATTTTGCCCAGCAACATAAGAAAGAAAGATGCCAGCCTAATCAACCCAGACTCCAAATATAAGTATTGATTTTCACTCTTTCCTACCAAGATGAACAGTGAGGGGGAAGGGAAGAATCTCTATCATTTGGAAGTTTGAAACTTCACACAGCATTGCCTTCAAATTTCAATTTCAAGTCCGATGAGAAAATGGAGGATAATTTTCTGTGTCAGGTGCACTGACTTTTAGCAAAGACTTTTAAAAAATAGCATTATTTTCTTTTCATGGGCAAATGAATTTGTTTCCATTGCAAAAAGACAAACAGTAATCAAAAAAAAAAAAGGAATGCAATATCCTCTTAAAACTTGTTATTCAGTCTTCAAAAAAAGCAGAACTGAAACAATATGGAGTTGGAAACGTCACAGCTTACACATATATAGGCACTGAAAAACAAACTATGCCTTATTTCAGCTTTTGCATATTTTTTCAGGTCAATGGATATTTTAAGCATAAAAAACTACGAGTAATGGAAAATTTAGCAAGTTCAGTGTTTCATTATAAAAAACACTCTAAAAAAAGGCCCATTAGAGTGATGGTATCTTTTTGTTTTTTAATTTACAGGCACACAAGAAAAATTAAAAGACCTCTGTGTCAAGCACTTCAGAAGTCATTTGAGCTTATGTTGTTTTGAGCTGGGGTTGTTTTGTTTGGAGGAGGCTGAGGGGAGACCTCATCGCCCTCTACAACTCCCTGAAAGGAGGTTGCAGAGAGCTGGGGATGAGTCTCTTTAACCAAGTAATAAGCGATAGGACAAGAGGGAATGGCCTCAAGTTGCACCAGGGAAGGTTTAGACTAGATATTAGGAAGTATTTCTTTACAGAACGGGTTGTTAGGTGTTGGAATGGGCTGCCCAGGGAGGTGGTGGAGTCCCCATCCCTGGAGGGGTTTAAGAGTAGGATTGACATAGCGCTTAGGGATATGGTGTAGTTGGGATCTGTCAGTTCTAGGTTAACGGTTGGACTGGATGATCTTCAAGGTCCTTTCCAACTGAGATGATTCTGTGATAAGGACTGTGCTTCACCATTTCCCTGGCAGACACCAAGCTGACCCTAAGAGAGCAAGGAGCCCTCACGGCAAAGAAAGTCACCAGCCTGCTGGGCTGTGTCAGGCAGAGCATTGCTGGCAGGTCCAGGGAGGGGATCCCTTGACTGTGGGTGAAGCGCCCGCTTTCCCAGTACAAGAGAGACATGAACATACTGGAGTGAGCCCAGCAAAGGGCCACAAAGATGATTAATAGACTGCAGCATCTCTCATATGAGGAGAGGCTGAAAGACCTGGGACTGTCCAGAGTGGAGAAGGCTCAGGGGGGATCTTATCCTTGTGTATAAATACCTGATGGAAGGGAATGAAGAAGGAACCAGACTCATCTCAGCTGCACTCACGGAGAGTTCAAGAGGCAATGGGCACAGATTTTAAAAAAGACACTCAAAATTTCATCTGAAAACAAGAATAAACTTTTTATTTACTGTGAGTGGTCAAACACTAGAACACGTTGCCCAAAGAGGCTGTGAAGTTTCCATCTGGGGAGATATTCAAAACTCAGCAGAACAGTGACCTGGGCAACTTGCTCTAGCTGACGCCGTTTGAGCACGCCGAGATGGATTAGATGATCTCTAGAGGTCACAATTCTGTGACTTTTTTTAAAAAAAAAAACAACCCATGAAGATAAATGAGATTTTTGTTTTAGCATTTTCAATATTTCAATGTCATCCCTAAACTTTGGAAGAGTCAAAGGTTCAGGAAAAAGAAACTTTGAAGCTAATCTGAGGTTCGGCTGATCTACATTCACTTCCAAACAAATACTTTCTTCTGAGATAAGTTTGAAATAGCCACTTTTCAAAGCGTAGTTCCTAGAAGTTATGCTAAGTGTTGCTAGCTCAGCTAAGTATGTCACTGCCTTCAGCCACCCTACTCCCCAGCTTGCTTTGTCACAGGGAGGTTGCTAGGCTCAGGCTTATTTGCCAGCCTTTGATATTCCACAACCTGCCATTTTTCTCAGTGAGTTGGAAGATGTTGCTTTTGTTCGCAAAAAGCTCTGCTGCTCATCGCAAAGATAAAACAGAGACTGCCAAAGACCTCAGATCACAAGGCAGTTTTATCTCTTCACAGCATCACACTAAAGAGAAGAGCAAGCTTGCCTTGCACCATAGAGATCAATGAAAATATGACAATTTGTGGCTGTAACCCCAGGATGGCTTCCTTTGTTTCATAGGTTTTGCAGTTCTAAAAAAAACCAAACAACAAAACCCAAGGATGCAGAAGTAGGCCCCTATTGTTTTCTTCAAATAAACCCAGAGTATTTGCTCAAAAACAATAAGGATATTAATAAACATACAAACATCCACATACCACAGCCCCAGAGCCACGGCCAGAACACTACAGAGAAGAGCCACATACCACTCCAGTTTCTCCTACTGCAAGCTTAGTTCAGCTACATTCCTTGTTCCACCAGTGAAAAAAAATCCCACCTAATCCTGTAGGATGCAACTTCTAAACAACAGAAAGAGACAGACTGGAAGCAGGAAAAGAACAGAAGACATCAGCCATGAAATCTCAACACTTCCCTCCAAATCCACAAACAGGATACAGCTGTCTCAGGAGCTGGAGCTTGGTTTATTTATAACAACTTTGTGTCATTTTTCATTCTCCAGATCAGATGTAATCTCAGGGAGGCAAAGGGAAAATAGACACAACAGTAAGTGACTGGAGGAAGAGTGTGAGAAAGTCTACAGCTCAACTGGACTTATTAAAACCCGCAACCAGCTTGAGGGGCCACGGAGAGATCCCGAGACGTGTGTCTGCATTGTGAGCAGCTCCTGGACAGCTTCCAACAGAAGGTGAAGACTGAACATTGCAATATTTAGACAAAATTTTACTCCCCCATCACCATCCGATCACCTCGCCTCTCCACAGCTGCCCACTTCCTCTCCCTCATTTTGAGACACAAAGCTTGACGAATGCTTGTTGTGAGCTGCAAAAAAAAATAAAATCAATCCACTTGCTACGCAGGGAAAACTAAATGCCTCCCTCTTCCATCAGAAGGGACCCCTTTAGCAAGGAGGTATCCTGTAATTAGCAACTTTTCACATGTACAAACACTGACTAACCCGCTAGAGGTGGTTTCTCCACTTTACACATTCAGGCTAATGTTTTCAAGTGTCTGTGCCCCAGATTTATGCTCAGCCTTTTAGATCAAGCTTGCTTCCTTATAATAAACAACCACAGCCACTGGTAGAAGACAAATAATAAATAGTAGGTGATGCTATCCCTTCACTGCTGACGCTGAGAGATAGTTTTGCACATCCATGACCAGCAAAATGAAGCGAAAACATTCTTGTGCTTTTATTTCAATTAGATGAAGTTTTCTCCCACTTCCCAATCCCAATATACCCACTTGATAAAAGATTAGGGGGGGAAAATATTGTGTTTTCTTTCAAGTTCTCTCTAGTTGAAAAGTACCCAAATTACAATGGGGAAAGAGAGAGAGGGAATCTCCAAGAAACATCTTGGTGTCTCAGAGTAAACGTGCTATAAACATACTAGGATTCAACGTCAACATCAAAGGCTTTTTATTCTCATTCCAAATACGAGAACAACTGGATTTAGTACCTGTTTTGTTCTCCATCTCCTCAAATGTCTAATGATTTAATTTAAAATTATTCTCTTTGATGTCAGTCTTGTCTTAACTTTTACTTGAGGCAATTAGCTTCAGGAGTGTATAAACCGTTTGATTCTGTCTTTCACTCTATGCAAGCCAAAATGCATGAAGGGATCAGAGAAGACTTTAAAAGCTCATAGAAATCACTTCTCTAGCCCAGGCTCACAACACCATCCTGCTGAAGTTTCATAGCACCACATCTTTAATCTGGACCTGCCCTCTGTGATGTCCCATTATAAAGATGATTGGGTTTTCCTTTTTAGACAACCACTGCAAAATTCAGGACTTCCAAGAAGTCCTCCTCGTAATTCCAGTCCTAATTCTGATCAGCTGGACTTGCATTGGGCAATAGCAGCTGGTTCTGCTGAGACAAACAGCTCATAAACACGGACAGGAATTACAGGCAGAGATGAACCAGGTAGGAACAAGCAGAGACTGGGAGAGTTAGAAAATGCAAGAGCAAGCCCTCCCTCCACTCAGTTCCAGCTTACCCCAATCCCTGCTGAGCACCTCTCTGAAGTCCCAGTCTCCCAGGGACTGGCTGCCTCCCAGACTGTGACACATCTCTAAAGGGGAAAACACCTGACAGACACTAATTCTGTAGCATTTAACTGTGATTCTCCCCAGCAGATCCCAGCCTTCCTTGGTGCTGACAAGATCATTTTTCAGCAGTACCAAAGGAACAGTAGGAGTAAGCTTCTGGATTTTCAGCAGGAGGCACGTATTTCTGGAGCCACAGTAGGTACAGCCATGAACCTCCACCCTTCCAGGGTGGAACTTCTACATTTACTCCTGTGAATGGGTAGCAAGAAAAGCCAAACACCATACAATCTCTGGATACATTTTAGAGAAGAACAATTCCTGGATGGTTCTTCAGGTTTACAGTTAAGGGTCCTTTCAAATAATGAAACAGCCTGATCCAGATCCTGGGTTCAGTCAACCACCACTCAGATGCAATGAGGTATGTGTGTGGGAAGAGACAAGCCTGATACAGAGCACATATCACCTCTGCTGGAGCCAACAGGTAGACTGCAGCACTCTTTACACCTAGAGCAAGGTCCCCAGGAAGGAATAAGGCCACAGGCAATACAAACCACACAGAAGTTCTACTTTAAAGAGCTGTGAATGCCAATACAGCTGTTGTGCTTTGTTAACTCACTGCATGCTGAGTTCTTTTAAAAGGCTGCAGCTGGGCAGCAGGGAAAGTGGCTGTCCAGGGCCTCACCATACCAGCTGGAGTGTCCTGGGCTGGAAAGACTCTTCCAGAGCATAGAGGAGCCTCCACCTTCTCACAGCAGCTGAGGACAGTCAAACAAGGAAACTTTCCAGGGAGCAAAGTGGAAAAAAACAGAGCAAGAGACCCAGAAAGCAGGGAGCCTTCAACACTGCAGACAGAGTGGGAGGCTACTGAAAATAGCAGGGAACAGACATGCAGCCGGGTCACAAAGACAAAAGAAAGGCATATTTCCTAGGAAGCAGCCCCAGAAGGGGACTGGGTAAAGCGTCCTGCAACATACAAAGCTGCTAAAGAATTTTAGACTTCAGAAGAAAAAAAAAAAAAAAGAAAAAAACAGGAGAGGATCTGCCCTGAAGTGCTAAGACTGCTGGTACAGAGGAATTATTCTCAGATTAAATTAAAAAGGGCCATCTCACCCTGCTGATCTGTGTTCCCCCTATTTCAAGAATTACCTCGCTCTACTTTGCGTTCTACTAAAACGCAGCTTTCAATATTCAAAGCTCTTTTGGTGTTTTCAGTAAATTTACTTTAAAGGCGGCAGCACGAGCAAAACGCTTCCCCCCTTCAGGGTTCCACCAAAGGCAGACACTGTTAAAGGTGAAGAAATCCACAAGTTGGTGTGGCTGATGTTCTCCATGTGGGTTAGGGTCTGCCTGGCTGTTTTCACACTTCTGGCAGTTTCTCTTCAAATTTCTCCTCAAAACTACACTTTTCAGGTGTAGAAAGTCTCAATTGGAAAAGATTTCTCTGGAATTCTTACCATCTTGTAATTTATTTATTTTTTAAAATCTCCTCTGCTTACCACCCTCTTTTCACTGTTATGGTACTTCATTTTAAAAATTTTCAGCTGAACCAATTTGTCCTGCAGAGAGGGAAGGGATTCTCCCACATCCCAAGTCCTAGTATGAGAACATCCCAGGCAAAGCTATGTACAGGCTAATCAGTATGCCCAAAACCAAACAAAGATAATGAGGCAGCTGAACATATAAACAAACATGAATCCTACAGGATTAAGAGGTCTAGGAATCAAAGAACATATGCCTTCAAAAAGCCTTTTCCTGCTAACTCAAGATACATTTTTCCCCATCTCCTCAAGTCTCATGTAAAAACAGATTCCTACTCTCTTCACTTTCCACCATTTCCAAAGAATGCACATGCCTCAGCAGCCATCAGACATTAGTCAGAGGATTAAAATTGTGTCAGTCAGGAGAAGACAGCTATTAAAAGGCAATGGTTCACAGTGGGCTCAAAACCAGCCTCTGCTCAGGTCCTAAAGGCTACTCGACCAAAGTTTTCAACTTATTCCACCCACAGCAGGACAGCTAAACTGATGAGTTCCAAGAGAGCTAAAAATAAATAAGGCAGGGAAAAATAAAACCCTGTAAGCAGCAGGTGTATTGTATCTACTACAAATTCAGGGGTAATAGGACACCAATTTATGTTCTGGTCACAACTGGAAAATAGGTCTTAAAGTTTTAAGTACAGGATTTAAACATCTTTTAAATCGAAGAATCTAATTTGCAGGTTGCTTTCATTGATTCCCATCACCATAATTCTTGGCAACTGCTCAAATATAAGAGGAACAGGAATTTATTTTCTCCCTTGGCTTGTGCAAGCAGTGAATTAAGGGCTAGTTTAACAAGTGACTGAACACAGCAGTGTCTTGATGGTTGGTTTGATTAAAAGCACAGAGAAATTTTAAGCTTTGCTGCAAATACCACACCCTTATTTTTATGTCCAACATCCTTCTGTCACCCTTATTTTTATGTCTGACAGCCTTGCATGCATGGCCCAAGGCAGGCTTAACCTTCCCCAGATTTCCACTGTCAAGAAACAGTGTCACTGCTCCAGTGAAGTGGTCACAGCAGGATAGCAAGTGGTCTTGGATCTCTGCTAGCCAAGACCAACTCTGAACAGAGCTTTGCAGAAACAAAACCAAGTCCTAAATTAGGCCAGACAATGAGGCGGTACACAAAGAAGAAACAGGAAATCAGGGAGAACTTCCCACTTCCCAGCAGCAAGTGGGTTTCTGAAGCCCTTTCTCTATGGCACAGGCCATTTAATGGGATCTGACTCCACACTTACTCCACACCTTTCAAGCACCGCTGGCACAACATTTCTCCAAGACAGGTATTATTTACACCTAAGCAATCACACTGGCGAGAGAGAGCAAGAGGTTTGCCTTGAGCTATGCATTTAGTTAAGATCCAGTTTATACAAGTTTCAGACTCACAATTTAGCACCTCAGTCAACATTTGCATCAGTGCTTCTGTTACTACCAGCCACCTACGCTGTAGTCCTGCATCCTCTACAGCTTTCAAGTGGATACAATTTGTACCAAAGACGTAATACACTGTACAGCTGCAAACTGTATAATGCTCTCATCATTAAGTGTCACTTGTTTTCACATCTTAATTTGCATGCAACAGCCTGGAACGAACCTTTGGTAGCATTAAGGGATCTCAATTAAACAGGAACAATTTAGTCTAGCTAATCAGCTCTATTGTCCCAGCAAGTAAAAAGCTGAGCTGCATGTACTGGTCTGGAAGGGAATCACTAGTAGCACAGGTTAGACCCCGAGATCCTGAAGAACCAGCACACGGAGGCTTTTTATCATCAGGCTGGGCAGAGAGTGGAAGACACGATCCCACAGCAAGCAACTGCTACCTCAACAATTTTTCTTTTGCCTACAGATGATTCACCAGCAAGGCTAGAGTCAATAAGCATAAGTGGCAATAGATGTAATTGTTTGAGACAGAAGAGTGAATTTCAAGTACAGAAGTATAAAAGGCAGATGGAATTTCTTGTAATTCATGGATATGGGGGTTAGGAATCATGAGAAGATCTTAGGGGTTATAGCTGTATTTAAGTTTCGTAGGAGGTTTTGATCCAAGACGTGAAGTACTTCCTATAATGATAGATTGTGGCAGTAATTTGGTGGAGGGATGGGGAGACTTCGTAATATTGGGGGAGACTTCTGACATACAATAGGAGTAGCTTGTAGGAAGGAATATATACACGGGTGAAAAGCAGTTTTAGGTATTGGTGACTTTCTTTTAAGGAGTTCTCTCATAGTGAATTATATTTTTCATTTCAAAGCTAAGAAATATTTACATGTAGTAGGCTGTCCTGAATGTTGCATCCCATCTCTTGGGCTCTTATGACCACATCTTTCCATTTACTAAGATGTTCCACCTCCCTCTGTTTTTTTTTGTAAACTCTTCCACAGCATCAGGGATAGAAAAACCTCATCAGTACAAAAGGTGCTGATTAATGCACAAAACAGCAATAAAAAAAAAAGTAATGAATCTGTTTAACTCTGCCTAAATTATTAGTTGAAGCCAAGGACTGCTATATTAAAAAAAATTATCACAGAAGTACATAAAGGAAAGGTTTTGTAAAGCCAAACATTTCCTCTAACCTTCAATGACTCCAGAATTGCTCTGCAAGCAAAAAAAAAAAATCAAAACAAACTGTACGCAACCCAACTTACCTCAATTTGAAAGAGTTCCCCAGCACCTTCACAGTCATTTGATGTAATTATGGGGGTATGAATATGCACGTAGCCATTATCCTGGAACAGACAGAACACTAAAGTTAACTAGCTAAAGATATCAAATGTCAACTTCAAGGATGACATCACCCAGCATACATCATAACTCAGCTATTAGCCCCCAACCAGGACAGCATATGGACTCTTTTAGGCAACTTCTGCCTTACATGGACAAAGACAGAGGACTAACTAAATGCTAGCACGATCTACAAATCAGTGTTTACTACTTGTGGTTTTTTCTCCATGTTTCATAAGGAAATGAGATTTATGTCATTACTATGGGTTTTTGCAACTGCCCATTTCCACACCATTCCCTTTTTTTCCCCACCTCCTCCAGTATTTTTATATTTTGGGGCAGTTTCAGTCAAATTCAGCCCTACAGCCTCAACACTGCAGTTTCTTCCAGCTTTTGGAAAACGGTGTTAGGCAGAGGACACACTCAGTGTTCTCTACTAAGAGAAATGATCAAGTGTGTTAGACAACAGAAATCACACCCTGCATGGGAGACAAGCCTTAAAAATACCCAACCACCACAAAAATGTCAGTCACACCTTGCATCTTCCGAGATATTGAAGTCAAAATGACTTTAAGAGACAGGGTATACCCTGGCTTGGTCATGTTCTAGGGACCTGGAGCCATTCATGCACTAGCTCACAGATCCAGCAGAAGCCTCCAAAACCAGGAAGGCTGTATGAAGAAAGGGCCCCTATTCTCTGGGTTTCTCTGCAGTGCAGCCATAGGCTTTTAAACCAGCTGCAACCCGATTTTCAGTGGATGGGTATATCTCACAGAGCTCAGACAATCACATACAGCATGTTAGAGGCAAACAGAACTCTACTGACCATCACCTTCCTAACTTAAGTCTTGCTACAGAGATCACTGGTGCAGCACAGAGATCATACCTGCGCATGTCAAGGCAAACAAGAACCTGGAACCAGCTGATTTCAGCTGTGAACAAAAGATTTCTTTTCTCTTGCATCACTGTAATGTCTAGCATAAAGGGAACCCCTTTAAAATCAGGGTGTGCCAGCATTACCATGATACAGGCAGTGATGCAGCATAACCCGTTGTCTACTCACACAAAAGACTAATAAAAAAAGATAAAGTAAATGATTCTAAAAGCTTGGTTTCACAGCTTTTACCAGAATAATCCAATTCACATGACAAGTCCTGGTCCTTATCACCAGCTAGTTAAAAGGCTAGGAAGACAGGAGCAGGATTTACTGCCCATCCTGAGAATGGCAGAAAAATTAATTTGGACCAAAGAGTTTGTACAGACATGCAATGCATTTTGTGGAAGTACTTTAACAGGACCAAAAAGAAGCAAAGTCCCTGCAGTCAGGTCTAGGCTACCTTGGTTACAGGTGCAAAGACCTTGGCTTGCTGAGTGCCTGGCAGGAGCTCCTCACTGAGATCCAGTTACTACACAGAAAGAAGTTTTGGAGCCCAAATGACTTGCTTTGCCTGGCAAGGGTAGTTTCAGCCTACCAATATAAAATGCAGGTCTCTGCCACAGTCCCATGCATACTCCAGAGACCTGCTGGTCACGTGGCCTCCCAAACCTACACGAGATTTTGGAAAATTGCCTAAATTCCTCATATAGTGGTAGCAGTTGCTGTAAAGAAGCACATTTCACACAGAAGACCCCTTACATGCTTTGCAAAGGAATGTGAACTGCACAGGTCTGAAAGATGAGAATGCCATTAAAATCTCTTGGATAGTTCCCCTTATAAAAGCTCCTAAAATACTTCAAGTGACATTAGTGGCTCTGACAAACCTGGAAGTTAATGTGCAAAATGAAGGCTGTCATTCATATTATGACTATTTTACTGTGTCTCGAACAGTGTTCCTATCCCACATGGACCACAATACTCAGGAGAAGATTAAAGATGACATTTTAGCCTTCAACATCCAAACCAAGGGCATCTGCCATTAGTCATTCACTGCTGGAAATGAATAGGCTAAAAAAAAGTTTTTAAAATTACAGAGAGTTTAGATAATTTCGAGTGCGTGTTCAAAAAACCCCACATTTCCTTTCACTGTTAAGCTCTTTACAGCTTTGCACAGTGAAAACACTCTGGTTATACTTTCTAGTTATGGTATATTCTGACATTGTCAAGTCAGAAATTGCAACATCCTTGGGATGATGTAGGTGGCAATTTAAGAAGACTGCTTTCCTTCCATCAGACACGGAGCAAACCACAGACGTTCGTGGTGCCAGGAGAGGTGCGACTTAAGCATTTGCAAATATCAGGTCTGGGAGCAGATTTTCCTTATCCCTTCAAAAATCACTTCAGTGTAGCTGCTGCTGCTAAATTAATATTTTGTATTTTTTTAACACTGCTCAGCTCTTCAGCATTTTAAACTGGAAGCTGTGTCAGAGTCTGAGCTGGAGTTAATTTGGAGAAGTAAAGCCTTTGTTAAAATAAGATGCTTTTTTGTATCTCGGTTGGCTTCCTTGTCCACGTTTGCAATCACAAACTGCTGTCGGCAATGCCATCTAGTGGTTCCACACCAGAAAAAACTGATTCCCGACAGAGCTGGGTTCTGTCTTACCACCTGGGACAATGCTGACGCCACCAGCAGCTTTACCTGACACAGTATTTCTATTAGGCTCTTAAAAAATAAAAAAAGTCTTCTAAATACTGTGCAATTCCACACAGATAACTGCTAGAGCAAGCAAGCCTTCTTTGCCACTGCAGGTGACAAATAACCAGCGTGCTTGGGACCAGAAATTCAATCTCAACAATTCTGACCTGTTCTTTGGGCCATACTAAGTACTACATATGAATTTTGTAATCAGAATGCTCTGAATATGATCCTACTCAAACTAAAGCCCGTTTATCTAAACTAAAACGTGTTTATTTCAATGAACAGCTTTAAAACAAAAGGCTCAGGTGCACTAGAGGACTTACTTGCTACCTTTATCTACTCACACAAAGAATTGCACGGTCTCTGTATGGCACCTAGCATCAGAGTTAATTCACTGCCCCCACCACCTGCACAAAGCCTGGACCATGCCCACAGCTTAAGAGCGACACATTCATAAAACACAGGTGTCTCTCACCCATCAGTTTGAAATGCATCCAAACAGGAGTCTCCTAGTCTCAGCTAACAGCATCCACACAGACTCGTAAGGCAGTAATAGAAAGGTTAAGAACTGAGAAGAATAACATGAAGCTCTGCGTCAGTTTGTCGGTAGCCTTCCTGCACCACAGATTTCTCCGTGTGGGAGGAGGCTTCCATCCAAGGACCATAAGGTCACTGCTCCATATTACATTGTGTTCCACAGACCACACACACTCACAGGCAATAATATTGCAACAATTATATTGAAAGGGATAAAATAACTAACAGGAAATGGGTGGAGACACACTAACATGACCACCTGATCATAAGCAACAGTCTGGCCAAGGCCTCAGCCAGGCCCAGGCCTGGAAAGAGAACCACCGTGTCCAAAATCCACACCCTGCAGCCAAGACGTTCCACTCCCTCCCTCCCAGCATGCTCCCGTGAAGCCAAACTGGGGGAGTGTTTCACACATAAGGCTCGGTACAGAAGGGACTACCTGGAAGAATGAGTGGATGGCTGCAGTGGCTTCACTGCGGATTCGCAAGAGGGAGCCAAGTGTGTTGTTTCTGCATCGCAGGTGAGGGAACTGCCGGACATACTCCAGTGGGTGCCTCTCCTTCATTTTCAGGGGAAACGACTAAAAACAACAAGAAAAGTAAGAGGGTGAGAACTTGAAGTCAATATAGTTCTACGGCTATTCATGGAATACCGTCTCTGCCTACTAAAACTCCATCATCATTAGAGAGCAGAGGAGAATAACATGCTTTTGCCTATCTTTTCTAGTTAGTTTGTGGATTTTATAACACTTATGGCGGAGCAAGAGCCATGAACACAAGAGAAGGCAATAGCGCTCTGAAATGCTCCACTTTTTGGATGTTGAGTCCCCTTGA
Source organism: Strix aluco (assembly GCF_031877795.1). Classification (NCBI taxonomy): domain Eukaryota; kingdom Metazoa; phylum Chordata; class Aves; order Strigiformes; family Strigidae; genus Strix; species Strix aluco. The sequence continues at coordinate 133,673,949 of NC_133932.1, read as the reverse complement.
AAGCCAGCTGTTCATCTCACTGCTGCAACAGCGAGGCGGTTCCAAATGTGCCTGTGGCAGAAACGGTTCTTCCACCTGCACAATCTGAAGTGTTTTGCCAGTTCACTGATTCTCCAATTCATATCCCAGCCAGACTTACCAGGTAAGCCACCCGGCACAGGTAAGTGCTTCAGGGTGGGACAAATGCACACTCTTAGGTGCCAGTACGTTCACCAGTTTCCACACAGAAACAGCTCTGCCCCAGAAGAGAGAGCTTTCACAGTGATCCCATGTTTCCCCTTTGACATACCCCAAGGCACCGCTGACAAATCAAAGCCAGCAGGACCACTCAGACTTAAAGAAAATAAGAGTTTGAAGCATGCTTTGCTGGACACCTGGAATTTTTAAAATTAATTTCCAAAGCGGTCCTACCAGTTGGCATTCCTGCTGCAGTGACATACCCAAGTATCACAAGGTCCCACCACACGGATTGTTTCGGCTTTCAGCTCCATGTTTTGCATCTTATGAGGACTTTTAACCAGTTTCCCTTGTACTTCCACTGCGCTTCCAAAAGTCAGGTCTCTAAGAAACCAAGAAAAAACAACAGCTTAACTAGGCGCTGATATCAAGTCAACTACATTCAGAAGAGTGATTCCTGTTAATTTAGCTGGACCACTTGAGATCACAAGAGATACTGTAGCCATAGGGCTTAATTGATGAAATGAGGAATTATTAAATGTATAAGTGGGAACATGAATAGATCCACAAAGCTATAGAATAATTTAGGACAAGGTAGGAATGTTGGACAAGTGAGGGGAAAAGAGACAGCCTGTTATTAGAAGTGGCTCTTGGTGGGGACAAACCAGGCTTATAAAAAAAAATGTAAGAAAAAATGTAAAAATCAAGTTACACACAGAAGGTTCCTGGATCATCCCGAAAGTCCCAACCCTAGCCCAAACAACAAACAAAACTCCTGTTTGAGAGCAACAAACAAAATGAAGCTGTAAAACAGTATTATAATAGAATAGTCATGCTTATCCAGGGGGTATGCCCACCAAGCCAGCCTTGAAGTTATTACAGGAAAAGCAACAGCACTCTCCAAAACCTGGGGGACAGTTATCCCCAGCTACGTTGTGTGATTTCCAAGCAAGTCCAAGAGCAGCCCAGAATGCCCACACTGCTACAGCTATTAAGAAAATTAGCTTCAAATTGGTCTTACAGGACAAGCAACTGCACCACAAAGGCCTTAGCTAAGTGGAGACAGAGTAGTTGGACACTCTCCATCCTTAAAACTCCTCCAGAGACGCCAGCCTGCAGCAGTGCCTTTCCTGTGCTCAGGTGCCAGCTGCTGGTGAGCCACTGGCACAGGCCAGGAGGCCTGAGCAGACACCTCCCCCCCCCCCGCCCCCAGCACTGATCAGCACAGATGTTTCTCCAGGTATCTCAAACTGACCAACCTGTTTTCCAGGCTGGGATCAGCAACCACCTGGAGGTTTTCCAGAGAACTCCCATCGTTTATATGCAGGAACAAAACTTCCTTCTGGGATCGGACTGAGCGGACCCAGCCCTAGAGGTAAAGGAAAAAGAAATTTGTTATTTCTTGGCATGGACTTTGTGTAGTCATGCTCTTCTAGCTGAGCTGGACATGCTACTTCAAGCTTATTTCAACTTCTTACTGAAATCAAAGTAAGTATTTCTTTAGGGACAACAAAAATTAAAAAAAAAAAAAGTAGTCAGTGTCAGTTTTTCTACTGACTTCAAAGCAAAGAGTAACAAATCCTTAAGCAGAGACATCAACTCTCCTCCTGGGTACAGCAGGGTACTAAGATCTACCTGCATCTCTGGGAAGCTGAGAACACAGAAAGTGGCAAAGCACTGTGAAGATGAAAAGCATTTTAACAAAGCACATATTCTTATTAGTGATGCCCCTTCAAAACACTTCTTACTGAAACAGGAGACGTCAGTAATGCACAGTTCTTTATGATAACACACTCAAGACTGTTTTGATGATTTAGTACTAATTTTTGTGGCTGTATCACCTGTAGGAAGGTTCCAACCGAAATTTGTTCGCTGGCTGTTTACGTGCCCTAAGCCATTAGACTGCTAAAACGATGCTGCAGCCAATAAATTCAGGTGAAAAAAATACATATTCGTGCAAAAGAAAAATAAAAATTAATGCCTTGGATGTTCCTCCTTACACCTCAAAATCAAGACTGCTACAGTGTCCCCATGGGGAAAAGAAAAAAAAAGAAAAAAATCTAGAAGCATTCTTGTCCAGTTTGACTAAAAGAATTAAAATAGCACAGCAGTTCTTTGTAACAGCAAAACAGTAGAGCTGACCACATACATGTCAGGCTAGAGTTTTTCAATGAAGAGTAACGTTTCCCTTAAAAAGAAATTAAAATTTAAGTCAGTACCAAGGCACCAAGCAAAAGTAATAGCATCCAAAATACAACTCCCTTAGTTGCTCTCCAGCTCACAACAGTTGACACAAAGCTGCCCTTAAAAGAAAAACTATCTGCTGGGGAGCTTCCAGCTCATGCTATAATAATACCGTAGAGAACAACCAAGAGCAGTGCTGATTAAACAACCAAACTGACTCTTTTCCAATCAGTTTTGTCTTTTGCTTAACTGTAAGCGCCCAAGCAGTTCCAATGACTTCAAAACTGTGCCAAGTGCTTTAGGGATATCTACCAGACAAATTAAAGCAAATCCATCAAATTCTGTTGTTTAGACTGAACAAACTTTGAGAATTAAACATTACCAAAAGTAAAGCATCCTTAAAACTACAACATGAGTAACAGACAAGGCATTAGACAGGGTTGTATAACAGCGAGAGGACAACTGCATACAAGACTTATGGAAGATTTTAAAGCCATGAACCTAATGATTAACAAAACTTCAGCTTTTGCTCCAGCCTCACAATTTCACACAGGTGTTTACCTAAACGACCTCTGCAGGGTGTTCCACTTGAGACAAGAACTAATGCAAGAAATGAGTCTAAAACTAAAGTCTGATCATTTGAGCATCCTCATATTCTTATGGCTAAAGCAACAGGTGTTTAAAAGGTATTTCACATGCCTGAAGCTTTTGTGTTTATCCTTTGTATTCCAGCAAATCCCCAGAATACATCACATCTACTTGATGCATAATGTTTAACATGTAATGGCAGATGTTTTTCTTAGTTTCTTTCCTCCTAAGCTCTCCTTAACAAAACACACAAAATCCCTGAACAAAGAAACATTCTGAAGAGCTTTTTTGCAACCTCATCGGGCTGTTCTGGGATCTGTTAAACAAAAAGAGTCTTGCATCCTGCAATAGGAAATGAGAGCACATCCACAGGCTTGCACTGCAGCAGCAGAGGATGAGGCAGCACTTCACACCTTACCAGAAGCAATGTGTAGGGATGATCCCAACTCAGACCAGACTGCACATTACAATAACCTGGCCATAATAAGGTTGTTTTTCAGCCAGACCAGTTCCCCAACCCAGTTTAATATAAAAAAATATTTTTGCCAGCACAGCAGAAGAGCAACAAAGCAACAAGGACATGGGGTAAAAAAAAACATGATACCACCAATTTTAGCCTCAGTTTATTCCAGCTTGCATTATTCATAAAACAACAGCTGAAAAGCACCTATACTGGATGAGCTTCTTCCTGCCCTATTGGGCTTCATCTATGTGTGCAGGAATACCAGTGTGCTACAAAATGGTTTTTGGGTCAGTAGAATCACAGGATGGTTTGAGTTGGAAGGGACATTTAAAGTTCATCTAGTCCAACCCCCCTGCCACAGGCAGGGACACCTTCCACTAGCCCAGGTTGCCCAAAGCCCCGTCCAACCTGGCCTTGAACCCTTCCAGAGAGGGGGCAGCCACTACTCTGGACAACCTGTGCTAGGGCCTCACCACCCTCATTGTAAAGAATTTCTTCCTTATATCTAATCTAAGTCTACTGTCTTTCAGTTTAGTTTAAAACTGTTAGCAAGTATCCCAGCCATTTACAGATTCATCCAGAAATACTGACAACTGCACAGTTCTAGCCATGGGCCTTGCACTAAAACAGGGACCAGGTGTCTGCAACCACTGCTCTGTCAGTCAGGAACACCAGAATACAGGGGGGGACACAACCCTGTGCTGAGAAACAGGAAAGAGCTCCATTGCTAAAAAGTCCATTTATCTCTGCCTACCTTGGTTCACAAGAAGAGCTGGACACGAATATCAATGAAACTGTTAGTTGGCTCTACCTGACACTGCTATAAACCCAGACGTGGGACAAGACCTAAAGCAGATCTTTAACAACATCAGCACAGAGGCGATAGCTCACTCTCCCAAACCAAACAAGTGATAAAACCAAAACTGGACAGAGCATGTCTCAGTGTAACCCACCACGGTAACAGCCTTTCCCTGCACTGAGTAACTTCAAAGCTGTGACAACTGCTCTGACAACACCAAACTGAACAGACACAGCCAGAGCTGCCTCTAGAGACTGCAAAGGAGAGCTGTAAGTTTAGTAAAACGCGCTGCACAGGTTCTAGCTCTTCTCCCTGAAGCAGAGGCAGTGAAACCGGCGTGAGCCACGCCACTGCAGCTCCTCTCCTCCCGCTCAGGCTCCGGGTTGGGCCGTTACCCGGCACACCCCGACCTCCCGGCCACACACCTGCACTTGAACCGCGTCAGCCGGCTCCAGGGCCCCCAGCGCCTCGCGGACCCGTAGCCGCACCGCCCGCCGCGCCCGAGGCAGGGAGGCGCAGCGGCGGAGGGCCTGCCAGCCGCCCCGGGCCCGCAGCATGGCGGAGACCCAACGGGCCTACTCGGCCCGGCCCGCTCCCACACGGCTCCCGCCAGGCCACGCGCCTCCCGCCGCCTCATGTGACCGTCTTACCCAATGGCGGCTGGGGGCTGCCCCAGGGAGCCAATCGGAACGGGAGATCTCCCCGCCCCGGGGACGCCTCTTCCGCCGCCTGAGCACAAAGGCCTCTGGGAAATGTAGTTCATGGCGGATGGGCTGGAGGGATGCGGGTGGTGGGGTTGTGGGGTTGTGGCGGGGGTGAGGGGTCCTGCTGCTTTCTGGCACCTCGGCGGCGCTGTCGCTGCCTCCTCTGCCTCAGGAGCTGGGCTCCCATCGCCTCCATTGCGCGAGGGGATGGGGACGGGCCAGGCCGAAGCCTCTGGGGAAATAAACCGATGCCAGCTGGGCTCAGTCAGGCCAGGCTGCATCCCTGCTCCTCACCTGGCCTTGGGAGCGCTTGTGGGAGCAGGCTGAAGGGAGAGGCCCCCCCTTCTCAGCAGCAGCACGGTCTAGGGACAGTGTGCTGTGGATTTTGGGTCCATCTGCCCCTCTCCTGCCCTCCTGGGTCCCCCTCTGAGGGGATAAGCCCCATGTCAGCCTGTGCTTTTCCTAATCAGGGACGCAGGTTTTGGTTTTTCTCTGCAAGCCTTGCTGGGGGACAAGACCCTTCTCCTGTTCGTTTTTCAGCCTCTTCCAGCTCTGGCTGGCAGGTGAGAAGCAGCTGTCAAGGCGAGTGTCAACAGCCCTGGGGAGAAGGACTTGGGGGTACTGGTGGATGAAAAGCTGGATGTGAGTCAGCAGTGTGCACTCACAGCTCAGAAAGCCAACCATATCCTGGGCTGCATCAAGAAAAGTGTGGCCAGCAGGTCGAGGGAGGAGGTTCTGCCACTCTACTCTGCTCTTGTGAGACCCCACCTGCAGTGCTGGGTCCAGCTCTGGGCCCCCAACATAAGAAGAACATGGATCTGCTTGAGTGGGTCCAAAGGAGGCCATGAAGATGCTCGGGGGGCTGGAGCACCTCCCCTATGAGGACAGGCTGAGAGAGTTGGGGGTGTTCAGCTGGAGAAGAGAAGACTCTGGGGAGACCATAGAGCGGCCTCCCAGGACTGAAAGGGGGCCTATGGGAAAGACAGAGACTTTTTACTAAGACCTGTAGTGACAGGGTAGGGGACAACAGCTTTAAACTGACAGAGGGTAGATTTAGATTAGACACAAGGAAGAAATTCTTCCCTGTGAGGGTGGTGAGGCCCTGGCACAGGTTGCCCAGAGAAGCTGTGGCTGCCCCCTCCCTGGAAGGGTTCAAGGCCAGGTTGGACAGGGCTTTGGGCAACCTGGGCTAGTGGAAGGTGTCCCTGCCTGTGGCAGGGGGGTTGGAACTGGATGAGCTTTAAGGTCCCTTCCAACCCAAACCATTCTGTGATTCTATGAAAAAGAGGTAAAGTAGATGCTACTTCCCCATGTAGCTCGGGTTTTGCTGCTTTTCTGCAAAGTCATGCTGCAGGAAGGCAGCGACCAAACATACCTGCTGTGCTTGTGGTCAGGGATTGTCTCATTCTGTGCACTGATCTTTGGAGTGTGGTGGGTGAAACAAGAGACAGCAGCAGCGTGATGCCCCAGGGCCAGGAGGTGCTGAGAGGCAGCTTTGGTAGTGACACTGCTTGTAGGGAGACAAATCCCTGCCTCACTGAAAAGTCTCAGGTAAGAAAAGAATTGCTGGCCAGAGATGTCATTTAAAAGAAACAAGCTGGGCTCATGGGAGAGAGAAGAGGAGAGCTTTGCAGATGCCTGGTTTCAACTTTCCCCTGTGGTGCTTTTCATCTGTGCATGAAAAGCTTCTTGTCCTCACAGTCCCCATGCTGCTTGCCAGGGCCTTCCTCCACCTCTGCCTTTGCTCCCTGTAAAGTGATGTCCCCACCCATGGCTCTCAGTCTAGACTTGAGCTCCGAGCTGCCTTGAAAGGCTGTCCTGAGGAATTAGAGTTGTGGAGCAGGGGCAAAAACATAACTGGGTGGGTGAGAAAGACATTCAGAAGAAGGACAGGAGACCACAGGGAGGGGTGCAGGGAGGGTAGGTGAAAACTGGGCTAGAAGTGCATCCTCAGCCAACAAGGATAACTTGTCCAACATCCATCCTCTGTGCCACTGCAAAGAATCGGGCAGACTGCCCGGACACACGCAGGTTATTGCCTCAGTGCTGGATGGAAACACAGGGACACACTTGTCTTGGTGCTCCTGAATGAGCAAAATTCATTTAGTTCTAATGCCAGTCACCATCCTCTCCTGTAAGGGCCAGCATTGAGCTTTACTGTGTGTTGGTACAGTGTTGTGATGTGGTTTCTTAGAGAATCACAGCGCAGGAAGGAGCTGGTACTGCTGCAGTGTCAGGCAGAGATACAGGATGTAAATTGGTGGGAAATTAGGACTCTATCGTTCAGGGAACTCCTGGCTTAATGTGAGAATTAAACGAGTGTGTAATGACTGTTCAGCGTACGTTACGTGTTCTCTCTGCCCTGTTACAGATGGTGCATTTATTACTGCTCTCAGCTATAGGTTTTTCCTCTCTCATTTGGCCCATACTGCCCAGAATATTTTTTCCAGGGTTGTTTGACTCATAAAACCCTCTCCAGGCCTTTTAATAGACAATTAATTTAGGGAATACTTAGGGAGTAACACCAATGACAGTGTCTAAATACACCAGGAAAGGGGCTAAGGTCCTTCCCTCAGACCCATCTGCTCCAGGGTCAGCTGTGGGTCTTTGGAGGGAAGGGAGTAACACAGGGAAGTCTGACCTCAAATTTATAGGACTGGACTTGAACTTTTCCCATCCAGCTGCATATCCTTCCTTCTAAAGACCAAATGGTAATCACTGGAGAGGGCAGGAATTCAGTCCATCAGTCCCCAAAAGAAAATGACAAAGCAGTAGCAGCGCGCAAAGCTAATGGTCTCTCAGACGGCTTTTCTGCCCGTGGAGCTCAGCCCTACATCAGCTGCTGCTCCACACACCCTGATCTGCTCCATACTCCCTTCTGCTGAGTCCCTCACCTGGGGCTGATGGGGCCGAGATTTACTGACGTTGCTGTGAGCTGTTCTAGGCTCCTGGACTGCAGGCAGTGTTCATGTGCTGACAGGCACAGTCACCAGCAATATTTTTTAGGATGCCAGAGGGTTTACTGTGTTCCCAGAGTTCTCCAACAATGATTTGTTTCCAGCAGAGCTGACCATCTTCTTTCACTTCTGGTTGCTGTCCTCACTGGCCAGCAGTTTGGCAATGTCACTACCCTGAACCATAGCCCGTAGATGACCCCAGATCTCAGGTTGCTTCAGTAGGTCCATATGGGTCCATGCAGTGCCAGAGCTAACTCATAGCTCTGTTCCCTCTCTGGTACGTGAACTGGGTGTTTTGGATCCGTTTCAGGTGTCTGCAGAGACATGGCACTGTCTGACTGTATGTTCTGTTTCTTTCCCTGCAGAGCAGAGCTCTTCTAAAAGCTCTCCAGAGGGCACTGGTGCTGTTTGTGCATCAGATTAGTAATGTAAGTCTGGGCTGGGAGGCAGGAAGCTGGTTGTCAGGGTGTCTCAGGGAGGGAGGTTTAAAGGATGGTGAGAAATAATGATTCTCCGCTACTCCCAGCTGAGTGTAGGGGCTGCACTGGTGGGAAAGGGCTTCAAAACAGGCACTGTCAGTTTTTGGGTGGGAGTGGAGAAACAGCGTTATGCTTGTAGGGCATCATGTTCTTGGCAGCATCGATATAGCAATGCCCAGCCTTCACCTGGCAGGAGAAGTGAAATGCCTCCTCTGTGGATGTTTCAGCCTGGTGCTTTAGCTCCAGACTGTCACCATATGGAGCCTCCTTACCCATGCCCTCTACGTCTTTCTGTTCCTTCACTTCGTCCTTTCTGGCAGGTGGAGGAGGAAGAGCTCCACACAGTTCTGCTTTTGAAGTCAATCTGTACTTGTTCTCTTCTGATTCTGAGGCTTTAAGCCTCAGATCCCTCAGATCTGGCCGAGGAGTGGGGCTGCTAAGAAAGGCAAGGAACAGGGTGGGAGTGGTATGAAGCAAGAAATCAAACCTTGCCTCCTCCAAGATGACTCTTATCTGTCTGGTGTCTGATGACATGAGCCTGGTTTGTCCACATAGTTTGGAATTGGAGATGCAGTTACAGAAAAACTCTCCCCTTGGGTCTGGGCATGTGGAAATCTTTTCCATCTCTCCTTCTGAGAGCTCTGAATTTCCCAGCAGTGACATCTCATTCTGATTTTGAGGGGTCTTTCAGTGAGGGCTTTTATCAGCAGCAGTGCCTACTGTTCATGGACCTCTGATCTGGAGTCCTGAGCATCCCCAGAAAGTCCAGCATCCTTTTGAGTGCATTGCCAGGAGATCAACTTGTCTTCTACTTGAAGCTCGACATAGTGCTTTCTGGGCAGGTAAAGGACTATGCATGCAGGACGTGAGCACCTCCTCCCAAAAGAAGGAGAGTGAGGCAGATAAATCCTTGTTAACCTGTGGATAATATGCAGTTCTTCAATCTGACAGACTCCACACAATTTTGAAGTCTTCTCACTGTATCACTGGATACCCTTTGATATCCTTAAAGGTCCTAGTTTGAAACTTAGATGCACAAGATAGTCAACGTCTTGCTGTGCCTTAGATGTAGGAATGGGGACACTGAGATTAGAAAGTGCTGGCCTTTTTTTCAGTGATATCTTGGTAACCTGAGATGGAGAACATTTGTCTTTATTCTAAAGTAAAGAATTTATATTTCTGTGTTTCACACCAGTAACTTTCCAATGAAATGAGATACAGAATGTAACACATTCCTTCCAATAAAGTTGATTTTCCCTAAGCAAATCACTGGTTTAGATATTTCATTCTTTCTATCTCAACTTCCAGGTTTGTTTTCTAAACCCTTCACTGAAAACAAAACCAAAGCAGATGCAAAAACTGCTTCTTACCATGTCCTTCAAATGTTTCTTTGTTTCCCGGCAGACAAAGAAAAGGGGACACCCTGTCCTTCTGTCAGAGGGTAACACGTGACTTGGCCTGGCTGACTTGAGGTTTCACAACAAGGCCAGCTTCGTGGTGCCACCCTTTGCCCAGGTTGATGGGTGAGTAGACACAATGCCCAGAGTGCTCTAAGCTTGCTCTACCGGGACTAGGCTGTATTCACAGTCCTTTGAGAGCACCCCTGGGTGCCAGGAAGGAGCCAGCCTAGAGAGAACACCCCAAGGATGGAGCCCTGGGAGTTGCACAGCAGTGTCTGAGCTGCTCTGTTGGCTGTTCTGCTCTAACAGCACTCATTTGTGGTGTCTGCTGATGAAATCCTTATTCTGTCTTCCTCCAGAAAAGATTCTAGTGAGAGGCAGGAACTGAGCCCTTTCCTGCCTGGTTACCAGTGATGTTGCTCAGTTCTGGTATGGAGTGGATCTGTAGGGATGGGGCTGTCCAGTCCCCTCAGCATTCAGGAACGTCCTCAAGTTCCTCCACTCAGAGCTTTGCAGAGAAGTTCCTACTTTGACCTGAGATGTGGTTGTTAGTGGTCTATCTCTCTCTTCAAACTTTTTTTCCCCTCAACTGAGCAACAGTGGCCTTTCTGGTGATTCCTGGGTTCAAAACCTCCTGATTTGTGGCTCTGGCTGTGATGATCAGGATGAAGAGCAACATGGCTCTTCATACAGACCCTCCAGGTGAGAAGAGATCCTGAATATTCAGGGACAAGGGAAAGAAGCAGCAAGATGTCCATCCTGACCTTGTCCCACGTGTCTCCACCCAGAGCATTTCCTGCTGCATCGAAAAAAAGGAGTGTGACTACACAAATGGCACACAGCAGGTGAGGCACCTGGACAGGTTCATCTGGGACCGGCAGGAGATCTGTTCCTACGACAGTGAGGTGGGTTTCTACATGGCCCGCATAAAGCTGGGACAGGCAATTGCTGAGTATTGGAAAAGGCTGCAGTGGTTTAGCTACCTGTGAGCTTCAAGGGAGAAATACTGCTGCTGTAACTGGAGGAGGACTCAGAGTGTGATGGACAGGAGAAGTGCATCTTTGGAGGGGAGGAGAAGAGGGGAGTGGCATGGGGATACTTGGCTTCCCTAGCCTGGGACCACATTTACCCCCCTCTGTCACCTCCCTGTTTGGCAACACTGGATGTCATAGGGGCTTGGTGGATGGTGGGAGATAGTTCTGAGTTCAGAGGGGCAGGAGGAGAAGGAGTGCTGTGGACCGGAGGAGTTGGCATCTTTATTATGAGTCTAAGACTGAAGGAAGTGACTTGCTGGAACCCTCCAGAAAAGCAGGGGACAGGACTCCCAAGCCTAACAAATGCACCTTCGCTCCTGCCAATTCCTGGAGCAATGGACCCACCTGAGAGGTTGTAGAAGACATGAAATGCTCCTAGTAGGTATTTCTGGTAGAAGCAGAGTTCATATTCTGTGATGGTCCTTCAGTAAGGGAAGAAAGAAAGAGGATTAAAGGTGAATGTGGCTGGGAGACATGTAATGCAAGGTCATGTTGAAGGCAGTGGGTCTGGACCAAAGGATATGTTGACAAATGGGTTTGGAGGAGAAATCTGTATGATGTCCATAGGTCCTGTTGCTAGGAATGATTCCTGAGGAGAACTGGGCAGCAATCTTCATCACTCTTTCTCATTTTCAGTTAAATGCAGAGTGATTATTTCTCCCATGCAAACAGAGCCGTGGAGCTATCCTAACTAGCTGGTTTGTTCTGGAACAAGGTTTTATCCTTCTGAAATGCAGATCAAGTGGTTCAAAAATGGGCAGGAGGAGATGGACAAAGTTGTGTGCAAGGACCTCCTCCTAAACAGAGATTAGTTTGTCCAGATCCTGGTCATTTTGGAAATCACACCTAAGCAAGGGGATATCTATGCTTGCCAGGTGGAGCACGTCAGCCTGCCAGTGCCCATGACCATGGCTTGGGATAAGCAACTGGAAATGGGGAGATCAGAAAGCCTTGAGAAGAGTTGCTTCTAGCTCTATGAGGACAGCAGGAAAATAGAAAAGGTATTTTTGGGGAAAGCAATGTATAATCTGGGCCATTACTCTCTGAACTGCTCTTCCAACAGGAACATGCCCTGGATCTGCTGTGAGCAAGAAGGTGGCTGGAATACTGGGCTTTGTGGTGGTTTTAGGATTCATCATAGTGGGACTCATCATCTATCAGAAGACAAAGAAAGGTGAATTATTCAATAGCCAAGTAGAAACCCATTCTTAATGGGGCTGCAGAGAGATGTTTTAAAGCCTGTAAGGCTTCACTAGAATTTAGATTTACCATGATAATTTCCTTGGGTTCCCAGCATTCAAGTGGGTTTTATATGGTCTAATCCAATATCTGCAGAAGCCAGTGATAGCTTTTAATTTATTTTAACTGATGTTAGATTGGGCTTTCAGTGATGAGAAGCCATTTTAGAACTATCATCAGCTGCTGAAAGGTCAGTCCAGTCCTCTGAGATACAGTCCTAGGCTACGGTTATGGTTTCTTATGAGTATCAAATTAGCTACTTCATTCCCAAATGTCTCCACATTACTTTGTTGCAGATATATTTTGTAGACTCTAGAAACAAATACATTCATACTTATTTATAGAAGGATTAAATACCTTTCTTCTGAAACTGTACAGGGGAAAAAAAAATGAGAACATTATCTTCCAGAAAGATGCATTTTTGTTCTCAAAATCTTGGTTTGCTGAGTAACAGCATCTTATCCCAGCCTTTGCTTTCTCCTTTCTAGTAATTTAAGATTATTAGAATCACAAACAAGTACTGGGTAAGTCATTGTTTTGTGATATCTTTCATGGTGCAACAAGGAATATCCCTGAGCTTAATCCTGTACTGTTATTTTTTCCTAAGTGAACCCCCTTAAGCAAGCCACATCCAATGTAGCCCTTTGCTCCCATTAATTCTCAGCCTATGGGTTTAGGTCACCAGCATCAGGAGGAGCTGAAGTCCTTGCCTACCATCACAGCTAGGGAAGAGAAGGCTCGGTGCTGAAAATGCTCAAACCCCCTTCCTTAGACCCAAACATCAGTTTTCCAGTGAAGTACCATGAGAACGGCATGCAGATTTGACTCTGTGGGAACCAGTTTTCCAGCTTGCACCTGTGTTGTTCAGGGCCCTGTTGTTATCCAAGTTATAAATGCTTTGGGTAGGTCTCCAATGTCATCTCAGAAACTGGATTCCCCTGCCATAAATAAATCCCATTCCAGAACAGCCTCTGTGAGGGCTGCCATGGGCTCTCTGAGCTCAGCTGACTCCGTGGATCTTAACAGCTCTGTGTGGTGGGTTAGCACAAGACCACCATGCGCTTGGAGATGATGGGGGGAAGGAGCGGGCTGGCAGCTGCAGAGCAGAGAGTATCCATGGATCGTTAGGATGAACATGGAAACCACAAGCAAATCAGTCAGGGAAGCAAACACGGGTGTCTCTGCTAACAGGAGCCTGGAGGAGCTTTCCCTATCCCTCAGGCTAGCTGTCACGGTGACTGGCAATGCTCCAAAGCCTGTGTGAGAAGTTCCTCCACTCATTTCTGCTCTTTTTTCCTGCAGGGCTGCCATGCCTGTCTGCTGCAGCCACAGAGGAAGGTGACATGGAAAGGGACATGCTGCTGGGTGACTAAGTCCACAGCAAACCTCTGAATCCGTTTCTGTCCCTCAGAGTGAAGAGGAGCTGTTGCTCCCTGCTTTTTTCCAACACTATTCCCTTTCCTCCTACTGTTGCTCATGTTAGCAGGGTACTGCCTCTTCCCCTCTCAGAAGAACTGTGAATTTGCAAATTGGCAGGCTTGCAAATTCAAGGGTAATCTCAGGGACTGCTGCCGGGCCACTGAGGCTGGGATGGACTCTGCTCCTGCATGAAGCTGCAGGAGGAAAGCTGGAGCTTCCCAGCCCTGCACCCATCTGGAGAGAGAGAAGGGGAATAAATAATAGCATTTCTGGGGAATGTTTTGTACTTTGAGCGTTTTATCTAAGGGTCTGAAAGGATTTAATAACTGGGAGCTAATTAAATGTACTAATTAACCCAGTGTTTAATCTCGTCTCTTCGCTAGCTTTCTGTGCTGCTGAAGCAGAGATGTAGTCCCATATATCATGACACCCAGCCACTTTGCTTAATTGTGATTCCTCTGCACATGGTGCAGGCACTCAGCCGCTAAGGTGATGAGAGGAACACGAAAGCCCACGTACAGGAGAAAATTAGAGGGGTGAAGCCAGCCCTGTGTGACTAACAACCTGTGAGATTATTTCCATGAGGAGGATAGTGACAGTCTAATTTGTTTCCCCTCCCCATTATCACTGGTTTGTTCTCATTGACGCCACTCTTTTGCTAAGGGGGATGGGAACAATCTGCTTCTGGGCACATGATGACAAAATGGCCATGTTATTCCTTGGTCCCATCCTTGTCACCATGGCTCCAAACTCCATGGCTACAACCAGGAGGAGGAGGAGGTTACTCACTTTCTCTTCTCACCATACTTCCCCATGGACTTGCTTTTCTGTGAGGGTTTATATTGGTGCTTCTGGTACTATTTTAGTTTACAGCCCACAGAGACAACTCTCAGATCTCCATGAGCTGTTTCTGCAGTGCCACAGATGAAGGGACATCTGAAGTGACTGCTCAGAGACAGCTCGATCCAGCAGTAGATCAGCAGCAAAGTGACTTTCCTGCTTCCAGAGCTAAATAGTTCCTCCTGTCTCTGGAGCTGTGGGAGATCCTGAATCAGGTTGGTGGGTTCATGGATCATGATGGGCCCAGGAGAAGCTGTGCTCCACAGGAGAACCAGAGACAGAGGACTCACAAGATCGAAAATCCTGGCACATCATGAAGGCCATCATCCTGAGACTCACTCCTTGTGGATGCAGTATTTAGTAGGGAAGATCTGAAATCCTGTCATTGCTGCTTCTTACAGCTGGCATGGAAACCATGCCTGGGAAGCTACCAAGAACCACAGACTGTCCACCCTAGAGCAGAATAATTGTCCTCAACAGCACTATCTAAGCCAGCAGCTTCAGTTTGTTCCCAGCTGTAACTCCATCTATGTTTATTACTGCTAATATAAACATGGGATGGGATGAGCTTCTCTCAGGCTCATGACCTCAGCTTAGGGTCGTGACTCCTTCTTTAGGAGTTACTAATTTAAATGTGGTTGGAAATGAGTCTGTGAGAGCACAGGGTCATTAAATTAGCTGGGGAAACAGGCTGCAGTGGGGGGATGTGGCAGTCACCTTCATTGGAAATCATCAAGGGAAAGCCAGGCACAGATCTCTCTGGGATGTCTTAGGAGAAAAAATCAGACCTGCCAGGATGTGGGGAGAGGGAGGAGACGGCCCACCGGGGGCTTTTTTTCTGAACTGAACAAGCAAACCATTTTACGAAACCGGCAATCCCCCAGTGTCTCCTTGCGCAGGCCTATGCAGCCAGCAGAGGAAATTGGTAACTGTACCCAGCAAGCCTGTTTTTAATTAACAAATAATTATCTACAAATTGCTGTAATTATTGCCTTGGATTCCAGAGGATGGGGACGTTAGCGCGAGATGAGCACAGTTTCCTTGCGAGTGAAATATTTTCCCTGCCTTATCTCCAGCGCCCTGCTGCTGTGAGGTTTGGGGACTCGGCAGCACTTTCCTTTCAAGAAAGTGATAAAACAACTCGGGCTGCCTGGAAGGGGAAGCGTGGTGGAAAAGGCACCGAAGGGAGGGCAGGTTCTTGTGTTTATCAGGTTGTCTACCCTCATGCTGGAGTGGTTTGGGTGATGCCAATTAAGACATAAATCCCGGCACTGAATGCCAGGAGGAGGGTGCTGGCACGCCGGTGAGCTGGCAGAGCAAAACGAGTGTCCTGCTTTGCGATCTTTCAATGAGAAGGGGATAAAACCAAGTTTGGGAAAAGGGGGTTAGTGTTAGTTCAGATCAAATGGAGAGCATGGAGCTGCCCTGAGCCTTCAGCACTGAGGGATGCTGGTCTGGAGTGGGTGCAGCACCAGCCATGACCTTCTGGACCATGTTCCAGAGGGAGGGTGGTGTGTGCAGAGTCCTTCCACCACTTTTCCTTCATGCTCTGCTTCCAGATCTCCTGGTGGATATCCACAACTACCACCTTTTCTGGTTGCAAAGTGTCTCCCCCATGGTAGCCTAAGTACTAACACACAGGGGTATTTATTGTCCTGAGGGCTTATAACATTTCAATAGGTCTAACAGGGGAAAATCCACCCCAGTTTGCAGGGAAGGCACTGAAAGACTGCAACATGTCCCAGACTGGATGGGCAACCTGCTGAAGAGGTCCCAAGCCCAAACTTCAGCCTTGCTCAGCATGTTTAGTCTCTGAATCCTGCCACCTCCCAAGAAATGATGCCCTTTTTTCTGTCACTCCTAAGCGATTCCCCTAAATGATGCCACTTGCTGCCAGGGTTTCCATGACAGCCTCCACTTCAAGCAACCAGGGTGCTTTTTATTATTAATTTGTGGCATATTTACCTGAGGTGAGCTGCCTGTACCATGTGCTGCTGTGAAATGTTGCCTTTGTTTACCACGTACTACGTCTTTCCACTTCTCCATGCAGACATTAACCATTTTGGGTTGGGGGGCCCTGCAGCCCATTCCAAAGCGATGTGGGGTGCCTTGCTGACTCTCACAGCATCCCTTCAGCTGTAAGAAAACCCCTTCTCGGTGAGGTGTTGTGGCTTCTTGCTGCAGAGGAGCGTAAAGTACAGGACAAGCTGAGACCTTGGTCCTGCCCTCACCTTCAACTTGCCTTTACCGGCAGGATAGCATAATCCTGCTCAGAAATAACCCACTTATCCTGAAAATATAGGCATGGCAGCTGATTTTCTGCTACTTTCAGGGATAGCAGGAGGACTTTGTTTGGATGCATGAACCTGTGTCACTGCTGATGTCCAATGTGGTCCCCAGCATTGGCTGGTCTTGAGGAGCTTCATGCTCTTCAAGACCCCCTGAGGTTTAAGCTCCCGACATGAACTCATCCTTTCAGAGCTCACATCGGGACCTCAGCAGGCACAGAAAGGCATTTCTCAATAGTTTTAGGGCTTAATGTTGAGCTTAACTTGCCGATTGTGTGAGCGAAAAATTACCTGCTGTGAAAGTCGAGTCTTTGCCCTTAGCATGGTGCCCTAGATGCTGCTGGGACCTTGTTGAGCATCTGTAATGCTCCTGCCTTATTCAAGGTATGGATGTGCCTCAAATATGTGACTCTATCAGGAAAACAAAGAAAATTAGACCATGCTTCAGTGTTAGGATCAAAAAATGGCTTTTTTTCTTTTTTAATACCTACCTCTCTCCCACGCACTGTGGCCTTTAAATAGATGGTTTGTAATGAATGGAAATAGTTCATGGACAAAGAAGCTGTCAAGAGAAATGATTGATTGTGCTTAATATTTTATTTTCAAGACTTAAAAGGAAAACTCTGAAATATCCTTTGGCAGGTGTGTGAACCTAATGAAGTGATTCATTGAAATACAGAAGGAACCAAGGGCCTGTTACCAGCAGAGCAGGACAGTGCTGGTAGTGTTTCCTACCCTCTTTTGCAACACAGCTAAAGAATACTGTGGGGGAAAGGCAAACAAAGGCAAAATTCAGATTCAGTTGCTTCAGCCCTGCTGACAAGAGAACAACTAAGCCCTTCCAACCACTGTGCACCCATAGTATTTAAAAAATAAAGAGAGGAAACCAGCTCTGTCGGTGAAACCTGGATTTTCTTTGATATTGGAGTATCTTCAGGCTGCTGTGCCCAGCATCACTGTGGTGTTTTATGCCATCAAGCTTTAATGCCTTTGGAGAGTTCCCATGGGAAACCAGTATCCTGTTGTGCTACTGGGCTACACTGGTGAAACAACTTGTCCTAAATCACACAAAAGGTCAAGGTCACGCACGGGATTTGAACTCTGACCTTCTGATGTCTCGTCCTGTGCACGCACCATCAGCTCTTGTTTTTCTCATGCCTCATTTCACTCCGGATAGCTTCTGCTGCCTTCAACCTCTTCCAGATGCCAGTGATGCTCTTTGCTGCCTCCGGTGTGTCCCCACAGGGGACATGTCCCTGTACAAATCACGTTCCCAAAGGGCTGGAGTTGCTCCTTGCTCCGTGTGAAAGCAGAAGCAGCCTCGTTGTCAGCTGCTTTGTGGGATGGCCAGTTTGAGTTTTTCCCCTGCAAAATCAGCAGAAATGAGGATAGGGATAACAAGATTTCAAGGAGAAATTCTGACTTGTTCTCCAGGTAAGTGTCACTTTCCAGTTAAGGGACAGCAACCAGCTCACCTAACTCTAGATCACTGCCACGCAGGTGTCTACATCTGAGCTGTTGTTCACACTCCCTTTATAGATGACGGAGACAAATAAAAGCTCCTCCAGGGAGCAAGATGTCCCATCCTGGAGTAGACATCTAAAATAGCCGAGGTGCACGCTCACAGGAGTTCCTGTGATGGCAATTTCAGATGGCGAAGCCTCCATAGCGAGGAGAGAAATACTCATTTGAGATATGGTGGCTGTAGGCAGTGCTTGAGGAGTTAGAGCAATCCTGCAATGAGGCGGGGGGGGAAGAATGTCTTAAAAAAACATCTCAACTGGCTCTGCGTGTACAGGTGAGACCTCACTGCTGCTAGTGAGCTACAGGTGTTCAAAATACACTGTTTTCTGCTTCCCCCATCACAACCTGCACTGACATTTCTTTCATCCCAAGATTTTCCTTTTTTTCCTGGCTACTTCTTCCCTTTTGTCGCTAGATGACAGCAGAGGTCTCATAACATCACACCAAGGACTGCTCTGAACCCAGGGCAGCTACCACTTCTGTACCAGGCAGTTCATGGCTGGGACAGCCTGCTGGGTGCCTCAAATCATCCTGACACCTTTCAACGACTCTTTATCTGCTTATTTATCTGGTAGATTATGTACAAATGCAATATTTGTCAAGACTCCCGCTTTTTGTGTGGAGCTACTTGTGTGCATTTTCCTGCTTCATCACCTCCATCATCCCCATCCTATTTTTAAGAATTTCTCTCACACCTACTCGACGCCTTTTGTTTTAAACTAGGCTTGTGCTCTCCAAAGATGGACACTATCCACCTTATTTAATCCAACAGAAGCGCTCACAGATGCAGGCAGCTGGAACACCCTCCAGCCCAGTACAACCTGCTCCTATACAACACCTGCAGACACAGAGCTGAGCTCCCAAGGAATAGGTGGCTCCTGTGGGGAGGATTTCTCTGCTAATTGGGAATTGGCATCTAAACATGAGCATAAATACTTTAGACGAGATGGATGGATGGATCCATGGATGTGATCAGTAATTTCTTCTTCTCGGTGGAACATAGGCCAGATAATTGAAAGAATTAGATAAGGGGTGGAATGGGGGATTTTTTAAAAAATAATCATTTAATTGTAAATGATTCTGTTATCAGTAATACCTTTACCAGGTGCAGATAACAAGGAAGAAAAGGCTAGGGTTTTTGACACGAGTCAATCAAATGGGTGATTTCTGTACCTGGGATGCTATGAAGGGGGCTGATTCAGGCCGTGGTCTAGCAGAGAGTGCATGGACCTTGTCTAATGATTAACTGAACCAGGTGTCTGATCTGTACAAAGGTATTCTGTGGGGAGGGTATGATCTATGCTCTTAGGAGAGGCCAGGACACTTTAGGAGACATTCTGTGTGATTTATTTATAGATTCATAGGAGATTCTGGGACAATATTTCATAAGGAGGATTTTCATTACAAAATTCTCAAACCTAAATCCCCAACAGCAATCTTCAGTGCCTGCGGCTCTTGGGCATGGTCCAGGATTTTGTCCTTGTCAAAACCAGAGAAAAGGAGATACCGAGACTGCTTGAATCTTTCAGATATTGCAAAATTAGAAAATGTATTTCAAGCTTTTTGTCAGTGACTAGAAGAAGCTTCCATGTTGTTTCCTATAGGCTGTGGTTGTTTCCTTTGTTTTCCCTGCAGTATAATTTTTACTCTCAAAGGCAGAGATAACCTACAGATACTGGTAGCCCTTCACAATCAGTCCTTGGCCCTCTGCTCCTATAGACTTGAACCGTGCAGGATCACAGTCCTAAAGAGCTGTTGTAGTGCATCTTGATGGAAAACTAAAACAGCATTTTAATTTCTGATCACTCAGTCTCCAGTCCACATCTAGATGAAGGAGAGAAGATGATATTGTTTCTTTGGTGTCATGCTCTAGTTGTTCCTGGTGATGGAGATGGAGTTTTCTAGGGAATGAAGCTTCCCAGTTCATTGTAGCCATCTAAGTATCAGGCAGTCAGACTAAGCTGGCAGTATAGGATCCCCATATGACAAAACAGGGGGGTAGATAACTCCCCAAAATGGTTCTGCTCTTCCCAAGATGAATATTTAAAATAGGTGTTAGGGGACATCAAGAGAAGCTTGTGTCTCTCAGTTGGCCATGAAGGGAAAGCTTAGATGAGTCACTTAGACTAATTGCTGACACTCGGATGAGATGAATCCCATCCCTGGGAAGGAAGAGCTCAGTCACTGTTTGCTGTGTGTCCTGAGCAGCCCAGTGTGTTCACCTGAATCCTGTGGAATAGGTCAGGGTAGGGGAGGAGAGAAGAGCATGGCATAGACAGACTGAGAAAGATATTTAAGCTCCTGCAGCTATAGGTAGACGGAATATTCATAAACAACTGCGCAGATACCTCATTCTCACTGAAGTCACTGATTACGCTTCTTCCCCCGATGTCACATGTTTCATCCTCAAATTTGGAAGCTGCCCTGTCCCTAGGAGACATGGCTCAGGTGGTGGCTGATGGATCATGGGGAGAGCCTGGCTGTGTTTGGGAGCTGGACCAGAGGACCTTGAACGTTGCTTGACATGTCTCAGAGCATGAAGCTGTTCCTATGTGAGCCAGCTAGGATCTGTCCATCTGTTTCATGTCCTGTTTTAGAAACTGTGAATCAAGGTAAAATCCAGCCTGGAGGTGACAAGTATCTAGGTCACCCTGGCCATGTCCACAGCTGGCAGAGTGGTGAAGGGAGGGGAGAAGGGTGATGCTTGCTGATGAATCAAAGCTGAAAGCAGACCTTTAGAGACACTGGTACAGCCTGAATGTTATAGATCAGCTGCTGCTGACCTAAAACATTCACCTTGAGGTTCAAAGGATGACTTCTAAGCCTTGTTACTGCAGTTTTGGGACTAAAAGGGGTCCTGAGAAGCCCCCACAGGCTGAGTCCCAGGAGAAACAGCCTGCAGTGAGGCAGCTACGTGTCTGTGGTACCAATCGAGCTTTTAAATCTGGAAGCATCTGCCCCAGCAGTGATTTGATTTTATGCAATGTGTCTCATGCTACCGTATTGCTAAGCATGTCACTAAATCCTTGCACATCAGAGGAACAAAGTAAATCAAGCAAAACTGCATAAGCCACATTACAATTCAGTTTTGGCAAAAGGTGCTTAGACAACCCTGAAGGCTGCAGTCCCCTAGCTAGCAGCAAAACTCACATAAGCCCAGAAGCAGTGCAGTTTTTCCTGTGCCACCAGGCAAAAGGCTTGCAGCTGAGGTTGCATTAGGAACTGGCCTGGAGTCAAGTGGTCCAGATATCTAGTCTTGAGTCTGATCATCATTTTCAAGGTGGGTTGACGCATTATACTCAACCTTTTTGTGCTTCCATCTCCTGGTCCATAATCTTCCATGAGGGAGATGAGGATTAATTAGATAAGGCTGTTTAGTGGAGACCAAAAAGCTTTGCAATTGTTAAAGACTCAGGTTTACCCTTTGCTAGGCCAGCTCGCTTATGTTCCTGAGAGTCAGTATTGCCATGCAGAGTTTGACCACAATATTACTGTTCATATTCACTATTTGTACTCCTGATCATACGAGGACTGATGCCTTTTGCTGCTTTGCCGGCGCTGGTAGGAAAAGGAAATGGTACTTTAGAAGCCCAGCAGCTACCTCACTCCCTGGGGCCACGTTCCAACAGGAGAGCTGTCATTCTCTGTCACACACTGAGATAGAAGTCCCTGGGACAGGTTACTCATTTGGGTCTGATGGGGGACAAGTGTGGACCAACTGCCTGAAGCCTGGGTAGGGGCCACCATGGGCCATAGTGGAGAGGATGCTGTGTTGGCTGTGTTGGAGAAGATGCAGTGCAGAAGGTGGTGTGGCTGAGTGATGCGGTGATGGGGTGAACATCTCACCACTCCCGCCGCTGATGATGGAGGGGGTGGGCTTAGACTAGATGCCCACTTCATGATTTGCATTAAGTCAGTGGAGTTCTAAGGCTCATTGCATTGCCTAGGTGGAAGCTCTTAGTGCAATACAGAGGCCATGG
Source organism: Strix aluco (assembly GCF_031877795.1). Taxonomy (NCBI): domain Eukaryota; kingdom Metazoa; phylum Chordata; class Aves; order Strigiformes; family Strigidae; genus Strix; species Strix aluco. Next base: position 133,651,874 of record NC_133932.1, on the reverse strand, counting down.
GTACCTGGGACATCTGAAAGAGGGCTGATAGGTCTGACACAGAATCTATGAGACACTTGTGCGCTCCTGGATTAGCAACTGGAGACCAGGTAGACACCAGAGCATCTCAGATGCACTGAACATGTATGTGTGGGCAGCTAAACTGAGCTGCTAGTCAACATACTCCATAGAGACTGGGGAGCCATTCAGCCTGTATGGGAGCAGACACCTACATCTGCATGGCCCAGTTGCTCTCCCAACTCCACAAATGCCCTGACCAGCTCTTCACGTACTTCAGCAGGAACTCATACATGTGGCTAATGTAGACACCCGCTCATAGACACCTACATGCAGAGCTGAACGCAACCTCTGGGTTCCTTCTAATTCAGTTCCTCTCAATGCTGAGATCTTCCACAGAAGAAAAGACTGACCATATTTCCCACAGCAAAAGGAGGTAGGGGCAGGGTTCTCAGGGGTTTGTTCTTGCCCCCACATAGGTTCCCATTTGAGACTTTCCAGGTCAGGAGGGTTAGGGAATGCTCAATCCCTCCTGCCCAGAGTCCTTTGTACTGTAATTCCCTAGATCTCTTCCTATCTGAAGGCCTCTCCATCACAAATCTAACACAAAAAACTCAATGCCTCTGTTCCAGATATACCAAGACCTCTTGTCCCATACCAACTCTCTACTCTTCTTTTTGCCGTAACACACTGATAATCATGTCTGTCCCATGATAAATGGACTACAGTCACCAGTGTCATTTAACATGGGTAAGTCAAACCCGCTTACAATGACTTTTGGTCACTCCTGGACTAGAACATGTTGACGTTTATAAACCACCATCCCCATACAGAACATTACACAAGAAACAAATGCAATGTGTCTCCCAGGGATCTTTTTCTCTAGAGAATCCAGATGCTTTCCAGGCGCCTGGTAACAGTACAAAATAGTCTGCTATTAAAATTCAAAAGCAAATAAAATAGCCCTTCCCTGCAGGCTTTCTTTCTATGAGGCATTTCTGATGAGAATCCAGAGTCTCTGCAGAGGCCTGGCATACGAAATCCAAATTATATAGCTAGCATTCCCCTCTTTAGAAGTGGCTGTGTGAAGCACAAAATCCCTTCACAATTCCCTCTGGTGATGAGAGGCAGCTCCTTATGTTCAGACTGCTCCTCTCAGCATGACTCGGGCTGAAGGCCTGCAAGGCTTGTAGTCCAAGAGCTTCCTCCTCTTCCCGTGTTTGTCCCAGCTCAGGGGAGAGCCGATCTCCTACATCCTCAAAGTACAGTGCCGGGTCCACAGGCAGAACCACCCACTTGCTTTCTCCAGCCCCCTGGAAACACCCCAGGACTGCATCTGTCCTCCCATCCCCATCTCTGGAGTGTCCCGCTGACATCTGAAAGGGCACGTCTACAACTACACATTTTGGGCTATTGTGCTATGGGGATAGGTTAAAAATGAGTCATGGTCATTTTCATGAATTACTCGCACAGCGGAGTTTTTCCACACAGTGAGCCATTATGAACCCATAGGTGGAAAAGATAATTATGACTGGTGTAAAGCTGTGCCTAATTTCCCAGTCCATAAAGGGGAGACAATAACTCCCTTTCCTCATGGAGGTATGTGACGATTTAATCACAAGGGGAGCCCTGTATTTATAGATTTTAAAGACACCACTATGATTATATAGTCCCACCTTCTGCATAACAAAGCACAAAGAACATCAGCCATTAACATCTGTGTCAAATTCATAATTTTTGCTTGAGTTTGTAGCACATCTCTTGGAAAGATATTCATGTCACCCGTCTGAATATATGTGTGTCAAGTTATGAACCCCAGTTTCTATGTTGACTTACACACAGCATTGTAATTTCCATTTATAAATTCAGCTTGGGAGTAAAATATCCATTTTGTGTTATCTGTTGATTTTATATTTACACCCCGTTCACTGCAAGGTCGGAGTAATGTCAGCCAGTCAGTGCCTTGATCAAAGAGAGTCTGCCACATCCCTGAGAGATCATCACAGAGAAATTGTGAATATAGCCATGTATGGCCCTGGCACCAGCTGAATGATACCACAGAAAGCATTCTTCCTTGGGCTGTGAATGACATCAGGAACTATTACTCTTTGTAACTGGATGGGTTTATGGGTTTAGCCCATCTAATTCATCATTTGCTTTACGTTCATGTACCAGTTTACAAAGGACAAAGGTTTTACTTTGTATTGTTCCTAAAAAAGTGAAGATAATCTTTATGTGATGACCTCATGAATGAGCATAATACTGATTGAGATATCTTTGTAGGAATGTATATGGATGGGCCAAACCCAATTTTATAGGAAAGATACGCCCAAGCGGCTGTGAGTCCAGTTTAACAGACCGTAAGAATCCAGTTGGTGAAAGAGCTGTCTCTTGAATTAAAATGGTTTCCACATGGTGAAGAAACTCCTTATTTTGAGAAGTAAGTTTAATCTGCTCTGTTCCAAAGGAGGTTCAGTTTTGTTGCTTGACAACGTGACAGGCAGTACTGTGTTGTCCCCTATCACAGGATTTTGTTCTTGCAAAAGCTTTGACTAGCAAGAACTAACATAGCCTGAAGTTATTTTTCTTATTCTATGGGATGCGAGATCACCGTCATAAATTTGAGGACGTTTTACTTCCCTACTCTACATGAGAGGAAGGGATGTGCTTCCTCATGGGACACATGGAGAAAATGAACCTGTGACTAGCTGTGAGAGGATATAGGGCTCTGAAGATAAGTTTATCCTTCATCACATGCAAGAAAGCTAATCTGAAGACAGAGATGCTGTGATTGACCTCTAAAATGCCAAGAAGGTCTGGCCCAGGGGGACAACATCTTCTAAAGCCTTCAGTTATTTTGTGAAGATTGTAGATGTCTAGTGCTTTCTAAAAGTGACATGACAAAATCAAAAAACTTCACATGCCAAATGTTTTTTTTTCTTTCTCTTGCTGATCATTGTGTCCTCTAAGGAGTGAAACTAGGAGCAGATAGGCTCAGAGGGGTGGGAGTCAGGGGAAAGATGTGGAGACTGAATGCGGAGTCCTATGCTTGGAGGAAAGACGGAGATGAAAGGGCTGTGCTTGAGCATCTTGCCCCAGGGACCCAGAGCCAGGAGGACCAGCTCGAATCCAGAACAAAGGTGCCATGAGGGGACTTACGATCATTTTTTGCGGGATTTCATTTTTGTGTCTAATTTTGGTGACTTTCCTGAACTCACCAACACATACCAACTCATGATTTAAAGACTCCAAGTTTTGGAGAAGCTGTTGTATTCCTAGGTAGGTCATTTCCCAGGAAACCCCTAGGAAAATCACTCCATATTTCCATCTGAACTTTGTGGTTTGACTGCAGCGTCCAAGAACCAGATGTCGTTGCTCCTTTCCCCCAGGCGTGAAAGCTGAATTGAACATAATCAAACAGGGGCACTCTGTTAATGCTAATCACAAAATACACATTCAGTAGCTGTTTGTGGTCCCCAGCTATTTTCCACCGGTAGTCAATTAGAGGACAATATTACCTGCAGGACATCCCAGGACTGATAACAGCAAGGTCTATACCTGGAAGAAAAAGGATGTACTCCCTAGAAAACCAGTGCGCGGTAATAGGTGGAGTAATAAAACCAATAAGGTCACTGAAGCAAAGAGCAAAGAGAGGTTTATGAGACAGCTGAACATTTTTATGGAGAAAAATGGAATTAAGGGACACGGTGACAAATCAGAGAGGTGGGGCTGAGGCCCACAGAAACCAGAGAGGCAGAGGAGAGGGAAAATAGCTTTTTCTTGTTCAGTAGTTCCCTACCTCCCTCTTAATGCACAGGAGAAAATGTTCCTCATGGGAAAGTGTTTTACACAACTTCATGGAGGAGCCTGAGATAGCTGCAGCTTCGGCTTGTAGGTGTGGGCATGGCTGCTGCTTGAAATGCTTCGCTCTGCTGTCCCGTCTCTTGGCCAAGAGTATGACACCGTTGCTGTGCCTCTGGGCTGTGGGATGATCACTTGGCAATCGAAAAGTCCTCTTTCTGCTTTTCCCTTCACTCATCAGCATCCTTAAGCAACTCAGGCTTCCTCCCTCAGCTCCAGCCCCCTCCCATACCTTAATGTCTTCTTGAAAACACATGGCACCAATTTGAAAGAAATGTTGAAAATCAAGAGCAATGCTTTTAGCTTTTCATAAGGATCTAGAACGTTTGACCTATTTTCTTCCCACTTGGTTACTTCTCTCCTTTTAATAAATCAAATAAAACTGTAGGAGCACTGCATTTCATCTTGTCTGGACTGTTACATTTAATCTCCTGAGAGGGTGGAGGTAGGTGTGTGTGGAGGGGAATGGCTCAGAAGCCTGAAAACATGAGAGATGACTCTCTTAAGCTCTTCTGATTTCATGGAAAGTTGCCAGGTAGGACCTTAATTAGGGCCTATCAAAACCAATCAGGAAAAGAAAAAGGTTTGTCAAGTTGTTAGCTGCCTCTAAGCTTTTTAGAGTTTGTAGGGTTTTTTTTTTTTTGCGTTGTGCACAAATTTATTCATCCTAACGATTTTACAGCTGTGCTCCCTTGCTTACAGTGCATCTCTCTGCATGAGAAACCTCTTCTATCATCTTTGCTGCTTGCTCAATTGGTAATTTTCCTGCTGGGATGGGCAGGAGCACTCAGGCATTGCCAGGGCGGATTTTCACTTTGCACCTTTTTTCCAGTGCTAAGAACATTTTACTCATGTGCTGATAACGGCATTATTTCTATTTCATCTGCAAAGTAAGTTTGGAAGTCAACAGTCCTCAGTATTCACTTAGCAATGTAAAACACAAACATGATAAATAATCATATTATGTAGCCTGTCAGGGAAAAAAGGGGAAGCCAGCACAATTTAAGAAGGAAAATTAGAACGTTTTCTTTAGCAGATTTTAGTGGAAAAGTTTTTTCCCCCCATTTTTAATTCCACAGTGTGGTTCACATTACCTGTGGAATTCTCTGCTCTGTTTGTTGGGTTTTTAGAGATTTCAGTCAATAGGGAGCAATTCAAATATTGAAAGTTAGGATCATCTTGAAGTGTTTTGCCAGATCAGAGCTTTCATTATCAAGATACTGGCCACACCAGCTCTGACATCCAGGAATATTTCTTGTTCAAAAAGCATAATTTAAAATAAAATTGTTAACTTACGTGTCTAATAGAGCCACCGAAGGAAAATATATGACAACTGGAGGCTATAAAAACAGAGTGGGATCACTGCACACATCTGGAAATACTTTAATTACTGCATATTAAACTTTGAACTACTTGGTTCCTATGTAAACATAAGACTAGTAATTAAAGTACAAGATTTAGCTTGTGTGGATTGCCATCTTTTGACTACTGATTTGGAGAAGGGAGGGGAAAGAGAAGGGGTAATTTTACATTTGTAGATTTTAAGGCCAAAAGAACTGTTAGATGTGAATGGATGTATAACAGACTGGTGAATTCCACCCCATCACTCCTCTTTTGAGCCCAAAATCTGGTGTTGACTGAAGCATATTTTCCTGAAATACACTTAATCTTAGTAGGAGAACATCAGGTAATGACATTCCAGCTTGGAGAGTGGAGGGAATACTTATTTGATAATAAAAAGCCATTCAAGTCCTTTTTTGAAACAGTCTAAGGATGTACAACATTTTAATTTGATTTGCAATAAACCAGTTGCAAAGAGCCATGGTTTTATCTGTAATTAATTATATATTTAATTTAAGGTGTGCTAATAAAAAATAGTGGAGGTTTAAAGGATATACAGTCAAAAATCAGTTGACTTGGTAAATTATTCTGAGGAATTCAAATAAGTTTGAATTTGCTGACTTGCCATGAAACCTTGCACAGCTGGCTCAAAGAAGATCAATTAACAGCACTGTAAAACGGCTTTAAATTTCTTTTTGTTGCATTAAGGAAGATGCATGGAGAGATGAGTATTTTTTTGCACAATATTAGGGAGTGCCTCATCTGCTGGCCACCGTTTTGGGTCAGCAAGTCCTTTTTGTCTACTGGTGGCTAGGCGGTCTGTGTGAAGGCAGCCACAGACCTCTCCCCAGTGCATGCTTCAGCCCTCAGCAGACCACCGCTGGGCAGAGTGAAACCAGCGCCAAACTGCAGATGATGTTATTGCAGAGCACCGACTTGAAATGCTGCACACTTCGGCTCTTCTGGATTTGTTTCTGTGCTCAAAGGATATCTCTGTGCTGTGCTGGTGGAAGCTATATGAGATGCCTTCAACTGATTCACCAGGATACTCATGAAGTAGCTTGGCTGAAGAAAGCTCTGTGAGTGCTTACGATGGGACTGATCCCTCCTCTAAATGTTTCTTCTCTGCTCGCTGTGGAAGATGCCCAAGTAGCTAACTATGACCATCTGACTGAGTTTTTGATGGTTAAAATTACATGAGTGAAATCATATTGTTATGGCTGACATTACCTACATAGATATGGAGGCACCACAGCACAGCTAGTCCACCTATGGCTAAAACGAAGGCAAACTCAGGGTGGACAAAGCCAAACGGGCATTCTAGGCATAAAAGCAACAAGACTTTTATGAGTCAGATTGTTCTTGGAAAGCCAGGACTGAAGATGCCAAAGAACCTGGACTGATATCCCAGTGCTGCAGTATTGCCAGTAGAGATGGAAAAATCTGTAAAAAGCCTGACTTCTGCAGTTTCTCCTCCACCTGCCTTTTTTTACCTTCTGAAGTCTAATGTAGAAAACTTGAAAATTTGGGGAAATGCAGAAAAAACACTTTATGTGGAATATAAGTTTCAGAATAAAACCTGGAAATTTTTGGAGTAACTATTTTGATGTTATGGCTACTGCACTTCTACTTTTTACTAATAAATATTCCCAGTGATGTCAGTGTATATCAAATGGTATAATATTAATGATTTTTACAGATTTTAGACTTTACTACTGGTACTTCACAGTACTTTGTTATAGTGAATTATACTGAATATATATATATAACAGTGCCATTTTTCCCAAGCTTTCCTCTTGAACGATGAAGATTTTCTTCGCTATTTGCATGACAATATGAGAGGATGTAATCTTTCTTTTTTTTTGCAAGCCAACAATATTGATGCTTTTTATTTTCAAGTTTGTAATTTCCCTACCTATTTTATCAGTATTTATAAAGATAAAACATATACAAGCACTTTAGTATACAGCACTATTGTATGTGTGGGGTGCATTTGTCATTACTGGAAAGTAAAGAATTGAACTGAATAGCTCCATCAAAATGTTTATGTGGTATATAATGATAAAGGATATATTGTTTATTATAAGCAAAATTAATAAAGATTAGTTTCAGTAAAGTAAGTATCACTACATATTTATTTGTTTGAAATTTCAAGGAAATGTTTAAAAAATAAATGAATGGATATTTGGAATCTAAATTTTTGCTCAAATGTCCTGCTGCAATCATGAGCTAAAAAACTGAGCAGTCATTTGCCACAAGGTTATGGAACCCATCAAGATGGTTGTACACAACCTGAGTGTGGGTTACAGCAAGGAGCAAAAGGGACATTAGAGAAAGGACTAACTAAAGTACAAACAATAGTGAGCTGCAAAAGGAGCGAAGAGGGATGGTGAGAGGGTAGAAAGGGCTTGGTCCCCATTTCTACAGACACTTGGTGCAGGAGACACAAACAACAGGAGATGTTCCGTGATGTTCATGGGTAGATCTCCCTCTGCAGCTGGAAAGACTTTACCTTTCAGAGCGTAATCTTACCCTACAGGATTTCTCAAAGTAAAAATATGGGACTGCTCAGGAGTACCAGCCTCTCCCCGCAAGCTCCCAATGGTGGCAGATCCATCTGATCATCAGTGTTACCAGGAAAGGGTTTTCATATTGCGAACTGGAGAAGGGTCTGCAGCAAGGCCTCTCGCCAAAGTCCACCCATCAGCTGGAGAGCGGAGAAGTTTTTGCAGCTCCTCTTATATTGTGTCTCATGTCTGTCTTGAGAAGGTCTCTCCAGCTTGCATGGTACAATATTGTTGCAAAAATGTGAGATCATAAAATGATGAATGGAACAAAACCAGTCATAATTGTACATATACGGTGATAGGCTCTGGGCTGACTGTCACCTCTCAGGGCTGAAATGGTAATAAAAATTTCTAGAGAAAGCACCACCTCAGTGCACAAGAGCTGCCCAAAAAAAAAGCAAATTGAATCCTAGGAACTGTTAGGAAAACAATACAGATCAAACCAGAAGATATCATCGTGCTGTTGTGCAAAACCCTCTGAAATACCATGTGTGGTTCCGCTTCCCTTGTCTCAAAACCGATTTACTGGAAGTGGAAAAGGCAGAAAAGAGAACAGCGAGGATAATGAAAGATATGGCATGGTTTCTGTATGAACAACTGAGAAGGATACAGGAGTCTATAAAATTACGAGTGACAAGGAGAAGCTAAATAAGGAATAGCTAATTGTGGTTTCCAATGCAAGAATCGTTACATTGGCATAATGGGAGTATTTTGCTGTTTAACATGTAATGAAATAGAGCCAGGTTCCCAATGTACAAGACTTTATTTCTTCCCGCAGCAAGGAGGTGAAGTGCCAAAGTGCTTGCCGCTTTGCACTGTTGGTGCAAAAAGTTTGGAGTTCAAAAAGGTATTTCTTACATGACCTTTGGAATGCGGTGAAAAATTCGTATGTATTTGGACTTACTGGACTGGAATGTCGCTGTGCAAGCGTGTCTGGTACTGGGACTTCAGATGAGAAATTTTACGTATTGATTCACAGGTTGTGGCAAAAACCTGACTCTGGATACCTTATATCCACAGCACCAAAGGGACTGACTGGTATCTCTCCCATAATATAGAGATTGCAGTTCCAATGTCAGTTGTAGGATGTGAAGTAGAGAATAAACCAAGAAAACAACTATTGATAGTAGATATACTCCTGAGAGTATTTGATGAGGCTGTACTTGAAACTGATACAGGGAACAGTATAACACATGCATGTTTGATCAGAAAGAATTATCCAGTTTCATAACCAAGATGGAATAAATTTACAGAAGTTACAGCAGAGGGTGAGACATCACTGAAAGCCATCATGGTTGTGATTGTGCACTGACCAGGGAATCACACACCTAACCGATATTTTCAGTTCCAACTGAAGCTTTGTGGCAGTTCATGGCAAACTATCTGAAGATAACCACATTGGCTTCAGAGGTGCTGTGTTCTTTGAAATGCTTCAGAAAAATACAGGAAGGCTAAGTGGATGTACCTAGAGTAGCCTAAAGAAGAGCCTGAAATGAACTATTCAGGCCAAAAAATGTGACGTGAGCATAGAGGAAATCTTGAAATATGTGAAATTTGCTGAAAACTGCAGTGCAGACAAGAACTTGTGCTGATAAATTAGGAATTCTTGAAACCATGGTCCACACATGCATAATACAACAGTGACTATTTCTTAGTTTTGGCTTATTCACTCTCCCCTAGGTTTGCTTTAGTGGAAAATCTAATACCAAACCCATCATCGCTCATGTTAGTCTGATATTTGCCAGACATAGGACCCCAGCAATAATTACAACAGATAACAACCTTCTGGTTCAGTGGACAAGATTTCAAACAATTTGTAGTTGCACATGGATTTGAGTTCCTCTGTGTCCAAAACCATGCAGAAAACCTAGTGGAGAACATCTGCAAAGGTAGATGTCTGCACTGTGGACCCCAAAATCTGGTGAGAAGGACCCAGGGGTTCAAGACCCTGCAGTTGGTGGACATGTTGGTACTGCAGAGGCTCAGCTGATTGCAGAGGATTAGGGACATACAAACTCCTGAGTAAGATTTGTGGAAGAATCAGAGTGCACTCGCAAGCTATTCTGAGTAAGAGGAATAGGGTTATGAAACGTGCAGAAACAGCCCTAAAAGTAAAGAAAAAAATGAGAACTTTGCAGAGCTGTAAAGGAATGAGCAGAGGAACAGAGATGGATGGGCCTCTTAGAAGAGCAGCCAGCACACACAGTGCTTCTGGGAGCTCCTGAGAGACTTACTGAGTGCTGTTAAAACAGTTAAAGTGGAGCTGAATGTGTTTTTTTTTTCCTAAGTGCTGTAATACAAATTGCAATCTGAGCTAATTTGCCGCTGAAAAACAGACAGTTGTGTTATGAGGATATTGACTATTTCCAGAACAAGAAACAAGGTGATACTGTCCAGAGATGCCCAAAAAGCAGCTGGGAGGCTTCTGGAGTCAGGTAAATGTTTCAACTCTAACTTGACTTTTCCACTGCAAGTTTAGCACCAGGCTACCTTCCTGATGGGACCCTTAGTCAGTGCCTTGGTTCTTCCTCCATCACAACAGTGGCCCAAAACTTTCTCTTTGAGCATCCCAGGCTGGTGACAGATCAGGACATGGCCTTTGGCATCCTGTCTTCTGGCTGCAAGTCACGTAACCCAAATTTAGGTGTCTAGAGTGGAAGTGTTAACAGTTGCTTTAGCTTACCTTTATAATCAGAGAATAGAAATATGCTGCTCCGGTGGTGTCTCCTGGTACATCTTGCTGCCATGGCTTGATGCTGAGCTACAGGGTGACAAGAAGATTTCCCAAGGATTTGTGCTGGGGCTAGATGTAACATGGGGGAATGAACATGGGTATGGACAAGATGAGACCCACAAGACACAAATTATGAGTTCTTGAAATAGGATAATATCTTGTTAAGTAGGAGAAGTTGTCTTCAGCTCAGCTGGGTGAGCTCAGCCTGTCTGAGATCCACCATCTGTGGATCTTCACTTACCTACAGCCGTAGGTGGTAAGATGCTCAGATGTTATTCACCTCCTTGTTATTCACTTCTTGGCAATGTGTATGTGCTCTTCAACTGCAAAAACACACACCTCACTCAAGGAAGAAGCCCAGGTATCCTCATCTATGCACCTTCCAACCTCAGATTACTGTTGGGCAGTTTAGCACACTCCATGTGCCATTAGATGTGCATTGATTATCCAGCTTTAGCACCATCAATACTCAGTCCACCAATGTGCAAATGCTACTCTGGGAAATAAATATCCATAAATCATTTTGCTAAAACTCCCAACCAAAATAAGGGCAGATGGTGCTACTAACTGAACTGTACAACTGATTGGAAGTAAGAGCTTTTGAAATAGCTTCTTGATTGAGTATATATGTCTCATTAATCTTTTAAACAGAACAGCGTGAGCTGAGCACAAAAAGATAATGGAGCCCCTAGCAGCATCCTTGGCCTTGCCCTTAGGACAAGGGCTGCAGTGCTTAGGCCTGATTAAAGAAGTTACTTAGGTGAAGGTGTCATTTCTTGAAGGTGCTTAAAATGCCACAGGCTATGTTCACGGAAGGGCATTACTGCCCTGCAGGCAACCAGATGCAAAATGGACATCCTCCTCCTGTCCTGCTTGGTTGCTTCTCTTTCTCAGGTGGCTGTGTTCTTCACAAATTTTTTGCTACGTAACCTCCCCTAACATGCCAAACCTGTCCCTGGCCTAAAGATCTCCAGTATGAGGGGTAGTGAGTTTGAGCTGGGGTTGAGTGATGATGTGGACCTTGTGTATCTGGCTTGTGCTGTTTTACTCCACACTGAGCAGGGCTGGAGGACTAGAGGATCCCTACCTCCACCATGCGGTGGTTGGGGCACCTCTCCAGAAAGAGTGATACTCACATTTGATTCCTATTCCAGTGGGTTTTGTGTTTGCATTCATGTCTGTCATCATCCATTGTCCCAGGGTTAGTGGTGTCAGCAACTCTCACTGAAGTTGTCCCATGAGACATGGAGGCATCGTGTCATCTGGTCTGAGCAAAAATGTGGATCAGTCTGTAGCCCTGCACCAAGGGAGCTCCTGGCAAGAGGAGGAGCCCAGAGCCTGGACTCTGTTTCGGCAAACATTTCTCTTTTGCATTGTCTTTACAGCAGAGGCCACAACCCAGTCATCCCTCTTGAGGTGATTCTGGATTCTTGATAACTCCTGGCTTTCTGTGTTTCAGCTGATGCAGTTGTTCCTCACCAGGTAAAATTAGGAGAAGTGAGATTAGCTCCAGCTGCATAACATCCAAAAAACAAGCATCTAGAGAAGTCATCAAGGCACCCAGATTTTGACTGAGTCAGAGCAGAAGCTGCGTTACCCACAGCTTGGATGAATGCTACCACCATTTTGTCACTGCTATAAGATGGACATGGCATCCTCCCAGAGTGTAAATACAAGCAGGACTTGGCGACTGTCCTGGGAATGTTTAATTCCCTGGTGTAGGTAATGCTTTAGAGATGTTTGGTGTTTTTATGCTCCCTCCTTATCCGATTATAAGGCCAGAAGCCTTTCTGAACCTCTTGGTCATCTTGTGAATGTGTAGCACTCTCCTTTGGCTGTAACATCCAGTGGAGACACTGCCAATAGCTCACAGGAGTCTTGGCAAACCAGAAGACCTGCCTTTCATTCCCATTTACACCAGTGAGTCATGTTATCTTTGGCTGGTTGGATAACTTTGATGTTCCTCCATTTCCTCAGGTCCTTCAACTCTATAGCCCAAATGTGGTATATACATGAAATTATTAACTGCTGCGCTTGCTTGTCCTTAACATGAATTCAGACATGAACACTTTACAAATTAGTACAGAGCAAACAAAGCCAGATTAGAAGAATAGCTGAAGCTTTTCCTCTCTTATTTTTTTGAAGTGTGGTTTAGCAAAATCAATTCTAATCTCTTTTTAAAACATGATGCCAATAGCAAAGTCCTTCTGAACTTTAATGAGTATTTCCCAAATATGACTGGGAAACTCCTGCTATTTTCACTTGAATAGGGAGTTTGGCAGAAGGCTTTTGTGAAAATAGATGAAATATTCTGATCATAAACAGCAAGGGATAAAATAAGGATCTTCTAAAACATACTGAAAACTGACTGCTCTGCAGTGCAGCCAAGAGGCTAATGTTTGATGAAGGTTGCCTGCAGTGAAAGTCTGTCAGGCTATCATTTCTTAAATCATAGTGGTTTGCTCGATTTTCTTTTGAGGGAAGAGAAGGGAATGCGTAAAATTAATGTCAGCAGACCCCTAGTCTCTACAAGCAGAATGGGTTGTAAAGTGCATCTTTGCCATTCTCCATCTTCCCTCTGGAAATGGAGGATATTCTTCTCCCTTTATTGGGTTGCTGGAAAGCCAGTTTATTTTGCAATTCATCACCAGATCTTTTTTCTCCCTTTCCTTTTATTTTTATCGGCCTGTGATGTCACGTTGCAAAACCATAACATGGTCTCTTCAAGTCACTGTGGGGAAAATCTAAGCGACCCATGGGTATTTGTACATATAGACATGTTTGCTATTCTGCAGGGCTCTGCTCGTTACCACCATAAAACATTTGACCCAACACCATTTCTTTCTTAAAATGGCCTCTTACAGTATTTCAGTCCCAAATGTGGCTCTGAATTTGCTGATGCTATCAATTACAGTTATAGATTGGGCCACACTTCGAGTTCATTGCTCCTCTGTGAGCCCTTAAAGAGCCCAGGAGCGACTGGACAGCGCGATGTGCCCGGTAGATAAATTTAACTGTGATGGAGGACCTTTGTTCAGTCATACTGCGGCACAGGGTGATGAGCTTGAATGGAAAGGAAGAAAGCAGAGACCAGACAGAAACACTGGATCAAATCATGCAGGTGATGAAGATTTACATCCATTGTGTGCCCAGCTCAACCCAGGCAGAGGAGCGTGTGGTTCTGCATCAGAGTCAAGACGTCATCTGGGGTGCTCAGGGGTTTCTCCGCTAATTTCAGTGGATTTTAGATCATCATGGCATTAAAATTGCATCCTCTCCACTTCTGATGGAGCTCACCTGTAGCCTCCTAATGTGCTCCTTGGGGAAGATATCTTCCTTCCTCTTTCATTTTCACTCATGCCCTTCCCAGCTTTCTGCCCTACTCCTCTTCCCCAGGCTGGGGATGTCAATGTGCAGGGGAAGGCAAGCTCATGGCACTTCAGCCTGCTATAGAATTGGCTGAAACTTGCCAGATTCAGGAAGAACATTCATGGATGTTTCTCACTAAAGCCACAATCAGTGAAGCAATCAAAAAAGTCCCTGCAAATGTTTTACCATTTTTTCACCAGTTGTGAAGCCACTTACACTTTAGGAGTTCTCATCAGAAATTCCAAATGCTATGAAAAAAGGAAAAAAAAAAAAGGGCCTGTAACTTTTGGGGGTTGTTCTCCTGCCTCTGTACCTCCTGTTGTCTTGAGATCTTTGTTCCCCTCCCTGCTTTGAGGGGAGATCTCAGCCCCAGCTCAACGGCATCGGAAAGACTCTTACACTGGAGGAAAGCCACGCTCAGGAATGGGTCATAAAAGCAAGGAGAGGGACTGCAGGTTGGTCTTGTTACAGTTCATCCCCTCCCTTGTAAAAGCCTCATTTCTACTCCTTTCATTATTTTTAAATCTTGTGGTTTGCTGGATGTTCAGGTGTTGCAGGAGAGGATCTGATGAGGACCTGCAGACTCCATCTGACATTGTCCTTGACCTTCTGTGAGACCTCCTGCTGCACACCCCCTCCTCCTCCACCTTGCCCAAGCTAGTTAGACAAAATACCCAGCACAACAGGATTTGAAAGGCCACTGTAATAACAGCAACAACATAATTGCCTTTGTTTATCATAAATTTCCTTTTAGCTAGTTTTATTAAGGCTCTTGGGCTTAGGTGCTGATAAATTAACATAAATTGCCATCTTATTAATGGCTCCCACTTTAATCTTTCTTGTGATAAGAAAGATTGGGGTGAAAATTCTCAGCAGAACTTGCATTTTCTGGCAGGTTGTTTTATTATTATTATTATTGGGTGGTTGGGATTTTTTTTTTCTTCTGTCTAATTGTAATTAACTAACAGTTGAGAAAGTCAGCCTTGCTGTGTCACCTGCAATTGCTAGGGTCCAAGCTGCAGCTGTAATTTAGAGGGATGGAATAATCACATAATTACTCTGCAGTGATTACAGGAGACTTGCATGGTCAGTGGATAAGAGAGATTAAATGGCAGTGGGAAAAAAGATGCAGACATATGTTGCTAGTTAAGTTAACTGCTTTATATTAATCCTGGCCCACACAGGGAAAGTGCCATGCTTCTGCCAGAGAACTGGATGCACAAAATCCTTACCCAGGCTGCGGGGAGCATAAAGCCCTGGTGCCCTGGTTCCAGTGAGTGGGAAGATTAGTTTTAAAAGAGGAAAATATGAAGTAGGAAGATTAAGTCCTGGAGGTAATCTGCTTTTCTTTGCTCTGGCATTGCTAAGGCAGCTTTACACACATTTTCCTTGGGATGGCAACCCAGATCTCATGGGCTGCAGGAGGAATTGAGTCACACCTGCCTGAAGCAAGGTCTGGTGCAGCATTTGATGTCACTTGGACACTTTGAGGTGTCCCTAGGAGACAGTCTGATGACCAAATCATGTTGCTCTTCTTTGTTGTAACAAGATATTTTAAATCAGTTTTGAATGCTTGACAAGGCAGGTTGGAGGAGCTTGAGTCACGTGGGGTTTTCCCAGCTTGTTTCCCATGCAAAGGAAGAAACGTGATTTTATGACTGTTACTGATTAAAAGAAAGTCTGCAAATTGTGGTCATTTTAATGAAAGAGGGAAACTGGAGAGATTGTAAAGGGGTGCTGCAGCCCTCCCTTTTCATATAAAAAACTGTTAGAGGCATGTTTGTTCCCACCCCAGCTGGGCAAATGGGACCAGCAGAGCAAGGAGCGGTGTGGGCTCACCGTTTCCCTTTACTCATGGGTCTGATCCTGCACAGAAACATATGTCTGAGCTGAATGGGTGTGTGGCAAGTTTTAGATTCAAAGCAGCCTTGGGCTTCAAAAGACATTTATGGGCACAATTTTGGAGCTGTATTCTCCAGGCATCCTTGGGTGCTGCAGGATGACATAGAATAGAATAGACTATTTCAACTGGAAGGGACCTATAATGATCATCTAGTCCAACTGCCTGACCACTTCAGGGCTGGCCAAACGTTAAAGCATGTTACTAAGGGCAGTGTCCAAATGCCTCTTAAATACTGACAAGCTTCTGTAGGAAGCCTGAAAACCTGAAACATCCCCTCCCTGCTCCCAGCCCTGTCCTGACTCCTGTGCTTGTGAGATATTTTCAGGAGGGTAAATCCACTCATGGAATAGAACTCGCTGGAGCTGCCATGAGGGATGACCTGGGAAAGCTGATGAGGGTGACAGGGCTTAGCTGAGAATGGGATGTTCCAGCCACCACACAGAGGTGACCGCTGGAGACGTTGGCAAAGACCATGTTTCCTGGGGGTGGGGTGGTGACTTGCTTTATTTCCCTAAAAGTTTAGGGCAAAAAAACCTTCCAGTGAGATAGAAAACCTGCTTTAAAATGTTGTTGGATGGGCTCCCTTGGTGGGGAAGAGGGGACTGTCTGAAATCTGCTTCCCAAACACTGCTCTGTTATCAGTTCCACAGGTACAGTGTACACGAGGTTAATGAAGACAGGATAGGAGGGGATTAGTAGCACATTGCAAACAAGTTCGTGCTAAGTGGCTTAGAGTTCATCCTGTCCCGCTTCTAAATACTGATTTCTGCTGTTTTCACCTTCCAAAACACATAAACTGTTGATTTTGATTAGTAAATGAATTTATACAGATAAGCTTTAGCCATCTGCTAACAGCAAGACGTGCCCCACCACCTTGTCCTTTGACATTCAGAACTGAACTTGTGGGTTTTTGGTGCAGGGTGTCCATGCTGACGTGCATCTGAACGGCCATCACAGCCCCATTCCTGGGTATCCCATCCACGGTACGAGAGCGTATAGCACGTTCCCCTCTGCTTAAAATCTGTCCCAAGTCCTATAACTCATTCTTGTAAGCCTTGACAACCAACGTAGTACTACTGTGCAGAAAAGGATGGAGAGAACTGAAGAGCTCCTTAGTTCCCGCTGCCTTGTCTCTCTGCAGATCCTCTGCAACTGTTTAGGACTGGAGTAGCTAATAATAGAAGAATAACTATATATAACTATTCTAGAAGGATAGAAGAAGTAACTAATAACAGAAGTCAATTAATGTGCTGGCACAGTTTGTATGGAGGAAAACACTATTTCTTCAGGCTGAGTCTAGTTCTTGGCTTTGACTTTGAGTGAGTTTCTTACTACTGTTTTCAATGAGAAAGGGCAGTTGCATCACATCTAATATTCAAGGGGAAGCTTGGAAATATTCTTAATCTATATCACCCTTCTGCATGCCCTGGGCCCTGCTTGATTTGATTATCCAAATCTACCAAAACTCTCAGCCACACACTGGATTCAGAAGCAATTTAAGAGCTCATTACCTCTAATTTGTTTTTAATTCTTCTCTCTGAAACCCAGAGAGCTGCTGGCAGTTTCAGAGTGATTATGGGGGTCTGCTTCTGGTAAGTAAAACTCTTTGGAAGGAGGCAGAAGCTTATCTGCAGAGTGTGGGGGTCATTTCCTGCTACAGCTTCCAGGTTGACTCCTTGCAGCATCTCATTCAGGTTGTGCCTGTGCAAGACAGTCTGGAAGCAGTCAACAGCCTACAAGTGAGCAATTCAGGCATTTCCCAACTTTATTAGGCCATTTGGGGCCTATGAGCTTTTCTGTCCTTTGCAGCAAGGGATGTGGTTGCTTTTGACCTCTTAACACAGGTTTTCAGCACCTTCATCTACAATGTGTGGGAAGGAAATGTGCCTGTGACATACAGGAGAGGGGTCTACTTGACCAAAAGATCCTCTCTGGTCTTGAACTTGGGTATCCTCCACTCCCAAGGACTCTGCTCCTGCACTAAACCGATGCCTTTATGCTCCTAAACAGGTCAGCATCCAGGTTGCCCTCTTCCAAGGGTAATACCACCATCCCAGACACAGAGCTTGCCAGTTGCACAGGACCATGGCAAGAGGCCCCAGCCTGGTCTCATCCCTGTGAACAATGGCTGGAGCCAACCTCCTCCTTCAGCCCAGAGATGTTCTGACCCACGTAGGTGGAGTCAGGGTGTCCAGAGAACAACACAAGATACGTGGTCCTGGCAGGTAACAAGGCATCACCTCTCTTCCCTCCTACAGACCATTGCTCACCCAGCAAAACCTTGCTGTACCCTTGATATCCACCTTTGTGGTGCCAGCAGGAGGCTCTGGTGGAAGGCACAAGCAGATGTCACTGAAAACGCTCTGGTGGGGCCATGGAGGGGGGGGGCGTTGCAATAAAAGAGCAGCAGCTGCAATAAATGGGGAAACGTGTAACTTGCCTGATGAAATGCAGCATGCCCTGGTTCCCCACGTTGCTGCTTCTAGTGCTAACAGGCATGTCCACCCTCTCTGCTCCCCACCTGCGTGTTTAAACTCTGAACTCACCTCTTAGAACACCTCTCCACTCTCTGTAAAGGCTGGAGATGGAGGCATCCATTTTCCCTCCCCACCAGGTGATTATTTCTGGGGTTAAAATACCAAATCCAACCCAATCTCTGGTGGATGCCCTGGCACTGGGGCTGCCCACCCCAGGAGGTGGCAGCCTTGCACAACGCAGGGCTCTCGGGTGCTCGGCTGATCCCACCCAGCTATTCGGAAAGAGCATAAAATATTTATCTGCAGATATATTTGGATCTGATTTTTTTTTTCTTCCCCTCTTTGTATCTGAACGATCTCTTTCTAGCCTTGCCGGCACAGCGGTTTTCCAGAAAAATGAGACCTTGCAATCTTGTCTACTTTCTGACTTAAAGCCTTCAGGGTTGTGGGTTTTTTTGTTGTTTCACGGTGGAAAAAAAAAAAAAAAAGAAAGAAAATAAATTACTGCTAAATGCTTTAAAGCTAATCTGAGGTTCCTGGTAAATAGAAATCATTAAAATCCAGCATGTTTTACAACAGAAAAGGTGAAGTGAATTTGCAGAGTGCGTATTTTCCCTTCCCTGTGCTCATATTAAGGCTTGCTCATAATATTGAACGAGCCTCTTGGCCAGAGACATGCCGAGCCTTGCCCCTGTTGATCAACAGGGATTAAAAAAGACGCCTGGGACTGCTCACGCCGAGGTAATGAAACAGGAATCCGAGGGCTCTGGAGAGCAATTTGGAAGTTTCCTTTCTTATTGCTAAGGCTGGGGCAGGCTTTTCCCCAAATTTAGTATTCTGTCTGGGAGAATATAAAATAATGAGACTCCTGCTGCTTCCCAGGGGAGACTCTGGAATTGCCTTAGAGATATCACTGTCAGCCTGAGGTTTTTTCCTGTCTAAAGCTGACCTGAAAAAAGGGGTGAAAAAGAAAGCAGAGGGAACATGTGCCTGTTTCGATGCCTTCTGGTGGGCAAAAATAACTTTTATCGTTTATTTCGGAGGGGAGAGGAGTTGTTTGTTCATTCATTTTGTGTGAGAAACACCAGGATTATGGAGTTCACTACTGAAAGCCTTTCTCTTTAGAAAATGAGAGAAGAGAAACAGGGGATTGCTCACAGCCTCCTCTGAAGGCCTCTGAAATCGATGGGGAAGGGATGCTATGAGGCTGGAAAAGTGCAGGGTATTTCACAGTTGTGCATTGAAGGGAACAAAAGCTGGCATGATAAAAAAAAAAAAAAAAAGAGAGAGCAGCTGCTGGAGCAGTCAGGGGAGGAGAGGCTGGCTGCGAGATGCTGGGGTTTATGACGGGGTGGTGTTAGGGCATGAGGAATGCAAATGCCAAGGAGGTGCTAGGAAAAGCCACACCAACTCATTGCAAGTCAGGAGGAGGAAAACCGAAGTTCCCCATACAGAGAGCTGGCAAAAGCTGCTAAGGAGGCAAGCGGGTGCTGGCAGGCTCTGGATGGGGTTTTCCAGGATAAGTTATTGCTGCTAGCCAGGGAGAGGAGAGAACTGAGCATAAAGAGCAGAAGTCAATAAGGAGAGATCCAGCACTGTATTAGTTTGCTTGCCTCTAGAGCTGCCCCAGTGCTGAACACGGACCTCTTGTGTGTCCGACATTGCACCTTGGGCTTGCACCACTGGCTGCGATCACCGATGGTCCCCCAGGAAAGCCCTTATTTCACACATTTATGGCACATCAGAGGCCGCTCTGCAGAGCAGAGCTCTGCCTGGCTGCAGCTGGGCTTGCAGACAAGGTGGGAAGGACAGATGTGCCTTCGCGGTGGCCTTTTAATGGGGTCCTGTGTGCAAATTAACCCTGCCACACAGCCACCGGCCCCCCAGCCATGAAGAAGAAATGTGAGAGGTTTAGCAACCATGTCTGCTGACAAGTTAAGTGATATGGGCAAATCATAGAATGGTTTGGGTTGGAAGGGACTTTTAAAGGCTATCTAGTCCAATCCCCCTGCAATGAGCAGGGACATCTTCAACCAGACCAGGTTGCTCAGAGCCCCGTCCAACCTGGCCTTGAATGTTTCCAGGGATGGGCCATCTACCACCTCTCTGGGCAACCTGTGCCAGTGGTTCACCACCCTCATTGTAAAAAACTGCTTCCTTAAAATAATGGCCCAACTTGTTGCATAAATTGCTGCTGGTCATGTGGGTGGTGGTGCCTGGAGATTGCTCATCATTCACCTTGGATGGGCCTGGAGGTTCAGGCACTTGCAGCTGTAGCTGTAGGAAATGCCACCCAAACCTGGCTGCTTTTGGGAAGATGGTCCCTGAGATTTGGGGTGGGAGAAAGTATGCTGAAGGCACTGGTCAGCTGTGGGACACCAGAAATAAGTGGTGACTTCAATGTGGGTTTGGAAATTGGATCACAGCAGACACAGGGGTGAGCCAACAGAGGGTGGGAAAAGTTAAGAACAGAGTTTGCAAACAGTGCTGGGGATTCAGTGAAAGGTAATGTGAGGATAAATCCCCAGTGAGAGCTGCTTCCCACTGTCTCTATCCTTCTGGATACAGGTGAACCTAGCCTACTTTTATCCCATTGGGATGCTCTTAGGAGCAAAACCTGCTATGCAGCTTGTGGAGGATGTGCCAGCTTTCTGCTGGATATCCGTCTTTGTTAGGGTTGGCACAGAGCTGGCACGTCTCTCTCATCACCCTGGACCATTCATTTCTGAGCTGCTCTTTTGTTTGCTGGAGCAAAAAGCAGGTCTCATGTGAGGAGCAGGGCAGCTGGGGCCACCATCTGAAAATAAAAGGCCCAAGGGATAAAGGAGAGCTCGCGCAGCCCTGTTTCACACAAAAGGGAATAAACATATGGAATAGGTTAACAAGTGAGGTGGCTGAAGCCACGCTATAAATAAGACTATAAATAAGTTCAAGAAGCATGTCGACAGGCTGCTGGGGAGAAAAAAAAAAAGCCAGTGGGGAGGAAGGGATTGAGAATATTAGGATGGGGGTGGACGGACCCAAAAGACGAGGTTATGATAAAGGGAAAATAAGACAGAGAAGCAGTCTGGTCTCTTCTTGTTCCAGCTGTGCAGTGAGTTGGAGGAGAGAGCTGTTTCTGACCGACGTGTCTGAACCAGCAGTGATCTGTCTGTTCAGCATAAGGCAGGTTTTGCCCCTGAAACTGGGGGGTGTTGAAGAGAGTTGGCAGCATGGTGTATGAAATGTGGTGTTACATGCCTCTGGCTTTGGAGCTGCTCTAAAAGGGGTGGGTGTGGGGGTTTGGAGGCTTGTATGATTGGAAATACATCTGGAGGGTGGGGATCTCTCCTGCACAGCATCCTGCTGAGATGAGGGTGAGGGTACACGGGGAAGGACCTTGGCTCCTGGAGAGCACCTCAGTGAGGAGCAGTGGCAAAGTGTAGAGAGGCCTCCATAAAACCCTCCTCTGCAATGAAGCGTGAACAAATCATGTCGTGATGGAGTGAGGTCTCGTGTCAGGAGAGGAACTGCACCATGGTGGTGCCTGGGGGCTGGTGGAGCCACGGAGGTGCAACTCTGGTGTGAGAAAGATCAGAGCCAACTCCTGCCTCAGCCTCCCAAAACATTAATTTCTCTCTCTGTTTACAGGGATAAGCAATCAACAGGATTGACGAAAAGGGAGACATGCATTCAAGTAAACCACTTTGATGTAGCAGATGATTTTTGGGGCTGCTTTGGCCAACCAGCTGTTCAGGAATGAAAGTATGACTGAAGTCCACCAGTCTCCCAGATTTTAAGTAATCTTTTTTGCTGCATAACACACCTCTTTAATAACTCTGCACTGGAAAATCCCAGTGCTTAAGTCAAACAGAAGATGAGTCCTGAGCTTTGTAAAGGAGGATTTTTCTAAAATCCTCACATGGACAAGCATCCCTTGGCAAAGTGGAGAAAACATCCTACGCTGTGATACTTGCAGATCCAGCCAAACTGATTTTATCAGCTATAGCAGCCACTATTTTGGCTGCCATGGTGGGAAATGAGCTGGGAATCTCCAGAGTGAGAAGCCAAGGTTTGTTAAACTGGGATTTTAAGTCATGCTAGTGGTGGGTTGCACTTACAGGAAATGCAGCTGATGGGTTTTAGGGGATTTCTGATGCTTGTCCTGACAACAAACTCTTGATATCTGCTCTGACTGCCTGGAGCCTGGCTTCATTCACAACAAAAAGGAGACATTAGATCCCCCGAATTGCTTGCTTTGAAAACGAAGTGATCTCACTACCTGAATGAACACTATAGAGATCTGTCTGTCTTGGAAAGGTGATAGTTCATCTTTTCTTCAGCTAGGTTGGGACTTCTCTTCCTTCCTTGTCCATAACAGGCCTTTCTGAGCATTTAGGCAAAAGAAAGCCTGGTTTGAGGATGCTATTGCAAATACTAATAGCTACAAGGGGCAACATATCTCTGGTGAAACTTGCTGGTGAATATTTAGGCACTGAAGGAACATTTATGGCAATGACTCTGGTGCGTCTGAATGTTGAGATGCCTGGGCAGGTAGATGTGTTTTCTGTGAGTCGCTGTATTTTGTGACTTCCAAAATTCCAGCTCAGCTGAAATGCAGGCACATAAGTCCCTTTGCTGATTGGGGCCTTGGCGCAAATGTTTCAGTTTAAAGTTTTCTCTATACATGTCCAGAAAATAACCTATTGTGATGTTAGCCTGTAGATATCACAGCCCAGTGAAAGCATCATCAGATGGTTCCTCAGAGCTAATTCATCCATTCATTATTAATGCGTGCCTGGAATTTCAATTTACTCTCATTAAAATGTGATTGATGGTAAAGATACAGCACATTACAGTCACACCGCACCGGCTCTTTCCTTGCACTCAGCAGAACAAGCCAAGTGCTGCTTTATGGGCAAAATCAGGCCTTTTGCTTTGCTTTCTGTGCAAAAGTGGGACTTTGCTGGTCTCTCTGTAGTAACTGCTTTTCTGTTGCCTCTTCAAACTAAAAATTGCTACTACTTCATTGCCATGCTGCAAATTGACAAAAAATTGAAGGAAATGCAGAGAAAACATATGAAATGTCACCACTGGGCTTGCAGTTTTAATGCAGGCACAGTAAAGAGATGATGAAGGGGGTGACGCTGGTGCCCCAATGCCCAAAGCTGGCAATGAGGACTTCTCCACTGCTAAACGGAGCAGTCTGCCCGTGCCGCACGGTCACTACCACCCTCCTCCTCCTCCAAACGTGGGCGGTGATTTCCCGCGTAGCCTGGCCAGGCTCCAAGCTATGCTCTGAGCCAAACCCTGGCCTGTAGTTATACAGGAGTTAAGGCCTCATTAGTTTCTTATTCCCACATCAGCAGGCTGTTAGCAGGCTCTGAACTAGCCAACCGGTTTCTGGAGGTGAGCCAGCCAGCAGCAGTGTGGGGTTTGGTCCCCTGCAGTAGATGCTGGTGCTGTTGGAAAGATGCATTTCACATGCATCCCATGATACTGGTCCCAGCTCTTCTTCACCCAGGGGATCCTGCTTGAGTTAAGTTTCATAGTGGAGGGTCCCAGGAGCTCCATGCCAGAATCCACTGTTGATCCAGGCTCCTGGGGAGATATTTCTCCACCAGCTACTTTTCTCTTTGCCTGTCCTCTGTTCTCGAATTCCCAGGTGTCCTGATGCAGAATAAGCTCTTCTTGATTGCTTGGCTCCCCCGAGAGCTGTCTGTAGTCCTGCACACTGTGGTGGATGGTGCTCTCCTCTGTGAAGCAAACATCTAAAGAGTTGGCTACCCTTTCATCTCTCAAGCCAAATTTTCAATGCTAAGTCGGAGTCAGCAGGGTCTAACCTGGTCTTCAGATCTGCTTCTGGGCAGCTCCAGCCTCAGCCTGCAAAGAGCCACTCTTTTCATCTGGCACTAGATGCAAAATCCACTGGCAAGAGTTTTTCTTTCCTTACATGTGGATGGGGGAGGCACCGTTGCAAATCATGCTTAAAATTCAAGCTGGCAGGAAAGCTCTGAAATGCCTTTGAAAAGCTGAGCAAAACATTTATGTAAGGCTGTGAGGCCCATCCCTGGAGAAAGGAGAACTGCTGGTGTCCCAACATGATTGGGTTTTTTCACCTGTTCCGTCTTGATCTCATTCATGCCTTTCTTTTTTTTCTTTTTTCTGTCCTTAGATCTCCTCAGTAATATGGTCCATATGTTTATTATCCTTCTAGTGAAAGTGACACCATCATTCACATTGCACGCTTCTACCTTGCAATGTTTTCCCAGCATGCAGCAGTTTGCTAGGAAGAATTTCAAGCTTTTTCACAATTTCCAAAGGTGGCAATTAGATCACTGCCTCCCAGCTGCCTCTTGCAGTGAAAATAAACTCCCATTTCCTTTACTCTCCCTCATACCAATACCCAGGAATTTCCAAATGCTTTGTGTCATTCTCCAAAGCTCTGTCCTTCCAGGGTAGTTGCAGAGTATCTGAGTCAGGGTCACAGATCACATATACAGTTCTCTAGGTGAGATGTAACCATTCCTTTGCAAAACAAAACCTCTTGTTGGCCCTGATTTACACAATATTCCCCTTGCAGCTCAACACCATCTCAATTGCTTTCTTTTCTGCAGCGTTACAGATGGGGAAGGAGGTTTTCTGCCCTGGGAAATGAACTGCTTTAGATGCCACGTGAAGAACATGGATGTCTGGATCCTTTACTTCCCTCTTTCTCTTTCATCATTCTATTTCTCTGTGGTTAAGCAGGAGATATGATTGCTAAGCACCGTCTGGTCCTCTGTGTACATCTTGTGTGGCAAGGTGGTGGTGGGCTTGTTAAGGATGTGAAATCATGGAGTCAGAAATGGAGGGGCATTTTCCAGGCTGACTTTGGTGTCATCGAGGACCATTTACTGAACTGTACCAAGTCCCTCATTCAGGTAAAATTCTAGCTCAGGACAGCAAGTTTTTACAGACTCAAATTTTACCTTGTCCCACTTCTTTTTAAGGTATGGACTCTGCAATGGTGTGAGCTTACAAGAGTGTTTCTGAGTGTCTCAAGTCATTCAGTGCCACTTTCTGAAAAGCTACAAAAGCTCAGAAGAGATTACATCCAACTTACCTCCAGGAAAATAAAAAATACAAAGACTGTAGGAGCTAAGCAGTTAGACAGGAGGAGAGAATCCAAAGAGCCTGTTTATGAAGAAGCTTTGCAAATCCCTGTTAGAAAAGCCCAGTAATATTTTGGGGTAGGTGAAACAGAGACTTAAAAGGAAGAAAATATCCCACATACTGTAGAGGAACTATTCCTAGCCAGAAGTCTTCAGCAGAGGGGATCAAGTACAGCATTTCTTTCACAGAATTGCTGTTGAAAGCAAAGATATCAACAGTCTGTTTGAGTAGCCCTACAGATTGCTGTTCCTTCGTGCTAATAACTTCAAACAAAGAGAGTTCAACAGAAATTTCACCAGCAAGTGCCACTTCTTCCAGACCTGTGCTGTCTGGCAGGAAGCTCAATATAGATTTGAGATGTTTGGCATCTGAAACTTGAGTAATACAGAAGACCTAATGGCCTTCCCCATCAGATTCTCTAGATTACAAAATTCAAATATTCTCGCTACTGGCTGTGACCTCAGGTATGTCAAAATTTTATTAACTGTTTCTTCAGGCTTTTTATGTGAGTTATCACAGTCTGAGAAGGGAACATTATCTCAATTCCTTCATTTTGAAGAGCTGACATTTCTTTCTTTAACAAAAGAAGAGGATGCAAAGTTGGGAACATGATGAGCCCTGTGATTAGGGGCAATTTCTGTTGTGGTTCAGGAGGTGTTCGGTGGCTGTATTGTGCTCTCAAATTTTTTACAGGTGGATACTAAATGTACAGTTTTCTGCTTCCTTGTTGAATGTAGGAACTCTGAGATCAGCATAAATGGCTTTCAATTTCTTGATAAGATGCTTTCTTTTAGGTATGATAATGAACTTTCTCCTCATAAAAATGGAGGCCACATAACCAAAAATGTGTGATGGATTTCCTTCTCCTCAAGTGATGACAGTCAATGAACCAAACTTGTTTTGGGTATAGCACAGCACTGAAAAATACATGCAATGGCATTGACTAGTTTGCTATTTCAATAACAATTCTGGTTTAAGCCCTTAGAAGGTCTCCACCTTTCCTCCCATGTCCATACTGTCCAACAGTAACGTATCTGTACCATTTCCATGGTAAGGAAGGCTCTCCTAAGGTAGAACCAAACTCTTTGGGCAGTGAGATAGTGAGGAATCCTACTTAGCATTTATTTTATACTATATCACTCTTGAGCATTTGTTTAAATCATCACGCAAAAGGAGGCTTGTCTAACTTGAAGAAAATATCTAGAGAAAGGCGAGTTTTTGTGTTTCAGGTGGTTTCTGCAGTTGATTAAAAAATATTTGCTGACCTCAAGAAAAAGGAGCCCTTTTGCATTGCAGTGACTTTGCAAGCCAAGTGGCAGAGGAAGTGGGGAGATGTGGCGTGCGCTGTCAGGAGGGAACCACAGAGTAACCACCAGATTCAGTTTAAGTCTCCAGATGACCCATTTATTGGAACTGATTTCTCAAAGAGTGGGCTCTTCTCTGAATTACATAGATATCTCCTAAGCTTGCACCTTCACTTCCCAAAGGAGTCTGGAAAGATCCCATTTTCTAAAGGTACTGATGGAAGCACTGGATGCCTAGTCCTGTACCTGATTTTATGCTCAAGGAATATTTTATACTCCTCATGGACATTATATATTAATGGAGAGTTTTCTGCGATATAGGTCTAGGTGAATATTGATTTTGTAGTGCTTGCTGGAAAGTTTCATTTCTCCTGCACTTCGGAGAGGAAAAGTCTCAGATTAAAGTTGCTACAAGAAACTTCAGCTGTGCAACCCTGTGCATATGGACTTGTATAGATTATGACCATGCTTTATGTCCTGAATTAAAGCTTTCTTCCCTGGCATGAGAGATGGCTGCAAAGGAGACACACAGAAGCATATGTGAATGCACACTCACAGTCAACTTGTTTTGTTGCTGTCTCACCTTAGTTCATTCTGCCTTCAAATACAAGGCTGTGTCTGTGTGTAGAAAAATTCAGCTGGCAAGGGAGGAAAATCCAACCCGGCATAAAGACTTAAATGCTTCCTTGGAGCATGCCAGCTCCAAGCAAGCTGGCAAGGCTGCCCTCTAATTTTGGACTTTGGCGTGCAAAGAGACATCTCATTCCCAGCAAGTGAAGAAGCTCTCCTTAGGTCTAGGTGTTAGTGGCATGGGAATGGATACACTGGATTTCTGTTTCCATTCGCCTGGAGACGTGGATGAAAATCTGAAACAACACCTGCTGACTGTCAAATCTGAATGAACTTGCTGGGTGTGGAAAAAAAGTGGGGGAGAAGAAATCTACTGCTGCATTTGCCCATATTTTACCTTTGGCACTCATCTATTTGGTAAAATCATCAGCTGTCTGGGAGTCTGCCTGTTGCTTAGCAGCAGAACAGCTCTCCTGATGCTCTGGAGGACTCTATCTAGGGATGTCTCAGAGGAAAGGATTGGGCCATTATTGCTCTCAAACAGCAGATTTCTTTTTTTCTTTATCCATGAATTATAGCAGCAAGTAATTTACAGAGAAAATACCTTGTTCCTCAGTAATTCAGTTTAAGAATGTATAGAAAGAGTCTTGATGTCTTATTTAGAGCACTGTTATTCACAAAATTTATCTGGGTCTTCGTGCTGCCAATGCTATCATGGGCAAATGTTTGCACATTGAATAAGACATATGTATCATTCTGGTTTGTTGATAGCCTCATGGATCAATAGCTGTCAGTGGATTATAGATAATCTGTGCCTTGCATTATTGCTTCTGGGGTGTGTGTGTGTGTGTTCAGAAATTCAGATAACACAATAAATAAGTAGGCCTGTGGGTATTTGTTTTGTTCTGCGCTGACATCCAGCTAAGCCAGAGGTGCCACTTTATGGTTTTCTGTGCAGCACTGGATGGCTGGCTGTGAGGGTGGCACAGAAGAAACAGTACAGAGGTGCATGCTGGCTCAGCGCAGTGCTCCAAAGTCACTTACACTGTCGTCCTGTTCCTGAGCACCCCAGAACAGACACGTGTGCTTAACTAATCATAAATTCCTTTCTGTCTCTTCACAGTCCTGGTTGGCCAAGCCCCATTTTGGAAGGTATATAAGCTTTCACCCAGCACAGCTGGATCCAGCAGTGCAGCAGCTGAAGTAGCTGATGCTTGAGCAGATGATGAATGGGTGAATAGTTCCGAGAAGACACATGACAGCATGGGACTGGATTGGAACAGAAATTCAGCCTCTGCACAAGTGGCCAAATCCTTACAAACAGCGCTGAAATCACATCCTGTGTACTCTACTCTGCTCTACCACCTCCTTGGAAAACTTCATCCAAGTTGTCCAGTCCAGTGCAGCTGCTGCACCTTCTGCATGCACATTCCTGTTGGCTGATCTCAATGTAAGAGATGCTCTTCCATAAGGTCCTGTGCCACCACAGCTCTGAGCATACCACCCCTGACTCCTGTTGGGGCTGAGCACTGCACTGGCCCACGGTGTCTTCTTGCAGCTCAGCCTCCTCCTGCTGCAGTTCAGTGCCAGAAGAATTAGAAAATCCAGTGACTTCCCAACAGGCCTTCAACCCTGTCCCACAGCTTAGTTGGGAAGGTTGTCAACACATTTACCTCAGGGACCAAAGGCTGCAGAGAGTCCTGGTCTAGGCCCAGCTCCTCCTCTGCATTGCAGCCCCATTGCAAGCAGCCAAAATCTGCCTCTCAGGTTCCCTGCTGTCTCCCATGCCTGTTTCCTATCTCCTCTCTGCATGTGATGTTTCTCACTTGGAGCAGACCTTCATGGGCTCTCTCCCTGTGATCCCACCACTAATCCAGGATCCAGTGCCAGCCCTGTGCTCCAAGTCACATCAGTCCCAAAGTACCTTCTGTTGCCTTTCCTTGGAAGAAGAGCCCACAACCTTCTTTCTTCCACTTGGCTTTTTGAACGCATGCCCCAAACTCATAATTTTTTTTGGCTCTGATGGCCAGCACACACCATGTTGGCGCTAGTGCAGCAGAGCAGACAGGGGATGAATTTAGACCTGGCATGCAGCAAACAGGGTGGACAGACATCAGCTTTCTTACCCAGTTACTTTGGGGTGTTTTGGCATCTGTTCAAGCTATTTCTTGCTCAACCTGGAAATTCCTATCTGCTGCTGTAAAGGTAATGGGTAATGTTACACAGCACTGAGGATAAATTCAAGACCCAAATGATTCCCGTGTTGTAAAGAGGTATTTTGAACTTCTGGCGTTAGATTTGACTGATGGCGCCCGTTTGAATCGAGCATGTTGCTATATACCAAAGCTCACCTCTTCCAGCTGGCACAGGGAGATCTGGCTGTGTTTCGTCTGCTTTGCACCTCATCAGCAACGAGGATGATGCTGGAACCAATTTAGGTGGTGATGTGGTAGACAGCGCGTAAGGCAGAGCAGGATGTTGGGAGTGGCTCTGCATCTGTCTCCCATCACGGGGTCTGGCTGGGATTTTTCATCTGGCTGTGAGAAGAGCAAAGCTTAGTGAGCGAGGAGCACATGCGCCCGCAGTGCACAGTGACACCTGGGATTGCAACTGACGTTTAATGAGCGAGGTTATGTAATGAGGTTGGGTGTTGCAAGAGCTGAGCTCTTCTGCTGGGTCTGTGTCACTCATTTGTGAGATTTGGATTTGTCGCTTCAGCCCAGCAGAGCCTTAATCTCTTTCTGCAGTTGTTAAAATGCACAAAAGGGTCTTGATGGGCTGTGGTGCAGCTTAGTGTTGGGAAAGAAGTGTAAGACTAGTTTATTGGTGAAAGGAGCCTTAGAAAAGCCAAAGCATTATTATAACCTTAATTTGTAGAGTAATTGAGGTTGGAAGGGACTTCTGGAGGTCACCTGTCCACCCCCTCACAGTCAAATCAGGGTAATGCTTGCTTGTTGTACTGCTAGCTTGCAGCACTTTCTTTACCAGTTGTGCATAGCTAAGTGAATTTTGAATTTTTGAATATTGTTTCCTTCCAAAGTTCCTCCCATTGCTTGTCTGGTCTGCGTATCTTCTGAGTCTGAGAGTGCTGTTTGGGCTGAATTGTTCCAAACTGCAGAGTGGAGCCCTTCCTCTGCACATCCTCTGCTCCATGAACAAATACTTGGAAAACAGTCTGATTCAGAGTAGATTTCAAGCCTGTAGATCCTCAGAGGGACACGGTTTATATCTGGGGGCTCTGGTGCATAAGGGGAGATGGCACTGCATGCACAGATATGGCTGAGCCACACGAGGGCCAGCTCCTAAACCGGAGCAGATGCCACCCCTTTGGCTTTGCCATGAAACTGTGCTATCAGCAGCTCTTCATTGAGCACATGGGCCCCGAGCGGCTTTGCTGTCCCAGCAGGAAGACAGAGGCAAGTAGCTGGAGGAGGTAACACCAACAGCCATAACTCTGCCCACCACCACCAGGTCTCCAACGCGACTGCAAGCCTTAGCTCTTAATGAGACTGCTCAGGAGTGCCCTTGATTTGAGAGGGTCCTCTTGGACTGTCTAGGCCGAGAAGGTTGGGGCAAGTCTTTACCCTCTTCTTCAGATCTGCATTTCCTGGGCTTTGGAAATTTTTCCTCCAACCCACACCCCTCTTAGAAGCCTTCGGCCATTTCTTCACCCCTGATTTAAATAATAATGCAACCTTTTTGGTAGTTATCTGTCTCCTACCCAGCCCTCATCAACAGGGCATAGAGCTTATGTCTGCTTCACGTGGGCAGGCACCCTTTTTATTTTTCAATCTATGAAAGGCTAACAGAAGAAAGCTGGTTGCTATCTGTGCTGTTGCTTAATCCTCAGTCTCCAATTCCCACTATCAGCACTATCAGCGAGACTTTTCTCTCTGCCACCATGTTGCAGAACAGCAGATAACATAATCCTAAATCCCAGGTACAGTTTTGACCCTTCCGCCATACTGAGCTTATTTTTGAAAGCAAAGTCTCTTGCATCAGATGAATCACAGCTGGTAATATTCTCCTTCATCCTATATTTCCTTAGTATCAAACCAAGCCCCCTGTGCTTTCTGCTGTCTTATTTTCTGAAACTATTTTCAGTTTTCATTTGAAAATGTCTTTTAATGTGGCCATGTGTGTAAGACTTTCTGGTAAGAGGAATCAAAAAAATTCCATGATGCATCTTTCCCTCCTAAAGAGCTTTGATTTATGACTAAGAAGAATTATTCTTGCTGCCCATAAAGTAATTTTTCCAGCATGTTGGTTACACACAGGGTAAGATTAGTTCCAAATCCAGATAGCTGTGGATTTATCAAGCCATCTAAAATGCACATACACATACACACATATGCTTAAAAAAGATGCAGTGGGCCAATTTTTTCTGTTACATAGAGTAAATTCAATCAAATTCATTAAAATGCCTTGGCTTATTACCAACAGAGTTGAAACTGGGATATGGCCCAGGGGCTGCATCTGTGTAGGTATTACCATGATCACCTGTGCTCATCTTAGACCGGACTTTTTCTCTGTGTGCCAATTACCAAACAATAGTAATATTATATGGTTTATTTTATATCAACATATTTGGTTTATTTTATAGTAACATACTCTCACAAACATATTGTCTGCTTTACTTACAAACAATAGAGTCTTATAGGAACATACTTTCATCCTTAACTGCATTACAATAACATCACATGATTCATGATGGCATTTTTTGGAAAAGCCCGAGTGACCTTGGTTTAAGCTGTATGGCACTCTCATGAGTGCTCATGACATGTCTATTCAGGGAAAGACTGTGGCTGAACTTCGCGGGTTAATGCATTAAGTAGAAGGAATATGAGGAGGCTTTTTTCCAGGGAAGGAGCAGCTGCAGCACTGGATTTTCATGGAAGCAGTTGTGACCCTGCCATCTCCAGTCATGTAGCCTGGCTTGGAAATCACAAACGTTATTGGTTTGTATGCGCATGAAGGTGTAAAACCTTTCCCCCCACGTCCTTAGAGTGTGTTTAATTCTCTTCCAAGGTAGGAAAATATTTTTTTTTGTCCCAGCATCTCCAAGTTATGATGTCTTCTTGACAGTGTGATTCCAGAGGCAGGAGCTGGAGGAAGATCCACACACATCACAAGCTTGGGAGTAAGGATCCTGCAACCACGCTGTTCCCTCTGAACCTCCCTGGTCTGCTGCTGCTCCTTAAACAGTTTGTGCCACCTGTGCCTGTGCCACTGGCACACTGGGGGCTGCAAGGAGCTCAGCAGATCCTGGCTGCTATGGTTAATCTCGGAGAAGCATTAATGATGCTGAAGATTTGGTGTTACGCCAGTGGTACCCTCCAGTTCAATACCTGATCTGTGTGATAAGTGCTGTACAAAAAAAAAAAAAAAGTCAGGGCTGGCGGGAAACCTCCTAAGCAGCCCAGTCCTTTCCTAAATGATCTTGGATCTCTGTGCAGTAGAGTTTGCTTGTAATTTAGTAATTTAGAGAAAAAATTATCTCTTTATTCCTTAAAGCAGTCCCATGTTGCTAATGGGGTGTTGTGCCCTGTGCATGCCGCAGGGCCTGATGGCACTTCGTGCTCCTGCAGCTGCCCAGCACCAACGGCTGCTGGAAACCTTGTCTGAGCCTTGAGCCAGCTCCATAAAATGGGAGCAAAATTTGGCTACTTTAGAAAAGCCACTCAAAATGGCTTCTGCATCCCTAGTATCTCTCCTTTTTAATGGGAAATTATTATTTACATGGTTTGAAGGCATCGTTTGAGTCAAGACAAATAAAGCACCAGCAGTAACGATAGCCAGGATTTTCTGAAGTTTTTTGGGTATTGCTGGTTTTGGGTACCTGGCCTGCGATCTCCTCATGGACCAAAAGCCTATGCTCTGCTCCCTTGGGTGTGTGTCAGGTAGCTCACATGAAGACCCCTCAAACTTTCCAGTGACTATCAGATCTTACTGCCTGCTTCTCTTTGTAAAAATAGTTTGTCAGCAAATGCATAATACATGACTATAAAACCCCCACCTTCTGTTTCGGTTCTCTCAGGTTGGAATTAAAACAAACCACACACAACAGCGTCTCTTTGGGACTTCATACTTCAACATTATTATCTTCCCCTGTGGCAGCAGAAGAAGAGGCAGCAGTAACTGATGGCAGAGGAATTTGAGCAGCTGGAACATGGTAAAATCCAAGAAAACAGTGAAGCTCTGGTAGATTTTCTCCCCGCCCTGGAGTCTGAATGGTTTTTCCATCCCACAAAAACACTCATGGAAGGGAGGTGCATTTCTCTTCTCCCTGTTTAACTGTAACAAGGAGCATGCTGTGAATAAAAGGTGCTTCCAAAAGCATCTGGAAATATTTCCCACCCCGAGCAGAGACTGGTGACTCCTGCTGTGAACACTTTGCAGCATCCAAAAAAAGAGAAAAATGTAGGGGAAAAGAAACTCAGCTAGGACGTTTTCATGGGTGGGGTGGCAGCAGGTGGACAAAACAAGGTCTGGATGTTGGGGAGCCCCACGGTGACACTGGTGTATTCTGCTGTGAATGCTGATCCTGAGCAGCTGCTTGACCCTGTGATGGGTCACACAGGGTTTGTTTCCACCTGTCCTTGCGCCTTTTGCAATGGGAACAGCCTGGTTAAGAGTGAAGCTTGGTCTGTGGAACCTCTTGCAATGGGGGACAATTCCCACCTGGGTGGTGGGTGTCCTGGCTGGCAGTGGAGGGAACCCTCCAGGTTTTTATTTGCTAATTAATTTCATTTGCTGGGGTGACATTTCTGTGGTGCTCATTTGTTGGCAATACCTGACTGTGGCCAAATCACAAAATGGACAACACTGTTGAAATGATGGTGAGGATCACTGTGGTGTGTCTGATAGTTGGGCTCATGCCCTTCTCTATCCAAACCATCTCTGCCATGGGCAAGTGCCCCTTACAACTGGAGATGCAGTGAGATCGTGGGACTGTGCTGCTTCTCCCAGGGAGTTCAGGAGGGGCTCTATCTCTCACCTGACTCCCTCTTATTTTGAGGAGTGAAAGGTTTTGGAGACAATGTGTGAAACTACATGAACTTGGTGTTCAGTTGCCATGCTCTGACACAGATTTGCTGTATGACCTTGGTCCAGTTACTTGATCTCTCAGTGTTTCAGTTTCCTATGGGACTATTAAGGCTTCCTTTAATTTGAGGACATGCTCCTTATTGTCTGTGAGGGGCGAGGGGATCGTGGGAGATGGATGTTACATGACTTGGCACCTATGTGTGCTATAAACAGCTCTCAGCAAGATGCTTCTCCCTTTCATTTCTGCAAGCACGTACCTCACTAGTGAAGCTTGTTGTTCAGCCAGTCCTGCTTGCAATATTTTTTTAAGAGCTAGTAAATATGGCCATCTAATGATGCCACTTTTACAGAACAAGATTGCCTTCAGAAGATGCATAACCTGACCGCAGGCTCATCAGTGGGTCACAAATCTTGTCCGTGAGGGCACGGTTAATTTACCCCAGCTGCTAGAAGTGCTCCAATATCATCATGTGTTCCAATTCTTTCACTTGCTGCCCCTCTAACCAGGGCGTGTTGGGTATATTACTCTTTTCTGGACAATGTCAACTGAAGATCAGAGATTTTTTTTTATGACTTGCTTCATGAAAGCCTGAGATTTTCTGAGCCGAAGACAGAATAGCTTCTGTAACGTAACGGAGGCTGTTCAGCACAGGCTGTTCACTTTTGCTGGCTTCCCAGTGGCAAACTCCCAGCAAAAACCTCAGAGAGTGATATGTGGAGAATAGATAAAGACATAATATGGCAGAGAAGAAAATCTGAAAGTTTTCTCATGCGTGTGTCTGTCTGTTGAGATGTATTTATTATCAGTTTCATATAATTTTATATTTTCCAACGTATTTCAGATATATGGTATGATATAAAAATATGGACTCTCACGACAGTGTTATAAATGATTGGAAATTACCAGCTGGGAAGTTTGTCATCTGCAATATATAACACAATGGAAGCATGTTGTATTAAAAAAATCTATATTTCAAAAATAAAATAATAAAAAAGAAACCCTTGTCAGAAGCAATCTGTTTTCCAGGAATATTCTGGATGTAAAGTGGAGATTTATAAACCCTGCAGTGTATGCACAGAAAATGGATGAAAACATGAGCTGCTGGTTGGTGTTAAACTGCAGTGGCATTCCTGCAGCTCTCTGCATCCAAGCCATGTGTACAGCATGGACCGCTTCCAGCCACGGATCCAGCAGCACTGCCTTCCTCCTCTCCAAAACTTTAGAAGAATGAACTTCCCTGGTGGGGTTTGCACGAGTACAGGACAGATGTTTGCTAGTCAGCAATTGGCCCTGCTAAACTTTGGATGTGATTTTGGACCTTTTTTTTTCTCTTTTTTCCCCCAGAGATTAGGAAATGAATGGACTTCATTCAGATGAGGATGTGAAGAGCTGCGGTTCATCACGAAAGAAGTAGATGTTTGCATCTATATGAAGGTAACTAGATTTTTGACTAACACATATTTCAACACAATTGTGCATCCATGGGAATACAATTCACATTTTTATGCCAAATAACCATACATCTGTCAATTGAAATAAAACTGAGTGCATTTGACTTAATAAGTAGCAGGCTGTTGTTGCTAGGACTTGCCACCCAGAGAAGCTGTGGCAAATCCTATGCATTTGGCTATTGATAACTGTTGATTTATGTGCCAATAGCAATAATAAAGCTAACCAAACTGGCTCACGGAAAGATGAAAAACCCTCAGACTTTCATCCCAGGTTTGGAAACAGAGAGTATCTACCATTCTCACGTTAGCCAGCACACAGAGGGATGTGGAATGAGCGTATAAAGGGCCAGAAGTGATGAAAAACATATTTCACACTGCATTTCTATGAAAAATAACCTACGGGAGAGTGGTAGTGGGAGAAATCAGCTCACTGACCTGACCACTAAAGACTCACATGAATAGCAGCCAGGGACTTGGCTGGGGCAGGGATATAAACCTGCTTGTCTTGGCCTGAACGGATCAGTGCTGGTGAATCCCATTCACAGAAAAAGGGATACCTAATATTTTAATTCAATGGATAGTCTGATGTAGGAGTCCTTCGATTTTATGGCATCTTTGAAATGCCCATTTTCCCCAGTCTCTTAACCATCTGCTAGTCATTAATATCCCTTTGGAAAGCCAGGAATTTCTTTTCCCCCCAAAGACCCATAAGTTTCCATGCTTTCTTGACTCTTCACAGAGCCTCCAAGAAAATTTCTCCCAGCTACTTGCTAAAAACTATTTTTAGTGAATAGATTTACTGCTGAAGAATAATTCAAGTTTTTCCTTCCATGCAGACACCTTCCGTGAGGCCGTGGCACCAGTCTGTTCACTTGGGTGGGATAAGTGCACATGGCCAAGGTTCACCTCCAGGAGTTGTTGGTGAGGGTGAGACTTATGGCAGCCAATGACAACCACCATCTGAGCTCAGCTTCAGCTTCCTTTAGAGCCAGTGAAGAGAAATAGTCACTTCTGGACTGTGAGGCATCTGCCCTAATGTAGCCATCTGTCTTAGGATGAGATGGATCATGGGCCGGTTGTTCTTGATTGACTATAGCGGGAGAGCAGTGCAATTAGTTGAATGGATGGTGATACTTCAGGAGCCTAATGGTGGACAGGATGGACACCTCCTTTGATCACTTCTGCTGGAGAAGTTGCTATGTCTACTGTATGTGTCAGGTCTGAAAAGGATCAGTGAGAGCTTTGGGTTGAAGTGTGCATGAAACTTTATCTGTGCTTCTGGATGGCTGGTGGAACAGTGACCTCAAGGCTGGAACAAAATCCTGATGCAAAATAAATACCTGAAAATGGACAGAGAAGTGCTTATGGGGATGAGGGTGGATTCATTCAGTCCTTTTCAAGTATTCTAAAAATAAGCACAATCACTAATGGCCTCTTCAATGGTTGGAGAGATATTATCATTAATGGATGTCTATCCTTACTGTCCGCTCTCTGCCTAAAATTTGTTTGGTGTCATTGGCCAAAGTCAGACAATATTGCCTAGGCTAATTCTGTCTGAGGGAGTTAATGAACAACACGGGCACTCCTCTAGGGATTTCAGGTGGCAGAGCTGTAAAATATTTAGTGAGATAAGCACTGATGGTGTTTCAGAATAATCCAGAGCAACACATCAAAACCAATTTTTGAAATGCCAGAACAATGTTCCCTCACACCAGTGTATTTTCTGCCCCCTCTCCTTTTTTTTTTTTTTCTTTTTTTTTACAGAAATAGCCCGGGGGGGGGGGGGGGGGGGGGGAAGGGTAAAAACCTCACTAAAGACAAAAGGGGGAGTATTTGATAGCTCTATATGAACCCTGCATTTATTCTATTTCAGCTCCTCCTTTTTATGGAGGTGGAAAATTTTGTTCTTGAAATTTAAAATCTTGCAATATTACTTTTGCACAAAACTGGGGAAGGTGGAGGGAAGGTGGGGAACGCATTTCTGGTAATATCTAGCTGCGTTTATTAGATCATAGGCTAATTCCCAATCTTTGTATTACGCAACCTTATTTACATTACATTATCATTTCATTTATGGGCCCCTAGGAGCTCTCAATCACTTTGGGGACCTCTCTAAATTTGCCTTTCATCACATATTAATGAAGTGTTAATAGCTCACCCAAGCCATTTTTGAGCAAATACCACGTGATGTGTTTGTTTTGTGCAAACAGCCCATGTGCTTTGCTAATATATGACCGGTGGGGACAAGGCATACGCCACCTTACTGCTAATTTCTTCTTCCATTGTTTGCTTTGCTTGCATGTGATGTCCCAGCCTTTTGGAGGCCAGTGTGGGCCTCTCTGCAGCAAACTGAACTCCTGAAGCTCCATGCACCACGTCTGGTGGCCAGAGGGCAGGAGAATGGGGCAGAGTCATTGAAAATTGGGCAATTTCTGGAGGCTGGTCCAAGGCAGGAGATCTGCTAGATTTGCATACACCTGGCAGATGGCTTGCTGGGTGTCCAGAAATCAGGTAGACCATTGCCTGGAGGAGCAGGGGTGCTGAATTACCTCTTGCTGCCCAAATTACTAGGTCTGGAGGTCTGAGTCTGTGACACACTCTTCAGCGTGCTCAGGGATTTGGGGATTTTGACTTGCCTGTTACTGCCTGTCCTCTAGCAGTTAATTCTGTCAGTGTGTTTGCTTCTGGTTATTGATTTCTGGTGTGTTCTTCCACCCAGACCAAGAGCAAATTTATTTATTTATTTTTTTTTTTAAAAGACCCTGGTGAATGAATTGGGCTGGGTAAAAGAGGAAGATTTTGTATTCATGGGCAACTTCATTCTTCTTTGCTATTTTTTATTTTTCCCCCAAAATGAGCAAGTTCCAAATGCAGAGGGAGAAATCCAAATCTTTTATTTTTTGCCAGTTCCCACTATGAGGGAGTGTTTCATCACTTTTTTTACCCCGGTAGTCAGGAAACATATATTTTCTATATTCCCTTCCACATTGCCTGTTGTGCAGTTCCCAGTTCAGGTTGGTTTGCTGAAAATGAGCAAGAGGGTGAGAAAGGAATAAGAAACTATGTAAAATGTGTTACATTTGCCTACCTTCCCTTTTCTTTATATTCAGCTGCTGCCTGATGCCTTCCACCCTGACCTGGCAGTGCTTTGGATTAGTGCTTCTGCAACACAGAGAAGAATAAACTCTGGGGGATATTCTGGGCATCACGCTGACCAAATAAGCTGTTGCAGGATCAGGCTGTTGCGCTCATGCAAGTGATGGGAAAAGGCATGGTGATGTATCTTAAAAACACTTTCAGGAAGAGCTTATTGACAGGTCCTTAATAAATGCTCTGAGCACATTTCAGACATCAGTGCTGTGTGAGAGAGAGGGTGATAAGGCTTCTGCACAAGGTTTTACTGTCCCTAAAACAACCCTCCCTGAGCAATCCCCAGCATCCTCTGGCTGCCAAGGCAGTGGGACAGGGCAGCAGGGAAGCTGTGGTGGGAATAATGGACACTCTTGATCTGTAAAATGGGCACTGATCACTTTGAAGGACTTGGAGACACCACGTCTTCCTGAGGAGCAGACCTCGTTACTAATTCAGCGTTCCCGTTAGCGAGGAATGGCGTTTCCAGCACCCTGCAAAGGGCAGGGATGTGTTTCTCACAGCCTTTGCGGCCCCACCTGGACCAGACTGTGTTGCAAGATCCATTGCAGAGCTCAGTTGAAGGGATGTTGTAGCATTTAAACATACTCAAGAAGCATGGTGCCTCCTTTTTTTAATGCACCTCCCATGAATTCTCTAGGATATGTGACAGGATGCGACCCTCTTACAGCTGACCTTTTAATAACAATAAAATCACTCAGTGGTGCACTTTATTTTGATTTATCATTGCACAACATAAAGGGATTATATATCAAAGGAGGCAGTAAAATGATAAGACTAATAAGAAGAGACCAAAGGAAGATGGGGAATAACTGGAAGAAGTTTATTGGTATTTTCAGTCAAAAGAGATAGGAAACCATGGCTTATCTTGAATGGCCCTGGGAAGGATTTTTTTTTTCTCCTTCCCGACAGCTGAAAATGTGGAGATCATGTCAAAATAAACTCATATTCAAAAAAAATGTACAGGTTATGTAGAATTTATCTCCAATAATTGGAGTACTGGACATTTTCTGCAGGCTTCAGCTGTGTTATTTTTTGCATTTATATTATTTTCAAAAAGGAGATTTATCCAGAGCCTTCATATATTTTGATTTTATTTCTTTGCTATTATCAGGACACTTTGATCCATTGGCATAGCAAATACCAAAAGTTAGACCGACAAACAAAGATTTTCTTT
This sequence comes from Strix aluco, assembly GCF_031877795.1. Taxonomy (NCBI): domain Eukaryota; kingdom Metazoa; phylum Chordata; class Aves; order Strigiformes; family Strigidae; genus Strix; species Strix aluco. The sequence goes on along the minus strand of NC_133932.1, from coordinate 133,611,791 downwards.
TAAGAGAAGTTATGAAAGGGGCAATCATTGCTCAAGAGCTGGTATTTCATATCCCTTCCAAACGCTGGGGAGAAGTGTTGGGGGGAGAAGTGTATTTTCATGCCTCCACAAGTGATTTGTACAGAATTTACTTCTGGGGAGAAATTCCCAGCTGAGATGGAGCAATTGCCGTTGTCTTCAGTATTGCAGCAGTGCCTGAGGACCCCGATCGTGACTGGATGCTGCACAGTGGTACATGGCCTCTGCAGTGGATCTTGCCATGGAGCACAACCTGTCTGTTCTGGTGGGGTAGTTGTCCATCTCAGCACCAGCACATCCACCGTTGAGTCTTTGGGCATGTTATGGAGCAGCCACAGAGTGCCAAGGAGAGATACTAGAAGAAAACTGTTGACATAGTGCTTAGGGATATGGTGTAGTTGAGAACGGTCAGTGTGAGCTTAATGGTTGGACTAGATGATCTTCGAGGTCTTTTCCAACCTAGATGATTCTGGGATTCTGTGAAAACATCAAGGTAAACCCTGAGGTTTAGCCTGAAGGGAAGCTTGCTGGTGTCCAACATTTGTTCTGTGCTCTCAAAGTGTGTGGCATTGCATACAGAGAGCGCAGCCATTGAGCCAGACCTGGCAACCAGAGGTACCCCAGCAAGTCCCCCGGCTTCACTGCGTGTGGTGCTGAGCCAGGGCCAGGAGCAGAGCTGGTCCCAAAGGTGGACCTGCAAGAGCCATGCACTCTGCCAGCCTCCTTTTGCAGGTAAGAGACTGAAGCCAACAGGTAACAACCACGGTGTTTGGACCAAGAATACGCTTTACAAAGTGATGTGCATGTCAACCAAAATGATTTGTGAATTTGAGTTACGTTTGAATAGATTCAGTAAAAGATGCTGGAAAAACTTCGGAAATGTCAAAACATGACTTTTTTTTTTTCCTTTGCTGATTGATGAAAGTGAATATTTTGTATTTTTAAGTGATGTTTAAAGAAATCCTCATTCCATAACAGCATTTGGGTTACAAAGATTGACTGGTAGTGAAAGAAGAATAATTTTAAAAACATGACCCGATCATTCTGTATGAAACTAAAGGTTTGGAGTGGGCTTTTTGCCATTGTTCATCCAAGAAGCAGTACAAATTCTCCCTTTCAGTTTTACCTGACCTCCATTCTCCCCCATTTTTTTCAGCAGAGCAACCACTGCACCAGGAAAGGTCTGCTACCCCGAGACTAAAATTCAGCTCATCAACGTAGACGCAGGAGGTCAACTAGTCCAGCTTCTTTCTTCTACTATAAGTCTTAGAAATTACCAAACATTAACATTTCATCAGTTAAGGGATTTGGATGGCAGCTCGCAGAGTAGCCATCTAAAAGCAATACTGGCTGCGCTGCAAGTCAGACTTTCTGAGGGCATTTTGAGTGCAGCTGCTGTGGTTAATTCAGATGCTGGTTGTGACTCTATGACCATGTAGCCTGACCAGTCCACCAATGTCACAACTGGACTGCAGTCCACTGCTTGCCTAGAAAGGTGTAAATCCGCTGGAGACTGTGAAAAGGAGCAAAACAGACAAGAATGAGGTCTGAAAACACAAGGAAGAAGGTCTTGTAACGAAAGAGAATAAATATTTCTAAATAAGGGGATGGCATGTTATTTCATGGGCATGCTGTTTCATTAAATAAGGAGATGGCCTGTTATTTCATTTATTTGAGAAATTCACAGACAAGTGTGAAATGAGTGTTAATGGGGCACTGGGAGATCACAGACACTGGGATGAGGGGGAAGAGGTAAGACAGCAGCCAGAGCTGGAGAAATGACCCAGATATGAGCAAGTGAAACAAGTGTCTGAGCAAGTATTGGTGGGACTCTGATGCTTGTTGTAGTCCCAGCTGAAATGGATACTTCAGCAAATTCCTGAATGAGGACCTTCGTGAAAAGCATTTTTGGCTTTGCAATTTTATGCTGTTGTCTAGTTTAGTTTGTCTAGTCTGAGCTCCTCAGTGAGTCTTTCTCACTATGAGGCTGGGGAGCATTTAATTTCTTATTCCAGGACGGGAAAATAAAAGACGAAGAGGAAATGACTGAGTTTAAAAGGTTGTGTTGGGTTTTCCCCATCAAGTTCAGCTGACTTCATCTTACTGTAGAGCCAGTTCATCCACTTACCTGAGGTGCCTGCCTGAGGAGGACAGTCCCATGGACAGAGAGATGGCCAGAAGACTCAACCAGGCACTAGCCCACCTAAGACTTCAATCACTTGTTCTCTGTTGGCTGTAGAGGAGTGTGCAGCAGTGGACTCTTCCTCTATGTGTTTCAGCTAGAAATCTAAATTTAAGTGGAAGAATTTGGCCATCTCTAAGTAGTTTTATGTTGCAAAATGTAAAAACAGGACTGCTTTTATACCTTCCCAAGGGTTTTCATAGAGTCTGCTTTTCCCTGCTTGATCATAGAAAATATTAAAAACATCCTTGGACCTGGATCACTCTCTTGCACAGGTTCACGGCCAGAGACAGAGCTTGTGCCAGCACAGATGGCGTTGTTAGACATGTGAGGGGAATATAAAAAAAAAAAAAGACAAGAAGAAAAGTGCATTTCAAGAGTCGTCAGCCCTCCAACTTTGAAGTGCCAGGGCATGTTTGCTGCAGTCGTTTCTCAAGGTCCCCACAGAATTGCTGAGAGGAAGAAAGCCGTGTTTAGAAAAGCTGCCAGATGACAAGACCTGGGGATGTAGGGCACTGAGCAATCACACGGTGCTTTGCTTGCTCAAAGTGCACCTGCAGGGAGGAGAGCAGGGATGGGGGGGATATTTCTTTGTGAGTGTAGAGGGAGAGCAGGAAGGGGTGGAAGATTCTCCTGAATGCTTACAAATACCTGAAAATCCATCTTGTGGCTGCTCCTTTTAAATGTACACACATTTTTATATATACATATATTTCTATGTGAATATAAAGCTCCTTTTCAGCAGTGGGCCGTGAGCAGCCCACTGAGCTCATGCAGCTTGGTGTGCCTGTGTGCCGTGTAGGTGTGAAACCCTGAGTTTCCCAAAGCCGTGGGTTGCAGGTGACCTTCCTTGGTGCTGTCTCACCAAATGCTGGAGGTGTCTTTTCCTGGTGTGACTTCCAGAGGTATGCGAGCCTTTGGGGGGGCAGCCTGAAGGTGTGAAGGAGAGGCAGAGCGATGCCAGTGTGCAGTATCCTCTTGCCACGACCATTTGCCCTGAAGCAGAGCTGGCACAAGCAAGGACTTACGCTATGAACAGAAGAGGACCCCAGCGCAGAACATGTCCAGAAGGAGAGAAAATAAGCTCTCAAGGGGACTAACCACTTAGGGCTGCTTTTTTAGGCTCCTGGACCAAAACTCAGACATTACTGAGATCCACCAGTTAACAATAAAATGTAGGCGTTGTATTTACAGGTGAAAAAACCTCCTGTATCTTGATGCCACCCACCCGTTGGGCCCTGAAGGTCTCAGCAGCAAGTACCTCAAGGTAGTTGAACCTTTGGGCCACCCTTGGGACCTGCTCCTGAACTGTTGTCAAGGTTTAGTGTACTTTCTTCCTGCCCCGGGGATGATTATCTTGGGCAGTATAAATACAGAAGCTTTTTAGGTGTAGAAATAGGTAACTCCTGACTGACCCTTACTGATCTTTTTGCTCCAGTGTCTCCTGCCGTGAGCTTGTCTGTGGCTGGTTCATGTCCACATGCTGATGCGGACTGCCATGCACTGGATTTGGACATCTAAAATAATGTGCTAATCAAGCATCTTCTGAAGTTGTCTGAAAACCAGAAACTCCAGATTATTGCTGATTATGAATCTTTTGCTCCCGTTTATAAAGAAGCTCCATCCTACAGCAAAAATTACACGTAGGAAACCAAAATCAGCCAGTCCTTCCCCAAAAACTAGAGGCAATTCTGAAATGCAGAAAACCCTGGTTTTCAGTCCCACCCTGGTGTGAAGAAGACCCTGCTCACTTTCAGTGATGAGAGACCTGGCCAGCCCAACGGCAGGCAGCAGTACCATTCCCAAATGTTCTTTGATCCTCATAATCTGACATCAGACCCTTTTAAATACTACTTTATTACAGGGGTGTGGGAGCAGCTTTAATTAAAAATGCTATGACTCAGATAGCAAAGTAACGAGAGACAATGAGAAGAAAACTCATCCCAGAAGAAGTCACGCCAGTGAGTGAGTGGCACAGGGCCTTTGAGTCATGGCTTTTTCATTATTTATCCCCCAACCATGTGATTTCAGGCCAAACATTTAACCTCAGTGCCTTACTTGTCCTGCTTGTAAAACGGAGGTAATATTTTCTGTAGCTTGAAGGAGATTTCTAATGGGAAACACAGCACAGGTATGAAGCACAGCTATTGCAAAGTCCTTATTTCTTTACATGCTTCATTTGCAAATCATTTTTAGTCCACTTTTTCATTAAAATCTGGGACCACAGATTACATGGAGGAAGATTTGTAGAAGCGATTTCATGAATGCCTTTCTGGCTGCATCGTGGGGTGTATTGCACAATCTTTCACCAGCCCGTGACCTGCCGTGGCTTATTACCCCTCTGCCTTGATTATCTCTGTGCTGCTGATGAGCAGTCCTGCTTGTTAAGGATGCTTTTCTGCCAGGCTTGTCACACTACAGCTTCAAGTTTAGGCCTTGAGGGTTTTGAAGCTCAGATTGATGGTGGATGATGAGGTCTGGTTATGTAAAACTCCTGGAAGACACAAGTATCTCCCAGATGGAAAATAGCAGCATAATGATGAGCTAACGGAGCCCTCTCATCTCCTGCTTTTGGAGGCAGAAATCAAAGCCATTGCGCGGTCCCGCTGGCTTGCAGCATCTCACTTGCGGGACCGGCTTTGCTGAACAAGCTCACTCTAATGATCTGGCCGCCGACTTCCCCTGCTCAAGAAACCCCAGGGTAAGAAAACATTTTCTGAACTTGAGGTTAAAAAACTCTGCTCTGTGACTCAAGAGGTGGACTTGGAGCCGCCCAAGTGGCCTAAGCAACGTGACGGGTCAAAGTCCAAACTCAGAGCTGTGTTTTGGCTGTGCTTCTGTTTTCTTTAATTCCGGGAGTGGGAGATGAGCTGGTTTTAAGCCTGAGCATGCTGGGTCATTAACTGCAAGGACTCGGTGCTTACCCTGTTCCTATATTCTTCCCCAGCCTTTGCTGAGCAAATCCTGACAAGGATGTGCTGGCAGGGCTTTGGAAGGCTTGTGTTTTTACAAACAACACTCTGGAGGAGAATGAGGTGCTAGGGCTTGTGATTTATGTAGTGGGCTGGTGGTTGGAACAGTTTTGCAGGCAGAACCCAAGAAATGCTTTTAAAACATCCAACATCACAAGAACTCATGTGATTCCCTTGCCCAGACTGCCACTGTTTCAGCAGGCTGCATTCAAGGGAGCTCCTCTCACCCTGGAAATTTCTCTACAAATGATCACCATGTAAAAACAACTGGTCCAAAGGAGAACTGACATGTTTTGACAGTTGCTTCAAAGGGACACAGTAATGACCAGATAATTTTTTTAAGCAGGTCACTCTTTTCAAAGGAGTCTCTGTCCCTGCTCTCAGCAGCAGCTCAACTTTTATGTGTCTTGAACTTACATCTTTCTGGAGGAGAGCTGAAGGGAGCATTAGATTGCAACCCTGGGATTTCCCCAGCCCTCAGGTGCAGCATTGCCCCATCCACACTGTGCCGTGGAGGGATGGGAGAGTGCTGCACTTGATATTTACCTACCCCGGGCTGTTGCATCGCATTGCTGCATGGACACATACACCATCTCAAGACACACATCAACCAAACTAAAAAGTCCTCGAGGGACCAATATTTCAGGTGGGCTGTGTGATGAGCTGTGCCAGGCAGCGGCCCTGGTTTTGGCACTGGGAAGGGCCATCATGCTGGAGCACTTGCACCTATGGGGAGGACCCACCTGAAGGCGTATCACTGTGTTCTCCATGTGTCCATTTCTCCTGTCTGAATATAATCAACCATTCTTTGTTTAAGTACTTTCCAACTATATATGAGATGTGGTCTATGGTTGAGGCTTTAGTTGCTTTCTATGAGCAATGCCGAAGAGGACAAATTTTTCTTTGCTCCCAGCTTAAAAGCAAGGAGAGTCTCCTTGCAGTCTCCTGAAAGATAATCCAGAGGCCTCTGGCTATAGCCCCTATTAAAACCACAATGTGATAAGTCTACTCTGGCTTATTGAACTGGCATGGCAGGGCTGCTGTCCCGAAAGCACTTGATTTACTACCATAATATTTTGATTAAAATATTAGTTTTTATCTGGCATGACCACATGAGGCAGAGCCAAACCTGGTTCACCGACAACTTAAAATGTTGCTGTTTCCTTGACTACCCTCTGGGTTTAGTCCTTGGTCCAATGCATTTCAATATAGCTATCAATGATTTAAAGCAGGGTCTTTTCCGATGATATACCGCAGGTGGCATGACAAGTGATGGACGGTGGGTACCAGCGAGGGCAGGTCACTGTCACAGAGTGATCTGAACCCTCTGACTAAGCACAGCCCAAGAAAATGCACATGAATAACAGCCCGACACAAACTAATGCATCTGCTTCGGAGCAAAGGCTGAAAATCAGACACTCAGGAGGAGGGGACAGGGGGCTCAGGGGAGGACTTAAAGGTCACTGTTTTCTCAATAGGCACTTTCTAGGGCAAGAAAGAAGGGGCAAATGCATTCCTTGGAGATAGAAATCTCCCACGAGTGTGGGAGCAAGACCCTGCCTTTATGCACAAGTGAAACTCTCCTGCTGAAGAAAGGTGGCCAAACATGCCAGAGAATGGAAAAATTAAAAATATCCAGCAGCTGAAACTTTGTGTCATGAGGCTGAAGGAGTTTATCCTGCTTGGGGTAACAAAGGGACAGCAAAGAGGGGACTTGGCTGGTGGCAGGGGGGACATCTGCTTTGTGGGATGGCTGGAGAAGTTGCACCAGGTCTGGTGGCTGGAAGTTGAAGTTGAGAAACTTGGCCCTGAAATAAAAGTCGTATTGCTGGTGAAGAGAATTGCCCAAAATGGGTCAAAACCTTGTACATACTAATGTCCACCAGCAGTTGGACTCTTCTTACCTAACTTAAGACATGTGTACCGAGAGGTCTCAACTGGGCCCTCTGGCTCTGTTCAGTGCCAAAGGACAAAGAGAGATGCCATTTATTTGCCCTATCACAGACATCTACCTTCAGAAGAGGGCAATTACACCCAGCAATGCTTGACTCTACTTTTTGTCCTAAAAGATGCAATTTCACCTGGTTTTGGAGAGCAGAGCCGTGCCCAGGCAGTAAATCTGGATGGCCACAGAGGGGCTCCCCGCCCCTCCTCCAGTAACTGACACATGGTCCTATTCTTCATCTTCCCATTAGGTTGTCTCCAAGAGCCATGCAAGAATATTTTCCTCAATACACATCTACCCATGTTTTCTGGTTATTCTCAGTCTTTTCCTGAAACATCAGAACAAGCCACCAGTGGGGCTGGACCAGGCAGTATCAAGGATCACACAAGGGTTTCCCTGGATCACTGTGGCAAGTGCTGCAGTGGCTTTTCTTCTCTCTCTGGATGAACAAGGGTCAGATGCACATCTCCACTGGACATATCACAAAATCTAATGCTATCTTGATTTTTTTACTTTTTTTGGGGGTGATAACTTGATTTTTCTTGTGCACAATGTAATTTCCCCAGTTTGCTTACATTTCTGCTAGGATGGGGGCTTCCCCAGTACCTCAAGGATGTTCCGAATCCCTGTCATTACCTCCCAGATCAGCAAAGCCCTGGGGGCACCTGCCATCCTGCACCCCGTGTACAGGTGGGGAATGCTCCTGAAGATGCAAATTCGAGGAGTGGAGGGTTATTTTGGTCAACTCCTGAGCCACATCCATCTCCCATGTAAGGACCAAGCAGCTGAAGTGAAGTAATTCAAAATTTTCACAGAAAAAAAAGCACGATTTAAACACAAAATATTCTTTTATTTGTCACCGAAGGCTACACACGGTCACTTCTGTCTGTTTGCTTTTTTTTTTTTTTTCTAGAAGGTATCTACATCTGCACTTATTTACAGCCTGATTGTATTTACACGGTCAAGAATACAGTATTAGAAACACAAAGTGTTGAGAAAAAAAATTTCTCAAAAAATTAGTTCCAGACTTCAGGAAAATTATTACACAGGGTAATGACAAGAGTCTCAGTGCTGGGCTTACAGATGCAGCTTTGATACAAATCCTCTTCTCGACTGGAGCTGCATTAGAAGTCCTCACACAAAATAAACATTTTTTTTTAATAGAAAAGTGTGATTCATTGATTGGTTATTTGAACAACATCCACAAACTGTCCAAAAGCTTTAATTTTCTTTTTGGAAAGTTCTATTGTTTGCTTGAACAGTTTCCAGCTCTGAGGAAAAAAAAATATATATATATATGTATATATATTTTTAGTTAATTTTCACTTGTGGTTTTCTATGCTCCCCTGCCCAGAAAGCATTGACCTCTGGGAGGGGAGTTAACAGTTGAGCCATGTAATACTTTGTCAGGAACACGAAGTTTTATGGTAATTAAAGGAAAGCAGGCAAGAGACACAAAAGGTTTCCCTCGGGTGGGCCGGGTTGTTTTCGGTTTGGGTAGCAGAGGATGGAAAAGCGCCGTGGGAAATGGCCCCTGGGACATGCAATGGCCCTTCATCTGGGAGCAAGATGGGGGGTCCTGGACAGGGCCCTGCATGTCCCTGCGGTGTCTGTTTAAAGTTTGCTCTACAGTCGCAAGTAATTTTATTTAAATATACCCTAGAGATGAAAAAAAAGCCACAATAAAGCTTGGGTTTTTTTGTAATTTTTTTTTATAAAACTCATGAAAATTCTTCAGTATAATGGAGGGGGATTCAAATATCTAACTATTTAGTAACTGTAATAAAAAATGTGATTATAATAAAAAAAGATGCTGAAAAACTTGCTGTCCTGTGGAGGACTGTAACAACAGGAGTAAAAACGGGAGTAAAAATGGGATGGAGGATGCTGCCGGCCAAATGGGAGCCAGATTTTATCCCAGCAAAGCCCGACATGGAGGCACGGCATCCATATTTCCCAGTTTTGGCAGTGTCACCAGAGCGAGGAGATAAAGTGAATAAGGTTTAACAAGCAGAGCCATCTTTTTAGCTCCATTATTAACATGATAGGTGCTTATTTCTACTCCCCATTTAAAAAGCGGCCGTAGGACTAACTGAGATCCCTGGCCCTGGTTTCAATTACATGGAGATTGAATCAAAACAGACTGCTGTGCCGTAAATACGACGGGGGCCCTCTCTGTAAATTGTAAAATTGAATTCTAAAATTTCATGTTAAGAGCCTTGTCTTTGCATAATGGATTGCACTGCCATCTATCACGGTGACACTTATAAGTCACAGCTGAAAAAGTACTTTATTAGATTTTTTTTTTTAAAAACAATTTTGATTTATTCTGGTTATGCTGTCTGTATAATAGACTGAGCAGAATCTCACGCCAATCCCTACGCTCAATAAAGCAACTACAGATATATTACAGAAATCTCTCACTGTTTCTAAGTTACAGCCAAATGGCGTCTCAGGGACCGCTCCCAATCATCTGTGTCTTTTAAACCTGAATCAAGCGTCGGGGCTCTTAACGACCTTCGTCTCATCGGCTCTTGCCTGGTGTTGTTTAGAGTTGGTCCATTTTCATCGTGGCTCTGATCAATAGCTGTGATGACAAAGATATGATGAGCGGCGTGATTCCCTCTGGTCACCGCTGCTTAATGATTTTTCCAAGTTCCAAGCTTCAGTTGAAAGGGAAAAAAATAAAATAAAGAACTCAGAAGAAACAAACACTGTGCTGTTTCTCACGATGCCAAACTAGTCTTGTTCCTCTCCCCTCACGCTGAGCACACAAGACGTTTTTCAGCTGCAGAGCCCTCATGGCACTGGTTCGTGTCTGGACGTCACAGCAAGTTGGTCCCATCACTGTTGTTCCTTCAAATATTTTGGTACCAGCACCAGCTATTGAGGGCTTGAGCTGTTGGTCCTTACCCACCGCACACACCGGAGGCTGCAGCCCCTGCTCCAGACTGCTGGACCTTCTCCTCTGAGTTGCGAGCCTTGGCCATGATCCTTCCCACCACCCCTCAGACTGGAGACAAGCTCAGGAGTTCAAAGTAATTTATGCTACTCCTTTGCACTTTGAAGGGAAACTCCTTTTTGAAAGGAAACTCCTTTTGGTGGAGGAGTAAGCCCTCTTTTTGGGAGTTAAGAAAATAGTGATGTTATCGGTTGGAGGTGGTCTGGCATGCAACTGGCCTTTCAAAGAGCATCTGGAGCAATGGGATATGGGGGTTAGTGCTGTGGGATTTGCACCCAGGACCTCTAAATCTTACAGAGCAAGGATCTGCTACGCCCCTGCCCACAAACAAAGCAAGAAGGGTCAGGCAACCACGGCACAGCCCCATGGGGGGGCAGATGGGGCAACACAAAGGCCAGGAAGGGGCTATTGGGGCCATCAGTCGAGTGGAAATGCTTGTGGGTAGTGGAGTGCAGTCCCTCGAGGAGTTGCCTATTCCTGCACCTTCCATGGGAATGCACTTAGAGATCCTGTAGAAAAAGCATTTTTCACTAACAAAGGGAGAAATTTAGGGCTTCGGGATTGAAAATGCTTGTTTCTTGTTTTACCATCTAGATAAAGTGGAAAGCTTTCACAGAGGCTGAGGATTCAGGAATATAGTAGCTGTCTTTGGACAGGTTTGTCCCCAACACTAAACAGCCATCCCTTTTAATTTTTTTGGTTAAAGATTTTGATAAAGAGAAGAGCAACACATACATATATATACTTTTACATATATATTTTTTTTCCTTTTTTGACATAATGTCCATAGTTTCCACGCTGGGTGCAGGTCCAGGAGAAGACCCTCATGGACCCAGCAGGCAGACGGGCGCAGTCGCATCCCACCACTTCTTGAGGATGCTGAAATATACAACCCGAGCTGCCTTTGCCGTGGCGCAGAGCGGGATGGCTCCCGGGTCTAGGCATACCGTATGTGTGCGGCCGGACCATAAGACTCTTGAAAAATGGGTGAGCTCCTCAAAGTCATTAGCTCATGTAATAACCTGAAGAGTCTGTGTAAGGCTGTAGAGGTGCCATCTCAGGCTGGCAGGGTTCCAGTAGGAATATTTCACACTCGAATCCCTCTCCTTGGCTGCCTGGAAAGGTGGCCCATTTACTCTTGTGCTACTCCTCTTAGCATTGTTAACACATGGATGGGGATGGATATAGAAGCACCACTTCTCTTCGGAGCCGCTCGGAGGGGAGTAGTGTAAATGGGATGCACATCGAGCTCTCTGCACTGCAGGTCTTCAGCAGGGGTTTATGCCTTTCGACCCAGCTTCCTGCAGGTCTTTTTTGCTCCATGCATGCTGTTTTAAACACTCAAAGCCATCACAAGGTTGAGGTTCTGGGAGGGATTTGTCCCTGGTTTGACTCAGGTCAGGGAAAGCAGGGAGCTGGGTAGCCCTGGGAAGAAGGCGCTGACTCCTTCAAGTAGGTGGCAACTGCTGGTTTGGCTAACACTGCCCTTAATCCCCACCAGTGCATCCTCAGGCCAACCAAGGCTTGCCAAGAGTTTGATGCCAGCAAGGCAGGCGCTAATGCCATGGCCTTTTAACCATCCCTGGCAGGCAGCTGCCCAAAGCAACTGCACCCTTGCCAAAGCCTAGAGCTGGCCTGGCCAACGCATCTCCTCATCTCCTCCCAGCCGGCTCTGCTGGAGCTGGATACCCTTTCTAGCCCAGCTGCCTGCAATTCACTCCTGCCAAAGTAATAAAGGTTGAGTGCTGCATAGGGTGGTTCTGAGTACAGCACCGGGACACAGTACCAGCATCATCAGCCCTGCTGCAAGCAGGAGGAACCACCAGAAAATCAGGACCATACTGGTGAGTATGGCCACACAGCCAAAGGTAGGGACTGGGAACTGGAGGGGAAACAGTCTGTTGGGGGAATTTCCATCCCATCACCTTCCTCCTGGCAAGCACCCGGGAACCGACAGGCAAGGCAGACAGAGCTGGCAGCCGGCATCTATGGGGAAACTACGATAGCACTGGGGCTGCCAACGTTTCGCTGCTCGAGGAGTGCGCGCCCAACATACGTCCCTGCTTTATCTTGGGGGCTGGAGCCTGCGGAGGAGTATCAGGCTGTGTTGGAGGATGTCAGTGGTGGTGGCACAAGTGCAGAAGAGCTGGCTCTGGGGACACGGGTGCATTGTAGGGCTCCGATTAAGAAAACAGCCTTGGCATGGATTTGCACATCTCGCGTTATCTCTCTGCAGAACCAGGAAGCAAAAAACGAAGTGGATGGAATAAAAAAAAATAAATCAGGACTGAGATGTTCCCAGAGAGACACGGTGAGAGCTCTTAGAGTCAGGATACATGCAGGTGTCAGTGTGCTAGAGACGTCTATTTGGGACCAGGGTTGGCCATCTCCAGCCGGAGCTCCAGCGAGAGGTGGGCTAACACCTCTGCCTGCAGGAATGGCCCTTGCTAACACAGGACTGTTTCAGGCAGGGAAGAGGAGGCTAAGCTCATCTCCTTGTTCCCTTGAATTTCAAGGACTCTTGCAAATACCAGAGCACAGAGGTTATGTGAATACAAATTACATTAGCATGCCGAGTAACTTTGTCAGCAGTTTCTTATTAAAGCACTTGGTCTCCTCTGTAGTGGGCACTTCCATTCAACCTCTCCCTTCTTCACCGCTAACAGTCAACTGGGCTCTCCGTTTAATTTGAGCTCATGTAAGAAACAGTGAGAGGGTTGATTCCAATATTCTCCTCCTTGTCCCACAACACACAAGCTGTTGCTACTTATTAAACATTTTAAAATCCCTGCTGCCAAAGTCCCCAGGAGACACTTATCTCCCATAGTCATAAACGACTTGCCAGCATGCTACTCAAAACTGCATTTCCCAGCCAATAAATACAAGCTCCAGAATCAGGAAAAGCAGGGTTTGGCTTGCTCTAATTTTCAGTGGTATGTCACTGGGATACTATAACTACTTTTAAATTTAAATCAGCTTCCTAAAAATTAACTGGTTTTATCAGATACAGCACAGTGGACTGTTAAACACGTAGCCTCGTGTACTGAAACACTATACATTTAATGAAGTTATGCCATTAGCAAATGTACAACATGGGTGCATTAAATCCACCTATAGAACAGCTCTACGTATGAGAGAGAGGATTTATTTTAGCTTTTCTCAATAGAGCAGGAGTCCCTTTCTTGGCTTTTGCTAGGTTTTGTAACTAAAACCAGGATTTGCGCACACACAAAAAAACCCAATAAGTATCTACTCTCATAATGAAAAAAGACTGATTTTTTTTCTTTTTTTATTCCAGTTCAGGAAGGAAGAGAATCATCTTGCAAGTTAATATAATCAGCTCCTTTGCCTCTATAATCTACTTCTGCTCAGCAGGAGCCCCCAAAAAACCACTTTATGTCCCAAGTGAAACGTGAAAACTACTTGTAAGGTCTCTTTTGAGGCACATGATTCGGACGGTCACTTTCGGAGTATCGGAATCAGCGTTGTCTTCCATCTCCTTTCTTCCCGGGAAGAGCTCTCCAGCATGCCGCGGGCTTCCCGTGTTTCGGGTGGAAGGCTATCTGTCCCTGCCCCAAATCAGAAAGGGTTAGGATGACACAAGTTAGCACAGACACCCATTTCGCACTTCACACCTAAGGACGTACGTTGACGACTCCCCACTTCAAATTCCTCACAAAGGGGGGGAAAAAAAACCCAAAAATAAAAGGACAAGAGACAGTAAATTTCACTGTGATCACACTACGGCAAAATATACCTTCTGTTCATTGCAAAAAACGTGTGAAGGCCAAATTAAAGAGAAAAAAAAAAAAGTATGTTGCATGAGTTACAGTGCAACCGTATTATTCCTTCTCTTTCTATTTTCCTCCCCCCCCGCCTTGTTCAGTTTAGAAAAAGGATTGAGTACAACACAGTCAGGTAAGTGGCCACAAAAGAGTAGCTGTCTTTGGCAAGAAGTCACCGCATCGACCCTCTCTGTCACCTTCTGCCCATTTCGCTCTGTCTCATGAAGTGGATGTTGTTGGCGCTGTCTGAAAGTTCGGGGTACTGCTCCACTGAGATCACAAAATAGCCGTCGTAGCCCTGTACCCGGCCCGTGTTTAGCACTTGTTGCTTCTCCCCTTCTGTCCACGAGCGAATACCCTCCTCCCCATCCCGCAGTCTCTGCTGTTCCCGGGACCAAGCTTGAGTGACAGCGCGCTGTCGGGCCAGCTCCAGGACGCGGGCCTTCTCCTCGTCCAAGGTGGTCCCGTAGCGAGTGTTTAGACACAGCGCACCGTACTGGAGCTGGATGTCTGTGTAACGTCTAGTCCTTCCACTTAGCACTGTGTTGATCTGTGACACTGTCACGTTCACGCCGTTCTCCAGGGTCCTCCGTCCACCGCTGAGGCCCAAGATGGACAGGTCACCCTCCGATGGCCCTTGCTTAATGAAATAGTGCGTGTCCACCCCGTCGATGGTGAAGTGCAAGTTCTCCAGGTAATGGGCGTTGTTCAGGATGGCCGCAATCCTCCGCCCATCCTCGTTGGCCACACTGATAATGTCGGTGGCCACGCGCCCGTCTTTCATGGCGAACTTGACGCCTTTGCCGAAGATGGAGCCTCCAGAGGCAAAGTTCTTGTTCTTCTTGACCTGCCGGCACCCGGCGATGCTGGAGCTGTAGATCCGTTCAAAGCGCTCAAGAGTGACAAAGGCCTTCAGCTGCTTCTGCACTTCACATTGGACCCCCAAAATGGACTGAGCAGGGAGAGAAAGAAGAGAAAGACATATTAGAAAGAAGCCTGATGACCCAAAGGCATTATTAGCATGCTGGAGACCAGTAGAACATCCTGGAAACATGTAATGAGGAGGTCAATTTCTTTTTCCTTTATCACCTTTTTTCAGATTTTAAATTATTTTTAATGGAAGAGACAGGTTATCTGGTTATTACCCCTAATGCTCATTGTTACAATAAACTGAACTGTATTTAATTTCACACATTGAAGGATGTGGAGGTAGAAAAGGATTTTTTGCCTCAGTGGTGTGAGAATCTAGTTTGGACACACAATTATTTTATGTTTCAGTGTTCACCTACACATAAGAAGTCATTCCTCTTGTGGCCATGATGCTTTATAAAATGATTTCGTATTATCTGTGAAAAAAGCGTGGAAATATTTGTAAAAGTTCCCTCTATTTTAACTTCACTTTGTAACTCCTTGTGCTACTGTCAAAATCCCTGCATCACAGGTAGGACCCTCAAAGTGGCCATAACGCCTCTATATCCCATTTCAACCTGGCCAAAGAAGGTTGTTCAAAACTCAAGGAAAGCCCTAAATCTGACTCCTGTTTCCTGCAAACCCTCTACAATGTGCCAGGCTCTCTGAGCTAAGGCCAGCCACACCCGATGCTCAAGTTCTGTCTTATACTGAAGCAAAACTGCTGAGAGACAACAGCCTGGATCATTTGCAGTCAGATACAATACAAAGTCACTTTTGCTGTTAGCATATAATGGAACAAGCACACAGCAAGTCAGCAGCTCATCATTACTACAAAATGTCTTTGGAAATGCTCTCATCAATTCATGGCAGCGCAGGCTTCTTACAGACCCCTGTTCATGAACAATTATTTGCTCAAATTTCACAAAAGCAAGAGGATGCTATGACAAAACTCTCCTGGCACTGCCAATGGCTCAGTTCAATAATGTAATGACATCCAGGATTAAAAATAGGCTACAAAGAAAAGTTTGCTGCACTCCAATTATTCTGAGGAAATTTAACATCCGTGAAGGATATTGCCTTAAACCCTCCAGAAGCTAAAGGCTCACATCCTTCCCTGGGTGCGAGAAGACAATTCAGACAATGCAGGCATTTTGGTGTAGACATCTCAACCAAGACTTGTAACATGGTGAGGGAAGGGAAATAAACTCTCATTTCCATGGTGGCCATTTCCAGGGGAGGGTCTCAAAGCATTGAAGAAATAAAATAAAGGATTTAGCATTGCAACTTACTCAGAGGTTATGAGCAGTTTTGATCTATTAAGGAGAAAACTGTAAGGGAAGAGGTACACAAGTTCAAGAGCATGTTTTAGGTGGTAAAACATTAAAATACCCGGGACTGACTTTTATTCAAAGTGCCAAGCGGGGTGGTGTAGCTCCTCCTTTTACCCTTTTGATTAACAGCATAGCTGGAGCAGGAACCAGTCACCTATGAAAGAGGAGCTTGTTCTGGTTCTCCCCATACTGCCTGTGGGGGATCTCGCACACAGCCTCGAGAGCGATATAATTAACAGACTGCCAGGAAGCCCAGTCTACCTCCCCTGCCAACTGCACAAGTGCTCTAATTATGCAAAAAAATGGATGTAATTAATGTAGATGTCACCGATGAGGACATGGAGCAATTAGGTTTCTAGGCTCCATGAAACAATGACTGTTCTAAATAAGTGTATACTGCACAGCCTTGGTTAGCTATTTCCTCTTCAAAGAGGTTTAAATGGGGAGGTATTCTTCTCAGGTGCATCTTCTATGGATTGATTCTAGGGGGTCCCACTACCCAATTGACAAATTGCTCTTCCAACTCGCCTCAGTAACTTTCACAAGTGATGGGAAAAGGCATCTCTCATTACTCACGCTGAATCATCATTTGGTCTGAGCTCCTTCCCTCAAGGATGTAAATCAGGTCTTCTGTGCTATATTGCTATGTCCTGTGGTCAATTACATATCACCATCTATATCATCTATATATCACCTAAAGGGGGGCCTACAAGAAAGCTGGAGAGAGACACCCTTCTCTAACAAAGAGAGGGGTTAGTAAAACTGCCACCTTAGACTTCCAGAGGGCAAACTTTGACCTGTTCAAAAGACTGATTAACAAAATCCCTTCAGAGGCTGCCTTGAAGGATATGGGAGTCCAGGAAGGCTGGACATACTTCAAGAGAGAAGTCTTAAAGGCACAGGAGCAGGCTGTTCCCGTGTGCTGAAAAACAAGCAGGCAGGGAAGGAGACCGGCCTGGCTAAACAGGGACCTTTGGCTGGATCTCAAGAACAAAAGGAGAATCTATTGCCTTTGGAAGAGGGGCCAGGTCTCTCATGAAGACTATAAAGATGTAGTGAAGTTATGCAGGGAGAACATTAGGAGAGCCAAAGTGCAGCTAGAGCTCAACTTGGCTATAGCTGTTAAGGATAACAAAAAATGTTTCTATAAATTCGTTAACAGCAAAAGGAGGATTAGGGAAAATCTCCCTCCTTTACTGGATGCAGAGGGAAACATGGTAACTAAGGATGAGGAAAAGGCTGAGGTGCTCAACACCTACTTTGCCTCAGTCTTTAGCAGTGGAACTGGCTGTTTCCTGGACACCAGCCTCATGAGCTGGGAGATGGGGAGGGGAAGCAGACTGAAGTCAGCACAGTTGAAGAGGAGGTGGTCAGAGACCTGCTACACCACTTGGATGCACACAAGTCTGTGGGACCGGACGGGTTACACCCAAGGGTGCTGAAAGAGTTGGCAGATGTGCTCGCCAAGCCGCTGTCCATGATTTACCTGAAGTCACGGCTAAGGGGAGGTCCCATTGGACTGGAGGGTGGCAAATGTGACACCCATCTACAAGAAAGGCAGAAAGGACAATCCAGGAAACTATAGACCTGTCAGTCTGACCTTGGTGCCAGGGAAGGTCATGGAGCAGGTCATCTCAAGTGCCATTAAAAGTCATATAATGGACAACCAGGGGATCAGGCCCAGTCAGCATGGGTTTATGAAAGGCAGGTCCTGCCTGACAAACCTGAGCTCCTTCTATGACAAGATGATCCGACGATTGGACGAAGGAAAAGCTGTCAATATTATCTACCTGGATTTTCAAAAAGCATTCGACACAGTTCCCCATAGAATCCTCATAGAAAAACTGGCTGCCCACGGCCTGGACGAGCGAACGGTCTGCTGGGTCAAGCACTGGCTGATGGACGGTCCCAGAGAGTGGTGGTCAATGGAGCTAAATCCAGCTGGCGGCTGGTCACAAGTGGTGTTCCTCAGGGCTCGGGGTTGGGACCATTTCTGTTCAACATCTTTACTGATGATCTCGATAAGGACATAGAGTGTATCATCAGTAAGTTCGCAGATGACACCAAGTTAAGCAGGAGTGTCGATCTGCATGAGGATAGGGAGGCTCTACAGAGAGACTTGGATAGGTTGGATCAGTGGCCAATGTTAACGGGATGAGTTTCAACAAGGCCAAATGCCAGGTCCTGCACTTGGGCCACAACAACGCCCTGCATGGCTACAGGCTTGGGGAGGTGTGGCTGGAGCTGTCTGGAAGAAAACAATCTGGGGGTTCTAATTGACAAGCAGCTGAACATGAGCCGGCAGTGTGCCCAGGTGGCCAAGAAAGCCAATGGCATCCTGGCTTGGATTAGAAATAGTGTGACCAGCAGAAGTAGAGAGGTGATAGTCCCCCTGTGCTCTGCACTGGTGAGGCCACACCTGGAGTATTCTGTCCAGTTTTGGGCACCTCAATACGAGAGGGATCTCGAGGTGCTGGAGCGAGTGCAGAGGAGGGCAATGAAGCTAGTGAAGGGTCTGGAGAACAAATCCTATGAGGAGAGATTGAAGGAGCTGGGACTGTTCACTTTGAGGAAGAGGAGGCTGAGGGGAGACCTCATCACTCTCTACAGCTCCCTGAAAGGACATTGTAGAGAGGTTGGTGCTGGTCTCTTCTCACAGGGAATTAGTGACAGAACAAGAGGGAACGGCTTTAAACTGCAACAGGGGAGGTTCAGACTGGACATTAGGAAAAAATGTTTCCCAGAAAGAGTGGTCAGACAGTGGAATAGGCTGCCCAGGGAGGGGGTGGAGTCACCATCCCTGGATGTGTTTAAGGGTTGTTTAGATGAGATGCTGGGGGATATGGTGTAGGGGAGAACTTTGTAGAGTAGGGCTGATGGTTGGACTCGATGATCCCAAGGGTCTTTTCCAACCTGAATGATTCTATGATTCTATGACTTTTTACAATGTAGTGATAGGACAAGGGGTAATGGCTTTAAACTGAAAGAGGGCAGATTTAGATTAGATCTAAGGAAGAAATTCTTCCCTGTGAGGGTGGTGAGACACTGGCACAGGTTGCCCAGAGAAGCTGTGGCTGCCCCCTCCCTGGAAGGGTTCAAGGCCAGGTTGGATGGGGCTTTGGGCAACCTGGGCTAGTGGAAGATGTCCCTGTCCATGGCAGGGGGGTTGGAACTAGATGAGCTCTAAGGTCCCTTCCAACCCGAACCATTCTGTGATTCTGTGATCTCTATATACATGACCATGTTTAACAGCAGTTGAGTGATAAGGAGTCCCTGGAATTAATTGCATCATCTACTGATTATCACCTTGGAGAAGGGAGCTCTGGGAGGTCAGACAGCACTGGGCATGGGAGAACTATTTCTGTCAGAAATCTCCCCCATTCTCCTTCTATTTTGTCTTCATCACCGAGCTGCAGGAACTCTATTGCCTTTTCAGTTCTGAGCAAATTATTCCATATAGATCCCCTGTGAGTGCCTTCAACTTAAGTTACTCCAAAAATCCAGGGGGTCTAGACACCGCTCCCTTGAATGAAAATGTGAAAAGTGAGTTTGCAACAAGCTCTGAAAACCTGTTGACACTGCAAGATAGACACTGTGATATGGCAATCTACTGTGCTTTGGACAAGCGGGACACATGGTTCATAACCATATGTTCATACTGCTAAATATAAAATATTTTATAAATAATATAATTTTATAAAATTTTAAATGTAAATACTGCTAAAGAGAGTGAGACATTGTATTGCACTGTATTACACTAGATAATTTTAACTCCTGGTTTGGTTTTGGACCCCTCCAACTGCTTTCTCCAAGACATGTTTCCTAACTCTCTAGGTCACTTCTATCTAGCCTCAGGGCCAGTGATTGGTCTTAGACTTCTTTTACTTAATTGTAGAGACATACTGTAAAATGAGATTAGGGAGTCTTGTGAGGTCAACAGTTGTACAGCAAAGTTTAAGGGTGGATGGTGTCCTTGGGATTGCCATTAATTCAGGATGGATGGTAGCCTGGCTGGCACATGCTGTGATACAACAGGTATCACAGCCAACAGCTGTGCCATGATATACCTTCCTCAAGCTCCATAACCCATTACCTGGGACGTTCTGGCCTGAGGTAATGTTCAGTTTTCCATTTTACAGTCAAATTCTCCATAGCTTTGGTTTTCAGATTTTCATTATAAAGTTTGGTATTTTTTGAGTTTTTTTTTTTTTTACAATTTATGACCCAATAATAGGATACTGGATCTTTCCTTAATCCTGTTGCATACTGCCTTCGTGATATTCTACGAAATCATACAATTTCCACAGCTCCACTGTTCATCTAGATGCCATTTAGAAAGAAAATAAGCAGCACCCACCCTGTTACTGGCAGGACTCGGGGGTTTAAGCGATTACACATGATTAACAGCAGCGGCACTCTCATTTCCTGCCTAAGGACACCCACATAGGATACCAGGCCAACTGCCTGGTGGTGTCCTTTTGGTGTCCATCCAGGACATCTCCTCCTCTCTACTGTGAAAGCATTTCTCATGTTGCACATGCAACTGTAGGACTGTCACTGGGACTGTTCCTGGTGGCTAAAACAGAGATAAAATGGCTGACCAAAGCCACAGAATTAGGAATCTCTTGACCTCCAGTCGTGTGCCCAGTTAGAGACTGTAGGTGGGAAGTTTGTGAAGCTGGGGGCTTGAACCACCTTAATTGGCAAAGAAACTCAACAGTTTCCTGTCAATCTGTGGCTGTCCCAGCCTTGTAGGCACCTGTTTCTCATGTACATCACAGTCACTGTTGACTGTAGGACTGCCCATACACGGATGTCTAGCGAGATGCCCCAGAATGCCCTCAGCATCTGCACAGGGCAGTAAGAAACAGAAGAAGCTCTGGGGGATACCTGCCCTTCTGGAGTAGCACTTGGATGCCACTTTGCTTACTTGGCCCCTGCATGGGCAACTCAATCAAATTCCCACTTTGCACAGTCAATGGAGCCTACAGTGCGTTCAGCTTGGTCTAAAATTAATGCCTAGCAGGTGGACAGCCCTTTAGGTGAGCTCCACTGCCTGTATGAAGTAGATGTTGACAGACTACAGTGTGTGCACACATGGAGACACCTACATCTGCATGTCTTAGTCTTGAATTCAATCCTAGCTCCTAGCAGCTGATCATGTGAACTGTCCTCTGGGCTCCACTGACAAGTCACCCAAATGGGTGGTGTTGAACATCAGTTTTGATGCTGGGCCACCAGTTGTTGCTTTAGAAGGGTGCAGGTAAACCATGCTGTAGACATGGGGAAGTCCAGGAGACTCTAGGGTATCTCAAATGGCACTAGCAACCGAGTTAATTGTAGACATCTACTGTCTATAGTGGAAGCTTGGATACCAAGTTCACAGGTAGAGATCTACATTTCTGTGTCTTAATTAAGAACAAAATCACATCCAAAGGGTTTTCCACTGGGAACTGGTTACAGGCCTTCTGGGCTCTCTCCATCTTTTGTCATGTAGCGAAGTATGAGATCAGACACATGCAAAGCTGTAATGATGAACATCACCATCACTTAACTATTACAATAACTAAACACATCTTTGTTATTTTGAGAATGAGCTCAGGATGACTTTGAAATGACTTTCTGAGTGCATTTCTTTCATAGAAGAGTGTATTTGGGAACAGCACTTTTTTAAAGGAAAAGCAAACACATCCAACAGAAAAAAAACCCCAACAAATTCATGCAAACCAGAGTATAACTAGCTTGTATGCTGTGCTGTGAATATAAAGGGGGTGGAGGCAAACAGATTATATGTAGTTCAAAGAGGCAGTGTATTCCTGACTTTGAAATTACCATTTCTGTTTCATCTTAGAACTCATTTTAATGAACTGGCAAGGACGAGAAACAGAAAATTTCCATCCAAGGCTGCAGTGGCATGTGGTATTCTCTATGCTGCTGCTTTTAGCAACTGTAAACCAAAGTATCTATAAAACCAGTTTCACGGAATAAAGAAGGGAATTCATAGTTATTTTATTTCAATATTTGTTGCTAGATGTGAGTGACAAATATGCTGGGTTTGTTTTTGCTCACAGTCTTTTTTAATCAGATGTCCTTAGGTGACATTTCACTTTATCTAGTAACAACTGATTGGAGAGAAAAGAACGACCTTCATCATTTGTTCGCTGCTGCACAGAGCTCAAGAGAACAGCACATTACAGAGATCTCTGAATAGCCTCTTGCATTTTGCCAGCACCTCTTGAGGATTCGAAATATCATAGCCAGATACTATCATCTGTTGTTTTTAAATACCGCCTTCCAGTGTGAGACTGAAAGCTTTAATTTCCCATCAAGGATCCAAGATGTGAAATACGTGAACATGTTTCCAAGTTTCTCTATATCCTTGTGCCATTATACACAGATAGGTGTTTCTCTTACCACCATATGGCTTACAATGCAGAAAGTCACTCTTCTAAAAGGCTTGGAAGTTAGAACTTCTCTCAAATATTCTTCATCGTTAACTCCTTCCAATTTACCTCCTAGCTCTCTATTAACAAAACCATTCTTCAGAAATCAGCCTCTTCCCTTCATTCCACCTGGCCATCACCTGAAGACAAGTCTCCATTTGGATGTCCCCCACCAACTCCCAGCTGGTGGAGGTGCAGGAGGAGCCCATCAACCACAACAGCCTATTGGGCACCTACCCATCAGCACGGCTGCACTGCATGCTGCTTGGCTGAGCGGCAATGTGCCTGCTTAGCAGCCTGCCAACCCCAAATGCACGTGGGACAAGGGAGGTGAGCAATTGGCCAGCAAGCCCAGTGCTATAGATGGCAATTGGTTAGCAATACTCGAGTGAAACACAAGTGCTAACTCTTGGGTTTAGAGGACAGGTCTCCTCTCCACCCTGTCAGTGTACACAGCTGCAGAGGGATAACGAAGTTGAGCTCATCAAGCAGATTTCCATCTGTGGGGAAATAAGAAGATTTTCCTCCTTCTCTTGCTCATCTATTTTCATAAAGCTTCAAGAGATTAATATCTTTGAGCCCTCAACTCCTTTCCCCACATCAGATCCAGTGAAAACTGGCCGCTACTTTTGCAAAACATAACTAAGGGCTGATGGACAGACATGCAGTGAGTATGATGGCCCAAGCCCAGGACAAAGCGCCTGCCATTTGAGGATGCCCTCCCTGAATGATGAACACTGGCAGAGCCAGTCCCTCAAACAGATTGTCCTTGGGAGAAGCTGTGCCAGAAAGCACAGCCCTACAGCTCACTCTCTGGCTGAGCATCCCACAGCAGCCCTTGCCTCCAAAATGCTGCTTCATAAGGGATGCCAAAAGTTGCTCCCCCAGCACAGCCTGTAATGGGGCACTGCAGAAAACAGGACCTTTCCTGGAGGCACAGTGCTCATGGGTTGGAGAGAAGGGTAGTTAGTAATATGATGTAGTTAACAATATAAGCGCCGACTCCAAAACACCCCTCCCTGCAAATAGAGTTGTTCTGGCTCCAGCAATTACCTGACAGTTCAACAAGACAAAAGGGAAAAAAAAAAAAAAAAAAAAAAAGAAATTGGATTCAGGTGCAGCAGCTCCACAATATGCCAGAGGTCACCCAGAGTCCCCTGGTGGCCAATAACACTGAACTTGTTCAACAAACAATTTAGTGACAGCCTCACGATTGCAGGGAGGAGGGGGGGAAAGTGCTGCACAACGGAGTATTGGATTTTAAATGTCACTCCAGAGCTGCAGGGGGTTAGTGCGAGGTTTATGACATACTGGCTGTTTCTGAGCTGGTGGATGCTCGAAGTCAGAGTTATCTCTCCCATCTTCCAGCCCTGCAAGGCAAGTACCAACAATGTTTTGGAAGGAGATGCTAGGGCCCTCCGGTTATGCACTTCGAAGAGGCATGAAGCAACCATTTATGTGTAGTTGCTTTGCTGTTGTGTTCCTGTTATTCATTCCTCTCTGATAAAAGAACTGACTCAATCTGCTGGGCAACAGCTTTGATCATCGAAGCCAGTGGACTAACTCAAAATTACTTTGGTCTCTCGCAAGGAGGTATGTGACCCAGAGAAACCAGGGATCGGAAGACATGGAGATGAGACATCCGTGGGTACATCACTCAGGGAACATCCCTGGACTGCAAGCAGGATGGGCATCGCCCAGTGCCTTGCCCAGGCTACTTCTAAATGACAAAAGATGGTGTAGATGGGAACTGGCAGTGTTAGGTTAATGGTTGGACTAGATGATCTTCAAGGTCCTTTCCAACCTAGTTGATTCTGTGATTCTGTGAAGATCTGGAGCTTACTCCACATGCTAGGGAAGACCATTTCACAGTTTGATCAGTCTTCTTATCTGAAAATATTTCCTGTGCTTCCATTTAACTTTGTTTAATTCTGTCATTTGCTATGTGAAATTTTCAAAAGTTTATACTTTCTTCCACAGGCTTCATCAATAAATACGGAGACAACCAGTAGGAAGGAGGGCTGGATTGTGTCTGGGAGCGTGTATGTGTGGCTGGGAGGGTTGTGAGTAAACAGAACTACATGTGAAACATCAGTGTTGGATGCATGGATAGGCTTAGGAGAAAACGGATCATGTGTTCAGGTATCATATGTGAATGAATCTATTTTATGAAAATATATGCCTACAATATGCTGAGTGTGACAAAAAGGAAGGGAATCCTGCTCTATAGCATTTGAGAGCCACTCGCTATCACAGCATGATCCTGCAACTGTAGACTAAAATAAAAATGCTCATGTTTTGTTGCTGTCATAACACAGGGGAAGAATATGAAACAGCCTGCAGTGGTTAAATTCCACTTTCAACACTTGAGTGTAAAGTGACTCATCTGGAAGCACGACGGCTGCATAAAGCCGTCTTTTACCAAGCAGGTCCCTGCACAGTCCTCACGGCAGCTTCTTGCTTTAAAAACCTGAAGAGGACATGGAGATTTTCTTATATTCTTATTGCTCATTCAGGCACATTCACCTAAAATGGGTGGATGGAAGGGAGCGCTCCTTGGTTTTATTTCCAGCTCAGATGCCTATATGAGCAAATGTCAGTCTTCATCTCAAGCTGTCACTCAAGTTACTTGGCTATTCAATAAGTCTAATAATAATAATAATAATGAACTAACGATAAAATAATGATATAATAATAATACCACCAATAATAATACTTTCTACTGTGGTTCTGTGAGAGTTATCTACTGCACATAACACTTCAGAGACAATCTTTTGTGCAGTCTCTGAATAAGCCTTCCCTGTTTGCCTTCTGCTGTACAGCTTTGCCTAGGGAGACTGTGTCACATCAGAGAGGAGGAAAAATCCTGGGGCTATTTCTCATTACAGAAATCATCTCCATTAGCATTTTATTGTTTAATCCAAGGAAGTGAGAAACAAAAAAGGAGTCTCTGAGCTCCAAAACACAACTGAGTTACTGTGGCATAATGGTTTTCAAGCATCAACTCAGCCATGGTAGCAAAAAGCATAGCTCTTTTGGTCCCCCTCTATTATAAAGTGATACATCTTAATATAAATCTCTTATTGAAGTTGAAGCTGGTACATTTTAGCTTGTCTTCACCATGGCTATGAAGCTGAGTACCAAGGATGGGCTGACACATGACTATTTTATTAATGCACAGTACCTTGTTCATACTTCTGAGTGATACCTTTTGTGGTTCGGGAAATGTGACACTGTATTTTACCTCCTGGGTTAATATGTGTACAGCACCTCAAGAATCTGCTGCAGGACAGTGAGATTTCAGTGAACTCATAGATAAAGAGGCTAGGAGGGCAGCTGGAATCAATTCCACTTCCTCCTGTTATCATTTTATTAGCAGAAATGTTAAGAGCATATCCTAATCTCCCCAAGCACATTGGTGCCTCACTGCTCTTGCGATGTTTGACTACACAGCAATAGCAAGCAGGAATTCAAACTAAAGAGGATTCAGACTAAACAGATGAAAGCAACCCCAGAATAAAATCAGGCTAGGAGATGAAAGAGTATCCTGAGAGGTAAATGACTCTTCCAAGGTCATACAACCAAGAAGCAGTAGGGCTGGGAGTAACCCAGGGCTCTCGGATCCTGACCTAGTGTGCTAACCTTTAACAGTGCTGCCTCCATCTTTCAGCTGAATAATTCCCAACAGGATGAGAAGGGGAAATGATTGGGCTGTAAAAGCTTTTTTCTTGCCAATTTCATCATTGAATTTTGTGCCAGCATCTACCAAAATGGCTTGTGATGCAGGCCTGTTTTTAAAAGGACACCGTGACTTGGGATTAAACCCAGTCAGGTAGAACAAAAGTTAACTATCATCTAAAACTTCTTTCTCCTGAGACCCACTGCAATGCAGAACAGTTTCCTAGGGAAGTACTGGGACTTGTTTAAGACATTTTAAACTAGACTGGATAAGTTTGTAGAAAAAACTCTGTAGAAACTGGTTCTGTATCGAGATTTGCTTTTTTTCACTTCCAAGAATCCTTAGTGCAAAGACCTTGAACTTAGCCTGCAATAGGTGATAACACAGCATCTTGTGGGAGAAAGAAACAGTAACACATCGTTTCATTGAGCAACCACCAGAAAATATCACAGGAAAGAGCACTGTGGCAGTAAGGAACTTAAGATGTGATTATTCAGTCAGATTTCATTACTGTAATGGGGACTGACTCGCCCTTACTCCCCCCTAGTATCTGGGAGAACATGCTGACAGAGGGGTTTTTTTAATAAACTGGATAGTTTGCTGATAAGGGTGTGAGATACAGTATGGAGTTGCATGGATCACCTTGCTATTGTCCCATTCTTGGGTTTTCATCTGTGTGTGGATTAGCTCATAGGACGGCTCCATTGCATCCATGTCTGGCTTGGGGTAGCCGGGGATGACGTTGTGTAGCTGGAACCCAAAGGTGAGAAGCCAACTGTTGACATCTGGAAGGGAAGAGAAGCATAAATCAGATTATCTGATCTCTCAAGCAGGATTGCCCAGGAGAAGGCACACAGGAGGACTCTATGGTGCCTGGCACTGCAGCAGTCTGGCCAAAATGATGTGTCTATTTTATGTGAAAAGCACAAATCTTGATGGTCCTTGAAATGACCATGTGCCAAAGCTGGGCTTTGCACCTCTAACCATAGTCTAATTCTGCACTTTCCCAGCTCTGAAACAAAAGCGTTGGCAATGACCAAATGGTCCAAATCAAAGCCAACTCCATGCCTGCCCTTCATCAGCAGGAACCAGGCACTGCTTTAAGATATGCAGGAGAAGCACAGGAACAACAACACACTAATGGAGGCTGAGCTTCTCCAGCTGAATCAGAAGTGTTGCCAGTCCTACAGTCAGCTCTGAACATCTCAGCCACAATACTTCTCTTTCTGAGGATTCTCAAAGGGCCTGCAGGCTGAAGACTAAATTTAGAGCTATGTGAGCCAGAATACCAGGACATCCCAGGATGAACAGCACGGTCATTTAGCAGGTGCTCATGGAAGAGGCTCTAGATGTATCTTCTGCTTTTTCCATGGCATTTTGACCTCAGTCCCGAGTTCTTGGCATTTTTCATAAGAAGGTGTAGTTTGAATATTAAACCAGTGTAAAGTCACATCATCTTTTATAGTGACATTTAAAATCAGCCTCCACACTACCTGCAAGGTACATTATAGTGAAAATAAACGTACAGATACAAGACTACACCGCTTGGGTACTTTTCACAAACCTCTTAGAAGTCCATGAATCATGAGAAAACTGCTGGCTACAAGTGATAAACTATTGTCCTATGCAAAAGGAGGACCACTGGCAGTAAAGTGGATATGATGGAAAACCCAGGCATTTGGGACATCATAGAATCATAGAATGGTTTGGGTTGGAAGGGACCTTTAAAGGTCATCTAGTCCAAACATCATTCATGTATTCACTTGACAGTACAGACTACAAAGTCTTCCCTGATTTTTGATTGCACAGCTATTAGGAATAGCAGCTGAATGTTAATCTGCTGGAGGAAATAATGATGAGGCTGTCTAACTCCTAGATCTGCTTGGGATCAGCATCGCTTCCCCCCTTAACTTCAGAGCATTTGATGATCTCACCTTGTTTGCGTTTACTGAACTCTAGAGAAGGACACACCTGCTACAGTCCCCAAGCAATATGGTGTGCATTTGGCACGCAAATAGCAATTACAAGAAAAAGAAAGGTATGAAGGTAAAGTTTAACTAATATCAGCTCCCAGGGGTCTTAAGTGTTTTGGATATGACTGGGATTGTGTTGGTGATTGCTCTGCTTCAAGCTGGATGTGCAAGGGGCTTGATTTTCATTTTGCTAAACTCAATAAACGTTGTTGAAACAATCTGAAAAAGGGATCGATTTAAATAATCAAATACGCATCTTTGAATATTTTTTCTCTATTCCCCATGAGCCTAAATGAGTATTTTGAAGAGCTGGTCGGAAAAGAAATTATGGATGCAAGCGGCAAATAAGGCACTTCCAGATGACTGGAGAACCAGGAGCCAAACAAACACACTATCTGTTGCTTGTTTTCTTACAGGCCAAAATGTTGAGATTGGGCAGATGTCCAAAAAGCCCTTTCGACAATCCATGTGGAAGGGGGAGGATTTCTGTAATAAAAACACTTCTGTTCACTCAATGTACAGATTGTTTTTGGAGTGTCTTTGAAACAGAGAGATTGGAGGGAGGGAAAGAAATTAAAAGGCTCATTTGATTATTTTTTTTTGCTTAGCGCTAAGCCAGCCTGCTTCCAAATCCTTCTCATGTGAAATGAAGACCTTTGATGTACATATTGTGGACCAGGTGGTCAAGAGAACAAAGTAAAACAGTGAAGGTCGGCATTGGTGCAGGAACCATTTTCCAGCACTTCACAAATGTTAAAAAGGATACAGAGCAGGGATGCTGAACAGCAGAAAAATATGTAACATGTCTGGAAAGATTCAAGACAGGCTTTTTTTGCTACTTCTCAGAAAAGTGACTTTCAAAACATTTGCAAACAGGAGTTTGTTCTTTTTGGGAAGAGGTGTTGGAATACCCAGAACAAAAAAAGAAAACAAAAACCACCCAAAAAACATAGGAGGAAGGTGTGGAGCTGAGAAAACAGAGGGGAAAATATTAATTTGCCAAGAGGCAGTGACAACTTTTTTGACAGAAAAGTACATTTCACATCACAGAGTTTTTTTCAGCTACAGTAACCCTGCCAACACATTTCACAGTAAATTCATTTGAGGGCAAAGAAAAAGAGTGCTTAATGCAGACACATGTAATGGAAATGTCAGTTCAATCCATCAGGATTGCTGAAGCTGGCAGCAAAGCACTGCACCATGAAGTGTACAATCTCTAAAATATTCATGTTTAACAATGGGTCTCTCAAAACGTAAATACCTGTTTCTCTTGCTCTCCCCTCCACATGCCTCCAATTTGTACCCACGAGCTCAGAAACCTCATCATTAGAAGCCAAAGCACGTGTTGTTTGCCCATGTCCTGAGCTCCCCTCAGGACAGCCGGTCCCAGGCTGGGGATGAAGGGACAGAAAGTGGTTCCCTGTGCCC
Source organism: Strix aluco (assembly GCF_031877795.1). Classification (NCBI taxonomy): domain Eukaryota; kingdom Metazoa; phylum Chordata; class Aves; order Strigiformes; family Strigidae; genus Strix; species Strix aluco. Next base: position 133,582,161 of record NC_133932.1, on the reverse strand, counting down.
AAATCTGGGCAGATTTGTTTGTGATGACAAGGACACTCTCATCATGGGACCTATCCACGACATGTCTGAAAGCTTCAGCAGACAGAAATGCCAGAGCAGCAGCCTTGCATCACAGCACTCATCCCATTACATGACCTGTTTCTTCCATGCACTGGGAGGGGAGAAACTTAAAAAATGTATTTGGTCCTTCTTGAAGGACTAAAAATAGAACTTTTAAGACAGTGGAAAAAGTTATCTGGTGCATATAAAACATTAAAGTACCAGATTTGGACATCTTGATGTTATCATCAGAGCTGGGGGGGAAACTGGTTCGCCCGTTCCAAGACAGGATTGGAAATTTTGTCCTGTCTTAACTTGAGCAGGAAAACAAAAATCTGTTAATAAGTCACAAAGCAACTGTTCAAAAACTAGAGCAGTTCTAGACAACAATTTCAAATTAAGATCTTCCATTCCAGTTTTTACTTCATAATTTTTCTTTTCCGGTTTTCAATCATTAGTTTACACTTAACTTGAAAAGGCTGAAAACCAAAAAGGAATTTTTCTTTTTAGGCTAGTTTTGAATTTGTCATTTCGACAATTTTGAGAGCTGTTTACAACATTTCTGCTGAGAAATCTCTCAAGCTCTACCCTCTCCCATAAACAAATTCAGATTTGACAAATGAGCATTTTCTGATAGGAAAAGTTATCTCAAAGTATTCCCTGCCAGCCTTAATTATCAGAGTGAGGCCAACACACAGGATCTTAGTCTGCATCTTTTGGCATATTTTACTTCCCTCATGGCATCATCTTCTCAGCTCTGGAGAAAACAGCTTTTCATTAAAAGAAATACAATCTAATACTTATGATTATTGCAGAAGAACCTGAAAGCATGAATCCTAATGGCTAGAAAAACAAGTGGAATAGAACAACCCAGGATTTTTATTTTGTAACATTTTTTTGCTATTAAACCAACCTCATCACTTAGGGGAATGCAAATATTGTTCATATGGGAAAGTTATGATAGACGCAGCAGGAACATTTAAAAATTAATTATATCTCCTTAAGAAGGAGATTTCTGATTGTGTCACCTGGTTTTCCAATGGGAAGTATATAGAAGAGTCCTACTGAAACAGTCCTCTTGAACATTACTACCAGTGTTGAACAAAGTATGAATACAGGAAGGACATTTAACCTGCAGAATGATTTTCTGTGTAAAAAACATACATAGAGCTCATGTTACTGCCATTTTACAAAGCCTGGGGGAAGCAGTTCAGAGGTTATGTCAAGCTGTGGGGTAGGTATGCCCTAAAATCTGGCCTTTAAGTCTAATGCACCTGCTTTTATTGACTCTTAGTAGAAACTGTTAATTCTGTGGGGCAGATTAACTTTGAACTACATGGTTAGTGTAGAATCATAGAATCATTTAGGTTGGAAAAGACCTTTAAGATCATCAAGTCCAACCATTAACCTCACACTGCCACATCCACCACTAAACCATGTCCCTAAGCACCACATCTACACATCTTTTAAATACCTCCAAGGATGATGACTCAACCCCTTTTCTGGGCAGCCTGTTCCAGTGCTTGACAACCCTTTTGGGGAAGGAATTTTTCCTGATATCCAATCTAAACCTCCCCTGGCGCAATTTGAGGCCATTTCCTCTTGTCCTATCATTTGTTACCTGGGAGAAGAGACCAACCCCCACCTCGCTCCAACCTCCTTTCAGGTGGTTGTAGAGAGTGATAAGGTCTCCCCTCAGCCTCCTTTTCTCCAGGCTAAACAACCTCAGTTCTGGTCCTCGTAAGACTTGTGCTCCAGACCCTTCACCAGCCTCATTGCCCTTCTTTGGACATGCTCCAGCACTTCAATGTCTTTACTGGAGTGAGGGGCCCAAAACTGAACCCAGTATTGGAGGTGCGGCCTCTCCAGTGACAAGTACGGGGGGATGATCCCTTCCCTCATCCTGCTGGCCACACTATTTCCGACACAAGCCAGAATGCTGTTGGCCTTCTTGGCCACCTGGGCACACTGCTGGCTCATATTCACCTGGCTGTCGACCAACACCCCCAGGTCCTTTTCCTCCAGGCAGCTTTCCAGCCACTCTTCCCCAAGACTGTAGCATTGCAGGGGGTTGTTGTGACCCAAGTGCAGGACCTGGACTGAGACTTGTATAATTTGTCTCAGCCCATTGATCCAGCCTGTCCAGATCCCTCTGTAGAGCCTTTCTACCCCCAAGGAGATCAACACTCCCACCCCACGTGGTGTCATCAGCAAACTTGCTGACGGAGCACTTGATCCCCTCACCCAGGTCGTTGATGAAGATATTGAACAGAACTGGACCCAATACCGAGCCCTGGGGAACACCACTTGTGACTGGCTGCCAGCTGGATTTAACTCTATTTACCACAACTCTTTGGGCACAGCCATTCAGCTGGTTTTTAACTCAGACAAAGAGTACACCTGTCCAAGCCATGAGCAGCCAGTTTCTCCAGGAGAATGATGTGGGAAATGGTGTCAAAGACTTTACTAATGTCTAGGTAGACAACATCCACAGCCTTTCCCTCATCCACTAAGTGGGTCACCTTGTCATAGAAGGAGATCAGATTAGTCAAGAAGGACCTGACTTTCATAAACCGATGATGACTGGGCCTGATCACCTGGTTGTCCTGTATGTGCTGTGTGATGGCACTCAAGATGATCTGCTCCATAACCTCCCCTGGCATCGATGTCAGACTGACAGGCCTGTAGTTCCCCAGATCCTTCTTCTGTCCCTTCTTGTAGATGGGCGTCACATTTGCTAACCACCAGTCAACTTGGAGCTCCCTGGCTAGCCAGGACTGCTGATAAATGATTGAGAGTGGCTTGGTGAGCACTTCTGCCAGCTCCCTCAATATCCTTGGGTGGATCCCATCTGGCCCCATAGACTTGTGTGTGTCTAAGTGGTGTAGCAGGTCGCTAACCATTTCCCCTCGGATTATGGGGGCTTCATTCTGCTCCCTGTCCCTGTCTTCTAGCTCAGGGGGCTGGGTACCCAGAGAACAACTGGTCTTACTATTAAAGACCAAGGCAAAGAAGGCATAAAGTACCTCAGCCTTTTCCTCATCCTTTGTCACTATGTTTCCCCCTGAATCCAATAAAGGATAGAGATTCTCCTTAGCCCTCCTTTTGTTGCTAATGTATTTATGGAAACATTTTTTATTGTCTTTTATGGCAGTAGCTAGATTAAGTTCTAGTTGGGCTTTGGCCTGTGCTCTGAAATGGCTGACTGTAATAAAAGATTTAAGTTGCTGTTGCCATTCTGCTAAAACAAATCTGCATGCCATTTGTTGAGCTGCAAATAAATCTCTAGGCAAAACTGTGTAAACAGCTGCCCCTCTATGAAGAGAAAGGTTATCAGGACATTAATTGGTAGCTATATTTAGGATATCTGCGGGAATGAAAAACTGGAAGAAAAATAAAGAGAACAAACACCAAGGCAGAGAAAAGGAAACAGGTTTGGGAATTACAATCTCCATCTATGCTAATGAATTAAACATGCCCTGGACAGAGGGGTCAACTGGCAAAGAAAAGCTTGTGGCCATTATATTAAACCCTGGAAAACCTCATGGTGACCAGGATACTGAGAGAGAGGAAACCTATTCACTGATGGCAAGCGTGTGAATATGTTAATTAATTTAAATGTCTTACCTGTCATGTAACATTTGATATCCTGAGAGTTGCTAATGGGATTGTTGTTTTTGAACATATACAGGTTGAAAGGCATTATGTTATTGCTACTCAGGTGCTTCCACATATCATGGTCTGGACTTGTCCACCGACCCGCTAGCACATCATAGTCTCTCCGTCCCATATGGATAAGCTTTGTGAGGGGGTCATACAGTCCTCCGTGGTAGCCAATGATGATCTGGAAGTTGGGATTGGTGTCCATATAGATCTCCCCATATGCTGTGTACAGTATCTGCTTAATCATTAAGCCAGTCCCACTGAAGACAGCCAAAGGAGTGCCAATGTTATCGCAGGCTATGTAGAATTCATCACCGCTGCTGAGCTCCATTGCAAAGAGGTGGCCTTGGAGGTCATAGTAGAGGGAGGTGATCTCGGAGCTTGAGTGGTTGTATAAATGGGTGACCTTGGTTGGGTTGGTCAGGTCTGCGTAGAAGAACTGCAAGTGATGGCCATGGCTGGTTTTGCTAGAGACTCTCCTTCCTAGGCCATCATAGCGGTATTTCACGCTCCACCCACTAGCTTTATTGTAAGCTTTGATGAGCAGGCCAGCTGAATTGTACTCAAAAATATCATTGCCTCTTTGCTTCAGGAAGCCATCTTCATCCATTTTGTACTGCACATCCCCCAGTCTAGTAATCCTATCCCTGAGGTCGTACCTGAGCGGTGTAAGGCGGGCACTATTCCCCGGACTCAACAAATGGAGGTTCCCATTTAGGTCATAGCTGTAACGCCAGAGTGGTTTGTCATTGATAGACACTGTCTGCAACTGGCCGTCAGCATCATATTCATATGAGTACCTAGTTGTGTTTGCATAAGGGCCAACCTTCAGCTCTTTCTTAACTACTCTCCCCATGTTGTCATACTGCACAGTCATCCAGTACATGAGAGACCGGAATATCTCATACTGGACCTCCTTCATCCTGCCATAGGCATCAAAATGTTTAGTGTGAGTCATGACAGCAGTGGTGATAATCTGGTTGATATCGTAGTAAATGACTCCGAATTTACCAAATTGCTCAGTTTTGCCTGACACATCATCGTACCTGTAGAGATCAATGGGTAAAGGTGTCTCATTGATGACTGCTTGCATGCTAGTCACCCGAAAGCTGTTGTCATAATTATAGTCAAAGCGTGCATTCACCATGCCTTCTTCAGTGAAGCGGAAAATCTGTCGATCAATGAGGGGTCCTATCTGTCTGTATCTGATGGTACATGTGAACCCTTCATTCTGCAAGTTTATGGTCTTCAACATGCCAGCAGTTTCGTCATAAGTGAAACTGATCTTTGTGGTGTCGTAGAGCATCTCAGCTAACTTGGACAGTTTTCCATACTTGTAGATGACACGTCTCCCTGTGCCCAAGTACAAAGTGTTGAGGAGCTGCTCATCCTCTGTGAAATCCTGAATTACTGAGGCATTGCCTTCTGGTGGCCGGTAGATGTTTCTGTAGTAACCAATGGAACGAATTGTTTCTAAAGTCTGACGGGCAACGTTGGGCATGGTCACCGATGACAACCGGTCGTTCTTATCAAACTCAAAGATGTACTGTCTTTGGCTGTGAAGGAGCAGCACCATGGACTGGATGGGAAGGAGAAAAATGGAGATTATAGTCCTGGTTTTCAGGCAAAATTATATTCAACTCTCACAAAACCTGCAAGATTCTCCAGTCCAAAGAGCAGTGAGATAAACCTCTGCACCCATAGGATTAAATGGTGAGAGGTATGCAGCTGCATGGCACATCGAGTATCCCCAAGTAGGACTGGGTCAGAGGAAGAAGCGGTTAATGCAGTGAGGAAGGTCTAAGTTTAGAATGCTCAGTTGATTGAATCAATACCCTATAGCTAGCTCTCTTTACTCAAATTCCCCATGCCAACAGCTTTTACAGACTAAATAAATAAAATTGATAGAGCTACTTAAACCATGCTTGAAAAAGCATCCCCTGACACTGTCCAATGCCCAATTAATTAATTGTGTCTCTGTATCTTCTATTACTCTCTTACTGCAAACTTCTGCCTGCATGCTTACTTGTTCTGTGATATTTTTTTGCACGTAACAAACAATCCACACATATTGTATAATACAAGGAGCAAGTCATACTTTTTGCTTTTTGAAAGGTATGTTATTGTAGTTTCCTTAACCTGTTGTAGGGATAGGCTCTATACAAAACTCAGGAATAAAAAATTCCAGCCCCAGGTATGCAGCATATGGTTCTATAGGACACTGGGTAGTGTAATATGAATGGTAATATCCAGAAGAATTTAAGTCCCATGTCAGTCTGTGGAGTGCAGACTACAGAAAACACTGCGAAGTGTGCTACAACAGTCTGGCTGGATTCATGCCTCAAACTTTTTAATTACGTGGATTTTCTATGAAGCAGGAATGGGCCAATTGAAGAAGGCAGGATGTCAGACTGTATGGGTTGTTTTCACAAGGAAAATCCTACTGGGAATTCCTACTGTTCACTCCTCTGACTGAAGATATTTTATATTGCAGCTATCTCAGCAAAGGAGTGTTGTGCTTAAAAAATCAAATGCCAAAGCTTCATAGCATTAAGACATGCCCTCAGTGTGACTGGGAAGAAACTTCTTAGGCTATTTTCGACTGCTCTTTGGTGGCCTGGCATCAAAATTACTATGTGCACCTTAGTGTAGGCAGAATAGGAGTATTGAACCATAAGGAACATAAATCAGCTGACGTGGAGGACTGCAGCTGTACTGAAGTCAAAGGAGTAAAGCCCATTTGCACCAAATGCACCATCTCTGAGCGACAAGAGGATTCGTACCTTCTCCAAGTAAGTGTAGCTCCATGACTTGCCATCAGCAAAGATCCTGGATGTAATTCTGCCAGACTGATCATACTCCATCCTTTCTGACATTGTGCCCCTCTGAATCCCTGCAATGTGTCCTCCTGGGGAATAGGTGACATTGACCCCGTTCAGTCTGCTGCTGGGTGACCAGAGACTGGGCCTCCCTGCCTGGTCGTAGAGGATGCGGAGCGTGAACTTGCGGTGGTCATCATAGATTTTCTCTGTCCTTGTCACACGATCAAAGTCGAGGGACAGCAGGTTTCTGTTGTGAACCTACAGGAAAGAGATGGAGAATTAGGAAGCTGGAAACAGTGTAAGTTACAAAGACTAGCCTTGTTTCACCAAACACCTCTTTAGGTCGCACTGGAGAGCATCCAGCTGTTCATTGCCATGATAAGAGGCATTTTTCAAAACAAAGATTTGTCTTAACGTTGCTTCTGTTGACTTCAGTGAGGAGAGAGGCAGAAAACCAGGGTACTTTTGAAACATCACCACGGTAAAGGAATATTGCCCATACTCCAAACCTAGGCTTAGGACTGCTACAGCAGATATGATTATAGACCTACAGAAGATGTAATGACAACTTGTTGCAAGGAATATTTGCAAGGTACTCTGCTTATCAAACCTGGGATAGATAGACATTTGCTTTCACACACATCAAAAAATAATAGTTGTCAAAAGAAAGATGGATGTTGTGTCAACATAGTGGAAAAAAGAGTTTTTCTCTGAGTTTACTGAATATACTGCAGGCATTGGAGGTTAATCCTTTCCCCTGAGATATGGAGGCCCTGACCACTGTAGATGTTACACAGAGCAGGAACTTTTCTGTGGGAGCTGGAGTTTTAACTTCATTGTCCTGGGGTTATTCGGTGTTGCATAATTACACCCCTGTTACCTTCACTGCCTCTGTATTTCCAAAGATCAAAGGTATCTACTTCAAAGGTAGGAGCAGAAATACATTTTGATGCAAGGATTGTAGTGCACAGCAATACAAAAAGGAGCTGATAATACAACTCATGTTTAGTCACGTGTGCAAAGAGACTTACAGAGCCACATCATCACAGTAGCAAAGTACTCAGCAAGGACAAAACCCCCCACATTCCCAGTATGCCAGTGAAGTCAGCTCTTTCCCCATCCCACCAGTTCTGAACCTCTTTCGGCTGGTGAACCCCTCTTTCCTAGAAAGGTGCAGATTCTTCTCGGATGAATTTCAAACTCCAGACAGCTGAGTTGATTTTCAGTTCTCTTTGCATCTCTTCAGCTGCAGTCAATAAACCAGGGTTTGCAGGTTACTGCAAGGTCTTCAGACTGTAAGTTCCTTTTCCTTGCCCAGGTAAAGCCTTTTCTTTCTCTGAGTAAAGCTGACACTCCTGACCTGAGCAATGTTCTCAGCCCTGGTCCAGCTTTGATCTTGACCATTACTTTAGGGTGTGTGATTGAATTTCCACTATATTTTGAGGGATGTGGGAGTATCTGAGAGCTAAACAACAAGAGAAAGGATGTGATAGAGCCAATGGAAAAAGGGCTCCTCAGCCCTGGAGGCACAGGAGAGGGAAGGGCAGGACCACTGCAGTGTTTTTGTGCTGTGTGGGCAGGAGTCTGTGCTGAAACCTGGAGAATGGGGACACTGCAAAATCAGAATTCAGAAGAAGGCATCTTAGGAGCTGGGGTTGGAAGAGACAAAAGAACAGCTGAGAAAACCTGGAAGTGAGCTGAGGGTGTGCACAGCCAGCTGAGAGAGAAGGAATCGGTGCCTTGATGTAAGTGGGAAGATGATGTAAGAGGAGGCAAGTGCAAAAATTATTTTCAACTTATGAGTAATGATGATAAAAGGCAGGTACGACTTGAGGAAAGAAACAGCGTGGCAAGGTAGATAATGCTCCAATTAAATGTGTGTAAAATAGAATGTAAATGGGCAGTGGGAGAAAGAGGGAATCAGCCAACATCTCACTGTAACAGGCAAGCTGGGAAATAATTAAAAAGGTATCAAAACTCTAAGTACAGATGTACACATGTAACTAACAGAGCAATTTGATATCTCATAGGTGCTTGCTGCTATAAATAGAGAAACAGAAGTAGCAATTGCTTGCAAAAATAAAAAAAGCAAAGAAGGAAGGAATAGCATCTCTGCTTTCCATCTATCCACAGAGCCGCTCCAGCCTGGCAGCTGCAGCTTCTTCTGCTACTGGACTCTGCCAAGAGAGCTGGAAAGAGCTCTTCCAGGGCTGGGACAGTAATTCAGGCTGAAAGTGGCCTCCCTGATCCATACGCCAGCAGCAGTGCAGTTCACTGTGCTGGAAGGACCAAATAACAGGTCCCAAGATAGCTCTTAAGCTCTGTCCAAATCTCTGTATCCCATAACTGGTGCCCTAAGTAATTCCACTCTCCCCATGCGCTGACAAGCAATTTCTGTGGGACTAGTTGGAACCGGTCTCCCTTTTCATGATTTTTTTTTTTTTTTAATGATTTGTTTTCTCGTGCGCTCTCGGTGTAATGTCTCTTCTCTCTGAGAACTGTGGCAGTGCCAACAGCCACCCCTCAAGGTGACGGGCAAAGTGAACCCTATCCTTCCAGGTAGCCTCTGAACAGGGCCTAAATCTTTTTGATCCTTGTTCAAGGGCATGCCTTGAATAGAAGTGAATTTTCTGCAGAAGAACTGACAGGGCTGCAGGCTTCAGTCCAATAACCGTGTTTTATGGTGAGCAGCTAAATAAGGTGACATCCTACATCCTGGAGTCCTTATCCTGGAACAGGGTCTGAAAAGCTCCTGCAAAAAGCTTTTGCCCCTCAGAGCATTCGACAAGGCTTGTGATCAGCACAGGATTGAGACAGGGTAAGTTTAAATCCACAATTCACAGTGTATTTGACGTCCCCTCCATAATGTGTGAGAGACTAAATTTAACCCCGACCTCATGTTCCACATTACTTTATTCAATCCCTTAGCTTGCTCTGGAAAAGCATGAGAATAAACACGCCACCATCTCTGATTTCTCCAGTGCTTCCTATGGAGCTCCTTTACTTAAATTATAATTAAACAACATGCATTGATTTTCCCGGGAGCACAAGAGCACAAAAAGGGAAGATTTCTCATGAAAACACTCTGGCAACCTTCAGCAGAGCAGGGCAAACAATTCTTCTGCAATGAGAACTCCAGGAGCCAACAATATCCATGTGATAAATGGCTGCCTACAAAGCAATTTCCCCAGCGAATTGCTAAAACCATTGTGGTGGCCGTATCCAGACCTCGACACCTTGCAGAAATTGTGGAGATGATGTCGGACTGTCCTCATTAGTCAACACACCAGGAATGGTTAGCAGCATATCCCAAGAGACCTCTCCAGTCCCCTCGGTTCTGGCGACCGTCTGGGACACTAGGTCTTGATGCCACCATTAACCTGCTGCCAAGGTCTTGGGAAAAACAAAGTGAGTTACAATGGGAGTTTCCATGGTTAAATAAATAAAAGAGCTGAGCCAGCAGCTCTGTCTCTTTTGGCTGTTTCTATTTGCTCCGCTGTCAGAGATTATTTTACATCCTTTATTGAAAAACTCAAGTTTGGTTAAAAAAAAAAAAAAAAGGCAAACGCCAAGAAGGAGCTCTGTTCCTTGGAGCAGAGTTTACCTAACACTCTCACTGCAGATGGATTCCGTGTTGCTGTAGGCCAATGATGGGTTGAATTTGTAGCCAGCCAATTTGTGGAGCTATTTCACTGCTGGGTGGATGGATCAGAGCATCATAACTTTCCATGGGATGTGTGGAACAGGAGAAGGGAAAGGGGCTGCTTTAACAAAGTAATAAGTGATAGGACAAGAGGTAATGGACTCAAGTTGCACCAGGGAAGGTTTAGACTAGATATTAGGAAGTATTTCTTTACAGAACGGGTAGTCAGGCGTTGGAATGGGCTGCCCAGGGCAGTGGTGGAGTCCCCGTCCCTGGAGGTGTTTAAGAGTCGGGTTGACATAGCACTTAGGGATATGGTGTAGTTGGGAACTGTCAGTGCTAGGTTAACGGTTGGACTAGATGACCTTCAAGGTCTTTTCCAACCTAGACGATTCTGTGATTCTGTGATTTCTGTTGCTTTACTGCTGCCTGGCCAAGTGCAGAGCCAGGTCAGGGTTGGTGGGACTGGGAAAAAGGCATCAGGGCTGGCCCCTTTCCTTTCATCCACGCAGAAGTCCCTGCCCTGTGCCTTAGCCCTGCAATAAAGAAACATATGCATTTTATTATTTCCTAGGGAGGGTCAAGGAGACAGCTCTGAAACTGGCCTCGTTGTGCTGGGAGCTGGTTGAGCTCATGGCAACAGGTTGTCAGTCCCCAAGGACACCCTGGAACGATGGGACAAAGGGCCACAAGTCATAAAATGTGGATGCATGCAATGGCAGCAGAAAGGATGCTGGTTTCAGGGGAACTCCCTCTTTTAAAGTGGCCAGATCCTGTTCTCCTTGTCTCAAGGGCTTCATGGAGTGATGCTGCAGCCTCTCTGGGCATGATCTTTCCTCATGGAGCACCATGTCTTTGCTGCTGTCTCATGCAAGCAGTGGGGTGAGGGGAGAGTGAAAGTAGTGATTTATGCACATGTGGCAGAAAATTATAACATTTCCCAAAATGAACAAAACCATTTTGAACTTAACTTGACTCAGCTTCTCCCTTGCCAGGGAAAGCAGCAATTACTGGTATGAGGGAAGAGGAGAACATGACACAGAGAGTATGTTAAATGCCGGACAATCCCCAGGGAGGCAATTAGCACCTTGCAGGTTTATGTCTTAGGGGTGCAGATGCTGCCATGCAGGTACAGACAAACAGCTTAAAGCGTCTGGTACACCCACAGCTACTTTGAACCCCTGAACAGAGCCATAAATGAGTCCTTCCACCATGTAAGATTCTCTTCTGCTTCACTAGAAGGGCCCTGATAGGCTCAAAATGTGAGTAAATGCTGGCAGATTTATAGGGACACAAGTAACCAGCCTGAAAACTCATTTTGCAAGTGTTTTTCCAACTGCAGTACAATATAAAACAAAGACACATTCTGCGTTTGAATCTACTGTTAAAATTTTGGAAGATAAAACTGACACGAGCAGCTGAGCTGCGGCTAAATGATTGGAAACTGCTTTGAACACCAAATAGCTGTGACACAGCTGCAGATTTCAGAAGGCTCTCTCCTTTCAGAAAAAGACCTGTCTGATAATTTCATTGGTTATTAAAATAAAATAAAATAAAACCCCCAGGACAAACCAAACAAGAAGGGTGATGCCAACTTATCTGCAGACATACAGCAGTTTTCAGTGAAGGAGCAGCTTCAGCTTTCACTACTGTTTGCAGTTTTTCTCCTGATAACAAAATATGAGGCAATTGACACAAGGGGAAAAGAACAGAGGCTGGGTTGGGGAGGGTGAAGAACAATACTTGACAAGTGTGAGTGAGGAGAGACGGGAGGAATCACACCAAGGTGGCAGGGGTCACACAGCAGGGAACAGGGAGAGGTGAACAGCAAGGACTGGGAAACACATATCCTTAAACCAGAGCATTAATATTTACTGCAAAGCTTAAGTGCGAATAAATAGCTGCAGTCCTTTTGCTGTGGTGGCATTACACAACATTAAACGTTTTTCTCAGGGGGTCTGAATTTGCCAGGTGCTGAGCAGCTTCCCAAGAACCACTCATCAGCCCACGACTCTGAGACTAGCAAGGAACAGGGTGAGTGCACAGGACTTGCTATTACAAGTTACCAGCCTTGCCAGCGGTTAGCAGAGGAATTACAGGTTTATTGGGCATGATCTTTAAACAGCCCTGACAAGTCTGTGGTGTGTTGTGCAGAACAATGTTTTCAAAACACGTCAGTCTCAAGCACAGAAAGGACCGTGCGCTCCTGGAGGAGACAGTACCATCAGGCTGGAGCTGTTTATAACACTTCACTTCGGGGAACAATGGCAATTGTGACGCAATGCCCCGCGAGCCCAGCTCTTCAACAGCTTCAATGGACTAGCAAGTTTCAGGAATCTAGAGATTTTTCTGAGGCTGTCCAGTTAATAATCATAGAATCATAGAACAGTTTGGGTTGGAAGGGACCTTCAAACATCATCTAGTTCCAGCCCCCCTGCCACAGGCAGGGACACCTTCCAATAGCCCAGGTTGCCCAAAGCCCCGTCCAAGCTGGCCTTGAACCCTTCCAGGGAGGGGGCAGCCACAGCTTCTCTGGGCAACCTGTGCCAGGGCCTCACCACCCTCACAGGGAAGAATTTCTTCCTTATATCTAATCTAAATCTCCCCTCTTTCAGTTTAAAACCATTACTTCTCATCCTATCCCTACACACCTGATAAAGAGTCCCTCCCCCCTTTCCTGTAGCCCCTTTAAGTACTGAGAGGCCGCTCTAAGGTCTCCCCGGAACCTTCTTGTCTTCAGGCTGAACACCCCCAATTCTCTCAGCCTGTCCTCATATACTTGGAAAGCTTTCAGTGCTCAGGTCTATTACTGCCAGCAGCACAGGTAGAAAATACCTACACTAATTGGTGCAGTATTTTATAGTTATGATCATCCCTTGCTTGCTTAAACAGCCTGACATGATGGTTAAACCTGCGGTGTCTGATGGGAGGTCACGCATTCCCAGTGATGCAGAGGACTTGTAGGCAAATCAGCAATACTACCTGTGATGGCTAAGAGAATGTCAGCACATAAGGGGACATAAGGATATATTCAAGTCATAAAGGTTGTGTCACTGAGGGTGAACAGCTAGTTCCCTGTCCTGCAGCCTCATCCCTATTGCAGACAATACAAATCAGCCCTGTCCCTTTCTGTTGTGAGACCGGGCACTGATGAGATGGGAAGTGGAGTCCAAAACTCCTCATGCTTCTCACTCACTCTCAGCCGACGTCCAAAGACGGTGACCTGCCCTCTCGCTTGCTCCTTCCTCTGTCTCCACTCCACAAGATTGAGGCCGTTGTCGATGGGCAGGGTGACATTCCTCTTCCCCACCGTGGGGTTGACGGTGCCAGCCAGCAGATGTGGCTCGGTTTGCAGGGCCACCTCCATGCCGTTAGCGAGCATCAGTCTGAGAGAGCCATCAGCGCCGATGTAGTAGCTGTTTCGGACTTGGTCTGAAGACAGAAAAGAGATCTTTTCAAACCCAGTGATATAGCTCCAGCTTTTTGTTTGCTCCCTCACCCAGGCTTCATCAGTATTTCTGATGGTTGCACTCTGTCACTCACCTGTCCCACTCACAGGGAGCAAAACATTGGTTTCATCAGTGAAAGTAAAGACGGACAATCTCTTTTTCATTCTGATGAGGTTCTGCACCTCAAATTATTGCAGAAAAGTCTTACACAGGTTAAAAAAGGCACCAGCAGAAAAGCTGTGTAATAGCCTAGTAAAGGACATGGGTTCAAACCTCTTCCTCTAGGCTAAAACACTGGGTGGTGAGATATTCGTTTTAAATCGCAGTCTGGCTGAAACCTTGCCATGCTTTTATATCCTAAAGATCCCAATTTCACTACAATATATGAAAAAGTGGGGCCACCTACTTTCTCCAGCTTATTCACCGTCTCTCACAAGTGACAGGAAATTGCACAGCAAGTTAATGCTAACCAGTTCCCCAAACAACAGCCAAACCCCTTCACTTGGGAAGCTTTCAGGAGGCAACCGAAGTCCTCATGTCTGGAGAGAAAGAAGAGGCACTAAGCTCCCACACATCTCTGTACATCTGGCCTCTACTAGCTCCTGAAAGATCAGCAGATTTTGAGGTCAGGATTTGGGAGTTCGGGAGTAGAAGAGAAGAACAATATCCCTTCCACATCCTTCAGGAACTAGGCAGGCTGAAACCCTGTCCTTTGAGTCTCCAGCTGTCATTGCTCTCTGCAGAGAGGAGCTCATGAAGAGTAAGAAATTATGAGACTTGCTCAGTGCAGAATGGCTTTAAAAGCACATTATACAAAGACTGCCTTAACTGAAGCTCCTCAAAAGCTGGAAAATATTACAATTTCTGTCTCCCAGGCTGCCATAAATACCTAATTGTGAATAAAAACACCCATTAAAAATGCATGTCAATTGTTTTTCCATTCTGAGGCAAGTTGGGTTTTGTTCACTAGTTGCTCTGCCATAGCTCAGCAGGAAACAAGGTCACAGCGTAATTATCTTCTCTCGTCTGGATGAAATAGATCAGCAAAGAGCACAGTTTGGTATAATTAGGAAAGGAAACCTGACACCAGTTGGTCTTTTTTATTGTGAGTCTGATCCTGCTCCTGTAGTAGCCAGCTGGAGTCTTGCCATACTGATCTCAGCAGGACCACAACTCAACTTACTGTACGCAGTAGTGATGGTGTGAAACTGCTGTGGCACTGGATTTTGCCATTATAAATGTACAGCAGTGACCCACGGTGTAGATCCAAGTATTTTAGCTGTACCACTGCGTACTTAAGTTGATGGTCTTTTGACATAGACTCCAGCAGGATCAAACCCACTCCATGCTTGATTCTGCAAATGGAGAGAAGGGGGGCAGTTGGCTGTCACGCTTTTGTTCTTAGATGCTGGGTTTGGTGAGGAAGTGGCAGGAGACGTGCTTTAAATCAAACCAGTGAAATATCTCTGTAGAGCTAATATATTCCTCCTTCCTTTATCCTTCACCAGGAAGCAGGGGAAAGCTTGAAGCTCTCCATGAAGTTCACTGGACATTGTGATGTTCCCTTCATGTCACATAGCATCACGGAGGGGTTATGGTGGATTGTCACCAGCAGTGTGGTACAATGTGGGTAATGTAAATCCTCCACTTTCAACATTTTCCCAAAAGAATACTCTTCCCTGGCTTTGAAAGTAATTTCTCAAAGGCTGCATGAAATCCAGGGGCCATTGGATGCTGTATTTTATGCTGCTTTGGCTCTAGGGCACTAGTGCCCTATTTTGGCTTTGAACAAATGCTCACTTTGTCATTAATCCAGAGGACAAAATCCCACAGAGGTGCTGAGGTGCCTGTTAGCTGTAGAGGCTCCTAAATCCATCCTAGAATCTGTAACCTCCTGGAAATGTCTTCTCAGATTTCACCTGTTCACAGTGTGATCCAGGTTTCCTGAAAGGTTCACTAAGAATTTGTGAAAGCTGGCCAGAGCTGTGAGTCCAGAAGGAAAATGCATGAGCACCTATCATCATGCAAAGGGGATCTGCAATATGCATTTTCCCTGAAGAACAATGGAGCGGGCAAGACACTCACAGACCTTGAGAACGGCTCCAGCTCCGTATGCTGGAGAAGCACTTGGAATCATAGAATCATAGAATGGTTTGGGTTGGGAGAGACCTTAAAGATCATCTCGTTCCACCCTCCTGCCACGGGCAGGGACACCTTCCACTAGATGAGGTTGCTCAAAACCCCGTCCAACCTGGCCTTGAACCCTTCCAGGGAGGAGGCAGACACAGCTTCTCTGGGCAACCTGTGCCAGGGCCTCACCACCCTCACAGATGACTCACATTTCAGCTGTGCTCAATACATCCCTGGGCAACTCCCATGGTCCTTGTTTCAGTTTCTACAGCGCTCCAGGAACAAACAGCTATCCCAGTCTGGGAATTCACAGTCCCTAATGCCTGTGGGAAAGCCACCCTCAGCAGGTCTCAGGCCACCTCTGCCGCAACGTTATCCAGATCTTCATTTTAAGATAAGTGCATTTCTTCAGATCCAAACAGTTTTGTAATTTTATATGTCTGAAGATGGTTAAACTGTTTGTAATACTGCATGTCCTAATGGCAAGAGTGCCCCTGTGCTGGAGGGCAGTACAATGAGATAATTGACCATGGCACCATTATGTAACTGTGCCTTCAGCTCTGGGTGTATAAATCACATCATGGTCAATTATCTCACTAAAGGGCCCCCAACAGCGGGCTCTATTGCTTAATTAGGCTCTTGAGGTGAAGCCAACCTTGTGTCTGTGCAGTTGCCAGACGTCTTAATGCGAGTGGATGGGATGGGGCGGGGTAGGTTGGATCTGCTTTGCAGGCTGAAGTAAAGAGTAAGAAAGTCATTGTGTTCCCCTACATGAATAGTGAGGATGGCTTGAAGGGGCTGGCACCTTCTCAGTTGCCCTCTCCAAAGTCAGGAAAAGCAGTGTTCAGGCATAGCAGGCACTTTGCTTTAGGAAAGCTTGCTGTAATTATAGGGAGGGGCAGGGAAATGTGTGTCCCAGAGATGTGGGAACAAATGTGATCTGGAACATGTTGGTCTCACTTGGAGCACTTTGTTCCTCACAAGTGGAAATTATGTTTGACGCCCCATTCCCATCGGGCAGAGACTACGAGTGAATGAGAGCTGGGCAGTGAAAAAAGCAGAGTCTGATGGTCCTTTTCCTTCCTCCAAGCCCCAGGGAACAGGAGTGATGGGTCACCCTGACCCTAAGGAGGCTTCAGCTTTCAGAACTTGGAGATCCAGGTTGGCATGGTTTGTGCTCTACAACTTCTGCCCCTATCAGTATGTCAGCACAGTGCTCCCCTGATATTTATTCCTCTTTTCTTTCCCACTTCATCACCTTTTTCTCCACCTCATCAATCCTCTACTTCCCCACCTTACCACCTCCAGCAGAACTATGGTCATTTCCAACAGCCACAAACCAGTCCCACAGGTCCTACCCTCGCTGCCCACCTCTCTGTCCTCCTTTGAGCTGCTCCACACCAGCCCTTTAGCTCAAACACAGACCTTTTGGGGACAGGGATGGTCATTTTTCTGGATGCTGCCTTGTGAATGTATGAACAGCCAGTGAACAAAGAATCAGAGAAATCTCCAGCAACCAGGTGGAAGCCTGTTCCAGGAGAGTAACTGTTAAGTTAGAAGCCATTAAGAATGAAGCAAAGGGGTCAGCTGGA
This sequence comes from Strix aluco, assembly GCF_031877795.1. Taxonomy (NCBI): domain Eukaryota; kingdom Metazoa; phylum Chordata; class Aves; order Strigiformes; family Strigidae; genus Strix; species Strix aluco. The sequence goes on along the minus strand of NC_133932.1, from coordinate 133,564,823 downwards.
AGCATGGCTAGATTTATGCAACCCTTTTTGTTATAACAATAATGGTAATGATGATGGAGGAGTGTACCGCATGGGGACTGCACGGCGAGGGGACTGGATGAGAATGAAGCAGAAAACAGCTGCAGAGCAACCATGGTGCTGGGGAATGTGGTTAAGTAGGTGTGAGTGTGCGTCTGTACCAGCATGTGGGGAGCTCTGGGGCGCAGAGGATGCAGGTGATTTTTGGTGCTGGGATTATCAAGATGATGCCTGTTTCCTGATGGATAATCCATTGTGTGCAGCTTGGCTGGGAGAAGGACAGTGGCCCAACTCACCTTGGAGCAGAGTGTAGAAGGCTCCCGATGCCGACAAATTGGTTGTTATCGTAACATCATCCTTGCTGGAGGTTTCCACCTGGACATGCACGGAGCTGTCGGTATCACTGCGGAAACTGCTCACTTGGCCAGTAGGGAAGGTCACGTTGGTCAGGCGGCCAAAGCTGTCGTACCTGAAAGGGAGGATGGAGTGAAGTCAAAAGCATCAACAGAGGAGTGGGATACAGGAATCATCCTATAAAGCAGGGACCAAGTCGTTAAGTCTTTACCCAGATTCTTCACAGAGAAAAATGCATTGTCACTCTGTCAGACTGTCTTGACTTTTTTGGCTTCATGAGAAGAAAATCACAGCTTTTAGCTGAAGAAAATCAAGCAAAGAACAGAAAATTACTGAGTAAGTATTAGCCTGCATTTTAACAACATTTTTCCGATACTTATCATCTTCACTATGCTTCTTGTTTACAAGAGTAACTTTATTTCCCATCCACTGTGCTGTGACTTAATGGAAAAGCACTGGCCCGTGCATCCTGTCTAGTAGAACTAGGAGCTTCTGAAGGCCACCAACTATATTCTCTGGTTGTGTCCTAAGCTCTTCAGCACTTTTTTTCTTTTTTCGTATTTTTTTTTTTTTTCTATCTTATTTTAAAAGCTAGTGTTAAGGTAGCAGCAAGGACCTGTTAGATTGGCCACACTGGGTAGAGAACTGTCCTTTGTGAATATGGTGTAGAGCCCTGAGCACAGCTGAGACCCCTATGTCTATCTTTCACTGTTCCTAGGACCATCTGGAAGGACTGATTTAAAAGTATACAAAAACAGTTCAGTTTTCACCCCTAGTGAGTCCTTGGCTTTTCCACTGAAGGAGTCGACATAAGCACCATGGGGGAAGGTTTCTGTGATGTGGACACCTGTGTACCAGGACCCAGATGAAATAAGCTACATACATGCAGGTCCCACAGCAGTTTACAAGCTGGGGGGATATTTTTTCATGAAAAAGAAGCAGACACCTGTGCCTAGACACCTCCTGAGTTGATGGAGCAAACACACCATCCTGCCTTTCATCTGTGGCATTGCAAAACCCTTGGGTCACAGACTGAGCTAAGAGCAGAAGGTTGGCAAGGGACCTTTGCAGTGAGGCTACTGTAGACTGAAATGGAGAGCAGCCAAAAGCTCTACTGGCTTATCTCTGGCGAAGTGTTGGACCTTCTGATAAGACAGACCTTCAGGGAAGGGATATTTAACCAGTCAGGTAGAAACAGTAGAAAAATTCCAGCAAAAGCAATCAGTGACAACATTGGACTTTTTTCAAGTCCTGCCCATATATCATTTAAGAATGATTTATATGATATATAAGAAGATCATGTCAAGAAAACTTATCACTTGGGGATGGAAAGCAAATGGTAGGTGAGCAGAGAGGACTCATTCTCCTGCAATAGCCAGTGGTGAGCCTCTGATGGAGCATGGAATGATAAAGTAATGTAAACGATACATTAAGGATAACAAACTAAGAAAACATGACCTAAGAGGCAAAGCCAAAAGAAATGAGCTGATTTAGAAGAAAGGAAACAAGGAAGTGGGAAGATGCCACCATGACAATGGTTGTTGTGAAGAGAATTGTAATTAATTGTTCGTCATGTCTACTGAGGGTGTGACAAAAAATTAATCAGCTTGAATGGAAACACAGAAGATTCAGGTCAGAAGCTGGAGAACATTTTCCAGACCCATGGTTGCTCCAAGCAGAGGAACAGATGGAGCGCTGGAAATCCCATTGCCCAATGCTTTTAAGAATAGGTGAGAGAAATGTGTTAGAGAGGGTCTGGATGCAGTTGATCAGACCTTGGAGGGAGCAGATGGTTGAGGAGCTCTTGATCCTCCTCTTCAGGATTACTCAGCTGGGGAGTAAGACAACAGACCCCATCTAATAACAAAAAAAACCCCAAACAAACAAAAAAAGTAAAGAAAAAAAAGAAAAACTACTCTTTAACTGAAACCCATGAGAAACCCAGAAGCAGCCACTGGACTAGCTCTGCACTATACAGAAAAAGAAATTTGTCTCCTCTTCCATTCCCTTTTTTTCAGATTTGTACACAGTGCTGGTACGTCGCTTCTGACAGTATGCGGGCACTGACTTAGTGTGAGGAAGGGCTGGCTGAAAAGGTGATTTTTGCCCAAGTTTAATATTTAGTGTATAGTGGCTAAGCGGGTGAGCTCATTGCAAGTCTCTCCAGCCCTCGGGTTTGAAGACATCGTCACGTGAGCCTTTTCTTGCCCACTGGGCAGAGGGGCAGGTAGGAAGGCAGAAGAAAGCATCTGGCCCTCCACAGTGTCAGTCTATCAGTCATGAGATTATCCACGCATGGAGGACGGAGCAGCCTTGCCCTTTCCCTCCAAAATCTTGGCGATCGATCAGCCACTTGTGAAATGGAAAAGAAGAAAGGAAAAAAAAAAAAAAAGGAAGGGATGAATTCAGGACTGCATTGCAGGAGTTTGGCAGAGACCAGTTAAAGCTTTTCCAAGCAGCTAGCAGAGCACAGCTTGGATCTAAACTGAATCTCCACACAACAGCCAGAACTTAAGTGCTCTCAGTACCAAGCGCTTTGCTCCATGTTTGTGGCTGTCCTGTTTGCACTGAGACGGTATGCGTTTTGACTGTGCTTTCTGCACAATCATCTGCACTTCTTCTAAACCAGTATGTGAGTCTTAAACTGAAAACATTACAGGCTATATCTTTACCTCATCTGCTGAGACACGACACAAGGGACATTATTTAGTCTTTACCTTGAGCAGAGAAAACATTGTTATTGCTAAAGGTGTGTTGTGTAACACCCTAAATTCTTTCTACCTCGACATCAATAGCCCTGTATTATAAACCATAAGGGGAGACTCAGATCCCAAATGCTCCAAAATTTATGGAAGATGGATATGAATTTAACACCTCTGACTTGGTGGTATTAGCAACTGTGAGATTTATTTACATTGCTCTATTTACATTTTTAAAAATGAGTTGCTCCTAAAATTGAGCCTGATTCACCTAAAAATAATGGCACAAATCTAGACGTGCTACACTGAAGTCTAAGGGGTGAGTTTGGTGTAATATAGGTGTGAGTGTGAAGGGAAGGTCTGCAGATTAGGGAAAAAAGGAGAGCAAAAGCCAGGATGGGGGCAGGGAGCTTGTTCATGTGATAGCTGCTATTTCCTTTAAGTGCTGAGTCAATGTCCTGTGAGTCATGTGGTTTATCCTAATTGAATGACACTCAGCACCATGGTGAGAGTCAGCACAAAACATATATTTCATGCAGACCCTACTTATGTGCTCCAAAGAAAGCCTCAAAAACTTGTGGTTACTCAGTTTAACAACCCCAAGTAGCAGCAGACAACCAGTTCATTAAATTCTATTGCAGGACATCCAGCTGTCAGCACCCTCACAAATGGTCATCCAGCTCTCTACTGAGCAAATATGCAACCTCTGCCTGTGCAAAATGGGTTAGAACAGCGTGAAAAAAAGAGCATTAAAGTATATGATGGCATCTAGACATCTGTGCACACGTTTTTAAGTCAAAATGAGAAGTACAATATGCGTAATTTACACAGTTACATTTTTACGGCTGTAGAAAACTCACACTACAGAGGACAACTTCACCAAGAGCAAGGACTTCCATTTGGGAGTTTGGGTCCTGAGAAGCAAGGCTCGTTTTGGGCCAGAACAGTCTGGAATGGTGTGCTGGAGTTGGTTTAAGATGTCTGCACATGCAAATTAGGCTTTAGGCACCTCCTTAGTCACCCCATTAGCTTCTGTCAGAAGTAACCTGGATCATCTGTGTTTTCTGCATTTGCAGGAGCTGCTGCACCTCTGCCCAGGAGTGAGACAGGGACCTTCCCAGCTCTCACTTTGGGGGTGACAGCTCACCTATTTGCAGCTGCAAGGAGGTCATGCCTTACAAAGGAAGAAATGCGAGAAGGTAACACAATTAGATTGTTCCCATTGTTGTTATTATTTTTAATTGGTGGCAGATGAAGTGTAAGACACTCATGTCCAGACAAAAACTCCTTTTAGCACCGCGGTGGCAATGCAAAAGGAGGTGAGGGAAGCCAGTTAGCATGGACACACACAGCATTTTCCTCTTGGCAAACAGTTCCTTTTCTCTTTTCTGTTTTGCTCAGGACTGGAGCATTTTCCCCTTTTCCCTTGATTTAGATCACACTGCACCTACCCGATATCATATATCACATACCCACAGTCTCCCAGGTTGCATGAGCTTGAAGGCTTGCACATCCCAGATAATGTGCTTAATGAGTTAAACGAGTCAGTTCCTTCTACCTCTGCTTTCAGCCCTATAAAGGCATTTATAGGGCACGTCAACTTGGAGAGGAAGGCCAAGTGACTGGCTCTTATGTAGCTGCAGGTGTGCCCTGGTATTTGCAGTAAGATAAATCTCTCCTAGTCACCTCATTTTGCAGCTAAGCTGCCTAGGCCTGTTTCCACAGCCTTGGGATTTAGGGGTGGGCCAGTTTTCATCATAGCCTAAGACTTCTGTGTTCTCCAAATGCTCTGAAAGCACCAGAATTAAGGAAATACTGAAACATGGGAGCGCACACAGCAGCCACGCCGAGCAATGTATTCATCACCTGCTAACACAGCTGCTGCCTCCCATACAAACCTGCTGCAAAGACTCAGCACTTACAATTACAGTGACAATTATTAGGCCAGCAAAGGAAGCTGTTGCCATCCATTCCCAATTGGAAATGTATTTAGCTAAGGTTCAATGCACAGAATTAAAATGGTATTTGGTGCTTATGAGGCCTAATTGTTAGCTTGTAAACATTCAGAGCTTTCATTTATCACATTACCATTGTGTAGAGACCTGGGCCTTGGGAATTAAGGAGAGCATCCTAAGTACCGTCTATTCAGAAATCAATTCCTTGCCTGAGTCTCTGGGTTTCCTCATTTCAGCTTTTCCACATTTCATCAGCCTTTTAAAACTACAAGTCAAATAGATCGGAAAAAATTCACTATAATAATATTGCATTTAGTGCCAAAGTGTCCTAATGTACTTTGCAAACTATATTTTGTGTGCGATTATACAGACATGCACCCGCTGCCTCTGTACAAGCTCGCTTCTTCACAATTTTTTAAACAACATTAAACACAACATTAAAAATAAATCTATAACAGGCAAACCAATACTTCTCAAATATGTATGAAGGCAAGTCCTCTCCCTAATGACACAAGGCCAGGTTGCAGCCACTGTCTGCAGAATTTTCTGACTGCCCAAATGAGAAGAGGAAGATCTCTCTCTCTCTCTAGATTTTATACTTATAATTCCCTTGGGTCTCAACTAAACTCTGACATCAGGCATTCATTTCAGGCCAGGCCAATGGCTCAGAACATGACCTCACAACTTACTGAGAGTACTGGAGAAGTACTATTTTATCATGGCACTTACCAGAGTTTCACTGTAACTTCTTCAGAGGAACAATGATGAGAATCTTATTATTGTATCATGAAGAAATTGTGGAGCAAAGAAATCTCACTAAAAGCGGAGGGAGAGCAAAAGCTAAAGCTGTTTCTCATACCCCAGTCTGCTGCAGGAGCAGAAAGAAACCCTCACTTGAACTACTCTAAACCAAGGATGCCAGCAAATCCCATAAAACTCAATGTATGACCTGAGATATCATGTTATTAATGCAGTAAGCTAGCTTTTCTCTGAGTCAAGAGGTGGCTGCTCCTCTAAAGGTAATAAGTGTTATTTATCTCTGGTTTTGACTAAGAGAGAAAAAATTGCAAAGCCTTTATGCCAACTACAAGGCAGATTGTGTCTGGGGTAGATGCTGACCACGATGCCCAGTTCTGGTACCCCAGTTGCTCAGACCGGAGCATTGGCTGGGGCACCAAACACTGCTGGGGCAGGACCTCTGCGGAGTCCTGGGGGTCGCTGGGAAGCCATCCAAGGTCCCCCTGCCTGCTCAGTCCAGCTGGCTCCTACCTTCCGCCCATTACAGTGTGTGAGGTTTGGCAGAGTTTGGTTCTCTGTGAAACAGTATCCTATGCTATGGGTCAAAGCTCCCCTTACTGCCCATCTGAAGATCTGGCTCCACAAGACCCTTTGCCCTCCAGGAAGCTGTGAGCCACTTCTTGGGCAGTCCATGAAAAGGTTTGAATTTCTGAGCTTGGCTGCAGTGATGTGTAAGTATTTCTTTCTGTATGGGAGGAGGTGACCTTTGAAACTAATTGGGCACACAAAGGACCTAAGCGAAAGAGCGTCATCTGGGCTAAATAATGCATAGAAGGTTTGACATTGGCTCAGGGGGAAATTGAATTAATGTACAGTGATACCATCTCAATGAGCTAATCAAGATAATTGCTGTATTCTTGATTTAAACAAATACATTAATGAGAATTTCCGGATTCTGAAGCAGATAAACAGCAAGTGCTAAGAAACTTTGTAAAGGCTGGTAGCAATTTTTTCAGGTCAAGTGAAAAAGCAGCAACAACAAAGAAGCAAGTAGTTACACAGCATCCTTTGTCTTTGACTTAAGGAGTTGAACAACAAGAAGCCGTTCCCCTGGCAGAGTTTCCAGATCAACTTCCTTTACTGCTGATTATCACTGCCACAGGTTCAACGGAAAGGCAAGTAAGTCTTTAATCCAGTTACTGGACAAGCTGAGCTGCATTGCATTAATTGACAGTGAATGTCAAGCCCTCTGCAGAGGCAGAGAAAGTCTGCGTAATGCTAAAACCCTCAAAGAAGTCCTAGATAGGCCTTTGGGAACAGGCTAATTACTGCAGGGAGCTAAGTTTCACTCTCAAAGGAAAAGGAAACTGCACACCATTATATACTGAACCTTACTCAGCGCTAAACCCAATAAAGCAGGATTGTTACAGCAGGCTTTGGTGTAGGATGTGTGAAAGAAGGAGCTGTAAGTGCTGTGAGCAAGTCTGCCACCGCCTGAAGACAGCACCTGTCTCCTTCCCCTCAGAAATGGAGAGCCAACGTGCCAGCCCAGCCCGAAGCGTGGGAGGACCTGGATTCCCTGGTGTGCTCTGGAGACAGACCCCCAATACTGTGTCAACGTACCCCACCTCCCTCTCTCCAGAGTCACATCAACTCGCCCACGTGTCACAGCTCTTTGCAGCCTTTTGATAAAGACTGAGAAATGCCCTGGTAAGAGCAACAACTGAAGAAGAACCAGAGATGCTGGACATGCACACATGTAGTGTTGCCACCCTTGCAACACCAGTGTTTTTTTATGTTGGGTGTCTGGTTTATGGGCCTCTGCAGACAGTCAGGTAAAGGTAAATCTTCATGGGGCCACTGCTGCAGTGTAAACTTGCCAGCTGAATTTATGTTTAGTCTTAACTTTTTAAACAGTGGTGTCCAGCCTGGCCTAGCCCATAAACAACTATTATGTGCTGTGAGAAACATCAAGCTTTTCCTCAGAGTCAGATTTGATGTCTTTACTTCCTTGGCCATGAGCAAAACAGAAATAAGAGCTTTACCTTTCCCCTCAACCAGGACTGAAAACTACTCAGAGCACCTTCCAGCTGCTCACGATCACAGGGTTTATCTAAATCACTTAAACTTCCACAATGTAAATTTCCTGATGTTCTGATACAGAAACCAATAACCTGAAGGTATTGAATGCTGATTTGGTTTAAACCATCTTCTTTGGCTTCCTGGATATCAAAGAACTTAGATTTCATCCTGCCATGCCTGCACTCATCCCTGCAGTTTGTGTTTGACTCATGCAAATCTGTCTGGTGAGAATCTATCTTAAGAAAGGCAGCCAGAGTCATGATCTAAGATACCAAGAAATGGAGAATATACTGCTTCTCATGGTTGGTCACTCTACCGGTTAGATAATCTCAGCCTTAAAAAAATCATGCCTTCCTCTCAACCTGAATGTGTCTAGCTTTGCTTTCCAGCCCCTTACCCTTCTCAAGCCATTCTCTGCTAAATTAACAGTTCCTCTGTAGGTGATACTTTTGTGCTGACATGCTGTGATCTGGACACTTCCCAGTCTTCTTCATGTTAAGATAAATAGATCAAGTCTTCTTAGTTATCCGGCATAAAGCACCTTCTCCCCACAAATAAATTTTTCTAGTGTTTTTCTGCACAGCCTTCAATTTTCACTGTCCTTCATAAACTGCAAACATCAGAACTGACAGGATTAGTCTCATCAATGCTGTACTGGGATAAAACCAACTTCCTACTACCCACTACAAGTAGAGTGGGATGAGTAAGTATATTTATTTTGTTTGTCCATCCAGGCGACAAGTTAGACAGATTTGGCATAGAATTATGCTGAGGATCACACTTGATGCTTTTCTCACCACAGCCTCCGAGAGTCAATGCTCAGGCAAGTTCTTTAGACATTTGCATGTGTACCCTGGCGTTAGACTGTGTAAGAATGTATCTCATTTAAACAAAACCTACTTTATCAAGCAATCTAAGCATCATCTCACCTTTATTTTTGAACCTCACTTTATCAATTCTGATTTTATATTTTCTCCCAGATTATGCATGCCAAACCTAGGTAGAATCAATCTCTGCCAATTCACCCAAAACAACCCCATTGGGTGATTCCCTATTGCTGATTTTCCTTTGAGAGCTATCACAGAGCAAGTTCTTGAGCTGTTTGATATGTACTTTTCACAGCTTGGAAGAAGAGCAGATGATCTGCTTCCCAAGGCCCTGGTGGACAGGATAGGATAGGATAGGATAGGATAGGATAGGATAGGATAGGATAGGATAGGATAGGATAGGATAGGGATGAAGTGTGACAGTCTCCAAGCAAGGAAGATTTAGACTGAGCATATAAAAAAGCTTTCTAGCAATAAGAAGATAGGTAAATACATTGTTATCACTAGCAATATTTATGAATAACTTAGATGACTTTGATAGGATCCATTTGACCAAACTGTAGACATCTGCAGTGTAAATGTCTGTATCTGAGCTAATCATTCTGGACTACCTTTACAGAGAGAAACTTTCAGAATACGGCTCGTCTCATCTCATTCTAAAGCAGATACCTGACATAACTCATAAGAAACTCACCTTGAAAGTGCCTGTTTCTCTCCATTGCCTATAAAGGGAGGCTGAGGTAACTAATTCAGATATAGACTTTTACCCTGTAGTTCTATAAAGTTGCATCAGAATCTGTCAGGAACAGTTAAATAGAGATAGCTGATCACAGGTTTGGATGAGATATCTCTGAAGACACATTCCCAATTCTATTTTCAGTGATGCTGTGCTATCATATAGTGCTGACTTGCTCTAGTCAAGGTTTCCATAGTCTAACCACTGGAGAATACTGTCTTCCATTTAGCTCTAAAAAGCTTTCTTATGACTCTTCTGAAGTGCATAAAAGGACCAGAATTATGACTTTCACAAATGCTCTATTTTGTTGGATAGCAAGAAATAATGGATCACTGTTATAAATATATCCACAGAGTAAGTTGGATTTTAGTTTCTGTCTCATTTTATCTTCTTTATATTTTCAGTCACACTTTTAAATAAAAGATTATGTTCGAGGTATAAATCTGACCATTATTAGCTGTAATGTTTAGTTTGCTTCACTGTCCATGGCTACATCTGTTTTCAAGCACAGAAACTATTGGGTTCTTTGCAAAAAAGAAAATATCTCCTTGATTTAGCACAATGGTCCTGACAATATAGCGGGCTTCCACTCCTATAGAGAAAAGCACCCTATCTTTCCTCCCTAAAGCCTCCCTCAAGCAAATTCAATGTAAGAGATGGAAGGGCATTAACTTTGATTCACTGTGGAATATTGCTACAGTAATTGCAAGCAGAACATTGATGGAATGCAAATAACCTTTCAAAAGATTCATCACAGAGTTTCCATCAGTTCTTTTCAAGGCAGGAGCTGTAATAGCGAGTATTAAGCAAAGAAATTTGAAACTGGGCCTGGAACATTTTAAAGAAAGAACCAAAGCAACTGCATGTCTAACACATGAATATGTGGGTTTAGCCAGCTTTCCTTTCCTGAGTCTCTTTTTTTTTTTTTTACAGTTTTTTTCTTTGTAATCTTGGGAACTGTCTATTCTAGCCAAATTGGACTCTTACAATGGCTCTATTATTATGGTAGCTGAACAATTCCACGTAACCATTCAAACATATGGGAAATTATGCACTAAAAGGAGCATTTCAAAGAGGCTAGACTTGAAAAATAAAAATAAAACTAAGGAAGAGGGAGGGGAAAAGGCTCTCAACAGAGGGATGAATTTGTAGGCCATCCTTCTAGATGTCCTTCATTCAGTTATCTACCTTTTTCCTTTTTGATATCAGAAGCGTGTTGTCCTCATGGTATTTATAAGCAGGGAATTGCTAACAGTAATACAAAAAAGAAGTACAAATCTTCAAGTCACAGCCATCTCTGGAGTTTTCAATGCATCCTGTCTTCTCCTTGCTCAAAATCTTTTTGGGGCTTGCCTTGAACAGTCCTTAGACTATTTTTACTGCTTAGTGAGGCCAATTACAACAATAGAACCCAAGCAGTCTATTAATTACAGAATTGTTTTCTAAGCAAGCTGTCATTAGTCATTGTCAGTTGTCATTCTACATCAGCCATTTCAAACAAGCTCAAAAAAGACACTGCAGCATAGGAAGTAGGTGAAAAGCTGTGAAAAAGAGGATCTGATGGAACTTTCACACTTTCAAGGCTTTCAAAGCCAAGAAAAATTCTCTGACATGCAACCTAAATCCCCAGTCCCCACTACAGTTAAGGAGAACCAGGTGTCCAAATTACTTAGCTGATTTAGAAAAACTCAGCAGAAACTCAGTCTGACTCTTGACTTGGTAGAGGGAGCTTATTCAAACTCTAATGCACTTAATTCCAGTATTCGGTGTTTCTGTCAGATATAATATTCTCTGTTCTGGCCATTTTATTTGGACAATAGTTCTGTCCAGGGAATTAAATTCTGTCAACCTTGCATGGTTCAGAGAACACAGAATGAAGTCAGCAGCACAATATTCATAATATACTTACTCATAAAACGTTGTCCAACCATTTTCATTGCTTTTAGTGGCAAGGAGACCGGAGTTGCCGTGGTACGTCATCATGGCCACTTCATGCCCCTGTGTTGTTACACTCTTGAGTGCGCTGTTCGTACCAATTGTCACCCAGTAGACTTGGCCATCAGGCACCACCAGCCAGAGGGGCATCCCCGTGGAATCTCTTCGGATATTGACTAAGTTGCCATTATTGTCAGTGATCAGGGTTATATCTCCATCTCCGGAATAAGTAAAATTGTAAAGATAATCACCAGTGGTAAGGCTCTGAGTATAAAGGTGCTTACCACTGGTGTCAAACAAGTAGAGTTCCTGGTCTATGGGTGAGGATAATTCATATAGATTTTGAGTGTTGAGGAATGGTTTGTTTTTCCGAATAAAGCGGATTCGGATATTTCCAAGATCAGCAACATACAGCTCCCCATCTGCACACACCGCAAGGGAGGACGGCGCGTTGAGTTTGGCATCCTTGGCATAGCCATCATCCCCTGAGAAGCAGTCACAGTTAGCATCGTTCTTGCAGTCACAGCTGCTTGGTGCACCGGCAACGAGAGAAATCTCTCCATTGGTGGTGACCTGCCTGATGCGGTTGATCTTCTTCTCATCAGTCTCAGCAATATACAGGACCCCGTTATGTGAGACGGCCAGGGCGGTAGCAGACTCCAGCGTGGCATGGATTGCCACCTTGCTAAGGAGAAAGTGATCCATGCCTGGCACCTGGCAATGCATGGGCCTCCCCGCCACGATGCGCACTTGGTGGTTCTCAGATATCTGTAACACAACGTTATTGTCGAGGACGTAGAGCGAATTATCCATCGGATTGACTGCCAGATCTGTGGGCCATTCTAGACGAACCTTAATGGTAAAACAACACAAGGAAATTATTATAGCAAAACCTTTTTTTCATTGCATGATTGGTATAAATCAATCGCAGTGAGGATGTTTCAACATGGATTAAAGGGAGAAAGGGTAAAAGAAACACAAGTAAATATTACTGCTTGGTATGGTGGCCATAGAGGACACAACCCTGGTGTGAGTGAGGGGGCTTAGCTGCTGGTCACATGAAGTAGACACATGTGAAGACCCACGCTCTGCACAGCAGCAGTGGTGGGAGCAGGGTGATGGGCAGAGGCAGACCCTCTTCAGCTCTTGCTCTAGACCATGGCTTCTCTCTGCTTCTCTACTTTGGTGTGAGGTGTCAGGGGCTGTGGGAAAGGGCATCAGTGCCCAGGGAATGCAGGAGTAAACAGGAAGATCCAGAGATTCTGCTTGCCAAACAATCCTATACTTTTTGAATTGATGGAGCCCGGACCTGATAGCAGAGACCTGGGACTGGGAATTTTATTGTGTGAAGTGCTATGAAACCAGTCAAACAATGATCCTTTTAGTAAAGGATTTTCCAGACAAGTGGCTGAGCTCCTCTGGGTAAATGACAAGGAGGGATAGACACAAAACTGGCAGCTGTGTCAGCATGTGTGTATGTCTAAGCTATATCCACCAATTTTCTGCCTGATGCTGCAAAAATGCAAAATAGCAATTCACAAGAAATTCAGGCAATTTCAATCCGTGGAATAAAATACTTGGGTCTTTAGAGTGGTTTTCACTTTTTTTTTAGCATAACGGAAGAATGGGTTCAAGGAATAGTGACACATCACAGTTCTAGACTCATAATCCATATACACAAATAAACTGAAAAAGTGACTGGTAACACCACAAGTGAGCAAGCACTACAAGGTCTATATTTCTAGCTCTACTTCTGCAAGTCCTTTCAAGTGAGCTTACTCTTTTAGCTGCCAAATCTAAGAAACTTGCCAAATAATTTTTTTTTTTTATTAAGAGTTGTCAGGTGTGCATTTTTTAAAATTATTTTATTTCACTTCAGGTTTATATAGGAAAAAAAAAGTCAACATTGTGCTGATGGGAACCAATTAATGCTTAAATGTTTTCCAAATGGTGCATCTTCCCCATAGTAGTGGTGTAAAGGGTGATTGGAAACGAACAACTGTGAAAAATGCTCTTGGGCACCTCCAGCCAGGTTTTTAAATAGATTTTCAACTAGTTAGAAAGAATAGCTGTTCTGGTTGTATGATCCCTTTCAGTCAGCCAAGCAACTCTAAGTCAGAGCAGATGGACTTGATATCTAGCGGTTAACTGAGAAGCTGGTCACTTTGTGCCATCCTCCCTGCACCCGTGTGTTTTTTCTCTGTACCCAACAGCATGATGTGCTGCCATGCAGAGCTCTGGGATCTGGGCACACTCAAGGCTGTGCAGTTCCAGGATCTCCCCATTTCTTTGTTTCAAACCTTGCTCTCCCATCATCCATCTCAGTTGCTGCTTTTTCTCATTCATTTGAGGTGACCAAGTTTGGGGTGGTATTTTGCACCTGTAAGGTGGCAACCTTATTGGAAGGAAGAGGAGTACATGCCAGCTGGCTCAAGTCCAGCAAACAATCTCTCCCTGTGATTTTATTTAAAACCAAGAACAAGAAGAGACCAGGTAAGAACTAGAAGCACACAGGGGATTCCTATTTCTAAAGCCTGTAGTTGAACGTCTCTGCCACAGCCCTGCTTTACTTTTGGTGCTTCTATTCATGTTTAAATCCTTTTTCACATTTTTTTTTTTCTTTTAAAGAGAATCAGATGCAACATATTTAGTTCATTGTGCCTTCTAATGACTGGGCTTGTGAAGCTCATTTTCATGGCTAAGCAGTGTGCTGAGCTCTGTCTACTCTGGTTCTCTCTCTTTTTGTAAAATCTCCTTCCTTTTCTCAGCTCCTGGCCTATTTTAACCCTTCCTGTAGTAAAACATTATAGCCTGTGGTTTCCTCTTTAATAATGCATGCCTCCATCCCTTCCAGTGGTCTTTAAGCTCTGCAGCCTTGAGTTAGCATCAAGAGCGGAGTTTATTCTGAACTGACAAGGGAATTTTCAATTTCTTAAAAAGCATTCCTTGTCAACATTGGCAGCTAAATATTTCATGTCCTCATGTCCCAGGGAGCCTCAGGGACCTGACAGAAAAGACCCTTCTAGCCACTGTAAATGATGAAAAGCTACTTCCCAAGCTGGGTTTTCTTTGCTTGGTTTGGGTTTTTTTTGTTGTGGTTTTTTTGTTTTTGTTTTTGGGGTTTTTTTTTGTATTTTTAAATTAAAGCTGTCTTTGGTGTTTCTGTCCAAACCAGTACTGGTTAATCTGTCCATCACAGTACAGGTTAATCTAAAAATGGCTCCTGTCATTTTATGAAGGGAAAGAGTCTTCAATTGATACTTTTTAGCTCATTTCAGAAGTGTTTAAATATGACTTCGGTATACATACAAGCCACATAACCTGTGAGAAAATGATTTTTAAAGCCTGAATCCACAACGGTCTTGTGGTAACCGCCTCTGAAATTCAGATAAAGAAAAAACAGCCTGTAAGATGAGAAACATACTACAAGATGGCCTTTAACCAGCAAAATTTGCTTCTACAGAAGGCATGAGAGCTTTTAAACTCATAATTTCAGCTTGTTCATAAATTGAAGACAGTGGGAACCAGTTGCAAAGAAGCAAGAATAATCTTTTCAAATTAGAGTGAAAAACAAGAAGAACAGATTCCATATGGGAGCACGGAAATTATCTAGGTAGTTACAAAAAGGAAACCCCATTGACATCTATTGTGGCTGAATAACAGTACTTAGCCCTCCAGCTATGATCTATATTTTCATAGGAGAGGGCAACATTCCTGTAGCCAGGCAAACAACAAGTGGCACAAAGGTTTCAAAGGACACTATCTCTAAACTGGCACAATTTGACAGGTTGGCCAGTGCCCCACAAAATTGAGTGCTGAGCTGTAACAGATTTCTCTTCTGCACCATCCAGAAGTAAGGCAATCATCAAACTGAGATTTCTTTTTCTCCCCCACTTTTTTTTTTTGTCTCTCCACCTTTAGGCAGCAGGACTTAAAAGCCCAGCATGATGGTAGCTGCAACCAATTTGCAATCTGATGCAATTCAAGATTCTTGTTTTCCTGCTGTTGCTAATTTTGGCACCACAGCCTCCAATCAGTATTTCCTAGATGTTAATTTGATTCAGGTCTAAAACTGCGCTGGGCCAAATTAGGATGGGGGAAGCAAAGAGAAAAACCCATGGTTAGCTAAGTTCTTATAACAGAGCATGGCATATAGCCCTACTAAAATGAGTAAGGCTGACTGGTCTTTTTAGTTTAAAGCAACTAGTTTCTTGAGAAATGAGCCAAATGAAACCTGGCTTCCTAGGCATCTGTGTCTCCCAGCTGATTGAGAGTTCTGAAAGAAGTCTCTTCTGTGGCTGGGACATCTCTAAAATCTCTCTCCCCATAGATCTCCGAGTTAGGTCCATTACGTCTTTCCTTCAGTTTTTTTTCTTCTGGCTCTTTCTTTTTGACCCAGTCATTTTCATACCACAAAATACAGACATGTAATTTTCCTTAAGCCTTTACCTCTTCGTCAAACCCGGGGTGGCACACAGACATGCAGATAGGCTGAAGGCATAGGCTTCTATTCTGTAAAAGCCCAACCAAAACATTGTCTTACCTGAGAAATGTCCATGACAGAATCACAGCTGAGAGGGCGAGCAGATGTCAAGTCATTGGAACCCAACACTGTTGAGATGATTCCATTCTGATCAATCCGCCTGATCATAGTGCCATCTACAAAGTAAATCAGCCCAAACTTGTCCACGGTGATGCCTGAGGAGGAAAAAAGCAAGACAGTCAGAAAATAATGGCAAACTGACAATGATGAGATTAATAGAAGACAGTGTCTGGTTTGACACTCATGAAAGAGTAAGACTGCTGGTTTGGTTGGGAGCAATATATTTTACGGCATTCAATATGAGAGTTGGATATGTGGGAGTCCTGGTTATCAGGAGCTTTGACCTGGCACCATTCCACAGAAAGCACTTCTAACTGGCATATTTTATTGGGTTTGCGTGGCAAGGTTTTGGTAGCAGGGAGGCTACAGGGGTGGCTTCTGTGAGAAGCTGCTAGAGGCTTCCCCCGTGTCTGACAGAGCCAATGCCAGCCGGCTCCAAGATGGACCCACCGTTTGCCAAGACCAAGACCATCAGTGACGGTGGTAGCGCTTCTGGGATAACGTATTTAAGAAGGCGGAAAAAAACCACTCAGCAGCAGCCAGAAATGAGGAGTGAGAATGTGTGAGAGAAACAACTCTGCAGCCACCAAGGTCAGTGAAGAAGGAGGGGCAGGAGGTGCTCCAGGAGCCAGAGCAGAGGTTCCCCTGCAGCCCGTGGTGCAGCCCATGGTGAGGCAGCTGTGTCCTGCACCCATGGAGGTCCATGGGGGAGCAGAGACCCACCTGCAGCCTGGGGAGGACCCCACGCTGGAGCAGGTGGGTACCCGAAGGAGTCTGTGACCCTGTGGGAAGCCCAGGCTGGAGCAGGTTTGCTGGCAGGACTTGTGACCCCGTGCGGGACTCACACTGAAGCAGCCTGTTCCTGAAGGACTGCACCCCATGGGAGGGACCCACGCTGGAGCAGTTCATGAAGAGCTGCCTCCCGTGGGAAGGACTCACATTGGAGAAGTTCATGATGGACTGCCTCCCGTGGGAGGGACCCCACGCTGGAGCAGGGAAAGAGTGTGAGGAATCCTCCCCCTGAGGAGGAAGGAGCGACAGAGACGGTGTGTAATGAACTGACCACAACCCCCATTCCCACCCCCCTGCGCTGCTGGCAGGGAGAAGGTAGAGAAAATTGGGAGTAGAGTTAAGCCCAAGAAGAAGGGATGGGGGAAAGGTGGTTTTTAAGATTTGTTTTTATTTCTCATTATCGTACTCTGATTTGATTGATAATAAATTAAATTATTTTTTTCCCCAAGTCCAGCTTGTTTTGGCTGTGATGGTAATTGCTGTGTGATCTCTCCCTGTCCTTATCTCGACCCATGAGCCTTTCGTTATATATTCTCTCCCCTGCCCAGCTGAGGAGGGGAGTGATAGGCTGGCTTTGGTGGGCACCTGGCATCCAGCCAGGGTCAACCCACCACACACATGATGCAATTTAGAAACTCCCGTTTGCTTCTGGAAAAGGGCATGACATTCGGTGGACTGCTGAAAGGGAAAGGTTTTCTAATATCACGTTTTGCATGTTCAGAAACATGGTGTTATTGCTCATGGTATGAATATGAAGCCATGCACATGAAAATGTTACACTGATGAATCTTTCAGAAATGGTGGTGAAAAAGGCTGCAAAAGATCCACCAGATCAATCAAATTCCTGGTGGATAAATGTGGAAGGGCTTTTCCTAGGATTAATCCTACTAATCTAGAGTATTTCACCTGTTTCTGAACTCTGCTAGCTGATTTATTTCATCATGCAAACCTCCTTTGTAGACATACTCCTGTCAGTGAATTTGAGGTCTGCCGACAACAGTTACAGACTGCTGATTCTCGTTTCCTCACCTGCAGATGTGTGCCGTTTTACTTCCCCCTAAGCATCATTTCTCAAGTATTTGTTATGTTAGCACAACCTCCTTTAATCCTCTTTATCCCAAGTTAGCTATACTCTGCATCTTCCATCAGAGGATTTCATGGTACTTTACACTTACTAATTAGACCTCATAGCAGACTGTGAGTGTGATCATCCTAATTTTACATATCGGGAAAATAACAGATAAAGCAATTTTCACAAGGTCACAGAGAAAGTCCATGACTAAGGCAGGAATAAGAAGTTAAGGGCCCCATTCACCTCTCTTTTATGCTAGTATAAATTAAAAATAACTCCACAGATACTAATAGAGTCATCCATCTCATCTACCCTACGGTGGCAGAATGCCGCTCAGCATAATATTTGAGTGTCTTAAAGACACTAAAAGAATGTAAAGAAACAGTAAAAGAATGTAGAAGCCTGTAACACCTTTTTTTTTTATGCAAGCGAAAATTCTGCTTGGAATATATGAATATTAGGATCTTCCTGTTCGGTTTCTTTTGCTAGCAGGGTAGCAATCACTTGGCAAAAAGCAGAAATCTGCATTGTGCATCCAAGCAAGTATCTGGAGCTTTTCCAATCATTTGAGAGAAATACCTACTTCTAGAGTGTGATCATATCACCCTAAAGCAGCTATCTGTAAGAGATTATATGAATCCTTCTAGAAACACCTTTTCCTCCCCATTGACTATAGGAGACTACAGGAAATATCTCCAAAGGAAACATTTGTACTGCAGACAGATAAAGTCGGTGAGATGAATCCTCACTATCGTGTTTTTTTGGCTGTCATCATGGTGACAGAAATGATGGAAAATCTGTTTCAGATAGAAAGCTTTGAGAATGTTTCTGAGAAGAAATCAGATCTTGTGTTTCTCCAAAATGCTGTTTTACAGCCAGATCCCCTTGTTTGAAACATTTACCCTCAGTCTTCATCCACTGTGAGCTATGCTGTGAAGTACAGATGCAGCAGTTCTCAGATCAAAAATTTTAGACTTTCATGTGGCAGGGACTAATCCCCTGATTGCTCTGGCAATTAAAATCATGGCCTTCAGCCAGCACTGTAACTATTGCATAGGTTGGAAGCCACAAAGGTGGATGATACGTGGAAAAATCATATCATATGTGGTCATACAGAACTCCACAGAAGATAATCTAGCCTGGAAGGAATGGCAAGAAAGGGACAAGGACTAAGTCATTGTTGAACAGAAAGAACAAACTCCGTTCAGCTGAGGTAAAGGAAGGGATTCAGACACGGTTGCAACCTGTTGATTCAAAGTCAGTTATGAGTCAGGGAACTGATGTGTCAGATCACTGAGTTGAATGGGAGCTGTGTATTTTTTCGGGGAGGTGAAAACAGCATTTTCCTTAATTCTTCGCAGCATCTTCTTGTCTGAAGGGCATCATTTTGACCTGGATTGGGTATTTGACCATCAGAGCAGTGAGGTTTCAGAATAGCCTCTAGGGGAGTAAGGAAAAAAAATGACTTGCTGCTTTTAAGATGAAGTTCATTAATTTTGGAGGGGATTATATGACAGGATTGCTGAGATAACGGATGACAGGAATAAATGACCCAAAAGATTGCTTCTAGTCCTACATTCCAATCCCTGTGTTTAATTCATGCCAAGATAGGACTGATCTTTGCAGGATCATGAAACAAGAACCTCGAAGAGGAGCAGCAGGTACCTGTTGCACATCTTAACACTATGGGAGAAGCCACAGCAGTGGTGGCCATTCATTCTCGCTCTACAATATAAACACATCAGTTGTACCTTAGCACTTTGTCAAAAGCTTGCAGAGGGATCTGGCCGTATAAGCATCGATATCTCACTGGCATCCATGGCTTTTGGGAAGTTGTCTCTACCTGCTGTGAGATCTGTCAGCATTGTGCCCCATTTGGTGCCCTGTTCAATGAGTCCCCCAGGGTACTGGCACATGTCACCTGTCACCGGCATCTGCCGTTGAAAGTTACTGCTCCTCTAATTATTTTGCCCACCGAATGGCAAGTTCTTGAATATTTGTTGGTGTTTGCTTGACAATCAGGTTGTCTTTAAGCTCTTTAAGCAATACAGTAGATGTGCTTTTTTGGAAGAGGCACGTTAGAACGTTTAGTTGATCTTAATTGGCTTTTGTCAAACACAAGACGCTCTTATCCATTCCTAGGCTCACAATGAGTATTTTTCAGGGCACCTGTCCATTACTCTGTGTGACAGGCCAAAAGCCAGTGAAGGGTGGCAGGCTGGATAATGTGATTTTAAATGAGGCAGAATTTTCTCTCTTAGCTAGTTCCATATGTATTGGATTGGACTTATCAGCAGTGTATGCTGACAGTCGCTCACGGTGTTCAATGCTGAGGTCTGATGGCTGGTCTGATTAACCAGTTACAGTAATAATAACCTGTATGTACTTTGGCTCTCAAGCCAGCTCTGATCAGTTGATAGAGCACAACTTTATTTTGCATTCCAGCTTAGACAAAAAGCTTGCACACCCGAGTAAGTTAAAGTGGGATAGCAAAGTTACCACTTATCATGCTGCTCCAGGGCAATGGCATGTGCATGTGTTCTTATCACAGAGCACTTTTCTGCTTATCCCTCTTTCACGGAGGCTAAGCAATCTCAATTGCCTTGCATTTCCTATGATGTTCTGCAGGGTAACAGAGTTTTCAGTCTGTCAAAGCCCTAAATTCCCATTTGCACATGCTCCTTACACGGCAACTGCTCCAATCCCTTCCTGACTTTAGCTGATTTTCTTAGAATCAAATCTAATTATGGAGAGGAGCCCTGCTCTCCCACAGACAAGTCTCTTTGGATGGATGACTTCTGCAGAGAGGGAAAGAAGCATCTCACAGTTTCTTTGCAGCAGATTGTAGAGGTTAGATTGGACCTTTCTGTATTTCCTTTCCGATAATGGCACACTTCCAGTGCTGGGAGCTGGCTCCTGCAAATGGGCACAGAGATGGGTAATTCACATGTTACGCATGTAAAGCCAAAGGCCTTGGCTTGCTTTGGCAGAAGACTCCTCTCATGTTTCCATAGGAACATAAGGGAATTAAAGATTTTTCAGCATACAGCTTGAAGTTCAATCTCACAGTTAGTGAGAGAAAACATCTGCTGCCACTACCCAGGTAGCGTTGCAGATCCAAACTTTAAGCTCTGAGATATGAAATACATACGTTATGAAATCATGCTGGCTCCTCTTGGATAGTTGGAGATCCCATAAGAAACAAGGGCTTGTAGCACCACGTGCATCACACCAGTGAGTTGTGCTGATAGAAAAGTTGTGATGCGATGACATTTGCTTGAAATGTCAGGACCTTGTAGCGTGAGGAGGTGACACCACGTTACGCTGCAAATAGCTACTGGGACACGGTGGGTTTGTTCTAGAAGATGAACCGCTAAAAGTGATTGCATTGCACATGTAGGTCTACTTAGGAAAAAAAAAAAAAGGAGGGAAAAAACTCTTTTAAGTAAAAAAGTAGGTGCTAAAGGAATCCAAATTTGGAGCTTTTTTGTCTGGCTGGATGCTGAATGACTGAGTGATAAAATGGCAGATGAAAATCAATGTCAATAAGTACAGAGGAATTCACAGGGGAAGGAGTAAGCCTAACTACCCATATGCAATGACAAGCTGTAAAATAGCTCACAGGAAAAAGATTTCAGAATTCCTGTGAAAAGTTTTCTGCAGAGATCAGCTTTGTGCTCGGCAGTGGTCAAGGAGGAGGTTAGAAGACAGGAATGATTAGAAAAGGCACAGAGAGAACAGAAAACAATGATCTGGCCTCAAAAAGACCACACTTTTTCATGATATGGCTAAAAAAAATTGTGAAATTATTAGCACAGAATGTCTGGGAAAAAAAAACCCCAAGTGTTCAGGGAGGTTTCTTGACAAATTGATGGTGGCATGTAAGCACAGATCCAGGTGCAACCTCTTCAGAAAGTTCCCTGAATGTCTATGACTAGAATCTGGAGTGTTAGCAGGGAAAGGCCACTCTGTCATTGCCCTTCTCCCTATGTGTCTTTTCTGGCTACAGTAAGAGACAAGATATCTCGTTCAGTCAGCCTCTGGTCTTCCCTGGAACAGCCCCTACATTATTATTTGACAATAAAAATGTTAACAGATTGTGGAGGGTTGAGTTTCTTCTTTTAATTCTGTCGAACTCATGAACATTTAGTGAACAACTGAGATTTTGTTTACACATTCAGCAGGACACAGTGAAGGAAGCAATCTGTCCCCAAATTAATTACTTCATTTTGCATTGTTTTTGTGGTGCTAAATGAATGAGATGCCCCCCCGTCCCCTGTCCCCCCCATCCCTTCTGAAACCTTCTTCCTATTGTGTCAGACTTGTCACTGCAATCTCTCTTAATTGCAGGCTCCTTGGTAATTTCTCTGCCACAACATTTTCCCGAGGAGAACCACTGGTGAGTACTCAGATGAAAACAAATGCTCTGACAAGCTGGAGTTTTAATTTTTCTTTAGATTGCTTGTAGAAGAGGATCATTATTAGCAGATGATAATTAGAAAGTGGTAACACTTTAATTTGCAAGGATATATTGAAATTCATTAGCATCTGAAAGCTTTGCTGTGCTCTGTGGCAAATGAATTGGAAGCATCAGACTGGTTCCTAATAGCTATGATAAATACCCTGACCAAACAATTGCCACCAGTACTGCATCTGTTGATCTACCTGTCCTGTATTTGTACAGCCTACCTTTATCAGAGAAGCCAAAGACAGGGGAAGGGCGAAATTCCTGGGGTAGGTTTTATCCCTCCTGTCTTGTCTAAGCGGATCATCTAAAGGGAGTTCTCTCTCCTTCAATAGAGAGACAAGAACCTTTATCCAGAAGGTACTTCAGAGAAACAGGACAAGGTATAACAGTTTTGATCTGAAAGAGGGTAGGTTTAGATTGGATATAAGGAGGTATTTTTTTGTGACAGGAGTGGTGAGACACTGGCACAGGTTGCCCAGGGAAGCTGTGGCTGCCCCCTCCCTGGAAGGGTTCAAGGCCAGGTTGGACGGGGCTTTGGGCAACCTGGGCTAGTGGAAGGTGTCCCTGCCTGTGGCAGGGGGGTGGAACTAGATGGTCTTTGAAGGTCCCTTCCAACCCAAACCATTCTGTGATTCTATGATTTTATGAAATTATCCCCTCTGAACTCATGGGAGGTGAGGTGGGAACTGGAAGAAGTGATCAAAACTGTGGGGAAAAGGCTGCTGCTCAGGAAGTGGAGAACCACACTGACTGGTGTTATCTGGGGTGGGGACTTCATCCTTCAGGCTATCATCTCCAGGAGGAGATCAGCACTCCCAGAACATGTTTCATCCTACCTTGGACATGTGCACTGGCATAGAACAAACCACCTTCAGGGTACTAGTTTCTTTCCACTGAGAAGAGAGCCAAAAAATCTACTTAGAGCAGATGCTTGACTAGTCCAAGAGGCTAAAGGTAGATGCAAAAATATATGCTATCACCTCTGACTGACTCTCCATCTTTATGAACTGCTGTTTTTCATCTGGCAGGAGTGTATTCCCTTGTGTTTTCCAGTAAGTTGCAAATATCAACTAATTAAAACATCATGAAAGTGCAGACAAGGCCTTGTTTCCTTACAATTTTTGAACAGCAAATTGTTCCCTAAAATACACAAAGGATTTGCATGAAGGAATTACCTTCAGTCAAAAAAAAAAAAAGCTTTGGCCTTAAAAAGTAGAGCCCCACGAAGAATGGTGATTCTTGAAGAACTGACCTTTCTAAGCCCTTCCCTGGCTCTATAGCTACAGAATCGTTTTCTAATTTCCTCTGACCATACACTTATGAGTCTTTATTCCCCTGCCAAGACAGGGAAGCAGAGGGTAACCTGAAGACTACTGGTTACTTGTACAAGAAATCATCTTTATTTTGAACTATTATGAAATACAGTCACATGAAGGAAGAGCATTTGCTGGATTTTTCTGCTAGGATCAACCTCTGTGAAGGTATAAACAATGCTGACATTACATTGTCAGTGTGAGTTTTCCCTGTTAATCATTTATTGAGGTGAATGGGAAGTAAGTCACACCTGCCAAAGCTATTGCCTCAGCAGACTTTGCAAACTCGGGCTAGAACCAGATCAGGGAACACTGTTTACAAACTTTTCACTGGCAGTGTGGGCTTTTTGGATTATTATTTTCTTGTTGCCATTTTGCTTCGTGTCATTTCCTCTTTCACCCTCAATTTACTTCTATTTTGTGAAATTTCAGAGCTGTGAGGAATGAATGCATGCATTTTGTCGTTATATGATTGAGGTGGAAGAACAGCCTCCTGAGAGCTTGAATTGCCAACAAGAAGGATTTCAGTGCTGAAAGCTTTGAACTCCAGAGCTCTGTTTCCCATAGCAAAGCAGAAACATAAGTCATCTAAACCTTGCAACATCCACCCATGTAGGGAAATGAATAATATTCCTCTTATCTTGTACAAGGGAGAATGGATGTCCAACAAAAGTTGTGGAGGTTTTTTTGCACTGGTTGAACATCAAAGTGGTGCAGAAAATTGGATTACAGATTTCTGGATTCCCTGATCTCATGACTCATCTGTTGGACTGCCTGAATCTCTCTGCCCAAGTCACTTAATTTTCTTTTCATTCAGCCCTCTCATTTCAGTGAGACAATTTCTACGCTGCAACCAGACCACAGGTAGCTGTTCCCTTTCTCTACCTGTGCCTCTGGCAATACTTTATCCCAATATAATGGTCACCTCATGGGACTCTGGAGTGCTTGGAAACCATGCTGGGCCCTTTGAAAATTACGAGGGCGGCAGTTTGGCTTTCAGTGTTTTTTGGCAAAAAACAGGTCCCCCAAAGTATATTTTTCTGTGTCCTGCCAGGAAACAACTAGCCAGCATGTAACAAAAAAAAAATCACAAGAGCTGACACAAAAGGTCACTAAATCAGTTTGGGTTTCTTGGATTCAGTAACAATAATGTCATCTCTATGTCAAGAAAAATAACTTCCTGAGAAGTCTAGCCAAGAAGAGAAACAACAGCTCAGCTGTCTTCATCTTGCCTGCTCTTTGTGAAATAACTTGTTAAAGGAACCCCAGGTTTGGCTGAGGGGTTGCTTTGCAAAGATGTTGGGATAGGCTTGGAAATTGCCGTGGTGAGGAAGAAGGGAACTACCATTCCCAGATTGAAGGAAAAAGGGAACCTGCAGCACATTGATATTGAAGCCAAGAAGTTATAAATAACTCCTCGCAATCCTAACAACTGGGCAAGAATGATTAACAGTGAAAACTCACACTGACAATGTAATGTTAGCATTGTCACATTTCTAAAAGCATTCCTGCATGGGCTTCCTTCTTGCCCCTCTTCAAAAACACTGCAGAAGTTGTGTATACCAACAGTATCTTCCACCTCATCTCTATACCCTCCGTGTGTTTTTTTCTGAGGAGCTGTGGACAGCTGGGAGGAGCGACATCCTCCATATGCAGAGCTTGTTACCTTGAGACTGCCAGACTGAAGTCTTGGCTACACACGGGACTGCATATGTTTGGCTAAACCTGTTTTGAACAATTTAGTTCACAGTCATGAAGGCTGTGTGATGCTTTTATTCTGATTTGACTGCTTTCATCACATTTAAGTAAGCTAATCAGGAACCAGGTGAAGTCACACTGAATGAGACCATTCCCATATCAAAATTAGTATCCACCTCCCATAGGATTTAAGCTGGATGCCATGATATATAATCTATAAACCTCAGCTTATGTATCTCTGGGCTGTATGCTGGTTTTGTTGCTATTTTATATATATAGCAATACTTATAGAGCTTTTTATTTTTTTAATGCCAAGAAAGCCTCAGTAAAGTGAACATAAGTGAATCCAGTCCAGGCTGGAAAGGACCCAAGTTATTTGGTATGGAGGAGTAGTGGCTAAGTGGGTATAAAATTGATGGGTGGATTTATTCTATTACCCTTTGGACATGTACCCATCACTAGACCCCTCTGGTCTGGCACTCCTCCCAGTCTCCTCAACAAGAAGAACTGGCTGAGGGTGAGACACACCCCCTTATTTCCAGAAGCAAGCCTTTAGGATGTGTTTGTGGGTTGACTGGGGAAGGCTTGCAAAATCCAAGGGCATTTTCTGAATTGGAGAGGAGACCAATCTCCAGCGTGACTGAACAAGCCCCTTTCAAAAAGACCCCTTTAAAAAACCCTGTGGAGAAGAAGCAGTCTCACCCCTGGGATTTGTAAGGGTAGCATCAGTGCCTTTGCCTCCATCTCCGCAGCGGGTATCATCGAACGGGAGGCACTGATCCCCAGTTCCAGCCAAGACCTCTGAATTCTTCACGATGTCTTTCACTGATGTGGTTGACTTGATTTTATAGATACGTCGGCTGTTGGTGTCGGATAGGTAGATGGAGCCGGTGATTGGATCTGTGGTCAAGTAATACTTATGAGCTGGGCTGTGGCTGAAAAACAAGGGTATGACATTATTATTTTTTTGGATGATTTGTTTTCTTAAGTCAACAGGCAATGCAAGCACTGTAGAGAATAAAAATGCACAGGGCAGACAGACTGGGAAAGTGAAGCAGTGCTGTATTTGACAATGTTAGTACACGGTGTGTTACAGCACAGGATCCTGAGCTATATCTGTTACCAGTCGCTGTGCCTGGGTGCTCTCTTGCATGGAGAGCAGCTACCCAAGGAAAGGACTTGCTGGCCTGAGCCAAAATCATGCCAGGAACTACTACAGACTGAGTCCCAGGGCCTGAGTTTGCTTAATTTACTTGATATAGACATAGTCCTGAAACTGGTGTTAGTGCAGTGCCAGAAAGTGAAGGGAAAGCATAGTACGCTAGGGGCAGAAAACAAAGCACAAAAAAAAAAAAAAAATCTGCCCTCCCAAGAAAGACCTCAATACAAAACCCAAAAGCAGAGTCCCAAGTATAAATCACTTGAAGATACACTCTTCAAGATCACTGCATCAAGGCTTATCTGGTGCTATTGCTGACTCCACCAAAGACTCTTAGAATCCTGTTCTGTCCTTGTGGAGATTAGGGGAAGTCCTGCCACTGAATTCAGCTGGACCTCAATGAATAGAGAAACAAAATGATCCTTGGAGTGACATGTTTTGCCCTAAGTAAAACATGAACTAGGTGGAGGGCTGAGGAACCTGAACATCAGTCCCCTCTTAAAAACCCCATTCACTCACTGCTTCTTTAAAACAAGAAAAGGTGGCTGAGTGAGCAGACAGAAAGATAATGTTTTTAGCTCCATGACTGCACCACTAAATGAGCCCAAGACTGAAGAAATTAATAAATTAGCATCCACTTTATGGAAAGCATTCAAAGGGACTGGCCAGAAAAAACAACTGGATGAGTTTTAAAAAATTGTCTTTCAAGGATTCTATCTATAGTTTAAAATAGATACTAAACTTATTAACTTTTTTAAAAATTAAAATAAAGTGTTTACTACTAGTGTGTATTGAGCTGCATCTGTTCTAATCCTGAATCCAACAGATTAAACTGTAACACCTGTCGCCTGAATACAGGTCTTCTTCCTTCTAAGAAAGGCTAAGTAGTAATTAGAACAAGTATGAAAAAGTCTCTGCTTCTCTCCAGAACACCTTCAAGCTGTCCAAACTCATCAGGTCCAAGAATTCATAATAAACGTATAGGCCATAGTTCACAATTTTGCACTTAGTGGAACTGTTCCAGGAGAAGCTGGTTAGAAACCTGAGTGTCGATCACAGTTGACTCTATGCCTCATAATAAGAAATTTCCTCTCTCCTTCAACCTTTATGTTAGGGAAATCAACCCTTCTTCAGACACATAAAAACTACTGAATTACTCTCTGCTTTAAAAAGCTGTAAGTTGATTCTTCATTCAAATTACTTAATACTTTGGGAAAAAAAAAAAAAAAGCCCTTCTGATTTATTCTGGAATATCCCTTGTGATTTATCCTATTAAAGTCTGAACAGATTTCATCTCCACAAATGACACTGATTCTTGCTAAATAAAATGCTCTGACCTTCAAGACAGCTCCAGCCTGACAGTTCGGTCTACATCTGTATTCCTTTCCAATGACAGCAGGCTGGTAGGGTATTATTTCATTTACCTGCATGTCACTCACACTAAGCAAGTGGCTTCAACCCTGGTGGAAGAAGTTCCCTGTGGGAATCCATCATCCATTTTGATCAGGACCTTGCATTTTCTGCTGACTGTCCTAACAAAGCCCAGCTGAATGTCAGTCAGCTTTTGAGTGTTCATAATCTCTATTTTGCATGAGAGGTGGACAAGAGGAGGACATTTTTAGTGGCACTTTGCAATTCTTTAGCATCTTCGCCTGGAAAGCACAGATAGCTTTCACTGAGTCTTACAGCAGGCCATTTGCAGATGGGCAAAGGCAAATGTCTTTCCCAAAGGTGGAGAAAAACGGTAGCAGAACTGGAGGTTTCTGCTCCCCTCTCTCAGCACTATCACTGTAATTTATTTTTGGATTTCATACCCTCACTCTGGTGGATTTTATTATTGATTACAACCTTGTTTGGAAGACAGAGATCTTAAAACTATTTTCTAATTCCAGCTCCTGTGTAGAATGGACACTGAAATGCTGGTTACTTTTAACCATGGATCAGAGAACCAGGTAAAAGCAAAACATGCATCCAGCAGAAAAGCTGAATGGTACTTCCCCCCTAAATTTACTAAGTAAAAACCTGTCATATAATACTTTGAGTAGCTGCTGGTAGCCCAAGTTTAGTTTTATTAATGAGGTCCTGAATACAGACGCTGCAAAAAAGTAGGGGTGAGTCCAAAGTTCATAATCATTAAAAAATTAGCTCTGACTGGTTAAACTTTTAATCCTCTGCATAGCTGGATGCTGTAGAGGCATACACACCTTTACTAGGAAATGTGCTTTGGAAGAGGTAGAGGTAGAAACTTATGTTGGTTAAACTACCCAGGGGACGGTAATAATCTTGGGTCACTTAAAATCTTTTGTCACTTGGGTCTGGATTTCACCTGGTGAGATGATAGTGAAATTCCTAAGACATACAATTATCTTTCTAAATCTAATGCTATTAATGGTATGGGCACCCCAACACAAACTATCTTTCCTGCTGCATGGCTCTGTGTGAGTGATAGAAGTGCTATTTCATTTTTATTGGCTAGACTTATTTTTGCAAGCATGGCTTATCATGGTCTCCTACACCCCGCTCCATGCACAGGGCTTTTGTGGGTGGAAGGCCCCTGGGTTGGCTTGGGCAATGGAGTATTTAACCTGGGATGCCTTGGAACAGGGAAGGTAAAATACAAACTATTAAAAATGGTTAAACTGGATTTTACCCCTCTGGCCTCTGCCAACAACTTTCAACACGGTATTGGGAAGGTGTCATTCTCTGCCCTTGCATGAATTGCACAGCCTTATACACTGGAGCTTTTGTTTAACACTTTGAGAACCTTCAGGATGAGAGATGCTAAATAAGCACACGTTAGTAATATAAAAGTTCCCAAGCTGCTTCCCTTCATCTGTGATAATACATGAGCACTGGAGCTGGGAACACTGGGGCTTTGCTTTTTATTTAAAGCCACAATCAATAGACAAATCCAAGTGGTAAATTGGACTGAACCGAACAACAACTGAAATAAATCTGCTTGGGGTGAAGCA
This sequence comes from Strix aluco, assembly GCF_031877795.1. Lineage (NCBI taxonomy): Eukaryota > Metazoa > Chordata > Aves > Strigiformes > Strigidae > Strix > Strix aluco. The sequence continues at coordinate 133,535,402 of NC_133932.1, read as the reverse complement.
GAGATTTTTTTTTTCCTTTTATCCTCTCATTGCTGAGATAACAGACCAAAGCAAAAGTCAAGACTTTTTACTATGCAGAAGACTTAATCAGTTACAGTATTTGTAGTTTTAGAATATTTATCCCCCATACTGACATTGCCACCACTAGAAAAGGGCTGTGGGTTAAGAATTGATTTCCCATTCAGATCGTTCCTTTTGCTATTAAGGTTTTTTAGAAGAAACCCTGAGCACTGCATTGATATTTTAAGTCCCTAAAGCAAGAAGCCAAAGTTGCAGGGATGGGTGGGCTGGTCCCTAGCCAAGAACAGACACTTTAGTGGGTATTAGTGGGCATGACAGTGTAGTCACTGGAAATGAGGACAGTTTCATAAGCAGAAGTTCTGCAGGCCAAAGTGAAATGGAGGTGATACTGCTTCCTTGAACGCTTGTGATACAGTGATATGCTGGGAAAGCACAGGGAAATATTCCCAAGTTCAGAGTGATCCCAGTTGTTTGGGGTTGCATATAGGCTCTCCCATACATCTGCCTTGTCCCTTTCCTTTTTTCATTCTCATTATTTGAACAGGACAGTGCCAGCACCATTTGGGGAGCTCTGCAAGTATGTTAAGATATTCAACTTCATTTTAAAGTGCTTATGCTTTACATGACTCCTTACACACAGGCATGAGGAATGAAAGTGATAAAAAGTTGGGTGAATAGGCAGATAGTTGGGACTCATGTGAATTGCTTCTGTAGTACTGTAATAGATGCACAGACTTTAAGCAAAGGTTGGTATTATCCCCTTGGGTCCAGAGCCCATGTTTTGGAGGAGTCTGTCCTGCTCCAGAGTGGGAAGCCAGTTGCTAAGGAATAAAGATGAGAAAAGGCAGATGGTCCCTGATTTCAGCAGGTTACCTATAATGCAGCAGCACAGCAGACTGCACCTTGCCATCAGCTTCTGTTCAAAGCCAGGGGATTTATCTCACCAAGCTTTAGATGGTTACAAGGTGGATGCTTACAGCTCAACTGGCTGCCTTAACTCTCTTTACAGGCAGTGGGGAGAAATAGCATCTTTTGGGGTATGAATTGTCTGAGTTATTTTCAACATTTATTTTGCAAAATGAACTGCATCTTAGTTTCTCAAATGCAAGGGCATCTACGACTTTCTCTAAAGGGCAGCTTCTGTTAATGGTAACGGAATGGCTCTGGCTCCCAGTATGGTCAACAGACAGGAGCAGTCACACCACCAGAAAGTTAGCTGAATAAACCCCTGGGGCTTCTTTGGATCTGATGTCTCTGTTTAAGGACATGAAACGACCTCTGTAAAACTTTCTGTGCTAGCTGCCCTCTTCCCCTCTGAGCCTTTCTGGCCACATGCATTTGCTGGTGACTAAAGAACTACCAAATTCCTGCAGCCAAGCATTTTTTGTTCGACGGGGCTGTGTTTCCATGGCTCCATGCTAAGCACCCTGCAGCTCACAAACAGAGGATTTTATTATAGCTTGTGTGAGGTACTGGTCTTTTTTTTCCCTGGGTGACATTCAATAGATTAATACATAAGGAGGCCACACAGTGCAGTGAGCTGAATTTACACTTGGCCTTTTAGTGTTTCCAGTTTGTGTGCGATGCCCAAAGCTCTTCTAGTGTCACAGGCTGGATAATAAAACTTCACAGCAATGCCATAAGCCAACCCAGGGACTGCAAAGGACTTTTGATCCAATCCTAGGGCAGTTTTCTGAGATACCTCTCTTTGTCACTACTTGTAGATCTGTCTCTCTAAGAGACAAATGAAATGAATGGAAACAAGAAAGGAAGAATGTATTTAAGTGTGGCCACTTTTTGCGTATTTGTAAGACAGAAATGTCTCACCACCCTTCAGAGGTTTCTGCAGAGAAAAATTAATGATAATTAACTGCAAATTATTATTGCCATGCTTGGAAAAAGTCATTAGCTTCTATAAGGCCATCAAGACAGGTCCATACAGAGATATACTGGCATAAGTTCCTATTAATCTAGTACTGAATGACAGATGGGTGGAAACTTGGGAGGCATCACAATTTGGTGATGCTTTTTGGCTTAGCTAACATCCCTCAGGTAGACACACAGTCATTTTGGGTGTTGCAGAGTTAGACCTTGATTACCTATGCTGTGCTGCAGCCAAGCCTCTTAGCTGGTAACTCCAGAGCCTCTGAAGATCAAGTTCACCACAGGCTACATAGCGGGGAGGAATCCCTTTCCCTGAAGTGAAGAAGCTTTTGCATAGGGATTGCAGCTTTTCCAAACCACTAAGATTCAGTCCTGTGGATCTCACCCTTTGCCTGTCAGTTGTGTCAAGCTTAGGACCTTCTAGAGCTCAAAGCACTGGAGCTTTAGCTAAGACTACACCCACTCATTTCCCTGTGGCTCGGGAACAAAGAGGCTTCCTAACAAGAAGTATTATGGCAAATGACACAGAACAGATGCTAACTCACATGGATGACTCCCTTAATGTAGTCATAGATGGGAATATTTCATCTAGAGCTCCTCACCTCCTTCCTCCCTCACTGGTGCACTTTGGACTGCACTGAAGCAGGCACGTCTTGGTTTTCTTTCATTTCTCAGTTTTCAGGAATTGCCTAAAGGCTGAAGCCCTGCCAACTTTGTAAGGTTCTGGTAGCATCCACAGCATTTGTGGCCAGTCCGTATATCTTCACTCAGTTATTGCCTTCATATATAAAAACTCTTCTTGTAACAGGTATTCAGCTGCTGCCCTTCACTGTCAAAGCATGTGCACTTTAGTGGCTGTGTATTTCTAGGGCATTAAGGATACAACCTGGCTGTTCCAAAGAGAAATTAGTTTTTCTGTTGCCTTCAAATGATGTGAAAGAGGAGCTGTGGGGCTGGAACTCAGCCCGATGAAGACCGTCAGTGCAGAGGTCTTGTGTACCAACCTCCCAGCCCTGATAATAGACACTTCGGGCCAGCGCATTATATGGTGGAAGCTCACCCCTTCATTAATGTTCTGGCAATAAGACAAAAAAAGCGTTTCTGCTCCATTGCATTTCTAGGCATGCAGATAAAATGAACATTTCTGGTTTTGCACACCCTCTATGAAGTCAAAGAAACAGTAAATAAAAAGCATGTAGCAAGAAAAATCGCCAATCCCAAATGCAAAGGAAAACCAAACAACAACAACAAAAAAAACAACTCCACACTCCAAGCTTCTAATTTAGAAAGCAGCCAGGGAGAAGGATGGGAAACTTGTCAGAGCCAGAGAAGTCCTTGCAAACACAGACAGTGACAGGAGGTTGACATCTTCCTGAATGCAACTGATTGGATCAAACCCACTGAAACTCCAGTGAACCCAAGTGACAAATATTCTTAGTGACAAAGCTCCAATTTAGAAGTCTCTCTTTCATCTTGTTTTCTTGTCATTACTCTTTCTCTTTTTTATTGTATTTCCTGGCTAAGGTTCTGAGTTGTACTACCTCCTATCTGAGCCTCACATCCGAAGGTTCTCTATGAAGAACTCAGACTGACAGAGTTACAAAAACTTACTTCCCTAGGTGGCCCTTCATTATACCTGTTACACTCCCCAAAACTCAAAAAGAAGACATTTTACCATATGAGAATTATTTTTCCATCACAGCTATTCCAGTTACCCGTATCCTGATGTTGTCCCCATTTTACAGTTAATTCCCACCCAGTTTCCCTTCCACCCTCCTCCTCTTGTTACCCTGCCTCTCATGTCTGTACTTCCCCTGTCTACAGCTATAACAGCTCAGGCAGAAGTCTGCGTGACTCTGCTCTGTGATTAATGGCTCCCAGTTCTGATGACTGATTGCCTACGCCAGTTTTAATCACGCCAGCTTCATTTGCTATTGAATCATCTGGAAATGGCACTTGTGGCTCACTGTGTAACAACATGCAACAAGACAGGGAGCGGCATAAGAATTCTCCACTGGTTGGCTTACCTATGTCTGAAATCTTTATTTCTGACAGAAGACAGGAAAGCAGGGAATAGAAGAAAGAATGAGGTGTTAGCAGCTCAGTTCGATGCATTATTTGCAGATTGAAAACTTGACAGTAACTGTATCATACAATGCAATAATAAATAAAGACTTAGCTGGAATGACACTGATATATTTTATATTGGATATTACTTGGCAGTGAGCTCACTTATGTACCACTGCATATCACAGAGGAAGTGTGATCTCACCTGCTTGGAGTTATTCACTTATGTAAGAGATAGGACCAGGCAGACTTTATCACTCAGAGCAGTACTGAGCTAAATATTTGTAAATGCAGATATCTTTACAGTTTTTTCACTCTCAGTCAAATCAATACCTTGTGATTTACAAAGGTAACTTAACAGTTGCACAGTTATGGGTGGCAGTTCATTGCCATAACCTCGTGAACTCTAGCCCAGAGGACTGAAATTATGCTGAGCTGGACATTTTTCATGGGTCTAGTTACATACCCAGCTGCAGTTATCTGCAACCCACAATGCGTTTGCTTTCCTCTCCACAACAGAACACTACACTCAACAGACATCCCCTCAACCAAAACCCAAAAGCCATATAGTGAGGGTGTTAATCTCCAAGGAGATGCTGATTTGAGAAGACACAAGCAAACTTCATTTAGTCCAAAAGCAATGGCTTTCCTCCATAGCTTTTAGTCAGCCGGCATCTGAACCCACTTACTTTATAGCACACCAGAGTGAAGAAATGTTTATTAGATCCAGTAACCTAAGTGTTTGCACAGATGAAGCAGCAATCGTTCCAGCAGATTTAACTCTGGAGTAAATTTAACTCTGTGGCTCTACACAAAAGCCAGCAAGGCCACTCTGTCAAGGCTTCCAATTTTCTCTTTTCCAATCAGGAAATACTCTGCAAAACCTCCGCTGGGTCTGGTATTTCCACTGACAATGAAACAGGGATCGGGTTTTCAAAATTGTACTTCTGGGAATGAGATATTAATCCCACTCAGTTGCAATGGGATTTGGGCCCCAAATCACCTAGGCTCTTCTGGAAATCTCACCTTTGGTTGTTAAAATAACTTTCTGGCACTGGAAGAATATTACATTCTTTAACATGGACCGGGTCTGAAGATTTATCCTGGCTTCCCACCTTACAAACATGAGAGATATGTTCTTGTGTATCACGTAACAGAACAGCAAGAATCAGTTTTTTGCTTATTTACTCAAAAGATGCCCCAGCCCTCTGAGATGTGACTGTAAACATCCCATTGTGGGCTTCCTAATTCAGTGATTCCTCCTGATTTCCTTGTCACCCTGTGAGCATACCAAGACAGCTATCCTGTTAAGTGCCAGCCTTGTGATGGCTGTCCGGATTTTTTTTTTCTCATACACCACGAACTATGACAGTAGTTCTGCATGCCAAATCAGACCTTCAGTAAGGTCTGATGACTGTGTTGTGTTTGTAAATGAGGGACTAATGGGATCTTGCACCAGTTTTGCTGCAGATAAGCTCTTTCGTTTTTACCTGTGGCCTTGTGGAGCAAAGCAATGGTGTATGGGGCCCTGCTGCTCTAGGAAGCTGTCTAGTAAGCTTCCACATGGCAGCCCTTGTAGAAATGGAGCCTTATTTTTCTCCTCAGCAGCCAGGATGTTAAATCTGAGTAGAGCAGGGAAGTTCTTACTTTCTGGAAGATTCTCATTTCCAGGTCAGATCCTGTGAGAGGTAAATGGGAATGTGAACCTCCCTACCATGCTAACTTCACACTGACCTCTCAGGACCTTAGGTCAGGCCCTTCAAGCAGAGAAGGGCATTCAGAAACTTTCATTTAACTCTACTGACTCTCCTGGAGTGAGTCTTGTCGGGCCACACAGAGTCCAGAATCAGGCCCTGGTGCTTTGAAGTGGGTAATTATATTTGTTGTGGAAATTCTATATAGGAAAAGTATCTCCAGTGAGGTCAATTTGAACTTTTGATTCAGTCACAATCTATTTAATTTTCTCAGAACTTATGACAAATCTATACTTCTCCCTCTCCTTCCTTGTTTTTAAAGGATGTTCCTTCCCCATACTCCCTAATTTTTTAAATAATTTTTTTCCTTTGTTATTTGGGATTAAAAGGAAACAGTTCACTTACTTTCAGATGATCCATCTATATGTTCACCCTAACGCTGCTGTTCAATTGGGAACTGAAACATTTGTCTCCAATAAAACCAACTAGAAAAACCCAGTCTGTGACTACCTAGAGTGATCATCCTGTCTTAATTATGAATGATCATCTGTCCTGATTAACCTCTACATATCATCAGTGCTGTGTCCTTCCAAGTTTAGGTTATCTCAGAGGCTGATTGTTCATTTTAAGAATTCCCACTGGTCTCTAACTACATGAAAAGGCAGACATCAACACAATCTGATTTAGCAGCACAGAAATGTGTCAGTATTTTTGGTGTTGATTCAATCGTGGAAGAACTTGTTAGGCCTGTGTTTCTCTGGTGTAAATCAAAGTCAACAGAGTTGCCGAAGAGGCAAATCTGGACAGCTTTTTTTCTGTTTTGCTGTGGGATTTTTTAAGAGTTTTTCTCATTTTCCTTTTTGCTACATAAGATTTCTGCAGAACTTAAGGGCATAATTATAATGGCCACATTCAGCAGAGTGTACCTCAGCTCCAGAATGTTGGTGACATTGCCAGAGGGAAAGATCCTTCGGATGTAGTTGAAATCTCCAACATAAAGACTTCCATCAGACCCACATGTTAGGGCAACAGGAGCCAGGAGTTTGTTCCCATCTGCAAGACCATTGCAGCTTGGACAAGAAATGCTACGTCTGCGGCCGTTGCCCATAATGCTTCCAATTACAGGCGGCTGCTGGGAAATAAACTGGTTTTCCCCATTTCCTTTATGCAAGATGCCTAGAGAGAGAAAACAGTAATAAGTAAATTAAAGAGAGACAGGAAAACTGAGACCAAAGTGAACACCAACTGGCAGTGCTGGATGCCAGGTGGGGAAATTGTCAAGTAGCAAGGAGGTTTATCATCTTTCACACTATTGTTTTGTGATGGTTTCAAATGAGGAGCCCCTTATCCGAAGTAAGCATTTTTTATAGACCCATTACATTCTGCAGAAGAAAACTATGTAGGGAGAACAATACCGTCTACTTTTGAATGAAATACACTTTTCAGCATCTCATGAATTTTCACCTGCCCTTTCTGTTCCTCCTTGCCCTGTAATTTGCAGTCTACCAGGTAAAAAAAGGAATCACATAGCTCATGGAAAGATAAGGGGCAGGAAGACCACGGTGCATTCTCTAGAATAATGTTTCATCTGCAAAGCTTTAGAGGAGCTCTGCTTATGCTCCCTATAAGAGCATTGTTTTCAGCAGTGATGTGAGCTGAATTAGATGTTTGCTCCCATACCACTGCTATCATCCAGAGGGACACAGCGCTTCCACCTTTGGAACGTGTTCTGATCAGCTTTCAAGCCTCCCTGCTGCAGTCCTGAGTGGCCTTCAAGGACTCTGGCACTTTCAATTTTCCCTTATGACCCATGAAGCCTCTCGTTTCTGCAAATACACTTGCATATTGGAGGATGTGTCTGGGTGGATTTATGCTCAGTGGTGGGCCCAATCTGACCAGGCTCCCCTTTGTTATTTTAGGAGTATTTTCCTTGCTAATATCCTTCTTGTAAGACACTACAAAGTTAAGACATGATGACATTCAACTACTTCAGGATGGCCAGCTTCTTTAGCATTTACACACACCAAATTGCTTCTGAATCTAGGTTAGTAGAAATAATTTGTTAGTAAAATACGTGAGAGAGTACAAGTGTTAGTCAGGTTTGCTTCCTTCCCTTTACTGGAATTCTTAGCGATAAGAAGCAACTGAGCCTTGCAACACTGCATTATTCTTGTTATGTGTTACAGACAACCTACCACTTTGTATGTTGAGGGCATGGTGTTTGTCCAGAGACCATCCTCCAAGTTTGGAAGCATCAATTTCATAACCCTGAAGCACAGCTGTCCTCTTCTCCCACAGGATCAAGTCAGGACAGGATTCATACTCATAACCCACTGAAACTATGAACAAGAGAGAAACAAAAGACCCCCCAGATTAGTAACCCAGAAACACACAGTCAGCACACAGAGTTTCAGCTGAGCAGGGGTAAGAGCATTTCTACAGGCAACTGCCAATTTCATTTGAAATGTCATCATCATAATACAGAGTCCTAATATTTTTCTCTTTAAGGGCCATCCTGCATTTAAAAAGATCAACACAGTTGTAGATGTTGGGCAAATGTGCTAGATATTTAAAAGGCACTGTTTTAAAGACATATATTAAAACAGTGAGTATTTGAGAGGGTAAAACACTGCCAGACTCCTAAATAGGAGCATTTTAACTCCTATCTACTATCTTTGATCAAAGACTGCGTGTCAGGAACTTGCTAAAAATCAAGGCCTTTCTTGGAAAGTAAAGACTCACACAAATGAGGCATGGGGCAGCAAGTCCCTCTGAGACGGCAGTCTTAGATCAGGACTTGTGGTCATTGTTAAATTCAAAAGGGTTTGCTTGCCATATTGTCTAATCAGAGCCTTTCAGGAGTAACTCTGCTGAACACACTGGAGTTGCTTAAGAGTAAAATGATGTCAGTAGAAGGAAAATCATGGTTTTGACAGAATAATGACTCCTTTACAGTTCTCTCAGAAGCAGGACCTGTTTCACTGATCTGCTTTTCTTCTGCCCTACCTGATCTTTTCAGTGCTAGCAGCTGAAGCAAAGCAGAACTGTAAGTTCTACACAAATGAAAAGTAATTACATAGCTCGTTATTTTTTTACTAGATAAAAATAAAGGTCTGATCTTACAAGTCTCCCAGCCTCCTTGAAAAGTGCTGGGCACTGAGAGAACTCAGGATCCCCTGTCAAATATAGCCTTTTGCAGAATCACACAGTATGAGAGGAAGATGTAATTTAGGAAATGAAGGCTTGATATTTTCCACTGTTCTAGAGGTGGGAATCACTGAAAGCCTGAATGTTGATGTCCTCAAACCTGCTTGAGTACTCTGGGGCTGCAAAGCTACATCATGGAGCACTCCAAGACCCACTGCTGATCTAGCACCTTAAAGAGCATGTAAACATAGTCTTTTAGGATATGCTACCAGGACACGTTTCTAAGTGTGGACTCCAAACTGTGTAAGGCTCAAGCCTTATCACTCAGCCTGCTCAAGGCAGCTGAGCCTGAGTGAGAGGAAGGCACCCATTCTTCCTCCTAGCAAACAAGGCACCCTACAGCTTCTCTAAAGAGACTTCAGTTGGGCTACCAGGTGTCAGTGAACCACCCTTCTGTCAGCAAGAGCTCTATTTGCTATCTCTCCTGTTTGGCTGTTATAATTTCCTTGGCAACCTGAAAGGTCTAGTCTGGACTCTATCGAAGACCTGTAACTTACTGTCTTCTGGTTGTCGATCAGATGGGGAGCAATCACTGCAGAGCTGCATCACCTTTGCTCACTATACACCCAAAGTACCCCCTTCCTTCCAGCACCATTGCACAGGGCTCACTGGGTGAGGTCTGAGATGGCAGCAGGAGGAGGAATGAAGTGTGTCTCTGACTACATCCACAGCACAGCTTCCTGCCCCACTGTGGGCTTCAGCTTCTGCCCCTGCAGAATGGGTGGCATGGGCCACAATGCTTGGTGCTGGGGATGCGGCATGTTGAGTACACAAAGACTTAATATTCTCTGCCTTGCAGCTTCTGACAGTCTTTTGCAGATATAAATGAATGCACAGGGTAGAAGAGAGAACACCATCATGCCCCAGTTCGGGATGGTGTTCTTGAATGGGAAGCTAAGATTAGAGCAGTCCTGAAGATCAGGCACAAGGAGGAGTGGAGATCAGGGCTCAGTTCTAGGGATTTCTTTCAAAGCAGTGCTGACAGCTTTTGGCTATAGGTGAGAGGTAGCCAAACGCCTCTAGTCCCAGTTCATTCCTTCTGTACAAATATGATTGTAGCAGCTCAGGATGTATGTGCTGGGCCATGAGCCAGGGAACAGATAATTATTCATCTGTTGGGGAAATGTGCTCTGTCTGAACAGCTGGGCCCAATCCTCTCCAGGGAACCAGCAGTGAACCAGCAGGAACCATTTTATGTGTTAGCAGTCGGACCATACCCATCTAGGACAAGGTCTGTGCATTGCCACTTAGCTGCCTCTAAGAAGAGACACAAGCCCTGGGGCCACTTACCGAAGGCTTCTGAAAGCCCATACACTTTCTGGCTGTAGACATCTGTCTTATCCCAGATAAAATAATAGGACAGGTCTGGAGCAGCTGCAAACCACTTTCTGAAGAGGCGTCCCTCGACAGCCACCATGAGGTGGACTTTCATGAGGTTGAAGGGGATGGTGGGGTGGGTCATGCTGATCCTCAGGACTGATTTGTAGCCAGCTGTGCGACTGCTCAGGTAACTCACTTTTATTTTACTACCGGAAACGTTAATCTCCTCCTGTAGAGCCTGTGGAAAAGCAATCCAGGAGGTGTTAAATCAGCAGTGAGCAGACAGGAAAAGGCAGTGAAGCTGTAATTTATCAAACACACCTTTATAAAAGCTCTGGTAGACATGTCTAAAAAAGCACACCTAGTAGGCATCAAGTATGAAATCATATATGTAATTTATAGGGTTAGTTGTGGAAGCCATGGAATGTCCCCCTCTTTCTTCATCTCCGTTACATGGGAGGAGACCAAAGTATCACATTTAAGTCAGTATTTATAATGGGACTCACCAGGACCCATGGTGAAAGGAGCCTGGGCTCTGAGATTACTCCAGCTCATCAGTTAACTTCCATTTTGTGTCTTCTCTCTTGGTAGGTTTCTATGGCTGCTAATTTTTGTCTCCTAGCTTCTTTTTCCCAGTAAAATATCAAGTCCTAACTGGCCTGTGTCCTTACAGATGTTCTGCAGCCCCAATCATAACCTGCCATTCTCTCCATGTCATTAGGGAATCCTGCTTCCACCCTCCCTCCTCTGACTTACCCATCTCTCCTTCTTTGAAGCTGCTCCTCTCCTGCCTCATCTCTGACCCCCTTTGCAAGCCTTTTTTTTTTTTTTTTTTTTTCCCTGTGTCCTGGCCCTCATTTCTGACCTCATTTGTTCCTGGTCCTTGCTCAAAATTCTCCACCCCCCCCCCCCCCAGGTGTGTGATGAAGCTCTTGGCCTGACCTACCACCATCAACCCCTTTCCCTTTCCTTGCATTCTCCCTTCCCCTCCTTTTTGAAATTCCTCTGCATTCTAAGTGAGTTGCTTCTTTTTCTCCTCCAGCCATGAGTGTGGGTATTTCTGACTGACTGGGACAGTTATCTCACAGGTCTCCATTCCAGTACAAAATTTCATAAAAGACTGGAAAAATATCAAGGAAAGTTTTGTCTGCCCCTGTTCTGCTTTGAGAACAGAGAAGTTTCAGTAAATATAGGATTTTCAGCTAACTTACCTGCTAAAGTATAACCAGATATTAAGATTTCCTTTTTTTTTTTTTTTTAGTTGGAGAAATGCAGGGAAATTTTCCAGAAAGTGATACAATGTACATCCCCAATGCCATGCTGGTTCTCCCATGCAAAATACTGATAAAAAAGGGTATTTATTTCTTAAGTCTTAGGAGCAAAAAAATTAGTTGTCACTTTCCAGAAAATTTCACTCTTAGGTAAGCACCCAACATGGACGCGTTCAGCACAAGCTGGCAACCCGTGACAAAGTTTGAAAGATGAAGTTAGAAGCTTAGCAGTGAGCTGGAAAACTTGGTCTGATAATGGGACGTGTCAGAAGGTCACAGCAGGCACTGTTTTCTCCTGTGCCACTTCTGAAATACTTCGCTGTGCTGGACCTTAAATGAGCTGTGAAAATACTTCCCTAGCAATAATCAGCTTTCGTAATATTAAGGGCACGGAGGCTGGAAGGCAGGTGGGTCAAGAGAAGGCTTTTTACCCATCAGGAAGGGGTCACAGCCATCCTGGGGTCCTCCAAGCTACGTGGCTCCTAGAGTCAACTCCTGTGTGGGAGCAGCAAACTCCCCTGGCGTGACAAGTTGCTCATCTCTTACAGGTTTTCTGGTTAGTGTTATCTATAATGACAAATCTTATAATCTGCCCCCTGAAAAGACCTCTTCTAAGCTATTATCCAAGGCCCAACACTTTTTCAAGTAATAACTTACAGCCTCTGAGTGTTGCAGCACTTGACAAACGGACATATCCAGAAGTTAAAGCACCGTTCCACTGTGCTCATAAATATTTACTTTCTCTAATGCAGCCTTTTCAATTTACATATCTCAGTGCTTAGGAGGCTGAAAAATGACAGAACTGGGAAAACCCAGGAATTTAAAATATATTTTATGAGCTCAGCAACAAGCTGGGCTGGGAGCAGGCTTCAACCAGAGACCAGCTGAGCCAAGCTGCAGTAAAGGTGGTCCCTTGTATCAAATCTGTCTTCATATGTAACCCCTCTAGGAAAAAGCCAGGCAGAAATAATTGTCACGGAGGTACTATTTGCAATGTCTGGTTCAAATCCCTGTCAGAAATAATTATTTCTCTCTGTCATGATCTGTCTCTGCTGTCTACCATTCCAGAGAAAGGGTCAGCACAGCGGTATCAAGGCACTGAGCAGCACAGGGGGCTGTGTTTAAAGGCGCCTGCTTGAAGACAGGGTTCAAATGGTAATTCGGATTATCCGAAACACATTTGTAGTTTGTAAGTAGTGATAAACTAGCAACAAAGCAGGGCGTTAGTGGGGGGAGTATAACCCAGTAGGACACTGGTGAGAGAAGAGAGGAAAAATAAGTTTTAAAAGACTCTGAATGCACCAAAAGTAATGACAGGTGAATTGTGCCCTTATTTCTATTTGATAATTGCTGTTTGGCCCAGATAAATTCTGTGTCTGGGGTCCTTGTGAAAGACTAGGGCTCTTAATGTTTACCACAGCCTAACCAATATAACCTGCTCTTTAAAAGCAGTCCAGCCACCAGGCTGGTCAGGCAGAAGAGCTGGTTCTTCAGGCTTACTAGGGATTTTCACAATTTAACAATTTTCACTGCTGTGTTCCCTTTGCTCCTGGGTGTTAATCTATGCTTGTGTTAGTAGCAATTCTTCTACTCTTCGCATGAGACGATGTAGAAAATCTTGTTTCTGTGTGCTGGGTTACACATTTCTCTTACAGCTACTGTTCACTCTGCCAGCAGACAATCAATCTTCTTTTTTAATATGATGCTCAGAAGGAATTTTGAGAAAGAAAAGCGTTTAGGGTCTGATTCAGGGGCCTTAACACAGGCATTTAGTGCTTTTGAGTTGTTATGTGGTATCCAAAACCTCTGCAAGGGGATGACAGATCTGACATGGACCTTGAGATCTCTGCCTTTCTGAAGCTACAGCTGGAGGCCTGAAGGAACACTTCAGGGCCTCTTAAATGGCACCAAATGTCTGTCTTTAGGCACCTGAGTCACACACTTAAAATGTATTATTTGGTCTTTTGAATGCATCCAGGTAGAGGACTCTGCATTTATTTGTTGGAGCTCATGAGGTTCCTATCTGCCCACTTGTCAAAATCTCTTTCCCAGCCCTGCCATCCACTTGTCACCTCCTCCCAGCTATGTGCTCACACCTTTTATATTTAACATTTCTCTACTGAGAACTGCATATTATAAAATGCAGCTGCAGAAACTGACAGCTAGGGTATTTTTTATTGTATGTATATCCAGTATAGGAGTGAAAAGTACTTAATTTATGAACTGAGTGCAGTCAGGACTCTACTGTAAAACCAGATTCTTTTGTATACTCCTGCATTACAAACTCTGTTAACCCTCATTAGTCAATATTTGAGGAGGAATACAGTTTTACAGGTTTTAGTTCAATCATTTGGCACATGGGAAAAGAACTGCTCATCATGTATGGGATACATCTTATTTAAACTTAGGAACCTAAAAGCTAGGAGTTTCCTCTGAACTACTTTTCTAGGTCTCTTCATGGCCAATGGGCACAGACAGGCTCTTTAGAAGGTTGTTCTTGCCACAGTAAGCTTAAGAGTGGGATTCAATTTCAGTTTAAGGTATCTAAATCCAGATGTGGACATATAAGCGTGTGCATGTGAGGTAGGCATGTAAGCATCAATTATAGTCAGTGGTGATCTAACTGATACTGTCAGCGGGAACCAGATACCTTCAAGATGGTCAGCTTAATTGATCTGTAGGCTCCACTGATGGTACTGATTAGATTTCTGTCAGCTTTAATGGGAGCGCAGACATCCAGCACACATCCAGACAACTGTGTGTGAACACCTTCTTTAGGTGACATAATCTCAAAATGAATCCCACTTAGGATTTAACTAGATTCCATAACTACAGGTGTCTAGTGAGATTTGGGATGTCCAAGTTATCTGTGACATTCACAAGGGGTTGGCAGATATAGTGCAGGACACTGATAGGGGGATCATTTTGGATTGGCAGTTGGAGGCCAAGCAGGATATCTGCAGGACATTTCAAATGGCACTAAACATCTACAGTGAGGGTGGTGAAAAGCTGGCACAGGTTGCCCAGAGAGGTGGTAGATGCCCCATCCCTGGAAACATTCAAGGCCAGGTTGGACGGGGCTCTGAGCAACCTGATCTAGTTGGAAATGTCTCTGCCCATGGCAGGGGGGTGGGACTAGATGGCCTTTAATGGTCTCTTCCAACCAAACCGTTCTATGATTCTGTGATCTGTAGTCAACAAACTATCAAACCATTGCTTCTGATCTACATCCCTGGCTGCTTTCACAGACAATAGACAGGCACACACTCTTATTGAAGAGGAATTTTAGAATGTTTTAGTTCATAGATAACACAATCTAATGAGTATCCTATCAAATAATGAGTGAGGTTATGATTATAGTTGCACTGTATCAGGTATTTGCTTCCTTCCCAGCCAGTGCCGAACATTACCCTTCATGGTGTTTGTTGGTTTAGGAAAAAAGAGATGTGAAAACTGAATCAAGAATTTTCAATCTGATGGACTTTACAAGATATGGGACTTAATTAGTAATTATGCTGGGACAAACCCGGTGACTGTAATTGGAAATTAGTGTGAGAAAGGATCACAGGATTTGGTCCAGAGGGAAAGGTAGAGAGACCACAAGCTTTATTTGTTGCTGGGTTTAGTACCTGGTGTATTAAAATTAGAAGATATAAGTGACTTCTTTCCTCTTTAATGCTACCGCAACCCCAATGGAGTCAAGCAGGAAGCACACGATTTGTTGCCACACTTATTATTATTTCTACCTTGGCAGACTATTACTGTTCACTAAAAGCAATACCCAAGACATGCCAAATGCTGGCATTTAAAACCCAGGGAACAACATGCCCAGGAAAGGAAAGCTTGAATGTTGCTACATCCATGTATTTCAACATGGTGAGTATTTTTAAGGAAGATGGATAATTCAGTTATTTAGACAATTAATTTTAAAACCCATCTTTCCATTCGGCAAAATACTTTGAATCCACAGCAGGTTGTTGAACTACTTTATCTGACTCACACTTCCTTAGAAAACAGGGGTGAGAAATTAAAAGTAACCCTCTCACTTTGCTCACCTATCCCAAATGCCATGAAATGCAATAAAACCCAGGTGCTCTGCAGGCTGGCCATTTGCCAGCTGTCTGCTGGCTGACTGACATCTCAGCAGCTTTGTAGAGCGAGGGCTACACCTTCAAACACTGAGAAAGTTCACACTCAACACTCCTCCACTGAGGTCTGTAATGCCCAGTGGGTGAAACTTGCTCCTGAACAGAAGAAAGGCCTTGGAGCATAAGTTGTCTGTCAGCCTCGTGCTGGGCATATTGAATGCCAAAGGGCTACCCGAAGGTGCCCGAAGGCTTGTTGTGGGTCACATGAGGCTCCCAGCCCACCTCCTGCAGATAAGAGGTGAAAGCAAAGCAAAGCCAATGTAGGTTTTTGCTGTTGGCCACAAGTGCTTTGCCTCCATCTCTCAGGGATAAGGGAAAAGAAAACTTCTGGCAAAGTGCTTGCTAGTGAGAAAGAGATCCTGGCAAACGTCTGAAAAATGGTGCAACAAGCGGGGAACGCTTGTTTTTAGGAGAGCATGGGAATAGTTGCATTCATGTTGCTTAAAGCAGGCAAAAGCAGCATAGAAAGGAGATGAATTATTTTCTTCTCAGCTCAGATGGTTCATACCTGGATTTCAGGAACAATAGGACCCTTCTCCGAGCAGGAACTTGCAAAAGCTGTCAGTGGGGATGGGGAAACCACAGGGTTGGGCCGGGCAAAGTTACTGAGGTCACAACTTGGGATCTCATTCTCTTCGTGCCTCATGACTATGGTTTCCATCACGAAGAAGCGATCCCACGGCAACCACAGCGTGTGCTCTTGGGTGATGAAGGGAGCCCGCTCAAAGTGCAGGATAATGGAGATTCCACCAATGGTAACGAGATCAAAGCTGTTTTAAGAGATGGAATACAAAGTTAGTGCAAGCACCACCCTGCCTGTTTGTAACAATTCCCTAGCAAGGACTTCCAGAAAAATAATTGCAAGAAATACCATCAGCCACATTTTACAAGACTAAAACCTACAGCCCAAAGAGGCTTTAGCTAACTAAGAGCAAGTGGCAGAGGCAGGAGTACAAACTCAGCTTCTTTGCATGTTGTCCTCATGTATATTAAAACCATACCCATCCCTTTTTTTTGTGAAAAATGTTTATCTTTGTTACTGCTTTTCTAGTGTTATTCGATTATACATACTCATTTTCATTGCTTTTAAAAAAAAGTATTTATCATCCAAATGCAATCACAGATTGGATCAATTCACATGATGAAATAAACTATTTGGAAAGTGGTTTCTCTGACACACTACCATATAAACTGTCTTGGCATCACTGCTAACCTGACTAATACCTAATGCAACCCAGGGAACATGTGGAGCCCAGTCACGGACTGAGCCTAGTGTACTAGGCACAGGGAAGAAATGAATGCCATGCAGGCAGCCTCTCAGCACATAGTTTTTTTAACTCTTAATCATTTAGAGCAAGGCAGATAACTGGCTGCCTGTGGTCTGCAACGTCACCCTATGCTACCTCCAGACAAGCGGCTTTTCTGCCTGTGTTAGTGTTGGATAATATGAAGTCAGCTAACAGCCCTCCAGAGCTGTGTGAAAGGATGTTACCTCAATAAGAAAAATATTCGTCCCCTGGATGTAAAGATGTTGGGATAGGGTTTTGGGGTTTTTCTTAGATTTGTATCAAGTCTTGTCAGAGATGGAGATATTATGAAGTACCGTAGGATGTATCTACTATGTATAGACTCAAAACAGAGGTGTTAACTGAGAAAGGAAGGAATTTCAACACAATTTGAAGATCTCTCGTTTTTGCTTCTTTGTTTTTTTTCTCAGTATCTATTCAGCTGCAATGCCAAATGTGTGTTTCAGGCAAGGAAAGTTTTCTCATCCCTGTTTCTCACTTTCCATGTTTGGCGCTAGTGTAGGACAGTCTCACGCAGATTTTCAAGCATCTGAATAGGCTCACTGGCTTCAGCAGAGCTGCTCATGTGTTTAAGAGCCATGTGGTCAAGTCCTTCTCTGTGCATGAGAACTAAGATCTGAAAGCTCTCCGACAGCCCAAAGCCAGACTTGATGCACTTCGTAATTACAAGGTAAGAAAGAAGATGAAAAAAGTATTTTAAATTAATTTTTAAATGAATTATGAGGCTTCCAGATTGGCTACAAAAATCCCAGAGGAGCAACAACAAGTGTGAACTACTTCTAAAAAAAAAACCCACTTTGGCAAGCAATCATTCAGGAGAACCATTTTTATTTTAATAGCCGTTAAGACTGAGGTGCCATTTAGTAAATATAATTATGAAAAGAAAGTTATTCAGGAAAGAATGTTAAATTGAGTCCATGGGAGGGAGTGGAAAGCATTTAAGAAAGCTAAAGACATGTTTATTCTACCACTCAAGTGGGGCCATCAGTTTCCCAGACCTATGGAGCTTGGCTTGCAACAGCCTGACGAGTAACTTGCTGGCCCTTGCCAGCAAAGCTGCGCAGCATTTGTACTTTGATGAGAACATTTTTAACAGTCAATTAGCATTTGGCAAGCCCTTCAGCTAGGAGGGAGAAGCTTGCTCTGCATGAATTCGGGCACTGAAAGGGGCAACGGGACGAAAGAAACAAACATTACAAATGATGCTCAACAAGTTTTTAGGCAAGTGGGAAGAGTTTTTATTTGGAAGCACCTCCGTTTCACTCCTTGTGAGCGGTTCTTGGCTTCATTGAGCCTGGGTCAAGGATGGTAACCTGCTGGGGGGAAACACCCTTGTCTCTCCTGCATCCCCAAAACAGGATGCAGAAGGGAAAGCACCACCTCCATGTCAGGCTCCAGCAGCTGTAAAAACAGAGACAGGCAGTATTTTTTAGCAGGAGCCGTTGCTCATGAGCTGGTTTTCCCAGAGTCACAGGGTGCAGCTTTGAAGTTACCTTGATGAACTGAACAAAAGCTAAAACCAAAACCAAACAGAAAAACCCAAAATGAAAACACCTTCTTCCCAGCTTCCCTTAGTGAAATTAAATTTAACAAGAGCGAAACCATCTTGGGATTGAAGGAACAAGATAATTTTATTTCTGGTTTTTCTGCTGATCTCTGATGTCTTTTTTATCACTCTAAAAAAATCATACTTGTTGTACAGTCGTATTGCTCTGTTTTTCTTAAAAGACTCTGGAGAGACAGGCCAAAGGATTAAATTCTCTATTTATCCACAAAGCAAGCTTAAAAAAAAACCCACAGAAAAGTGTAACCCTTTCTCATCTCTTTGCTCTGAAAGTCCATGTATTTGGTCCTTCTGAGATAGCCATGCGAAAGTTGCTGAATGTGATGGCATGTACACAATACTGAAGAAATACTGCTGTTTTATTAACACTGTGTCTATAACCATGGGATACTGAGGACCTGCAGCCTTTATAAACTACTAGTGTAATCAAATTTAAAGCTTTATTTAAAAATGTGGTTTATAATCCAGTATCGATACTTTGACCTATCTATTAACTTTGCTTTACAGAGAAATGCATACAACAGTGGTTTGAGAGTTGTCATTTTATCTCCATGCCTTGTTATCTGAAAAAATCTGTGTCCCAATAATTAGGCTAAAAACACATGCAAGCCTTGAAGTTATCAAAGCTTTGCTCAGATTAAGTAATGTGACTTAAATAGGACCAGGATTTCACTTATTAGAGGCTTTATCTGAGTACTGTAATAGGAGGAAACCTGGAATACAGTCAACCCACTTACAGGGGTGAAAAATTCAGTTCACCAGAATTCTAAAACTGAAATTTTACTTATGATACTCATTTTGAAACTTGGCCATGCCAAAAAAAACCCAACCCGAAAACCCAAATCTGAAGCAACAAAATCCACTTAGGAACCAATCTAGCTAAATTGATGCAATTCTGTCTTTAAACTCCCTTACTTTAAAACCACAGCTATTGCCCTGCTATCAGTAAACTGATTTGCTAAATCAATTTAAGGCAACTCAATGCACATCTTCAAGAATAGATATTCCTGTGGTGAATATGCCAAATAATAAAGCCAGTGAGTTTTATGCAGTTATCTCATAACCCTTGGAACAAGGTAACTGCTTGCGTGTGTGCTCCCATTTTTCTCCGAAGCAGAATGACACTGAAGATGGTCCAGATGACCCCATACGACTGGGCACTGCTATGGACTCGGAATGCATGCAGTCTGCTACTGTAGTTCAGGAGAAACTACTTCTTGCTTAAGAGCATCAACTTCTTAAAGTGACTCAATCACACGAAAACAGCACTGTGAACAAGCTGATGAGAAGTCACGTCATGCTCTATTCAGAAAATTACTGAAAACCATCAAAACAGATAATAGAAACTGTAATAGCAATGATTTTTTACATGATTTTGGAAGTGCTTTACAAATAGTATTTAATAAATGCTATAACAGTCAGTAAAGAAGGCAAGGAAATGTTATCTCCCTTTCACAGGCTGGTTGGCTGGCCTAGGAAGGTTAAGAGATGCATCTAATGCTACCCACTAAATCAGTAATGAGACTAGGATTAGAAATAAGGGATGGCTGACATTGTTTTCTGCCCTGACAAGTTTAGTCTGAATGCTCTTAAATACTTCAAGGTAATTTTTAGAAGACCTCACCACTGAGGAAGCCACTGGATTTTGGTGTTCTTTAAGAGAAGGGCTTTCACTTGTCTATTTATTACCTCCCGAGTACACAGATGCACTGCTGTGCCCGTTCATTTGAGAAAATATCTGCATGTATGCCTCAGCCAATTTTGGAAGGTATTTTTATGATTCCAGAGACTTGGTACTGCCACTGAACAATTTGTTGAATGTTGGTTGTGCACCAGACGTGCACAAGGTTTCTGTAGAAGCAGACTGATTTGAGAGGAAGGTGAAGAAAGTGAAATCAGAAGACCTGACACCATGCAGTCTGGGGTTAGACTGATCACCAGCAGCTGCCAACAGAAATCCCAGCTTCAGGATGAATTTCACGTGGTCACAGATTCCCTGCTCTGAGACAGCTGATCTCTGTCATTTTTATCATTTGGAGCTGAGTATCTCTTGGGGGCTGAGTCAGCAAACTGTAGCACTGAGCTCCTTGAAACTAATTTAACTTCTGGAGGCTGGCAGCCAGCCCCGAGGAACCAGCAGTCCACTGAAGACTGGTGGAGCATACTGATGCTCCAGCTGCATTGCTTTCTGCTCTGGGTCCCCTGCTCAGCTGGAGGTTGGGAAGGACGTGTGAAAGGAACGTCCCTGGCTTGAACTGCTAGTGGAAGTAGGTTTATAGCAGAGGGGATCTGCCTTTCAATACCCAGGAATTGGAAAGAAAGAGTTACTCAAATATTACAAAAGTCTGGAGCTCGGGTAGCAGCGCTCACCTCTGTGCTCTGTCCCTGTTTAGCTTACTGGTATGTTTGCTGCCTAGAGGTGCAGTTTAAGATAAAGCTCCTCAGTGCTAGGTACAGCACAATTGCAAAGCAAAGAGATGGTCCCTTCCTCAGAGTAGTTGTAATCTAAATGAAAGATTACACATAGTAGCTTGGTATTGTATATAGGACATGAAAACAGATAAAAAAAAGATTATGGAAGGCAATATTTTCCAGGAATTTTGCAGGCATACAGAATCACAGAATCATCTCGGTTGGAAAGGACCTTGAAGATCATCTAGTCCAACCGTTAACCTAGCACTGACAGTTCCCAACTACACCATATCCCTAAGTGCTATGTCGACCCGACTCTTAAACACCTCCAGGGATGGGGACTCCACCACCTCCCTGGGCAGCCCATTCCAACACCTAACTACCCGTTCTGTAAAGAAATACTTCCTAATATCCAGTCTAAACCTTCTCTGGTGCAACTTGAGGCCATTCCCTCTTGTCTTATCGCTCATTACTTGGTTAAAGAGACTCATCCCCAGCTCTCTGCAACCTCCTTTCAGGTATCTGTAGAGGGCAATGAGGTCTCCCCTCAGCCTCCTCTTCTCCAGACTAAACCCCCCCAGTTCCCTCAGCCGTTCCTCATACGACATGTGCTCCAGACCCTTCACCAGCTTCGTTGCCCTTCTCTGGACACGCTCGAGTAAGTCAATGTCCTTTTTGTCTGCTCTATGTCCATATTTATCTGCTCTAATAGACACAGATTTTGTGCTGGTCTATACACGGCAATCTGATCTTGAAAGTGCAGTTTGGATCTCACTTTCACGCAAAGTAGGTTCAGTAAGGTTGGCAGAGATACTCAGAGCATAAATGTTCAAGACTTTCTCCTTTTTGCAGTTATGCCTAAGCTACAGGCAATACAAGGGCACCAACTCCAGAGGCACTTTTTTCCAAAGAAGACAACTAGTTTTCCTGGGATGCCTCTTTATTACCCGGATTTTATTGTCATGTCACCCAAGAGGTGGAGCATCACTTGGAAAGCCTCCTAGTCACCATCAGTGTTACAGTAGGTGCAAACTCCCCCGAGCATCCATAAGGCAGCATTAGGCACATGTTGCTAGCACATGTTCCTCTCTTTCATTCTAATTCTACCAGCTTCTCCGGCCAAGTTAAACCTTTAATGAAAGTCATGGATTGGAGAGGTGCTAAAATCTGTAAATCCTCTCCCAAGTGCTAGTGGTTAGTAGTCAATACATAGAGCATGTGCAGCTGGAACCCCTTATGTTTCATTTTTGTTCTTAAAAGAAAGGGAGCCAATTAGCACTGACAGACAAAAGATAAGATGAAAGACTTTCCCAATTTGCAATGCTTTTGTTTTGGTTGAGTGTGATTGCTCAGATTTTAAGCACTTGCCTCTAACACAACCGTAATCTTAATGACTTCTTCCTGATCATTTCAATGTGAATTAGATAGAATAGAGCTGTTGGGAGCAGGAGGCATCTTTTCTTTACATGCATGGACACTGCGTTGCCCAATTGTTGGCTAAAGATTCTAGGTGATATCTCAAATTTAATAATAATAAATAATAAGAATAGAATAGAATAGTTTCAGTTGAAAGAGACATACAACAATCTTCTAGTCCAATTGCCTGACCACTTCAGGGCTGACCAAGCAAAA
The DNA here is from genome assembly GCF_031877795.1 of Strix aluco. Taxonomy (NCBI): domain Eukaryota; kingdom Metazoa; phylum Chordata; class Aves; order Strigiformes; family Strigidae; genus Strix; species Strix aluco. The sequence continues at coordinate 133,512,875 of NC_133932.1, read as the reverse complement.
GTGTGTTATTAAGGCAGTGTCCAAATGCCTCTTAATCACTGGCAGGCTCTCTAGGGAGCCCGTTCCAGTGTTTGAGCATCCTCTCAGTAAAGAAATGCTTCCTAATGTCCAGTCTAAACCTCTCCTGGCACGGCTCTGAACCATTCCCATGTGTCCTATCACTGGATACCAGGGAGAAGAGCTCAGAACTTCCCTCTCACCTTCCCCTCCTCAGGGAGCTGTATAGAGCAATGAGGTCACACCTCAGCCTCCTTTTCTCCAAACTAGACAAGCCCAAAGCCCTTAACTGCTCCTCATAGGACATTCCTTTCAGTCCTTTCACCAGATTTGTTGTCCTCCTCTGGATGCATTCAAGGACCTTTGCAACCTTCTTAAATTGTGGGGCCCAGAACTGCACACAGCACTCAGGGGAGGCTGCACCAGTGCTGAATACAGCAGGATAATCACCTCTTTTGACCAGCTTGTTACGCTGTGTTTGATGCACCCCAGGGTGCAGTTTGCCCTCTTGGGTGCCAGGGCACACTGTGGGCTCATATTGAGCCTGCTGCCAACCAGCACCCCCAGATCCCTTCCTGCAGGGATGCTCTCCAGCCACTCCTCTCCCAATTTATACTTGTGCCCAGTGTTACTCCATCCCGGTGCAGAATCCGGCATTTTGACTTGTTAAATTTCATCCCATTAATCATTGCCCAATGCTCCTATCTATCTAGATCCCTCTGCAAGGCCTCTTATCCCTCAAGAGAGTCAACAGCACCTCCCAGTTTGGTATCATCAGCAAACTTGCTATGGTGCATTCAACTCCTGCATCCAGATCATTGATAAATACTTTGAACAGGACTGGCCCTAGAATTGAACCCCGAGGACACCACTGGTGACCCGGTCACCAGCCAGATGCTGCCCCATAACAACTAAGAATAATACATCAACATCTTCAAAATGCATCAGCAATAAATGTGCTCTTGGAAGGAATTTCTCTTTAGTATTGATGGTAATAATGGTGTAACTGCTGCTTGAACACTGTAAATCCTATAAAGACATCCTACCTGCCATCTTGTCTGCTGATTGTGTATCCAAAAAGAGGATTGTTGACAAAGCTGATGTTCACTCCAACTAGAGGGGTCCCATCTGCCGTCATCACCTGGCCTCGAATCACACATGCGTGTCTGCAAGAAGGAGAACAATGATAAGAAATAGTAAGGCTTTTGACAAATTTAGGTTTTTCCTCTGCTTCCGTGGCTGGGAATTCCTATGGATTAGAAAGCCTAGGCCCTTAAAGCACATTTTAAAATCAAAGAGGACAGAAACCTACCAAGCACTGCACAGACATATTCAAGGCACAAAAGCCACAGGAGCACCCCGACCAAGGCTTGATGGCTCATTTCTTCCACAACAGATAATTTGCTAGGTTTAGCTAGCTTCCCTAAAAACTGCTTGGGGGACTGAGCATGCTAACAGGACGGGCTTTTTCTTCCCATCTTTTTCTTTGCAAGTTTGGTAGATTGCACTATTTTATAGGCTACATCTATTCCAATTACTCTATGCTCTGTAATGTGCTCTTTTATCTAAGGATTTCAAGGATCTTTACAAACATTGATTAATACTGCAAGATAGGTATTTTACAGAGAGAGGAAATAAAGCACAGAGTGATTTTCAGTTGTCCAAGGTCAGTCAGAAAATCTGCAGTAAAGCCAAAGACAGATTTTCTAAGTTCTTATTCCAAAGTCTGTTTCCAGACCTCTAAGTCATTACTACATTGCTACCTTCGGAGCTTCCTATAAAGACAAAGCATCACATGTCTGTGAGAGTGTCTGAACCCAATTTTTGGCTGAAGGTAACTATTTTTCTGAGCAGCAACAGCAAATTGTGGTGTCAGTGTGCTAACGTGACCCAGTGAGTGATTTTCCTAACTGCTGTCCTGCTGGAGAGCAGAGATTGAAAGCCAATGTTTCTACAGGTGCAGGACCAGATCTCAGTTAGAGTAAATCATCTCAGCTGCACTTGCTATCTACCCACTTCAACTGAGAAATGTCGCTTTGCTGGTTCACTGAGGCAAAGGATGATATCCGCAACGTTTTGTAAAAATGATTTTATAAACATGGATCATCAGGGAAAGATCAAGTTATCTTCTTACAGTCCACCTAAAAATCTGAAATTCTATAACACAAAGAGATAAAGTATAATTTCTATTTAAGAAGGGCTGCACTATTTGTATATTCCACAGTACAGACAACAGACCATTTGCCAGGGAGTCTTAAACAAAACTCCTACTGATCTAAATGAAGAGCTCCAACAAAAATTCTCAAAGTGTTACCAGAATGTGTTAGCAATCTAAAATGTGACCAGATTCATATACAATTTTGGAACAGGCCACAGGAAAATGAGATAATGGAAATGATTTTTCTGTCACTGAGTTTTCTCTGATATATCATCACTGACTAGTTAGAAGTCATGTAGGAAAAGACTTGGACCCAGCTTGGACCTAATATTCTTAATACTTCCATTGCTTCTCACACTGAAGTCTCTAACTCAGCTTCCCATATACAACAAATTTAAAACAATATTCCAGTACAGTATTATGCACATCACTCTCTAACACACAGAGTTAGATCACAATACCATGGAATATGCTTGGAAAAATGTCACTGCTCGGAATTGCTGAAGTCAACAGGTCACCACCAACTGTAGCGGAATTTTTGCACAAAGTGAATGTGTCTGATCACGTCTGAGCTAAGAGCAGAAGCTAGGCCTTCTCTTCCCACATTTTTCCTTGATCCCTTCCACTCTGCCCCATCTTCTTTTTCATCCTTTAGAGAGACCTGAGGAAGAGTTTGAAACTGTTTTCTCTCAGCTTCTCATCAAATGGCTGCACATTTTGTGAGAGGCAAGGAATTGCTACAGACTGTTGCTTGAAGACTAAGACCTGAGCATGAGGGACTTGGTATTCTGAATTACTGGCAGCATATTCAAGCCAACACTGGGACTACAGATATCTTAAAATACTTGAGAGACAAGATCATACATTTCTGTGAACCCAGAAAGAACACTTCCACCTGTTGTTTTTTCCTTCCAAGAGTTAAAAGCAAGCAAAGGAAAAAATACAACATGTTGCAGATGTCTCTCCTGCTGTCCTACACAAAACACATGTCCAAGCAGTTGCAAACTTCTAAGTAATATTGCAAGCTCATTGGCCTAGATCCTCAGCTCATGTTAATGGAGGGATGTGCTTATACCAGCAAGCATCTGGTCCATTACATATCACTGACAACTATTTCTACAACAACAAGCACCAGCACAACATGGACAAATAAAGATCTTCCTCTTGCCTTGGCAGCTGTAACAAATCATCTGAACTCCCACCTTCCAGGAAGAGACTCAGTTCCCATTCTAGACGATGCTTCGCAGCACTCCAACTCTGCTAGCACATCTACGTGCTGACTAACTCGGACGACGCTGGCATCTCTTCTCAGAGAAGCAGCTTGTCAGCAAGCCCAGCTGCATCCACCATTCTCCTGAGGACTATAACAATAGCTTTATTTACATGCCATAAGGAAAGATGTTCCCACAAAGGGGACATCTTTCCCAAACCACAGTGATAAATAGAATCTGGAGCAACATGTACAAATCTGAATTCAGTTAAAAGCAGGAGGGATGGAAACTGGAAGAAAACCAAAGCCCAGACTCTGCCTGATTAGAGTCTCAAATCTTCTCCTTCCCTGGGTGACAAAATTTGCCCCACTTGGGAAAAACAGTTAATACAGTGTGTTGGAAGCAGCTGGCTTTTCTAGTGTCAACATGTCCTTTCTGGAGGCAAGATCGACTACCCACAACGCACCGAGCCCCCCAGGAACCTGGTTAATGCTAATTTAGTCAGCCATTTCCTTCAGAAGACCTTGGTCTAAATGCAATTACACTACAAACAAGTTAAGTGGGACTGCTAAGACTCTCAGCTCTGCTAGAAGGTCTCCCAATATATTTACATAAAATTATCTCTCATGTTAATAGAAGAGATTTATTCCATCAGTCTGGGCCTGCCAGTTCAGTGTTTTCTGCAGTGGAACAAAACTGAATTTCTCATAGCTGGAGCCTCATCTTCCCCTTGAATTATTAACAAATTCCACCCATTGCCTCTGTTTTCTGGCTTTTGTGTTTTGTTTTGTTTCCTCCACTACTTTTACATGAGGCTGTATGGATTCTTGTTTTACGATGAAAAGCAGTTTGGTTTTTTCCTCTTCTTTAATTAGACTTTTCCTTCCTCTTTTTTTTTTTTTTTTTTTTTAATTTGTCCATAAAAGCTTCTCTAAAAGACCATCATTGTTGAAAGGCTATCTAGAACGCCAGATGGTGTATCAGACAATTTACATCATCACTTTGTGAAGTCATTCTTTATCCTTAGAAAATTAAATTAAGTCTTCCTGGTAAGATCTGGGCCACAGTGACAAAATAGACAGGGGTGCGCTCACGCCTTTACGTTCCCATTGCTCAGATAGGAAGAAAGTTTGACAGGCTCTCAACAGAATTCAAGCAGAGAAAACCAGCTTTGGAACAAGCCAGAAAAGTAAATTCCCAAAAAGCCATTTCACATTATGGGAGCACATTGAAGATTTGTCTTTAATACTGACTCTGATCCAGTGTCTCATAACTTAGACATTGGCCATTCCAATACTTCTTATTTGTAGATGTTTTCTGCTGGCACTGCACTTGGCACTGGGAAATAGACAAAAATACTCATTCTGCTAAACATTTTTCATTAGGAAAGGAAAATTCCATGTATCCTAAATCCCTCTTTCCTGCAAGAAATGAATGTTCTTTCCTTGACTGAAGATAAGCACCATGGGAAATCTCACCCCAATGAATTTCTGCAGCTCCTCAAAATACTTCCACTGTAACTCATTGTGCCTTCTCCTTTAAAGGTTTCAGATGTGTGGAGATGGTTATCATGACTGCTTAGCCATCCTCAGCCAAACTATTAATAATATTTTAATTTGCCACTATAAATCTCTTCATCTCTTTGAATGAACTTACCACTTCCACATTTTATTGGTGTGTATATATATATATATATATTTATGGGATTTATCCTTCTGCTCTGGATGAAACTTCAACAGAGCACCATAGAGTGAAAATCTAGAAAGTTATCACTCAGTGGGAGGACCGTTATTAATGAAATTAAGTGATCTCAGTTCTATTTCTTCCTCTGCTACAGACTTTCTGTGTGACACTGGTCATGTCAGCTAGTCTGTATGTGTCTTTGTACTCAACCTGCAAAATAACAATCGAGGCACATCCCCTCCTTACGCAGACATTAGAAGGATAATTGTAGCAATCAGCTAATCTCTTGCATAGGGATTTTTACATTCTCATGGCACTTCATCTGTGATATGCTTCTGAGCATACCTTGCTGATAAGTGCCTATAAATACAGTCATTTGTTACAAACACAATCTCATGGCTTTAGCCACCATGACATTTCTGCTTGATAATAACACAGGATGAAGCAAAATGTACCTCGTCCATTTTGGGTTGAATGCACCTGTCTCATGTTAAACAACCTCAGGGCAGTCTAGTCTAGGATAGATAGAAAAATTGGTAGAATGCCAGGTTAAAGCTAAGGGCATCATGCTCAAACACATGGACAGAAAGAAAATGCCTGAGCTGGCAGATGAAGGACGAAAGAAGAAGAGGAAACAGCAGAACATACAGACCTTCAAGTTCATTTCTTCTTGGCAGCATTTCCTTCAAAAGCTGTCTGTAAAAAAAAGCCCTGCCCACTTGCCTCTTAACTGTGCAGAAAAAACGTGTGATAGTCTTTTCTTGAACTGAGTCAATCTCTGTCTGGTTTCTTCAGTTCAGTTTAGCTGTAGGAAAAGCTTAAACTTGAAACCTACCTACTGATCTTAGCTGCCATCTGAATGAAGGTATTAAGGTTAGGAAATAGAATAGAAAAGATCCTGCTGAATGGTTCCTTTTTAAACAAGAAAGGCACACTTATATGAAAAAATGAAAATTAAAGAATAGACATCCAGAAAAATCCCACCACCACCACATATAGCACAAGTGAGTTTCTAAAAGGGTTTGGCACATGTCGGGCAGCTGGGATACAAATTGTTAATTAGGCTCAGCTGAGAAGGTTGCCAATACGGGAAGCACCAGAATGCTGGTGTCAATCTGACAAAGGACTAAATGCACTGACATTCGACCAACTCCCAAACAGGGACTTGCTAAAGTGGCACTGACAGACTTGGTTTGCAACAGATCCTGCCACTCAATTTTCTGAGCAGCTGATGGAGTGGGAAACCCAGAATAAAAAGAGTGGGTGATGAAGAATAAAGTTTATAAGAGCTCTGCCCAGGCTCAATAAAAGAAAGTCAATTCTAAGTTGTTTGCAGTGAGAAACAGTATCTGTTCTGTTTGTTTAATGTATTTAGAGAAGCTATTTATAAGGTCCCAGCACTGAAGGGTCAAGAGATGCTGATGATTCTTTATGAGGGTATGGTCCTCAGCTGTTAACCTTTTGCAAGAAGCCTTCTACAGTCTTTTAGATGTTCTATGAAACATACAGTAAAGCCAACTGAATGAAATGCTTCAATGAAAACCCATTTCTTAAATTGTCTGAAGAAGGACACGGGAAAAAGCAACATAATGCTTGGATACTTTTATGAATGTGGCTAATGAAGGTGGTATTTGAAGTCCAAGAGGAAAGTGCTTATTAATCAGGATTTACAATAACACCTCTAGATGCAGATTTTAGTCTTGTTGTCTCTTTAGATCTGGTCTAACCTGACAGTACCAAAACAGTGGGCCTTCTTCATCTGATATTTTTAATATCCACAAGAGGGCTTGGTTTTGTGACCAGCCATTGCCCAGCTTCTCAAGTTCCCCACTGCATGCATCTGACTCTGTTCTGCTCTGTGAAGACTTACAAACTGATAGTTCTCAAAAACCTCCTTTGGCATCATCTTTTTTAGCACTATTAGTGACTGCTAGCTGTAGCTCCTCCAAAAGGAAAAGAAGGTATTTTTATTTCATGACAGTTTAGTCACAAAATGTATTATCTTTTGAGGACCACCTACCACTTCCAAAAAACCCACGATCGAATGATCATTGGTCTCAAAACAATTCCCTGTTGGCTCCATTCCTGAAAGATTCAGGCCCCTATTGCTTTGAAAACTTCTCCTAAGATTTGGACCTTATTCACCTACTCAATGTGTGTCCTTTTTCTCTTTATGAAAGCACAATCTTCTTCTCTGATCTGCCAGGCAATCTGGCCACTGTTGGAAAGAGATGCCACTTCTGCCATCCAAAACATCTTGGGTCTCTATGCCTCATTGACTCACTATTTTTGCATCCCCGGATTTCTCAGTTGCGCTATAATGGGAAAATGGGAGGATAAGGGATTCAGGAAGGCTGCTCAACAAATAGGAAATAAAGAGGAAAAGACACTGATGTTGGTCTCTGAAATTATAAAACTGGCTCCAACCATACTATTTAAGTGAAAGTATTTTATAACAGTTTTATAGGAAATGCAATGCATAATAAAGTTGGGCTGTGCTTTACTGCAAAGTTTCAACGAAGAATCCTTTTGTTCACAATGTGGTTGACTAAGTAATGCTTTAAAAGTTGATGATTCTCTCCTTTACTCCAGTACAACCAAAGAAACACTCTTGCTTTGCACGAGATCTCAAAGAAACAGAATCCCACTCCTGTTTTTTTAGGTCTGTAAAATCTAAGTCAAGCGTTCAGTAGCTTGTGAGGCACAAGATAATTTTTCCACCTAATACTGAATTACGCTCATTTTGTAATTTTTCAGAAGTGATCCTGTAACCACTATTTCTATGAGAGGTAAAGACTTTATAGTGCAATAACTTTCAGAGATGAATAAAGTATTCATGCCAAGTCTTCACAAAAAATGCCTGCAGAACTTAGTTCTGTATTTTTATAGTATTTTACATCTGGTATTTATTTTGTAAGCTGTGGCCACATATTCAGCTCTGCAGAAGACCCAAAATAAAAGCAATTCCTTCCATTGAATTTGAGACACCATGAAAGCAAAATTGAGCAGAACGGCAGGAAAAATACATTATTTCGAGGTTAATTATAAAATGAGCTCTCTTTTTGATGATCATAGGGAAAGTTCTTTAACTACATATAAGCTGTCTGATAGCTTTGTAATGAGCCAAAGGAATTAGGAAAAAAAATGGTTCAATAAAATATATAAGATTTTATGATTAGGATTTTAAAACTGCTTTGTTATGTAGGAGGTTTTAACCAATTTAGCAAGTAAATGTCACACTCAAAGGACAGACTCTTCCTGATATATTGAAATGATTGAAAGCCATACTTGGACTCAGCTGTTAGCATCCAACAGCTAGAGGCGACTGCCCCAAAGCTGATCTTGCAAGGCAGAACTTTGCCGCATCAGTGCAAAGCCAACAGGATCAGCTCACATGAGTCTCCCCTGCAATTTAAAATGAGAAAGGAGGTTTTGCAGAGCTGGCTGAGGGATGCTGAAGCTCTCCAGTCTGGTCTGGGGTCAGCAAACCTCTGCAGAGGTGAGGCAGCAATGAGCTTGGGGCAGAAAGCTCCAGCTTTTCGCGGAATGAACATGCCAGTGACCCACATGAGAATCGTTACAACAGTGAGCTGGTATTTAATTTGAAGAAGCCTTATGCAGTAATGAAATAATCAAATCTTTCCATTGAACAGGATATGCAGTTTCTGGTGATGTTATTATATTGAATGCAGCAACTGACTCAGCTCACAGCTATCACGCCAGACATGTCCATCAACATGTAATGTAAAACAATGGGCATGTGGGCTGCTCTTTTTTCAGAGGAACGTACCTTGAATATTGAATATTAATCAAATATCTGCATGCCAGATCCAAGAGAATGCATCAGCATCTACACCACAGTTTAGACTCCTAAAACCAAATGTACACACCAGTACCTGTGTAATCCAGGAGGTACTTAACTCATTAGGAGTTCTGGTTTTCTGCTTGTGAGTTTGAAGGCTTGAGTTTTACTTTCTGCACGCTCCAAGAGCTCCTGGGTACACAGGTATCGCCTGAGACCTTTTAATCCCAGGTCCAGGATGGTGCAGCATTTCTATCAGATGCCTTGCCTGATTCTAGAATCATGCCCAAATCACACTAGGAAGATCCTACTCAAGAGTTTGTGCCTGGTAATAAACATCCAATTTTTTTTAATATTGGTTAAAAACTGCACCTCAGTTTCTCTAATGATTGTACGCAGGACTTCCTTCTACTTGTGAAAGGGGAATGCAATTACATTATGATTACATTATCTATGTTATGGAAAGAAACATAAAAATGGATAGGAACTTTGCTTTCATAGAGTGCTGTGGGTACAAATTCCACAAAGTGGAAGTAAGTAGCTGCATATATTGCATTAGTTTATTATATGAAAATAATGCCATGCTCAACTCAAAATCACTTTAAGCTGAAATAATGCCATACTATGTAATTTAAAGTCAAAAGAAAAAGGCAAGCATTGAAAAATAATATATATACACTCTGTACACCAAAAAGGTAAGTTTTAAAAGTATGCTTCCTTGTGCTTAAAAGGAATAATTACTACGTCACTGAAAATTCCTTGTTACTCTCCTATATTTCAAAAATCTATGATTTGTAGCTAAAAAGTAGTTCATTTAAGAAGAAAGCAACAAAAGCAGAATGATGTCTTTGGAAGACAGTAATGCTGGGAGGAAAGCGTTTAAGAGGTGCTGTGTTAGCTTGGTTTAAGATATGGAAAAATATGACCCCCTTCCCATTAATGTAGGTGCCATGAGGGCTCGCTCTCAGGAACGCTGGATAGTGTCTAATATCTATGACATAGTCTCAAACAGATGCAGCGTTTATCTTTCAAAGCTGTCCTAACCCGTGGAGCTGCTGTGCTCCCCAAGCTCCTGCATTGCCCCTGGGGTGCCTGCTGTTCCGTGGGTGCATCTCACCCCCCGCATTTTGGTGCCAGCCCAACAGAGCTGCATCCTGCTGGAGCTGGGCCAGAGCCACGGGCTGGCCCAGCCATCTTGGGAGAAATCATCTGCAGAAAGCCACACCTGAAGAGTTTGGGTTTTTTGACTTCAAACTTTGTCTTTGGCTAGAAAAGAAGTGTTTCTTACTTTGCTGTATCAAAATCACACTTTTCTCGAGGGAAGAGTACAGAACAGACAGAACACTTTGGCTTCCCTGTGAAGAAACCTCAGGAAGATCTGCTGTGGTGAACCCACAGCTCAGGTGTGGGAAGAAATGTGTGAAAGGAAAAGAGAAGGTGTTTTGAACATCTTCCTTCAAGGATACGGAGATATCATTGTAATATTCTTCAAAATCACTCAGAACTGAGCCAGATGGACGACCAAAACAGTTTGAAAGCCATTTTGATCCTCCCCTGTTCTCTTAGTTGTTTTTTGGCCATGATCAATACTCACAATTCTGGTTTTGATGGGGCTTGGGATCAATGCAGTTTAACTCTGACAATAAAAACCATCCATTTATTTATTTATAGAAAAATAGTGCACACATACATTTACAGCATACCTGTCTATCTTAGCATCTAGCGGTGCTTGCGTAACCCTCCCCAGCTGGATCAGTAAGGTACATTGTACAGCCTGGCAGACAGTGAGGGACCCAAGGAGGTGGAGTGACATGTTTATACACCTTGTGACTCAGTAGTGGAAAAAGAAATGTGCAAATTTAATTCTGATCAGAATTTTAAACCATGAAAACTAACAACTTTTTGTACTTAGACTACTGACCTGAGGGCAATAAGGGACTAACTAACTACCCTTGCAGCTGATACCAGATCCTGCTCTCTGATGCATCTTTATAACTCAGCTGGTTATTTCTAGCTGCCCATGTAATTGGGATGTGTTAATATTGCTGGCAGCAAGTAGATATATACGACCTGTCCCAAAAAAGGAGGGCTATAAAACACACCTATTTAAAAATCATCTGATTTATTTTCAAATATTCTTTACAAAAAATGCCAATTCTGCGCATGGTTTTCTGAGGTACTTTAATCCTATGACAACACTTAACATAAAAGACTCTGTGGATCAGGACTTTAGCCCGTTCTTGCAATTTTCTGACACTGTCCCTCAAGAGAGAACAAATATATCAGGTGTCCTACTTGAAAGTCAACAACTTGACACCACTGCATCTTGTGCTGCTCCTTATGGTGATGGACAACTAAGAACGGCTTAAAAATACAAAGCAAACAGCAAGAGTAAGTGGTTTCAAAATCAATACAAGAACGATCAAGTAGCAGAAGAGTACTTGTTATCTGTTCATCAAAATGATGTGAAAAGACATTCTGTGCATTCAGAATTTAATTTAGCTACTTGCTTTATCATCATAAACACTCATTTCAATATAGGCAATAATTATTTTTTCTTCCCAAACATGAATAATATATAATTGCTGGTATTTTGGAGGAGACAAGGTCTTTACCTTTATCCATCAGGGTAATTTATCATTGTCTTTCCTTTTTCTTTTGCAGTGGTGAGAGAGCTTGTCAGCTCAGCTTGTTCTTAAAAAGCTGGAGTGTAATTCAATAATAAATTCACTCAAAGGCTAGCTGTCACGAGGCATTCATTTATTTGTATCCATTAGGTGATCTGCACTGCTGTTCTCTCTAAAGGGTAGCTAAGCTGCGTTTCTGAAACCCAGGAAATATCTTGCATGGATATTCAGTCATCTCCTTCACACTGCTGCCACTTCTGCACAGGCCATAGAGGAATGCAAATGTGTTGTAGTTCCCCCAGGGGTGATAATCAGCCGGCCATGACCTGGTAAAGCCCTGAGGAGTAGCCTGTGGTTCCTGATCTGAATGATGAGAGTGCTCTGCAGGACATCAGACACGCAGGACACAGAGGTCCACATCACCTCTGTGTTGCCTGCTCATGGGGAGCTGCTCGCAGCACGTGGCATGGACCCACCTCCAATCCTATCCCATGATGATGATGGAGCCGGGACATAAGGATGTAGGATGTTCCATGCCCAGCAATCTACAGTCCTGATCTACACCAAGAAGGAGACAGCTTCATGAATCACAGCAGCAGCAATTGAAGGAGAGGGCTGTCCTGAGTCAGGATGCTGGAGCCCTCCATCAGAACAGAAAGGTTTCCCGCCCTCCCTCCTGTTGGACAAGCTATTAAGCCAGCGGCTGGAAGGAGAGATGAAAATGCTTCATCTTGCCCCCCAGCTGCTGCTGTGATCTTCACGGAGACACTGAGCAGTTCCATGGATAAGAGGGATATTATCACCTGTCTGTCGTAAAAGCAACTGGAGGAGATTCAACAGCGAGAAAGGGCACATCCACACAGTCAGTCTCATTTGCCCAGACTAATTGGGTCCCAGACAGTCCCAGCCCACACTCCTCCGCGGAGCGGTCGCTGTCTGACCACTGCTGAAGCACTGCCATTACCAGGGTGACAAGAGACAGCTATTTAAAGGTTCAGCTATCTAGGCGGTGAAAACAGACAATCGAAACTACGAAGAGAAGCCAAGTGAGCAGAAAACACTTGCAATGGTTGAGTTTATCCAGAACTATAGGATCTTTAAGAACTAACAGGAACGCATGATGTCTTTTAAGATCCCAAAAGAGTAATGGCATTTTTAGCAACCCAACAGACCGATAAGCCTGGACTGTGTGCTGTGGTGCTGTCTCAGGGGAAAATATGCCTTCTGTTGAGGTCCTTCACTGTTACTTGAAACCGCTCTTGTGATGAGTCAAGATATTTAACTTGAGAGATGCAATACAATCACAGCTTGAGGTGACATATCTGTAGACCATATTTAGTGATACACACCCTGTGCTGATATTTTAAGAATGGCAACCTCATAAATCATTGCTATCTCTGCATAATTCTTTGTGTTAACTTAAACGGAACAAGGAGCCCCATTTATTAGTTCCACTGCAGTTAATGAAAAGCAATCATTAAAACCCTCCCTATTGATTTGAATCTTTGCATTCCCTCACTCTAGTAATCTATACGCCAGATAAACATTTCTGTTAGCAGGTGCTCCTTTTGAATCCCAAATCTTTCTTTAGCAGGACGTCTACAGATGGTTAGTAATTCCTTCCTACATAGAGATCTGTCATCAGATCTGTGGAACGCGTGTAGCTCTTGTAGGAGTTTATGTGACCCCAAATGACACAGTCTTTCTGTTGGTCCTCTACTGGCACTCCCAGAAGCAAATGCACTGTATAAATGAGAAATTACCATTATTTTCCCCCACCTCTGTATGCTGCTGAATGCAAGCAGCCTTTAAAGAGAAGTTTCAATTTTTTTAACTCACACATGTATGAAGACTCCTGGAATTCTTCATTGTATGGAAAAGTTCGTTAAACATGGACACGTGTCTAACAAAACTCTCTGCCTATCAGAATGGATACACATGGACCTGATACCAGAGTCCTCTGTGGAAAGGCTTCTGACTGTGAGCTCAGTTGAGGAATTGCAACCCTAAATATATCAGAAGAATGAAATTGTGCATATAATCTATTTTATATTCCGAAGACTGATTTTACAGCAACAAATCACAACAACTGACAGCAGAGCATTCGCTGTGCTAACTGCTCTGTATCCAGAACCTGAAATCTTCAGAATGCTGATGAAGTATAACAGTTTGTGACATAATGAGTATTTGGCCTTAATCTGAATCACTCCTGTCAGCTTTCTGGGCAGCAAGGCAAATCAGGGAAACTATCACATCAGGCCAACTCCTTGACACTGGTGTGCTTCTAAGTGGTTCATGTCTGAGGTCAGCCTGTAGACCACCGGAGATGGCAATACATGGGAGGTGGTACCCAAGGAATGTTGGCAATGTCCATCCATGGAAAAGCATTAGGTCAGACCCAGAAGGGCCTGAGGGGCCTGCTGAGATGCAAGTGCTGAAATAAAATACTCGCACAAACACGAGAGTTTTAGTGCAAACCTATTCACTGCTGTGTGTGGGAAAGCTGAAAGTAAACAGTTAATGACTGGGTGGAATTCAACAGAGTCCAAACCTAAGTGCTGAGAACCACCTCCTGGCTCAGGGTCACCACCTCTGAAAGGCAACATTCAGGGCAGACACTGAATGATCTAAGAATCTGACATGCCAGGATATGTATTATGGTGTCCTGCTATAAGCACATGATTTTAAAGGGATGACCTCCCCTGACAGCCAGGAATGTACTTAAACAAATGGCTGAGATGCAGTCACAGAAGTGAACTGTATAATATTTCTTTGCCAGTTCCTGTTTCTTGATGATTGCAGTGATAAAGAATGTCTCAGTATTAAAACCAACCTATATTCAAGTGACCGTTCATATCGGAAATCACTCTAATAGCTCTCCCTAGGCTGTAAGATTTTCTTCAGTGCTTTTGAGGTCTCTGATAGTCACACTGTAGATTGCAAATACCATTCTAGCTTCCCTCTCTTTTGGCTCTGTCACTGGAAGAAAGTCTGCCATTGCTGTTTACAAGGTACTTCTGGAAAATGTCAGTCACTTGAACTAGAAGAGCCCTGCTGAATGGGTGGCTTTCATTCCTGGAAATAAGAGAAGGCAGGAAAGATGCAACAGCCCATGAGCATTGGGAGAGAAGCATCTTGTCTTACTGCTTGGCAGGACATTGCAAATGAGGAGACAGTCAGCAGAATTACATCAGTCACAAAATTCATTAGATATTTACTTCCCTTAGACAATTTCCATGTTCTGCATCTTGCTGTCATTCAATGTCTTAAGATGGGCAAGTGGCTTACGCTTTACCTCTTACGGAATCAAAATTCACTTACCCTCCTTCAAAAGGATTGTCTCCTGGGATGACATGAGTGCTGTCCTTGCCGATCAGGAACTTGATCCGATCGTAGAACGAATGCAAGCTCTGCTGGGAGACGGGGGCTTGCGTCTCCTGGATGATATCCAAGGGGTCCGGGGAGCCCAGGCACAGCGCATTGATGTGGCACAGGGGCTGCAAGCAGCAGTCTGGGTCCATGCAATCCACCAGGCCATCTGCAGAAGGGTAAGGAAGATTTTAGAGCAATGGTAATATGTAGGGTTGTAGACTTCAGAGTGCAAGAACTCTTTCCAGTGCACACAACAGAGAAATGTGAATTTACACCTGCACAGAATAAGGCATGTTCCCTTAAAGCCACAGTAAAGAACCACAAATATGCATTAGTAGTAACATTAATATGCATTAATATGTAATATATGAAACCACACACATACATGTGAGATTAGACCCTAAAAAAAAAGCATCTTTGAGGTTAATTCTGGGATATGCCATTTCACATCTCAGTCACTCAGATAACTCCAGAGCCCCAAAAGGTGTTTTTTTTCCTGTCAGTATACAAATGATTTCTGTACACTGGTCCTGTTCCCTGTATAAATCATGGGCACATTGCATCGTACCAAAGCTATCAGGGTTGCTTTCAGCAGGAGTAAACAGTGAATAAAGCCATGGTATCTACCATGGGTACAGAGAGATCTGTACATGCAACCCACTCAAGATTCTGGCTAGAGAGATGAGATAGTGAGGAAGATGTTGCTGGGAGGGTTCGGTCTCTTTTGGTCTTTGTCACTTTTATTCCATGCAGACACAGAGTAACAGATGACCTTAAACTCTCAGGATATAAATCTTGTACTTTCAGCACTGCTAAATTAGTAGTAACAACAATAAAAGCAGTGGACAGAGATGAGAAAAGCTTGCCAGGTGTGCTCTAGTAAAATGAGGGTTTGCATATCTGTCAAGTCATCAAACGCACAGACAATACTACTTCCCCTCCCACCGCCATAGCAGCATTACCCTAGTTCATTTTGAGATGCCACTGTTCATTGCAAACAGCTTAGTAAAAAGCGGTGACAGGAAAGGAAATACAAAAAAAGCTCAGAAGAGGTTTGATGAAGCATCACATTTAGAAATAAAAGTTGTTAGCATGTAGTAGAGATGGATCTTTAAATCAGATAAGGGAACTGGATGTTTTTGTTCTGGGGTAATGGGATACAGAGCCCTTCACTTCCAACTCATCAGTTCAAGCAAGACAGTTTGATAGCGAATGAAAATTGTTACCATGTGATGGCTGTTCAAAGACCTATGTGAAATGAGTGGTTGGTCTCAGTGTAGTTGCTGGGAGCTCTATATATCAGAGAAACACCTTTACAGCTAGCATCCTACTAACGATTTCAGGCAAGAAATGGATGTGCTTGGAGAGTAACACTGTCCTGAGAGGTAGGTCTCTCCTGAAGGGGGATGAGATTTGGAGTTGTCACGATAATGTATTTTTTATTTCAAAGAAACAGTAAATTAAAACAAGACAGTTTGTCATTATTACAGATTGTGAGCTTCAGTTTCATCCCAGTTATACCAGTATGAATTAGAAGTCCTTTCACTAATGTTATTGGCATAACTTTGAGTTTACTGTAATATAAATAGGATGAGAATCTGATCTGTTATTATTGCTCTAGTACTTACGATGGCTTACATGTCATGGACTTGGATTCTTTTGAGTTATACCTGTTCCATTCTCAGAAGACTCTAGTGCCATAAAACATCACTGTCAACATCATTTCATGTGGTTACCCATACACAGAAAACTGAACAAAAAGCCTGTTCAATGTTCCCAGAGCTTCCAGTCTATGTGTGGGTCAAAGTGCAATGAATATCTGCTCCATGTAGACGTGCACACACACACACAATGAGTCATTTTCACAAGTGCTCTGCACCTGCCATTAATGATAATGGGAGCAGTGTCAGATTAGCAAAAGTGCTTTTGAAAATCCCATCCATTATCCTTACCTCTGTCTGTTCTGATATCTCTACATCTTTATAACTCCTTGCAAAATTGCCACAAAAATTTATCAGCTCAGGCACAAAACCTACCCATCTGCCTTTTCTCTTGATGACTAGTGATAATGAAAAAGAACTAATTACGTTTTATTTGCCCATTAAAAAAATGACTTGCTGCAGACGATTAGGCCAGTAGGATTCTGGAAGGTCAAATCTCAGATGGAGTTTGAGAGACCGTTCACAGAGTGAAGACCTGCATAGATGCAATATGCTTATCCATAGCTACCTGAGAGAAAAAAAAAATGGAAAAGACAGACAAAAACCAACAAACCAGCATTGTTACTGTATCGACTACAGTTTCAAGCAAGATAAAATGTTGTCATTTTCTCCCACACATTAATAATGTTTTCTAAGGCTACAGACACTCTGCTGAGAGGACAGCAAACCAGCTGTACCATACCTCTTCATTACCCTGTCTTTATTCCAGGCATCAGAAATGTGTTTTGGGACCTGAAACTGCAAGATAGCAAGGAAATTTTTTTTTTTTTTTTTTTTTTGAAACCGTAGATAAATGTTTGATGAACAGATGCACAGGACAATGTTTTGTACAGGTGGGAATGCTGAGGCCTCATCTGCAGATATGACTTTCAACTAATGTGTTCCAGTCCTGTACAGAATAAGCTGGGGGTAATTACACCAGAGAGGTTGTCTTAAAGTCATTAAGGTCTTCAAGAGCTGAAATGGGGTTTAGCTACTCAAGTCCCTCCAGTATCAACAGCAGTCTCAGGGCAAAGCATTTCTTTCACTTAGAAAATGTAAAGGACATTTTTGTCTGAGCCATGGAGAACAGCAAGAGTTAAGGTACAAACCAGATCATAAACAGTGACACCTCCACATGAATATTGTTTTCTGGTTGTTTTTTATTGTACAGTCTACAAGTGATCCAAGTGGTGCCCTACAGTGAATTGTAAGAAGATATAATGAAACTGTACACAGCTATGACTTCTCATGCCCTGAGATCTCTCACTGGATCCATCAGAAGAGTGAGAATAAAGTGACATTTGCCAGAAGCCCCCTACCCATGAAGAGCAAGGCGTTCAGGGAGCTGCATGGATTAATAGAAAATAAAATCAGAGCAAAATAAAACTTATGCTTTAATGGTCCAAATAATCAAACAGAAAAATAATGTGGGAAGCCAGCACCAGCAGCAAAGGAAAATATAGCAAGGTGTGACCTCACAGAACAATACGAAGTCATAATACAAAACACCTTTGAAATTTATAAAGGTGAACCTTCCTTAGAACTTTCTGCAAAATTTTCAAAGAGAGGTAACAGAAGGAGATGATCATGGGACCAGTGGCTTCTGCACCCCAAGTTTTGCAGCAGCAAAGCCACAGAGACCCATGATCTGTGCATGGATTCTTAACTCTGGTAGCTCCCAGAGCACAGCAAGTTTGCAGCTATGGCCATGCTTATACAACTCTTGGTTTTAAAAAGTGGCGCCTCCCTTACTCTACATATAGCCATAACATGACCATGGCACTTCAGACCTGAGACCAAAGATGTTACTGAATTATCTCCATGCAAGGTTGAAAGAGGGATTACAATAATTCATGTGCTTTAAGGTCAAAGAAATTACTATGATCAGCTTGTCTGACCTCTTATATACACAGATTGTTCCCTTTTTTCCCCCCCAGAACTGGATTAAAGCCTGTCTTTTAGAAAGATATCTCATATATCAAAGACAGATGATTACAGTGAGTCCACCACTTCCTCCGGTAAGCCATACAAATGCTTAATTACTGCCAGGAAACTGCATCTTATTTCAAGGTTGAATTTGTCTAACTCTGATACCCCACCACTGGAACTTGTTTTGCCTTTGTCTGCAAGGTTACCAATATTTCCTTCTGCCCTGCATGCTCTGATGTCTTTTCCAAGCGCAAGTCCCTCCACACAGAGCAACAATCCATTCCAAACCTTTTCTCTGAACAGCTCAGGCATAAGGTTTATTTTCCAGCCACTGGATTTTTTTTTTTGTGTGTGTGGCATTCTTTGATCTCTTTCCAGTAATTTCACATCTTCTGTTATGTGTGGGCACCAACACTGGACACAGAACTGTGGCAGAAATATTGGCTACAGAAGAGAGACCACTTCCCAAGTTTTGAGTTTTCATACTTCTAAGGTTCACAGTAGCCTTTTAGCAACGGCCTTGTACTGAGAACTCATGTTGAGACAATTATCTCCAGTGACCTCTAAATCCTGTTCTGAGTCATTGCTTTTCAAGAGTCTCCCAACCTGTAAGTATAACATGCTTTCTTTGTTCCCAGGCATATTATCTTGCAATTTGCTGCCTTAAGACACATTTTGCTTGAGTGTGACATTGTAGCGATGCGAGTCAGATCACTCTGTATCAAAATGATCTGGGTATGCTATTTACCACCATATCAAGCTTTAGGTGACCGGAAGATTTTACCAGGAGAGATTTAAACTGCATTCTAAGACAATGATGAAAATGCTGAATAGGGTTGGATACAACATCCAGTTCCAAGGGATCCCTTCAGAAACAGCTTCAATCATAGATGCCTTTCGATTAACAAATTAATTCGGAGATCTGTCACTGAGCCGTATTTTAAGCCATCTCTTGTGTTACTTATTATTTCCATGTAATGAGAGTTTTTACATCTTTGAGACATTTTATGCCTCCTATATGGATGCACGTGTCCTTTTGGCAGTCCTTCCAAAAATAAAACTCTTTCGTCACACCTCCTTTGTATAAAGCCATGAAATAAATACCCTTTACAATCTTAGTGAATCAAATCACTGCCTTTGTGAAAAGGGAGCCATTGGCAAGACATTGCCACATGTGGTAAATAATGGGATCAGTGATTTGCATCTTCCACTAAGTCTCATGTAATCATAGAATAAGTAAGACTGGATAGGACCTCTGGAGGTCATCTGGTGAGCCCTGTCTCATTTCCTTCAGAGAGGGACAGACAGGAAGGAGAATGAACTGGGTTCAGCAGAAAACCTTCATTTTCTGCCACTGAGAATAAAGCAGCTGTGATTTATTCAGCTGGCATTACTGTCTAGGGGACCAAGTCCACTTTGATCAGACAATCTGCGCTCCGTATATCACTAGATTAGTTTTACTTTGGGATTACTGCATCTAGCTTGTATCTGGTGGGTAGAGTTGGAACACTGCTTTTAGAAAGATGCTCTGCCTTCATTATAAAGATTGCAAATCCACCAATCCCATTAGTGAGCTCTTCCAAACACTACCTTAGACTTTAAACTCTCTGGGAGCAGAGACTGTCTTTTTACTTTCTGTTCACAAAACATCTGTTCCAGTCCCAAAGGGCTCTGAAGTGCCAGCATAACTCAGTGAAACCACAATTCTCATTAAAGATTTGTATCTGCAATGTATTTTCAGCCTGTTCTCCATGCAAGCATTGCTTCATGGAAGGAACTAAATGCTAAAGCTATCTGTGTCTTCTTGGAGCAGAACCTTGGCCTAACAAGCATGACACTTGCTTAATACCATCTGGAAAACACCTGATATTAACTGACTTTAAACACTCTCACTGTAGCAACTGGGACAGCTACATTAGATAATGACAATAGACCTGAATGCTGACCTTACTCAGGAGTTTCACGAGACAGTCAGTATCGTAACTGCCTTCCACAAATAGCCACCTGGATGCCAAATTTAAGATGACCTAAAACTACTTGGCTTTCAAACAGTACTTGTGACCCATCACTTTCTGAAACTCATGCACTTTATGATGTTTAAATAGCATACAAAAAAATACAGCCACCCAAACCAAGCAGAAGTTTTGAAAATCTGGAGCTACTGGGGTCAGTGTGGAGGACAGGCTGACAGAGTCGGGATTGTTCAGCTGGAGAAGAGAAGGCTCCAGGGAGACCTTAGAGCAGCCTTCCAGTGCTTAAAGGGGGCTACAGGACAGGTGGGGAGGGACAGTTTCTCAGGGAGCGTAGTGACAGGACGAGGAGTAACGGTTTTAAACTGGAAGAGGGTAGATTTAGATTAGATATAAGGAAGAAATCCTTCACTGTGACGGTGGTGAGACACTGGCACAGGTTTCCCAGAGAAGATGTGGCTGCCCCCTCCCTGGAAGGGTTTAAGGCCAGGTTGGACGGGGCTTTGAGCAACCTGGGCTAGTGGAAGGTGTCCCTGCCCATGGCAGGGGGGTTGGAACTGGATGAGCTTTCAGGTCCCTTCCAACCCAAACCAGTCTGTGATTCTATGACTCAGGGCTGTGTCTTGTTTACTCTGCCCACCGGAGCTTTAGCTGGGCTGGAGGATCACCATTTCTCATCTCTCTGGTATTTATCACATAAGAAGCAGCAGGATCCAAGCCAGAAGTAATTTTCTTCTCAAGAAAACAGTAAATAAACTGAACCTGTTCCAGGTGCATTATGACAGAAACAAGGCTGATATGGCACCACATCTGCCAGGTGGTTGGTTAAATGGGACATGCTCCTTCCCACCCGAGTACGCAGGACGAGGCAGGCGCTGAGTAACTAAAAGGGTTTTGTGACTGTCTTCCTTGCCCATAAGCCTTCATGTTGAGACTCTCCAGCTCCTGAAAGCCTCCTTTGCTAGGAATGGATTAAGATCCTAAAGCACACAACCAGCTGCTAACTGATAGGAAAAGCTGTGTGCCTATTGAACACCACTGCTTATTAGGAGAGGCGGATCTTTTGGCTTACTTCTAAACTACGATGAGATGAGCATGACATATTCCCTCCCCAGAACAAAAACTAATTGTCACATTCAGAGCCACTACTATTCTGCAAAATAATTACTCTCCAGCAGCAATGGGGCTACTGTCCCTGAACTCTTTGGGTTGCTGCTGCACTTGCTGGCTGCAAAATGCTCACAAATCCCACAGCAGTCTCGTTCCTCTTTCAAGCCTCATGCAGTCTAGCTTCCAAGTCCCACATCCACCACCACACAGTGCCAACAAGGTGTCAAGGATTAGAGTTTTGTACAGAAGCAAAGGGCTGGTTTTGAGAGACTGCTTTTGCAGTAAACAAGATCAGCCGAGAGCTAATAAAATTTCAAATTAGCTGTGACTTTTCATGGCCCCACAATTGTGTTGGCTGATTTAATGGGCAGCATCTTAGCTCGCTGAGATTGAATAACTGAGCATTTCTACAGTTAGGGATGCTGCAACAAAAATCCGTCATGCTGACATCAACAACAGAATGCAAATAACCTTCAGCCAGAGGTGTTATTATCTGTTTAAGCAGATTCTGACAGGTGCTGCATGTCAAGTGTCAGGCTGGAACAGGCAGGCCACAGGTAGGGATGGACATGTTTGGACACAGAGAGCATCCTGTGGACTATGACACACAGACAGTCAGAAGGAGATGAGCCTAATGAGCGTTATTGGGGTAAATCTGGGAAAGCATACATGACAAACTCAAGGATTGCTCCTGCTAAAGATTATGAGACTTTGCTACTGACTGCAGTGGGAAGAGCCTCTGTGAGAAACTGTACCAGGAAAAGCAAAACCAGAAAGAAAAATTATAAAAAGTCATTGCCAATGAAAGCATAAAATGTACTGATTATACAAATAATTGTGTCTCTCACGTCATCCAGTTTTTATCTTTCACCTTCCTTTCTGTGCCATTCACCAGGCAACATTATCACTTTCTGTGGGACACTGTCATGTCCTGTGATGCTTTTGGATGTATTACTGAAAGAGTTTGGATGGGGAGGGTTTAAAATGCAGATGCTCAAAGGTGAAGCTAACAAAGTGTTAGTCTTGCCCTTGAGCAAATCAGGTTTTACCCGTCTAGATCTAGTCTGAACTCTGGTGAAACAGAGACTAAAGGAATGGCTCAGTACTTCTGCACAAAACACAAGTTATTGTTCACGTGAATGCTTGTGCTGATGAAGGTTTACAGGGGTAATAATGTTCTGCCCTGAGCTGAGGACTGACACTCAATTTAGTTCAGTTGGATTTAGGAGATAAGTAGGTTTTACTCCAGTGCTTTGCAGAGAACAATTTTACCTATTCAACAAAAGAGTTGTAGCTTTTGGCCCCACTGTAAGGAATCAAAAGGAAACAAAACAAAACCATAAGGAACAGCAGCAATGTGACTGTCAACCCCTGTGATCATGTTAGCTATTAATGTTCTCTTTGCTCTTTCTATCCCACCTACTCTGTTTTGATTTTGCCTGAATAAAGTTCTCACTGGTTGTATCCTGGCTGAATTAGAGTGCTGGCTGCCTGGGAAAGGAATTGCCCTCACATCTTTCTCTAAGTGCTCAGCACATGTTTGCAAGTTCAAAATAATATAGCCACGTGTAATAGTAATCATGTATTTGAATTACAGGACTCCTTGGGCTCTAGTGCAGACGCAGAGCTCTGCAATGCTAGTCACTACAGAAACACTCTGCAAAAACTTCATCCTAATCCAGAGCTACATTCTTCTTTAAAAAAAATCTGAAAAGAAAAAGAAGGGAAGTGGAAGGAGGAAATGACAGAAAAACACATGATAATCACCACTAGCTGGGCATAAACCAGAGCTATAATAATGTGTTTAGAGTCTACAAGTTCACAGCATCCCCCAGCTCATCATTGCTCTGGAGAATACAGTTGTTGCAGCTGGCTTCAAGGGTTTCTTCCTTTCTCCAGGCAGGCTTTTAACAAAGGCACTTACACATTGCACAACCAGCAAAGCAGCGCAGAAACCAGGCAATCTATATTTTGAGTGAAATTCATGAAGTTGAGCAAGGCTTGTGAGGGCCCTTCCCAGCAGAGGAGAGACTAGCGTTCAGAGAGGGCAGTGAGTGTAGGTTGCTTAACCTGATCCATGGTCATGCAGTACCGTACCTGAAACTGCTTCCTTCAGGAGCCAAAGGGACTTAGAGCTTAGAAATTTTTTGTGGGAGCCATGGGTTCACACCCTCAGGAGCTGAGATATCCTTGTCACCAAGGTCTCTCGCTTTCCTGGTAAGTGCTGCAAGTGTTCAGCTACTGCTGAAAAGTTCAACCTAACACATTTTGTTGACTGAATCCAAGGCAATTCAAGCAATCATCTGAGCACGGCTTGGAAAGTGGCCTCAGACAACTTAGATATAGGCATGTTTCTCAAATCCTGGTGAAGGGGAAAGTAGCCATGCGCTCTATGCACACTGAGCACACTCAGGACAAAATCTTAGGTTTTTAAGGGGACTTTCTGCCCCAGAGGAGGCAAGAGTTTGCTTCAGGTGCTAAAGCAGGTCTGCTAAAGCTTTCCTGAATTTCTCCTTTGAGCACTGGTGCCCAAACTCTGTTTAAGCATCTTTTCAGGTGCAGAAATGCTTTGTGAAATGTGTGTCCAAGCCTGTCTTTTCTGAAGATGGTTCATGTTGCATCTGATATACCATCAGTGCCTCCTTCCCATGAGTAACTTCCCTGATTTCAGCAGACAACGGTAGGTTTCTTTTGACACAGAGGACACCTTCCTGGTTTCTTTCTGAATCTATTAATCAAAGGCATTTCATTAAGGATGATCAAAAGTACCAGGAACTCTCCCAAGCTGTCAAGGCAACCCACAGCCACTCCTAGACCCTCAGTTCACAACACATCATCCTCTGTAATGGCACAACCAACACCTGCTTCTGGATGCTGTAACGCATGGGTTCACACCGCCCTCCTGACAGCACCAGTGCCAATAACCGTCAGCCCGTGATACCCAAGTGTCCAATACAGAATCAGCAAAGAGCTGAAACCTGAAAATGTGAACCGGTCATTTTGTTCTCTTACTTGAGGAAAGGTTGATTAACAGTCATCATAAAATAGAGGAAGAAAAGCTGGGTGATTTATAACAAATTATACCAGCTAGCCAATCTTTTCAGGTACAGCAGACTTTCTCATCTTTTTAGCAGTGCTTTGTGGTTCCTCCAAGATGACCCTGTTGTTGGACTGGATCTATATGTGACGGTAAATGCTAATTTATGGTGGCTGTTTTCCCAGGTGCGTTCAGTTCTCAACACTTCCCTTCGTAAATGTAGCTAGCATATTAATGCATCATTTTTTATGGTTTTGAGGAAGCAGACAGCTCCCACACCATGCCTAGGAGACAATCTTCTCATGCTATAAAAGCCTTGCAGGCATGAAGTAAAGGTTCACAATAGTGTGCAAAAAGAAAGAGAAAATATCAGAAAGTACCCCATCACCTTGTCTGCAGCTCAAGCATTTGCGAAGACAAAGGTTTATGTTCTGGGGTTCTCCTGGATTCTTTACAATTCCCTTTACAACCCTGCTGCTACCTTCAGGTGTATCCCTGTGTACTGGTAAAGAGCACTGCAGACTCCTGCCAGCTCTCTAACACATTATTTGGCATGTGGTGGACAGATGGTGGACACATGGGTGTTAAGAAGGCCAGTGTGCAGTGCCAAAATTTCTCTTGCCAAAGAATTTGAAATGCTGCTGTCCCAAAGCATTATGTGAGTCTCCACCTTACTACAAGCACTACCTGATCTTTGAATAGGGCAAGCAAGACACGAAGCATAACTCTGTGGAGTTGCACCAATGGGCTATGGTACAGTTAAACAAACAGCATTGATTTGTCTCAGAGAACACATTCCTGAATTACGTCGTCCCTGAAGTGAGAGTTGGTTTCTAGTGGCAGCAATAACTAATACTCAGGGCTGCAAGGAAAGGCGAAAATCCTGTGTGCAGTAGCCTGGTGGCTCTGACCTGCTCACTGCTCCAGGGTTGGAAGACTAAGGCAACTTTTAGTTGTTCTGGCCCAGGAGGATAGAGAGAAGGAAAGCATAAGGATTGCTCCACCTGCTAGCTCTGGGGTAGCATCTGGTGGAGCACAGACTGAACTTGCAAAGGCGAAATGGAGCCACATGTACATTGGAACCCTGTGTTCGTGCTAGGCTAAATGCATTGCATGTAGCTGTCACAAATGAGACATAAAGTGAGGGGCAGAAGGTTCGCTACTACAATTCTTGCAGAAAAATAGAACAGGATGGTTTATTTTCTTCACTCCCAAAGGAAGATCATTGACCAGGTGATGTAAGAAAAATGAAGTTGCTATACTTCCATGTAATGGTGTGCAATATACATCAGGATAGGCCAGCTTTATACGACCGGGAAGTTTATCTATCTATCTATCTATCTATCTATCTATCTATCTATCTATCTATCTATCTATCTATCTAATCTGTCTAGCTATCTGTTTAAATTATCCTGCAGTAATCACTAACACAAGCATTTGAATGTGTTTAGACTGGGAAGAGGCAGCAGATAACACAGACAACTGAACATCAACCTCTAATGAATATGAGTGGTTAGATAATATTAGGAACATTTATATTCCAGACATACTTTTCATCTGAGAAAGACTCTTGCCTTTCACAAGTAAAGTAGATTCACTTTGAGCACAGTTCAGCAGCTGTTTAGCAACTGGAATGTTCACAGCAGGAAATGAAGGATGTGGTCAATTCCACTTCCCGGAGAAACAGCAAGCTTTACCCTCTCTGGAAGACTTGGCTACTCTGGAAAAGCCCAAAACAATAACAAAGGCCCTCAAGTGAAGTTACTGTGTTGATTGGACAGAACTTTTAGACCAAAAGAGCAATTTAGTTTAATATCTGTAATTCTCTCATGGTTCCAGGACAGTGTGGTGTATCCAGACAGGTAAATGGAAAAATGGCCAACTCTCTGGTTCTCAATATGGAGGGAGTCATATATTTAGATGATTTCTCCAGAGCAAAGATCGTTAACACAGCTTTGCTGCCCAATAGCATATCTGTGAGACTGTGAAGAATATCCTCTCCTCTCCCCCTCCATTTTTCCTGTATATTCTGTTCCTAACAGAGGAGTCTACAAATGCAATGGAGCCCATATTTAGCCTATGGAATATCAGCCTCTTCTCAAGGCTTTGTCAAATGCCATTAAGTCCACTTCTAGGACTTGTCACAGAAGATAATTTTCTTGGTATTTTAAACTTTCAAACTTCTTATTCTTCAAGCACATGACAAAGCACTCAGTGTGGGGTTAGACAGGACTACTCTCAGGTATTGAGTGTTTGCAGCCATGAATTACAGAGGTTATTTTCTGCCAAAGAGAGGCAACAACCACTTTTCTCAGCTTGTTTTAAGGAAACACCTCCCATTTGTTGTGATACAGGTGGCCTCTTAGGTCAAATGTGCGAAATCCTAGCCTTTTACCCAGATTGTTAAAGCTCTCTCACTGCACTGTTTTCCCTTGACTGATACTGGATGATCACCTGCTCTCGGTTACTTACTACAGCTCCTTTCAAGTTGATAGGCTTTGTGTTTAAAAGTGTAAATAAAGTGGACTTGGGTGTGAAACCTAAGTGCTAGCTTTGACAGATGACACTTGGTGTGGACAGGGGACTGCTCTCCAAGACACCTTTTTTCTAGCCTGAATGGAGATTACATTTCACTGAGTCTTTCTCTGAGGGACTTCTGCTTAGCTTGTTATTGTTTATCTGAACAGCCTCCAGATTTAAGAGGCAAACACACCCTGTAATTTGGTACCCGTCTCCCTCAGGGTATGATTAGGCTGGGATATGATGAAAAAGATTCTGACTTCAGCTCCCATTATCCCAAGGAATTTCCGGCTGCAGGGATCTTGATTAGCAGACATCCGATACCACAGTGTGGGAACCAGCTTCCGCTGAGCTCAGGCAGAGTGAAACCCTCGCAGAGTGAACAGCCCTACCGTGGTGTCTCAGCTTCAAGAGATGCTGCTCTGAGCAGAAAGTGACTCGAAGGGCAGCAGTGACCAACCAAAAGTAGCCAAAAGTAGGTACCTATGAGGTGATATCTGAAATAGCTCAAGGAGATGATGCCCTAAATCTATTTCTCTCCGCTGATGGTACCCGCGGTGACTAGCTCATATGTTTGACTTCTAAAGCTTCATGAAAGGACTACCATCTCCATTACCTACATTCATGTCTACATGAAGATAGATTCAGCAATTGCCCTGAAATCCTTTATGGTGAACCAAAACAAACCCCGTTTCTCCAGCCCTGAGCATGTATCACTCCAGAGACTGTTATAGGATCCCAAAAGAGGGAGAAACCATAGTGCTCATACACATACTACACACTCTTTCAAGAGGCTGTTCAGGCCTACATCTCTTCAGTGCTCTTCAAAGCGCAGCAGTTTTCCAAGGTATAATGTTTGTGGTGACAAAGTGTCTGCGTCGAATATGGTCTCAATTGTGCTTCTAAACACAGGTGCTTAGTGTCATTTGAGTTGCCTTTGGATATATGAGAAATCCAAAGGCAGCTGTCACACATGAAGCATATACATTTGCTCTACTAGAGATCCAAGCTATTGTGAACGGGAAGCCAGAAGCCAGCTGGGGTACTCTAGGATGTCTCAGATGGTGCTGGACAAAAGGCAACAGACGTTAAGCTGGAACATGGAAAATTATGATTAGATATTAGGAGAAAAAAGT
The DNA here is from genome assembly GCF_031877795.1 of Strix aluco. Classification (NCBI taxonomy): domain Eukaryota; kingdom Metazoa; phylum Chordata; class Aves; order Strigiformes; family Strigidae; genus Strix; species Strix aluco. The sequence continues at coordinate 133,484,620 of NC_133932.1, read as the reverse complement.
TTACTATAAAGATGGTGATATACTGGAGCAGGTTGCCCAGAGAGGTGGAATCTCCCTCCATCCTTGGAGGTGTTCGAGAGTTGAAAGGACACAGCCTTGAGCAACCTGATGTAATTAGAACTGCTTTGAGCAGGGAGTTGAACTAGAAATCTGCTGGAGGTCCCTTCCAACCTAAATTATTCCATAGAATTCTACAAATGTCTTCAGCTGTCTTGCTACAGAAATCATCATAAAAACTAGGAAATAGGTCCAGAATCATCCTTTCTTCATGAATCCATGTAACTATATTTGAATCCCTGTGCTAAACAAGGAACTCAGGCTTCAAAGCAGAAATGCTGCACCGCTGCTGATGCTCCTACATCTCAGGGGTTGAAATTCTAGATTTGAGCCTACAAATACAAATGATCCATAAAAATGTATAAAAATCAAGTCAAGAAGGTAAACGTATTCCACTGTTCCACTTCCCAGCTAAGAAGAGTCCTTAGCAGTAATGGAGCAAAATCACAGGAATAGCATAGTGTATGACACGGATTATCTGTAAACTGTAATGCACACCAGGTACATGTATTTTTTTTTAGTGTACCAAGAGTAAAGTCAACACTCATTTGTGGGCTCTGACACATGAGTAAGCTGTCACAAGGCAGTATGTTACAACCTATCAGTTGCTTTGCTCTACCTGTGTACACCACTGCTCCACACAAGTTCACCAAATGCATGTTAGCAGTTGATGTGCACTAACTTGTAAACATGTCGGTGCCTATTGTCTCTCCCGTCTACATCTGCTGTCCTGCAGGCTAGCAAGGCGACAAACGGCTCGTTTCAAGGTGAGGGTAACCCAGTTACAACATTAGCACCTTGAACCAGGAGATACGAGGAGACGGTGTTCCACCAACCTTCTCAGAGTCTGGTCATGCTCTTTTTGATGTAATACAGATGTGGTCTACATTGTATGTTAGGCTGAATTACTCCTTCTTCCCTCTCTCTCTTTCTAAAAACTTCACAGCGTTTTTGTTGGTTATTTTTTTCCATGGAAACTGGGATTATCCTTGGCTCTATTTACCATATTTTTACACATCTGATGTGATGAACTTTATTGCTGTTCTGTGTCAGCTGTAAATAGGAAAGACGAGTACAGTGATACTCAATTTCATGTGAGGCAAAAAGCAACCTTTGTTTTATAGTGTGTACTCTTTGTACGGTTCTCCAATTTTTTCCGTCTTTTCTAAAGGGATAATTTGGTCCATTTGCCATGCCAGATGTGCAGAAGTATTTTAAATATTCAATCAGAATCCCAGTTGCTCTGAAGCAGATAATCACAGTCTTGGCTTGGCTTTTTTTTTTTTTTTTTTTTTAACTGTACTGTTCTTGTGAATATGATAAAACAGAGGCTTGCAAAATGCAGTCTCCACTTCACGGTCTGGGTCCTGGCCCAGACTTGTGGTTTACAAAGCCTTTTGCTGAGTGACAACAAAACAAATTATGCAGTCTCCCTTATGCCTTAAATTTAATATCTCATCTCCTGCCCTCTAATTCAAACCTTCACACTGCACCAGGGTTTCCTTTGTAATGAGATAACTCTGAATATTAAGTTTGCATTACACAGAGCTATTATTCACATGCCTGACATCATTACATATGGAACTGTAATCAATAAAACACGGTTCAAGAGGGATTGGATGGCTTGTGGGCATGGGGATCAGTCACTGAAGCCTCTAAGTTTCTGCAAAACATCCACCCCAAGTCAGTAGTGACCTACCAGAGAGCCTTGATGAAAACCTCCGGCAGCGAGGCCAAAGTTCGAACAGTCGGGGCGTTTGCTGTCTGAGGTGGTCCCATCGTGTCACTGCTGAGCAGCCTGGCTGGGGTGGAGGGACAGGACGAGTGCATAGCCTCTGCCTGCTCTCTGGTATATGGACTTGATTTGAGGATAAACAAATGTCCCTCTTCAGCCCTGGCACCCCAAGCCCAAATCCATTTTATTTGAATTCAGATCCACTCTGGCTGAGTCAGCCTGGCAGACTTTGCTGTCTGTTCTCCACCAGCTGTCAAAAAACAATCTGCCCTGCAGAATCAAGCCCAGCTGACTGTTCACTGTGCAAGGTTTATAGGCTCTGCAAAGCCTGACATATCACATGTGCTCATGTCCTACCTCCGTCGTTGTCTTTCCCATCGCCGCATGCTGTCTCCATGGAAGTATCGCAGCCCGCTCCTCTCCAGCCCAGCTGGCAGACACAGTGCCAGCCGTTCATGTCCAGAGTGCATCTGCCGTTGCCGTTACACAAGCCAGGGCATCCCTCTGCAAGGCAAACAGCCACACATTCAAATGCACTGCAAAGACAAAGCAACGCAGCCTGGAAAGGGGCTAATTAAACAGCTTTTCCCCTTTGCCTTCAGTTTATTTCTCCACTCCCACTTGGTGTCTTCCCACCTGGAGTGAACTGTCCCAGTTTGGTATGAGGATGGTGGTGACCACTCAGTGGGCTGCTGTCTCCCAGGAGGTCCTCACAGCACAGCCTCACTAATTGGATCGAGGGAATGGTGAGCTTCAGGGAGGCAATGAGATTTTCCTGCTTCGCTGGTTGTAAAACCCACCCTGCCCTCTGAAGTCTCTCAAAGCCTTTGCTTTGTAAGACCAAGATTTGGGGTTATCTAAATAGCAGGTAGGGTTAAAGTTCCTAACACCCAGCGGGATAAAGCAGCTGGCTTTTAGCAATACCAAGACCTCAGACTGGTAATCAGTCAAAGCTGGCTGGAAAGGGAAGACATTTCCTATGTTAGAAAATATTTGGAGAACACCCAATTTCTCTACTGTAGTAATTTTGGGTGGGATTCATCTCATCCGGTTACAATTCATCTATAACGCAGATACCTTCAATTCTCTGTAGTCAGCAGAGACAGACTGTCCCATGGCATAAATCCCCTCGTGTGTGTTAGATGCCCATACTGATGAGCTCTGGGAACACCCGTTTCTCCCCAGTGACTAGAGAGAACTCGGCACAGAGGCAGGTATTTCTTTTATAGGCAATAAAACTTAGGGGGGACAAACACCAAGCTCCCCATCTGCTCACTAGGGTTGGATTTTCTCATCAGATGACCTCCTGCTGAGACTTCCGTCCCTTTCTTTCCCCCCAAGAAAATAACAGAGTAATTTCCACAGTAAGCAGTGGTGTGAGGGAGGCTGCTTAGCTTATACAATTCTGGGGGCTTTTTACCTGCAGAGCTCAAAAATCTTTACCAAGAAGCCATCAGGAATGTAAGACACATTTTACAGTTTAGGAAACTGAAGTACGAGGGACTGAAGTGACTGTCAAGGTCACTCAGCAGGACTGATGATACCAGGAACACAATTCAGTCTTCCTGAGCCCTGTTTTAAGGCCCTCTCTATTTATACGTGTGCTGTGCAATCCTGCCACATAGTTTGAGTTTCTTCAGGCCCTCAGCTTTGCCAGACAGGTTTGTGAAACTGTGCAAACAACACAGACTTATCCTGTCTTAAAGGGTCACAACATGATGGTGAAGAGTACTGAAAGGGACGTGTCGTTGCAACGTCTGGCTGACCACATGATGCATGGAGGGTCTGCCCCAGAAGTGCTGAGACAGCATGTAGAGCACACCACGTCATCGTGCATCCTGAGCTAGGGAAAGGTAGTTCAGAAATGCCTTTTAAATAAAGAATTGTTTCTGGTGGACTTAACATCTTTTCTAGGATTGTTTTTTTAATAAGTGACAGATTTACAGGGAGCAAATGGAGAAAGGAACAAAGATAGTAAGGAAAAAGTCCTTTAAAAGGATCTTAAATAATTTTTTCATTTACAAACATATTTGTTGCATTTCCGTGTTTTAAAATGTGTGTTCTGGGGGGGAATATAACATGTGTGTGTATGTGTGAACATTCTTGTGTGTGTGTATTTTGGTATTTATACACTATATTAGTATTTCTATACTACAGAAGAGCTATTTATAGGCGAGGCTTCTTAAAATTCTCCATTTTAATATCCTGCCTTCAGTTACTTACAACAGTGCCAAACTTTTAACCATTTAATCTGATTTTTTTTTCCCATGCTAGAGCTAATTTATGTATTTGTTCTTTTTACTTACTTTCAGTATAAGCTGAAAGCATTCAGCTGTTGTGGAGAATGAGAGAGGAAGAAGTGTATTACTTGTTAAAACAACCTGCTAAAATTACTTAGCTAGGTAGATAATCCCACTTTGGATGGATGGGACCATCCTGATGGTAGCGATAGGACTTTTTTCCTCTTTTTATAAATCTGCCTAAGTTTATCTAGATGAAAAACCTCAGAAGAAACCTTACTTTATGTGTATTCTGCATGGCTCCATTAGACCTTGACTGGTGCATCATCACTGAGCACACCTCATGCTTTTACTCCTTGAACTCTTATAACCCATCCTAAAAAGTTCTCTTCTATCCTGCAGTTGCAGAGGCTAAGCAGGAAACTCCTGGCAAAGGTGCTGTGGTGTTGACCTGGACAGGAGTGTGGTGAGAACCAAAAAGAGCTGGGTGATGAGAAGTTGAAGACACCACTGCAGAAGGATGAGAGAAGAGGGATTGGATACCACCAGGTTTTTAAGACAACAAGTAGTGTTTAAACCCTGGAGCAGACTCTTATTTTCTGCAGTGGGAAGAAGATAGGTTTTTACTGGGAGCTAAAGACAAAAAGTCTCCTGGGTTTGGTTCCAAGACATGTAGGAACAGATGCGAATCCTGGAAACGGTTTAAGTTAGGCCTATAAGGTTTCATATAATAAAAATTCAGAGGGAGAAGAGGGATTCCATTTTATTGCTTTTATTTCAATTATATTTTGCATTTCATAATCTTTGGAACAAAGATCACAAACGCAAAGATCTAACATTATTAAATGGAAAGGATACTGAAGTGATTGATCACTTGCTCTGAGGCTGACAAAAGCAAAAGATCTGCAAATGTCTCATGTGAAGTGTCCAGCAAGTATAAGTAAAAACTAATATAACTGTAAAAATTAGGAGCTCATATGGAACTGCATGTGCTCTACTCTCCCAGGCTTAGGAAAGGGGGAATTTGAAGTGGTAGAAAACAGCTGGTATAATTTGGATGAGGCACCTTCTGCATCTGAGGAAATGAGAAGAGCTTGGTTTGTCTACTCTAGCACAGCCAAGGCTGAAAAGACTATGATTGTTTTTCACAAATTCATGGAACAGATAAACAGTGAGAAGGGAAAACAGCTATTTAAGCTAAAGAGACTAATGCTGGCATAAGAACAAATGGACATAAACCAAGCATGAATAAATTCTGGCTGGAAATTAGAAAGAAAAAAAAAAATCATTTTCCACGATCAAAGGAATAAAGTTTTGGAGTAGCCTCCCAGTAGGAGTATTAAGGAGAAGAAGCCTCACATCTATCCATAGAACTTGGTAAATGCACAGAAGTTTCACACAATGTGGCTGCCCTTGACAGCAGAAGCCTGGACTCTAACAGAGGAGACCCCTTTCAGTCCTATGCCTTTGAATTCTGTGTGCAATTCACTGCCTATATGGAATGTGTTTGAGAGTATTTCAATGGACTTTCAGGATTTCCTCTGAGTCTTCTTGATCTGGACCCAGAGGAACTAAGTCAAGCATCTCAGAAAGCAGACAGAGGAAAACCATCAGTCAGGAGAGGAGAGAGTATCTCATGAGATTATGCCTTCCCAAAGTATCTGTTCCTCTTCTTGACTATTAAGGGAATCCAGGATGACTAGATGAGATATAAGCATCTGTGCTGTAGATATCTGAAGTAGGATAACTCCCACCTGTAATTTCATACTCCACTGTCTTGGCATCTTTCAAGTCTACAAAGTGAGTTTGCCCCTTCCCACCAAGGAGAGAGTCATCTCTGGTTCCTAGTGAGATAAATCTTTTCCAAGAAGTCAGAGGGAACTGTTTCCTCATGAGATAAACTCTTCTTCACAGTTTCATGAACATAAAAGTTTTCAGATATTAACCATTACATTACAAGGTACAGCAAAGTATCAGTGCTGTGAGGATTATATTGTATCTCTCCTGTGTCATGGGTTTGGTAGGAGGACAGACAGTTTTCAGAAGTAATGAGAAAGGCAACCATTAATAGAAAACAACACAACTAAACAGCAGCTGTCAGAGGACTCATACCTTCAGAAAGGTAGAAGAGAACATGAATGTGTAGGCCAATATATTTGGGAGAATGGACCTATAAGTACTACCATTTCTGAACTGGTTCACTGCATAAAGACTTGGCCATCACTGACACTACAGAGATAGGAACGTACAGTTTTCCCCATTCCACAAGCAGTGCATCTCAAAGCACTTGACTAAAAGATGATACAAATAAACTTTATCCTCTCCTTTCCCCCATGCTGGGGAATAAAGCAAGAAGATCATCTTGTCTCCGAAGTGCTTCTGAATATCAACACAGCGGGATGGCTTAATCCTCACAGATTTACACCACCATAACCTTGCAGTTCTGATTTCTCATAGCTAGAGTCACTAACGATCCATCATTCCTGTTTGTGTTTCTTAACTGTATTTGGGTGACTAAGAGAATTGAATACATGAGTAGGGCTTTCTGAGGCGATGACAGGGGGATGACCCTTTATGTGAGTTTCCAACTGACGCACATGAACGTGCTGCTGAAGGATGATGATACTGTGGGACATTGAACAAAGATGTCAGGTCTGCCATGCAAGAGACAGTACAGCCCAGGGAAGCAATATAAAAAGTGGACTAATTTTGAACTAGACAAGAGAGTATCAGAGTCAAAGAAGACTGTCACCAGGGTAAGAAATTATCCTGCCATTTTAAGACTGTTGGTAAAATAATCTGCTCTTAATGATCTGTACAGTTAAGGCCTTCTCTAATTAGTCCAATTATAAACAATGTACAATGGGATCTTTCTTCAAGCCAAGCCTCATTGCCACTTGAAATTGGACTTAAAAGATAAGGCTATTATCTTTCCTCCATTGTCAGTAAGAAAGCACTGATGGATGTTCTAGCAAGTCCTGATAGACAGTGGTTGGGCTCTTAAATATACAGGACATGGCTGAATGCAACATGTGAGGATGCAAACACCTGGATCTTGAGAGAACAACAACCAGTAAGTGACCTGCAGGAGTTCTGTAGGACCGAAGGGGAGGAGCAAAGCATCAGGTGATCCCTGCAAATTATGAGAAACCTGGTAAATTGTCCTGAAAAACACTCAACTCAAACTACCCCCATGATATTTTGCAATGGTGGGAATCCAGAAACACTTAATCAGATGCATCCTGTAAAATGAAGATTAAAAAGTTACTTGCCAGATCTCCTATTTCTTATAACTGTGCAAATGAGGGAATTGCCTGTGGTCAGGCCTTGGGTTCTCACTGCTTCTCAGACTTCAGGAGCAGCCCAAAGAAGTCACCTTGCAGCCATCCCTGAATTCAAATGTTGTTCAACATCTTTACATTTTAGAATAGCTGTTTATATGCCTCACTACAGTGTTACTGTGGTTATTTAAGAGCAAGAATTGATAACCAACAATAGAAATTAATTACACTGATGTACCATGAGCTCCAATGGTATTCTGGATGAACAAGCTCTCTCTAAAATCAGCATCTCTTTAATAGTAGGCACCTCTTTTCATTTTAAGTATTACCAGTGTTAATTAGGCCTTAGTTTAAAAGACTCCACTCTAATTCTAGCTGCTGCTTTAATCATGCTGATGTTTGCTATTGAAACTTGCCGTCCTATTTAGAAACAATTCTGCATCTTCTCTGACTTACTGATTTACTGTAAAGCTGTAGGAAAGATTCAGCAGTAAATCAGGCTCACCCTTGACAACACAGGATTACTGGGAAGGATTTCAACCAGAAAGAGGTTAATAATTAAGAAAGCCAAAAGGGCATGAGTAATTTAGTTTTGAAAAATGCACACCATGCAGTTAGCCAAGTAAGAAACATGTACTTTTAATGTTTCTGCTATTGCTAATCTTTCCAAAAGATGCCATGCGTGGTAAGAGAAAATCTTTTATTTTTAATATGTTGCTTAACCTGTTACCCACTGAAATACTCACTAAATATAATGTGTTCTTATTCTTGGGCATAATGGTGAGTCGAAAGGCTATCCAGAGGAAAAATGAAAGCTACAGAAGACTTATTAAAAAAACCCTGGGCCACTGAATGGGCAAATCAGTACTGAAGGTCCCTGGACCCAGGCTCTGCAGGTTGATTTCTCATCTTTTTTATTCCCTTGGTGCTTATCTGCTACCTTTTGATCCAACCTTCTCTAATACCTGTTGAGATGAAAAGGAGGAGTCCTGGGGTTTTGAAATGCAAGCCACTGTGATGTGGAACATTAACAGGAGCTTCTGATTGCACTCCCTAGTAACAGCCCATACCTTCCTCTGAGGATGCCACCACTATTTCTTCATAAGGGCACAACAAATGACCCTCTTTCCTTGACCTAAGAAGGAGAATATACTTTTTTCTCCTAATTTAAATAAAGTCAAGCATGTTTTACTGATGTTAACCAACGAGAAAAAACTACCACTGAACAATCCACTGATCTATAAACAGGGGTCCAAGGACAGCTACTAGTTGCTGCATTGCACTGAAGACAAGTCTTCTTATTTAAAGTCTGGACATTTCCTTATCATTAATATTTGTTTGTCTGTTCAAAGTTTTTCCCTATTTTCTTTCCCTGATTGTACCTGAACCTGCCTTTAAACCTCAATGGAAACAAGAAACATTAGATTGTAAATTCATGCAGAGAAGTGAAGTCAAGTAGGGCAACCGTGTTTCTTGTCACACCACAAGAGCCCTATATGGCAGAGACTTCATTTTCACTGTTCACCGGACAAATATTTTGTCATATCTGTCCTTCTTCATCAGCCTCTCGCAGCTGCTGTTTCTGATTGCTCACAACCTGAAAAGGAGGGTAATGCTATGGAAGAAACTGATTTGTTCAACCTGATTTTTTGGTTTGTTTAACCAGCAAACATATGATGCTGTGTGGTGTCAGCACTGTGTTGCTGTTAGTGTCAAATCAGCCATGTAGAAAGGTATTTGTGTCCAACTCAATCATATTTATTGTTAGATTGTTGTATTTAACTAGATGTGTGCTATTTCAATATTTTTAGAAAGCTAAGTGCATTGTGGAACTGTCTATTTCTATTTAAAAGTCCTAAATTAACTTAGCTCATTGTTCTGATTAATAAACAGCTAAGATTTTTTTTAAGATTACGCCTATTCTGTAACAGTTCAATTTCTTTTCTTCTTCACTGAAGAAACACCTGGGTCCTAGACTTGCTTTACATTTACAAATAGGAACATAGGGGCGGATTTTGTTGTAGTGTACATTAACACAACATCACTAATTTCAATAGATTTTTGCGGATTTATACAACCAGAGGCTTTCAGGTCATAACATATTTGCATTAAGAAAAAAAATATAATTTCATTACTCAAAGTTCCCATGTAAGACTCTGCAGTCATGGATCAAAAACATGAAGACTCCACACAGAAAGTGCACTCACCTGCTTGTTACAAAATGGATCATAGACACTTAAATAAAACACATCACTGTACAAGGGCTCCTGCTGTATTCACAGACAGTTTTGTTTCCTCCTGACTTGCCTTACCTGGGTAGGAGGGGTGAGGATGAGAGATGATTTGGAGAGGAGGGCAGGGACAAGGGGACAGGTAGGAACACTGATACGATGTTAACACAGGATCACAGCACTTACGGAGGTATTTCCTACCAAAATGACTGGAAAGTTCACCCTTCCAGACATTAGGGAGCACTTTGGTGACAATGAGGAAGGGATGCAACCTCAACACAGCATGTTCACGGTGCATTTTTTAAAAAGAAACACAAAGACAATAGGAAAAATAGGAAGGAAGAGCATACCTTTCACTACCTTATCCAGATAGTGAGCTTGGGAGATAAAAGACAGGACATTTAAGGTAGGATTGAATAAGTGCATTGCGGCTTACTACGAGACTGTGCAGGTGCTAGAAAGGCAAAGGAGAGTTTGCTGTGATATGAAAAGAAAAACCTTGATTATGAGGAGAGAAAAAAGGAAGAAGGGTGGAGCACAGCCCTCCTCAGTCAAAGAGCTCAAGAAGGCTGTGTTTAGGCATCCAGTCATCTTTGCTCATTAAGATCAGGAAGAGAAACAGGAAAGTTGTTTATATATATTTATGTGTTTTTATATATATATATATATATGTATAAATATATATATGGCAGAATATTGTAATGCTCTGCTAATTTGCAACAGTCTACCTCTGTTTTACTGACTGCTTTTCTTTTCATCAGGAAAACCAGAGTCATTTGAAAGTTCTCCTCCTCACCTGATTGCCTTATATTTTTCCGCACAAAGAGGCACAGTTCTGTGACCTTACCAGACTGGGAGAGGCTTTTCCCTGGATCTTCTTAATGGTAATATATTGCATTTACACAGTATCCTCTAGCCCCAGATCAAATTATTTTACAAATATTAAATTAACCTCATGGCAGCTCTACCAGATAGGTAAGTATTAATATACTCATTCCAAGGAGGGCTAAAGAAAAAGAAAGAAAGTTATAGATGTAGTGGGACCAGTCACGTGTCTAATTCCCATGTAACATTAATTTGGAAAACCACCTTCTAATTGATTTTCCGGGGTCAAACAGAAAGTTGGTGGCAAAGACACAAGCAGAAGCCAGGAGTCCTGCCTCGGAGAGCCCTTGCACATGCCAGCAGGCGGCACTCTCTGTCCTAACAGCAGCTGGTCTTTATTAATAAATAAGAGGCTCCGAGTCTTGCATTTCTCCCTTTCATTACCTGCTTAAACGTTATTTCCCTTGTTCTCATGTCAGCTGCCTGCAATCTCTCTCTCAGTTGTGTCCTGGTACCCTTTTGAAGAGGTTTTTGGTTCAGGTTCATTCACACGGACTGCCCGCCTGAGAGGTCGCAGCCCTTGTAGTAATTTTATTTCTGTCCTGTGAATCTAAAGGATCTGTTGAAGCACTATCGTAAGTAAGCGGAGAGGGCTGGGAGGATCAGAGCTAATCTAGTGTGGGGCAGTTTCAAGGCTTGGGAAGGAGATTAACTAATCACCCCAGTGTAGTGTGGTGGTAGCGATGCAGGAAGCATGGCATCGCCATCCGCTTGGACGGTGGCTGAAGCCTGGGAATGTGTCTCTTGGATTTTGACTTCCAGAGCAGCTCAACCTGCAAACTTGGGCAGCAGCCATTGTGCAGATGATGGCAGTGGAGGCAGTTGCCAACGCCAAGCATATATCAGTTATGTGCCAATATTATCTGGTAATTTGAAAAACAATGGGGGTTTTCTATGGGAATATTTCATGGTAGCATGAATCTTTCTTCTCTAAACCTGTATAGCCTCATTCCTATGCTATACTTCTGGCATTAAAATATCATCTTATCATCTGCAGATATTTCTTTGGAAACCCTGTGGGCATGTGGGATGTGCTGAGGAACTATGTAGGGGCTCAGAAGAAAAGATACTTTTCTAAGCTGTCCTCTGCACCCAAAGGCACCGCACTCAGCTCCATGTCACCACCCCCCTCCTGGAAGCCACCGGCCCTTCAGATCTGCTACGGGGGCAGCTCGTGTGAGCGTTTGTCAGTTTGAAAGTCCTCTCATTTCACCAGCCTGAGCTAACATAGTTTGATTTGTTTGAAACACACGGGGAAGGGTCATGAGAATTTCTCTTCATTCATAGAGAGAGAAGAGAGAAGTGAGAGATGCTGAGGGCAGGTCCTTGGGCAGGACGTCTTCCCCAGCACACTCTCCTCCTTCATTTTCTAAATATCCTTTTTCCTTTTATCTTCCCTGTGGGGTGAAGTAGGCAGAGCCTCAGTGAAATCACTGGAGTTAAACTGGGATCATACAAATTTGAAGGAGAGGAGAAAGTAGCTGTTCATTGCTGAACCAGTGATGGCACAAGTTTATGCCACGGGGGCAGGGAAAAAGACTGTCTTTGAAGTTCATCTGTGCTTAATATTTACTGTCAAATATGCTGCCAAACTACTTAAGGCTAGATTACCTTCAGCTTGATGCAAAATCATGTCAGAACAAAGCAGCAAGCACATATTTTCCACTGCCTGCTATAACCATGGCCTCCTCTTGCCCAAAGGGACCCATCCCAGCCAAGCAGGGTGGGTGCCAGAGGGTCAAACGCAGCTCAGGCCCTGCTGCAGATAAGCCCGAGCGCTGCAGAGAGCTGACTATCTGCTCTCTTGGGCTGAGGGTAGCAAGAACCTTCACCAGACACTGGTGGGCTTTTTTTATATTGGGCTGCGCATGGACTGAGCTGCTTTATGGATTATAAATGGCACAAGTGATGTGTTAGAAAGTTGTGGAAAAGAGACCAGGATCCACCTGTAACGTGCCTTGTCTGGATTCCAGCTGCTCCAGCAGAAACTGAGAGGCACTCATTACAACCCCGGCTATTCAGAACATGTGTGATTATTTATGCAAGAAAGCCGATGAAAGGCAAACTTAAAGGGGCAGATTTCTCAAAAATCAGAGTTTTGCTAAGTAAAACAAAAACCATCCTGATGGCGCCATAAGCAGAAGCCCGTGTGGGATGGCTGTCTGCCTGTCTGTCCAGGCACTTGTTATTACATACATCACCAGTGTGAGCCACGACCAGACTTTCAAAAGGAGTTAAGCACGTAGCTTTTGCAGAGATCAATGGGAATTAGGCACTGAGGTGATTTGAAAATCCTGCTAGGTAGGCTGCTGTGCGTTCAGAGAGCTAACTGCTGGTCCCTCAGCGCTCCAGAGACCCTGTAGTATTCAGGTGCAGCAACTGAACTTCAAGGGATGGCTCTGGCCTTGTGTCCACACTGTTCAAGGATGATGAATGTCCCAACTCCACCGCACAGGGAAGCCCTCTCTGATGTCATTTTTCTAAACAACCCTAATGAATCAAGTGATTAAGGCTTGTTGCTGGTAAAATATTATACAGAGAGATTCACGTATCAGATGCGATGTCAGTGCAAGGCCCAGGTAGGCAGAGGAAGTCTCCCTTTGCATCTCTGAGGTGGTTGCACAGCACCTGGGGCACTATCCAGGCCATAGCACCAACTGTATCAAATTTGAGGCCAGGCTGTTGTGGCCCTGGGAAATTTCTAGAGTTGTTTATTAAACCCAGGAAATTTTCTGTGGTGCCACCAGCGAATCAATCCCATAGAGTAGCCTACCATAGAGCTGACTTGTAATTTGGCCTTTCAGAACCTGCAGTAAAAGGGTTTATTTCATCTTTAAACTCAACGCTCCTAAAACCCACCACACTCCCTGTATGTGATTGAGCCAGAATAGAAGAAAGTTGAATTCCTGCAATGTTAGAGGGGAAATTTGGAATATTCTGAAGAGCCCATTATAGGAGTTTTGCACTGTAGCTGTTGTCATTTTTTTTTTCCTTTAAGAAATTAGACTAAATTGACTGAACCATTCTGCTGGGTTTCAGGATTCCTGCAGTTATATAATCAACTTTCTGTTCTACTCTTTTGCATGGATGTGCTAAATTTGCTGAATTACGATGATGAATGCAAGCTTCTGCATCAATTTCCTGGTTGGGAATTAACTGGGGTTCCTCTAATGAAATCTCTGAATGTGAGCAATCAAGCTAGTATATTTGGTAACACGACTCTTTGTATGAGCAAACAAAATTAATCCACTGGGATCAGAGTTCCCTTGAACACCGTAAGAAAGAGCCTCCTACGACCTACAAAACAAAAGGATTTCTTACTCTCAGACATGCTCAACAGGAAATGGAAGAAGTGTCCTTTACTTGTATCATCCATTTCTACCATGTCACCTGCACACATGGCAATATTGTTAAAGCATCACTTCAGCAATGGGGTTTTATGCTTGTCAGTGCTAAAGCAAACCGGGCCATGACACAGACATATAAGGAATTACTGTCAACAGAACAAGTTGCCATGCAGGGAAGTTACACAAGGACAAGGGGAATGCTTTCCACATACTTAATGTAATTCCAAGTCAATGTCCTTTCATCTGTGCCAATATAACTAGCTTATTACTCCTTCTAAAGCTATTCAATTTTCTTGGATATTTATGACTTTGCCAAATCTCCTTTACATTCTACACAATTATCAATGAAATATTCTGTGGGAAATACTGTTTACAGCTTCATAGGCATGAGACTATGTACGAATTTGTTGCTAAATCACCATGCAAAAAGATGAGGAGGGGGGGAAGTGAAAAGAAACAGAATTGCTCCAGCACTTTAAGTACTAAAGAATGATTCCTAAAGCAAGGCAGCACTGCAATAGGAAGGTAGCACCACACAAAATGATAGTGTGCACCAGTAAAATCTCAATGCTGACTGCATTGCGGTGCTGGCCTTTCCCATGATAACAAGGATTCTTTACACTTAGAGTGAGGAATACTACAAATAATGGGGTAAATTTAATTACCATGAAAGAGAAAAGCTCGTTGTTCGAAAACAGTCTGGGCATATCAGCTGTGTGGAGAAATATCATATACCGAACTAGTGGCATTTTGGTTTTGCAGCAGAACTAATAAAATGGCACCGAGGGTATGAATCAGGCTTTTTTTGTGCATAAATGACTTTCATATAAGATCATCCCTTGGATTTGGGGCCTTTTGCTGAACTATTTTTTTCTTTTTTGCATTTAAAACCCTTTCATGAATCTGTGTTGCTTTCCAAAACAAAGTACTTGAACACAAGGCTATAAAATAATATTATAGAAACACAGGATTCCAATTAACACAGGACTGCTCTCTTTTAATTTTAAAGTCACTGAAGAGAGGGGGTTTTTTAATCCCTTCCTCATGAAAAGAAATGAAAGCTTCTAGGGACATAGAAAAAAATGCAAAATGTAATGTCTAATGAGACAGAGGAAGTTTTAAGAGCTAGGTATTTTTCATTAGGGGATGCATGTGGAGACCATAACGTGGTAGGGTGACATTAGCATAAATAAATGATAAGTAGAATTGCACCACATATATGGTTTGTACCATTACCCTAATACTGAAATTAAAATATTGTGATCAGGCTTCATTTCCTGTTTGTCTTTGTGTGTGCAAACTTACCTGGTGTTCAAGCTCAGAAAGTGATGTCTACATACAACTAAGTTGATAATCCACACGGATAACTATGCTGACATTTTCACAGGTATTGCTAGTGGGTAATTTTGATGTAGTGTGATTTATATGTATCATGGCATAATGAAAGTAACATAGAGGTAAATTTTCTTGTCTTTAAAAGAAGCTGATTAAAACAAAATGACTGGAGGAGAATTCTAACTCTGGATTTTTTTCAGGTCCACACAGGCATTATTGAGAGCAGAACTGGATTCACTAATTTAGTTTTCCATTAATGTATAATAAATGGTACCTGGGGAGTTTTAATGCATGACTACGGAATGGGGAGTAAAGTGGTTGAATGCATGACAGTCAGAAAAAAGGAAGAATGGAAAATGCATCAAGGAGTTAAGTGAGATGAAGGAGGAAGGTAAAGCCAAGCCAGTTCATTAATGATGCTGCAAATTGCTTAATGTGAGAACTGCGCCTCTTTGCATGATTTCAGCATATTGGTGGCATCTTGTTAATAATAGCAATAGACATGACACTGAGAGCTCAAGGTAAGTGCCAGGTGCATGAGGCATACAGAACCAAAGAGAGAGGGAAACGAAATGGTTAGAAAGGTAGCAGAGCAGACAAGGGATAAGCAAGACAGAGTTAAATACCAGCCAGAAGTCATCTGACTGCAGTTTCCTTTTTATACTGGCAAGCAAAGTGGCAGTGCAAACAATGGAGCAAATAAAAGGGAAGAAAACTTTAAATCAGATGCATGTTTCTGAAAATGCTGTCGCCATAGTAGAGAGAAGTCTTGGAGGCCACAGAAAGACCTTTTGAGAGAGGCAAAGTGGGATGTTTTTAAAAGCATGTAGCTGACATTTGACGGCTTGTCTCTGAGATCAAACACCACATAGGTGTACTTCACATCTGATAATAAAAAATATATATAGCCATGTTATCAGCAAATGAAAGGACATTTTATCTTGTTTCACATGAAAATGTATGATGTCAGAACTTGAAATCCAAGAACAAAGGTGCTCATGCTACACTAAGTCACACATATTCAATTAAGCATGCGCCTTTTCTCCTCCCTGATCATCAATTATTCTTTTAAAAGTAGTCGTTTTTTCTTTCTCCCTACCAATAGTGCAGTGCTCTCCGTTCCAGCCCGGGCTGCATTCACACTTGCCATCCCGGCATGTCCCGTGCTCATTGCAGCGTGGGTGACACGCTCGCTGATCACAGGCTGTGCCCATCCATCCCTCCTCACAGCGGCAGGTGCCTCCGACACAAATGCCATGTCCTCCGCAGTCCGCTGCACAAATCTCTGTGGGAGAGGAGAGAAGAGAGAGGAGGGGATATAGGTGGAGAGAAGGGAGAGGGGGGGAAATCCAGAGTGTTATTGTTAAGAAAAGCAGCCACACTTCACTACCTCGCCTTACGGGGCAATGAAAGGAATTCCTGGAGCTCATAACACTAATCCTTCCTGACAATAAGAATCTAATAAGTATATTACAAAAAAGAGATGGACATGGATTGCAGAGGTCTGCTGTGATTGATCCTCCTATTTGCTTTCTAATTCTCTTGCACTCCTCAAGCTTTTGTGACCACCAGATCCGAAGGGGAAGGCTCTTCCAATAAGCAGAACAAAAGCCACATTTAATTATAATCTGGTTAAGTGTGGAAACAATGTGCTGATAAACTACTGATGCTACAGTTAAGTGCTGGCAAAGCCTGTCTATGGCTTGTTAAGTCACAGTTCTGGGGATGGGATTCATTAAAACTCTTATCTCTTTAAAACTAATATAGAGTATTTCTGTTTTGACTGAGTCTGCACATCTGCTATGTCCCTGTTCTCCCACCACCCCATTAAAAATCCCCTCTCAGGCATTTGGAGGTACCAACACGCTCTTTTTGTGAGCTACAAGCACTGGAGTTGAAAGGATGGTGCTTGTTCCCAAGTCTTAATAAAGTTAATGGAAGCATGGAGTCACGGCTGGATATTCCAGTACTTACCTCCAAAAAAGAGAACAGCTAAAGGACATTGGCTTTTCAGGGGTGCTGGCCTTCCCACCCTCCGTGAGCCCCAGTGGGCATGAGGACACAGATATGCCTAATATTTTTGCCCAGTACTAGGTTTTTGGCTAAAACCTGGCATGCCCTTGGCATGAATTTGGGAAACTTCATGTTTTCATATGCCCTGTATTTGTCTGGAAAAATTGGGACTTGGTGGAGAACAGGCACCCATGAGTCAGGTGTTAAAGTGCCTGTTACCACCATTACTATACAGGACTGGTTTCAACAAAAAAAATAAAACTGAATACTGATGTGGTGTCATACCGTAGATGAAATGAAATGAATCTATTTCTACTTCTTCAGGCTCATCACCTGACTGCTCACTTTCGATCTCTCATAAACCATGACTGCACTCTCCTCAATCAGATGAGAGGCAATTCAGACTGTATTTCAGACTGTCGGGTCTTTCCCCTTCTCTCTGACTCCTGCCTGGTGCTTCTAAATTGGATCGAACTTTTCCAAATGTTTCAGATTCAAGCCTTCTGCTTGACTGAGCCATTTTATGGATTTTACAAGGTAGGGACACAGTTCCCTCTGGGGAGAGTGGAGAGAAGAGGAGAACAGAAGAAATGCTGAGCAGGGCTGGGCTGGAAGCCCAGAAAGGGGTTCCAGGGTACTCTGCAGAGCACCTTCTTTCTCTGTTCTCCCAGATATGTACCCCAGAAAGAATACCTCAGCCACCAGCCCATCTCCAGTGCCTCTCTTTGTGCCTCTGAACATATTAAGTGCAGGATTCAGGCCTCGAGGCTTGTGGTGGAGGGGCGACTGGTATTATACAAGACATTTACTCTGGGTCACTGGCTGCACATAAAATATTCAGAACTACTCAGCCTGCATTAACATCACACCTGACTGAAATTCAGCCTTACTTAAGTTGCCTTTAGACTTTTGCTAATTAATACTGCCAGTAACAGGAAGCTTGGGCTGCTCAGGGACTTCTGACATGCTCCTGATATGTGGCTGGAACATCCACTTCAACTCCAGGAGGAAAGTTTTGCACCACAGGAGAGAGCTGCAATGTCCTCAGTCCCTTACGCTGAAATGGACTCTTGTCTCCAAGGATCAGAGAGTTCTTTAGACAGTGGTAACTATGATGGTAATAATAGCAATGCTTTGCACGTCTAGAAAACACCTCATTTTCCAAATGTGACATAACCACAACATCTAGTTCCTGCTTACTATACAGCTCAGGGTGGTGGGACAGTTTCCAGTTGAATTCCCTTTTGCTGCAGTGTCTTGGATGTCTCCAAATCCTCTCAAACATTTAGTCCTATATATCTAAATCTCTAATGAAAGAACTTTGGAGTGCAAGTGTGCTTAAGATACTCAGGAACTTGTCTGTCCTTTTTAGAGTCAAACTTGCAAAAGGATTTGGGCACCTTGGGTGTTAAAGCAAGGATGTGCACATACCACTTGCTGCCGAAATATAACAGAATCTAATGTAAGCTTTATTGGAAGTCAGTAGAAATTACACTATCACTTAAGACACGGCTGAGGAAGGACGTTTGAGTGGCTGTCAGAAGTTTTTACTTTGCATCTGGCATCGAGACACAGATTTTCACAGCTCCTAGATGCGAGGGAGGTAATATCATACTACAGTGCCCGTTATGAACATAAGGGATGGGCAATTATCGACTTGCTAAAGGGCTGGAGCCCAGCCGTGTGTGTTTTCTACTCCTTTCCCCAACTGTCAGACAGCACTGCAACGGAGCGTGGGCCGGTCAGGATGGTATGTGAACACACAGGACCTGCAAGTTAGCTATTGTAGCAATAAAGCTGCACTAAAAAAAAAAAAAAAAAAAAAAAAAAAATTGGCTCTCCTTGGCTGACCTGATGAACAAAGTCTGGGGGAGGATAAAGGAAACAGCAGATAAAAAATAAAAAGCTAGATTTATGGTACTAAAATTTCAGCAAGCTGAGAAAAAAATGCCTTGAGAAAGTGCAAAGTCTGAGACTGCTGGTATTTAAGCCCAAACTAGAAAAGTATTGTTGTAGCCTCTGGTGCTTACCAGCAGTCTTTCACCATAGGGCTACTCTAGTGTTGGACTGAAACCACTCCTCTGGTGACTGCTTTACATTCTTTATTCACACGTGTTGAACTCTACACCTCTGAATACTAAATAGCATATAATTTTCCTTGCTCCCACTTTACCAAGCAATCCAGAGAATGCCAGCTCGGTTACTTCACATCTTCATTATGTCCCATTCCCCAGCTTTGACCTTCAGGGTCCCACCTCTAAAATGGGGATACCACTGATAAGCTCAAGCCAGCGATGTGCACTGCAAATAACCTCCTCTGCTGCCACCTGTGAAGCTCTTAAATTTTCCAAAGAGACATGCATCTCCAGAGAAGGACAAGAAAATTGGCATCTTGGAGGACTCAGCCCCTTGTGACTCCAAAGTCCATGTGAACATTTTAAGGACTTTACTATTATTTACTTAATATTTTATCTTTGGTTTGAGAATGCTAATGAGTTTGACTGAGTACTAGTAGTTATTTTTTGACATTAAGATGTTATTTCTGTTTTCAGAGATCATAGAATCATAGAATAGTTTGGGTTGGAAAGGACCATTAAAGGTCATCTAGTTCAATCCCTCTGCCAAGGGCAGGGACATCTTCAACTAGATCAGGGTGCTCAAAACCCCATTCAACCTGGCCTTGAATATTTCCAGGGATGGGGCATCTACCACCTCTCTGGGCAACCTGTGCCAGTGTTTCACCACCCTCATTGTAAAAAAGTTCTTCCTTATATCTAGTTTGAATCTACCCTCTTTTAGTTTAAAACCATTATCCCTTGTCCTATCACTGCAGGCCCTACTAAAATGTTAGTCCCCATCTTTCCTGTAGTCCCCTTTAAGTACTATAAGGTCTCCCTGGAGCCTTCTCTTCTCCAGGCTGAACAACCCCAACTCTCTCAGCCTGTCCTCACAGGGGAGGTGCTTCCTTCTCTGGCCATTTTTGTGACCTCCTCTGGATCCGCTCCAACAGGTCCATGTCCTTCTTGTGCTGAGGGCCCCAGAGCTGGGCACAGCACTGCAGGGGGTTCTCAAAAGAGTGGAGTACAGGGGCAGAATCCCCTCCCTTGACCTGCTGGCCACACTTCTCTTGATGCAGCCCAGGATACAGTTGGTTTTCTGGGCTGTGAGGGCACATTGCTGGCTCATGTCCAGCTTTTCATCCACCAGCACCCCAAGTCCTTCTCTGCAGGGCTGCTCTCAATCCCTTCATCCTCCAATCTGTATTGATACCAGGGGTTGTCCTGACCCAGGTGCAGGACCTTGCAGATAAAGTAGACAAGGCATAAAGAAGTAAAATCTTTAGGTCTAGAAGTCTATGTGAACTTTGTGACAGGCAGAGGACCTCCTAGATGTCCTGATATCCAGTCTTGTGTCCTGTTGGTAAGACAGGGAAATGTAGCTCATAGTAGGTCAGATATATACAGGCTGGTGGTGGAGTTAAAAAAAAGCAGAGACAAAAGGAAGCTATTTGGAGTGACAGTCAGATGCCTTCTTGGAGTCATTTAAAGGTGTGAAACTAGGATAATGGAGTGACATTAAAAAATGGTGAAGAGAGGGAAAAAAAAGCACTTTCTGAAAGGCAGAGTCATTCCTATGAAAAGGGATGGAAAACCCACTGGGACATTTATATCTCAACTGAAATATTTCTCAGACAACATGCTGCCAAGGAACAATTTTGCACATGCGGGCCAGGGACACGCACTGCATGATCTAAACCAAACAGATCTTAGGCTAACTCAGAATGGGAACGCTAGGAACATTTGGGGGTTTCATCTCCCAGCCAGCTGAGACCCCAGCCATACCATCACCCACACATGCAAGAGAGTGCAAGCTCCAGGTTGTGAATGTAATTCATATATAATAGATATATAAGGTGGTTTGGATTCCCAGGCCCCAAGAGTTGTAATAAAGACCCTCAGCTGTGAAAAACACTAGTCAAGCAAACTACTTACGACAGTCTCCCTAAAATGTAGTTTAATTATTTCTGACAGGGAACCAGGAGCCAGGAACTCTCAAATCTAAATCTTCCATTTAGCTGCCAGTTTAAAGATAGATGGGAACCATACAATTTAAATAGCCTTACACACACATCCTGCTGTATGCCCTGGCCCTTCATAACATGGCACTCTTAAATGCTCACAGGTTTCTAATGGCTGATTAAATAGTCAGAGAAGCTTTTACTTTTCTGGTGGCACTCAAAAGAAATGATCAAAATGGATTTCAGATTAAGTTTCCACTTAAATACAGGTCTTTTCGGGCAGCTCAAGACGACTAAGGCTGATTTACAGAAAAGGGCAGGTGAATCATTTCTTCGTCATTCAGTCCCAGGGACAGAATTTGCCACCT
Source organism: Strix aluco (assembly GCF_031877795.1). Classification (NCBI taxonomy): domain Eukaryota; kingdom Metazoa; phylum Chordata; class Aves; order Strigiformes; family Strigidae; genus Strix; species Strix aluco. The sequence continues at coordinate 133,463,110 of NC_133932.1, read as the reverse complement.
CTGTTCTTAATACAAGCTGCATTTTTTTTGGTACATTTCCCAATTCTGTTGTTAAAATTAGAGGACATGATTAGCTACCATCTGAGCTGCGTGAGCAAATGAGAAGGAAAGCTTTTAATTCTATTACAGTATTCACAGACTGGCCAGCTGCACTACATTGTTCCTGCCTATTTAAGCTTAGTTAGAACACTGTGCTTGTGCATAAAAGACCTGCCTGTTAAATATTTTCACACCAGCTGTTCCCAAAAGGTGACTAAATATTTCCTTTCATCTTTAATCTCTTCCACTGTTTGTATGAACAGCTTAGCCATTCCTTATCCCTTCCTAGAGGTGCATTGTGTTTTACTTCATTTTGCCATGCAGCTCTCAAAGCTGCCTGTAGTTCCTTGAAGGAAGGGGATCTTCTGAGCAAATCTGGTGCCCAGTTCTAAGAGCAAATATGAGGTTTTTTGTCCTCAAAAGGTACAATCAGCCCATGCACCTCTGTGGGAAATACCTGGACTTCAGTAATACCCTGTATTTTGCTCCCTGACACTTGCACTTACCAGAGGGAACTGATGGATGTTAACTCATTCATGGATGCAGGGTTTCATCTAAGGAATCAAGCTCATTCCTACTCTACCATCTGGGTTTTTGCCATGTTACTGCCTAGGATTGGTGTCTTCCATTGCCTGGATTTCACCTCACTTTATGTCGCACTCTTACCTGAAGAACTAAATTGAGCCTAGCTGCCCTCTGTGGGTCAAAGAGGAAAGGCTGGTAACTCCAGAGGATGATTCACCTGAAACTTCTTTCATGGAGGACTTATGGAACAGACTGTGATCAAGGCACTATTGAGTTTTGGATGGTTCACCCAGGGGTTTCAGGTGCATCAGAAACATTATCGTTAGAAAATGATAATGCCATTCCAACAGGATTCTGGTTATTTTTCATGCAAATCGTCAAAAAAGAAATTATTCATCTTCAGTTTCAGGACCTGCTCTATTCCATCACTGCTTATCCCTGTGCAGAACCAGCCCATAAGGCCAGCCTCAACTGCCTGCTGGCTAGCTTTTGGACAAATGGCTTCTTTTTCTCATTATCCTCTCATGACTGGGGGAGAGATTTCCCTCTGGTCTGTAAAAGCTGCCTCAGAATTCCTCAAGGCTCTCTTAAAAATCATAATCCACCTTGAAACCTCCCCAAAATCTTGATAGTGGCTGCTGTTGTGCCTTAACTTCTCCATATTGCACTGACGAAAATTGTACTGTAATTTTATTCCACTTCCATCAGCATCTCTGTGTGTTGTTGTTCACTTAAGTTTAAGAATCTCAGCCATCTGAGGCCAAGATTATCCTTTTGTTCTGCATCTGCACTGTGCCAGGTGTAATGAGGTCACAGTGCATAAACAGCACTTCAGAAGTAAGAATACTAAAGCAATTACTCATACAAATAAAAGCCTTGTACCTGATTCTTTCTTTTTTTTTTCTGCATATCCCGCTAAACACTGACCCAAATCTGTCCCCTTAAGAATAAAAAGTCTGCTATGTTGTCTTTGATATTTCAAAAAAGAAGTGGGAAAAGAAACCTATCAAACACTAGCCACCAGTGTAATGCTTTGTTCATGGTCCTTTTTAATTGATATAACAGACACGGTAGCTTCCAACACAGGAAGTGGCATAATCCAGAATTTCATATTATTTTCACATTACGTTAAAGAATTGGGTTGGGAAAGGGATAATGATGTCAATTTGTGCTTCATTTATGGCAAATCCATTTTTACATGTTTACCCCTATCCCCCCAAAATCCTAAAATTGGCTTGACAACAGTTTAAAGCTTTCCAGCTTAGAGAAGATCAATGCAGATGAAAATTTTTCTTTAGCATTCATGTGATGCAGAATCAGAGATTTAGCTGCTTCTGACCTGCCTGCTAAATCCTTTAATAAATATGGATTTATTTAGTGCTAAAATATAAGATCAGGTGAAATTGCTTAGAGCTTCCTGAAAACTAGGGCAGTTCAACTGACCTTCAACATATTAATAGAAAGTTTAATAATTAAAAATCTGTCTTAACTGGGATTTTCCCGTTTCAAGTTGGCTCATCTGAGGCAATTTCCAGCCTCAAATTTTTCTAGAAAAGAAGCACAGAAGAGAGGCAATGCACAGAGCTAAGAGGCTGAGTTTGCTGAGGAGCTAAGCCTTGTTTTCACAACCTGCATTTGCTTTAGAAGGCAAGTTATGGGGAATATCTGGGAAAAGCATCTAATATAAAGATATGGATGGAAAAACCAGGAGGTTCATGACTGGCTTGATTTAGAGAGCTGTGAAGTGCTAAATACATTCTTCATAATGAAATGTGTTTTGCAGTGTTATAAAACTCTCATTTATGTGATTTGATAATTCTGTAGTGACATATGAAGTCCTCTGCTGGAACTGAAGAAGACATAAAGCTCATTAGCTTTTAAAACGATCCTTTTTACAAATGTTATAAGGAAAGGTTCAAACTATGGAGCAAGACAAAACCTGAAAGCAGAGGTCTGAATTTTCTGTCCTTGCCAGTAACAAACCTGTAGCACAAAACCTCTGAAAACCATCCTGTTTCAGCAGCGACTGGGGAACGGTTGTGAAACTTATGTCAATGTCACTAACTGAAGGTCGTGTGTTTTTTCCTTCAGAGATCATGTCCTAAAAGCAATGTCTGCATAATTTAATGTCTTTATGCAAATAATCTGCTTACCTATTTTTAAAACATACATCTATTATGTAAATATTACTAATGTAGAAATAATAATTACTTATGTCAATAAATATAAAACCTGTTTGCTTTTATGAGTGTAATTAAACTTCTGGTACTGAGACAACTGTCCACTCCACTGAAAGATCTCAATGCATTTTACACAGCTCAGCAAACTGAATATATCTGAAAGGTAACAATTATTTATTTTCTTTCCATGCATGAGGAAATCAAGATTAAAGGATGCTCTCCAGAGACTGAAAATTAATCCATCAGCTTCACTATCATCCCTCATCAGGAAGAACACTGACCTTCAGCAACGGTTTTGAAATGTGACTCAGGACACCTGAGTTTTCACCTACTGAACCTGAAGCCCTGAGGAGCATCCTGGAGTGCCTGCACTGGGGAAGGCATATCCTGCGTTACAGCGTGACCCTGAGCATGATACCTGAGTTGGCCTAAATGCTGATTCTTGCTAGACTCTGAAGAAGAAGGACTGAGTACAGGTCTTCAATACATATGCAGAAGGGACAACTCTGCACTTGCAGAAAAGACTGGGTATGCACAAAACATGTGCATGACAGAAGAGGAGAGTTTTTACTCTAAGCAGTTGAGCTGGCTTAGCTCTCTATCTCTAGAAGGGTTGGTGGAAATCCCTAATAAAAGAAAGCACCCATCTCTGGCCCTCAGCTAGACACAAAAGATTAACCTCACTTCAGCCCTTTCCCCCATTTTCTTCCTGGTATTTAATACTTTGCTTGCATAAGCAGCTTTGTGTTTAACTGCAAGCCTTCTGCAAATCCTCTTCCAGGTTTCGTCTCTCTCTGGAGACTCAGATCAGGAATCTAGGTGGCTCTGAGCTGCCTAACTTGGAGATGAAGAGTCCACAGAGTAGCTGCTCACATGGTGCTGAGCAGATCCAGGAGATCTGTCCCATAACTGTCCTGGAACCCACCTTCCACCTCTAAAATGAGTAATGAATGAGTTTGGTATAATAATATATTTCAACTGACGTATGTCTGTCCTCCAAGACTGAACCTCTTACTCTGTAAATATACAGCACCTAGCACAATGGGACTTTTAGGAGTTCTTGCAAGAAATAGTAACAGTAAGAACAGGAGCCGTCATTAGCAGTCCCTGTGCTAATGGGTCACAGCTCTTACCCAATCTGTGCAGCTGCACAATGTACAGGGGTACAGTTGGGATGCCTGTTAAAAAAAAATCTCACTTCTAAGTGCAATTTCAGCTTGCTTCATATTTGCATAAAGGTTTTCCAGCTCCTGTCTGAAAAGCTATAACTCTGTGAGATGAAATTCCATTAAACTGGTCTGCTGCCTTTTATCAGTCTCTAGTTTCTACAATATTTATACCCTATTTTCATCCTCGCCTTAAATGCTAGGGACTGACCATCACATTGTGTCTAAAGCATCTCCTCTATAGCTGTGATTTACTTTTGTACTCGTGTCAATCTTCCCTTTATTTATTATTCTGAACTTTATTTTAAACTGTCTCTTGCTGCTGAATAGCAGGACATGAAATGCCAGATATTGATGGACTTCAGTCTTGGAGCTGAGATTTGTTGAATACAAATAAATATCCCAAAGTGCAGGATTATGTTTTTCTCTTTGATGCTTAATTGGATCTCTATTCTTTCTGGGATGCAAGTTAAAACTTCCCAGAGAAGAAACAATTCCTAATGTATTAAATGAAGTTCTTAACAAGGATTCTTCTCTGGACTAATTTTAATTTCCTCTCTGTGTCCATAAGGAGATAATTTGAGTGTAGAAAAGCTTTTTGCTCATGCTTACAGTCATTAAAAAAACCTAATTTCTTTTCCAATTCTGTACAGTTTGGTTTTGTCTAAAATGAATTCAACAGAGCATTTACAAATGTGTTGAAGCAATCACAAGCTAGATTTGCTTGGGATTCCCTTATTCAGAGCTTGGCACTACTATATGGACAGTCCCAACATGGTTTACTTCTTCTTTAGACAACATTGCACTAAGGAACTTTTACTGTTATTAATCTTTTTCAAAAGGAGACACAGAACATGTATGAAACGTGCTGAGCTGACATATCCAGAGGTTAGATGTCTGTCTATCCACACCAACGGGTTGCAGCAGCAGCTGCTCCAAAAGCTTTGTGTCTGCTGTTCTGTCCATATGCCCCAACACCCGTCTGGCAGGATCACCTTTACAGAAAAGAAGCAAAACTCTCTCCAAAGCCTTTTCAACCTTTCATCTGTCAAGATCATTAGAAAGGTGCTCATTAGTGCAAACTGTGATCATAGCTTTTAGAGTATGAACACCTTGCAGCTTGGAAGGGGGCAGAGAGGTTACACTAAATCCAGCGCATCCACTTCAGACAACTTACTAGATTGTGGATTACTGTCCTTCAATAGACACCAATCCACCACATGACAATCACTGGTCTTATGTTATTTTTGCTTGGTCATTTTTTATGTTATTCTGTTTTCCTGACTCCTAGATTATTTTCCCTATTATTTAATCTCAGCCATTCTAAATTGGAATGAAACATGATTTGATGACGCTGAAAACATCCAATAAACCTTTGCAGAATCTCTGATCATGATGAGCTCCAGCTTGATTGAATGAAAGTGGAGAAGCCATGGCATGGAACGCACACCCACCATTGCTAAGCCAAATGGATGAGGTATGAGAGGACAGTCTTGATCCAGCCTAATCAAGGTAGATCACAGGCAGAGCCTGACTATACACAAGTAGCCACTCTGATGATGTTCCAGCAGTATTCTGGTTAAAAGAGGGAATAGTCAGAAGCAGAGGTCTAGACTCACAAAACTAAGAGGATGTCTACATGGTCTTCTCTGAATTGGTTACAGACTGATTGGCCAAACTTATTGAACCTCATGTATCTTCAGTTCAAAAGCTGCATAACTGCCATAGAGCAATTCTAAGCCTGCAGAAATATACACTGATTCTTATGGTTTTACGAGCATGACCTATTCCATGCAGTGACTATGACGTTTCAGATTCTCAGCTGGCTTGATCAGCTGGTTTTATCTCCAAGAGAACTTGAGGAACCACTTCACATCACTCTTGCAGGACAGTAGTTTTTTCCTCAGTGACAGCTGAATTACTCTGTCAAAGAAGTGACTTAATATTGTTTAAAAAAGCAGCAATGTCATGACACATGTTCTATTTCAGGGAAGAGGCTACATTATGACCAGCCCCCATGTTGGCATTATGTAAGTCCAGAAACTGTAAGGGCTCTAAGGCTCCTCCTTTCAAAAGCAAAGTCAAAGAATAAGCCAAAATTTGGCCACCTGAGACTTAGAATCTGTTTTCAGTGATAGAAGCAAACATGCTAATTGCTTAGTCATCCTCAAAACACGCTATTTCAACAGTAGCCTGTTTTAACCATGGAATTTAACAGCTTGTTGTGGTGCTGTGAAACATCCATTCTTCTAATTAGCCAAGTTAACATGAACCCCACAGAGTCCAGTACATCACTGCTGTTTTCAGTCACAAAAGTCCACAACACAAAGCACAATTGATCCAAACAAAAAGAACTTTTGAGCTCATGGTGTGACTGCTGAGGTCACATTTGGAGATAGGGAAGAATGCTGAACTAAAATTGGCATGCTGGGAATTAGCCCTGATTGTTGTAGAAAACAAATAGGGAATGGAATAGTCTACCCATTGCCCTTTGAGGGGGTCCATAAATTTGCACTGATGCTGGCACAGCTGATGTGAGAGAAAGAAGCTTTACTCATCACAGTATGCCTAAGGTCAGTGAAGACCAGGGGTTGCTTGTAACACCACTGGACACACACTATTCTCAGCCTGAGACATGACCTAATCAGACCAAATGTTTTGTGATCTAATGGTCAGAGCCAGACTGATGATATCACCATTTCCACTGGTTTTGGCCAAGTTTGAAATGACAGCTAGAACGCATGTCTTCAGTTCCTTCAATGTCTCCCTTGGACATTGTATCTGACCAAGACTGCATGGACTGCTGCATACAGGAAGTGGCGATAAGTCAGTTCCTAAACACATCCCGAAGCTGATAGAAGTTTTATGGATCTTTGGCTGGCCAGGGAAATGTGATAAGACAATTCCTCAACTATGAGACTGTAAGTAGGAATCCATATTTGAAGCATAAATTATATTTTCTGTCTTATGGGGAGTTTTTTCCCTCCCTTTAGTATGTCCTTTTCATCTGCTGACCATAAAGATATTTGGACTTTTGAAGAACTGGACTCTCTACAAAAATAACTACAGTCCATGTCAACTACTATCTTTTTTCCTACCACATCAGTGTCTTCTTATACACATTTTCAATAAACAAAGTGAAAGGGAGTAAAAGGGTATTAAAATGAAAGCCTTCCTGAATATTTTTATTTCAAATGTTTTGGCTGTTTTTAGTATTTTATTACATTTTTTAATAAAAATCTTAGAAGACTTTAAAGGATAAGTTCATCTTGGCAATGGGTAGGCTAAAATCTGTACTCATAATCCCAACTACATAAAAAACTTTATGTTTTGTACAGCCATAGTTCTTGTTAACACTGTTGATCCTCTGGATTCACTTATTCCCTCACAATTCACAAAGCAGATATCTGCCAGGCAGAGCCTGATAGCCTTGTGTAACAGCGCTGGGCTGCACATACTTTATTCCCTCAGAGAGAAAACTTACTTCTCTCCACACAAATAAAATGGGGAAGATCACAAGTTCACAAATCAGCATGTTATGATTCTTCAAGGCTGAGGATGAAATCCCTGCTGGTACAAACCATTTCCTGGCCTGGAATGACTGTAAAGGACGGAGTTAAGGCCTTCATGAGTAGGTTTGCAATTTTAGTATTAAGCCAGAACAGATTTTGATGTTATCTTCTGAAGCCAAGCTTTGAAGACCCTGTGCTCCCATAATTTCAATTGCCCCAGACTAACATTTCTCACTACACTGCAAGGCTAGTGAGACAAACAAGTTACAAGCTGAAGGAAGAACATTCAAAGTGGATTTTGATTACATAGCTGTGCCAGATAACTTTTTCTTAATTCGTTAAGATCTAAAATATATGGATGTTTAACAATTTCAGGTGTTGTAGCCTGAGGTTTAGTTCTCTGGTTCTTCCTGATGTGTTTTAAAGCTAAGAAAAAGACAAATCAGCGATTTCTTAGGCATTAAAGGAGGCCCTCGTCTGTAGTAAGGTACAAGCCTGTATCATGTGACAGCTGATATAATATCTATCTTTTACAGAGACATTTTTACCCCTTAATGAAGAAAATGATGGTTTAAAGGAAGAACTATATGAACATTTTCCAAGGATGGATTTTTATCTTGGTGGCCCTGGGCATGACAAGAATTTAACATGTTTTTTAAGGCTGACACCAATAAGCCCAAGGAAAGCAATTTTTATCACACATGTTGCGTTAACCCTGGTGCTGTGTGACCAATAGGATATGACGTCGCCTGGCAAGATATATGAGAACTGCGTTTCTGTGTGTCTGTATGCGTATGTGCATGTGTGCAATAATCTCCCGCACAATTCCCGATGAAAAAAGAAAATTGGAAAGTAAAGGTGCATTTGCTCTAGCTTTCCTCTTTAAAAGTTCATTCTTCTTGGTCTCCTTATCTACTAATTGGAATACAGAAAATATACCTATTTCAATGAACTGTACAACTTTGTGGTAAGGAACTCTGTTGGGTGCTATCTGTAAGACTTTCTCCATTGTTAATTTATACAACTAAATTGGTACTAAAAAATTCAGTCATTACCATTAGCTGATACAGAATCTTAAATCTAATCATTGTTTACGAACGGACTTGAATTGACCTATACTCCTGCAAAGTAAACAGAAGCTTTTCCATTGACTCCAATGTGCTGTGCAATAATTTATAAGAAAATGGCTACCCTGCAATCAGAGATGTGGATACACACACCACGCTAGTTTTATTTTAAATTCAGCTTCTCAGCCTATCAAAAGCAGTAAAGCCATGGAGGACTGTTTTACAAATGGTGAGTAAATACCTGGTCTTCTGCTAGCCCTATGGATACTCACGCTACTTCCCCACTGTGTGTGGAGGTCAGGTTTATCCAGGTATATCTGCAAGTACTGTGATTACTACATGGAAGTCTGAAGCCCCTCCTAAGCTGTTTTTAGCTGATCACACAGGCTAAGAGGGGGTTTCCTATTTTTTATGTTAAATGCCACAGTTCTGTAATTGCTTCTTTCCTGAGGAATATGCGATCATGGTGCCTGCTGAGCCTTCTACAGTTATTTGGCAGAACTGAGGATCTCTCAAAAGCTGAAACCCAGACTGTTCTAAAGTAACATGAAGTACCCAAATAAGAAGGCAGCTGAATCAATGAGGAATCAATTAAGCTCTCTTTCAAGGATTTCCACTTCACTAAAATCTGAACAGCCCTCTGCAGAGGTTTATCCTCTCTAGAACAACTATCCCACTAAATTGGTAATGTCATGGGAAGCCTAAAAGCAGGAGGGGATGGCATGGAACTGGGCATGAATCCAAAACTTTTTTTTTTTTTTCTTTTTGTCCCCTAAAGACATTTATAACATTTCTAGTCACAGTAAGTGTGGCCAGGAGGAGTGCTGCAGTGCTGGAAATCATGAGGAGATGGATGGTCTGCAACTCTGTTCCTGTCCCGGATGACAGGCACTCACTCTGCTTTAGAACAACACCCAGCTGACATTAAGGTTCAGGGCATAACCCCTGTCCTCAACTTTGGCATCCCTTTGGATCAGCCCAGCCAGTTCATTCTTTTCTTTGAGATGGTTCCTTGTAGCATCTGCATTGCCCTGGTAGGTGGGATACTGTCCCAAGAAGTGAGAGGGCACATAAAATGCTTTCTCAGACTGAGGAGACACTTCCTCCCTGTCACAGAGGGGAAAAAGAGCAGTCATAAAGTCAAATGACATATCCTCAGAAAACACTGTTAGCAGCAGAAGTGATGAGAGAAGCTATGAATAGGAACAAACTACCAGATTTCATGAGATATGGTCATGCAAGCTCAGCCTCCGTCTCTGGTCAGGCATGCTCTCTTAGCCTTTTCAAAATGTGAAGTAAAACATCATAACTTCTAACTTCTTTATTGAGTCCCAGCTTCCAGTTCTCAACTCTTGCCATTAAATGTACAGCCCATGATTTTATGTCTCCACTGCCAATTTAGGACCACCATATACAAAGTACTGTTCCTATTACTGCTCTTCTCCAGTGTACTTTTAAGGGTCGGAAGTACTGCACTGGATGTCAACCGTGCAGAAAGTGAGTCATTACGAATGAGTGATTGAGAAGGAATCCTTATCTGTATGCAGGTCAATGTACATCCACTGTCAACGGCCCAGAAAAAGTCAGTACACTTATTACACACAGAACATAATTTCTATTGCTGCTTTGTATAATCAACTTTCCGATGATTCTAGTGAATATCGTGCATGTCAAGATGTCAACTACCAAACAGAGAACAGTGTGAAAATCACTGATTTAAATTGGAGGAGAATGAAGAACACCACTAGATAACTTAATTACTTTAAGAATGATTTTGCATCCAGGCATAATACTGGTTTGATGGGCCTGGGATTATACTGATGTATCAGTGAGATCTCTGTGGGAAATTGTGTGTTCCCCAAATGCAGATAACCTGACTCACCTACTCATTTCACTGCACTCAGCAAATATGTCTTATGGTATGTGGTTTGTTGCCTCTTGATTAGGCAGAAATACTTGGTCCAGTTTAAATAGGTCAAGAGTGAGACTATACCACATGTTAAGTTCTGTTTCACGTTGCAGCACAGGTCTTCTTCCCACTGTACTCAGACAATAAGAGGTTAAGAGAGCTGCCTTATAATGGCTTCATTAGTGGCCAGAATTTGGGGAATGAAGTCCTTTGCTAGAGCTCATTAAGAGGTGAAGGGGAATAGCATGCCAAGGGCCTGGGATATAGAGGATCTGTGATGGCAGACTCTGGAGAAAATGGGTTAGGATGAGTGGTTCCTTAATTATCTTTCTTGTATTAAGCATTGCCTTGGACTTTTTAGCTGAACTAAGTTATAAAGGACCTTTTTGTATGTGCTTGTGCAACAGTACTAAGACGCAAAAGGGAAGGGATTTAGTTCTCCCATGGAGAAATCAAAATGCCACTTTTACTGCTCAGTACAGGTTACCTCTGGACTTATCTCTGCACCTTTCTCTAAAAGACTTTTTCAATATTTGGGAATCTACCAAAAAATAAGTGCATACTGAGGGAAAGGGGATCCTAAGAAACTCTCCCTTGCATGAAAGGGTGAAGCATGTTTAAGAAGCATTTTTCCAGAGTTAACAATCTGAGGTAGTGTGGCAACAGCCCTATCTCAAGGTATACTGGCAACAGGCACACATATAAAGCAAAAAAAACCCCCGTATCATTACTTCTTCTTACAATGCAATGCAGAGTAGAATTCACAAGAAATTGAATTGCACAGATTGCCTATGAAGACGCAGGCTAAGTGGAATGAAAAAAACATAATATAAACAGGAAACAGAAATCTCTGTAATATTATTTTGGGAAAAATTAAGGGTTTTATCTAGCAATCTGTACTCCTCTAAGACTCCTGCTAGTGATTCACCTGCAGGTGAAATCTACCTACTTAGCTGAAAGTCTGAGTCTAAGGTTCAAAGAGAGTCTAGTTTTACTTTCTACATATGACAGCCCACAGACTTCCACCTACCTGCTTCCTTATTGACTGATACCTTCTAAATGGATACAGCATGCAGCATTTCAGATAAATATTACTATTGACTTCAAGGTGTTAAGAGCTGGAAAACACACTGTGCTTCCAGATTTTTTGTTTGGTATTTCCAGATGATTGCCCTGTTCTCAGGGTCTGCTTCTCGATGTGGTTTACGAAAGGGGCTGTCCTTGGCCCTAGCCCACGTAGGCACAGTCCTATAGATTTCACTGGGATGAACACAGTCTGTAACTGTGTCTGTAACTGTAACTGCTTTGCTGAGCTGAGGTTGATTTATGCAAGTACTTGATTCTTTCACTTAATTCTTCTGCTCTGTTCGGTCCTGTTTTATAGGACAATAAAAACCTGTCCCCCTTAGTCCCTTCTACAGAACCTCCACCCCACTGGGTTGGGCAGTGTGTTGTTATGTGTACTAACATGCTTGCTCACTCTATTTTAATCATGCAAGAAGAGTACCATGAACCTGTGAGTAAATCTGTCTTTCAAATCAAGTCATCAATTCAGTGGAAAGGTCCGGGTTAGACATGGAAGTTTACAAATCACCTTAGCTGTGATTTTAGCCATGAGGCACAATAACCTGAATGTTACAAGCAGCTCGGTGAGGAAAAAGGTCTTGGAATGATGCTCAAGTTTGTCTCAAATAACCTCACACTGCCAAAGAAAGTTTGCACTAGATGCATTTATAAAAGCAGTATAAGGAAAGCTTATAAATCATCTGTACATGACCCTGCAGGTTAACAAAAGGAAAGTGAATTCTGTTTGCGGGTAGAAATGAACATTTTTCTAAATCCATCCCTGCAATCCCCAAACCTCCATATAAACTCAGAATAATGACTCAATCATGAACTATGCTACAAAATCACTAGAAATACACTACTACCTTTCCCCTTACGGTGGTCTTATAAATGAACTCATAGAGCATGGAATTGAAGATGTTAATATGGGAAAAGGAAAAGCCTGACACCAAATTTATCCTCCTATCAATGCAGGATAGCTTCCCTCCCTACACCTGGAAAAGTTTTGATCAACCTAGTTTTAGCCCCAGGCTAGTAGGCCTCCTCTTTCGCTTGTTCTTCAGCCCAATCAATTTTACTTTATGACAAGCTTCCTAACACCTAACCTAAATGATGATTGTCAAAAAGGTTTTCTTTTTATATCCCTTGTACCAGTTTATTCAGTTTGCCCCATCTTTGGAAGTTGGTCTCTTAAAATACTTACTGAAAATTCATTTCATTTCATTGCCTATACTGAGCTGCCCTGGATTTTTGGCCTAGTTCCACCTCAGCTGTGCAAGGTAAAGAAGCTGTTGTTGCTGTGGTCTCTTGTTTGTGAGCACAATATACAGCACAAAAGCCAAAAGACTAATGTTCCATAGGTTCTGACTATTTAATGTACTATAGCATTTCACAGTGTGGCATCTAAAAGCTAACTGCATTTGGAAGAAAAGGCTCCTGAATAGTTTATCTTTAGCCTTTATTTCAGATACCTGATGCAGATTTTGAGCAAGATGCCCATTCAGCTGAGGAATGAAGGAAGGTCACAGTCCCAGACCTTTACACAAAACTGCCCATAAAAATCTGTCTTCTTGGTAGGTGCCTGTACTATTAAATACTTCTACTCAGTTAACTTACTTTTTACTTGATAGAGGACAGTGTTTACAGTCTTTCAATATGAACCTCATGAGATACTCATCCTCCTTTAGCCGAGCCTACAAAAGCACAACCTTTAAATTCAGAAGGGAGAGGAGACCTGAAGGATTGCCACCTCTTCCTTCTTGTTTACAGCCACCTAAAGAATATTTAGTCATCTCCTAAAAATCAAAATAGACCCTTTGGTGGCTACTGGGATTCATCAAGAATGAACACCAGAACAAGCAGTTATATGTAGACCATCAATTACATTCATAGCAATATAATGAACAATAGCAAGCCTAGGTGGCTTTAATGGGGTTATTTATTATATTACTCTATGCTCAGCAATAGAAGCAGAATTATTTATGTAGTTGAGCTATGGCATTTCTGCTTCCAGTCATGCCCTACATGTGCTTTACTGGAACACATCTGTAGTACTCTTTCTGCAGATCTAAGTCTGAATATTTTACAAAGTTTAAATAAAATAAAAACCAACAGTAAGTCACCGCTGACGTTACCGATTGAGCAATCATGTCCAGTCCAGTTGGGATCGCAGCTGCAGAGTCCAGTATCTGGGAGGAAGGTCCCATGACCAGAACATTGGTCGAGACAAGTGGCTCTTGGGGTCTCACAGTTTGTTCCTCCCCAGCCAACCGAACAGTGACATTCTCCTCGCACACACACGCCTCGTCCCGAGCAGGTCGGATCCATGCAGTCCACTACATGTGAGAAGGAAGAGGAAACAGACAGGGAAAGCAAATGGGAATTTCAGAAAAAAAGCTATCAGACTGCCATCTACACAAACATATTTATATAGTATCTCAAGGTTCCAACCAGAAAGCAAAGTCCTGTTGTGCACAAAACAGATGCTTTACACAAGATACTGTCCCAAAGAGGCAGTGAGACCTAAAACACTTACATGAAAAACAGCAAAAAATTTAATGATGAAATCCATTCTTTTATCCAGGCCTACACTAACAAATGATCTTTCTAGTAAGAACAGTCTAATATCAATTAAGAATAGAACAAGAATAATATTCTCTTGCGCAGACACTGTGCTTCCATTTATTCTATTAGAATAACCTAAATTACTATTACTAATGAATTCAAAGCTGAGCTCTAGTTTTCTGAGAAAGAATTTTACATAAAGATTCAGCAGAAGTTGATGTCCTTATTCAGCAAAATACATGCTTAAATTGAAGAATGTGCTGAAATCTATACAGGTTTCACAGACACATAAATTTCACGTTAAACATAATATTAGACAGTTTTCTGGAGTGAGGATTAAAAGAGAATCATGTATTTTTTGATACTGGTGTTCTTCTGGTTTTATTTTTGATCAATTAATATTCTTTTTAAAATGTTATGGTTTTTTTTTTTTCCCCCCAAAGAGGCACTTTCTTAACAAGATTGGAAACCATTCAGTTAGGTGCATGGTATAGCAGTGTGCACCAAAAGACCAAATGTACTGCTGCCTGATTCCTGAGTTATGTGTTTTGTAGGCAACTGTCACCTCCTCTGCCCACGGGGAAATTTCACTCAGCAATCAAAAAATATGAAACGCACCAGACACCCTCCCAAAAAAGGACTGGAGGAGTCGATCATTTATTTATAAATAAACGCTTATAGGACAGCCTAGAGAAATTCTTCCCATCTCTTGAAACGGTGTGTGGCAGTGCCCTGGGGATCAGTGACAAGTGTCAGTCTGGCTAAGCAGTAAGGAGAAAGCTGCCCAGCTCCTGGCTCTAAAACAGAAGAGCAGAACACGGCCACTGCACACACAGCAGGTTTGCAGTTCGTTTCCTCCCCCCCTGTAAAAGCTAATAAGAATCCCAATGACCTGTTTAAGATCCAGAAACCTTAAAAAGAAACACAACAGCTGCTCTGATAATTCCCCGGATTCTCAAAACCCTCTCAGTCTGACAAGTAATGGCTCAGCAATTACTATCCCAAGGCATGTGAGAGCATTTTCTGTTTTGATTCCTGGAGCCCTGCTCGTAGCTGGAACAATCCTCAAAAATTGTAAGAGGCTGGAAAGGATGAGTCTATAAATCTCCTTCACTGTTAGCGAGCTGGGAGCTAGGGTGCCAATTTTAGCATGAGACCCTTGAAGACCTGGCCCTGTTCTTTCTCAGCAGTAATAAGTACGAAAAGGACTAAGAAACGGACTAGCAGCCTCGTACGTTCTCAGCAGATGGTTTGAACATAGAGAACAAAGATCACAGCCTAACTGACAAGAGGCTACCTCCAGGCAATTAATCATCCCCTCTGAAGGTCAATTGGGAAAAAGGTGAGTTTTACAGGGGGCTCCATCACAGGAGGCAGACAATCTGCTATCTCAGCTCCAACACAGACGATTATAGGAGGGGAATGTGCATGTCAGAACCCCCCATTTATCATAATCCCAAGGCCATTTTTCATGTTGAAATGAGCCCTTTCACAAAATGTCACACACAATGGCTACTTTAATCTCAGCCTCACTAGCTGTATCTCTTTAGGCTTTCTGCACCATCGGAAGAGCCCTGGGACAGGATTACGGGCTTCTGCTTTCTTCTTAATCAATTGCTTAGTGGATTTGGAGTACAATGGTATATTTTTAGGGAGTTCTGCTTGACAAATTTAGCTGCTCAGCTCTGGGAGAAGCAGAGATGGGGAGCAGGGCAGGCGGGAAGAGCTGACAAAATCTAGTATACTTGGAAAAAGGAAAAAAAAAAAAGAGAATTTTGCATATATCTGTGTTGCTGCTTGGAAAGTGTCCCAGATGGTCTAATTCCTGGTTGGAAAATGCCCCATTTATAGTTCAGCCTTGTGCAGAGCCTTTGCCAGGGAGATAAATCATGTAGCAAGCAAGGTTAGTGCCTCTTCTACACTTTTCCCCAATATGCTTCATGCTTCATTGGTCACACAAGTTATTAGGCTTATTCGGTACCCAAAGAGTAACTTCTCATTTTTCACTGCTTAAATTTGCTCCCCTCCCTTTAATGTCTCGCTGGCTTAGCCCATGCCTTATAAAATATGGGCCACTAAACTAAGGAAGGAGAAAAGAAAAACTCATGTAAGATTGTTGGCTGATGTTTTATAAACATTGCTGAACTTCTATGGGGGGAAAAAGAAAAGACAGAAGAAACCCTGGAATGAAAACCTATTATAAACACGGACTAAGCAGTGAAGCTACGAGAACTGAGAAATAATAAAAAATAATCAATACCAGATGGTCCTTCTTAGAAGAGAAATTAAAAAGTAAAAGCAATTTAAAAAATAGTATAAATCAACTTTTTTACTAGATCTAAATATATATATATGTCCTCAAGATTTCCCACATGGCATATTTCTGAGTTACTCCCCCCCCTCAAAACACAATGCAAATTATGCCTTGAATATGAAAACCAAATGCATACTTGGAAACATACTAAACGGCTCATAAGGAAAATCATGTTCTCTTTGTTCTTCATTCTTTTTCAAGTTTTTACCTAGTGGGACTGACACTGTCCCCTGCTACAGTGATAACATAAAATAACTGAGTAGTGTCTGGCTTTTCTGCTTTAAACGTGACCAGGGAAAAAAAGGTTCCTGTTAGAAGAAGGGCAAATCTTACTCTGATTTACACACATTAAACACGTCTGGCTAGAGGCAAAATCAGGATCTTTTCATTTCTGTTTATCCAGTAAAGTTATGAACTAGTAAATACGAGGTCTATGGAGACACTTTAAAGATACTTCAGTAGTCACCATCTTTGGGTTTTGCATGCCCTATGGCTTCATTGAATTGTGCTTTCTTAAGGCAAAATGAAGCTTTCTCAAGAGATGGATTTATTGTTATAGAGCTGATACTGTCTTGAACTCTAACATTTACTGACACTGAAGCCATGTTACGTCAGAGATGTCCCACTCCAATACGTTTAACGCATCAAAAGAATTGCTAGATGAGATGCCATTTGAACGTCTGAATCCAATTCAGCCTGTTTTCATTATCCGTAAAATAAAGCCATTCCAGATAAATCTTTATCCTGCACACATGAAGACAACCATAAATTAATTGAAGCCATTGTGATTCTTACACATGTATCAAATGGATGTCTTAAATCTATCAGGTGGTGCAGTATGTATTTGTAGAAGCGTAATTTAAACATAATTAATTATCAGGTCATCTGCATGGAATTTTGAGAATAGCTTTCAAAAGTGTTGAACATCATTCTTTAAACCAGGCACTTTTGGATGTATTTTTATAACTGTCCAAAAGATTTGTACACTTACAAAACTGTCCACTTTTTTATTTAGTAATAAGAAGCAGTCACAGACTTGGGAGGATAAAGGTTTATGGTGGCAGGTGAATTCCTACAGAAAAAGGTAAGATTAAAGGTAAGTGCTAAAAGGCACCATATTTCTGAGCCACAAATCTAAACGTAAATGAAAAATGTTTGGGTGCTAATGTGAGAAAAAGATATGGAAGAGGCATTAAAATAGTATCTGATTTGGAAACAGAATTTAATGAAAGGCCTGAGCATTTCGAAGCTTTTAAAGCTGACAAGAATCAGGGAATTTCTCTCACAGGCCACCATTTTGTGTATGCAAGCAACTGAAATCACTTGGCATAGCACAGCAGAGAACAAAGCACTGTAAAAGTAATTATACATCTAGATGTGTAAATGGAAATGATGCTTTAATAAGAACATTTGAACATATGATTAGATGTTCTGGTCTTTCAACTAGATTTGTCTATCTGAAGTATTTGATGGCTTTTCATCCAATTATTAAACAAATATGATAGCTAACGACAAGTTATTACAACATATCATTTTTATGTTGCATCCAACTATTGTATCTCTAAGGTGCCTATTACTGTTCTGTTTAAGTGCCAGTCCTATTCTGAATTGCCTCCATCCATGTAATTACATAACGACAAGCAAAGCAAAAGGGTAATTGAATGTATCTTGCAAATACCTTCTTCACAGCTCTCGCCTTTGTATCCTGGGTTGCAGATACAGGTCCCCATGATGCACGTGCCATGGTTGTTGCAGGAGACATCAATGCACTGGTTTGTCGGGACATCACATTCTGCTCCTTTCCAGCCACTATGGCACAAGCACCTCCCCTTCATGTACTGCCCATTTCCACTGCACAGCACTGGGCAGGACGCTGGGGACAGATAATGGAAATCACATTACAACACAACTGTACATGGCTCTCACTTCAAAAAAGAGCACAAGACTCCAGCATGGGATTTATATTCTTCATGCACAGTCTTCAGTGGGGTATGTTGTTCTTTTCTTTGCCAAAACGAATTCTTTTACGTGGATGACACCCAGCTGTTAACTACTTCTCCTATGACTGTTTAAAACAAACACACAGTGCTCCTGAGTTAGAATTATCTCCTTGCTTTGTGTCTCTGATACTTTTTTTCACTAACTAACTCAGAATTTTCTCGTATTCTGACTTTTCAATGTGCTGGTGTCTTCCTTCAGCAGCACTATTGACCTTAGATTGCTCACCACTATCCCTGACCTGCTGCCAGACTTCGTACTTTCCTTGACACTGCCTCTGCTGTGGACCTTAGCTGTACACAAATCACTCCCCTGTTTTCCTGCTGTAATTCTCATCTTTATGGGTTTCAGTCGCTTTGCTCAGAGTCCAGAATGCCACGTTGAGACTGTTTGCTTGATTTAGCTCATGTCATACCATCAACTGAATCTCCAGCCCCCTTTTTCGGTTATCACCTCTGCTGGACTCCATTTGTCATCAGACACAATGCAAAGCTGGCCTCTAGTCTTCCCAAGCTCCCAGTAAGAAAAGTTCTCCAAATCTATCCTCTGACCTTTGATCAGTTTATAAAGAATTCTTAAATTGTCCTTGTTTCTGGCAAAGTCGGATGATTCTCAAGGCCAACCAGATACAGGATTTCTTCCCTATGATAAAGGGGATAAGAGGAAGATGAAAAGCTCAAGCTGTGGCATGATGGATCCCATGATTAAGTGTTTTCTGAGCTAAATTTGGAAAATGGCAGGCAGAGTGGGATGGGATGAACTGAAGGATACAGAGCAGGCTCCCCAGGGAAGGAGAGGGCATCCAGGACCGGATCCCAGCCTCCATGACCAAAGCTTTGGTAATCGCTGCTCTCTAAGCTTCCTTCAGCTCCTCTCTGATGATACCTTCTTCCTTTTCCATTCTCCACACCTGCCCCCTTAGGCTCCTTTTGTCCCCTGTTCTGATTTTTCCAAGGAAGCTGCTGATTTCTGTCCCTCAGAATCAATAGCCTTCCCCTGTACATTATCCCTTGAAACTTCTTGCTTAAGCCCTGTCTCTTCCATTTCATTTTGCTGAAGCTCAGATGCAAGGACATATTTTCAACACAGACTTCTCTGGTTCACTGTTGCACATCATTCTTAGGTGAGAGCAGCTGGGCTTCTCATCTGCCCCTCAGAAAGGCAATTTATGAACATTTTTAAGCAGGACAAACGTGAAAGGAATATTCCAGTCTGCTGCTTCATTCAACTGCATTAGGAGTGTGATGAATACAACGTACCTCTTTTGCTTCATTCCTGACTCCGATTATACGCAGGAAGAGGTATTAACAGATAGTAATCGCACAACGTGCATCCTGTGTTGTTTCCACGTGTCCTTATAGTCAAGTTGGTTTGAGTGTTACAGAATTATAGCAATCTCAATAAAATACAAAGCATTGCCAGCTCTGACTGTTAAGCCAGTTTGATAAGCAGTGAACTATATTTGCCTGACCAAGATAAAAGAGGTTTAGGAAAGAAAGGAATTTGGCAACTGTTATTACTAAAGAGCCCTCTGTTCACTTTAAAGGAAGCACATTGCGGTGCTGCGTTTCAAGTGCATCATTTGCAAGGAGATATCTACCTATACAATAAAAGACATAAATTGTTTAAGATACACTGTGTTGTGTACATGGTTCACAGCAAACGCACTCTGTAATTTCACTTTTCAGCTAGGCTGATGAAATTTTCCGCCCCCCCATCTCAAATTTCAAATGCTCAGTAATGGAACCTGTTCTTTCAAGGCACTGGAAGAAGATAGTCTGCAGCTCTTTTCAACAAGAAGAAAGAATAATTGCCTTTAACCAGTGAGAGGTTGCTGAGAAAGACTTAAATGTTTTCTGACAAGACAGCTGATCACTCAGTACAAGATCAGATAAATTACTGGCCATCTGCAATAACACTGTTACTTTACAGAGCCCTCTATGGAGAACACCTTCAGCATAACCTGGAAAGTGCTGCTGCAAATAGTAATGGCAAGAACAAGACCTCCTTTGTAGCATACCATAATGCATAAAGACAAAAAAGGTTTCTGGATTTTTTCCATTGCTACTTGTGTAACTCTTTTCCATATATAAAGATACATAATTATTGTTTGATCATTTAGATTCCAACAAACAAGCTGAAATTATAGTAATTCTCTAGTTATGGTAGCAACAATCCAAATGCACACCACTTTTCTTGTAAAGTTTAGCATCAGAGAGTAAGATCATTCGTTTGTTTACTTTATACAGGACTTCAAACCACCATCTCCCATGTTCAAGCAGGCCTTCAAAAGGCCCAACAAATCACCCACTGGTGATTTGTTCTCATTTACTTGGTTTAAAATAATTGGTTAATAATACATTAATAATCAACCATTATTAAAACCAGAAGGGCTTTCTGCTCCACAGTTTCCCACTCATTTGGAGGTGAATTACAAGGCTGAATTGAAACAAAGGAACACCCAGGAAATCTATGACCTAGAAATCTTCACATGGGCAGAGACCTGCTTATTCAAGGATTACTGCTACAGGGACTGATACAGGGCTGCAGACGGATACTGTAGCAGCCTTACACATGCCACAGTTGCTGCCCGCTGAGGGATTTATAGGTCAAAAGCAGCATCTTAGATTACCCTGAAAACCAACAGGAAGCCAATGCTGGGGCCCTTGTATCTGACGCTCATGGCAAGATGATCCATTTAACAAGCCCACGAGGTGGAAATGCATACACAAATATCATTTTGACGCTCCAGGTATTAATCTGTCTTCCTAAAGGCAGAGACTAATCTGTGATCTGAACCCAGATGATTCTGAACCAAAAGACAGAGTCGAATAAAAGGTGTTCATATCAGCCAGAGTAAGCACTGTCCTGAAATGGAAGATACTCACGTGGCTCAACTGAAGTGTCTGAGAAAGCTCAGTGTATAACCCATGATGTGAGGTAAGCTCCTTTGAAAGGGGATTCAGAACAAAAGTTTAAATATTCTGACTCACAGTGAAGGAGCTTCTCCTTCACTGACTCTACAGGGAGCCTTCTGGGGAACAAACCCTGAACTTCTGCCCCTACCTAAAGTTAGGAGGTGTGAGCAGGAATATGCTATGGGAGATGGAAAAAAACCCTCCTTTTGTCTCCAGCTCTACAGATCTGAAAAGGAGCTTTGGAAATGCAAACCAAGTGTAAGGAAATGCAAACCAAGTGTAACCTGAGTCAGCAAGAAGTTTGACATAACAGCTCTCAGGGATGCAGATTGCCACATCCATCTTACTGGGCTGTGAACTCTGAAACACCTCTGGGGTTTTAGCCTGGACCACACTGCCTCAGCAGAGAGCTCCCCGCAGGTGGGGTGTGCGGCCCTCCTTATCTCTTGGCTGGGCCACAGTGATGTGACCCCAGCTCAGCTGGAGGGGGAGACAACATGGGGTTGGACAGAGTTTAGCTCTCTCTCCTGGGAAGGAGCCAGACTGCTTTCCAAAGAAGCAATGGGCTGGGGTGAAGGCCTGACCTGTTGCCTTAGCAAAGCTCCTTGTGTGGGCACTAACTTTTTACACTACCTCCCTCCCCAGATTTATAAATCTGCACTTAGTTTGTTGGACTGTGAGAGCCAAAAAAGGCCTTGAAAAGGTTGATGCACAGCATTCTGGCATTTCCCACATGCAACATTTTGATTTCTCGGTCTGAAACGTGTTCTCACTAAATGTACTTCAGTTTGTTTTTCAAATGTTTAAATAACCTACAAATTTCAGGTCAAATGAAAATCCTTCCAAAACCATTTATTAAAAATACTTATCACTTGAGCAGAAAAAATGTATTGCATTGTTTGCTGGGGTAAGCCTCCTTCTCAGTCATCCCAATGTTTTCACTTTTGGCCAGAACATCCAGTTCTTCCTGCCGTTACTCCACTCCTAGCCTTACTGTAACCCTGCCCCACTCCCCACAGCCAGGCTGTCAGCAATCATTCATGCTCAGGCAGACTTGCAAGGCCTGCAGCAATGAAAAAGGCACTTAATTTTTGTATAATCAGCATCTTAAAAGAAAGTATCATTATAGGGACGTGCCACACAATGATAGAGTGCTCTGCTAAACAAACAGTAATGCCACATTTATACATCATGTTTTCTAAAGTTGCTTCCAGAAAGAAAATTCCCCATGTGACATTTTGCCTGTCTGTATGCAGCTAGGGGGTTGTGTTGTTGCTAAGGTCACGGCAATCATGACTAGTAGCAAACAAATCCACAGATCCAACACTTTTCCATTCTACTGCAGTGTCCCCAAGCTGGGTGAGGTGTATTTTGCAAAAGGCACAGGCAGGAATATAACTTCCACAAGAAAAATGTTAACCGAAGGGGAGAGGGGAAGAGTTAATCAAGTATAAATTCCTACCTCTGCCACAGTCAGGGCCCAGAAAGCCAAGGAAGCAATGGCAAGTCCCAGACACGCAGTCTCCGTTCCCATAGCAATTACTGGGACAATTATCCACTGATTCTGGAAAACAAAAGAGAATTCAGATACTTTTTTAGGCAAGAAAACACCTCTGAGTTTGGGAGGTCTCCGGATGGCAAGACAGCTGAAACTTCAAAGCAATCACTGCACTTGGGGCTGAAAGCATTAGTCTGAGCTCCACTAAACGGTGCTCATGCACTTACACCAATGGATAGTTCAACTGTAACACATTAGTGCAGAGTGACTGCAAATCCTATGATTAAATCGCAGCTGCTCAGCACCCACCACACTTTGGCCTCACTCAGTACCTGAAAACTTCCAAATGTCTTTTCTTCCTGCTTATTTTTCCAACCATTTTTCCTCTTTGAATTTATTGGGGAGAAGCAACACACTGTTCTCACAGCAACACACTCACCTTTGGTCCAATTTTGTTGACTCGGGTAAGTGAACTTGGGGCATTTATTTGTGCCAAACAGTAGAAATGTTCCCCTACAAAGTTACTGAACACAGGCCCTCAGTTCATCCTGTCTGCCTGCTGAAGGATTATTTCTAACCAAATGCCTTCTGGTTTGTTCTGCAATATTATACAAACAGCCTCAAGTGCTGGGGCTAATATTGTATCTTGGTGGAACAGGGATGGGACTATTCCACACTTTGTTCTGTTTCTAGTTATCATCTTAAATTCCCTGACTTTGGCAAAAACACCGGCTATTCATTTTTCAAAGAAAGTTAACAGGTAAGCAAAATGTTATCTGGCACTTTTATTTTGAAGACAGTTCAGAATATTTGGGCTAAAAATTATCTTTCATAAAAGAACACAAGCTGGTAAACATTACATATCAAAAAGAGAATGAAAATAATTTTATTTTTTTGATTAAACTGTGAGTGAAGACTGAGTAAATGTGAGTGGGACTTGCAAAGATGATGGAATACCATGGTTCATTCCACACTATTATTTCACATTTTCTCTGAGGGAGATGTGTATCAGATTAAAACTGCATTCAGTTATACAGGAGGGGCACCGGTGGTACATCTGTCATGGAGTAGAGTGGAAATCTCAGCCATGTGAATAATGACTGCGCTTTCATAGATGTACTTCACGTACTTCACGAGGCCTTGTGGTAGCAAAGATATTTGTAAACTTCCTATCGGTGCAATTGAAGAGAAACAGCTGCAGCAGAGATGTGCAGATTAGTTTCTAATCACAAATGAAAGGAAGCCTGTTTCTGGATGGGTGTTCTCCAAACAACAGAGGTTTCTGAAGGACATTTTAAAGGACATGATGTAATTTAATCATTCATAAAGGGCAACAGCAGTTTTAAATAATAAAAACAGCTTCAAGCATTTATGTTCTAAATCTTGGCATCAGACATCTCATAATCAGACAGCTCCATGCAGCAAGGAAGGTACAAGGAAGTGCTGTCAGTTTTCTAACACTTAAGCTCTATAGTTAAGCAGATATTCACTTTACAGTGTATGGAAATACAATCACAGCATGTAGTCAACACTTCGGGCTTGATCTGCCATCTTTATTCCAATCAAATAGCAGACATGCTTCCTAGAATAAAGAAAGAGCAACTTTTACATTTATACTGATATTTAGGTATACTAACTCTCACTTAATAGCATGTATGAACACAAATCTATCCTGTAAATGAAAAGTTAATATTAGCCTGTATGTATATAATCTTCAGAACTTTGTGATGCTTTAATTTCACTGCTGAATACAAAAATAATTTTGCTTTATGCATTTTTTCTCTATGCTTTTTTTTACAGTGTTTATATCCTTCTTGTCTTCAAGAAACATATGCAGGAATTTAGAAAAGAAAAGCAATTTATTTATGCACATACACATACTTACACATATGAAGAACATAAAGAGTGTGAGTACTGTGAAACAAGATAATGAGACGGGCAAGGAGATTTAACAGCTCCTGTTGCTGAAAGGGTCAGTTCTTTCCTCCTAATCCTCTCATCCTAGGTACAAGTCTAAGGTCCCTCTTCTTGTGCTGGTTCTGGCACTTGTCAGACCCTTCAACAAGTTGGTTAAGCTCAAAAGGTGGCAAAAATACTTATGCAGCAGAGAAAAAAATAAGTGAATTGTTTTCTACTGCCCCAAAACTGGGAGTAGGAGTAGGGACATGTCTCATGAAAGCTCACCATCACAGTGTCGTTCTGGGTCGGGGTCTGCAAGCTGTAGCAACACTGCGTAGAGGTTACGTATGCCTGACCTTTGAAGTCAGGGGGAATACCTATGTCAGTGCTCAATGCAGGACAGACTCTCAGAGTTATGACAACATCTATGGTATATTAAAAGCTTTTTTAAAAGCTTTTTCCAAGGTTTTGCTTTAAAGGACTAAACTGAGTCCTCGAAAAGGAATAAAATATCCATACAACTTTCTTGTTATGTTTATGAATATAATAAATAATATTTATGCAAAATAATAAAAAATGAAAGTAACAACTAAAAAGCAACAAAGCATCAGGCATGGCAGCTGTTCGAAAGTGTGACAATGCACCGCACCAGCTAAAGGGTAATCTTTGTTACTGGAAGTACTATTTTGCATGTATAGTGTGGCTCAGCTGGTGTACCCGTGATGCCTAGGACAAGACAGGCAATACTCAGTACACCAATTAGATGTCGACTGTAGGTTAAAACTAATGACTTTCATCCACTATACTGACTATAATGAGATCTAGCAGTTCAGAGTGACCACAGATATGCAGCATACCTGTGTTTAGGTAACAAACTTTCCTGAATCTTAGGGTGAATCCATTTAATGAACTTTACTCCAGTAGTGCTTTCTTTCCTCCTCTGTCTAGTTCAAATGTAGATATCGTTATCAGACACCTATAATTGGCCAGATCCCATCCACAGTGACCAACATTAACGCATGTCAAAAAAATATTCATGTGTATTTTGTGGTTCATCTACAGATCTGGTATTTTACTTTGCAAAAATGCAGCAATATGCACACAGATCACTTCATATATCACCATCTCCTCAATCCTTGATTTCCCAGACTCTTCTTTGCAAGTGTGCCCTAACTGCATCATACCATATTGTGGCCAACACAAAAGCAATAAAAAAACAGGTGAATGAAACCCATTCTATCTTCTTCACTGAAGCACCTCAGTAACTCTTAATTGTGGCCTGAATAGCCTATGCTACTAATACTAGAGTAGGCCCTTAAAAATTCCTTCATCCTACTTCATTGTTTTCTCTGATGCTCCTTGTTTTTCTAATTTAGCCAAAAGCAACATTTGTAACGTTCTCCTTTTACACTAGCTCACTTTGCCCTGGAATAACCTGCCTGATAGAGATGAGACGAAGTGAAAATAAACTCTTCCCCCTCAGTGACTGGTGCCACTTGGCATTTTTTAGCAGTTAAGGAAACAAACTTGCCTGGTGTGACTTAGGGCAATTAAGGTCTCTGCACACTCCCAAAAGTTCTTCACTACTGAGAATCAACTCTGAAAAGCGATGAAGATTCGCGCAGTACACCTTTGTCTCAAAAGCTGCTCCCAAACACCTCAAAAAGTATTTCCATAAAGGAAGCATTGAATGAATCTGCTTTTTTCTCGTGAACTCCAGAGCTAATGAGAACAAACTAGGCTTGTGACTTAGGCTTGTGAGCAACAAGTCTGAGAGTTGTGTGTGCTATACTGAGCATGGTCCTATTCATATTCTTATATCACAAACTGGAAGTTCTTTTTACTTTGAAGATTGCAGGCATTAGCAAGTCGTACTCACTTAAGACTTCTGATAAAAACCTTTGTCTTCATCCCAGTACTGAATTTCATTTCAGCGGTTACAGACTGTGCCAGCTGGACAGCTGAGTTGATTTTCTGGCCCTTCTGAAATGTACACATGACGTGTACACACATCCATGCACACTGCTCTACCACCCAAATTTCAAACTAAACAGGAAGAGGCAGGTGACTTGGCATAAGAAATTAGGGAGTCATAATGGGGTAACTCTAGAAAGAATGAAGAGTCAAATGGACACATTTTCAGAAGCTAGAACTTAGCCATGTTATTATCTAACAGGGCGTAGATGATAGAAGAGAGTAAACTCTTTCATATTCAGGGAACCCTTAAGTTAGTGGCACAAAGCAACTGTCTTTTAAGTATGTCCACAGTGAACACTCCTACAGAGCTGACAAACTGTCAATCAATAAATAAAAACAGGTCACTGCAGTTATGGCTAGGTTCTAGTCTCCATTCTACAGCTTGTTCTGTAAGCTGTTTACATAATTATAAGGATATTTCCAATATATACAGAATTCCATATGGTGTTTTAAGAATAGTGCCATGGGAACTGCTTTAGAGAATCACAACAATGTTTTGTTTTGTTTTATTTAATTATTAAAGTTCACTGTGAGACCATGGACAATTCTTTTTTAGAAAGAGATATATGTTCTCTGTTTTCAGTCTGACTCCCACAGCTTTCTCTTGGCTTCCAAATCTCTGAAATGATCGGACTGACACCAGCTGGTAATTGCAAAAATTATTAATT
Organism: Strix aluco; assembly: GCF_031877795.1. Lineage (NCBI taxonomy): Eukaryota > Metazoa > Chordata > Aves > Strigiformes > Strigidae > Strix > Strix aluco. Next base: position 133,435,810 of record NC_133932.1, on the reverse strand, counting down.
GGGGGGTCAGCCAATGGATGATGCATGGTGCTTTCATATAGTTTTGCTATTGTGTCCAAAGAGAACATTGAAAATGCAGTTCCCGTGCCACCTTTCAACAACCAATGGCAGCAGGAACAAACCTCCTGAAAGCAAACAACTCACACTGGGGACAGACCAGCAAAGCTTAAGGTGGTGTGGCTTCTAATGGGGACTGCAGAAGCTTGCGTATGGAAGCAATTGTTCTGCCAGCTTCAAAATGTAATTAGCAACTGAAAAAAAAAAGTAATTTCCTGAATATTGTGAACATCCAGATCTCCTCTGAGAGAAGGAGTAAATGACATAAGGAGATGCACGGTCTGCAGATCGACACTGTCTCGTTTTGGAGAATGGTACAGAAACGCTTTGTCTGAGGCAGCAGGTATTCCCTAACCTAGTCCATCCTAGCTCAGTCGGGAGAAGAACGATGTACAAAAATGCTTCTAGATTCATAAAAATGAGAGGACGAAAACACTGATTAAATGTGAAAGCCTAGACTTCTCCAAGAGCCAAACTCTTCTTCTGAAGTACTCTTTAAGGTCCTTCCCGCTCAAGAGCTTTAATTATCAAAGCAGAGAAAGAAACAAACGAAAAATCATGGTCTGGAGCAAAACAGCTTTACTTCATGCACCACGTTGACTTACAGCTGCTGAGGATACTTTGGGACTTTTGCCATTTGCCTCACGGGACTTTTTTCAGTACGAGTAGTCTCACAGCTGGCAGATTTTGAGGGAAACTTGGCTGAAACCTTTATCCCATTGCTTGTTTTCCCACCGCAATCACTCCTTACCCTGAGAGAAGCTATAAACTGGCATGGTCGTGCCCATACACATAATCAGACTTCACACTACACTATCTTTCATTTAAGGGTATCAACGAGTTCAAAAGGAAATTGCTAATTGTTACCATTCCCATTTTTTTTAGGCTGGTAATCTGAGGCATAGACAAATACAACGTTTGCTTCATATCATAAACTGACTCATGTGACAGCAAAAAAGCTCCCAGGCTAATGGTCTGCTCAGGGGACCACTTTGCTGCTGACAAAAAGCCCCGTGAAAGCCAACTCTACTGTGGTGAGCTCTATAAAGATCTGTCAGCCTGGCTTACAATTACCTACATGAATTACCTTTATCCAGATGAAATACAATAAACATATTAAGGAGGCAGACAAATTGTTAGGCTCTTGATGGACTTCTTTTTTATATACTCACCATGTTTGTTGGTCAGTGGTATAGCTACTTTAATAGTATTTCCGCCTTATTTATTTACTATGCAACATTCAACTTAATAGCTTGTTTCTATATCTTTGGGCCAGAGGCCAAGGCAGATGTTTGCCTGACACCAAATCCTATTAGAGGCTGCAGTAACATAATTGTGTGTTAAAGATAAATATTTTATAGCCTACACTTGCCACCAAGCATCATCATTCCCTAGGCACTTAGAGGCAACTATCTATTGGCAAAGAAAAAATAGTTATCTAGCTGGCAACTGAAGGTAGTAGCTTTCCTGGGAGCTAATAAGCACCGGGGCTGCTTTCTAAGAACTGATTAAATGCCATTCAGTGCAGTGTGGCTGTATGAATTCAAATGTAACTATTTCATTCGATAACCTCAAAGAGTCATTCTGGAACTGGCAGTGTTTGGTGTCAGAAGCATGTAGGAATAGCACGGAGGTAGAATAATTATACTTTAATGAATCAATGCAAATCTCAGTTTCTGGAATGAAGGTTCGAAGAAAATGAAACTTGTTTTGCCAATGAGAATATTAAATATTAGAAGTGAGATGCAAAGAAAGAAACAGGGTTTTTTTTAGGTAACCTCACTGTCTGGCCTCTTCACCTAGTAGTCTACTCCACCTCTACACAAGAAATGGCCTCAAAATCTTTTGCTCTGTGCTGGTGAGAAGATATATGAAGATGCTGAGCCTGAAATAAAATGCCATATCTTCCAATCTAGCAACCCAGTAAGATACAGTATATATACTGATTGGTGTAATAAAAGGTTCTACCCTTTTCTTATAAATGTCAACCCTTTGTATACACTGATGCATTAATTTTTTTAAAAAAAGTAAGTAAATTAAAACAAATTTCTGGAATAAAACAAATATTTAGAGGAGAATTGTTTACTGTATCAAATAAATACATACATTTATTGTTGCACAGACAGAAATTGTTCCTGACTGCCCACTGACTTCTTTTCTGCCTAGTCATGTCCCTCTGACTAAAGAAGATATTTTGCTGGGAGGGAGGGAGCACACATGGAGCAGGGCAGCAGGTAGTTCCATTCCATGGTTCATATCTAACCTTGAAATCCTCTGTGTGAGCCACATCAATGCAAAAGGGCCATAAGGAGTGCACAGCAGCCCTCTCACGCTACAGTGAATTACATCCCATGGGAGAGTGAAGGGACACCACATTATTTCACCTTATTCTCTGCTGCTGCACCAGAGTAACCCTCGCAAGCCACATATTCTTTCTCCTAGACCTGATTGTCCAGGATAAAGCTGTCACCTACAAGCTCATTGCAATAACATCTCTCTTTCACAAAAATGCTCCCTGTCACTGCCCCGACTACGTTAGCAATAATTTTAATAGGAAGTCAGGCAGTATAACATGAAAGGCAAAGAAGATTCTGAAGCTCTGTGAACACATTTAATTTACCTCACAGTTGCAGAGCTTGCAGTCTTGTTTATTTTTCAAAGAAATGATGCTACTCGATTGAATTTCACTGCAGGGTAGGTAGGATTCTAAGCCTAGAGAACTGTCACCTGCCCTTGTAATTGTGATAACAATGCCAAGGGAGACGTGGAGGTGAGAGGGGATAAACCAGGTTTCAGATACCTCAAAACATCGGACCTGACATTAGGGGCCAAAAAAAAAAAAAAAAAAGGGAAAAACCCCACCCTGGGAACAAAGGAAATGTGGAAATGTTTGGTCTGGTATTCTCTTGCTCCTCTTCTTCCTTCCTCAGCTGAAGTTTGAAAAGACCGGTTCCTTCTTACGGTACATCCTCACCTGCTGAGATTTCGATTTTTCTGCTTCATTTGTATTTTATAAGGCTTTTACATTTCTAGCTCAAGTAATCCACACCTGGCAGCCAGGGATGTGAAAGTCTTGACAGCATCATGGAAACTCAGTCATTATTTCCGAGTGCTCTTTCACAGTTTCCTCTTCTGTAGGGCACCTAGTGTGATGCTGATACTGCTAATGCCACTTGATGTTGTGCCAGATTTTGATTTTTTTTCTTTTTCTGAAGGCTGGGAGTTCTGTTTTAATTAAAGATCTATGCATATAACCCTGTTTTGCTCTCATATCCCAGTGGAACTGTAACCTTCACATGCAGGTATAAGGATGCTAAATTAGGAAAAGGGCAACAGGCCTGCAGTCCTTTAAACAACTCCTTAAATCACTCCTGATTCTGGAAAGTCAGAGTGAAGTACAGTAACCACAGTATCCAATTGCATGTCATTCTTCCTCCACTCTTTTGTTGTAAGAACTTTTTAAAAAAAGCAATTTGCAATGGCAGATACCCCACATCTCCATCAGTGTACTGACAGCAAATACCCGCTCCAGTCAGCAGTGACTCTAGAGGCTGGGCGATTTTAAAAGGTGATGGTAAAGCATAAAAGGTTTGGTGTTCAGGATCAGTTTGGGTTGCTTACTGAAACCATCAAAGGCTGCTGAGTTTGCCAAATTTGACCGTACATCATGTGAACACATTTTCCCTTGAGATGTCTGTACTTTTGCTTCTAGGCCTGGCTTGAGATATCTGTCCAGGTACTCGAATGTCTCTCACCACAATAATGTCAGTCTTTCTCATAATATTTCAAGCACATTCGACTCTGGGCCCAGCTGGAAATACTACAAAACCAGCTTTTTTTGTGCACTGTTTTTGAACTTCTGTTCTACAGAAACAGGGACCAAGTGGGAATAGTTTGGGGAGTAAATAAAGACGAGAACAAGCCCAACTGTTTCAGAAGCCTGTGCCACATTTGGTCTGAATTTGGTTTGCCCTTTGAGAGAGAGCTTTATCTCACTGATTCATTCCTTTCTCTTACTGCTTTCTTTTTAAGAAGAAATCTTTCCAGTGCAGAATGCCTCATAATCGAAAGCTATCAGATGGTTGAAAGCATAAGGTGTAATGGGATTTCAAAAGCACTTGGGCACTTGTCTATGTATACTACCATTTAAGTTAATGGTAAAATGTCCTTTGGCTTCACCAACTTTTAGAAAATCCTGCTAATGTATTTCTGCTGTTCATAGGGATATACAGGGAACACTGTTTTCTTCTGTGAGAATGTAAGCAATGCTAAAAGCATGAAAGGGTCTGTGAAATGCAGCTCCTAAGGAATTGTACATTGACCATATGAAAAAACCCTCTGTTCTAAAACACTTGAAATGTGATCACAGTTTAGAAGTTAGCTGGAAAAAAAAAAATCAGTGAATGATTTTAAACAAAAGTAGCTGTTAGGCTGAAGCCTTCTTCTTCCTTCTACAATGCAGCTTCTATGCACAATAACATTTTAGTCCCATACTTGTAACATACATATGACAAGGCTGTGGAGATCTAGAAAGACACCTTGCAAACATTTCTTTTCTTCCTAGTTTTCCTTTTTTGCAGCTGGAATATTTTTAAACCTGAATTTCGCTCCAGTAAATGAAACTCTATTATTCCCAATTTGCCCAAGGGATTACAAAGAATTTTTTTTTTCTTCCTTCCCACTCTCATAAATTGTTACAAACTAATACAGGAAACAACAATTATTCTGCCTTCAGGGTTCAACTTCTGGAGCTGCACTAGCAAGCGGGAAGTTACTTCATGTTCAGTACATTACAATTTCTGCTCCTGTAGCTCAGGGCAAGGCTAAAGCCGGCTTTGAGTTTCCTTTTAAATGATGTTGTAAGTTCATGTATTCCAGGGGAAAAAAGGTAAACCATTCTTGCATACACACAGAGAGGACCTCAAAAGTGATCTCATTTGGTCAAACAAATGCCATGAAAGCTTGGCAATGATATAATTTTGGGTGCATTAAAGATTAAGTTGCATTTTACATAAAGTCTTTAGCAAATACATCCAGCCTGAAAAATAAGGATGTTCTGGCTGGAATGATTGATGTCTGAGGTTCAATTAAGTAGGCGCCTGGTGCTAGGAACATGCTCTCAATTATGATGCCTGGTCTCCAGACACTGCTACAGAAGGGCCTGAGTCTCCTCTAGCTGTTACGTCAGACCTGCCCCCCTGCAGAGATGCCCTCCATTCCCTGGGGCATCTCAGGTGCCGCTAGATGCCTGTGCTCAGGCAACTGCATTGAGCTCTCAGTGGTCTTTGCCCAGGGCGAGAGAAAAAGCAGAATTCATGGCTCTGTTTCTGCCTCTAGCAGACTCACTGCACAATCTTGGCCAAATCATGTTCCTTCTCAGAGCCTCCAGCAAGCCCTCTAGAAATCAGTTTAACATAATTTATGTAACTTTTTCTGAGACTGTTGTAGCACTTAGATAAAGAAAGCAGTCACACATCTAATACACAGACCAGGTGTTATCATTTAAAAAGTCAACATATGACAGAAGTTACTGTACAGACTACGTCCTTATCCCACTCAGCCCCCGTGCAAAAGGAGAGATTGGTCTGGTAACTCCTGAGGTGCCGACGTCGTTGGCTTCTGTGGTCAATTAAATGCATGCAAGTACATACACTTTAATGTAGCCTTTGGAAAATTAAGTCTTTAAAAAGTCTGTTGTTCTAGTACAGAAAGGGTTCTCCTTTTGTTTGCCTAAGTGGACGAGTAACTCCCACAACCTTATTTCCATGCTTTAGCAGGGGAGCATTCATGGAAAGAAAAGTCTGCACAGAGCTGTTCTAGCAGCTCGGTAATACGACACAGGAATAAAACAAGCTGTGCTTACATTAGCCTGCAGTCTGGGGTGCATGGAAAGAGCTATATACAAAAGTGTAAAAACGAAAACCATATGCACTGTTTTACACATTTTTCCAGAAACCCTCAGATAGCACTATATGCCATGTTATTAAGGCAGAATTCTGCTGTTCTGAAAAAAAATTGAATTGAAAAAAAGGGACAGAAATAACAGAAAGAAAGAAAAGGCTTTAACTTCGGTATTAAATAAACCTTTTCTTGACCCTAAAACTAAAGTAATTACCCCAATCAATAAACCTTTTGTACAAGCTCTGTCAGATCAAGAGAACTTGCCTGCCTGCAAACAGTGCACTGACAAGCAAGTTCAAGGCTACCAGCCCATGTAGTACAGATGTAGGCAAAGGTTTTCAAAACGACAAATCTACCTTCGCTTTTCTACCACTTTAAAGCATGATCAAAAGCAGACAAAATCTGGATCATTGAAGACATTCAGACGTCTACCTTCTACTGAGATGAATACTTATTAGCATCCAAGCAATCTTTACAAACATGGCTTAGTTTCTTTTGTGCAATATAAATGAAAATATGTGTCTGCTTGTCTGTTTTTCCCACCCAAATTATCACTTGTAATCATAAGATCTATTGAAAGAGGAGTGTACGTATACAAAATAAACAAAAAACCAAGAAAAAGCTCAAGTGTAACATTAAATAAATTATTGCATCTCTGCTTTAAAGTTAAGCTAGCTTTACATGCTGCAATTTTCTACTGCTAGCTTTTACTCATAGAGCATCAATGAAGAGATACACTCTGTATGGAAAGAGCAGCTGTGGAAGTTTTTACAGCCAAGTATCTGACCTTTACAGGCTTCTTATTATTTAATTATCTTTGAGATGTGTCCCTAATTTCCCCTTTATTAGAGATGCCTTGCGTCTTCAAAAGAAAAATCCTGAAATAATAATTTTGCCTGCCATTATGGCTTGGGAAGCAGGGTTATTATGTAAAAATTGTTTCAGACACTTGCAGAGAGAAAAAAGGTCATCACAAATAACATCTAGATTTGAAACAACTGGTCTGACTTCAGGTTTCTTGGAAGTGCTGCAGCTCCAGCAGAAGCAGGCAGAAAGCTGGAGGTAGCATTTAGGGAACGGTGTGCCATAGGATCACGTACAAACGTTTCTGAGGCTGAAGGGGGTTTAAGAACTGGGAGCAATGCTTGATCTGTTAGGAGTCACCTGAAAAGGCAGAGAGATAAACTCCCAACACTGGGACATGCTCATCCCCTTTGCTCACTTCGCTCGGAAATGAGACTGTTCATCAACTTTGGGAGAAAGGTCAGAAGATTAACGGGGGTACTGATAAACCTACCGTTGACTTCTTGCTGCTGATGTTTTAAGGGCCGTATCATTAGCCATCTAAAAACATCAACACTGCTTTACTGAGAACAGTAAACGAAAATCCTCTGGGCACGGGGAGTGCAAACTAATGTGAAAAGTTTCACCTCCACACAGCCCTCCTTCCATTTCCAGATCCAGGCTCAGGCTATGTTTGCTTTTTATTAAGCTCTATAAAGCAAACAGATTAGATTTACACATAGGCTGGATGAAAAAGTGAAATCTCACCAAGCACACTACTACACCTGCTTGGAGAGGGGAATTCTTGCAGCTCATAGAAAGCTCAGACAGAGGGAGGTCACCCCCCATTTCTGGCTCTCCAGGTGATACCCCACCTATCAGACTGGGCTGGATTTGACTAGGATAGAGATGACAATCTCCTGTCTTCTCGCCATCCTTCTGCATGGACTAATCAGTTCTCACCAAAGGACCTTAAGTCCTGTGGCCAGCTGGATGTTTAGTGGACGACACCTTGCAGTGCTGCAGCATAACCTTAGGATAAGCCTAAGTTTTCAATCAAGCAGACCTGTCAACCTAACATCACTCATGAGACCAAATTCACAAGGGAAAAAAAAAAAAAACAACACAGCCTGACAGGAACTCATAAATGCTCTTTTTGCCTCCTACCTGAATTGAGTGGCTGTGTCTTTTCTAAATACTACCTGACTGAGACCTACAAGCTCTACCACACTCAGAGAAGCTAGGTAAGAGCTGAAAGTAGGAAACAAAACACCAAAAAAGGGGTGGCAGCAACAAGAGGGTAATCAAAAAAGGCACTGACAATCTGATAGAGTGTCTGTCAAGCAAAGGCTTGTAATGGGACGCACAAAGCTGAAGGCAAAAAACTATTTGCAGAGCATGCAAAGCTCTGCTGTTATTTTGCAGGAGGGAGATCAATAACATCAAAAATGAAGTTGTGACTTTCCTCCCTGCCATAGTTCTCATATGCCACTATATTTCTTTTTCTCTGCAGAGCAAGAAAAGAGTTTTGAATCTGGGAAGGAACAGGCTACTAATTATTTATCTGTAGAGGGTTACCACAGGGTGGAAGTGATCAAAAGTCCCTCCGTGAAACAGGGGAAGGGCTAAGATGACCACACTCACGCGATAGGGAAGAACACCACTTGTAGTAACTGAGCACTTCCATGGAACAGCTGGAGTCTCAACAGTTAAAGGGTCCTGATTCAGCAAAGTACTTGCTAAACTTTCAGCCTTTTTTTTCTGTATGTAGCCTAAGAAGAAGTTCAGAAGAGGGTAGCTGGGACAATAAACCCACTTCTCCTCATTCAGAGTCCTAAAGATCTAATTGTACATGGAGGAGTTTTAAGTCAAGTAACTCAGGCATTAAGGAACTAAAAGGAAGTGTAAGCCAGAACAGCTCACAGCCCATGTTAGTCTGCAGAGGCTCCGAACTCCTCAATATTTACATGAAACCATTTTAGACTTTTCCAGACATTAGCAAAGCAAGTGCAAGTAACATGAATGGCTTTGAGACTGTAAGTGCATCACACTTCTGCATCCCCTCTGAATTGGAAACTAGTAGAGTTTAAGTTAGGCTACACAAGGGCAGCAAAAATAAGGGAAGAAAATCTGAGTTACTCAGGCTCTTTCTTTTCCCTTTGCTAAGAACAAGCTAAACACAAAGGCATTTTCACTCAGAGCTAAGGAAGAGTCATTCTTGTCACCTCTCACACAAGGAGGGTTCCCAGACCCATGCTCGTCTCTGTGCCCTATAATTTCTTCTCTCTGAGCTCAGTCCTACTGTGAAGTGCTCCTCTCAGTATCCTTCTCGTGTGTGAACTGCTGTCCTAGGGACTGTATGGGGGTGGGTGGGTTATATTTTAGGCTATTGCAGGAAGGGAGTTTGCCTTTTGATGTATATTGCAAAGTGCTGTATGTGCTGGCAGCCCCTTATAAATAACACTGCCGACTCGCTTTGCACTTTGATGAAGAAAGTACTTACAGTAGTTTTCTTTACGGATAGCAGGGGGGGCAGGAGGAACAACGGTCCTTTTCTTAAACTTAAGTGTTGTCTCTTGTGCAAGATAAAAGTGAGATAAAACCTATCGCAGGTGTTCTACATGTGTTTCCTGTTGCTTGTTGGGTGACATGCTGGTAAACAGAGATGCTCTCCTCTCACAGACAGCTGATTTTGCTTTTCCTTTTGATTTCTCTGTGGCCCTGCACAGTTGAGCTTGCCCGAGCTCAGCAGTAACAGCTGCTGGAAGACACTTTCTCTCTGACTCCGTAGGTGCTGTTTTTAGGCTCTCAGATGTTTCTTGCTTCTACTGAGCAGATTTTTGGCCAACATCTCTGTCTCAGATGTGTTGATTCCAGCTGATTCCTCAGCCTACTATTTTGCTCTACTTATACAAGATTGCTCTGAATAAATCACCACTATCAGGCAGGGGTGAATCCACAAGGCGCTTTTCAGAGAAGTGTTTCTATTAGAAATTTCAGAAAGTGCCACCAATGTCATTTACAAAAAGGTTAATGTATTATTGAGAGACCTTGATTGTCCATTCCTTTATAATGTCTTGCATTGTAATTCAGAGGAATGGGATATAAAGAAGCTATTAAAAGCTGAAAACTTCCCCAGCATAATCTTTTTTTCCCTCCACCTGAATTGCCTGTATTATGCAGAAGTAGAAGCTCTGACAGGCATTATGATGCTGTATTCTCCCCAGGCTTACATGCGGTGGCATGTAACAGGCACACATTTTGACACCACCTAACTCTTTAGTGATGATGACTCCACATCCTTTTAGAAAACAGGCTAAACTGCCATCTCCTGCCCTCAAAATCAGTGCTAATGCTCCTGAGTGGATTTAGTTATATCTGATTCCAAAACTGTATGATGGACAGCCTCACAATTTATGAAATTAACTCTGTGTTATCAAACTGGGAATACAGATGCTTTTTTCCAGTTTTCTCCAGTTTTCTCTAGAATAATGGAGGCCAAATCATTCCAGACAAGCACTGCACAGTAATTGCAGTTGGTATTGTCATACAGAGCCTGCAATGATTTTACTGGCTCAGAAAAGTTCAGTCTGTTGGAACATAGCAGGTATACTTGGAAAATCAGCACCCTTTCCATTCAACATTTTTATTGCTGAAGTAAAAGCTATGGTCCTTTACTCAGGTGAGTCCTCACTCGCAGGGGAGGTTTGCCTGAAGGAATGACTGCACTGTTTGGCTTTATGAACTTACCATTATGATCACCATTACCAATTTTGTGCGTTCTACGATTATCCATGATTATTAATTAATGCTCAGTGCATTTCCTAGCAGCTCTATCACCCTCTCAGCATCTCTGGGGAAACTCTCCTCAGTTTTACATGGCGAGCAGATGATGTGTGAGCCTAGGCTGGGTCAGAATTAGCACATCAATCAGAATTCAGGAGTTCCAGGCTGCTGGTCCTCTTGCCAGATCACTGGATCCTACTTCTTCCTCCATCACAGCTGTACTTTTCAAACACACTCTCACTGTAAGCCCTATGTCAGTGCAATAATAAAGGGAGATTTTTTTGTGTGCTCCTGCCACAGAAATCAAATTAAAAGGCAGCTTGCCTCTGACAGTCAGCACAACTCCTCTGCAGGTTCCTCACCCCACACAGATAGATCTAAGGCTCCCATTACGTGTGACTTCGTTTATTTGTTTGGCATTGCAATTTTACACCCTGGTTCATAAACACTGTGTCAGGTTGCTGTATCCTCTTTACTCTGGCACTGACAAAAATTATAACACTACGGTTCTATAGTATTTATAGACTTAAAATCTGCAACCATCTCTTGCCAGACCTCATGAATACACTAGAAAGGTTCTGAAGCATTACAGTACATTTACACAAAACACCTGCCTTGATTTCTTTTTAAAACAAGCTGTTGAAATCTAGACTAAGAAGAAAGGTACCACCTTGTTAAAGCTATTACATTTTTTTATGGTACTTATAAAAATGCTGCACTTCTCTGGCCAAATTCTAGCCAAGAAGCCACATCTTCCTATCTAAAATTTTTACTTATCTCAAGCGAGTTTCAGAGTGCATAGCTTGTATCTAAACAATTTTTCTTGTACACTATAGTTTCGTGCTGATATACAGCTGCCAGTGGGCAAAGTGATTCCCATGTATAGGGGAAAGCTCTCTCTTGTATAGCAACAGAAAACTTCTTTGTACTGAGACACAGAATGATACAAGGTCAACAGGGGATATATAGAATATATCATGGACTATAGGTCATGGCCTGTTCTGATTATCATGTGGTCATGAAGGTACAGCAGCGTATAAACAAAAAAAATAAGATTGCCTTAAAGACAGTCTGACATGCTTCTCACCCATACCGTTCCCCTACTGTTCAAAGGCAAATTAACAGTGTTTTATTGTTTTGGGGCTTTTTGTTTTTTTTTTTTTTTTTCTTCCCCCCTATGTTATTGTAATGACACCAAGAGAAAAGTCTGGCTAGAACACTTAGCATCACTTTGAAAACAACAACAACTAGTGACTGTGCTTTAAAAGTGTTTTCTGCTGTGAGAGCCTTACCAATTTTCCTGTGATGAGAAATTTGAAATTGAAGAAATTCTTAGACAAGGAAAAAAAAAGTTGCTTTCAGAAGAATACCTGGAGGTTCTTCTGGGCAGAAGGTGGTCAGAGTAAGTAAAAACTCAGATTGTTAAAGTAAACTAAATGAAAGTAAATCTGCATTCTATAGAGCAAGACTTCGATTTCATAATCTAATATGCAACTATTTCTGGTGTTGCTTAACTGTGAACACGATTGAACATGTGCATTTCCAGGTTTTAAATTTAACAGAGTATTATAGCAGTGTTTCCACTTCTGCATTAGATAAACTTTAGTGCTAAAATGGAATATTGGGATCTTAATGACTTTTCTTTAACAAGACCTAAACTTTTAATTAACCTGCCAAGACAAATTACAGCCCATACCTCTTAGGTAACTATTGCAGACAGCTGAGACTCAACACCAATGCCTCTTCTGGGAGAGGGATTAATGGCAGCTTTGGAATGAGTCTGTTTTTTCAGCAAAGAAAAAAAGTCCATTAAACAATCACTGTGGCTAGACGAAAGCTGAGTGCTAGTTTTATGGAGCAATCTTTAAATTACAACCAAATGAATTTGGGTATATGAACAGTTTCAGCAGGTCAGTCAAATTGAAAATTAAATATTATTGAATCAGAAACAGATTCTGATATTTACAGGGTGGAGGAAGAATAGCCAGTGTGCTAAGCTGTCAGGCAGCCCACAGGCAGCATCCTTTCCTCCTTAGACAGCAACAAATCAGTGTCTGTGTCCTGAACTGGCAGGGCACTTTACTGCCAGAGAAACTGAGAGACCTTATTTAGTTAATTTGTTCTTCTTAAGAAATCTCAGCTTCTTTCTGTTAGCAAGGAGAAACAAAGAATCCTGTTATTGTGACTCCTACAACCAAGCCTTGCAGTGATCTTTATTGGAGTTTTAACCCCAGTACTGTGCCTGAACTCCAGCTTGAGTAATTTTGACAGTGCTCAAAGGCAGGACTGTCTGTCACACAAAACTGTTGCATAGTGCTGCTGTGTGCTCTTCAATCATGCCTATATCTCTGCTCCACAAAGACAAAAAAAACAAACAACCAACCAAAAAAAACCCTAAATAAAAAGATCAAAGGAAGAAAATGAAGCAGGGAATTTCAAGCTTGTAATCCATCTTTGGCACTGGGTAGAATCTCGTTACGGATATAATTACTAAAAAGGCCTACAAAATACTTACGAGATATTTAGGGCCTAACAGTATTCAGCCTGATGCTAAATACATCCCCTACAAGCATTCTCACTGAACCACACAAAGCTACCATGCAATTTGAGTATGTGCATTAATACCTGGCCTCCAGACATATTTAGGAGTTTAGGAATAATACAGGAAATCCTTACCTATAGCAGTAGTAAGAAAAGAAACCACTTCCGATTCCTTGCCATCATTGTAGAAGGCTAAATGCCATATTCCTGAATCTAAATACTGGATAAACCCTGTCTCATGGCTGGACAAGGGCACAAAAGCTCTGTGTTGTCGCTGAGGTCCTTCTAAGCTTCTCGCCTCCTGTGTCAGTAGACGTCTTCCATCAAGGAGCTCGACAAAGTCAAACTGAAACATAAAAAAAGAGTGATGTTTGTGTGTATTTCGGGCTTCCTTAAGCTTAGTCTCTTGTGCTGGGTCTGTCTTATGAGGGACACAGATATACTTCACATTGAGTATTAGAAAAGTACATCTACAGAAGCATCATAAAAAAGGATTTTCTCTGGTAACTCAGGTATGTTCTTGGACTACCTGCAAGTAACCATTTTGGAAATAGCTAGTATACGAATGTATTTTTCTGTAATTACGTGAATCAAGAAATCATCTTCATTTGGAATGTGACTCGGGGCATATTGGCCCAACCGATGAGTTATCATTCTGTAGAAACATAGGCAGGGAAACATGAGGTCCAGGGACCATGTCTAAATTGCACTGTAAGTATGATGATAAGAAGCTTATTTGTTAGCTTGCTTGTGCCTTGGCTAATACGGAAAATAGACAGAAAAATGTATCTAGCCTAACCGGGTTGTTTGCCAGAATTGCTATGGGTCACCAAGGAAAAGTTAAAAAGTATTTGTACATAAATTCTAGTAGAGGTTTTACAGAATTATTTTGCTTAACCAGCAAGGGTTTTATCTTAAAGCAATAGCAAAAGTGGTTAAATGATTGCAGAAGGTGAAGATGCAAAAGAGATAAAATAATATATAAAAGTCCCATTTAGGGGGTGGCTTTTGGAAGTTTTCTCAAAAGGATGTATTTAATTTTTGCCATGGTAACTTCAGCTGAACAACCGCTTTGATTTTGCTACTAGTATTACAACTACCTTTAGTTCCCTATTTGAATAACTTTCCACTGACTTTCTGCAATACTTGTATTTTGTCTGGTAATATATTAATGGGAAGAGTCAGATACAAGCCTAGCAGACATAACAAGTGTTAAGTGAACCTTATCTAATCTGACTTTTATCATATGCTTAGGTGAACAGGACATCTTGCAAGCAGAATCCAGCAGCTGAGGCACAGCTTAGCTTTTCTATTCCCTGACTTTACTTGGTTTTCCCTCTCTCATCCAGCTGGTCAAATAAACTTGTAGTTTTTGGCAGAAAAGCAGAAAAAAGGCAGAAAGAAACACCACCACTTATTTTTGTACTAGTAAATGTTGCTGCACTGAACGGTTGCTGAGTGTTGGCTGAGTGTGGAAGCAATATTTAGGCTTCTTATCCCTTTTGACTTTACTGTAGCAAAATCTGGGTGCTTTTGTTATATTATTAAGTTGTCTGGTATGGCCTCCAAAGTCAACCAAGATAAGGACTTGATGACATGTTCTTTCCTCTGCAGTCATTGTTAAGTTAAAAAAAAAAAAAGTTGATTTCCAACAACATTTTGAGAAATAAGCTATATATGACGTAGCTTGCACATGAAATGACAAAATCTGTCCCTAGAGTAATTTAAGTACTGTGTTTTTAATTATTTATTTACATGAAATAAGTTTTGAGCCTTGCTTTAGTTTTTTTGCTATATTTCAGTATATAGATCTCTTAAATTTGGTGCTGAAGTGTCTTGAGAATGTAAAAGCTGGCACAGCTGCAAAGGGCATTCCTTTTGGGTGTCTATCCAAGTTAGCTTTGTCAGAGATAGAGTTTCTGTTTCAAAAAATAATATAACGTAAATACAAATTATAAAAATATACAATATAAAAATATAAATGTAAAAATATAATGTAAATATAAAATCTAAAAATATATAATAAAAAATGTAAGTTTCTATTTTGAAAAAAATATATTCACAGAATCACAGAATCATCTAGGTTGAAAAAGACCTTGAAGATCATCCAGTCCAACCATTGACCTAACACTGACAGATCCCAACTACACCATATCCCTAAGCACTAAGTCAACTTTACTCTTAAACCCCTCCAGGGATGGGGACTCCACCACTTCCCTGGGCAGCCCATTCCAACGCCTAACTACCCGTTCTGTAAAGAAATGCTTCCTAATATCCAGTCTAAACCTTCCCTGGCACAATTTGAGGCCATTCCCTCTTGTCCTATCGCTTGTTACTTGGTTAAAGAGGCTCATCCCCAGCTCTCTGCAACCTCCTTTCAGGTAGTTGTAGAGGGCAATGAGGTCTCCCCTCAGCCTCCTCTTCTCCAGACTAAACAACCCCAGTTCCCTCAGCCACTCCTCGTACGACATGTGCTCTAGACCCTGCACCAGCTTCACTGCCCTTCTCTGGACACGCTCGAGTCATTCAATGTCCTTTTTGTAGTGAGGGGCCCAAAACTGAACCCAAGAATCGAGGTGTGGCCTCACCAGTGCCGAGTACAGGGGCAAGATCACTTCCCTGTCCCTGCTGGCCACGCTATTTCTGATACAGGCCAGGATGCCATTGGCCTTTTTGGCCACCTGATTTAGTGGTTTTAAGTTTAAGAGGACACGAGTGAGATGTTGGCTTGAATGACACTTTGTGAGCCAGGTATTTGTAGCCACTCTGAGGACAAGCTATTGCCGAGGCCGATTCCTCACCAGGTCTGAGTGTGGCTGTGACTGACAGCTGAGAAGGGCAGTGACAGAGGACATCACGGTGCTGTCTGGTTGCTGGGAATGTCTCAGTGGAGTTGAGCTTGACTGAGGAACACATTGGCCAGGTGTACTGAAGAAGTTAAGACCAGTAACAGAAAAACCTACATATTTCCATTTCCATTTTAGAGCATGATGGAACAGATTGCTTAGATTTTTAAAAGGTAACTGCAGACACAGTAGGAAAAGTTCATCTCACCAAGTGCTGACATCTCCGTGGCAGCTTGAATTAGTTTTCTAGAACCACTGGATTGCAGTCAGAGACACTTCTAGAATGCAATCTGCCTCATACTAAAGTTGACATCTCAGAAATGTTTCATGGATTGTGCCTTAGATCATCCATTTCTTGCTACATACTAGATGTAGATGTTTAAAGCTTAGTGAGAAGAAAACAATTTCAAGGCACCCAGCTCCAGTGAACTGCTGTTGTTAGAGCTCAGTCTGGGTTACGCTTACCTGGGGCTTCCTGCCAAAAGTAAAAGTTTATTTATATAAATATTTGCAAGATGCTGCTTGCGGATGTTGATGACTTTGCAAAGTTACTAGTTACAAGTTGTAAATATTAACTGAACCACAAATGGGTTGTGCTTTATTGCATTTTAATACATTCAGAGATTTTTAATATGCAATTAAAGTTATTGCAAGCAAGGAAATTGTAGATAAAATACCATGTTAATCAATTCAAATTGTACAAATGAAAAAATGCCTCCCACAAGCTGTGATGGCCAATCCCTAAAATTTATGATTTAACAAAATTTGGCCTAGGTTAAAAAGAGTTTAACAAATGATTTGATCTAGGAAGATTAAATCTAATAGACCATAATAAAATTGTGTGACTTTTATTACGATTTGTTGAGAAGAATGAGAAGAAATGCCTTTAGTTAACAGTAAACTATTTCGGGCTTCTGCAGGCTCTATTTCTAAGACTACAGAAATTTGGAGCTTGCATTTTCTTCTTACTTATTAGTGTCCTTGGTTGTTGGCAACCTTGACCAGAAGACAGATCACCACAGGCACAGAAAGTTTCCCAAGGAGAATCTGGAATAGTTTGTTGGTTTAGCATGGATAAATATGACTTTTAACATTTTACCAAATTCAGGAATATATTCTAAAGGGTCTACAGTCTTGGGATCAATTCAAAGATACTGAAAGAGTATAGACTATGTTAAGGCTCCCACTACAGAATAAGGATTATCTAAACAGGAGAAATATGTAATTATCTAACACAGAAGAAAACCTGATTATAAGCTAGAATTTTACTACTCCCATCAACTAGATAAACTGGGGAAAACATAGTTGATCTTTTATTAAATTTGTCCAGGGGAGACTGTATCACTGCTCTAAGCATACACTTTGCCAAAGTCTTGTTTATGAAATTCCTTACAAAATTTGGAAATATAAAATTCATTGGGTAGATTTATGGGGTGCAGCAGATGCTCTGGATTATGCAAAAGAAAAGCTGAGATTTGTGTAATATGTATTAACTATGAGAGACAGGTTTACAATTTCAGCACAGAAAACAGGTTACCTATTTAATGACTCCTAAGACTCCTAAAACTGATGAACTATAGTGAGATTAAACATCATATAAAAATATACTGGAGAACAATGTTTTAATTGACAGTAGGTTTATGAAATAATAAAGCTAGGAAAAGGGATAATTTAAAAACTAAATTAAATATTAACAAATAATAAATCAATATTGATTCAATATCTACAGCTTCATTAAGTTACTTCTTCAGAACAGGGTGGGGTTTCTCTTAGTGTACCATGATTATTATTGCTTGGATAAAAATGTCCTTCTGGTCATTCTTTGTGATGTTTTGGTCCAGACGATGATGATTTTTTTATATACTTGGCAGCTCTCAATTAGTGGCTACACAAAAAGCAGCACTTACAAGGATTCTGAGCAAGTGCATTGGCTCCTCAAGCACGTAATATTGACAAACATGTGCCACATCCAACATTCAACATCTCATTCTCAGCTGAGGCTTCAACTGATACACAAAAATGCTGTTTTAAATGGAAAGGGGTCCTGACACTGACAAATAACTGAGAATATGCCAGCAAAAAGGAGGTTAAAGAAAAAATAATCAGTGGTGAAGTTGGTGTGGACTTCTTAATTGCTTAAAACATTACTATGGTTGAGTATAGTGCCCTGCTACACTTCAAGATTTTGCTTGAAGTTCACTAGACTTGAGGTTTAGGTGTAAAATTTTACATTTGTTCTTTAAGCAATTGAAACTATTCATGCAATAACTCCTGTTCCATAACAGAAATTAATAATGACAATAAACAAGTAAAATCAATACAGGCTTCTGATCTACAGTTAGCTTTATGTGACCATGACTTGAGTTGCCATTTAAATAATACAGGAGTTTTAAGTTTTAAATGTTTGAATCTCCCTGTAAAAAGAGACTGATTAAAAATGGGCAATAACAGCACTACTGTGTCACTGAATTTATGACCTGCTGATCCTACTGAAATATTTTAATTCTGCAGAAAAGTACGCAGAGAAAGTGTAGATTTATGACACCTCTTTGACATAAATAAGTTGCAGGTGTGTTAATATGTAGAAAATACCCTATTAGCCAGAAAGATTGTAATAAACATATTTGTTTGCTCAAAAAGAAAATAAGGGCAGGGTATTTCTATAAATCTCAAATAGCTGTGTTGGATGCTAGGCTTTTCAGTTAACAGTGGAGGGCAAGGCTAAGTTACAACATTAACAGAAACCTGGTAATACTTTGATAACTTGCTGATGCAAGTGGGAGTAAGATGCTTTGCATTGCCAATGAGAGTTATGCCCTAATGTTTTAATCAATCTGGTTAAGAGCAGCTTAGAAACTGAAATGGAAAGTAGAGAAAATGACGTACAAAATCCTTATTTAAGGGGATGGTTCTTCAGAGCTTTTCCCAGAAAGTGATTTCTTGTCATGGCTTTTGCCAAGGTGTGTCAAGTAAAGCAACTGCTTTCATTTTAGTCCTACAAAATAATAACTATAGCTTGATTCCTGCCTAAGTAAGCTCGTACCTTTCTGTAAAAGCTTGATTTTATTATACACCAGTTACTGGGCCCTGACCAATCTCAGTCTAATCTGACAGTCAACATGCATAATGTGAAGAGGTGGCTCAAGGCATTTCAGCACAGAAGACAAAAGTGAATTCTGCTCCCTTGAGGGTGAGCGACTGGAGGCTTGCTGCTCTTACCCTGAGAGGGGAAAGGCAGAGGCTGAAAGACAGAGACAGACCTGAGATACACGAGACTGCTTAAGAGATTATTCTTTTCGATGTAGTTTGATGTGGCGGCCGCTGCTGCGAGGCACACTGGATGGAGAAGGTGGTTATCTAATGCTGCTAGGAGCAACCAGCTGATACCCTCAGTGACCACCAGCCCACTAAACCCTTTTCCTCCTCTGGCAGCTTGCTGCCTTAGGCAACTGCCTGATTTGCCTGTGCCTCCAGCCCAGACCAGGTTAACGTGTGGAAATTTTGTAAGCGTCACTTGATTATATTTCTCTGGATAGATGACTTTTAATAACTTGCAAGCATGCAACAAATTCTTGAAAGAAATAGCTGAAATAAAACAATAAGCCACAAGAACATACAATTTAAGACAACTATTATTGAATTGAAATGAGGTCTCATTACCTGTGTATGTGAAGGTGGGAGGCCTTTTCTGCCATAGATGCCAACCAGAGCAGCCTTTCCTAAAGACACATTGAATTTCAGATGCACTGGGTGGTCGATGAACACCTGAGATCTCCAAAAGATACCAGGAGGGATCTTCTGTGTGGCTCGTCTGCCAACATCAATTTCTCCAGAGTCTATAAAACTGTCGTCTGGAAAGAAACTACTGGGCTTTCCTGCCAAAACACAGGAACAAAAAGCTTGGATTAGTCTTAGATCCTAAAAGTAATCCAATCATACTGGTATCTCTGACACTGATCTTGAGAAACAGTCTATTAGTGTCCTGAGGTCTTCAGAGTACTTTGTCTAGCCAATCCATACGATTATGGGAGGAAAACTGGCAGGGTTATTCCTGGCTTCAGTAACTGTTTTGTTTGAAAACATGAACATGGGAAGAGCAACCTGGAGAAAAATGGCCTTTTGTTTAAATGGTAACATCAGAGAGTATGTAATTACATTCTGAAGATAAGAATAAATCACCTGACATTGTATCTTAAACGAGCATAAGTTCACGGATGGAGAAGTCATCATTAAATTAGAAAGAGAAGTGTAGTGAGAGTGAGGCAGATGTGTCACAGAAAAGAATGGTAGTGTGGAGAACAGCAGCATGAACGATGCCTAAGTGGGGAAAGGAAAATGTTTCTCTATTAAATTAATTCTTGACAGTGCTAACAGTCTTTGAATTTTGTTCAACAGTCCAAAAAAAGCTAAAGAAAAAAAAAAGGACTGAGAAAAATGAAGGAAATCATACCCTGCACTTGAGCAATATCTACTAAGAAACACGAGAGGTTTTAACTGGGTTTCAATACAATCTGTAAAGTGTGTTACGATTATCCATCTTCTTTCAGAAGACAAGCAAATGGAGGCATCTGTTTCTTAAAGCGACCACCAGGTTGAAGAGCCAGATGCCAATCAGTACATGCCACAACGTCCAAGGGAGTCAGCAGGGAGCTGGGCATCCCTGGAAAACACATCTGAGAAATTGCAGGTTAGAAATTCATACACTCACAGTTCTCAAAACTGGTGGCTGCTTCAAAAAATCTGGACCCAAAGGAAGCCCAGAGAATGAGGGGCAGAATGAAAAATAAAATGCCAGAATGTTGCCTTTTCAGCCTTTGCTACAACCAGTGGCCACAGCATTAACTGCACTGCAGAAAGACAATGAAGAAGGCAACTGTTTAGCAAAGAGCCTTTATTTAAGGACACTTCTAGTTGAAAAGTATGCAGTAGTGTCACCTGAATGACTTTGGCTTTAGTAAGGAGAGCATCATGTCACCAACAGGGTCTAATTCTTAATTTTAGAAATTCAAATAAATCTGTTATCTCTGTGCCATTACAGCACGCTGCTCTGTTTCACAGATCAAGCAATTCTAAGAAAATGAGAAGGAATCTTTCAGGTACATACAACCTTTTGTAGGAAAATCACATTGTGAGATTTTGGGTTTTTTCTTCCAGAACGTACATCTGGGAAATGGGAAACAAAAACATCTTTTCCTGCCCATCATGAATTCAAGTCACATAGTCTTAGAATTTACTTGTCGTGTTGAAAAGATGTTTGGTAGAACAACTTTTAATTTTATTGTTTCAAATTATAATATTTCTTATAATATTATACAATATTATTTATAATATTTCCTTTAACTGCTTCATACACCATCCCAAGATAAACTCTTCAGGAGAAACAGATGTAAATTGTTAGTTGTGTCTGAAAATCCATATAGAAATTACATGCACATTAACTGTTAACAAAAGAAGTCTCTGAAGGTGTTTCTTGTAGGATGGAGAATTTTTCTCTTTTTTTTTTTTTTTTTTTTTAAATTATGTAAAAGTTTTTAGCAGAACTATTGATTCCAATAAGTCTAACCCCTGATTTAAAGTTAGCAACCGCTTAAGTACACTGTTGGAGCAGGACTTGATGGCATGCTATCTTGTGGCAGAAGTTTTATGCATACCAGCACAGTCTAGAAAGCAAAGGGTGTACGCACATTCATAGAAAAAAAGCTCCTGGTAATTTTATAAGATCCTAGTTTATCTCTGTTCATTGCATTCAATTAAATACAGGGGGGAAATCTGCTAATGTTTTATCCCTTTTTAGTCAAAATGTATATTAATAGAGATAATCGGAAGCAGCTTAGGTAAATGGACATTCTTTCCAAATCATTTTGTGATGATAAGAGTACAATTGTATAATGAAAATCAACTAGCTTGATTCCGAAGGGCATTACTTTATCAACTGGATTGTTAATATTTATTTGGAATACTAAAAATTCCTTTTCACACTGTCAGGATTAAGGGAAACAGTTCCCATGTTTTCATGCAAAGTTTCATATTCCATTATTGTAAGATGAAAAGATTCAATTAAAAAAGAGCAAAAGACATCACATGTTTTTGTTCAAATGAAGGATATATTTTTCTGATCACTACTGACATGTTTTACAGATTCTTAGAAACTCATATGAAAACCTGAAGTATTTGATATGCACCCTGATTGTTCATTAATAAAGACTGTACATCAGAGTGAATCAGGGAAGGTGAGAATTTAATAGGACAGATGTTGCTGTGCAAGAGATAGCCTGGAGAAGATGAGCACGGTATGTATTCCGCCTGTACAAGGAGCAGCAGTTGCTCGTGCGAGCAAAAATGCTTCTGTGATTGCAAAAGACAATTTCACAGAAATAACTGTTTGTACACGCAGTTACAAAGTTTATGTCTCCTCTTTGTGGACAGTTGTATGTCTAGGAAGCTGATACCCTACGAGCTGTTATATCGTGTTGCCAGCAGTTGACATTTATCCTGATATGGAAGTCCAAAGAAAAGCTCTCTTCACCAGGCTGAACTCAGTCCCTGAAATCCATCTGTGTTTCATCAGTTTTAGCCTACACTAAGATCAGGCCCTATGGACTGCATACTTCATAAAGAAAGTACAATGAAAGAAAGCCATTTCAGCTTCTAATCAGAAATTAGGTTTTAATCAGAGTATCTGACTCCTTAAAATTAACTTCAGGTCCGAATTCTTAATTGGGCTGTCAATTACTTCGCTCTTTCCACACAATACCTTGAACTTTTTAGTTGCCGTAGCAACTATTGCTAATTTATTTGGATATCAAAATGAACTATTTCATTTCAGGCCTTGCTGAATCTGCTTGTATTTTTGACAGCAAGGTACCCTGACTCATCAAAACACTTAAGAACACAAATTTCTCTGACTTCAATCGCGGTTAATTACATGCTTAAATGTAAGCATGTGATTAAGTGCTTTGCTAAACAGGGATGGGCTTAAACACAGGTAAATGCTGTGTTGGAGCACGGCCACAGATGAGAAGGAATTACTGAGAACTGGCAAGACATCGGTAATGATTCATTCAGATCAGCTGTAAGGATATTCTAAAAGATTCCAGCCTATTTTATTGTCATCAAGAAGACTTTCAAATATATTTCAATCCATTTTTTAATAAAAGTCAATCACATACTTTCTGGTTTAGAATAGCAGCCATTCAATGCTGCTAGGCCAGAACTAGTTGCGTAGTCACCTGATGGGGAGAGAGATGCACTTTAATGCTGGGCAGTGTTACTCCTGCAATAAAGATGTCCTGAAGTGGTTTTTCGTCAGGACAAGATATTCTCCTTTAAAGCCTACAGACTTCCTAAGATCTACACGAAGCACTAACTTGAGGGGTCTTCTAATGGCATAACTAGGGTATTACCCAGATTTTCTCTTTTAGCAGAGCTTTTTGGCAGCAATTAAAACTTCTGCTGATGTCACTGTAAGCATGGCTGGAAAAAAAATGAAGTGGAGGTCTTTGATTTGGACGGCAACTTTGGATACATCCATTTATTTTCATTTTGTCTTTCAAAAGGAAACGGACCGATCAAAACTAGATATTTCAAAAAGAAAACATATGGCAAGTTAGAGGGAAAAAAAAAGGATCTGTCATGAAGTATTTTTGAATACAACAGCAGGGACATTTGCAGCTTGCTGTACTGTCTAGTAAGGTTTGCCGAGAATAACTCGCTTAGCTGATTTTTCCTTGTAGCAACTTGATGTCAGCCATCAGTTGCTAGTAAATACACTGTTTTAAGGAACACACATAATTATGGCCTTTATTTGGACTAATAAAGACAGATAAGCTCTTAAAGGAAAAAAAAGCTACAATTAATTTAAATTAAAGATGTAAACATAGGCTCTCAGCCAAAGTCTAGGGAACTCTGTGGAAACTTTTGAGTTCAATCAGTTGCCAGAACAGTAGCACACTTCTTATCTCTTACCCACAAAACTTCCTTCCCCAAAATAACTACCAAAAATAGCCAATGGCTTCAATTTTACTGGAATCTGTTAACGTCCTATGAAGAAGCTTGACATATAAACAAAACAGCTTTCTGAAAATTTGAATTTCTCATTTCTCCAGCTAAGTCTTGGGAGGGATAAAACACCTCACCTTTGCACAGATTACAGGTCCTTTTGGCAGTGCTGCCTCTATACAAAGCACGGTAAGATGTAAAGCTGCCGGATAATGCACTGCTGAACTGACAAGCCATCAGTTGCTTCTATTTTCAGTTAAAATTGCAAGCTGTTGACATTGTGATACTTTGTGGAGCCTAGGCCTTTTATCTGGCTACTTTGGCAAAGAGATGTCCAACTGTGGAGTGCCAAAACTCACACTATAATAGTAAATATTTTGGTCCTCAACGCATTGGGTATAGGTGCCAATGAGTAGGCAAACCCAAACATTTTTGTACTCTTGTCGAGAAAGATTGATCCAATGCTGCTGAAATCATTTAATTTTCAAGACACCTTTATTTTCCATGAAAACAGCCACTCGAGACAGGGTTTTCATGATGGTCTTCCGTAGCCTGTCAGAGATGGCACAGAGGCTTCCACTTTGAGAATGCCTTAGATGTGTGGTGAGGGTTGCACACAGTTTTAGCACATTAGTGGACATCAGAAGGGTGTGAAACTTAGAAACATATGGAAACAAGACCGATGACTACTAGTGCTAGATGTGAAAGACCGGAAAAAGCACCTGATGATGGCAGCATTGAGGGTAATGGAACATGAGATTGGATGGCTGGAGTTCAGAGGCAGACAGAAGACTCACAACATGGACACACACCAACCGTACCTTCACTGGTTCCTTTGCCTTTCCTGTCAGGTAACTCTAACCCTGTGCCCCCCGAAGGATATAAGGAGACGTCCGTTGGCACTGGCCAACTGCTGGCTGTGTCTTCCGTGATTTCATACATCTGCCCTTCCATCGGCTGCAGGTGCCAGTTTAGGCCAAACAGGTGCATGGCTGTGGTGAGCAATGAGAAAAGTCATCTTTTTCTGTTTGGGAGAGTTTCAGAACTACAGGGGCACTTTCTAGATCCTCACTTCACTGCCTTATTAGTGGTCATTGCTTTAGGACAAGAACGGGATTAATGTAATTAGACAGCCCCTGTTGCTTCTACCATACCAACTCCCTAGGTCTTTCCACATACTTAAACTTGTTTTGGATCACCTGTACCAATCTACTCTGCTTCTTCCAGCAGAACCACTCCTGATTCGTGGTCTGTGTGAGAGAATAACCAGGCACAGTTTTTCAGAAAGCTCCCAAGGCTGGAGTGGCAATGTGGTGAACACAGAAATACAAGGAGTATTATTCATCAACATACCAGTAAAACCCAGGAAACTGAACTCCGGTTTGTTTTGCTGTATTCATAGTGTATTATATAAATTCTTTCTTTTTGTTTTTGTTGGTTTTTTTTTACCCACCAATTACACACAGAAGTTCTTATAGACATCTCTGACAGTTTTTCCTGAATAAGACCAAGTGAAAACTAAGGCAATTTAAGATCCATTTGGCAGACATGCCTTTGTGCTCAGCACCAGGAATGCGAGCAACTATGACTGAGCACTCCTTAGCACAACTCAGCTTCTCCTATTCAGATCAAAGACACATCCTCAAGATTTGAAAACAAGCAGCACCATTTAGATTTGTGTGATATCAGTGCATAGCTCTCTGTGGGTTTCTGTGCTGTGCAGTCATCCAGTGCACACATGAATCTATTTCAAGGCATTACATAAAGACAAGTGAACTTAAGGAACAAGACAGAATACTTAAAAAGCAAACACATGTATGAGGAGTATGGAAAATCATATGCTTATACAACTAATACTTGCCCCTTGAAAAGATAAAGCAAAAGAACGTGACTTCCCATATCGGTTCTTCCATCCCCAACACAAACATTCATACTCAATCAGTCCCACTTTAGCTTCAGGCTCTACACAGTTAAATGATCTGGTATTTGCTACACTTGACATTTCTTTTTTAAGGGAATGCCTTGATATTTTACACTATAATTTCTCCAAGAAACTGTACAATGGCACTAGCATCACAGCCATTTAACATAAAAAAAAAAAGAGAAAGTAAACAAATAGAGCATTTTCATTGCCTATAGTTCTCATTTTATACACAAAGATACATCTGAGCCTGGCAAACAATGTCAGGGACAAGTGTTTAGTTTATTTAAACCTGTGCATCAGGAACAATCTTTTCAAGAGGATTGGAAAGTAATCTGAGTAGTTCTCCAAAACCAGCATGTTTAGGCAATTTAGCAAAATCAGTGATTTTTTTCCACTTCAGTCTCAATTAGGTCATCTACCATTTACTAACATGAATAAGCTTGTCTTTGCACTACCACAACATCGCAAAACATAATGAAAGCAAAACTCTCCTTTTACCATGTAAGCAGGGACTGGGTTTGTTTACAAAGTCTTAACCATTAATTAAAAAATACTCTCCTAAAAATCCCAAACACCAAGGAAGCACAGCAAGGACGTCTCCCGAGGACCTGTTCAAAACTCAAACATTTTTATACAGGTACACGTACCAAGAAGGAATGTTACCAATACAAGTGGTAATTCAACCAGGATACTTTAGGCAGAGGGTCCTGTATTTTCATGTGAAAGGAGTGTATTTACTTGGCAGAGAAACTGTTCGAGGGAAGAGAGGAAATCAGATTGGGAGCAAGGAATTTGCATCAAGCATTTGGCATTGCTATGCTTGCATAATATCTTTGTGTTTATACAGCCCTCATCATCAGAGTGCCTGGGCACTTCATAGCTATTAACCTCATAAAACCTCATCAGGTAGGAATCTATTATTTCTACTTCACAGAAAGGAAAAAGAGAACTACAGCAGATTAAAGGACTGACTCAATTCACTTGTTTGGGCATTAAAATGCAATTGGGTGTTAATTCACTTAATCTACCCTATGCTCACAGGTTCACAAGCCCTAACAGGCATTTCATGCACCCCTCTGCCAGCAGATTTTGTGCTAAACTTAGTACTGGATGCTGCCTGAGAATGCCATCCAGGCTGGACCTCTCCATGTTACAGAGCTCAGGGGCTTAGGTGCTCTGAGCATGTGCAAGTTCCCATGTTTAACCACACGGAAACTTGTAGTTCCAAACCAAATGAAGACTGTACTCATCTACATAGGTCCAGATTCCTCTGCTGACCCTAAATGCTTAATCCCAACTCCACCTACCAGATGACTCCATATTACAATGACTTGCATGAGCTTTTACTGGGCATCACTGGCTCAGGCAGGAAACAAGCCTGCGGAATTTTTTTTCACTACACCATTTGACTTGCCCTGTCTTTTGAGTATCACAGTCTAAGTGCCACACAAACACTCAGGAACACATTGAAAGGCTATTGTTTCCCCCAAAGGACACTGTTTCCCCTTCTCTCCTTAGGACATATTTGTTGCCTGTAGGTCAGTATTTACTGCAAGAAAATGAAGGGAAAGAACTCAGCATTGTTTTGGGTGTAGTGGGAAAGCTATGAGAATTTCTTCCAGGCATGTAAAATGCATTTAAAAACACCTGAGAGGAAACGTCTTATGAAGGGAAGTTCTTGCTTCAGTGTAACAAAAGAATGGGTATCCTGGAAGTGCAATGGTTTTTTTGCACGTTATCCATCCCCTTGAGCAAGTGAATCAACCATTCCACGTCACGATTCATTCCTAAACATTTGCAAAATGTCTTACCATGTCCCAACACAGAAAATATGATAGAATTATCTGTAACATAGATACGGTGTTATCACACAGATATAAAATGCTTGCATTAATATGTTAATTTTTGTCTTTGGTAAATAGATTTTGTCTAAAGCAAAAAGCTTCTTGTGTGCATTGATCCCATCATCACATAGATCATAGAATCAAAGAATCACAGAATGGTTTGGGTTGGAAAGGACCTTAAAGATCATCTAGTTCCAACCCCCCTGCCATGGAGAGGGACATCTTGCACTAGACCAGGTTGCTCAAAGCCCCGTCCAACCTGGTCTTGAACACCTTCAGGGCATCCACAACTTCTACGGGCAACCTGTTCCAGTGTTTCACCACCATCATAGTAAAGAGTTCCTTATATCAAATCTAAATCTACCCTCTTTTCATTTAAAACCACTACCCCTTGTCCTGTCACTACAGGCCCTGGTAAAAAGTCTCTCTTCATCTTCCTTATAAGCCCCCTTTAAGTACTGAAAGGCTTGTAAGAAGGTCTCCAATGATGACCCATAAGAATGAGATCTATGCACACCAGGCATACAAAAGCACAAAAATCTGAGAAACAGAGAATTATTTGAAAATCATTTCTCTTACAAAGCGGCTTAAAAAGAATACAGAAAATGGAGTGCAAACTTTGGAGCTAGTGCTCTATTCAGGGTTTCTGATTTAATGTTTCTAAGCACAAAATAAAAACCTACAAATATTCCCACCTATCATGAAATTTCTGCTGCAGGTAGGTAACCACAAAAAGGTAACCACAAAAGCCTTTCTGAAACCAGAACAAAGAGTCTGATTTACTTTGGAAACACAGTCTGGTAGCAGGTATGCTATTAGGAAATCACCTGATTGTTTATCATTACTATCTTCCAAATACCAATAATGTTTGATTGGCAAGCTGGTGGAAGATTCCTTCTTCTGTTTGCTCCCCCTAACTGCCATACTCATGTTAAAAAGTCAAGTAGTAACAGCAGTGGATGTTTTGGGTCTCTACATGTCAGTGGGATGTTGATGCACACGGTTGTTTAAAGGTTTTAGGAGAGGCACAAATAAACCTTGTTCTGTGCTAAACTGATGCAAAGTTCCTTCTTGTGGAAAAAAAAAAGAAAACCATAATCAGGGAAAAACCCTGGAACCATGGATGAGAGGCAAAGTCATATACTTTGAAGTGTTAATGTTCCTAAAAGCAAAGTGAAGCTGTAAAAATAGTTTGAGATTCCTGATGTTCTCAGTCTCCAGGTCAATGGAACCCACTGTTGACATTTTCTCTGGCTTTTTTTTTCCCCCTCTGCTCAGCTAGATGTAAGATGTGTCTCACAAAGAGCAAATGTTCTCCTAAAAGGCCCCATGTCCTTCTCCCTCTCCCTCCCCAACATGATGCTTAGTAGATATTCAGATATTGAAGGCTCCCCATGTATTAAAAGAGCACACTGCAATTAACAATCATTAAAGTGTACCCTTTTGTAAAATACCATGTAGCTTTCACTGCCTAGGAAGCCTCATGACATGCTCTTTGCAGAAGCTTTGGTTTTATTTCCCATGGCTAATAAAACTCTTTTGTCTGCCTTCTCTTGGAATGGAAACAACACTTAGTGGAAACCCTGCATGTGTCCTCTCTGGGCTGTTTCAGCACCAACAACTTAGATGATACAAAGGCATCTGGGGCCTCTGGCCCATTATGCTCATGTTTTGACATCAAATCTTTGACTTGCACAACTTTTTAACTGTAGCTAAGTGCTTAGCAAAAAGTGCCCTGAAACTTGCTGAGTGGGTAACAATATTTTCTGTGACAGAATAAACCACCTTATCCTCAGCCCCAAGTCACCTCTGGCCTTCCTCTTGGTGGGAAAAAGAAGGAAGCTGAACTCCAGTCCTTTCAGGGTTTAATTACTTTGCTGAGTTCAGCATTTCAGCCGTGGCAGTGTGATGTGGCTATTCATTTGCTGGACTCAGACTCACTTTAGCAAAGCAAATTTACAAACAGTTTAGCATCAGCTAAGTTATTTAACCATCCAAATAAATCAAAGTTCATATTGGTGGAACCAAGTATTCAGGATCATGATTCTTTAGATTTTAACACATTATCTCTTCCTGTATTGCATTATTCCTATTCCATAGCTGTTTGTGGAGGCCATAAGCAACATTAGCTGATATTATTAAGCCAAATAAAGAGAAACATTGTTTCCAAGTTTGTTTTGAAGAGACCCAGGCTTTTGGGTATCTTTGTGTTACTGCCACTTGCTTATGACACAGCAAAACACTAAAGTCAAAACAACTTACTCAGCAGAGCAGAGAACAGAGAAACTGGTACAGCATTCAGGATGAAAAAGGACAAACAAAGATAATAATTCACATGGTCAACAAAATGGACATCTCTTGGGACAGGTTGATGGAGCGAAGGAGTTAGCAGAGAGAGGCAGATGATTGTGATAGATCACAGGGAGAAGAAAAGACAAGACATGCTTACTGGAGCATATGAGACCCCCAGAAACCACACCAGTCAGCAAAAAATTGAAAAACACAGTGCTGGCCCTTTATTAGCTTGTTGCTTTTCCCAAAGCAGCAAGCTAAGTCTAATAAATAACCAAACCAATCAATTGTGATGCTTGAAACGAAGGCTATGGCTGAAGCCACCAGCTGCTTCAACAGTGTTTGTTAAATGCATTGTCACAGAGGCTCACGGGCTCTGCTGCTGCCCAGAGCCAAGTCCTGCAGGTTCTGCTGCCGGCCTGGGGATTCCTCACCCAGGCAAAGCTCCTGGAGAAGCTAAGGAATGAATAAAATAACAACTGCTTTACAGTTAATAACTGATCTTGCCCTGAACAATGAATAAAGAGTTTCTCAGAATGGAAGCTCAACAAAACAACGAGTTAATCATCACCACCATGAGCGTGGTGCACAGTCTGGATTTACAGCAAGCGCAGAGCATAAACAGCACGCAGGCACAACAGAAAGCCTGCTGGGCTTCTCATCTGAAAAACCTACCCGGTCTCTTCACGCTAAGAATGCTCCATGTTTTGACTCCATATTTATCTAAGGATGTCAGTATATTTTGCATAAATAACACAGGGGAGTGCATAAGCTTTGGAAAAGCCAGGCTTCTCTGCACAGCCACTCCCCCCTCCGCAGCTCAGCTGTACTAACACTGGGCTTGATCTGGAGAAGAGTTTGGCTCCACTACTCCACTTCTACAAGCACCTCACTGCACTGGTGACAGCAAAGCCAAAGCCAACACAAGCCAAAGGGCCACTCCTGGTACAGAGAATGGTTTTCCAGTAGAATGGTTTTCCAAAGCTCCTCAGTGTGGCATGGGGCAAAGGAGAAAGTGGGAAAAGACAGCGTGAGAAGGAACAGCTAGGAGGCACTGATGCCATAACAAACAGGAATAAAAACGAGAAAGAAAGGGGAGGAAGGTGAGAAAAATACAGAATGGGAGGAACTGAGAAAAAGAAGAAGGTTAAGAGCGAGCTAAGGAAAGCTAAGAAAAGAAGTAAAAGGGACTTGGAATAGGAAAAACAGCTGGAGCTCAGTCAGTGGTTGAGAAGACATTTATATAGCTTGTTTCTTTGAGCTCCCCTCTTTTTGTGGAATCAAGCATAAGATATGTAGTGGTTACATATTCCTCTTTAATCTTCAGGTTTGACAGTCAGACTTATAGCAACACACTCTCTAAAATGAGACCTGAGGTTTGCTTTTTCTCCTAATTGAAAAAAAGCTGAATTCCACCACTGAATTACTCAGGGCTAATTTTGACTCAAGTAAATGTATTGCTTTCACTCCTGTCTCCAGAATAAACTTGACTGTAATTATCTGGATAACTGTCTCTCTCTACACTGAAATTACATGATTTCTGTAGAAGTGGAAGAATTGACTGTTGCAGAATTAATCATATTTTTGTGACATTCAATGTTATGAAAAGGAGCCTTTCAGCATGAAATAATCACTGGTTTGTCAATCTTCAATAAATCAAGGAAGAGGCATACAAGATTAAGGAGAATAGAAAGAGTAAAACAAACATTAAAAAAATAAATCAACCAGTTTGTTTTACTCTTACACTGCTGTACCATTTCAGAGCTGGACAAGGCTTCTGTGTCCCAGCATGGCAGAACATACCAACACAGGGAGAGTCGAGGATTGAAGTGGTTCTATGGCCCTACTGGTGTTGGAAGAGGGTAAAAGCAGCAAACCTGGATTTGTACCCACTCTCCTTGTTTGTAAGGTCAAGTCCTGGATCAGACAGATCCAAGTTGTTGTTCATCTAAGGGCATGGGACACTTTGAGGGTTGCAGTTATTTAATACCCAAATACCTAACAGGTTCTAAGGGCTGGAGTTGAAATCCAGGATCCTGATTAAAGATCCCCATGGTTCATAGTATCATGAATTCAAATAATTTACACATACATACCAGGGTCACTGAGCCAGTCATTGCGGGGCAAGGAGACAGGGATTCCTGCAAGGCCAGTTCTTGCATGGACTTTGGCAGTTGCCTTGCAACCAAAAACTCTGCACAGCGCTCTGTGATGTTTCTAGCATCTGAAATTATTTTCCCATTCCCTCAGTGGCTTAAAGCTTTTACTCAAGGAATGGAAAACCTGACTTCAGAAATCATCCTCTGCCTGAATGAATGGGAGCTTGCACACCAGGACAGGACTGCAGCCATGTGGGAACAGAGAATCCTGCACACAGTGCCCTCCAAAACCTAGCTGGATTGGGGCTGCTGTGCAGTTAGAAATGTTAAATTAATAGGTCACAAAGGAACGGAGACCAAAAGGCAGCTTGATTACATGTTGTTTAAGTGAAGACTTTCAGGTTGTGGCTGGGAGGTCCCATGGCTCTGCTTCCTGGCCTGTTGATTTATTTGACACAAGACAATAGTTAAGAAAAATAGAAAAGGCAGAAGGAGGGACATTGAGGGTATTGCTCACTATTGTAAATTCCCCATCTGCCCTCCTTCCTGACTGCTCAGTGATCCACCTTCAATGAGAAAAAAAGGGTTTACAAGCCTCCTTCACAGACTGGGGATGAAGACACTCTGACAGGCTGGGCTGCTAGTACTTTGTACTGAGAACTGGAGAACCTGTGTTCACCCATCCCTGGGTGAAGGGATTAGGATGAAGGATTTAGATGATAAAAGTGAGAGAGAGTTGTGTTGTGTTTGTTTGCAGGTTTTTTTTTCAGACCTCAAATGTCCTAGAGTAAGAGGTAGGTGCTTTCACAGACAGCTCAGTATAGACACGTGCTATGGGATACAGCCAGTGCTACCTGGGACCCTGCCTGCTGCCTGACCATTCCTCCACGTTCAGAGCTCAAACTATGCAAGTACCAGGAGCAGTTCTTTCAGAGATAATTCAGGTTTCCTCCTTCCCTCAATCAGAATCACCATGTGCAAAGGAGGAATTCAAATGATGGAGAGCTTCCTACCTTTTAAAATTTTGCCACCAGAGTGGGAACTGCCTCTCGGGGAAACAAAGCATTGTGGTAATCACCTAAAGTCCTGGGTGCAAGTGCATTTACTTGCTTTGATTTGACATAAACCAATTATTCTTTGACCCCTCCTGACTGAAGAGCTGTATCAAAGATTTCCAAGATAGAAGCAGATAGTCTACCAAATAGTATTAGTTCCTTCTTAGGAGAACACTTCATATTTTAATTTAGTTCCCAATTGCTCTTAATAGGGAAGAGAAAAAGCTTCCAGCTGAAGCAACACATTTCTTTGAAACCTTCAAGGAAGTGACTAGAAAGACATGTTATAAAATGAAGCAGTTAAACTCAATGTTGTTCAATGCAAAGAGTCAGCACTTCCTATTCAATGTCTTCCTAATTACCCCTGGGGATCAAAGACTTTCAAGTGATTGCCTGTCCATTCAAACCACTAATAGATGATCACTGGCCCCTCCACAGCTTGCTGGATGCTTGTAATTTCCTTCAGGAAAGGGAAAATGCAGTTTTAAATAGGTGTATTTAAATATTTTTATGGGTATTTTAAGGAGGGTTTTTTAAAGTGTCAACCTATCGAAAAAAATAGACATAAAAATGGTGTGGCTTATCCAAGGAGCTGTCTGCTTAAATACAACCTGTAATTTCCTTCACCATCTACACCACTGTGAAAGTAGAATAGGAAGTTGAAAGATGGACCTCAGCAACACTTTGCTGCTATTAGGCGGCTTACTGCACCGAAGAAAATTATTTCAGCCCCCACAGCTCTAGTAAATTTGGTGTTACACATGCTCAGTCCTTTCTCAGTAAAATAACATTTTCCTGTCTAGATACCCTTTCTGGCAGAGACCATATTACTATAAATATTACTAGAGATATTTCTTCAAGATCAAAGTCAATTATA
Organism: Strix aluco; assembly: GCF_031877795.1. NCBI lineage: Eukaryota > Metazoa > Chordata > Aves > Strigiformes > Strigidae > Strix > Strix aluco. The sequence goes on along the minus strand of NC_133932.1, from coordinate 133,401,807 downwards.
AGATGGTCCCACTGTACCTCTAAATGGAGTTTTAATTTGTGTATATAATATTAGAAATAATGGTTTTCCCATTGGGGTACTCACTTCAATTAGAGAAATGAGGACAGGCAGCCCTACCAGAGGGCCTCCTACCTTGCTTTGCAATTACTGAAATTCTGAGCTAGCCTGTTGTGGACAGTATAATTTTACAAATGCCGTTTCATTACACACATATAAACTGTGAGATCCTTATTAAAAGGGTGTAATTTACATAGGTAAATCAGCAACCTCTCACGTTTCCTTCCTTATTATCTCTACCATATATTGTCAGAAAACCCTGCTTTCCCAAATTAATATAATAGGTTGCTTAAAGTCTAAAAAACACAGTTTGCTGTGTAAAAGCCACAGACAATACCTGTCGTCTATCAGCCCAGCACAACAGAGGTGCGATCAGAGTTTAAATCTAGTATCCCAGTTTAAGGGTTAAGATCTAAATATTGCTGGAAAATTTGATGCGTGAGCTGATCTCTCAGATGGCTGTCTGCTCATCTATCCTTCTGAACACGAACATGATTTTATTATAAAGACAAGTAAATGATTTGAGAGCACTGCTTGTGGTTTAATCCTAAAATCAGCTGAAAACTGCATTAGTGTTATTAGTCACCATGCACATTCTAATAGCACTGGAGTCCCAATTGGGCTGTGCTAGTTGATGTAAGAAAAAATAACAAAATTACAAGCTCAGAATCCCTTAATGTCCAAAGCAGAGGTTTAACTTGAGCTTTACTTAGCTGGAGTAAATCTAGTGACTTTAAGAGCATGATGGAAGTGCTTCAAACTCAGAACAAATTTCCACATTTTGTAGATCAGGGCCAGAGCGCTCATCAGCATCATCAAAACTGAGCTCCAATGCAGAATCCTATTGGCTTGGTGACTTTTTGAAGAGTCTGAGAAAATTTAATCTCCACATGTATTCAGGAGCATCTCACTGTTTTAACTTCTTCAGGTGACAAATGGATAGGAATGTTTAAAGCAGGCTAAGAAGGTTTTAATTTATTTTCTAACTTTTCTTTACATAAACTTGAAAAACAAGCAGATTGTTCCAACAGTTCATTTGGAGAGGGGAAAATTCTTTTTTTTAATCCTGTACAAAAGCTCAGCAAATGGATACAAATGTACAGTCTGGGAAAGCTGATAAAGTGGGTGACACAGCACAATTAATGACACTAGAATTTTTTTCCGTCCCCAGACCATGAGCAAAATCCAGCACAGTACTTTCAGGTACTATAAATCTAAGTGAATGGTTCAGATCAGTGTGAAAAGCTCTTGCAATAACGAAACTTAACACAACCTGATGATTTGTTCCCTTGGACTCAGAACTAAATCCAGCACATAGATTAAGGCAAGTGCTGGCAAGTGCAACCCACAGTGTTCTCTTAAAAGACCCACAGCCATCTCTATATTTAATTACACCTAAAAAAAGCATTTGCTAAAGAAACTCAAAGTTCGCCAAGTCAAGCACTCAAAAGTGAGCAAAGAACAGAATTAAGATTGCTTGTGTGATTTTAGATCAGTCCCTGTATGCATATGTACTCTGTAATAGTCTTTAATTCCCTCATCACAGGCTATTTTTTTTTCCACTGGCCCAATGCTGAGCAGAACAATTGCACCGAAATTGCCACTCAACCCTGGCAACTCCAGCATTGTAGCATGTTCAATTGCTTTCTAGGGATGCCATATGTGCAGCCTGGTTGGTAGCAGTAGGAGGGGGTTGGAAAGGGAAGGCATACACTCAGTGCAGACAATTTTGCTACTGCATTCTAAATAGGTCCCTACTGAGCATGTGTGAACTCAGATTTTCTAGTTTTGTGGCAGCCAACTCTGGGTGGATCAGGGATATGATAAAGCACACACTATTGTTTGTTCTTCCTAATAGAAGTGTCACGATTCTCCATTATCTCCTTGCTTCCGAAATATGAATATAAAGTAATAGTAGATCCAACAGCAAAGTTTTGCATATCTAAATGACTACATTGGCAGTAGGAATTCAGACCCTTACTCTCACGAGTCTATTTAGGGTATGTTCACCTGTGATTACTTAGGCCATGATGATTTTCTTTCATCATTAAATATGAATGTATCAAAGCGCTTGCTCAGGGACATAGTACACTGCCTCGTCCCTTCATCCCCAAAGACTATGTTGCTAGTAGTGAATTAAACAGTACTAAGCAGTGTAACTTTAGATAGTCTATACCATTTATTTGTTGGAAGGGACTCTGCCACATGATTTTGGCTCTGGTCAGCCAATATCTTCTGAATTCCTGTGCACAGTTCAGCTAGCAAGGACCAGAGATCATTCTCAACAAAGAGTTTGGGTATGACCATCCATAAGAGTTTAACAGTATAGAAATGCACCCATTCTAGACCAGCTGGATGCCCAGAATGGTCCCACATGCATGTTTCACAACCTGGAGTAGCCCATGATCCAGTTTGACTGAAGAAGGTATACTAATATAAATAAATTGTTACTGACCACTTGGATTAATACTGTTTGGAATATCATTATGTTTAGACTGTGGGATTTTTTTCACCGAAAGCCTCAGGAAGCCCTTTTGATACTTGATTTCATTATCATTTCTGCCATAATTAAATGAGATTCTGCTCCACTGATAGTCCAATTAGAGTATCTTTTGAAATACTTAGTGTAAGCATAGCCATCATCTCTGCTAACTGCCTCATTCTGCTTTGCTTTTTAAAGAGTCTCTTTGCATAATGAAGTGATGCTACAGTTGTACTAGGCAAGCAAGGTGCGATGCTGCTGCTGTGTTATGTGCTACCATATTTGAAAACAGCTAACATATGCTGTTCTCATCATCACTCTAGGCAAAAGCTTTTGACTGCAATAAGGAGAGGCTTGGAAGTTAAGGTATGATAAAATCAAATAAAGAAGAAGATTGGAAAAGCTGGTGATGGTGGGAGAGTTTATTAGTTTTTCATTTAAACACAGAGATTCAACAACCTCTAACTACCTATCTATTGAGCATCAGATTCTGATATCTCAAAGTGAACTGTATAAGTGGTCCTTTTGGAGCTTTTACGTTTCAGCATAAACAGTGGTGTTGAAGTCTTGTCACAGAGGGAAAGAGTGGATTAGACTTTTTGTTCTTTATCTTACAGGTCATCTAGTATGTTACCTAGGCAGTATACTTAACAACACCACTTCACTTAACACTATAAAGATGTATATCTACTATATAGCTCAACTTTAACTACAGGTAAAAAACCTTAGAGAATGCATCGTTGCACATATCCAATAGAAATGTGTGACCTGGCTGCAAATCAGGCTTTGAAGCCATCTTCTAATTTATGCTACAAAAGGACAGGAGAGAAACACTAAACTATAACTGATGAATATTTTTCACTGTCAGTGACATCCCTAACTGAGCTTACTCTTACGACTAGTTACCCACGAAAATGTATGACAAACACTGAAAGCAAGCCCATTATGGGAAACATTTATTTCTGTCTCCACTTAACTGCAATTAAATTATGTTATTTCACACTAATTTGTATGAAACAAAAACATGGACTCGAGAAGAACTCCTTCCAGTAGATATTAAGATCTGTAAAATTGATTCCTTTTCAGCGTCTGCGTGCAAAGGTCAATCTAAGCCGTGAAATGAAGATTATAGCAGCACATCTGTGCCACTGTCATAAAGGCAAGGCCAGCACTCTTGGTGTCAGCACGCTGTTATTTTCTTTTCTGGGGCCTTATAGCAACTATAAAAACTCACTAAAAGCAACTGATAAAAGCTTATAAAAGCTGAGAGCCCATATCTTACCATTTAGCAAAAGCAGATGGAATTAAACTCATCCCTCCTTGTATTAAAGATTCTTAAATTTAAGAAAGGATCAGGCATCCAAAGGGCTAACTGGGATGTTATGTGACTGATGGCTGGTTTCATGGCGTACTGATGCAAACTCCAAGATCAGATGGAGCCCTCTGGATATACAGCCCCAACCTCCTTTCGACCAGTTAAAGAATCGGTCATATTGGTGGTCTGCTTCTAAATGGAAGTCATTCTTCCAGTGATCCCACAGTGATGAAAGGGGATCAGACTTTGACAAAAGGACCTCTTCATTCAGTGTCAAAATAAAACAATAAGCAGAAATAAAAAAAGTAATATATAAAACCCCAGAACAATAGGGAAACAGAGAGTAATCCATATAAATCTAAGACCATGCAGAGAGTTCATAAAGGAAGATGAGGACATAAAGAAAAAAATGCATGGCTTGAAAACACCAAAGAACAATAGAACATTTTTTAAGTGTATTGAAACCTAGTAAACTGAGCAACAATATAGCTATTTACTTGATGGAAAGGGGGAAATTGATAATAGTGTTATAGTAAAGGCTAAAGTGTTCAGTAAGAATTTTTGTTCTGGTTTTTGAAAATAAATACGATAATGCAATTACTTCACAGGAAATAAGTTTTTTTCCAGTCCATTAATAACCAAGAATTATATTAAACTACATCTATACAAGGACAAACATTTTTAAATCTGCAGGCTCATTTAACTTGTACCCAGTAAATGAGATAGCAGAAGAGGAATCTGACTCACTGATTAATACTGAACCAGCTACCAAGAGATTAGAACAGGGTTAATGCTGTACAAATATTTGAGAAGGGAAAAGATGAGGATGCAAGTCACTTCGATCAGGTAACCTGACATGTACTACAGACAAAATAAGGGAAAACACAGAATTCAACTGATGAAGAATAAAGAAAGTGAGTGTATGGTAACTCAGGCCAACCATATTGCTTTTCTGAAAAACAGATCTTAAGAAACAAACAGTTACTAATTTTTTGACAAGATTACAGTTTGGTAAGACATTTGATTTAATTTGGTATGACTTTCGATTACAGAAACAAGCACTTTCCAGTGGTAAAAAGCAACGTATACATGCGCTTAAAAATTAAATGAAAGACCTTAAAATCATCACTGCTGGTGAATAACCATCAAATGTGAAAATTTCCTGTGAAATTCCACAACTGATAGCTGGCCTGAAATTATCCAACATTTACTTCAATGTTACACAAGTAAATATTACATCATGCATGACTAAACATGCAGATGACTCAAAGACTATTCAAGTGAAAAATACAATAACGAGGACAGAACAGATAAATAGAAGAGCTGGACAGCTACTAAATTTGAATGATTCAAACCAAATGTGCTTAAGGTTCAAACAAAATGTGTCAAAGGCCAGCTTATACACTTAGGATCATGGATCGCAAGTTGTGTCCATGAAATGGGACACTGGCAACTGGAAAGCAGAGAGTGAAAATTACTTGAGGAGTAAGCACAAGAAGATGCTGTGTAACAATATCCTGATGTAATTTTTATAGCCAAAAAGAACTAATGAGATCCTTACGTGTATAAGTTGGGAAAAAGTGAGCTGAAGTAGGTATGTGACTTAACTGTGTAAAAATAGTAGAGTAAGTAGCTGGAGTTTACTAGCCTTCAGTGTCCTAAGAGGTCAGCCTACATGATCTAATAGTGTTTGTGGCTTTTAAGATTGAATATTAAGAAAAGAGTTTTAAATGAAAATGATAGGAATCTTCCTACTTCTTCCTGCTTTCAACAAACACTGAATTAGTTCCTAAAAGGTGCAGTACTTGACCATGCTCTTTACCAGACTTTGAAGAAGTGTTAACTGCTTTGCAAAGCAGAAATTTTGCCGCTGAGTTCAGGACACGTTGCCATCAAATGGAATACTTACATTTTAATACATCCCAGTTTGCCCAGATTGGGCAACTCTAACGAAATTAGCAGGTTTATATTATCTTCTACTATCCTTTTCCAGTAATATTTTCTGGCAGTGTCTGTCTTTCAATAGCACATACATCATCATCTATTTCTCCTAACCCTGTCAGGTTACAGATCTTATTTAGGTTGAAACAGTGAATGTTCTTTAATGGAGTTTCTATGATGAGTTTTTTAACACCCACCCGAATGAATTGATCTTCACAAGAATAGCTTTAAAGTGGGATCTTGTACCTTTAGCACCTTTATTTTAAAGCTGCGGTTAAATCACTTGCACTTCCTTTGCTCTAAACCATGAAGCTAATTGTAGCTGCTATCCAAACATACAGCGCAAAATCCAAACCAAAAAAAAAAAGATGCACACAATTCTTTAATAATACAAACAGCTCTTTCTGACTTTGCAGGTGATGGAAAATAAGATCTGAGTTATAATTCATACAACCATGCACCTAAACCTGCAACGAAAGACAACAAAACTGGGAAATATAAGACTAAATAGAGCCCGTCTTGGTTTAATTTTGTGTCTTTCACTTCTCTGATGATTACTATCTTGTGTACAGGTACCACGCTAACAACCAAACACTTTTTCTTGGTCATTTTGGTCAAAATGTATACTTAACATTCCTTAATGTAGCTATACTGAGCTGTACTTTGAGGATCTATCTGTGCTTGGAACAACACTGTGCGTGCATGTGGAGAGGAGTATACAGGAATGTCAGTAAAGTGGCTGGGGCTGAAGCATTTGAGTGATTTACTATTTCATTGTGGATCTGACCAGGGAAAGTTTCTTTTGCCTGATTCCCGCAGGCAGCTTTCCTGAGCTTGGTGCTACTCAACCAGCCTCTTGTAAACTTTACACACAGCAGCTGCCCTCAGTTGTTCCTTAACAAGAGTGAAGGGTGATTGAAGCTAACACAAAGTCCTGCGACCTTCCCATCTCTCTGCTACGGAACAAACAATGCAAAAAGATTCCTGCAACACCATGCACTTTTGAATGATCAGATGGAAGCTCATGTTGATGGCATCTCTTCATGGGGCTGAGACTATTTGCACGTCTTAGCTTTCCCGAGATAATTTACAGGGGCAAAATTTGGAGCTCAACAACAAAGATGACAAGAAGATCACTCAAAATTGGATTGAAGGGTCAACATCTGTCTTGATGTATATTCTGCCTTTAGTCAGGTCAATCTCCAGAATCAGAAATATATAAAAACTTCTCCAGGGCTGGTCCAGCTCCCGTTGCAGACACTGGGACCAATGCCACTGACTCTGACTACATTTGAATCAATGCTAAAGTAAATGGAGTTGCTGCAGTTTAACAGGAGCAGGTGCACGAGAAGAATAAGGCCTGTATTTCCCAAATGACACTGGGAATGAAAGAAACAGCTAGATGCCATTTAAACTGTACGACTTAGTAAGGGAGTGGCACTAACCATGCTTGTAAGCATTTGGTACAATAAGAGCCAGCTTTAACAGAAAAATCCCACATGTTCAAGTTCTACTATAAAAGATAAAAATGGTAGCGCTGGGTCGTGATGATGGTCCCTCTCAACCAGTATCCTGAAATGTTACGTTTCACAAACATCTATAGTACATAAAATAAATTACTGGTAATACTATAGCACCTTTCAGACTGGATCCAACAGTTTTATAGATTAAGGGCAAAACGAAGTAAATGAGACCCAAAGTTACTGAGTGAACTGTGTGCAGTAATTTTGTGAAGATGTGAAAGAACCAAGAAAGGACCTCACAACTCCTCTTTAGGTAACAGATTGACTTCATAACGTAAAGGCTTTGCTAGAACAGATTGTTTAGCTACCATTTCTGCATTTTATCTAAAATAAGATGGAAATAGAAAACATTGAAAGATCCTTTTAAATCAAAAGAACAAATGGCAACAGTAGCAAAATAGAACTTAATCTGGGATCAGAAAAGAAATATTAAAGCAGAAAATGAAAGAAATTTGTTGACAGGGTAATAAATTGGTTTATATCTTAACTTGAATAAAAAACTTAATATCAAAGTATAAATGCAGAATTAATAGATATAGCTCAAGTTTAATAATTAGGCATTAGCGACTTTTCTTATTGATCTCAAGTGGCACGTAAACACCATGGTAATCGGTATACTATACATCCATAGCTAACTAGTTAGAGAGCTAAGAACTTTGGAGAGCTGCTTTAAATTGGGTTTATTACATAGCATCAAAGAATCATGGACCAACTGAGCTAAAGTTAGCTTTCAGGGTGATTTTTAGACAATAAAAAGAAAGACACTTTATAAACACATCATAGTCCTAGCACAGTTTTACTGTCAAAGCATTTTTGCCTGTAGCAAGCAACACTGCTCTTTAAGTGAAGCTGCATCTGTACAGAGTTCAAACGAACACAGAGCTGAAAAGTAGAGAGCGCTCTGACTCCAATCAAATGAATGACTGTTTTGGCTTCATAATATGTTTTCCAGCCTTAACTTTAATCTAAATCAAATGCCCATCTTTCTTGCTGTTCATGCAATGCGACCGCAGCACATGCTTAAGTATAGGAAAATTGCAAGTGCCTAACTACATCAAATTGTACTTCCATCTAGTCTGGAATCTACATCAGGCAGAGGATAATACCTTCTGTTTCAGAAGAAAGAAACTATTCTCCATCACTAATTCACTTAGAAACTGTTCCACAGATCTAGCCAAACAGCTGCTGGGCATGAGATCTGGACAATCAAACAGGTCTTTTCTGTTTCTAAACTCAGAAATCTTCCTTCCAAGCAGTACAGCAATGTCAGAGATTCTTTACAGGGCTATGCTAGCAGGTCTGGCATCTACCAGGTACAGAAACTCTTCTGACAAAGTACTTGGATAACAACATACCTCATGGTATTATCTCTGCCATAACAATCTCGCTATAAATTAGCCCTCCAAGGCAGAGCTCCCTGGCATACAGACCCCATCACATCCCAGCAAAAGCCGTGAAAATTTTCCTTGTTTAGCTGTCAATTGAATGGACAGTCCTAAAATGGGGAATTTAATTTTAAAGTGGTGTCTCTTCACAACCTCCTGGAACAGCAAATTTGCAGGTCAGTTACAAGCTGCTTAAAAGAGGCCTTTCATTTCAGTGGTTCCAGCAGTGCCGTTCCTGCCATTTTAATGTTACAGCCCCGATCTGCCACTGCTTTTCTCTTTGGTGTTCTCACCCCATGCGACAAGCTTCTGTGGAGCTCATGAGATTTGCATAAGCTCTGTGTGTGCAAAACTTTGATGTGCATTGTTGCCACTGCCTTAGTGTGTGTCTCTGAATATTTGAAAAGGTGGCAACAAGTCAATCAAAAGCTGGTTAATTCAAATGAAAACCAGCTTCTCGTGTTTAATACACTCTGTTATATTTTGTTTGTCATTATCTCTCCAGACCAGTGACTCAGCCCTGTAAAACCTTCAACTAGATCACAGTGTTGACACATGATACCAGTCGTTCAGCTTCCATGGACTTCTATTTATGCCTCCTCTCTTCTTTGAAAAAACCCAGCAAGATAAATGAACCTCAGACTATTAAAAACCATAAAGACTTTCATAAAATAGTGGAAACTCTGCCTTTTAGCTTTAAACAAATGATTTAGCAAGTGCTTCAGATGAATTTAAAAAATAAACTGGCTTCAGCAAAGAACTTCAGAAATGACCCAATGCCTCATTGTTTCCATGCAGCTCTGCCTGCCTCAGATGGTTGCCCATCGCAGTTGTGTCTGAGCATCTGTCACACAAAAAGTATTGCCAGTAGCAGAGTCCTTCATGTATCTCCTGATGTCTCTAGCTCCACACACTTGTACAGGTAGGTAAGGCCTGCCTGTAGTTTTTAATATTATTTAAAGAAAGGACTGTGATGTGCCTGATACTGTGAAGAGCATCCTGAACCCCTGGATATTACTCTGAAGTATTTCCATTAACTGATCAGTGTACAAAAAAATAGAGTAAATGCCAAACCACTGCCATGGGACTCAATCCAAAGCCCATTCACTTAACTGGGAGTCTTTCCAATGACCTCAGTTTGCTTCGGAGGATGAAAATGGTCATTAAAAAGATAATTTCTATGGTTGTTTTAACTAACAAGAGCAGCTGGAAAGTAGCCAAATTCCCAACACTCATGAACTGTTATATAGATTAGACCTTCTTACTCATGATTAAGTTATACCTTACCACTCAAATAGTCCCCATGGCACTGAAAAGAGCAAGATACTGCTTAAATGAGGAAAGGTATCTGTAAGAAAATCCAACTACGCAAATATAGGGGGAAAAACCCCCAAACTGGAGGAAAAACAGTAATTTGTTTTGCAAACAGACCAGGTTATTTAAAAGATTGAACCAGTTCCTGTTAAGAACTGCACAGTTTTTATCAGAATGCAAAATATCTCACCTTAACTTAGTGAAAGTACCAACATTTTGACTCCCTGATTCATTTTTTTCTTTTGGGTTAGGTGATACAATTCTCGTCTGCAACTTGACAGGATGTAGAAAATAATTACAAATGAAAAGGTTATTCATAATTTTTAAATGAGTTAATTAGTAAACCCCGCCAGAGTCACTCATTACTGTAATTAATAATTGATTATACTTGAAATTAAACACAATTTTTCATCAAAATCTAATTAAATATCTGCCTTTTTGCTTGTTGATTAGAACACTGGGTCTGGTAGTGACAATCTTTGCTAAATATGTTTATGCTGAACTGAACCATCGAATTTGATTTTTAATAATTGATAGTTCCTTTAGAAATTAGTAATTATGACCCATAATTACAGCAGTTCAACCTGATCAGCATTTCTGGCACCTTGCCAGCCATCCGTGGAGCCTGGCAAATGCCAGAGATTTCATCTGAATGGAGAAAAAAGGATGGGAGAGCACTCAATGGACCTACCTTTTAACCACATTAACTGTGACTTTAAACAGGATCCTGATCTTTTCAGAACTCTGAAAAAGGGGTTTGAGTTGGAGAATACCGAGTGGTAAACCGAACTCTTCTCAATCTATCAAACGGCACACACCTCCTCTGTCAGAATTAACAGGCACTGCTATTCTGAGTTATAACGATACTCCTCTGACACACTGAGATAATGTCCAAAGGAACCATGTTCAGGGCATAAGGAGAATACCAGACAAATGAGAAAGTCGAGTCCAAATGTACATAGCAAATGATGAAAATTGACTGCATATTTCATCAAACTGCTGCTGATTTAATGCTGGTTAATTAATCATTCCTGCTCTTCTTACAGGAGACATAAAAGTGACCAGAGTATGATGCAAGGCAGAAGTGGAAAAGTATCAGTCATTAAAGCAGTGTACATAAAAGGAACACAGTAAAAGCAATCCTTTGTGGTAGTGCTAATTATACTCATGTGAAATGAAAGCAAAAATCTTTCGATCCAGGCTAAGATTTGTAATTCTAACCACAACCTTTTATAGATCATTAGTGTACAGGAAGTCACAGCGAAATCAAAAAGACTCATTTGTGCCATGAGAAATGGGCTTTTTTACCCATGATCACATCTGTAAGTCTCTGACAACTAGAGTTTGCACCACTGAGAGTTTAAAATAGAAGTCTAGGAACGGACCTATGTAAGACATTTATAACACAAATATCAAATCTAACTGAAGAAAAAGTAATGGTAACACCCCAGCTTTACAGGCTGAAAAATACAATTTTCACTTCTAACAGTTCAATTACTTTTGCAACAAACACTAAGAATGTTTTTTTTGCAATGAACACTGACAACCCTTATAAACCAAAGAAATTCAGATCGTGCACTGCTCAAGAAAAATCCACTGCTTTGGCACCCAAGTAGCAAATTTCCCCGACTCCCTCTACTCAAAAAAGGCCCTGCTGGACCACAACCAGTCCTCCATCCTCCCGGTCACCCTGTCAACTTCAATATAGTTAGTTAAATAGCTAGGATGTGCCACCAAAAGATAGAATAAAACCTCATTTTTGCGTATCAGGATCTTGGTTCTGACCCTGTCCCATCAAAGTCAACGGCAGAGCACTCCCACAGACCTGGATGTGACTGTGATTGGTACATGGGCCTCGCTGTCTGTTTTAATGGGCTGCTTTGAGAAAACTTGGTGGGTTTGTCTCACTCCAGGTACACCTTCCTCTGCAGAATGTAAACACTCTGTGCAACATATGGAAGGGAGCACAACATATGACTCATGTTTTACTAAGCTCTCCTGGCTCTATGTCATGTGTTAGGCTCCCTACCACAGCACTGCAACCACAATTAAGTCAATAGAGGCCTTATTTCCCCATCACTTGGTACCACGATCTTGACCCGCTGCTTCCCAAACATTAGCATTATGGGTGGGTTTGTAGAGAAATGAAAGAAAAGCAGAAAAAAACCCCAGAAATAAGCTTACCTATGAAATACGCCAGCAGGATCACCAGCGTGACTGAGATGACAATGGCACTCAGAGCAGCACATTTCCAGTTACAGTACTTATAGGGTTTCTTCAGGTTAAAGGCAGGCCTAGAGAAGGTACTTCTGGGAAGGGGCCTAGGGGGAGGTGAGTACACAGTGCTGGACGTCAAGGGATATCCTGGCGATGTTGTACAAAAAAGGGGAGAAGTGCCTCCAGGTTTGAACAGGAAGTGCCTGAGGGAAGAAAGACCAACAGCAAGTGACTCCTCACACAAATCGAAGCCGAGGGAGACGTGGGGTGGGAGGATGGTGACTGCTGCTGGGACGAGGAAAGCAGCTCCACACAACGCTGGCTACGGACATGGATGGCATGCACGAAAGAGAAGAATAAAAATCAAAGGCAAGTCACACAGAGTAAAGGAAAACAGAACAAAACAAAACCACAAAGCCAACAATGCCACAGAGAACTCTTGAAGGGCAGGAGTCCCCTCTGTGGAAGAGCTGGCACCAGAGTGAGATGAATACCCCAAGCACAGCTACGACAGACTGGTGGCACGGGCAGCACCGGGGGCCTGCTCACGCTCCCACAGAAATGCCCTACGGAGACTGAAGAGGAGCGTAGGTCGGATTAAAGAGGGGAGGGCGTTTACCAATTCATTGATCACTGCATGAGAGCGTTTTTTGTATGGCATCGGTGAATGGAGATGGGGAAAGAGAGCTTAAGCCATTCCATAGCACCCAAATTGTCACAGAGGGGAATATTCACACTGTCCCCACATGGCAAATTTAAGCGTCAGACAACGGCATGGCCAAAAGCATCAAAGCCCAGAATTCAAGTCCTGTGTATCGCCAGTGGGGAGAGGCACCTGCTTCCAGAAAGCAGTCAAGAGCACCTTAGTTTGATGCCTACCTTTAAAAAGTGTGAATTACTGTCAAAGGCAACAGCTTTTCCTGTCCAGTGACACATTGGGAAGCACCGTATTTTGCCCATTACTACAAACGCAGCCTGAGCGCCAGCCTATGAGGACCTTGTGTGAGACTCAGGAAAGTCAGCACAAAAAGGACCCACTGCAGTCCATGAGTTCCTGAAATGAAATGTCCCAATGGGAGTTCTCTCCATGGGAATCTTAAATGAAAAACAATTTCAGTGGGACATCATGAAGTACAAGCCATTCAAATTCCGGGAATGAAACTTGGGAAACAGATCTGACTCGTCTGTCACCGTGCTGATGTAAAACAAAAATCCAGCTTGTGAGGACTGAGAAACAGCCCCAGTGCAGTTTGCACCTTCTGCCATGGTTTATGGGCCTGGATTTGCAGCCAGTATAAATGCAATCAGCATGGATCCATGGGAGTCAGTCAAGCCAGTGGATTATACCTGATGAAGACGTGACTCTATTTTCCCCTTGAATTCACTTGTGCAGTCACAGGGGGAAATGTCACATGCAGAAACATCACCATGCAGAAAAGTCACTGATTTGTGCAGTGTAAAGTAACACATAATTCTCCAAAATAGGTGTTTGTAGTGTTACAGCCATGGTTCTACTGGTACTGTAAGCATGACTGCTGAGCATTAGAGAAAGGGTCATTATTTCTACTAATGCTCTACATCAAAACATTAATTTTAACAAAGAGTCAGATACTATCCTGTGTTTTGGAAAGTATTTATTTAGACACAGATGCATCTGTTCTGAGCAAAGAGGTACCTGCAGTGTTCAAGTACACCAATTAGATCTTCAGTTAATGATGGCTACCAAATTAGAAACGGCCACACAAGGTCAATAGTTTTGGCACTAAGTGTCAAGTTAAAAGCTGTTTAGAACTTGAAAGTTAAGTGATCAAAAGTTAGGTAAAGATGCCAAAATAGTGGTTAAGTCAAAATCAAAGGCTTGGCTTACATACACCACTAGCAGACACTTGTAAGATAAGGTATGTGGAAAGTATCAGCTTAACAAGAAAGTATCAGGCTGCCAGCACAATAATGGTTTAAGATTTTTATGAAAATTAAATTAATCTTAGTTTACATGGGACTCAAAATTGCTGTAGGTACTTCTTACTAATGAAATTACTTTCAAAACAACAAGGGGAAAAAAGCAAACAGCATGCTGTGGCTCACTAGCATATTAATGAGTCTGTCATTAATATGTACAGGACGCAGTGCTCCAAGCCCCAGAACCTCATTTTTTTAAAGCCATCTTGGAAGAGGCCAGCAATGGTGTTGCCCTTAAACATCATTGATATGACCAAATGCTTTCATGCAAGGATCATAATGACTGTACAGTAAACAGGAAGACCACGGAAGTGTCACATACCCATCATTGTAAGCACCGTCATGTCGGGAGGAGGTGAGAATGTCCATCTCAATGAGGTTGTCCTGCAATGTCTCTAGGAATGTCTGCTTTGCTATGTTTCTACATACATATGGAAACATGAATGAAGCCAGTGAGTCATGCATATATGAAGTGTGATCTTATAAACCACAATGGTTATAGTGCAGTTGTGCATGGAATTAGAATGATGGACCATATATTTATATGTATAAGATGCTACACATATACATATATAGCTTTTAAGAATGTTCACTTCTCTATATATACACTATATATATGCATTTACACACATATAAGCACACACGCCCATGTGCATGTATAAAAAAAAGTTGATGTCTTTGTTCATTTCACATTATTTATTGCCAGTGACACATGAAACCTTCTGAACTGCTGGATCCAAGAGACTGGATTTCAGTCCAGCACAGCTGTAACCCTGTAATACTCCTGCATCTGTGTTATTGTTACTCTGACAAGGCACAGCACAGTATCTATATCCCACTGTGGCCAACACCTTGGTAGCACACTTCCACCTAACGTCCTCATGGATTTCCAGCGGAAATCTGCCACTCCTTTGCTTACATTTCAGTTTTGCATTTGAGAACTTTTTAATTACTAATTTGATTAATTTGCTTTCCTTTGTGGAGCAATAAATTGCTATTTAGAAGTTTCAAAATGCAAGTTTGGCTCAATATGAGTATTCCAAATAAAAGCCTCTCAGTGATAAGCAGATAGAGGCTGGAAAAAGGTTATGCTGTAACCCAAATTCCAATACCAGAGCACCAGCTGTAATCTGGATAATACAGGCAATAGGCAATATACTTAGGGCCTGCACGTGAAAAAGCCTGGTTTAGGCTTTGCAATAGTGGCATTTTGCAATATCTGGCCTCCCTGGCATGTACTTTGATGAGTCACATTTTGACCTACGTATGCTAACCTGCTTTGTATTTTTTGAGGAGAATAGCAGGAACGTAAAGAATTAAGTCAGAGGCACAGCTGGGAACAGACTGTGTCTTTCTCACCTTCAGGCTTGTTTCTCAAGCCTTGGCAAAAGAACATTCTTCCCATCTTTTTTAAAACAAAAACCAGTCCTGATTTTGCCCATGTCTGTTTTCAGCATCAAAACTGAATCTAAGCCTGAATGTGAATAAATTCCCTGGCCACAACTAGCAAAAGGAACATAAAAGCATTGTGACACTTTATCACTTATGCAGGATTAAGCGCTTAGAGGATATAAGTGACATGATGTGAACTCAGACGAGAACTCCTCTGTCAAAGAAACGGGATTCAGGTAACATGCTATACCAAGAGAAACCAGCCCTGTCATATTATACAAACCTTGATACTGTCTCTTCTAAAATGTCCTCAACCTTAATTTTCATTTCTACTTCCTCCTCTTCCTGCTGCTAATGCCAGCACTTGTTTCACTCAACTCACTGCTTTTGGGGGCCTCTGGGCTGTTTTGACAGAACAGATCTACTCCTTGATCTGAATGAAAGTAAAGCGACTCCTATTCATAGCTTTGGAGTAAAGTGGATCGACATGCATGAGCTGTGTGCCATTGCACTTGAGACATCAATCCATCCCAAAGTGTTAGCGGCTTCCTCACATTCCCTGGGAATGCAGGAAAGGTTGGATGTTGAATTCAATGCAAAAAGAAGCAACATATGGGCATGCACTGAGCATTTAATGGGTAAGAGGCAAGGCATCTAGCAACACACCAATCAATAAAAGTTCATCAGTAGTTAAAATCCATGTCAAATTGGTTCCATGAATTTCAGTTGTGGATTGTCAATAAAACAGAAGAGGGGAGGGTTATATAATCTTGTAATGTATGTATTTGTAACAGAGAGGTCGCTGGGTCACCGAGGTGACTAATGCACGACTGTCCTCACTGAAGGCTGGACAGAGTCTGCTCCCTTGGAGATTACCTGTGAATAGCTGGCTAGTTACAAAACACTCTCCCTTCTCATTATGAGTTGTGGTGGCAGAATCTGACCTTACATGATTACCACATGAAATTTCCTGGGAATGGAAGTCTCCTGAAAACTGTTGGTTTGTCAAGTGAGCGTCCATCTAGTCGGCATTTATTTGCTCCCACAGGTCAAATGTAAAGGAACAGAAAGGAGGCCACAGAAGAAGGAAGAGTGAGGAATAAATATGGGGGGAACTGACTTACCTGTCGGGAGTGACTGCTGAGCAAAGATCTTCTCATCACAACCTTGATAATATATTGCTTTTAAAGCAACAAAAAAGGGAGCAGACAGGAAAAGAGAGAGGAAAAAGGAGAAACAGAGAAAAGGGAGTAAAGGGAAACTAATGAAAAGGAGGGCGAGAAGAGGAGGGGCTCTTCCTCTTGCAACATATAAAGTTCTCAGATGCAGAATCTGCTTGTCGTGTCAGTGCTACACATCTCTGCTTGCCTTTGCATTACAGTATGGAAAATTCCAGGCAGTGACAAACCATCCTAAATTCCCAGTTCTGAATACTGCCTGGAGTCCCCAGCAGTCAAAATCAAGCCTCTTCAAACTCTGGGGTGCTCAAAATCTACAACTGTAGGCACGTTTCACAGCCTGTGACAATCCCTGTTTAAAAGACGTAGCTTTTCCTTCATGTTTTCTCTCTCTGTTGACTAATATGGGATTTAAAAAAAAAACGGATATTCAACAGAAATACAATTCCATTTTTGACATGAGATTACTATAATCTCCTATTGCTATACTTCAAAGGCCTTAATTCTTGGATTAATGTCTCTTGTCTAGGATTTTTTTTTTTTACATATTGGACATTTTATTCTCTTATGTGGTGGTCTTTTTTTGGTTCTGAAAATCTTTGTAGTGCAGAAGACTGACTTCATGGAAGAGGTGGAATTGGGCATCCAAGTTTGCTCAACAGCTCTGAAGCCTGGTCTTTTATGTCTACAGAATTTTCACTGAAGGGAATGGAAGATCTCTGCATGTTGGAAAAGCAGACTATTAGAGTGGAGATTTGGCACAGATTTACTGATCATCTATGCAGCACAGCCTCTTTGCATTATGACACCATTATAACACATTTTGTTTTCTTAATGTTGTTTGGTGAAGGAAAAAAAGCCTGTCAGTTGTGCTTTGTGTATGTGCTCATTTGCTGTTTGACATAAAATTATCAATTCTTTTCCAACATGTTTGTTGTCTGAAGAGACACGGGGCAAAATTATGTCATTCCAACCAGCGTGTCGAAAGCCACATCATCAGTCTTGAAATGACCTGGTTTTTACCTAATTAATAAAAAGGTTAAATTGAGGATCAATTAGAAATGTGACTGTTTTGTGAAGCAAGTGAAATCATCAAATGATGCAGAAAGACCTCTTCATGCAGGTAGACCTCCAATTTCCAGTCTGGTTGACAGCAACTATATGACCAACTCAACTTGCAGAAAGAAAAGTCTGCTTCAGATCTTGAAAAATTTTCATCCACAATGATTTCATGCAGAAGAAATGAGAGCAGTCTTCAAGGATGTACGCATTTACAATTTAACAGGAACAGTCCAGGACTAGCCAGATAATTGTTCTATGAACTCCTGCATTTATTAAGATGTGGTAGGGTTGTCCCTCCATCTCCCCCGCTCATTGCCACCCGAATTGGACAAATGGGGGCAGGATGCTTTCAGCAAAAAGCTTTTATCTCTGATATTCCTCCACTGATCCAGCAGCAAGGACATTCCTTCTCAGTTGTAAGGCGGTGGGTTCTGAGAGACTCCAGTCAGATGTGAGGATGTGAGGATTTCTTGGTACTATTAAAACAGTATATTATCTCTTCGCTAAAGAATTCACAACTTGATTTAGAAAAAGGCACGGGGCTTCCTCCAGAATTACAGAGGATTATTCGCAAAAGGACTGCAGGAGTGGGGCCTAAGTATTTTTTAATGTTGTTTTTTTTTTTTTTCCCCAAAGAAATAATACATAAAAGTCAATGCTTGGGTATATATGCTCAAGAATTAGTAACACTATATAATTACTGCAACTGTTGCCAAATCACACTTGCAGTACTTGCGTATAATTTTGTTTTAATCTTTTGGATCCAGCTTCTTAGTTGGGTCTTTTTAATCAAGCAGTCGCGGAGAAATTAATTATCCTTAAATGCCATAAAATGTGATATTGAGGTCTGTTTTGGAAGTTTCAGAGGGCCGGCAGACATAACTCATTCTCAAAAAGATCGACAGACACACTCAATTTTAAAAAACATTTTCTTAGCAGAAGCTGGCAAAACTGGGTACATTTTGTTCCAGGATACAGACACAGCTACCACTGAACTCAGTGAGATTCCCACAGGCAGTGATGTGACAAGTTTGGCCCCTGGCTCAGTTTTCAGTTAGTTTGTTTTTTGCTGTCTAAAATCTTTCTTGATGGTTTGAGAAGGTAAGACAAATGAGGGAAAAAAGGCATCTAAGTAAATGCACCACATTAGGCCTGGAAGACTTCTCTCCAGACTGAACAAGATACCATGTGTGGGGGCTAATGACTCCAGCATCTCCAGTGGCTTCCCAGTCGCAAAGGAAATGGCGAAGCAAAACCTCTGGAGAATGCAATAACTGAGTTTCAGGTGGACAGCAAGAAGTAGATGCACTCACCATCAGATGGGAGGACTGAGGCTGAGGGAGTATGACAACTCCCTTTTCCAGAACCCACAGAGAACCTCAACAAAGCTAGAAACTAGAACAACTCGGTGCACCCTTGTCACACCCTTTGTGTGTTGCATAGGTGGAAAAGAATTTAAATGCTAAATGGAAACATCATTAATTGACTGATGCCCTGCTATTCAGTGTTTCATGCTTGCTGGAGCAGTGTTGTAGGACAGTAAAATGCTGCAGCCGACCTCTCCTCATCAGGTAAATCAAGATCAACCTTTCCTGAATGATGTACTACAAAGTATCTGCTTTACGAGGCACAGATAGAAGGCTAAATCTTTTCAATATATTGACTGATTTCAGTTTCTTAAATAGGATATTGATTTATCCTACCACATATGAAGAAAAAAACATTAAAGGAAAATAAAAGAAAGAAGATGAAGAACATTTTAATCTGTCATCCTGATTCCAATTTTAAATGAGGAAAATAACCTTATGAGCAGCTGTTAAAGACAGTATTTTTAGTTTATGAAAGAAGAGCAATTTCCTGTTCTCCTAGTCCAAATAAAAAGACACAAGGAATAATGAATACAACTCAAAATACTTAAGCCAAACACCAGCTCACAAACTGAACGGCTAGCTATACAGATGTGTGTATTTTCCATAACAGCACAGAGAGTCAGAACATAGTAAAGTACTAAAGAAAACGACCTACCTAGTCTCCAGTGGGATGTTACTGTTAAGTAACCAGTTGTCCTGAGCATGGGCTGGCTCTTGAGCACTGGCTGGTTGTTCTCCAGAAAGAGAGTGGTCTGTAGGAGCTGGGCTGGGGTTGCTGCGTGGAGTGAAGTTCCCTCTGTTTAGGGAATTGATGGAGGCCGCGTGGTGTTGATTTGGGGTGTGAGCGTGTGATATTGGAGGTGGTGGAGTTCTAAGTCTTGAATGATTTTGAAGATTTGGAGGATGATCTATAACAGAAGTAAAGTATTTTTAAGGTTCATGATTTGAGTTGTTTCATACTGCGCTCATTTCTGTGCAGGCACTCCTAAGAAGTATGAAGGCCGGAATGCCACATATCCTAAATCAAACTCAAAAGGGTAACATAGCCTCGTTCCATATGCTCTAATGACACATGCATTGATCCCCCAGCCAGCTAGAAAAATAGTTCAGTTTCATGCACAAAAGTTATGAAAGCTTAAAGCACTGCAAAAAGGCTGTCCTGACAGCCAAGTTAACTCCAATGAACAACTGCAGGTTGCAAACTGCAATCTGTCTGTGACACTGATTTGTGATAGAGCATGAAAAATACAACCAGCCTGGATAGATAACACTTTAGAGCAATTTTATGATGGATATACAGCTCCCAGTGAAGTTTGTTCTGCCTGTTTTGCCAGAGAACTTTCAATAGCTAAGTCAACAAGAAAACTGAGAATACATTTAATCATAGACTGAGTTTAGGGAAAGCCATAAAACTGTGTCAGATTTATACAATTTAACAAAATCCAATAGTTTGTATTGTTAGAGACGTACTCAAAGCGAGTGAAAAAACGCATGTGCATCAAAACTGAGGTGTCAGGAAAATGAAACAACATACGGTGAAGAAAGATGTAAATATCAGTGATATGTCTACTTTGAGTAAAACTCAAAGTATTTGTTAGCCAACAGTCTGAGGGAGGTAAACTGAGGAAGGCAAACATTTAGGAAAGACTAACCTAGTGCTGACTTTTAGTTTTTTGATTAAGTATCAAGGATTTTTTTCACATGTCTTCTGGAAATGAAGAAAAACTAAAATATTTGATGGAACAGGAGGAAGACTGACAGTTCAGCATGCTGATGTGGGATACAGGAAACTTATTACTTTCTGATTTTAGTAGATTTATGCTTGTAAGTCATTAATGCACAACACTTATCTGATGCCTTATCTGAAAAAAAATGTATATGGTATCAATCTAATACTTACCAGACAGACTTCTGTATCATGAAAAACTAACACTTAACATACTCTCTAATTAGAGAGCTCAGAACTGAATGAACTGTACACAGTGCTGAATTACAATGAATGGTATCAAAAATCACCATGACATTTAATGACACTTTTGAAATCTGGATTAGGACTTGGTTTCAGGAGAGGAACAGGGAAAGCATTTACAATATCTCTGTAGATTCCTGAATATCTAGACACATAAGATAAAATATAAAGATGTGTGAGATAACACATCCCTTCCCTCCTCACCCTGTACGGACTCACACTACCTTACCATTAGCTATGGCTGATCATACCAAAGCCCTAGGTGGTTGAGGTGGTCTAGCAAAAAAATAGGAGGTGTTAATTACAAAGGTGCCATTATGCTGTTCTGGCTTTGTTAGGTCAGACATGGGACTAGGGGTATATATTCCATGGGGAGAACTGAGCGCTTTTAGGTCCCCAATCCGTTTCACACTATACTTTGAGAAAGGTCAGAGGAACACCTTAAAAGTGCTGTTCTCTCTATTGTATATCAGTACAATAGAGAATAACAAGCTCAAAAAAAGAGATCCGTGCTGGTCATCTACACTTGGACAAATAGATTATTCCCAGGAACCTAATGGAGTGTTCAGAAGTCTCACTTAGCAATGCTCATCCAAAATTAATAATGCCATACTGGACTCTGATCTAACACTTGTTAGTCCTTAAAAGTTCTGTACATCAGCCAGCAAACTAAAGGGAAGGACAGAGCAATGACCATGGACTGTACGGATGAGGAATATCAGAACTAAATCAGGTCTGACCTCAGCTCTGCAGCATCCAACTATCCTCAGACTGGATATTATCGGGAACTGTCGCTTAACTGAAGCCCTGACCATGGAGGTAATAAAAACAACAGTGGAAGAATCCTACTGCTGGCTTAGTTAAACTGGTGACTCATTTTCCCACTCAACGGACAGCAGCCATGACTGCTTGGCTTAGGCCCCCTTTGCTGAGAGGCAGAAGGGAGAGGCAGAAGATAGGCACAGTACGCACCAAAACCTGCTGCCTTGGGCACATGTCTGCTTGCAGACAAAGACAGGAACAGTGCATTAATGCCAGGCTGAGGGAGATGAATGTAAATAGAGGATTTCCAGTTTTTAGGGCTGTCAATCTATCACCGTGCACAAGAACTTAATTCATCCCAGAGAAAATTACTTGCATAATCAGGAGCGACATACCAAAGGTCTCCAAGACCAGTTATTTGAGTTTTTATTACAACAGATGCCTGAGACGAATACTCTGCACAAACAGGAAAGGGGGGCAAATGGGTGAATCCTGGAATATTCAATAGGTGTTTTGTGAAGTTCTCCTGCTATTGGTTGACTTTCCCTATTGGAGACACCATTTTCAGGCTGTGAGTCAGAGCCTGTTTCCAGTGATCTGTTATGTAAATTCCAATTTACACCCTATTATTGCAGACACATTGCAGATGCTATTATGGATAATGCTTTCGAATCAAGTAAAAATGTGTCATTTTCATTCTCTATTTGCATACCCTCTGTGATTTCTTTGCTAAGTAAAGACAGCACATCTATCTTACTCTGGTCTATGTGATTTTTCACAGGATTTTATAGCTTGTATTTCTTTTTTCTGACATTTAGGTAGCTTCTCCTCCCAGAATATTTTTAATTTCATTCATATACAAATTCTGAACACTTATGTCACGTCTGAGCATTACCAAATTTAATATACCTTGACTAGGATTAGCAACTATTTCCCTTGCCTTACGACCCCTTTTTTTCCCTTATTCTCAAGTTAAGAAACATTAGAAAAAAGGTGTAGATGAAAGCACAAGCTATGAAATCTTCCTACTGAAAATTACTGCAGCTGTGCAGGATTTTCTTGATGCGACAAAACTGTTGAGATTCTTACCCTCTGTGGTCACCAAAGATCCTACAGGATTTGCAAAGGATAAGGGAAGCCCACAAAGTGAATTTCTTCTTGATATCCTAAAATTTCAACTGTCCCCTTATTTGAACATGCTCTTTTTAACTAGTTCTACAATGTCTCTGAGCGATATAAAGTGTGTGGTTATACTTCCTCACAGGAAGGAGAACCTTAGTGCTGGCCGCAGTGACTCTCTTACATCACGTATGTGTGTGAATCTTATACAGTGGGAAGATGCTGATTATCCTGCTATATATTATACATAAATGCTGTATATTTATAGATGCTTAGGCAGCACTGAATTCTAACCCACATAGGTGGGATAGAGGGGAGGTCAGATACAGCTTTCTACATCAAACAGCAAGCCTTTATTAGGACAACAACACCACAGGAATTCAGAAGATTTATAGAGGAGCAGGACATCGTGGCCTCTGCAATAATTGTACTAGGTTCCCCAAGACCTTTCTTAAGCAACTATAAGATGGCTAACTGTGACTATTGGTAAGTTATCTTGGCTTACTCAAAAAGAGATAATTTTCAACATTTTCCTGCTCGCGGTTTTCCTCTTTGGTTTCCAAACAGACATGGAGTTTATCATTCCCCCTCTACTTGCTGAAATGAAAAACCTGACATCTGGTATTCAGAAGGACCAGCTAAGCTAACAAAGTACAAAGGAATAAAACAAACAGCTTGTAAAACACCTTCCCCCCACCCCTCTAAATTTCTAATAGTCTCCAGAGTCAAGTAACACAGTTTATGGGATGATTTTTACCTTGAAGGGACAGCAAAAGAGATCTGTTGATAGCAAAGGAACCCTCCCAGTCTTAAATGCCAGATGCCAATGAAACAAGAGTCTCAGAGATAAAGTTCAACATTTCTAGAAGATAGGCTGGCACTGCGGAAGTCTAAATAGCTCAGAACTTAATGAATATCCCTGTGAGCCTCATTTTCTCTAAGGGGTCTCCAAAATGTGTCAAACATGAAATATGTCTGTATTCCAATGTAATGAAACATTGGAAATCTGATTGCGAAAAACAGCAATAGAAATCAAGTTGCCTTTGTGTTGCCTTTTTTTTTAACATTAAAATGTCATTGACTGACACTGGCTAGATAACCACAGATAAAGCAGAGTTGGAATATAACTCAGTTAATGAAGCCTGTACTTGGCACATATTAGAGAGCCTTGATAGAATCCTGTGAATGAAGAATTGAATATATGTGAACCACAAAAAATTACAAATGAGGAGCTAATATGACAAAATTTGAATAAAAGGTCTGAACCCCATGTTCCTTTTCTTTCCCTTAACCTTTAATGAGTAGTACTGTTTTGAAATTACTCTATGTAACAATTACACTTTCTGATTCATTAGGTTTTGGGATTGTGTTCAGGGCAAATGTGCTAACCTCAGAGTGAAAAATACGTTCTCATCTTTTTTTCCCAGCTTCTCCTGTTCCTCCACACATTTGTCATTTGTGTGTCTGCTCATATTCAGACAGCCTGATGCCTGACTGGTGTCTGGGTTAGGTACAGGAAATATTTCTCTTTACTCACTGTATATAGTGCCAGGTGGAATGAATCACTCATTGCTCCCTTGAACTTAAACTCCACAGTAGCTGTGATGACTAACTTGGTAGTGTGACTTTGGGCAGTCATGCCTATACCCATACACAGAAAAATTCCCCCCCGTTGCAGAGGAAACAATCTTTTTTTAAAAATAATGAACTCTGCATTCAACTGAAAGAGCGAAGAGCCTTGTTTCAGCTCCAGGACCACGTTTCAATCTGCTGCAGATGTACACTTGCAGCACTCACACCACCCTGCAGCTGAAATTACCTTCATAGGCTCCCTGTCCCTTTGGGTGCCACGGGGTATGGAAGCTGGGGTGCCTGCACTCATTAATCTAATGAGCCACCTAAGGCCAGGTGGACTATGAAAGACTGAACTGGGTCTTCCCCATCACCCTTGTAGAAGGCACAGAGAGTTTGCTGTTAAAAGTGAGACAGCTTGCCAGAAACAGGTTCCCTATCAGACACATGGCAAAGCCAATGATGGCATCTGCAAAATGAAAAGCAAGCAGAATATTTAACCCCCAAGTTGGCAGATAATGGAAAAATATGAGGAGAAAAATCAGAATGGGAGACACTGCTCAGATGGTGCCTTGGTGGCTTCTGGTGACAGCCAGGATCAACTACAGACCAAGTTTTTGTCCCATTTGCATAGAATTCAGCTGAATGTGCAACATCTGGACTGAGCTGAAGCAACGTGCAAAGATGGCACCTCTGCTGTACCAAGCACGTCCATCTCTGGGCTGTTATTGATATTCTGCAATCTAGAGGACAATTTCCTCCTTCAAGGAATGTCTTACAACAGGCTCTGTCTACATGGGACAGCTGGGTAGCATAATGAGGAAGCCAGTCCACAGGATGGTGATAGAAATGGAGTGAAACAGGTCACTTGGTATTCAGATCATTAATCTGCTCAGAGATGTCTGTTCTCCCTTGCTAACACTGAAAAACTGGAATTAGTGATACAATTTGAGTGACTGAAGCTCTCCTTAAGAAGCATATTGGCTGAATTTGACTTAAGACTAGCTGCTTCTACCGTCAAGAGGAGTGTTTGCACCATGCTGTGAAATACATATTTTTTCTGTAGTAACGTCTTGTGCTGCTGGTTTTCAAAATGCTAAGCCACAAAATGACACTGAATCATAAAAGAAAACAGAGAACTAATGTATAATCTCCATTAAGTAACAAAACAATACGAAAGCTACCTTGATGTTTTTTTCTCTATTATATTTTAAGTAATAGCATAATAGGGAGCTGCCGTCCCATCCAGGACTCTCACTAGAGAAGAGCGTAGTCCTCACCATGCAGTTAAAATCAGCAGTGTGAGTGTCCTGGTTCTAGAGAGTATTCTGGTTCAGAGTCTTCTTGAAGTTGAGCCTTGTATCTCACTGATACTTTGTAAATGCTATATGCAGAGACATCCAACCAACTATGTTTTATGGATGGTTAAAGCCTAATAAAAACCTTCCTGTGCACACCTGTATTGTAAATTTGGTGCAGTTTTTCGTTCAGAAAAATCCTACAAGCATTGGAAACTATTTAATAGAAGAAAATGGTTATACAGATGTAAATAGTTTTGACTGTTCCTCTAAACGCGCAACTTGGACACTGAATTTGCAATAACCAGTGCTACAATAAGTGGATACCAAAAGAGTTGCAGAACATAAAAAGTGTAGTGAATTTTCATGATAACACTACTTACAGTGTCCCTGTGAATGTCTCCAGCCACTATCCAGAGATATTTTAGACATTGTTGGTAAAGCTATATACCAGGACTAGTGAAAAAAGACTGTAACTATCAAAATCTAAACTTGACCTCAGCAGTGTACAATGTGTACAAAAAGCAATCATTCTTCATCTTGAACAGACTGTAACCAGTAGCAAGTGGAAATGGAGAACCTAGAAACCAGACAGCAGATAAAATGGCACCTTGTTACTAATTGACAAGTCTCGGCTTTATAAACTATGAGGACTTCATTCTGAAACATTTCCAGGTTATACCTATACCTAAGCAACTTCATTTGTTTACATGAGTTCATCAAAAATCAGGCCCGCCTGGATGGTGCATGTGCACATGTAAAAGTAGTTGAAGCTCCTTTCTGGCTTCGCAGATTAACACTTCATTGGTTTTACTGTTTAGAGGAAACAACAGGTGGACCAAATCAAGTCCAAACAAGCCATCTCCTCTGTATTTTCCTCGTCAAATGTGTACATTACATGCAAACTTTCATCTCAAGTGCCAAAGTGCCTTTGCAAAAGCAAAATATTGACTTTTGGGTTTGAAATCAATTTTTTTCTTGATGCTAGGCTGTCAAGCTTTGGCTGTACACAGTCAACGAGAGCTCTGGGTGGTTGTTTTTTCATCAGTATGCATCTGATTGAATTGAACGTCCTACAAGTAATGCTTTTAAAAAGGTCTGGGTCACTGTCAAAGGATGATATGCAGACTTTTAACCCGTGGTGTTCATTATTTAACTTAATAAAAGGGAATCACAGACTAATAAAATCAAGGCAGAGTATTGCTATTTAGACTCTGACAGTTTATGAAGAATCATTGCCTTAAACACAGAGGAAAGTGGAAAAAAACCCAGAATACTGGCAGAGTGTAAATGAGTTACTTAAATTTAAATAACATATTTAAGTTCTTAAATAAATTACTGGAAACATGGGAAAGTAGCCTCTACAGTGCCCAACTAAGCAAATTTTCTTGCAGCCCTGGAGACTGGATTTTCTGCAGGACTTACTGAAAAGGAACATCTTTAACTACCCTGATACCATACACGGGAGGCAATGGGAGCTTTGAAGGCTCAAGCTGTTGAACTGCTGGCTTTTCTGGCCTAGGCATATAAAGAAACAAATAAACATATATTTCTATATATAACAATGCATTGTTATAGCTCCTTCCCTCTCAGAAATGCCACAAACATAAATACTGACTGTAAGCCTCGCCACTGGTGAGATACTGCAGTCATCCTCATTGTGCCTTCAGCCCCTCAGATCTGGGTTCTCATGTCTGGAAACCCGTAATTACAACTCTTTTAATTTTCAGGAGGATGCTCAGAGCACTTTACTGTGCCATTTTGACAGCACTGATGGCTTCCACATGCTCCCTTCCAGCTAAGTGACTGAGGATAACCCATCTCCACTGCATCTTCATGGGGGACAGCACCCTAACGTGAGGCAAGAAAATCCACTGGCTTGAGTGAAGGATGGCTCATCCGTGCTCTGATTTTGAGTTGCTACAAATCACATTCATCGAGTGTTTCTAAACACGTGTGCCTAAAACTGCAACCTACCTCGAGAAGAACTGGGAGCCTGCAGCGCTCTCTCTTCTAAGAGATGCAGGAAGTCAGTACTTCTGAAAAGTGTCAAAAGGTGTGTTCAGTTCCCCATGTTTTATATTTTGCAATGTATGCTATATAAACCCTAAAACTCATCTGCAGTCAGCAGGGATAACCCAGTGGCTGAGGATTAGGCAATGTCTATGCCACTTGGATGATTACCCTTCACAAGCCTCCTTTCAGTGGTGTCCATCTTGAACAGGCTCAGCACAAGCAGCTGGATGCCATCCCTCAAAAGGCCTGAAAAATGGAAATATCTCTCAGATTTCCTGCTCCCTGCCCCGCACATTTAAGAAACACTTTTATTACACCTACGATTACTCCTTGACAGAAATGTGGTGCATTTCTCTGATGTCTGCAGTTTATTGACTTGAGGCACTGATGAACTCTTTTGTACAGAGAGAGTTTAACTGGTTTTCCTACATACGCTGTCTCCTGTGTCTGTTGTGTGGTTCTTTCATACAGTAATATACAGAGACAAATATATAAACAAACAGAAAACCACTCAGTTCAGCCTCCTCCAAACCAGACATGATTAGCTCGTATGGTTACACTGGCAAATTTCTGAACTGTTTGTGTAAAGCAGTTCCCCAAACTAAAGTACATCTGCAAAAGGTGCCTTTGGCTGCTGTAATAGCAAATAAACTCAGGATTTTGCCAGCACAGTCCTGTCAAATATTGTTCGTGCTTTTTTTCATATACCTATATTGGAAAAGCTTTGAAATATAGATCTGATCTTTGCCTGTTTCTCCCTAAAAATAAAATGAACAAACAGTCTCTATTTTGCTTACGCCCTTCAAAAATCTTATCTAAACTGCAGCGCTGCTGTGACTTAGCTGTACACAAACAGGACTGACAGATCCCCAGCTCAATCAGCAAAGTTGACTATTTATAGTAGCTGAGGAAATAGTCTGTTTTATATAATTTTTACAATGTTGTTTGCAGTGACGATCCAGAGACCGTCCTTTTGCAAACATGAAGCAATACAACTTCCACGCAGTTCGACTGCATGACAGGACCAGGTATGCATTCTTAGTGGTCAGGGTGAAAGATTAATATGCTGCAAAAACATTTTAAAGATTTACTGTATTCAGTGTTAACTTGCAAGCTTTGGGGTCTGGATTCCGACCTCTGAGGAGCATGTAATTCCCAGAGCCACCAGGGAGTTGCACAGCACAGACATGTGAAGGAGGATTTTGTCCCTTTCTCTTTTGTTTGTACATGTTCCAGGCTTGCGAGTGAATCAGTCTCTGAAAACGCACAATTCCATTATTTCACAGCAAAGTGCTTATGGAATGTGACATGATGTGGTGTAGCACAATGCCAACAAGCACTAATGATTTTAATTATTTACTCTAGAGAAAGAAATAGGGAAATTTCATGTTGGCAGCAACTGAAATAAACTATTTTGAGTCTCTGCTGGCAAATGCAGATAATTTCATGACTTTGGATCAACTTCTGTACGTGCTGCCACCCAGGTGCCACCAAACAGAGGCACTGCACAGTACAGAACTAGTTTGTCAGTTTTTCCTTTGTTACCTCCTCCTCACCCCCATCCTCCTTTTAATTTATTTTTTTTTTTGCTGCCTTTAAAGTTTTAACAAAGCCATTTCTGTTAAATACCTCCAAAGCCCAACATAAGCTGGTGACAATTCCATCCGACAGCTGTGACTGACATGACGTCTGTCACAGTGATTAATACCTACATCCCCCGCCCCATCCACTGCGCCTACAAAAGCTGACTGATTTCCTTTGGTGAAAACCATGGGTGCAGTTAAGTGTAAAATCTCTCTGCACAGGTGGAAAACCTTATTCCCTTTGGCACAGGAATCTGATTTGTGAGAGCTGGTCTCCATGACCTTTCCCTTCAGGTTCTATTTGACATTCTCGGAAGCACAATGGCAGAAGGCTGCACTCCAAGTAATTCTGAAACAGACATAAAACTTTAATATTTTTATTAACACTTGAAGAGGCCACTAAAAGAAAATCAAAACTATGAATCTGTCAAGATACCCCTCAGCAATGCTGCACTTTTTGTTCACAAAAGTACCATGACTGAAGAGCAGTGTAGTTTATTCGGTGTGTATGTTTGTCTGTCTGTTCATAACACCTCCACCCTTAAATATCTCAGTACTAATTAATACAGTCCCTCTGGCAACAGACTTCTGAGAGGAAATATTCATGATGAGCCTCATTTATGGTTAGCCTCATTTATCACATTCTTTTTTTTTCTTTTACATTTTATGATACAAATCTCTAGCATGTAACAAACACCAACAAAACTATAAATACACACAGTCCTAAATATTAATAGATCATAAAGACATTTCTACATGTTCTGATGTTAATTTTTACTCTATTATTCTGAATGTACCTTCGTATATCTCTCTGCCTTGTTACAGATAGACAGGTGTGTACAAATGTATACAGTCCTATAGAGACAGAAAAACCATATTATAGTTAAAAGATTTTGATCTTTTCTTAACTCCTGCTCTTCACTTTTTTGTCCCCTACCTGGATGGGAACAGGTATTGCCTTTACTGGCATCATACATTAAAGTGATGCTTGCTGCCCATCAACTTTCATCTTGGAAAATGGGTTAATTTAAAAGGAATAAATAAATGAATGAATGAATAAAAATTTTCCGGTAGAACAAAAAGACTGCCGTAGCTTTTCTGCCAAAAAAAAAATGCAAAAAAGTTGTATCAACAGAATTATTCTTTATTATCCTAGTGCTTATTGGGATTTTCTTCTGAAACTGAGAAAAACCACTGCAGCGGGCTATACAGCAATTATTGTCAATTGTCAAGACAGAAAAAGTTTGAAAGAGGCACATCTATTTCTGCAAGTCATACTTGATAGACACAAGCCTACAAACTGCCCATGTGTGAAACTGCCACTGGGTTACTGACAGCTCTAAGTATGCCAACAGGGAGATTTTCAGAGGCACAAACAGAAGTGAGGTACCATTTCCCGTTTACGCCCGTGGCACTGTGCCACTCAGTGACATCTGTGACCTTGAAAAAATCACCACGAAAAATTTGAAATCAAGCCTGAATCAACGATATTCGTGCAGACCGCTGAAGCCAGGTGCTTAGCTTGTTTAATAATGCACTTTGGAAATATATAGTCCTAGCACTAACTGAAGCCAATATTAGCTGATGATTCCCTTAGCATGGGGCTGTTCAAGAGAGTGACAATGCACTCAGATAACACTTTGGCATGAAGCGTGTGACTTTAAAGCTCAGTCAGATTATCACAAAAGATGAATTTTCTAAGGTTCTTTTCATTACTTTCTGTAAGTGCTCTTGACATTCTCCGGAGCAGTTTAGGAGAGCTTCCTAGGAAAAATGTCAAAATAAAGTAATAATTTTCTTATAAAATTGTTCAACAATATGTGAGTACGGCATGATTTAGAAATTAAGATCAACAACTTATGAAGATGGTGCACGTATGCACACACCTATATACTATCAAGGGCTTCAGTGTGATCAAAACAATAAACAATAATTTCATACGTGCATTGTCAAAGAGGTAGAACAACTGGTTGGTGTAGAAAGGGGATTTTATATGACCTTCAGGTATCCTGACAATATAAATTTCAACTATATATGAAACTTCTGTTACAAACATTCGTAATTATTCACTGAGCAAAACAATTTACACTGGCTTCATACTGGAAGCATTTCAATAAAATTTATACCGCTTCTAACTCTTTTTAAACAGAACAAATCAAGTTCAGTATGGAGTCATATTAAAATACTGCCTTGTTTTTTAGGGACAATCTTGTTAAAATTAGTTTACTATCTGCCACAGGCACCAACTGGCACAACTCTGTGCAGGTGACAAAATTTTTTGGTTTAATTAAAGACATAATCATAAAGATATATTTTATTATCTGTAACTCAAGAACTACGTGTGATAAAGGTTTGGTTTTTTTTTTTTTTTCCCTTCATAGTCCCAGAGCCTCCCCTACACCCTAGCTGAATGATGTATGGTCTGGAACAGACCCATCATAAACCACAGGCTGTAAATTAAACAGTGGGATGAATAACTGGCTGGAGGGTTTTAGGAATGCTAACGTAACACAGGTCATTCAGTCTACTGTGAGGGGACTTCTTTCAAAAAATACATTTCTGAAGTAGAAGTACAACTACTTAATAATGTGATTTAAATGAATAGTGACTGGATATTTTTCACTATAAGGCTTAAATTTCACAGAATATGTTTATGCATAGAACTTTGGATTACTTACTTTTATCCTAAAGGTTGTTAAAGCAGTTCACATATTTACCCAATTGATACCCAAATTATAGGAAAGAATCATTTAACTCATCACTGGAAGGCCATCACGCCTGCCAAAGAACAATACAGTTGCTGCACGAAGGATGAAGGCCTGACTCCGCTGAAGACAACTGCAAAACTCTGAAAGACTTTAGTAAGGTTGGAATTTTACAACTCATCTGAAAAAAAAAAACCAGCTTAACACTTGAGGGGAACTTTACTAGTGGAAACCAGGCAGGACTTTCTTTATTCTTCAGTTCCAGTGATCAAACCATGACAGGGACAGATCTGTGTTTGCTGTTATGAATCTAGTAGCCTACCTCCCTGTCAGTGTAACCGTTTGGAAAGAAATGAGCAGAAACTCCCACAGAGATATACCGCCCTTGATCTGCAGCAAAACTCCTATATTGTCAATACTCGCCTTGATCTGCAAGGTAACTCTTGATGTCAGCGGCAGTTTTGTGCACAGTGTGGGCAGTATGTGGCTCCTAAGGAAAGTTTTAGAAGCTGGGGATGCATTGAGATTAGTCAGCATTTGATGCCTTACTGGAGAAAAACAAATAAGTCAGGTTTGTGGATACAGTCAGTGAGGAACATGCAACTGCAGCCAGAAAAACCCATCACACTGAAAAATTATAAATGAAGCCAGAGAAAGAGTGAGGCAGGGGGAGGTTAGCCTTGAAGAAAGGATCGACAGAAGGACCAGGTTGTCTTCATCTCTTTTACAGTTTTTCTTCTGAACTATCAATTTTTTCCGGTCCATCCCTGATCTTCCCCCATCAGTCAAATCTGAACTCCCCAAGTCTTGACAAACAGTCCTTAAATCCAGATATCCTAAGCCATATATACCAGGGGGGTTGGAAGTAGATTCTCAAATTCCTCTGCACCTCTCTTCTACCCAATCCAGTCTGTTATCTACTGGAAGATTCATAGGCAAACCACCAGACTGCTCCCTGAAGTGAACCCATAGACCCAACTCTGACAGGATCTTCTGGGCCAAGAGATGGCCTGACCTCATAAAAAAACTCTGGGCACAGGGAATTTACACTCTTCATTTCTTGAAATTCATGGTAGTAAAGCTGTCAGTTACAAACCCCAAAAGCTTCTGTGTAATTGCAGTGTCTAGTGGAGGAGTAAACTGATATTCTCCCTATATGGGACATGATGCTTTTCAAATAATCTATCTGGCATACACTGAGAGCCAGAATCATCAATAATATTTTTTATTGCATAGCAACTTTCACCCTAGATTCTCCAAGTAATTTACAGCATTAATTAGTTAAGAGCATCTGATAACAGGACTCCATATTAAGATGATTACAACTATAATTAAAGATAATGAAATGATGAAAGGGCCTGTGCTCGATTTGTACATTAAAATAGTGAACTCTGAAATAACAAAAACAAAGTTGAGCACAAAGATTTGTGACTAAGTACACATGAACTTATGTATTTCATTTCTCTAGGCCAATCCTGCCTCTAGCTAGGAATATGTGTGTGTGAGATCTGAAAGATTTGGTAAAAGCTTTGCTGTCCTACAGAGATTAACACCAGAAGAGCAGCAAAAAAACCAGACTAGTAAGACATGCAGGGTTCTGTGGTGGCAATTAAAATTGGATGACTGAGCTCAAATGTTTCAGGCTTTCAAAAGGAAACAGTTTGGATGGCAGTAATGGGAATTCTTCAAGGTCTGTTGTCCATTTTGATTCCATTCTTGATGGACACATATTGCATGCATTCAGGATCATTATCTTTTGGACAGATATATTTCCTGAGACCAAGGATGCACCTTGAATAAGCTTTTATTTCTATATGTAAGGCACAACGGGCAGTGGGGACCAGCAGTTGTGTAGTCCCTCTGTAACTGCAGAACCCAAATACAACATGGTGCTGCTGTGGCAGGGCAGAAAGGCTGGCCAAGAGACAGCTTTCTACAAAGGTCAAGAGTCCTTCAAATGGAATAAGGAGAGAAAGCACAGTACTACAGAGAATATCTGACCAAGATTATGGCACACATATTTTGGCTGACCTGCAGGCTGCTGACAAAAAGAATGACAAAAATTCTCCTTGTTCTTTCTTCCACCAAGGCACCAATTTCTACAAAACTTGTATGTATTTGGTATATTTGAGACTTCTGCTCCCCCATCAAACAGGCGAAACTGGCCAACAGTTTAAAAAAATATGTGCAGGGTGTCAAGCAGACAGGCAATACAGTCATTTAGGCCTTATTTTTTTGGGAAACACAGTTAAAAAAGAAGGTGATTGCATCGGGAGGACAAATATAGATTGCTATATGAATTATGAAACATTCTTTAACAAACATGCCAAAATTACTGCTTTACTTTAAGTCACTACATGTGCGGACAGTACATGTACCTTCTTTAGGTAAAACGCTGCCTTCATCTTGAAGAATTCAAGATTTTATGGGGAGAAAAAAAAGTGGTGACGATCATCTTTCTGTCTTAATGGAGGAAGCTCCATTATTTTTAGAAATCAGTATAAAAGCTCTAGTGAAGTGACTCATCACCTAAATTGTCTTTCAGACACTTAGAAGAACCTTCTTTTTCTTCTTCCTTCTAAAAGACAGGATCCACATGAGATCATCCACAGAAGACAGCATACAGCTTATGATGAGGGACTTTTCTAGTCAAATGGCCTTCTCGTAATGATGAAAGATGTCAAAATTGTGGATGAAACACTGGGAGTCATCCAAATTGCATGGAGGGGATGCATTCTCTATATGCATCCTAGTCACCAAAGTTTGTCGTCACTCTAAACTTCCCTCTGCAGTCCAGTGGGAATCAACGGATTCTGAGAATTTATGTTAATTAAAAGTTTGCATCACACCACTGATGTCTGATAATTAGCCATTTAGAATTGAAGACTGGCAGATTAATAACACTTGTATCCAAATAAATCAAGAAACTTTGATTCATCCTCTGCAGAAGCTGTCTCTGGCTGTCGCTGCTGGCATCCTTCATTAGAGACCACCATCTCTAGCACATCAGGCAAGGATCCACGCACCAGTTTCAACAGTATTTCCATCTCTTAGGTGACTTGGAATTACTGATAAATATTCTGCTGACTCCAAAAGGGGTTCTACCTACAAAGAGTGTCAAATGAACAGGTATGGAAGCAGAAATAAAGCTCTGGTTCATGTCGAACAGTGTTGTGGCTTGAACAGTTTATCTGCAGATGAAGGCAACTTGGCCGTTAGAGCTGTATGAGCTATGGAAGGCTGTCCTGAAACTCAGCGACCAGCACAAGAAAGAGACCAGAGTGGTTTTCTAGGGAAAATTAGCAAAGAATCCAGCTCACTAGTAATCTGAACAGCCTTTCATAACCTTTGATATGCTGTAACTTTCTGATACAGGAACACACCGTGCCCTAAGCTGTGGTGTGCAAGTGTACAGCCTGCCCGATCTGTCTGATCTGCATACGCTCACCTGGGCAAAAGAGATTGCTACCGAAGGGGTCAGTGCTGGGGCAGCTGCCATAGCAGTGTTTGATGATGTGGTATGATACCAGGCTAGTATCTACCACTCAGATCTCAGTACCAGAAGCAACTGGGTTTTAATTTTGAGCCAGGGTCAGAGTTATGCCAATGGGATTCCTCACAGCTCTGGTAAAACACAGCTTGAGCCACAGGGACCTTTGATGAGCAGCAAGAAGAAGAATTCTGACTCTTTAGATAGAAAAATCCCAGGGGGGGGCACTTTTTTTTTTTTCCCCTTGTAGCTGTGAAGGCCACTCTATGCATGTACATACCATGTTCTTATGCTTTTCCCTAATCATTTGATCCCAAGCATTTCTGAAGACCTGCCCAGATACTGCTCTGATACAACTTATAGAGGCAATACTCAAGGCTGGACAAGTTAAGACTGGAAAGAGGACTCCAGCAAGATGTAAAGGGGGAGGAAAAGAAAGTGGGTGGAGTACTCCAAAACTGCCAGGCATCCAGAGCAATGTATTCTGCACTAGTACGAGTACGTAAAATCATCAGGCAAAATCTGCGAAATTGTGTTAAGATATTACTGGTCAAACATTTGCTTCTATATCAACATCCAGAAAAGATGCAGCTGAGGAGCAGTCCAAACAGAATTGTGGGGTTTGGTGGTTTTTTTTCATTTCAGATGCTGATTTATGCTATGCCTACTCCCACTAGCTCAAGTTTACGAAACAAAAAGCCTGACTGGTGGAGAAACTTAAACACGTTGAGTAGTCATGTTCTCATCTTTTGGCTACTATTATTTCCTTTTTCTAATTTATGTTACTAAGTTGTCAAGAAGAGAGTGCTCTCTTGGCAAATCAGAATGAATGCAAAGGAGCAGTCAACAACATATATAGCACACAAATCTTTGTACCTAGCCTCCCAGGGACTGGAAGCAAGTTCAGATTTAGATAGAATATCCCCAAGGATTTACACTTATAAATATATGTAATAAACTCAGTAAAAACATGAAGTGTGAAGTAAGCACTTCATCACAGGCTTATTTTGGTTTTCAACAAATAAGAAAATTAAAACTCCTGCTGCCCACATGAGTCTGTGTGTCTGGATCTTTCCTGATAGATAAAATTATTCATGGCATATTAAAGCCTGTCAGTATGTTCAAGCAGGAAAAAAAAAGACATATCATTCCTAGAGGAGATCTAAACAACTTCATTATAAAAGCTGTGAGGGAGTCACAATACATTAGGAAGAACAAATGTAGTCTGCAGTGGTTTTTCTGTTCTTTCTACACCATTGACTTACGAGAGGAAAGTACTACTAATTACACCTACTTGCATTGATTATTTTTTTTCTTTGGGATGGATTACCTTGTCTTCCCCTGAATCTAATGTTTTAAATTAGAATGAAACCACAATCTGATGGAGGTTGGAAGTTACCCTTGAAAGAAAGACATCAAACATGACATTAAAAAAAATTCTCTTTCCCTATTAACTGCCCTTCTAAAACAGGCTGACTAAGTTTCAAGTGATGTAATAAGTGATGCAAATACTATGGTGACATAATATACCACACATTACAGGAAATGCCAGATATATTTCTTGTGGCCGAATAAGGTTCAGTGATCCAGATCTGGATCAGATATGATCCTGTTTACACCAATGTAAATCCAAACTAAATTCCATTGAAGCCAAGGTATCAGTTAGATCAGGATCTAGTTCACTAAATTGTAAATTATTACATTCTTAGGCATTCTCTTCTTATCTGTCTCCTCCTTTTCCCCCAGTTTTGCTGCCAGGACCATGAGGATGATCTAAATGAAACTCATATGGTCTGGGTCATAGAATGTCTCCCAATCATTTCTACATCAAACCCAGTCATTTGCAGTTGTGGTAGAAAAGATCAAACATGTCTGCCGATTTTTTGTTTGTTTTTCATTTGTACTATTCCTGTGAGAACTCAGTAATTAAGAGACAATGGCCAAGGTAACATATTATGCCCAAACCTGATCATAAGTAAATCAGTGGCAAAATTTCTATCAGATTGTAATTAGCAGTCAACCTCTCCCTCTACTCATACAAGATTGTATCTTACCCGCCAGTCTGGGACTTTTGTCTGACCTGCTTGTTGTGAGGTCAAGCTGAGAGATGGATCTAAAAGAAAATTTCCTGACTATTAGTCAGATTATGTGCTTCATCATTTATAGGCTATTACAGCAATTACGACTCTCCTTTTTGTTTTCCATCCCCCTCCTCTTCATACCCTCTCTCTAAGTAATCACAGATAATTCTGTGCCACCCTTGCCATTTTATAATCAACAACAAAATACTTCTTAATTCCTGGCTCTGTATTCTCTGCACAGACAGTTACAGTGCATACTTTCCCATGCAGCAGCTACTATTAATCCATTAAAATCTGAAAACTTTACAACTTCTCATTCAGTTACAGTGCAGGTGCACACACAATCAAAAATCCCATGAAAAACAAGGACACTACAACGAATAGTCCAATGTGGATTTAAAGCAACTGATTCAGTGGGTTCTCATATTGTAACCTGACACAAAACAGGCAGCGTCAGAGGTCTTGGCAGCATATTGAAGAATTTAGGGGGAGGAGGGGGAAAACACTATGAAAGCTTATCTGGATATTGCATAGAACATATATAAAATGACAAGAAAGAGATCTGATAGTCAATACACAGCACAGGAATCGATATACGCCAAGGAAACAAATGACTGTAACTCCGAGATGCCCAAGTGTGCTGAATCCTACGTACAGTTCGGCAAGCACATACATTAACCTCAGGTTGGCGTGGAGCTAATGTCACTGCCTGCATAAACACACATTCAAGCACCTTTTTCTTTGGTGTTATCATAGAATCATAAAATGTGGTTTTAGATTTGTTTTTATTTCTCTTTATCATACTCTGCTAAATTGGCAATAAAGTAAATTAATTGCCCCAAGTCGAGTCCGTTTTGCTGTGATGGTAATTGCTGAGTGATATCCCTGTCCTTATCTCAACCCATGAGCTTTTAATTGTATTTTCCCCCTGCTGTCCTGTTGAGGAGGGGAGTATAGAGCAGCTTGGTAGGCACCTGATGGCCAGCCAAGGTCAGCCCACCACACCATCAAACCCGCATCTTTTCAATTTAGTGACAAGGATGTTTTGTGGGACCATGTCAAAGGAATTACAGAAGTCAAGATAGATGACATCAGTTGCTCTCCATTACCCACCAACACCGTCACTCCACCACAGAAGGCCACCAGATCAGTCAGGCAGGATTTGCCCTTTGTGAAGCCATGTTGGCTGTCTCTAATCACTTCCCTTTCATCCCTATGCCTTGACATAGCTTCCAGGAGGATTGGTTCCATGATCTTACCAGGCACAGAACTATCTGACTGGTCAATAGTTCCCAGGATCCTCCTTTTGACCCTGTTTAAAAATGGGTGTGATATTTCCCTTTTTCTAGTCACTGGGGACTTCGCCTGACAGTCATGAGTTTTTTAAATATGACAAAGAGCGGCTTAGCAACTACATCTGCCAGTTCCCTGTTATGTGTAAGTCATTATCATATGAATAATAATGCTCAATATTATCCTATGGGATGAAGGAAAACATGAGAAGGTCCAGGCACTGAAGACCAGAGGCAGCCTTGACCTTACAAGTGCTATTTGCCTTGACTGACTTCATATATATTTTTTGCTTTCTTTTTCCTATATTTCTGTTTGGTTTTTTTTTTGGGTTTTTTTTTTTTTTTTTCGTAGCCCACACTAGCTTAGGCATTATATAACTGCTGCTTTGAAAGCTAGGAGAAATACAGGCTCCTGAAATTTCTTTCCCTGTAGATTATTTTCTTCATCTGCATGATCTTAGTGACATGTGTAAAACTCATGCCCTAGATTTTAATGATGGTGACCTTTGAGAGTTACAGTTGAGTCAATGCCATTTTAAACATGAGCCTGTTACTGTATTATATCTCTGCAGCTGTAGCCAAGTGAGAGGGTGACAAGTGTAATTACCAGTTCTTTCTGTGAAGACTCCTGGTCAGAGAAAATGCAAGAATTTTTACAAAATGAGTGCATGGATGTGCCATGACTTTGTGTCACTAGCACAAGTGGAAGTATTTTATTTCTCGCCAGTTTCAGTCAGATGCATTTGGTGTAGAAAAAAGAAGTATACAATACATAGCTAAGAAAATGAAAATGTATTGCATTATACACTATTCCATATGTTTGTGTTCTCTTGAAATTGGAAATGCTTTCATAGATTTGCTTTAAATTGCTATTTTGGAATACTTGCAACAGTGTTCAGGCAGAAAGTAATACTGTGCTTATAGTTTCACATCAAACATGCCCAGTTTACAAGATTAACTTTACAAACCAGTTGATATAACCTGGACAGTGAGAGCTAAACTGGCTTGTTTGAACCTCAGATATTATTGACAGTAAAACATCTGAAGCCAAATTGACCATTTATTGATTTTACTGGGTCTACCTAAGTGTATGTGATTGGAATTTGGTAAATTATTCTACCGAGGCACCCCAAGACAGTCTGCAGAAGCCTTGAGATACTATTCCTTCCCTCTTGATCTTCTTCACCTTTTCTTCCACCAGCTGGTGGTGGCCCTGAGGCACCTAAATTATAGCATTGAAGTTGCTCTCAGAATCTCAAAATCCTACTCCTGTGTCTGTGGGAGGTACTGGTTTGCACAGGAATAACTGAGAAGAAAATTTAAGATTTCCATCTAAACTTAAACAAAGTGTTTGAGAACATATCAAGGTTTGAAAAGTTTCAATAATGAGGACTGCTATGTATATCAGCAATATTAGAACATAAAAAATTATCTCTATGGCTCTAAATATTTTAATCAACTTTTGATCCAGCACTCCAAGTCTCTAACGACAATGACAGGATTATTTTTAGCATTCACTGAAAGACATGTTAAAAGGTAGGCCCTTGAGCAACAGTGTTTCTTAAAAAAACTAGTATAGCAGGCACGCACAGGGGAAACTACAGCTGAAAAGGAATCTGACAAGTGCTGCTGCAAGGTATTTCTCAGAGATGTTAAATGTCTCCGTTCCTGCAGTGTTTGGATTTTGTTTCAACATCCTTTTGCTATTCAGTGTCAATGCACAGACTAATTGTATGTTACTGCAGCAATTTTCACTGTGGAGCTATTTCACATACTGCACCATATTTTACAGTACTTGCATAGTTATTACTGGGTCTGACCAGAGGAGAACTTGATGGAATAATGAATTCTGTATGAGAGAGAATCTGATCTGTGGTACACTTAATGTTAGTCTAGAATAAATCAGTTAACTCCAGCAGACTCGCACTGGTATAATTCAGATGTGAGTTAGATTCACACTGTGTATTCATAAAACCACTCGCTGCTGGAGAGAATCAGACCCGCTCATTACGTGTCGCAGAGCCTACCCCGGTAGCAGTCCTGTTGCCAGCACTGTCCTGTCTCTGCCAGCTAGTGGGAAGATAAAACATACTCATGTGAGGTGCTCAGAGACTACTTCGCTGATAGGGACCACAAAACTACCCAGGTAGCAAGCAAGAGGCTCGGCCATCCTGGTGACACTGGGCTATACTCGCTCGTATCTCAAGTGCACAGTGGTTACAGTTAATCGCGGTTCCTCAGGCCGCAAAGACTAAGTTGATGCGATGCTCTTGAGTGAGCTCCAGGTTCCCTTTGCTTGCAAAGCAATGAGAAGGTACACAGGGTGCACTTCCTCGAGGGCTGCTGCAAGTCACAATAAATTCAAAGCTGAGGGCCTACAGAACTTTTAGTTAAATTTTAAGTAAAAGGATTACTAATCGAAAAGCCAAGGAACAGCCACGGTGACATTAATATAGTCAAATGACTATGTCAGTGCTAGCCGCTTACAGACCTGCCCTCTAGTCTCAGGCAGTTCTCTAGGCTCCTGCTACAGACGGTGGAGAGACCCAAACATTATTAGATGCTTTATAAAATGACATGAACTACCTTGCGCTTTTTGACTACATAAATGGCTTCCAACCCATAAACTCGGTGTTTATGAGGTTTTTACTTGGACAAGGGGATAAACTACCTACTTGGGGACAGATGGCTGAAATTGTTTTTTCAGCAAGGATGTGAAGGAGGTGGGTTAGTTACCTGGGCTGGTAGCCTGAAGCCATCCAAGGACAGGAGAAGGTGCACTGCAGCTGGCACTACTGCCAGACAGGAAGGCTTACAGGGAACAAGGTAAAGGACTAGGCTCTGGGCGATACTTTGGGGCTTGAAAAGCAAGCAAATGAAAGCCAGTGGAAGGAGTTAATGAAGAGATGGTGATAAACAGTATCAGCCACAAAGCTCTCAGAAGGCAAAAGGGAATTCTCTGTGAGTTGAGGAGCCCAAACAAAAGAAGGCTAGAAGAAAACAGAAAAGGAAAAAAAGGAATGTGAGTAAAGCAAAGCAGCATAGACTGGAAAACCCAGATGGTGCATTTGGTCACAGGCACTGAAGAGTTCATGAAAGCTGTGCACATGTAACCGCAGGCAACCATCAGCCCTGACATCTGCATTGCCAGATTCCCACACTTTTGGAAGATAAATAACTTATTTTGAAGGGAACACTTCAAATAATAGTATAGACATTGCTGTAAATCATGATCTTATTCCTCAGCTGTATTTCATCAACTTTACGTTATGTACCATCTTTCTATCATATGCCAGACACAATGTTCCTCTATCCTATTACCTGCTAACAGCCACTCCTAAATTCAGTATTTCACAGTCCTCTAATTCTGCTGTCTTTTAACCCATCTGTAAATGTCCAGTTCTACAGGCTAGTGGTAATATTTCTAGAATTGTCCCCAGCAGGTCTCAATGCCAATGGAAGGATGAATAGAGTGAAAAAGCCTCGCTGTATCTTGAACAGGCTTTCAATTCTTTGTAGCCATCAAACTAAATCACCATTCTTATTTCATATTTTTGATGTAGGTAACTCTCTTAATGCTTCAATAGCTAGAAGAGTGTCATCAAAACATTTTTTGTGACTGCCTGCCCAGTTTGCTCTTGAGTGAAGGAAATATTTACTATATTTATTAAAGCTCAGTGGCACAAGATCACAAACTGACGTACAACCCCAGTTTAATTACATGACTGAGCCTCTCCCACGCTGGGTCTCTTATACTGAAACACAGGAGAAGACAGCTTCTGTTGAAATTTCTGAGAAACAGGGGTGTTGATCAGCTCTGAAAATCAGGCTTTTCTGTGTCAGAAAACCTTGATGGGAGAGGACTTGGGCTCAAGTACAAAACAGAAAGAAAGATACAAAGTGTATTTATGAGGCATTTCTAATTGGCATTTTAATAGGCATTTCCTGACCTGAAATGTCATTTTCATACTTATTCACTTCTTACTCCATATCTACATAGTAAATACAGATAAGCATTCTGAAATGTGTTCTAGCTGGTCATAAATGCAGCATTCCTTTTTCCAGACTTATTTCAAAACTGCAAGACTTGCATGAGCTCTGCTTGAATTTTAGAAAACTTTGGTCCTTCAGCAATCCACCTTCTTACCATGTAAATCCATTATAGTATTTGGACTAATCCTTTTGTCAAACGAATTCCTAGGAATACCAAGAGGCAACTATTTTTATTATGTTCTTATTCTAGGCAGTGCCTGAAAACTGGATGTGTGGCTATTAAGAAAGTAAAATTCACTCCAAGAGAGCTCCAAATAAAGAATAATCTCCCACATAATCATTTCTGCAAGTCTGCAGGAGTAGGTCTAAGGTTCAGTAGGTGTCCTAGAGCTTACAACCATGCCTCTTTGTTTCCCTTGCTTGAATAAACATTTGATAAAAGAAAGATGAAGAGACATGTTAATCCTGAATTTGTATCTCAAGACATGCAGGGGTGAAAGAGTGAGAGAGAGACAGAG
This sequence comes from Strix aluco, assembly GCF_031877795.1. NCBI lineage: Eukaryota > Metazoa > Chordata > Aves > Strigiformes > Strigidae > Strix > Strix aluco. The sequence goes on along the minus strand of NC_133932.1, from coordinate 133,358,214 downwards.
ATCTGGCTAGATTTTCTTACAAGGTTATAAGAAAAATAAATCCAAAGATACTAATCAGGGGAATTATCTCTCCTCTTATCTAAACAGCTACTTTAATGCAAAGTCAAGAAATAATTGGTCTTCCAGGAAGACTTATGTTTGCATAAAAAGGAAGATACACAGGCCTACACAGCTGAAAAAACCCCCAACAACAGTGAAGAATAGGGACAGCTTCAGAAATGTATGGAGTTTGGGGACAAATCATGGAAGGGGTTGAACGGCTCCAGAGATTTCTCCAGCAAATTTCCCAGTCAAAAAAGGTCTAAACATAAAACAGGACAGCATGAGTCCTCATCTCACTCTGACTATCCTTGTAGTCTAAGGCAAGCTATTTAACCCATATAAATCTTCCCATCTGTGCAATAGGTTAATAATATTTAACTATGCACGTCTTTGGGATTAAAACATTATTTTCAAAGTACTTTGAAGATGAATCATGCTATGTGATTGTTAAATATTATTATTACTAAAAATGTGACATATTGTTTGAGTTAAAGAAAATAGTATATCTTTATCTTAAGAAGCTTGTCGGTGCATAATGAACTGAAATTGTGATTGCTTAATATAGTTACCGCAATTTCTAGTCTGAATGTTCTGTATTTCTTGTTTGCATTGCACTGACGTATATTAAATTAACAAGATTATACCGTATGATTGCTCTCCCCTTGAGACCCTTAGGAAATGAGGCTGTCCTAGGGAGCACAGTGTTTAAATAAATATTATTTTATGTATTAGTTTATAAGCATGGCCTATCGTTTTTCTACATCTTCAGATGTGTTTTTAATGTTATCTAATTCCACATTATGTTTAAAGGAAACTTCATTGCTTTGAACATTAAAAACAAGAGTACAAAGTATATAAAAATGGACTGCAGGAAGCAATCCTGTAATGGGAGCTGAAGGGACCGATCGTTCTATGTCATATTTTCTTTTGTGAATGTCTGTTCTCTGCTGTACCTTTCCTACCTTATACGCAAATAATACAGAGCAGGGAAGACAACGTTCTCACTCACTTGTGCATTCACAAAAGCATTTCCTATTCTTTCGATATCACTGAAAGAAGTACATGTTAGAAATCCATCTCCCAGTCCAGCTTTAACCAATACGATGTCTGATTCTGCACAGTCGCTGGCACACCGCTCCTGTTAGTGGGTTCGATGACAGCACCAGCATTTTCTGCCATCGTTTTGGCCACACATGACTCAAGAGCTATCAGAGCCCAGGAGCAATGCCCAATGGCCTGTGCACACGCAGCCACCCTGTTTTCAAGGCTAACTGATTTACTTGCATGGATGCAAGTTGTTCTCAACACCCAGCCTCATTTCCCAGGAAAGTTTCAGTTCCAAGTACAGACATAACCAGACTGGAACCACTGGAGAGTGCTGCATGAACATACTGATGGCAGCTGTGGCTCTCTGAATACAGACAACACCATTTAGTCACAGCCAGCACTGAGTTAAATACAGTTGGAGTCAAATACTCTTATTTCCTGGCAATAACAACGCTGTTACCATATCCCTGAATTTGTCAGAGAGTGTGGAATCATTATTCAAAGTGTCAGTGGCTTCCATACACCTTCTGGGGCATATTCCACAGCTTTTTATTCGTGTTGAATAGAATTTGCTTACCCATATACTCCCAAATGAGTACCACATATGCTCTACTCAAAGCAAAGGTTAGAGGAGCTGGTCCTCAGTATATAAATACAGAAGCCTCACACCTCCACTCTTCTGTGAACTTCAAACTATGTTTTGCTCTTGTTTTAGAAGCTTCTAAGGCTGCAAATAAATCTAGACCACCCCGACACGGCTCCCACTGCACAAGCCATTCATCTAGAATAAATCCAGCTGTCATTTAAAGTTGAACTAGATTGGACAAAGAAGCAGCAATCAAGCCATTTCCATGTGAGGAAGGTAATTACAGAATCCGTTAAATTATAGTGATTAGACGCTCCTAAGAAGAAGCCCCAAGAAATCTCAAGCAACTTTTCAAAGGGGGAAAAAGTTTAATTAAACAGCTGCAGGCCTCTTGCAATTGATTTGATTTTTCCTTCCCCCCCCCTCCCCTCCCCTTATAAAAAGCAAGCAGGTTAACAAGAGACAAAAGGCAGATAAGGGAGTGTAAGTGGATCACCGGGAGCCTTGGGAAATCCTCAAACAATACGTCTGAATGTGGCATTAAATGGTTCATTTGGTGGTAAGTGATTAAATGGGAGAGGACTTTCTTTATCATGGAAATTGGTCCTCTGTACTATTGGACCTATGCTAATGATCTGAAACTCAGAGAAAAGGATGACTGTGTTATAATGGTTTATAATACACTATTTCATGTTGGACTATGAGGAACATTTGCATGAATACAGTCATGCAAGGAATCCGAACAGCAATAGATTTCTGTTTGGCAGGAATTACTCTCACTGGTGTCAAAAGTTCACAACCTAGAAAACGCTGGCTGGCTATACATCACCTTAGAGCAAAATGTGCCATTTTTAGTCACAACAATCAGAAAACAAAGGCCCTTCATGGGATCTTATTTTACTGAGAACTCTCCATTTCCAAGTCTAATTAAAATTAGCCTGGCAATGGGAAAAACTATACTGCAATCATTGGGGGAACTGCAAACCTGTATTTAAAGCATTTAAATCCTTTAGAGTCCTAATTTATATTTTACAATATAAGCTATGTCAACAGTGATATTCCTTCAAAGAAGGAAGGCCGACTTGCTCAGCACATCAGCTAAGAGTTTCAGAGTGATCAGAGGTCCTGTTTCCAAATTCATTTACTAATTCCCTTGCCACTATAAGTGACTTTAAATTAAGCTCTCACTGTATTACCTCAAATGACTTGATATATTCATGCAAAATCTGTGAAGGAGGGCTGAAATGCCTTTAAAATCTCATTGATGCAATAACAAAAATACTTCAAACTTTCAAGTGAAAAAAAGGCAGTTTCATACAGTAGTATGACCAGAACCTTGTATGGAACCAAAAATAGCAACACATTCAAACCCTTAAAAAGCCGGAAAGCATCATTAAAAGGTCATCTCTTTCTGCCTTGGCTTCCTAGACGCCAGTGGAAGAATAACAAATGGTTATGGTTTCATTTTACAGTGTAGCAAGGAGGATTCGAGAATCCGCAGGGCCTCATCTGCTGTTTCTTAAGCAAACATCTAATGTAATTTTAAATTTCACTTCATCATTGCGATAGCTTCAAGCAAGCCTCTCCTGTGTGCCAACCTTGTCTTTCAATGGCATACAGTCAGTGTTACAGAACTGACAGAAACAGCTCCCTGTAAATTATCAGCTCCCCTATGGCTGTGATTTGTGACACAAGGTACACTCGTAGGGACATAGCTCCTCATTCTTTTTCATTTGCTTTTAAGCAGCGCTTTGTAGTTTGCGTGTACAAAGTGCTGAAGCTCGTTATTGTCACAGTGGTAAATTATAAGGTTTAATGGGGTGCAGGGCTGAGTTTACAAAGATATTTAGGTGTGTGAAAGTGCAAGAGATAAATGATGAGGTCAATACTTTTGAAAGCGTTGGAGATGTATTTTCCAGAAAGCCTTAGGCCCCAGTTAGGCTTCATTTTCAAAAGTGGTCCACGCATTTCAGCATCTAAGTGTTCCCAAAAGTTGCCATGCCTTAGGCTCATACATCACTTGGGCACTTCTGAAAAGCACCTTTAGTAAAATGTGTAAAAGTGTCTGTACCAGTGAGGTACCTCTCTTCAAGTGGCAGGAGAGTGAGGCTGCTGGCCTGTTAGGTACTTTTTATAAATCCCCTGGGAATCCTTCTGCATTTTTATGCGTGTAAAGAAATCTCACCTTGTCCTCTAGTGTCCTTTAAAAGCAACAGGACAACTCACACAAGGCCACTGTGTGAGTATTGATAAATCACTGATAATCAAATCTCCCAGCAATTACTGATAGGGACCTGCTGCTAAGGCTGGAGCAATGCCAGCTCAAACACAGCCTACCAGCCCCAACAGCTCAATTTGACCTACAGGTGTTAAAGCACGGGCACGGACATCTAGAAGATGATCTGCAAAGATGAGAAGAGCTCTGCTAACAGAGACACACCTGGCCAGCCTGATGGCTCTTGCCATTGCAATGACCATATTCCTCTTGATGTTCAATGAATGCACAGTGAATAAGGCCGTAAGCACTAACTGTCGCTCTTGGTGCCCAAGAAGGTCTTAAGATGTACTTTTCTGGTCACTGAGCTGGAGAAGTAAAGGCACCATGAGGACATAATTTCTCTGGTACTGGCATCCCCACCACAAAAAAAAAAACCCAGCCCTGTGCCTTCAGTCTTCCTGAGATTTCCATTCCTCTACAGCCACAATGAACTGGCCAGAAACTCCCTCCCCCCTTAACTCTGACTGTAACTGATGGCAGTTTTTGGAACACAGGATTGTTGCCTCTACACTAAATCTTACTAAAGAGAAAGGAATAAAGTTCTGAACGCTGAAAAGAAAATGTTAAGTTTCAACAACCCAGGAAAATTCTTTGCTTGTCACTTGCCAACTACATATCAGCAAGCCATGCTTGCTATTTCTTCAGCAAATGAGGGTTTACAGTCTCTGCATAGTCTAGAGAAGATGGAGTAGATAAAGGAGGGGGGAAAAACCTCACACATGCCCCATCAGTTCTCCCTTAACAGAAAAAGTACCCAGCTAAGGCCTAGTTGGCCCCGGGGGTCTTTTTCTGGGTTATCTGACACCTAAGTATGTGGCTCCAAGCAGCAAATGTGGAGGTCGAGAAAACTCCTGAGATGACTTGCAGCCTAAAATTCCAGTATGATGTTTGCTCAAAACTGACAAGCAAAGTCCCAGCCTCCTCTCCGTTTCCCTGGTATTCACTTAAACAAACAGATAACGCAAGTCAATGTGCTGGGCAAAGCCAGGGTTGGCTGTGCCCAGGAAGCGCCATTCAGTTATCAGAGGTTTATTGAAAATAATCATCACCTTTTTTTTATGGAATAGCTGGTGCTGGCTCCAGTTCTGGGGGTGGAGGGGGAAGGATCTCTAGATTAAATTCACATGATGCACTCTTGTTTATTCACATGGTTATATAAACTGCCCACTGGCAGAAAGGAGGGCATTTGTAAATAAAAAGGAGAAAATCATGCCATCTTAGTACAAATATGTTTTGCTGATGAAGACTATTTATGGTAAAGATAAATAAATAATAAAGTCGATAACATGATGGGGCAGGGCTTCAACTAAACCCTTGTGGAATTTCATCTCTGGTTTCATCGGAGTATCCAGTGCTTTAACAACATAGCTGGGGCATATTGTCCTGCATAAAGGAGTATGAAAACAGAATGTAATGAGTAACTTCTTAATTACATGGTCTATCAGATGCAATGTTTTCCCCAGCAGCAAAATGTCCATTGACTTTTACAAGTAATGGCTGGACAGAGACAAAATTATAGCAATAAATCTGCCCTAACTCACTGAGGGAAACGTCTTTGTTCTCTGATTACCCAAACTTTGGGCCTTGTCCATTCTTAATGAAGACAATAGGAATTTTGCTTTTGGCCTAAACATGACCCTCCACAACAGCAAGCACTGGACACATTTTGATGTAGTCATATACAGGTCTCGGACAACAGCAGGTCTCATGGGTGGGTGTCCTGGGCTGAGCTCAGCCTTAGGAGTACTACCCAAATCCTCACCATTTCCTAGCAACAAGGTTCAAACCCTTCATGACTCAAAAGCTATGAAATAAAGCAAAAAAAAAAAATCACAGAATAGAAGCTAAGTCTAAATGCTGCATGCTATTTTCCACATAATGTTGGCAGGCTATAGGTTACCCCTTTAACTGTGAGAGGAAGCATTTGGGGCGTAGCACGTATGAACACAAATACCCCAAACACAGGCAGTGGGATGATAAGTAGGAGCCTATTATGGAGAATTTGCGATTCACCAACTCAGGCTCCATATGACCGCTGCAGGATATGCACTACAATCTGATCTCAGTGTTTGTCACTTGTCAAAAAATTGAGAACAAAGAGCCAATTAGCTGTGGTTTGTTTTCTTTTATTTTGCTGGAAATAAAAGCTGAGCTATGATACAAAAAGAATTCCTGGTGTGTGTACGAGGCAGGGAGAGGGAAAAAAAACAATAAACAAACATTTCCACAAAAACTCAAATCATTGGACTTGCAAAACAAGGACAGCTGGGATGCATAATCAAGAGCATTAGAAAGATTTTATTTTATGCAACAGAAACTTTCCTATTCTGGCATTTGCTCTCTCAATATACAATACAACCACTAACTTCTACTGAAAATCTGCAAGGATTTTAAAGACAGCCTAGCTGCAGTAAGTGAGAAAGGTTCTGGAGGCTATGTGAAAAGCAGTGACAGGCATATAGTGACCAGGTGCTTTTCAACCATTAAGATAACACTGCTTTGCATTTGGTTAGAAATGATGATCTTAGTCTGTTCTGTGACAATTTAGTTCACTGCCTCTCCCCACCCTGTTCTGCAGCAGGTGAAGAGACACTGGAGACACGTCACTAGCACTGGAGTGCCTCTGCAGTGAAACACATCACAGCTACCTAAGACCATGAAACAGCACCACATGGATTTGTAGGTTTTAAGATTAAAAAGGACCACCTGATTTTCTGACCTCATCTCCTGGGTAACCCAGTCCACTATGTTTCACTCCACTGAACAGTAAACCAAAAGTTTTGAATACAAATGGGGGGAAAAAAATCAACAAACTACTTCAGCCAATTGCAAAGACAGGGAAAATCTGGAGGGGTGGAATAGAATTACTGAGATTAGAATGTAACTAAACAGAGGAGTCAATACCTAAGTATTACAAAGATGACAAGAGATCTTTAAGGAACCAGAGAGAAGTGGTTGAGATTTTGGTTTCGTGTCTCAATTAAAGAGAACTCCTGATACTGTCCCAGAGTATTGGCTCAGCACTGACTGGTAACGAAAACTGATAGTTCGGGAAGTACCAGGAACAATTCAAGCAAGATCAGCAAGCGTTCCTGTGAGGTTTCCCATTCAAGGATGGATCCAGTCCAACATGTGATAGTATCAAAGAAGATAATCCACAACTAGTCTATTAGGACAACCTGGTGTAACTCAAAAAATATATCAACAGTGCTGCTTGTGGTGAAGGAGGTAGCATGCAATTTGCTAAACACTCTACACAAAAAAGCAAATAGTAAATTAATTTTCATCCCTATCTGGCATCTAGCAATAATAAGAAATATATTTTTGTCTTGCTTTGTTTTGTGTAAGGAATTGGCCAGTAAATCCTTCCATAACAATACGACTTTCCCCATTCTTACTGATAGTGATGGGACTACTTTATAACTGACAAGCGCAGTGAGTCTTCTCATTCTTTTTTTAGGCTCTATATTGAATGAGGATAACCTCCTGCTTTTTCTACCATCACAGCTTACTGTCTTTCAGTGTGCTGTTCATGAACTACTGAAGCTTATTATGTTTAAATAATAAAATAACGCAAACCAAGAGAGTGATTCTGTACAAACACAGATTAAAGTTCTTTACCTAAAGCTGTGCTTAGGTCACTCCTAAGGGAGGCTGAAGGGAACAGCCCGTGTGCATAGGGGAAAACTCACTTCATGGTTAAGGACAACTGCCTTTCACACCGCTGCTGCCTTTTAAGCAGCAATGGGAATCAAGCAATGCTGGTTTCTAAGAAAAAAAAAAATCCAAATTTGCTTTCGAGCACAAACAGAGATAATTAAAGTACTTGCTCTAACAGGAAGCTGCATTAGAAAACAACTTTGCACTTTTGAGGACGCACACTGTGTTTCTTGTTATGCCAATTTATTTTAATTAATCGGAAAAACATTTGTTTGAGGTATTAGCAATGCTAGTGCTTAGGCTGTCATTTTGCCTCCCCTCTAAATACCCAGAATGGCAATTCTGAAGCAGAGCACATCTGGCACAAGGAGGAATCTCTCCTTCTGGCACATCGCTAAAAAGGAGCAGTATAAATTCAATGGGCCAAATCTTTGTCCTTCCACTCCCCTGGAGTAGAGCTAAGCTACGCTTCATAACGTGATGGGGTTCAGCACTGCGCAGGAATATGATTTAACCCTTAATGGAGTGTGAAGTGGTGCTCACGGCATTGCAGGAGCAAGTTCATGATTTCTAGGGAGGAAGACTGTGCAGCTGACAAACCACACCACCTCCCGAGAGGCAACCTGTGCCTCGGATTTAACCCTGGAGTGTCACATATGCTGGCAGTTGGCCCAAAGTCCCCCTCAGAGACAGAAGGGAAGCTGACAGTATGGCGGGGCTGGAAGGACTAAATAAGTTAGACTGCACCCAGGTGATACTCCTGGAATACAGAGGGAAGATTAAAATCTTCCAAGGCATTTAAAGACAAAATGGAACCAGATGACTTATTCTCCTTTCTTGCTTCCCTACTCCATCTCCCATTTCTGAAATCACCACTAAGTTTTATAATATCTGCATAAGCAGCTGCTCCTCTCCAACAGTATGTGGAAGATGGAAATGAAAAATGCCATCTTTCATGTTCCTCTTTGCATGTTTCATTCAAATAATGAGACTAATTGACTTGCCCTCACCAGCTGTTGTCCCTCACCTTGTCTACCCAACCCAAAAGAGTTGGGTAAACCTCCTCCAGAAAGAGGTGGGCCCCCAAAAAACATGTGATTGACATGACTTCTTAAAAATTTCTATTTCTGAAGTTTTAAGTATGTAATTAAATTTGTTAGTCTCTCAATATTTTTCATTATTAAAATTATTATTAAAATGTATTTTAATAACATATTTTGTATTTTATTCCTCTTCAGTTTGAATGTCTGTAGCTGTCCCATGTTTAAACCTGTTTAAATAAAATAAAGACCACTAGAAAATTTATTTTACTCTTCTTTTAGTTGGACTGAAGTTACTGGATAATTGGAAAATTCCAGGGGATGGCATACCAAAAAAAAGCACCAAACATCTCTAGAGATAGCAAAATCAAATGCAAGATTTGCCCTGACACATGCAAGGAAAAAATGCTGCTAGTATCACCATAATATTGCCTAACTGGAACTACTTGTCTTACCAGAAACACTAACAAGCTGGGGAAAAAAAGCAGTTTTGACAGTTGCATAGCAACCAGAAAAAGGCAAGGTGGACATTCCCTGAGGATGAGTGTGGCACAAACGGGGGGCAGACAGTAACTTGGCTCCAGCTGAGGTTGCTGGGTGGTGCCAGCCTGACCTTAGACCAGCTACAATCCAGCAGGCACCGATTCCTCCAGCATGACTCTGCCAGCTCTCTGCCAGTGCCTCTTGCATGCGATCAGGCCAGCTATTAGCATCCGAATGGTATGAAAGCTCTCAGAATAAATAAGCAAGAAGACCAAGTCAAACAGCATGTGTGAAATGGCATTGTGAAGCAAGAAGTTCTCCAGCCGAGGCAGTTCTGGCACTCAAATGGTTCTGCAGTACAGCATGTAAGGAGCTGCTGTGTGCTACAGAGTCAGAGCAAGAAGTCATCCATCCCGAACTCACAATGTGACAGCCCACAAAATCATCAGGGGGAAAGCCAGCCTTTCCATGAGTCACTTAAAAAAGGACCTGAAAATACCTGAGCTTGCACATTTTGCTCCCCTTAAACTCCTGCTAAAGTCATTGAGATCAAGCCCTACGTCACATTCAATTGCTGATTTACTCAGTGAAGTATCCTCCTGTTAGCACATGAAAAACTGTGACTTGTAACCTCCACAACTATCCCATGCTGCTGTGACAGTGCCTACACTGCCTCGTAGGTTTGATATACTATAATCATTATCAATAAGGATAATTTATCATTTTAACAGAAGAAAGAAAAAAAGCCTGTTAAAACTAATGAAGAACAAGCTTGTATTTTAATTACAAACCAATGAATACCAAGTGACCAGAGAAGTTCAACCAAGGAGAAAAATTTGCCCCTAATCTTTCATCCTCTTGCACAATAATCTTAATTTTTTCCCTTCGATTTTTAACCTTCTCTGTCACCACCAGCACTAAAAGCTGCTTTTTTCCCCCCTTTCGCTGGAAGAACAAACAAACAGTTGCCATTTCAGTCAAAGCAATGTTATTCTTTGGCTGGCTGGCACTGGTTTCAGCTCACAGGGCGGTCAGTTCCTTTGGCTCCCATCCAGCACTCTGAATAAACCATTCTGGCAGTAAGTGCAACTCTGTTTGGGCTCAGAAATCAGTGCTTCAGACCTGTTTCCAACCTGAGCGCTCCCAATTTACAGCACTCCAACGCCACAGGAAGTACACCAGGCCAATATGAAACTCAAATATATTTGAAACAAAGCTTTCTTCCATGCTCTTAGGTCTTTTTCTACCCTCTTCTTCCTCCTCTCTTTAATGTTTGCAGGTTGGAATTTAATGCTCTTTTTTTCTGCCAGAAGTTTGGCTTTTGCAACAAGTACTTCATCCAAGTGAGCCATTTCCTCCAAAATGCACAGCAGTGGCAGAAATCACAGACAGATCCTTATAATCTTTCCTCTTTTTCTCACTTCCCACCTTTTGTATGGAGCACTCTGAGACTCAAGAAGAATTTTCCTGAAATTACAAAACTCATGTTTTTATAGACATGCAGTCACCCAGCGCAAGACCTTGGACTCTCACAGTGCAAAATGGAAAACACAAGAAAACTTGTAATACAAGAGAAACTATGGTTCAGTAAGTGCAAAGGCTAGCTGGAAGGATTAAAACTGCAGGACTAGGCACTTAAGACTTCACTTATGCTCCGTTTTCTGACAGAGTAACACTAACAGCAGAATTCCACTTTACTGGGATAAGGGACGGGGCGAGGAGATGCTTGTGAAAAGGGCAGCAGATGTGAGTGCAAAGTTTGAGAAATTGTATTGAGTGCTGTGTTTCAGTGCTCAGGTTATTATTTTCGCCTTCCTCCCCTCATTTTTCACACCATTAAAATTCCACCTCAGACCCCAGACTCAAAATGAACAAACAAACATGCATTGTTCAGTATCAAAATCCACTGGCGCTCATGCGGCTGCTACTGAAGCTGCAGCGACACTTGAGCTGGGCCAGCAGAAACCACTCAGGCGGTTCACGGAGGGAATGCCAGAGTGACAGATGAAGTACAAAAGTAATCCACACATTGTGTTTCTAGTGCACAGGTGTGTTCAGAGATTATCTTTCTGCCACGCAAGTCACTTATGCCAATCTCTAAAGACCCCTTCTCTTTCCTTCAGTACCTCAGTCTATCTGAAAAAAGCTTTCCATGGCTGCTGTGCTGAAAAACTTCTAAGGAAATTAATTCTGTAAAACTTCAAACGTTATCATTACCTCTCGTACACAATAATTTATCAGTCATTGTAGCATGCAAACATCCTACTCTCTTAGCATCTGAGCAGATGAAAGTTATCCACGTTCTTTGAAGGGACCTTAAATATTAGCCCCTTCCAGTGCCCTGCAAAGAACAATTTGGGAAAAAAAGTAAAAATGAAAGCTTTAAGACCACCTCTAAATCCTGCACATAAATATTACGCTAAGCCAAGATGGAGACAAATAGTAAAAAAGATGCAAGAGCCCTGAGACGTGTTTGAAGTTGTCAGATAAAAGTTAGCACATGCAAACTCCCATTTAGAAGCAGAAGTAATTTGAACAGGTTCTACTTAATGGATAGCACAGCAAATATGGGTTCTGGTTTCCAACAAAAAGTGACATGCAGTAAAATATTTAGGCGATCTTTTGAGAACTCTGTAGCATTCCATAAATTAAAGGGCTTTAGTCAGCTTTCCATATGACAGCAACCAACCCACAGGTCAGTCAGAGGAAAACTGTTTGTGTTTTATCCCAAGATGGATTGGAAGAACTTCTGGCATGGACTGACACTGACAGAAACTGCTCAAGAGTTTTGATGGAGAAGAAATCAAAGACAACGCAAACTGTTTTAAATAGAAGCTACCACAGTATTCAGCACAAGACTAAATTCCCTGTTCAGAAATTCACGTGACTCAATTTTCAAACAGGTAGTTAAGGTGCCTTTGCAAATTTCACATCAATATTTGAAAATAATTTATTTCTCATTCTATTTGCAAACAGGATATTTTATGCAGATCTAGATAGATGTAGTACTTGGGACGTCTGTCCATATTTGTGTATTTTATATGAATTCCATGCATGAACAATGTGGTTGTCTGTAAACCGGGGAAGACTCCTGATCATACCAAGCCATTTTCAGCAGGAGATATCAGGTCTAGGAAGTGACTCGCAGACTGTTAGAAATCAATTGCACCGAAGCGCTCAATTGTGTTAAGTGTCTCTGTGTAGCTTTTGGGAGAGAACACAGTGTAGTGGTTGTTACAGAAACGGGAGAATAAGGGGAGATGAATCCTGCCGTGATGGTATCGCAGAATGCCTGGGTGACCTTGGGCTAGTCACTTGTGACCTCTGTAAAATGGAGATAATCACACTTATCTGATTCGAGGAGGTACCAGGAGACCTACTGTTTCCTAATTGCTTAGAGATATACACAGGAAAGACACAATATAACTACTTCTGCTATTAAAAACAGTTACATGGGTTAGGTTTCTGGAAATATCTAGTGGTGACACAATAGATTTTACCCATCTGTGTAAAAGTGTCAAGTACTGCTATTATTTTGACCTCATTGATAAAGAAAGGATGGGTGGTCTGGTAGACTGAAGCACATTTTGGCTGGAAGCTATTACCCTTTGAGATGACCTCTTGTTTCAAGTTTCATTGGAGTATCAGAAAAGTTACAGGCAGCAACAGTAGGGATTTCTGTAACTCATTCTACAAAACCACTAAAATCTGCTTTATCTCTTCTGACTTGCTACTCCTCTATACTAGTCCTAATGATATTTTTCTTAATCAAGCATACATTAATGGCTGCAAGCAATGTCACTCCCTTCTGTTTTCACCTGACCTGTCTTTCTCTGGGTACTAATTGCATACGTGAAGCTATACCAACCTCAGCTGGCCCACACGATTAGAGAGGTGTAGAAAAACTGACTGCAGTACAAAGAAGGGCAGCAAAAATGATGGCAATTTAAGAGGAAGAATGAATTTTAAAATAAGATGCCTGAATGAGGAACTATATGGTTTGAGGTAGAACAGAGATCCATGTGATAGTCTCTTGTAGCCAATCGGTTTTAGGGAGAGAAGTTGTTTAAGGTGATTTGGGCAGGATTTATGTAAACTGAGTAGCAAGGAAAAGAGCTGATTTACATTAAAACATAGCACGAGCAACCATCAAGTGGTAGTAGTTTTACTGTTGAAATGTGACTCTGGAGAATTTTTACTAAATCTCCACATTTGGCCAGGCAGGGTAAGGCAAGGAAGAGGTCAGTGTGTAAGTATTAGTTTTAACTTGGAGTAATCCATGCTGATTTTCATTTCACTAGAACAATTTTATACCAGAAATACCTATACAGAATCCAAATATCGGCACATCTGTCTAAAGTGCTCATTTACTACAAAGTATCCTTGTTTTACTCAGTGTGTTTGCCAGGATGAAGCACTCTGTCATTTATATCAGTAATGCAATCCCCACCCACACGTCCTTCCACACAAGACTCGACTAATGCATGAATCTTTATGCCGCGCTCCTTATGAAGTGCTGTGTCCTATCACGTTGCCACGATACTGCCGCTAGATTTATAGCTATAACTAAATCATCCGATCATACCACTTCTGTGCTGTGCTTCTTCCATTACCACCTAATGTATCAAAAGCATCGATTTTACACTTGCGAGCCTACTGAAGCACAAGGTCTTGCAGCGCTTTTGATAGCCCAAGCCCACTCCCATAGCTGTCATGCTAATGAGGCATGTGTCGCTACTTTAATTTTTCCGAAGCAGGTCACAAAGCTCAACTCTCCCTTCATGTGGGAGAACCTGGAGTCCAATTCCTGAGCTGTCATGGCTGGCTGATTCTGAATAGTCCATATGATGACACAGACTCTCACCTTACTGGCCTGGCCACCACAACACCACTTCCCCCCAAACGCTGGAAAGAAATATGGCCACTTATGGTTTCAGAACGCTTTTCCCTATTTTCAGCATGTTGTACTTATCGAACGTCTAATATCCGAGGTGTCCAAAATGCTGAAATTATAACCTGCTTAACCTCAATAATTCTGAGACGCAGGTTTTTGTCTCTACAATACAGGTCTTATTTAGACAGAAAGAAAGTGAAGCACATCAAGATTAAGAGACTAAATTGGCAGGACATCTGGAAATACCCTGAAAACCTACAGAAATTTAACATAACAGAAAAAAACTCTGATCATCCAGAAAGGAGCAATATGTTTTAAGACAAGGGGTAAAAATTGCCAGTAATTTACTGCCCGGCCAGAGCATCTTGAGTTAGGACAGGTAAGAAAGACAAGAAGTGACAACAGTCATTTTTAGGCTACTTTGAAAGGCATCCCAAACACCGCGGCTGTATTTTGTGGAGTTAATTTCTGAGTAATACTGATGTCCTACGAACTGAAAGGTTAGGAACAATTAAGAGGCAATTAATGAGTGCCAGTCCAGCCTTCTTATTTTGACCACTCTTACCAATAAGACTACTTGCTGTTTGAGACAGTTGATGAGTAAAGGGGGCAGATTCGGGCTTCAGTAGTTCAGGTCACATGGAGTCACTGGTCTTCCGCCCCATCATCACTGCCTTTAGTGAAGGGCTGTATATTTTCATGCTACTTTGACATGTCAACATCAGCTGACCTCTTGGAAGCAGAAATGTGATAGACTCTATGTCTGAATTTTATCAGCTTCCATCATACAATCTTATGATTTGAACCATTTTGTCTTTTTACTACACTTTATCTGCTTTATATGGCAAAGGCTTTCATTGAGTAGGCTTCCATTAATAGGCCTAATTATTACACGGAAAGAGAAAAAAGATCTAGTAAATCTTCTGTGTTAAAAGTCAGGGCAGACTTTAAAGACATGTTACAAAGAGTGCCTAAACTTTGCGGCATCACCATCCCTTACCTACAAAGATGTGAGCACATGTTAAAAGCCAGCAGTAAAGCCCCACGATGCTGTGGAGTTATCAGCAGAATGGAGTGGGAGCACAGCAACAGATTTTCTCATTTCACTCAAGAATCTCAAAATCTCCAAAGCTTGCAAGAATCGAACAATGATCATTATCCTCCATTTTATTTACGGAAGAGACAGGCACCAGCATTCAGGTCACTTGGGCAAAGTCACAAACTGTCACCAGTCACCAGTCTTCTGACTCTTGTTTCCAGGCATTACTACCAAATACTGACCTGGTAGTCGCAGACTTTGAGCTAATGCAAATCATGCATTTAAAACACTGTACAAGCTATTCCATCTGTATTTGGGGTTTTTGTCTCAACTCACATGGTAGGAATTAAAAATCAACAAAACTTTTAACCCTTCAAATTCTGGTGTTTTACAAACTGCCAGCAAAATTCATTCTTATGTGGGATGCGTATACTGGGGCTTGTAGTCCTCAAAGGCTTAACCCAATTGACTCTTAAGGAACTGTGACAGTCTTTCATATAAATCCTTCCAAGATCAAAGGCTTCTTCTGTGCCATAACTGTCTATCACATCAGCTTTACTACCAAGCATGGGCACTAAGGGCTTGGTCCTGCTGCTAAGACACACGGTTAAGGATTGCCTTCTCTTGAACAAAACAACCCTACTGCTTTGCACCCAAGTACACATGGGAAGTAACTTCAAAGGATACACCGTGGTTCATACACACACAGCAAGAAGCTGCGCTATCCCCTCATGTCGTGTTCCAAATATCATTTTTCAGAAAACTTGCGCTGTATCCACAGAAGGCACTTTCTCCTCTGAGTTACTGCCTCAGATGTTTTAACCCGATCCTTTCCCTTCTACTCAGAGCCTCAAAGCTTCCACCCAGAATACCTAAAGCTATCACCGCTTTAGTTGAAGAATTTGTTGGGGTCACATGATGGTTTGAAAGCTGTGGTTGAGGTTAATAGTGTGTTACAATAAACACAGTGAATAATGCAAAGCACAGAAACGATGGAGGAGGAAGTGGGGGGAGACATCTTCTGAGGCTATGCAGTTACTGGATGTTTAGTTTGAAAGAACACATAGGTCAGAGCGAGACTTCTGGCATCTTCTCCCTTACAAGTTAATCACTGGTTCACAGTGGCCAGCAAATTTCAGCTTATAAATAAAGTTCAAAGCCCCCAGGTCCTCATTTTGAAATGGAGACATATGATTTGAAAACAGCTAATACAACAAGCCTTCCCAAAGTTTGAGCTCATTCCCAACTGAGAGATCCATTTTCACAGTAATAACACAACACAGCCATGAGTACATGAGCATCAGACTTCCTTCCTATATTTTATAATACTTTGCACTTCCACGCCAGCTTTTATCTGGTGAATGGAAAAAGTTCTGATGAACATCAGCTATGACTTTTCAAAGTGTAGAGGACACACAACCCTGCAGGAATTGAGAGCACACACAGATCCTCAGCCATACGGACATCAGGTCAGAGATGATACATACCCAGAAATTACAGGTTCAATGCTGTGCACCCAGACATCTGAAAAGATTTAGAGAAATGGTTACCCTACTCTCTGAAACCTGATGTCTGCAAGTATGGAGCCATGGATCCCTTCTTGTCTACTCGTTATACCCATAGTGTAAACCATGGCTAGCTCCAGTAATATCATACAGATGAGGAAATAGTTGGGAAGGATACTGAAGCCAACAGCTTGCTATATCCTCCATTTACAATGGAGAAAACTGAGGTTAAGTTTTTCAGCTGAGAAGCCTGTGGCAGAAACCAGAGGGCTGAATTCCTAGTACTTGCTCCAGTTTCTGGACAACTCTGCCTTCAGTGTTTTGTTCTTCTAAATCTGCCCAGAAGCATTTTTTTCACACAGAATCTGCTCCTCTGGGGGCTTTGTTTCATGTTAGTCACAAATCTTTCAGTATAACCTGAGGTAGACCAAAACACTGGCAGTCCTGCAGTGAAAAAGCATCTAATGGGCCATAAATTAATGTTTCATTTCCTTTAATAGTGTAATGATGAGTTCCTTCTTCAGAGCAAGATTTTGTTGCACATTTGATAGTTGCACTATAAAGAAAGAAACGGGGTTTTTTAACATCGAAAAGTATCAAAGCCAGAATGCTATTTTTGTTTGTGCTCTTGCAGCTTGACTCTTCAAACAGATTTTTCTCCCCAATTTTCTAAAGAAAAAGGTAAAAAAAAAAATCCATCTCAGATGAGACCTTGCACAGCTTGTCAAGTTTCAACCCACAGTGAATTTTTACTGCAAATATAAACCTCTGAAAAGTAGGGGTTTCTAATGGAAATGCTGACATAACCTTAACTATACCAATGCTGCTGTAATGCTCAGGTTACCAGGAATATTTCTGCTGCCAATTCAGTTTAACAAGTCTGAATGCATATAATTTGTTCCAGTTGTCTTTCCTGAGAGTGAGGCTCCTTTGTGCACACTTTCCAATGTGGCTTGCATTAAAAGAAAGAAAAAAACCTTACTCCTATGTAAATTCATATACACACTGATACGGTTTTATCACAGCTAAAAAGCTATAAATCTGCTTTAACTGATTCAGTGTGTTCCCTGCTGGCCTGGAAAGGTGACTCATTTCATTGCTGCCCTTCACTGAACGTGACAATCATAACTTTGCTTTGTTCTCTTTGGGATATTTATTCTTTGCAAAAAAACCCCTGACTCTTTGTGTATTCATATTATCCACTCCTGACCAAACCTCCCCCCATTTGAGCCAAAAGGATTTCAGTTGGGTCAGGATTTGACCCTCGTTATGCTAGGAATCTAATCCAAATGCCTCCCGCTGATATCAGCGATAAGAATCTAGTCCTACGGCAAATGATTTGCTTCTCACCTTTGGCTCATCCCGAAGCCAAACAACTGCCAGGTTAAACAAATACTTTCAGGATGCAAAGTGAATCCATAGGACAAGAACTGAAGTGACAGCAAGGTAAGTGGGCACTTCTAGAGCTTCACATCCTCTGAAAGATCTGCTGCTTGCACATTGAAATCTTTCTGATCCTTCCTCCTGGTAGGAAGAGTGAAACAGGAGGAACAAAAACTCAACAGGATGGCTCCACCACTCAGTGAACAGGAGCAGGAATAATTCATGACCTGATCCTCCTCACATCTGCCAGTTTACAACTTTTTACTTGATCTTCCAGGCTCTAAGAGGCAATGGCTGACGCTTGAGAATTCAAAACCTGAACCTTGTTGTCATCTTTACAACAGAGATAAATTTGGAGGCATGATGTAAGGACAAATTTTCAAATATGCCAGTGAATTTTGGGATGGTTTCAGTGAGTTCAAATAGATGACAACTGTGAAAATCAAGCCAAAATGACCAGACTGAGGCTCCAAACAAACTTCTCAGGCTCCTACGGACTCACAGTCAGACACAGCTCTTTCCACAATGAGAGGAAAAAGAGGAAACTCCTCAGGATGATTCAGACCCTGATGGCCTATAATGTCTCTAACTAAATTGAAAGCTTATGATTAATATGTCTCTTGTTTAGTTTTCTGACTAAAATGAAAAGGGAGGAATTTAGGTCATGGTTTCTCAGGCTGAACTCTGAACGTGTTCCCAAATAAGAGTATAAATTTGGTGAAAAATTATGTAAAACTGGTTTTCAAAATACTTTTTTCCAAGCACCTCTCCTACCACCTTTTGTTTTTTTCAATCATCACCACTGTTCTAAAAAAATGTTCTTTTATTAAAGAATTTTTTAAAACTATTGCTAAACTAAACTTCTTTTTAAACCTTTCCTCTCCTTAAGATGTTTTTTCATGAACTTCTGAAATGTTGTGGGGGAGGGTGGTGGTATTAAAAAAGTTTTAATAGGGAACACAATAATTCAAAGACTATTTTTAAGTTTTTTAAAATACACTGGGAAAACAATTGGCTGTATCTTCCTATTCCTCAGTTTCCCTTCTGTAATTATAAATTATCATTATAAGTAACACTGACTGCTAATGGACTGCACAAATCTCTGATAAAGGATGCAGAGATTAATTATTATTATTCTTACTTAACACGCTTACTTGAGTAGTGAAGAAGCAACAGAAGGCACTGTGCAACGACAAAATACAGCAAGAGACCCTCCGTACACAAGCCTTTTTGAAATGAAAAGAAAAAATAGCCTTACATAAAAGAAAATTGAATTTAATTGGGATTTATTATTATTAGATGAGAAAAATATCAATTATTAAGATTACATTATCAAAGTTTCTTTTGCTCTCCTCTGTCAGATCCCTGAAAACTCTCCACTTCTAAGAAGCCTTACATGATTCTTTCTTTGAAATGCTTTAATATTCTGTCTTCTGGGCTCCCTGCTGCAGTTTGATTTCTCTGTGACCGTCTCTTCCATCCCAGTGTTGTAAACACCTAACCCTGTGCTTGAGCAGGACTCCTACAGGACAGACAACTCATGTGTCTGAAGTCGGACCTGAAGATCAGAGGAGTGATGCCTGATGCAAAGCAGGCTGATGCTCAGTTCAGACTTTCAGCTGGTCACACTGGGCTGCAGAATGAGTCTGAAAACAGCAGTCTCTGTAGCAGACTATGCAGCCCCAAACACATCAAGAATATTAGAGAAATAAACACTGAACACATACATGGATAGATTAAAAACTTTCAGCAGAAAGTGCCCTGTATTTCTGGAAGATGATTTCCTTTTAGATCCTGAAGAAATCCAGCCACAGCAGCAGTAGAGGCAGATGATCTGGTCAGTTACTCTACAGTGCCAGAAATGCACAATTTATATCAAATTAAACTATTTGACAAAACACAGCTAAGGCTATAGTAGTCCTCATCAGCCTTTTTGTGAAGGATTTATTTTTATAAATCTGGGCCAAATAATTTAATAAAAAGGTAGAAAGTTCTTTCTGAAGGATAGGAAAGGGAGGTAAATTACAAATGGTGATTGTCTTCAACAGCTTAAGGCTGATCATTAAAGGTAAAAAAAATCCTAAACAGAAAATAGGACACATCCTTTAGGTTACAAATTAGGAGGTCTAGACTGGTCCAATTTAGTTAGAAATGAGAAGGAAGATCTTAGGGGAATTTACTGCTTCAAATTGTCCAGCACTCTAAACAAAGAAAAAATGGCAAAGGCAGTACACAAAACTGCATTAACTCCAACCATGGATTTTGTTGGCCAAGTAGCTTGTTCATGCAGATCCCACTAAGTAGAAGCAGCATGTTGTGTTTTTTTTTCAGCTTCTGGGGTCAAACTGATCCTGATTTGGCCTTTTTTTTCACTGAAATCAGAGATCCTATGTAAGTTGCACTCATCTCCTAGGATCTAACCCTGGAATATTTATGTACGTACTCAACACGTTTTTCCCTCCTCCCGACCACTGACAACGCAATCTGTGCCTGAGGTGAGGGCTGCATTGTCCATGCTTCGCACAACGCTGAACACTCCTCTTGAAATTCAAAGTCTAATAACACCGTGAATCATGCCTACCTCCTGCCTCTCTCTCTCCAGAAGCCGCGTCACTTTGAGTGACTGGCAGTGTGACCCTCCACTGCTGATTTTTTCGTGAATAAAAGCCCTTAGTGGCAGAAAAGGAACAGGACTGATTAATCAGTGGGGAGTAACAGGAGTTGTTGGAATAGGGATGTATTTGAGGGAGAAGCCAAAGAAATTGGGGTACATATATTCAGAAGTGGGTGATAAGACTCCACACTGTACTAGTTCCTTCCTACAGAGACTTTAGTAGATGTTACACTGTAACTCCTAGGACTGGAGAGTCAGTTTTAGATATTCTTACAACTTCCTGGTATTGCCTTACTTCTGCTAGAATTAAATAAAATCCATGCCTTGGTCTCTGAAATTGTGTTTGAGAATATTAAAATGCCCAAAACAAGAGGTGATTTTGGATTTTGTGGCTCCCATCTGCAGAGATTGTTTCAAATGTCTGCATCCAGCCTTCCTGTTTGCCTGATACGAGCAACTTAGAGAAATAACCCGACCCCACAAAATGACAGAAGCACAGTTCACATTGAATGCTTGCTCACTGATGAAAGAGCTGGAAGAAGTCATGCACTTCGGCTTTGACTACAAGGCAACATGGTCAGCATTCTCAAAGGAATTTAGAGGCCAGCTTTCCACAGATTTCATATATTTTTCAAAATCTGTTCTTTGTCACTCTGCACATCAGCTCCCCATGGGGATGACAGTCATTTCCCTACCTCACAGCTGTCCTAAGCAGAGATATACCTGCTAACATCCCCAAGTGTCACAGCTGTGGATACTGAGGGAAGTGCACAGCAATGGTCAGGCTGATGTGCTCTTCCTAAACACCATTCCCTAAAGACACTCAATTTTTTTTTTTTTTTTATTTTTCATGTTATTTACTGGTTAAAATGGAAGAGAGCTGCTGCTGCCGAGCCAAACACCAACATCTACATCCCTCTCCTTGGCTGATGCTCAACCTTTTCCAGCCAGTCAGCATCATCCCTACAACCCCACTGGCTCGTGCTTCTCCTCCCATACCACTGTCACAGACAACAGGGACCGATGTTCTGATCCGACAGAGCATTTGTTAGTTTCTTAAAACAATCAGATTAAAGATTGGATGTCTTCAGATAGTTCTGGCCTCTCATCAGTCATATACATCTATACCTACACACCAGTACATACATATACTGACTGATGAGAAACCTGAAGAACTAATTAGTGTTTCTGAATGTCTACTAAGATACCCCAAGGCAGCCTGCTTTTTAAATAGTGCTGAAATCCTCAAATCAGGAAATTTTAAGGTTTCTGAAAGAAAACATCCTGAGATGTTTGAGAGAGTTGGGGCTGTTTAGCCTGGCAAAGGGAAGGCTCTGTGTGGCTGTTCAATACTTAAAGGAGGCTCATAAGGAAATGGAGAGAGACTTTTTACGAGGTCCTGTAGTGATAAGACAAGGGGTAACGGTTTTAAACTAAAAGAGGATCAATTTAGATTTGGTATAAGGAAGAAATTATTTACTGCGAGAGTGGTGAGACACTGGCACAGGTTGCCCAGAGATGCTGTGGCTGCCCCCTCCCTGGGAGGGTTCAAGGCCAGGTTGGACAGGGCTTTGGGCAACCTGGGCTAGTGGAAGGTGTCCCTGCCTGTGGCAGGGGGTTGGAACTAGATGGTCTTTAAAGGTCCCTTCCAACCCAAACCAGTCTGTGATTCTATGAAATGCAGATATTCACATCCTAGTTATTTTGAGTAATTTTAGGTAAAAGAAAAAGTCTTCTGGAGTTGACATACATAAAACCAAAACTGAAAATATCCAAGTCTGAAAAATCTTTTTTTCCTTAAAATTAAGTACCTGCTGGCAGTATAAGTACAATAAAAATTGGGGATTTTTAATGTTTTAAATTTTACCTTACAAGTAAAAAGAATCAAACAATGGCTCTTAATACATCCAATACAAAATTAAAAGCCGTATAAGATCCCTGCATGTTTATATACTTCTTAGTTTGTTCCAGCCTTCATCTGAAAGTTTAGTTGGACATTTTCCTGGAAGTGTAGAAATAATATTATGGGCATTATTACCTTTCTGGAATGAAAGGAACTTAGATAAAGAATAGCCTACTGTATCTTCAAAAAGTAGCATGTTTCTTAAGTTCCATGTGCATTATATTTGCAATTTACATGGGGATTTGTAACAGCAGTGCTGTTCCCTGGGTGTTAGTTACTTTGGATGGACTTCTCTGAGGCTGAGTTTACACAGCTGTGGTAAGAAAACCTAGCCACAATCAATTAAAAAGTGCAACACAAATCCTTTGGACAGCATTCTCAGGCTGTCCTGCTGTTGAGACAGCTACTATTCTCCAAGAATGAGTGCTCTAACTGTATTAAACTTAGTCCTAACCAAAATAAGCTTTTACTAATTTTCACCATTTAAGGAACATAAAGACCTGCCTTTGTCATTCAAAGTTTAAGCTGACTAAGCCTCATAGAAACAGAACGTTAAGGAACTAAAGCAATTAAATCCATTTACAGAGGTCAGAAGAGTCTCTGGGTTTTAGACATGATGGGCTTGTATGGTCTGTGCTTCTTATTCATGTGAACTCTCAGATTATGGGTTGATAGGTGGCATAATAAGTCTCCTTTGTTTTTCTCCTGGTAGCAGAGTGACGCTGAGCTGATCCTAACAGGTCACCAGTGTGCTGGCACTACCTGCACTTGTGATTACCGAACAACTAGAATAAGCACGCAAATGAGACCCCAGACGCCCTGTCTTTGTGTGCGATATATTTATTACCAACCTGCTGAATCCTACACACAAAGAAGGCCTCAGGGAATGTAGTATGTCTACAAGCCGATGCAAAAAGCACTGAGAAAAAAAAAGAGGATAAATAAGCAGGAAGCTGAAAAGCCTAAAGTCTAACTAACTCACCAGCACATCAATAATACAATAATGTCGTCAACCCACCATGGACTCTGAACAATGCTTTTTCTGTTGTTCAGCTAATTAGTAAAAGAAGAGATTAAGGTCTTTAATCTCGCTTTCTCTTTCTTCCCTTTTTTTTTTTACCTGGAGGGTGTGTGTGTATGTGTACATATATATTCCCTCAATGAACAAAGAGAAAGTACATACATAATGATGTTGAAAACATGAGGTGAAGTGTGAGTTTGGCTTTATTTCCAACAAGAGGGTCATCTACATGATTTCAGATTTCAATGTACTGCAACTGCAAGGAGTCAGATGTGTATGTGTGTGTGTGTGTTACAGGGTGGGAGGGGAGGGGGGAAGCTGAACAGAGGATATGAATTTTAAGCAGTTTCCTGAATGAATACGACACTGTATTTCCCCCTACTCTCCTTAGGATGACAATTCAGACGAGATAACCTTCTCCTTTGAAAAACCCTGAAAGGAAAGTTTGTTTTTACCATAACAAATGCAACAAAAGAAAAGAAGAGGGAAGCTGGGGAAGAGGGGCGGGGGAAGGCACACACAAATTAAATGTCAAACTTTCTCTCCTTACTTGGAGATAACAGCATACTAGGAAACCTTCTTAGAAGCTTAACATAAATGCAGTTAAGCTGTTGCCAGCTGCAGTAAACCTCTCTCTCACCTTTCTTTCTCTCTTTCAAGATATCTTTGAATGCCTTCTCCTTCATCATAAATCAGACCTGTGAGCAATTATCACTCAAGCCGGATGGCAGCGGCCTGAGTGGCCACTGCTATTCCACTGCTGTAATCTGCACTTCGTCAGGTTACACTACCCTTGATGAAATTTCACATTTCTTTGCCAACGAGCGTTACCTCTCCGTTTATGACTCATTGTCTTTGCAGCATAGCGCTGTGAATCTCATTCCTCTTCTTGAAGTTTAAGCAGCACGGTTCATCCGGCTGTGCTGAGCACCCTCAGCTCCCATCGGGAGTCTCGGAGCATCCCAGAAGCAGGAGGTTGTGCTGCCGCCTCAAATACTTACCCTGAGGGCATCTCCCAGCGCCTCCGAGGGAGATGTGGATGCAGACACCCTCCTCTGGCCTCTGAGGCTGAGCACACAGTGCAGATGCCACTGTCACAACTCACGAGGAAACTGAGTTTTTTTGGCATTCCCTTTTCCACCCATGCAGCCTTTTGGTGACAGGTTTCTGACAGCGGCGGGAGCCTCCGGGCTGCTCTCAGCTGCTCAGGGCCGGCAGTGGCGGGAGCCCACCTGGGCACCCTCCCCTCAGCCCTGCCAGCCCCCAGCCTGCACCTTGCTGCCCTCACAGAGATGAGGGTTTCTTTGGTGAGTTTTTCTAATTAAAAAAAAAAAAAAAAAAAGGCCAAACAAACCCAAAATCCACCCCAAAAAGGAGAGGGCTCCAACCTTCAACTCATGTGAAGTTTCTGAGCTCTGCCCAGGTACCACAGTGGGTGGCTCATCCCTCACCACAGCCACCCAGCCACACGCACAGCAGCCAGCACGAACCTTTCCAATGCTGCATGCTTCAACCTTTACGAAGTGATGTGATTCCCCCCCCCCCGCCCTTTTATCCCCCTCCTCAACTCATTTATTTATTTAATTTTAAAAACAACATCCCCCCCCCCCCCCCCCCAACCAACCCAAAGGGCACAGCCGCGTCCCCAGCCAACCTCCATCCCCGCGCACGGCTGTCAGACGAGCAAGGAAAGTAGGTAGAGTCACTCACCGTTGGCGGCGACACAGAGGTTTCCAGAGCCACTTTTAACTAAGAATGAATTAGGGACAAACTCTTCCTCAGAGTCAGAGTCCGCGGCCGGCTGGGCCGCGCCGTTGCCCAGCAACCGCCCCGGGCCCTCATTGGCCGGCGGCGAGGGGGGAGGGGAGGGGGACTGCTCGGGGGGGGTGGAGGAGGCGGACGAACAACGCAGGGGAGGACCTGCGGGCCACAAACACACACACACACAGAGAAAAGGGGGGAGAAAAAAAAAAAAAAAAAACAAACACAAAAATAAAATAAACGAAAAAACGACAAAACACAGACAGAGAGACAAAAAAGTTGAGCTGGGGCACGAGGGAAGGCCGCCCCTCCACACCGCCCCCCGCCCCCCGACGCCTGCCCCGCCGGGGCAGCAGTCCCTGAGGGGCGGCCGACTGCACATAGCTGCCCGCTGGCTCTGAGGGGACCGCCGCTGTCCCTGGGGTGGTAACCGTCCCTTAAAACTCGTATCCATCGGGGTTTTTAAGATGTTGGCATTGGAGGGAGCCGCCGGTGCGAGATACGCTTTGTGCCACGAAGCAGGCACATGCTGCCGACGAGGCCAAGTGTCAACACCGGGCTGCGTTGTACTAAAGGAGTTTTGCCCAACGTATTGTGAGGTAAATTATTTCAGATTTCATGTTGAAAGAATAAAGTCCTTTTGAGGATTGGGTTTAACCATTCCCTCATCGAGTTTATAAGGCAAGCAGGCTGAAATCTCCCTCACAGGGGCAGAAAGTGGAGGGCAGAGCCAGGCATTGCTATGGGGTGCTAAAGCATGTCAGCAAACCAACACACTGAGACAGCACAGAAGCAAAGCTCAGTACAGTGTCATTTCATTGATTAAATCATGAGAAATGCAGCAAATTAGGTTCTTGGATAATATTTTACATAAAGCTGCCCCTCATGAAGGACGAGCTTCACCTGACTGCAAGGAAATTGGATCAGGTACATGGAGGTTAAGTAGATCCAATTTGAAAAGCATACTGTAAATAATTAATGGTTATCAGGGTCTTAGTCCAATCAGATTTTTAAACAACTGGGAAATCAGAACCCCCAAATTGGTGAAAAAACTACCAGGCAAACGTGGAGGTCAGATATGTGCAGTACATCAATAAAAACATGGGGAATATGAACACAGACATATAATAGGTTAAAATACAGGACAATGCATTTAAACATGAGCTTTTCCCCTTGGTACATTTGATCTGAAAGTCATAATGATTAATCTCCCACATTTTCCCAAATACTGAAACATTATCATGCAAAATCCATCAAAATAAAAGAATAACAGCACAAGAAAACCAGCAAACTTAAAGAATGATCTGTTTCTTAAAAAAACACATTTTGAACATAACATAGCACACAACACAGGTGTACAATATTCCTTCCTAAACACAACATGAACACTTTAGAAAAGGACACAAACCCAAAACAATAAAGTGGGTTTAACATTTAAATCCCCCAAAGCTGGTTCTGCTGAGTTTCTTTCTGCCTTGGTCATCAGTTTTTCTCAAGGTAAGCCCTTGGATGTCACCTCCCTGGCATATGCAGGTCTTATAAATTGCTTATAAATTGTGTTAACTACTGGTAGGAGCTGGAGAGAGACAGCTAAAAAGGGAGCACGTGCAAGTGGATAAGCATTGCTTTCCCAGTCACAGACCCTGACACGCAAATGGCGGTTCAGCTCTAACTCTGATGTGCTCTTGAAGGAGCAAAGTCTACTCTGCGTCATCCTCTTCGTTGCAATGGAGATCTGATGAGCCCTGACATGTATTAAAGTTTAAATCATGACTTTGATTTGCTATGCATTTGTTACAAAACAGGATGATACGTATTTCTGATACTGTGTAGTCGGAGCCTGAATTCTAGTGTGATAATGAGTGAAATGGAAAGAAAGTGTTAAACCTATGTCTTCCTATAGACCCATACAGTTTTTCAGTGTACCTTGTAACTGGAGGACACATCTTTCCAGCCATTGAGAGAGAGACAAGCTAGATGAAAAAAATTATTTCAAGCCTCTGACTCATTTACCCAAAGACCAGTAAAAGCGCATAAAAAGGAGGCTAATGGTATGGCTACCGCTGGCAAAAAAATGTGTGTGGTAGATGACAGTAGACCCCCAGTGCTCTCCCTGTGTTTTGGTCAGACAGCACGCTTGGCTTATTGGCATATGAACTCAGTAGTCTGGACCTAAAGAGCAGGAGCAGAATGAGCTGAATTTGGAATCGTAACCCTAAAAGCAAAATGTCAGTGCTTTTGTCAGCCCACATCAGAAACCTTCTGCCATTTCCACATGGTTGCAGGTTGGGTTTTTCGGTACAGGCTTTTCCCATATCCCAGTATTGCTGTTTTGGCAAGGATAAAAGAAAAATTATGAAAAAAAAAAAGAAACAACAAGACTAAAACCTCTTTAATTAAAACTTTGGATTTTTCATCAACTGCACCATTTCAGAGTGCCCATGAGAAGTTCCCGTGGGCTTTCACAGTCGTTACACGCACCTCCAGCAGCGCATGAGCTGACCTTTACAGGGGAAGGGTGCTTCGGAACCGTGCATGCTAACCACGATTCTGCGGGCTGCGCTGCTGGAAAGAGCGCTGGCACGTACCACCCTGTTCCCTGGAAAATTCCCTTTTGGGCATGCAATATTGGGGTGGACACAACAGGAGACTTTACAGGCTGCTGGCTGGAAGGTGTGTGCTGCTCAGCTGTGCTGACAACATGCAGTTAAAATGCATGGGGAGCAAAGCGGTACCTTCCTTTTTAACCTGTCAGCAACTCTGTAAGGCAAGGGTGTGTTAAGTTGTGGATCCTTTAAGAGAATTGCCTCCTTTTCTCTGCTTGGACAGAAAACCAAAAATTAAATCTGACCTTTTCACAAAAAATAAACCGAGAGATGAAAGATACAAGTTCTTATCCTTCTCAGACAAGTATCTCACTGAATTTACTGCGACTGCAGGTCCAAGTAAAACAAGCAGGATTCGGCCCATAAACTTTCATTCCAGCTGCCAGAGCAAAATTTCTAATTGATTAGTACAAAATGAATTCGCAGCAATACTGGGTTGCTATGGAACCTGAGCAAGTAGGCCAAGTCACTTTGCGGTATGTGCTGTTTCTCCTTCAAAAATACAAAACAGAAGGACTAGATAACACATTCATTATGCACACTCTTGCAATTTGGAAGCTAACTCAAAGAAAAACAAAACGGATTCCAAGTATGGGCCCCTTGGCATCAATTTGTAACAATCTTATATATCCGCTTGCAGTGAACAGTCAAAATTATGTTCTTTGGACTTGGGGCAGGAATAATAGAAGTTGAATGTCTCTATATGAATGATATGTTACTTGCACATATTCAGAGGAAAACAGAACATAAACTTCTATTTTAGCTATGTGCCAGCTTTTCAGATTGAGATTAAAAAAAACCTGGGAAGATATGTTACAGTCTGCGGTAGATTTATGAAAGTACTTAAGAAACACAAACTTTGGAAATAGGTTAACGCAAAGAATCTGTTTCCCAACTTAACTAAGGAACTCTGCAAAATTCAGGCAACCGCTTTAAATTTAGGGAAGAGACAACCGGAGCAGACTCTAAACAGTTAGGGGAAAGTAAGACAAACAATAAACATGCCTTCAGTTTATGCTACACATTTGGCTGTAATATTTCAGAATACTGTGTGTCTCTAGAATTACTCTGTCTCGCAGGATTTGGCCTTCAGAGATCAAGAGCTGATTTAAAACGGGTGTGTTCATGGTAGTGTGAATAGAAGGGCTGCCGGGAATACAGAACACTCAAGGAGATACTTTTAAATGAAGGACAGTAAATTGTTTCATAGACTACATTCAGTGGATTATACCCATATGTTTACAATTTGTCCCAAAAGAGGTGAAAAAGTGTGGATGTACAAATGCTGACTTTTCACAGAACTGATACCACAAGGCAACAGGATTTAATAGTGTTCAGTATACTGAGAATGGTATTATCTGCAATCAACAAATCATTAATATCAGCTTTTTTCCCCATGGTACTTTCTTCTATGAAGCTTCAACAAAGAATCTTCCAGAACTTTACAAGCACTGAGTATGTAAGCTTTGAAATACCGTTATCAGATCTGTTGGGATCTGTTATCAGATTGGCAGCAAAAATCAGATTGTCTGGGGAGCACACTTATACTTCTGACAGAGAAGGAAACTGAGACAGAGAGAACTGAAGTAATTTGGGTCAAAATGCCATTGTTTCCTGTATCTGGATACTGTATCTCTAGCCACTGAAATATTCTAAAAGGCTGTTTGTCACACTCAAAATATTTTAAATTCGCAGAATTCCCACCATGCAGGAAGGACAGGGGAAGGAGGGGCAGAAGTTCTGTCATCGTGACTACCTCAGTACAGCAACTACAGTAGTTCTCACGTAAGAACTTTTGCATTAAGTTATACTGCTGAAAATGCTTAGCCTCTATACAAATGTAAAATATGAAAGTTTCTAGCAATGGTACTGGTGCACCAGTCCCAGTAAGCACCATTACAAACAAGACATCACAACACAGCTCTGGCCTTTAAGCTGTAAGGCACTGGTATGTGCCGTGTGTTTGTAGGAGGGCTGTGTAAATGACAGCAGTGTTTTCTGTAGTGTGCTGGCTGGCTGTATTGTCCTGTCAAAAGAAAGAGAGTGTAAGCAGATGCACTTCTTTTTTTTGTCTTCCTCTCACTTTGCGCAGTGGTTTTGCGTGATTTTTATTGACATTGAAACTAAGTCTGACTGATCTGTATTAAAACTGTAGCTAGTCTTGTGCTGGAGAAAACCATGACCTGCACACACAACAGAAACACTTAGGTACCTCTGCCTGACAAAATTAATTAATAAATAAATCTAAAACTCAGGCAATTTCATCCCACACCATATCTGACTGATTAAAACCCCACAAGCATGAAGCAGCGCTGCAGGGCTGAGATCTTCTTACGAGAAAGAGCCACATTTGAAAGGTGCCAGGCAGTGGGCACCAGGACATCCCAGGCAGCACCTCTGAGATGGATTGCTGACAGCACACGGGACAAGGTGGGGAGGGTAGTGCTCTGCCTGCGTGGTGGTGTTCACTTCCCTGCAGAATATAGAAGGCAGCGATTCGCTCGACTGGTATTTCAGGGCACCAGAGATCCTGCTGCGATGGGGAGGGGAGTGGGAGAATATCTGGCGTTTTGCTTTTCAAGGTGAAGGGGAACATATTATTTGAAGACGAGTCCTGATTGTCACATGGTAAAAGACTGTTTTAGTATCCAGGAGCCTCGCTCCCTCAGAGATGGAGAAAAAGGGATTTTCCTA
Source organism: Strix aluco (assembly GCF_031877795.1). Classification (NCBI taxonomy): domain Eukaryota; kingdom Metazoa; phylum Chordata; class Aves; order Strigiformes; family Strigidae; genus Strix; species Strix aluco. The sequence goes on along the minus strand of NC_133932.1, from coordinate 133,327,658 downwards.
AGGGACAAAGAGCATTCACGCCTTTCTCAAGGCAGCGTATCATGCCTTTCCCGCGGACAGCATTAAACACCTCTGGAAAAAGAGCAAGCTGAACTAGCTGTCTGGCAAAACATGTCAGTGAATCATAGGAGTAAGGAATTGTTGCGCAGATTTATTGCTGTTCTTTAACAATAGGTGGTCACAACATTCTTAGTTCAACAGGGAATATATATCTTGTGTTTAGAATTGATTAAAAAAGCAGCCTTGGAAAAATACTCAGTTATTTATATTTCCTGAACTTATATCACCTGCACTTATGTTGATTTTATTTAATTTAATTTGGTGTATTTGATTTATAACTACGGAGCCAGAGGGGAAAATAAATGAAATAAAGGGGACAAATGAATATTATCTTAACAAGAAAAACCTGGGCAGCTGCCATGTCACCAAAATTAAGAAATGAGTAGTTGGGCCTCGAAAATGAGAAATAATCAGATGCCCTGTATGAAGACTGGCATATTGGAAAAAAGGGCCATGCGAGGTTAAGAAGGAATGAATAAATTCACTTGGACTGAAGTGGAGTATGAAGAACATATGTTACATGGACTTCACCTGCTTTGTGGGTGATTTGTGTGATTTGTGTTACTCTTCCAAATTGTGTTTTTTTCCTCCCCTATGCTGTGAAGACAGGCAACGATTTTCTTTATCCATTTGCCAGGATGGTGCATTCTCTATCAAGGAAGTCACAAAGTCATTGTCAGCAGGAACTCAGGAACATTGTTGTTCCTACAGGTCAGACCGTGGGTCAGCCTTCCTTTGGGTGGAAAATGTTTAGAATGGCGGCAGCTCTGTGAGGGACGATGTGACGCTGAGATATATAAAAGCACAACTCTATGCCTGTTATCTGCCGCTGTCCCAGCACAGGTCATGGACTGAGCCTTTGGGCCTTATCCAATTATTCCTCAAATGAAGCAGAAGGTAGAAAGGGACAAGAAATTACCCAGACCTCAGATCTCCTTTCCTCCCGCTCCTGAGGTTACTAACCTGACCCAAAACAGCAGAAAACAATTATCCATTGAGCAAGATGGAGAGGAGCAGGGAGGAAATTGTTCCCTTCTGAAATGCAGTTCCTCCAGGGCTTGGGGTGCTCTGGAGCAGCACAGCCACACTTATAATTTTTTGCCAACACAAGAAAATAATACGGCGGATTTTCGAAAATTACACGGGCAATTGCCTGAGCCGGATACTCAGCTTGCTCATTTGTAGGCACAACAGTAGAAACAGATTGTGTAAGTTAGCTACACCATTTTCTGAAACATCAGTCTCCAAGGCTGAGATTGTGCTGTTATTCAAAAGCACAAACAGGTAATGTAATTTCCAAATATATGGGAGATTGCTTGTATCTCTTTCAAAATCAAAGAAATAAGGATCAAGAAAGAAAGAATGTCTTCTGATAGAGACAGTATAAACAATCCTAATTATGGATCAGCATTACAAAAGCTTGTGCAGCTTTCCTCGAACCCAACTTGTAAAAGAATAATGTAATCAGTAGGAAGGCTGATGAGCTGCCCGTGAAATGGCCTCTCTCAATCTGACACTAATGCTCTATCTGATCCAGAACACCCAATATAAAGGATGAAGTTCTCTGCAAATGATTACATGCAAATCTCCCAAAAGGTCCATTTTCCTTTATTTGAACACCAAACTGTAGGCTTTGTAGTAATTGCTTCCTCTAAGCTTCATGCTAACAAAAAGGTTTACACTAGTCTTGCAAAACTTTTCCTGATATGCTCGGTCAGGGCAAAGCACCCTTTCACATTCCTGTTACCCTAGCAGCGAAGAGTTATTATACGTGGACCATTGCAAGACATTTTCACCTGCTCCAGCAAATAGCATTTACACAAATATCTTGCAGGGTCGTTGGCACTAATTTTCTAAAATTAACTTCTGAAGTAATGCCAGAGGAGTCAAAACTGTGAAACACTGGAAACCAAGCAAAATTGCATGACATTACAGCCCACCCACCAGGGAGCAAAACTAATTCATCTTATAGCCAAAGCTCAAAAAAATCTGTAAGTACAGCTCATGATCAGTGATGCACTTTGGGACCTTCCTGGCCGGTGAGGATGGGTTTTGCATCGTACATAAAACCATACATGGTGAGGCAAACTATGATGTTAAGGTATAAAATGTGTATTCCCCCTGTCAACTAGGCAATCACAACTGAGCATCTCTTGAAAGGAATGAAGGTTGCAGTTGTCAAGAGAAATCCGTGAGTTGTTTGGGGAAATGGAAGGACAGTGTGACGTTGTGCAGCATCGTCACTATAGGGTCTCCCTGCAGTCTGGGGAAGCACAGCCTTATCTTCCAGAGGCCACTTATCCTGTGGCCAGTTTGAGTTGGAGTGTCTTATTTCTCTTCATTGATTATACAGGAAGCCTGGGGTGATCCTAACTCAGGTGTGTACGTGAAAGTGGCACGAACCCTGGGCTTAATGTCTAGAATTTGCCTGAAGACCCAGCAATCTCACCAAGCCGTTTTTGGCAGTGGCATTTCAGTTGGCTCCGTAATACCTAAGGCCCTGTCATATGTGCAGACTTAAAACTTCCCTTCCACGCTCATAGACAGAGGGGCTGTATAGTAACGATGGAAGTGGAGACTAAACACACAGGCAGCTGGAGATAAAAGTTGCAGTGAAGGAGAACTTTGAAGCAATGATATTTTATGCTTCTCTTGGGAAGAAACATGGTCTGCCTGAGTAAGTACAGTCCAAGGAAAACATACGGCTGCGGACTTCTGGAGCGTGACAGAGGGGTATCAAAGTTATACTGCAGTGAGAATCCAGCCCGTCTATCTGTAAGCTCTCTGGGGAGGGAATTTGGGGTGAGAGGAATGTTGTCTGCGTAAAGAGATTATATCCGTTCCTATTTTCATTAAAATTACTGTTGGCTTTGGATTTCTGCACTGCATAAAGCTAATGAACTTATTTGTTTAGCTTCTTACACTTACTGGGACAATTTCCTCCTGATCCCCCTCTTTACCCCCATTAGGGTTGGATGCTTGCATCCCTAAAATTGTATGGAAGTCATTTGCCAGTGACTGTTATTTCTTACATTCTAGGCAATCTCCCTTAATTTTGGGAAGACTTTTTTCCAGTGCACAATTTCAAACAAAGCAAACAGCCTCCCTTCAACAGCTAAGAGTCATGGTTCAGCAGATCATTCTCTTTCTTCAGCTGAGAAAAGAGATCAAGACAATCTAGTGCTACAAGACTCTTCTTAAATGGGCTTCTAAAGGGATCTGATTAAGAAGAAAGGCTGTTTTCCATAGCAAGTTCTCTCTGTGAGCTGGCCCTGGGGCTCTGGACTTGAAAACAGTAGAAGGTGTGAGGCTCCTGCAGAAGGGGAAGCAGGATGGCTGCACCAGCGTGATGCTGAGCCCCAGTCAGTGTGCTGTGGACACAAGCAGCAGGGCATGGTGCCGTGCTAGAGGGGTGCCCCACCAAGCTAGCACCTCTGCACAGCGCTGTGCTGCGGGTCTGCCGGCCCGCAGGGCCCCCGGGGCTGTCTCTCTGCGGCCGGGTTGATGGTGGGTGCAATTCCTTTCCCTTTGACTCTGAGACCTGCTGCGTGACCTAGGGAAGAACTCTTCAGACCTGTCTGGTCCGATCCTTCTACACTGGACTCTTGTTTGGCAGTCACCTCATGCTGCCCCAGGAATGCATCTGAATCTTGCACACACCCTGTGCCTGGCACACCTCATTAAAAAATCTGACCTGTCCTGTGTATTCTAGTAATTTCGATCTTCTTTTTCTATTTATTCCTCAGGCTGTTTGAGACACGGGCTGCTTCTCCTCGTGTGCATGTGAAGCTAGCAAAACAGCAGGACCTTGATCTTGTGTTTGGCCATTAGGTGTTCTTGCAGTGCAAGCTGTAAGAGTAGGAAGTTGTTTGTGCTCGAGTAGCTGTAATTATTGTGGAGGAGAGCTGTTCACAATGTTCTGCAGGCAGTGAGAGGCTGAGAGTGTCCCTCTGCTACAGTCTAAAGGCAGGACAAGTGCTGCATTTCCAGGGAGGTCAAAGTGAAGACCACATACTTAGTGAAAAAGCTGCAAAGAAGATGTGCAGCCCTCATTGCTCTAATCCAAAGTTTCCTCTTATAACCCTGCACTTCAGTTTCGTTTTCCCAGAAAACTTCCAGAATTCTTGCTAAGGCAAAGAGCCAAAGTATAGCTATGCTTCTGTAGGTGATGCTTTGCTCTCCTGGGAAAGATTGCCAGGGAATGGTATTGCCCAAGAAGGTAATGCAGGAATATGACAATATTTTGCCAGAAAAAAATGGTGTTCGAACAAAAATTCTGATTTGCTTTATGTTTATTTCACGCCTAGAATAACATTAGCAAGTAAAGAGCAACAGTCACCTGCAAGATAAAAGGAAATCAGTAGAGACAGTTTCAGGTTACTGAATGGCACTTCCAGTCCTAAAATGGAAACAATTATTTGTCCTTCAGAATGACTGTATGTCTTTCAGCAGACAACAAACCAACTTGCAAATGCAGTAGCAAGACTTCAGAAAATTTCAGACATCATTGATGTTATTGGTTTTTTTCTCCAAAGCCTTGATTGAGATCTTTAAAGCTGCAATTTGAATACCTTAAACATTGCTCTACTGAATTCTGCCCTATAAGAAAAATAATCTTTACCTTCACTTTTGTTCAGTTCCCTGCTCAATGAAAAACCTGAAATTCTTCAAGGCACTATACAAAGAAAGGTCCCAAATAAGAGAGATTTTCTGGAAAGAGGGAAGGTAGTGATAATTCAAAACATATAAAAGGCACATGAGCATTATTTGTAAAAAAAATAATATCCTCATAGTTTGGATATGGATTCAGAGGAGTGTGGGCTGTAAGCAATAGAGCTAAATATGGAAAAGCGTACGCACGGTCTCGTTCACTTAACAGTCTCTGTGTCTCTCATTCCCCCAGCCTCTGTCTGTTTTTCTGAGGGATAGTTAAAGGAATTGGTTATCTTCAAGAAAAAGCAATTTTAGAAAGATGACAGCAGTATTAGAAAAGAATTCAGCGCTTAGAAATACAGCACCTGAACCTGTGTGAAAACGTGCTGCAGGTTTTGCCAGAACAGAACAAACTACTGGTCCACCTGATTTACTCTCCTTTCCCCATCACTGGCTAATTCCATCAGTGCAGTGCTCCCATAAGGCAGTTAATAATCCCTAGGGTAGAGGGAGAAATCCCTTTCTGATACTACATGGTAATCAAAGTTATGCAATAAAGCAAGATGACTAATACCCTTTATTTTTTTTCCTGACTGTTGAAAGAGTATGAGCTATGTGTACAACTGATAGGTAATTATTTTTCTCGGTCTAAGGTGTTTGCCCCAAAATTAACACCTAACACATAGTTTCACATACTAGCCATTAAATATTCCCTGCTTTCCTTTTTTAAAGGTAATGGTTTTGATCATGATAAAATGCTAACAGGAGCAGAGAATCCTTATGTTTTGAGTTACAAACAGCCCTTGTTGGTTATCTTGTCTATCTCTGAGGTAGTTATTCACTGTGGCATAGGAGTCCCTTCTGTAACAAGTCTAATTTTAAATTCCTGATCAGTTAGGCTGGGCAGCCTGTTCCAGTCTTAGAGGTCTAACAACACCCACTCTCAGATGTGTTTATGTTATGCTGTGCTGAACACTCTTCACTAGGCTGGTGAACAGACTAAGTAACATAGTGGTCTCTTTTATCTCTAATTTTGATGATTACCTGCCTGACCTCTTTCACAGGCTTGACCTTCTGTACACTAGTCAATATTTTATACAGCTATTTTCTTTCTTACAATTCTTTTCAAACTAAAGGCCCTGATCTGCAAGCACCATGCAGACACAGCTGCCTTTCATCAGGTTGCTACACAGTCCACATGTGTGTCGGCCAAATGACTATAGAGTGGAGAAGCTCTTGCTAAACAGCCCTCAAGGCACTTCTGCAGACGTTGCAGCGGTTCCACCATGCTTTAATGAGCAACTCTGGCTTCAGTTTTTCCCTAATTTTTACCTTTTGGCTATCTGCACACATTCGTATGAGCTATGTTTTCCCCATACTCTTTTAAATTTTGATGGCGCAGCACCCACATGCACAGAGGAGGCTCTTTTTCTCTCCTGGACAATTTTTCAAGTGATGCTTTTCATTTAAGAAAAAAACCAAAAAACAACCAAAAACCAGGTTAATCTAAAACCCAGTTTTCCACAAAGCTGTATTATAATTCTCAGGAGAATTACATGCAAACAATCTTGTACATATGAAACTTCCCAGCAGTATTACTGTGTTTTCTTGTCCTATGTACAGAAAAATACAGTAGCCATGTTATTTCTCTGGGCTGTTTCTTCAGCTTACAGTGTACTTCCTTCCTGATGTCACATCCTGTATAGTGATCCTATTAGTGAAGAGTATAAACTTAGCTCCTACTTGAACTCCTAAAGTGTCCCTTTATCACAGCCTTATGAAAATGCTTAGAAAATTCATTTACCAACCAGTTCTGAAACATTTTGATGAATTACCTAGAAAAATTCAAAGCCTGACTGGAAGGAAGTGCTAAAAATTATTTGGAAAAATTTAAACAAGCATAACAGCTACTGCTTATCAGCGAGAAGAAAGATGAAATAAGCAAGGATTTTTGTGTTAGGATAATTACTCAGACCTTCAATTTCCTCACTTAGTATATTTATTTAGGCACTGTAATTAAGCCATTTAATTGCTCAATATCCTCTAAGAACTGACCTTGATGTGTAAAGTAAAATGGTATTAGAACAAGATACAAAAGAATAACTAAAATGAACCTGAAAAGTCTAGAAGCGGCAAAAGCTTTTCAAAATGTATGACTTTTTGGTTCTATATACGATCAGTTGTCTTTTGCTCATAAAGTATTAAAAATCACAGGAGACAGCAAAATGAATGTATATGATGCTGGGGAGATCCCTGAAATCCTGGGCCATCAGCAAACTTCATGACACCTAGGGGCTACCCAGGTGTGTAGGTTTTTGTGCTCCTTAAGTGTCTTCCTACTTCACCTGCTGGTTCCCTGATTTTTTTACCATTAACAAAAAGTATTATCAGAGAGAGATACCTGTCTCTTGTCCAACCTTGCTGGAACGTACACTGAGATGAAAAGCCCTCTTAAATCCTCAAAAGGCCTAAAAGTAACTACTCCCACCCAAACTGAGTGGGGCCTAGAATCAAGGTTTCCCACTTCTCAGGGAAAGGCTCCAATTGCTTTATTATTTCAGAAGAGGTGGGTGTTGTCATCACACACCCATCCTCAGAAGATGGCTGGAAAGACTGGCCCCCAAAGGCTTCCTATTAGTTTCACTGGAAGACTCATGTAGGAAAACACATAAGAGACACCCAAGCTTCCTGTGCTGTCAAGGTGGCAAGGGATTCTGTGATAGGTTTGACTAGAACTTTCTCTGCTTATCTTCAGGGAAAAAGATAATATTATCTTTCATGGAAGTATGAAAAGCAATATTGAGATGTCTTTTCCATATAGACTGGATTGGTCCCCAATCTCTTTGGGACCAAATGTCCCAAATCTCACCAGGTTTCTTAGACTCCTAAATTATGTGTGATGGAGTATAGGTAAAAGTCACAATTTGCAGACTTCAATCCTTTGGGCAAAGAACCAAAATTCACCTTTCTTTACTTAAACTGAAATGCTGAAGTCATCAGCTGTTGAGGCCCAGACAGCAAGCAGATCAGGATTTTTTGGTTATGTTGGAGTTTCATTTTCTCATAGATGCAGAGAACCCAGGGCTCATGGTGAAGAGAGCAAGTGGATTTTGGTATGCGTCTGTTTATATAATCAATCAAACAAACACACAGAGTTAAGCTTAAGAGCCAATGCTTGAAATTGCTAACTCACATAATTGTAAACATGGGTTATTTCCAAATATATCTTAAATGGTCAAGAGTTGCCTGCCCACAGACTTTGTACAGAAAGAATGAGCTGTATTTTTAGTCTTATTGCTGAAAAAAGCTGCTGTCTATCCCTGTGCCTTTGGGTATAAACTGACCCACCACATGCCCACGGGAGAACAACACACATTTGGAGATGCTGCCGTAAAACTCATTTATGTTTGGGATTATGTCAATGGACAGGTAAAGGTGCTGTTGACAAACTGGTTTGTGTCTGAAGGTTCCTGGAGGCTTCCTTATCTAAGGCTTTTTCAAAGGCAGTTCTGGTTGGATCTGTCTGCTGTTCCACAATAACTGTGCTGTCCTCTGTTTTTTCTTTTTTTTTTTTTCCTTTTCTTTTTCCTTTTTCTTTTCATTTTCTTTTATGCTGAAGCTGATGCAAAGATAGATGTGAAAAGGCATGACATTTCCTTTTTGTAACATGCTTGTGATTTTTATTATGCATGTCCCTGAGGTAGCTAAACCAGCACCTGGCACTATTTGAGTATTCTGGCCTTCCAGTCAATGAAAGCAGAGGCTCTGGAGTCTGGGAGCAATAGAGCTACTTCATAATCAAAGTGGTCATTCTGGTGTGAACATTAAAAGTCCTGACACACACACAAAAAAGGGTTCTGGTAGCCATTATTCCATGCCATTTACCCTGCAAAAATATATACACTCGTACAAGCTGTGTTATAAACTCTAAGCAATTTCTCTAAACTTGCACTTAGCTGTGAAGTCTGCTGCTTCTATTTCAGATCTGAAGAAAGCTTGTCTACTTTTTCCGAGTATATCACTTCTAATAAAAGATACTACCTGTGCCTATAAGTGTTTTCTTGACTAACTCCTCAGATTATCACACCTACAAAAATATGCCAGTAGGCTGATATTTCAGGTTCTCAAATAGCATACAGATGCTTGCTGGCTCATTTTGAGAAATAGTTTTCTACTACAATACAGGTTTTATAACTGTATTGGTAACAGTTATAATCATTTAAAGCTCTTCAGGTAGCAAAGCAGCAAACAGATTTCTCTACATCCTCCCTGTTCTGGTGGGGGGAACACTCACATCCAGGAATAAGAAGATGTGAAAACCTGATGTGAATGACATGAAATAACCCTATTATTTAAAATATAAGAAAATCTACCCCAGGTCTTAAACAGCACAGATAAAAAAGAGAAGGTCAGCAACCTGAACGTGTCCATGGAACAATCTATACTTTGTACACAGATTTAATTTTCGACCTTTGTTGTACTGTATCACTGGTGCCATCCATGTGAGCGTGTAAACAGGCAACAGAAGCAGAGGCCATTTGGACTACTTCGAACAAATGGGGAACTGAAGGCTGAAAACACGAAGAGCACAGTGGCACTAGAAGTTAAATCTGCTGTGAACAGAGAGGGGAAAACCACCAGGAGCTGCTCGGGAAAGCTTGCAAGATATGGGGAAGACACAAAAAGATGGGAGAGTTTTCTATGGCATGGAAAAATATGATGTACAGAAAAGGGATTGATGAAATAATGATGATGAACTTGGCCGTTGGACTCACAGGATAGGAAAGTATAGCATGTGCAAATGATTTTCCATCTGGTTTACTCAGTAAAACATATGTATGTTCAGAAAATGTATCACGGGGAAAAAAACCTTCAGCTGCTGTAACTTGTGAGGATAAGTCAGGTAGAAGAATAGAGATTGGTCTGTGACTCAAAATCTCCACAGCAACAGGCATATCTGCTGCTTTTGTTAATGCTAGTTGGAAAATGGAAGGGGCAACATTTTATTTAGAGAAAGCAGTTGTGTCTGATTATACAGTAATACTAGTTTAAAGCTCAAACAGGCAGGGATTTTCCCTAACTGTGGAAACAACTCTTTAAGTCATTAACTTCTGCGGTTCCTCAAGAAACAGGTGTATTTAAAATAATTTCAAACCTGCATGGCCAGCCATTGTAAAAATTATTGCTGATTTTTGTAAAATAAAAATAATTCAGGGTCTGCTTTTGCTGTGGGCAAAGGCCAGTTGGAGAAACGGGGAAGGTTTTACGGTGTATTCCATTCTTATTTCTTACTTGCTGTTGCTGTAATGCTATGGAATCAGCCAAGAGGTGGATCAATGAATATCTTCTCTACACTTCCCATTTTATCCTTCTCAATGATACGAAGTGGCTGTTAAACCATGTAGTGGAAAACTGGACTGAAAGAGTGATTTCTGTACCTATCACTGACGGAACTGGGATTATAGTTCTTGGAGCAGTACTTCTCAAACCATTACATTTTCCTAATCTCATTTGTTCATTAATTCAGTAGTCTCTTTCACCGCGGCCAGAACTGAAATCCATACAGAAATGATCCATCTAGCAAATCGCACATTGCTGTTCAGGCAGGAATTACTCCCTTCTGATCTCTGGCAGGTGATAAGCACATGCCCTTGAGCATGAGTTTTTTCACAAATCCCTGTTGCATTATGCAAATCCCTAGAACCGATGAGAACATTTTCTGAATAACAGCATCTTCTTCTGCCACCTGTTCACCAAGGCCTTAGGAGGCACTGGAAGAAACTCAAATTCCAACCTCAATTTCCAAAGCTGTCCCAGCAGAACGGTGCTTAATGTTTTACAGATTACGTTTTATCTGACAAACTGTTTGGCAGAAGCAAGTTTGCTTCATAGAGAGAAAATGGATGGGCAGTAAAGCTACCAGGCCAACATGCTTCAGTGGATCAGATAAGAGCACAACACATCCCTCGATTGCCACCACAGGGCACTTGATCATCCCATTTGCCTAAGAAACTTTAGTGTTATTAGAAAGAGTGGGATTGAGACTGAAAAGAAAGCAAATGAAACCAATCTGCCCCTCACCCCTTGGTGTTTAATGGGAATCTGTAATGAATAGGTGTGTTTTGTGAAAGGTCTGTTCTAAGAAAACCTGCCTTCATCTCAAAAGAAACTAGAACTAGAGTGAAATGAACACTAATAATACCAGCTTATCGGCCATTCTGTAAAATCCTATTTATAAGCCTATGGATGCTAATTAACTGTCGCAACGTCAAGCAGAATTGTACATTACTCCCCAATGAAAGAGCATGGAAAGTGTTAAAGAAGACACTACATTGATTAATGTCTAAGCCAGGTGTTTTGTATACCCAGACTCTTCCTGTCTGACGACTTTTTCCCATTATTTTGCTTTTATATATAAGGCTCCTGTGAACTCTCTCAACAGCCATTTTTGTCCTTTCTTAGACTGCAACCTGGCAGTAGCATAGCGAGCCTCTAAGGTTGTCCCAGCATCTGAACTTGCCAGAAATCAAGCAAAAGCCGTTATGAATAATAAAGTAGAATGAGTAACTTTATAATTGACTTTTGAAAAAAGATACTATCTGCTAACAGCAGTAAAAAAAAATCTGGCCTTTATGAAAAGACTTGTACGTAGAAAAGTTCGCTATAAGAAATACATATCTCTATAAGTAGCGTGACACAAATGTGTAGCTACAATGTAAGATTGATGGAGTATGCTTAGAAATGGTCTGTGAGACACTCAGAAGGAGATGGAGACACACACAGCTGGCTTCAGACAGGTCAGCTCTGGAAATGATACGGGATACTAATGAGATGCTGCCTCGTAGCCACCTTCCCATGGCATGTCCCCGAGCTAAAAAGCAATTCTTGGCTCTTTAGGATTGCCAAGGACTAAAGAGATGCACCAGCGCAGACTACTGCCATCGCAAAACCCTGATGCACCCTCGCATGACGCATACAAGCCCTGAGGCTTTTCATGTCTCTAGAGAAGTACAGACCAGGCTGAGATTCAGATCCTTCCAAGTGTGCCAATGTACTTTGCTGGAGAAAGGCTTGGGAGGGAGGTGGATTTCTGAAATTCTCAGTTCGAGGTCCACCACTGACAAATGCGAGCATCTGAGCTTTGCCTACCATGTCCAAAATCTGGATCGTGTCTCGACAGATCTGACTACGTAGGGTCATTTTCCACATTGACCAATCTTACTGATTTTAATTGGATTAATAATAGCATAAGGCACTGTTTAATGAGACCCAGGGAAAGAAGGGGTTGGAAATCACTGTATCCCTGATCCTGTTGGTTGTGTTGATGCAGAGGTACATTTATTCAGTGAACAACCCCACTGAAATCAATGTGCATCCCTGTAGAATAACTTTTTGCCCAGTCTGATTAAGAAGAAAAAAAACCTGGCGTCTTTGGATGAGAAAAGGCATTATTTTTATACCCTTTCTTATTAATATATTAAACCCCACATCATTCTTCAGGGGAGATGAAGCACACCAGTGCTCAACACGACTGCAGGTTACAATCACCCATGTCATTCTCTCAGATAGATGGCTTTTACATGGTGTATCCTAGATGGCCAAAATGTCAAGAGGGTAATTTGTCTCTAAATTATGGCTGCTAGTAATTAATCATCTTTTGCTCTGGACTTGAGTGACCTTTATAAAGAAGCAGTCTAAACTAAAAAAGAAAAAAAAAAAAAAAGAAAAGAAAACTAAAAAAAAAGAAAAAAGAAGGGAAAGAAATGAACCATCCCTCCACAAACAAATATGCTTTTGTCTTAAACTTGCAGTAAGAACTGCAAAAAGACTCAAAAAAACTACAGCACACTCAAAATATAACCCAGAAGATGTATACCAACCAACTTCTACTATATTTGAGGATAAAAAACTTTCCTGTAGTGGCAGCAGGAAGCCTGTGACCTATCTAAGGCTTGCCAAAGCCAGGTCATCTCAGTGATAAACTGCTCAGTCCTGCATTTCCATCTTGAAAAGTTTCCTGATGAAGTGAGAAGGAAAATGTCCGGCCTCTGTAGATATGGTGTTTCTTAAAACCTTGATCAAAATCAAATGTCTCCCTCCCTTTATTAGGAACGTTAAACAGAAGCAGCTGTGCTAGGGACATGTACGCTGTCAGCGTGACCTTCAGAACTGGTACCTGCTCGCTGGTAATTACACAGCTATAACTGTTGATCATATAGAAAGTGAATCCAACACCTTGTAGGAAATACCTTTGAGGAAACAGAGTCATGATGAAATGCTGCCCTGCTTTATTTTTGTGAGTGAATGCTAGCATTCATAAAAATAAACGACTACCATGACAGATAAGAAACAGACATTGTTTTTGTACAGACTTTGTGCAGACTGTTTCGGGTGAGACATCTCTGCCTGTTTGTGTGATTGTCTTACTTGCACATTTTTGGCTTGGACCCTTCCTTTTGTTAAAAAAGAGAGGAGACACCTTTCTGAAACTGTCCCAAATGTGTGGAGAAGGGCAACCTGTTAATTTAGTTTGTAAAAAAAAGACATAGGAGAATAAGCAGAATGATTCCTGGTGAAACCATCTCTGTGCCTGAGCTACCTAATTTTTTTTTAGTGGTAGGCAGTTTGGGTAAGTAAACAAGGCAAAGATCAGGGGTCTCGTGAATCTGGCTGGGAAGGTTAAGTAGGGAAAACCCTTTTTTGCAATATTTATTTTTTCTCATCTGAAAATCTGGGAGCTTATCTAAAGAACAGTGGCGACTTCTCTTTCAGATACAGCAATCTCTTCCGTCTCAGATTCGTTATATGGGATTTTAAGCTCTGTCTAATTGAGACTGCCTTATCTATGTTATTCTTAGAAACTAGAAGTTAATTTACAAGAGCTACAAATTTATCTTTCTCCTTTCTAGCTACATCTCAACTCAAAAAAGCCCATGCCATCATCCTGTGTTGCCTCATTTATCTAAATAATATGGCAGCTAATCCTTCCGGAAGAACATAATGTGAGATATGCAGGGCAGGACTCCCACATCCCAGGGCTCTTTCTGAGAGTGGGGGGCTGGGTGCCCTCACTATGTCCCTGTGGTGCCTAGGAGGGTTTGGTTGGGTGGTTTGGGACAACGGAATGTTAATGCAATATGATGGGAGAGGTAACAGCCTGGTAGGACCTGAACCCCCTCCAGATCCCCTTCTGAAGGCCTGGGTCTAGGGAGGATGACCAGAAATGATCGCCTCTCTATGGGGACTCAAAAGACTCAGATCCATCACTATCTCATCATACTCTATCCCGTTTTGTGAATTAATGCAAATCATCAGAGTCATCAGCTCAGCACCAGTTCCCAGGCCTGCATTACTGCACAGAAAAGCCCTTCCTGCTTCTCTCCCAACACCCAGCATATTCAAACCTGAGTCAAACATCCACGCGGTAAATGATTATATTAGGTTCCCTTGGAGAACTGAGACCTGTGTATATTTGCAGAACAGGTGAGGTCTGCTGTTAGGGTTAAATGAGGGAATGGGTTGTTTGCAGGAAAATGTTTAAATAGTTCTGGTTCAATGAGTGCAGATTCCTACTAAGGACTGTAACAGAGATGGATAAAGGGTGCTGGAAAGTTAACTGCCTGGCCAGGTTTAGGCACAACTTTAACCCTCTTTAATGATTGCTTTCTTAAGCAATTGTTTGGCTTTCTGAGTATAAATATGGAGTGAAGCAAGTTTCCCACTTGCTTGAAGAGAATGGTCACTTCTGAATTTTCTCATACAGACTTTTGGGGGTTTTTTTGGTCATGATGAAGCAACAAAACCAAACAGCTCACAGGGGTGTGAATAGATACACCTAATGCATCCAAAGCTTAGATCAAGTCTCCAAATATGAAAGGACTAATTCAAATATCTCAAACCAATTTATTCCCAGCACTCAGGGTTTTGCAATTCGATTATGTCACAGAACATGATGTTTTAGTCTTCAGCCAAACCTATCAAAATAGTGGTGGCCCATTGAAGGAGTGGAGACATCTAGAGAAATGGTTAAAAAGCATGCGTCAGAGAAACCGCTCTATTGGCATGGTGGGGAATATGTGAACTTCAGTGTAAGCCAAGTCCTGAAGCACAAAAACTGCTTTGAGATCAGTGAGCCGGACAATGTTGTTGATCCCTGGAGCAAAGAGGAAAGATTCGAAAGAGCAACAATTATATGAACGGCCCAAACATGAATACTTAGTTGATGGTTCACAGAATCAGAGACATTAGGAATGGAAAAGACCTACAGGGTGAACCATGTTTATTCTGCTTCAGTGCTCTGTGTTTCAAACTGGACACAGACTTCTCTGACCCAAATGTAGATTTTGATATGTGCCTTGTATAATGAGTTTGATTTAGGGTCCTGAGTCAATCTCTTGTAGAGGGAATATTGAACTGCAAAGCATGAACAGGGATTTAAATATCAAGAAGAGTTTTTTGGTTTGTTTTTTATTTGCTTGTTGCCCCTTCCCTTCCCTCTTTTATTTTTTCTTTTTAATAAGTTTTAAACACCAGCATGCATTAAACTATCTGCAAGGCCAAACAAATATCGTTTTTCGGAAGGGAAACATTTTCTTTCCACAGTGTTTGGAACAAGTACGTACAATGCAGCGATTCACAGCAAACAAAAATCTGCTAAACAAAACTAGCTGTTTCACCAGCTGAATGCAGAGTGCAGATCCTTTCCCCCAGGACATGGTTTTTAGTGGTAGAAATAGCAAGGTATGTAGAAAAAAGGTGAGATCTTACAAGAACAGGAAATTGCTCCAAGTCATCCTTATGGAATCAGGGATGGAGAGGAGGAAGGAAGTGCAGGAGCATGTGAAGACAATTTCAGAGAAATTTCAGGTTGTGGCCACGTGTGGCACTCATAAGCTCAATATGTGGCTATATTATATGTACTGATTTACACAACCTGCAGGAGAACTTATGTATGAAACAGGGCAGGAGAGCAATGCCCATCCCAACATTTTCTTTATGGCATTTCAAGACAACCAATTTGCACAATTAGAGAAAAATTTCAAGATAAGTCATAAGAGCCATGGCTATACATGAAACAGCGCTAGCAATTTAGTCACAAGGTCCAGTGTTGTTTCTGTTGCCTTTCAGAAATCCCATGAATCCCCTGTCATTTTGATTCTGGAGACTGACCTCTGATCAAAGTTTCCCTCAGCTTTGCTCCTTTTTGACAAGAGCCCAATGTCTGCATGCTGGGCTTCAACCTTTCTTCCAACTCTATTACTTCATGTAAAAGTTTGCAGACAGCAGGAAGAAGGCAAGCTGCAGTTTTCTTGACTGGCAGCAGTTCAACCGTCTCAGAAGTGAAGGTGCAAGACAGGAGCATAAGTACAATGCTAGAGAGTCAGCCTAAATGAAGAACCATCCTAGCTGCAAACTTGAAGCAGAAAGAAATGAAATAGAATCCAGTAACGGAACACACAAAGTTTTTACAATGAGGGTGGTGAAATACTGGCACAGGTTGCCCAGAGAGGTGGTAGATGCCCCATCCCTGGAAACATTCAAGGCCAGGTTGGACGGGGCTCTGAGCAACCTGATCTGGTTGAAGATGTCCCTGCCCATGACAGAGGGGTTGGACTAGATGACCTTTAATGGTCTCTTCCAATGCAAACGATTCTATTATTCTATGATTTCCACATTTCTTAAGATCCTGACTGTGTTATGGTAGTGGCATTCTTCCTGCCAGCTGTGCTTTCTTTCCTTCTTAGCCTGGCTTAAACCCGCATTGCTTCCTAAACAGGCTGATTTTGCTAGTGGATCCTAAGGCTCAGTACTTTTCATGTTCTCAGAGTCTCGGGCTAAATATGTCAATAAATATATTGACGTAGTCTTTACATTAAGACCTGGACTTGGTGTGCCCATGCACCAAACCCGTCAGAAGCAGTTTAATAATGGACTTCTCTTTTACTGTGGTTTAACTGGTTTGCCTCAGCACTGCAGTACATGGCTGCATGACTTTAAGGTTTACAACAGACGTGCATGGGGCTGGCAAAGAACGGGGGTTGCATGAGTTTATGCAACACCCAGTGGAATGTATTTACTATCTCTGAACCTGTTTAGATTTTCTTTGGATGGGAGCCCTTTGAGTGGGAGAGAGACTTGGAAAAGATACTAATTAGAAACTTACTAAACAACCTACAGATGACAAATATCTCCAGCACTGAAACTGGAGGTGAAAAAGACCATTTGCATCTTGTTTACCTCTTCATACCTAAGATCCCCTGTGACTCTATCCTCATATATTTTCACGTACTTTACTCTAATAGGCTTTAAATTACTCAAGTGATAAGGTCTATACACCATGCAAGATGCTGTACAGTAATTGCAGTATTTTTTGAATGAACATTTATATTCTAGATAGACTGACAATAAGACTATTAGTGATGAGGGGGTGGAAGGGTGATGAGGGCTGAGGGGGTGGAACACCACTCACTTTTTATCAGGCTGGCCTTTAGTCGGATGGAACTGTAATTCTCATTAACAAAAGCAACAGAATGCTGTACACAAGGTACTTAAATAGTACTGTAAAAGAAAGCATCTATCCAAATGCTCCTGAATTGTATACCAAAAGATGTTTCTGTCACCGTGGTTAATTTCTAACAAAGGCTGGACTGATTGCTGAAGAAGTTCACCTCGCCTTGAAAATCACTTGCATAAAAAGTCAAGCTTCAGGGGAGCAGCAGAAGAGATTGCATCGGAAGTATTAAAAAATAGGAATGAGGTCTATCCAAGTATTTTCTTCTGTGTGCTAAAGATATTTCAGCAGTATTCACATTGCAGCCATCCTGGCCATCCAGTAGAGCTTTTTGCAGAAAGTTGATGTTCTTTGATACTGTGATGAGAATCATAAAAATGACTTTAACATAATTCAGGCTTCAAAACTTTTCTGAGAACTTGCTCTAATTCTGGTGACCAAGTGCTGCAGGCTACTGCCATCCATAAAGTAGGCAGTTATATCTGAGGGGGAATCAACCCAAAAAAACCAAATCCAGGTTACCCTGTGTCTTCAGGCAAGCTGCATAATATTCAATCCATACCACTGAAAGTGCTCTTCCAACTTTCTAATTTCAGGTATTTGACACTCAGCCTGAACTCATGCCAGTGATTATTTGCATCACTTTCCAACCTGCAGCACTCTGTGTCTGTTATCTGAGTTACTGTCACTACCTCTGTGAACAGCACCGAGACCCATATGGCTGGATTTACTGCTTGATGAAATTAAATAAGCAGCACAACATCCACAAAATCGCTCTTTTTCAGAAAGATCTTAATGATTCTCATGCACTTCATATCCAGTCCAACTGATCCAGACTTCCCTCCCTGTTAAGCAGTTTTCCCATTACTGAATATATTCTGCACGTACAGAGCCTTTTTCCTTAGCAGATCTCTGAGCTGATCCCCGTGCAGCCTAACCCCTAGAATATGTCCTGTGTGCTTACTGAATTTTTCATGAATCCCACATTAAATCTGCAGGCTTTGAGGTGCACTGGGGAGCTGACATATTTACCCTTCCAGATCAGCACCACCGTTATCTTTCCTAAGGAAGCACAGGAGCACCTTTGTTTTCCAAAATACGTGTGGGCAAAGGAAAGACCACGGTCCTCACCAGTCACTCAGCTGCCACATCATCATTCTCCCCAAGTGCATTCCTTATGCCATTTATTAGCATTGCTAATACCAAGCACCTCATTTTTATGCTGCTAGCAGCGATTGTGAAAGCCATACTGAACTTTCTAATCCATTTATCTATTAATTTATTATCTCATTAAGGCTCACAATGACAGTGCTATTTGTTTAAAAATGCCCTCAAACTAAACCAATACAAAACACACATGCATTCAAATCAATTAAAATGGTACTTGCTAATGTTTTCCTTAATCAGTTGGTAACTGTTCCACTACCATTTAAAGGAAGGCAAAATTCATTTTAACTTCATCATAATCGTGTGACCTACTTGCACAGTGCCAAACTGATACAAATGGATGTTACTGTCATGTCATAAGGGCATGGAATAGTACCAGCCATGAATTTTGCAAGAGCCATCCTAGGAATAAGGCTCTTTTGCATAAAAGGGCCCTAGAACATTAGTTTAAATGCAATCACTGAAAGGCAAACAAGCAAAATGGAGATTTCTGAAGAGTTTATTAAAGTTTACAGCATACTTCGTGCTGCATCTTTGTGATTTTTTCTCCCAAGAGTTGTGTCTTCTGCACAACAGCAGCAGAGTCTAGTGCCACATGCCTAATGCTTCTTGATCATTGCAGGAAAAAAATACACCGGTCTTCCTACGCTGCTTAAACAAAGCCTGACCTCATTCTTTAGCTACTGAGCTGTGTCAGAGAGCCTTTGCACCGCGGCATCCACACACAGAGAAGTCCTGCATAATACCTTAATGCCATTTGTTTTGGCCACTGACTTCAAAAGCTGTTGTCCATCTTCTTTGGATGCAAAATGTGCAGGCACTGCACATCCAAACCAGGTGCAGATGTTACACCGTGATCTACCTTCCCGATACTGTGAAAGATCAAACCTGATGTTAATTGCTTGCTGTTGCAGAGGGTTTCTGGGGCACAGATGGAAGAGAGTTCTGCTCCCTTACCTCCTTCCCTGCCCCCAAAGCTTGCGGTAGTAAGAGCACAGATTATCACGCTGGAGAGAGTTGCTCTGTTTGGTTATTTAGAAACATTTTAAGAGCATCTTTCAAAGCCCACAGTAATGCACACTGACACCAAGGTCTGAAACGCAAATCCCTGTGGACTCAGTCTATCCTGTTCAGCCTGGAAATGCATGAAGGGACATTCATTCATTCTCCAGATTTGTGTTTGAACATGATTAAGGACAACCACTGCTGTTTTCCCCCTCCTGCATGAAGCATCACTTTCCCTTCTGCTCATTATTTATAGTACCGCATAAGATATTTTTAAGATAAGGAAAGGCAGAAAAAGCCAGATTGAAGATACATATAGCTGTAGTTTCTTTAACTAAGAATGACTAAATAACATTTCTCAAGCAATTTACTTCTTGAAAGATTTTTTTCTCTTTTCTTTTTAATGCTAAACAAGTAGCCAAAAGAAAATGAAATGCAATAAACAGGATATTTGTACACACTACAAGTCAACACTCGTATTAGCGGAGTTTTAAAACTCCAGCTCTGCAGTAACTGAAATGACACAGGGATGGAAATCACTCACTTTGCCTGAATTTTACGCAACCCTTTTAAAAAGTGAAGAAATAAACCTGAAGAGACTACTTTTCCTTTGCAAGGGAAAACAAGGTAGCAGGAGAGAGCTCTCAGGATCTGACCTTGCTCCTTCTGAAGTCCAGAGGAGACTGTATCTGTGAGCTTCAAACCCTCGCTGCCTTCCAGCACAAGTGTCAGCCCACAGGCTTGCAAGCTGGTTTTCAAGCGACAGCTAAGCCACCTGAAGAGTTGCTCTGCTTTATCAGTTCAGTGGGGATTTGTTTGATCAGGTTTACCGGATGATGTCTTCCTGAGTGACAGCCGTGGGTCTGAGTAGCAGATGTGTGTTCAATAAAGCACGTTCCACTCCCAGAGCTTATTTCTTTCCTTTTGTGCTTTATTTACATTGGCTGACATTATGACACTCAATTAGTCTTAATATTGGAAATGTTTTCTGGATTAGAGATTTCTGTTTAATAAAGCCTGGGAGGAAGTGCTAGGTCTGATTAGTGATGCCTGACTCAAAGGAAAATAAACTGCCACAACAGCCTACTGACAGCTAACTCCCGATCCTGAATAAGGCTGGAGAGGAAACCAGAACTGCAAAGGACTGGGACCTATCCCCGTCGAATACCCTTGGTGACCAGAATGAGCAGTGACCACGTGAGAAACCTCTTACTCACGTGGTGAGTGATGGCTCACACGAGCAGCCTGAAGGTGAAGCTGCACCGTATGGTTTCGGCAGCAGCAGACGCTGTGCCAAGACATGGCCGAGCTCTCCCTGGGTCCTGTTTATGCATCATGGTTCAGCCTCTGTTGGTTGCAGCAAGGATTCTCTCTGTGGGATGGTGCTGCTCAATGCATTACTGAAATAGGTCAGCTCAAAATCAGGCAAAAAATAATCATTTAACTATTATCCTGTCCCTTAGGATCTTTTCTACCAAAGGGAACTTAGCAGCAGCATTGCTGCCCTCAGCAGAGAGAAGATGTCTGCTAAAGGAAGAGGAGGAATTACTGCTGGTCTGGAAGGCAGGGGCTGGCAACACCACTGTGAGCAGAGAGGGCAGGACAAAGTGCTAGGAGAGCAGCTCACGATGAGGACAGTGGCTGGAACCTTGACTGAAGGGATGGCTGGAGAAAAGCCTGGGGTAAATGATGATGGAGAGCTCATGCTAGAAAGGGAAGGGTCTCCCCATGAAAGGAAGGGTCTTCAGGAGGTCAGACACCAGGACCTGACCTTTTTTGGGAACTCAGAAGTGGACCTTGTGGGTGCTGTTACAACTCAGTCATGCCACGGTACAGTCAACAGCACTGGCCTGTCTGGCTACCAATCACAGCTAAAATCCAGAAGGCAAGTGGGGGCAGAGAGCAGAGTCCTCTCCACCACATAGCCACATTCCCTTGGCTCGTGCTGCTCTGATCCCGTGATAACACTCTATGGGGAGGTTCCTCACAGGTACCAAACACAAATGCATGTGTCTATACTGCAATTAAGCGCTGGCGAGCAGAGGGCAGAGAGCATGCCAGCATCCTGTAAACCCAAAAGGGAGACTTGTGCCAGGCCCGCGGCTGTGCTTGCAGGTTTGCTGTCAGTACAGCGTGCAGGTTTACTCTTGAGGGCAGCCTCAGGGATTAGAGGTATTTCATGTCCAGCTCTGAATATATTTTTGCAGAAACTTAGCAGTAGCAGAGTGAAAACATACTTGGGGAAGAGGAATATGGAGAGTCACATTCTGCTCTCCAATGTACTACGGTCAAACAAGTTTACACCAATGTTTAAATGTAAAAATAATATATTAATACTTCAATAATATGCTGGGAAAAGGATTGGTTGAAGATTTGCAAGTAAATAATTGCAGCAGCACATCCCGCCTATATTATGATCATTCTGAAAATCTATCATTACAAATACCACATGTATCGATACACAGTTACCACAGCTAGATCAATATCTTCCTGTATCAATATATGGGGTGAGGCAAGTGTGAGAGAATCCCTTTCTAATATTGCTGTGGGGTAAATGGTGACAAAGAAATCACTGACATTTAAATGGAGTTTCTACACTGCAGATAATTCCAGGAATGAGCTATAAGAAAAGTAAAGATCTCCTGTTGTTCAGTTTTCGATTTTCAATTAATTTTATAGTACAAGTGATGCTGTGCTCTAGAGAAGCTGACATAAAAACAGGTTATTATGGAAAGTTCCTACAAAATGTTCAGCTAGTATTGTTAATTCTGTTTTAAAACACCTATCTCCCTATGCAATTATATTTCAATAAGCAAAAGGTTATCTCTGTTGTAAAGACGCATAATGGAGAAAACACTCAAACTGTTGCAATATTATCACTGAAATTTATCCTCCAGCGTGACTATGTTCTCAATTACAGCAGAACAAGTGTATTAAATATCAGTCAGATAGGAGCATCATCCAGTAGCTGTATATTTCTGAAAAGTTTTTAGATCCCAAGGAAAGAAGACTTTTTTCACCTACATTATGCTCAGTTTAGGAAAAAAAAATTGAAACCAAATAGAAACAGATGAGAAAGAATAGGAAAAATCTCCTGCTGTGACCCAGGAGGGCAACCCAGGATTTCTATTTACTAGAATTATTATTGGTATTGTTACAGTATCATCCACGGCACACCAAAACCCTTACAGCGTGAACTTGTGCAAGTCACCAGTCACCCATGATTCATTTGCCTCATCTATAAAGTGGAAATAAATGTCCTTCCCACAGCTGGGTCTTATAAAGACACATTTGCAGGATTGGAACGCCAGTATAAACTGGTTTCTTATTCAGGGCTTTATAAACTGTAATGAAAAAAGGCTGAGTAATCACCAACAATGTTGATGTCTTATCTGAGATTCCCCCTGAGATCCTTCTATTCACGGGAAAGCGACAAATTATTTTTCTTGTGTTTCTAATAGAGTCAAAATGAGCGTGGCTCTTTGTAATAGTCAGTTCCTTAACAAGCTCTTAAACTTTCATTATGTCTTGATCTGCTGAAATATTTTTGCTGCAGAACCAGACATCAAAGATATAATGTAGCTCTGGACACTGAGGCTACTTCACCAACTGCTGCTCTTAGGTTATCTATAAGAGAGCAACATATTGTTTGGTTTTTATGAGATCCTGTAAAAGGAAAGCTGGTACTTAGAAAAAATTAAATGCTGCAAGCAATATATTGGCTGGATTAAGTTCACCTCCAATACTTATAATTTCAAGGAATCTCTACCAAGTTGCAGTATAAACACATTGTGGCTGTGCTCACATGGAAAGTAGAAGAGGGTGCAAGCTCCAGTTCACATGGATTTCCTGCTTAATGTTGCTGTGGCTTGGGCTCACAGTGGTCGTGGTTTGACCCCACTGGGTCAGCCCAGCTCCCAGGGCTGTGTCCGGGGCCAAATCCATCCTCCTTCATCCATGCAGCTTTCCAGGAGAAGTTTCCTTACTTATTTACCGATGCTCAGAGTGTGCCCGCTTGTTTACAATGAAGTAAAAATATTTGTTGGTTCTGAACCATCTGAAAAAATACCTGCTGATAGGCAACGTTTTTCTGAAAGTTGGTAGCACTGCCTTGTTAACAAAAGGCAAGCACGCACCATCCCTAAAGCAATTTTCACCAAACAACTGCTTGATTGCTCTTGTGCAGGGAACAGAGTACAGTACTCAGTTTTGCTTAGTTTAGAATCAGAGGAAAAATTAAAACCTGCCGGCTATTGCCTTTTGTGAGGATGCATTCAGAAACACTGTTCTGTCAAACAAGTGTCTCCATGAAATGGAAGGAAAATGGATTGATAAGTATCTCATCTCACACCCCACTAACACTGCAGATGGTCACTGAGCAGCAGTGCAAGAGGGGGACTGGGAAGTGACAGCGACATGCATTTCCTTGGAGCAGAGAATCAATAACAGGTAGGAAAAAAAGCAGCAAAGAAGGAGAGAAAGAAAAGAAAGAAAAGGAAAGAAAACCACAGTTGATGTAATTCGACTTCTGGGAGGATAGCCTGATTTGAAAAGTTATGTGAGATTAATAGGAAGCAGGTTTGTACTTTGATAATAAATCTCAGTTATTAAGTTTTGGTCCATGCACCCACTATTTATTTTTTGTTTTGGTACATTTGGAGAGGGTGGAGGGAAGGAGAAGATTATGGGATCTTCAACACAGAACGAGACAAAGCGTTAATGGGAAAGATTACTGCCGTATAATCCTTAGCAAATGGCATAAAAGCATTAGATACTTGCACTGCTACTACGCCTGCCTGCAGAGATATGTCACTGCCAGAAATTTAGTCGCTCTTTCTATGGCCTCTGTAGTGGCAAGAAAAATTCAAACTGAAGCTGTTATTCTGTAAGGTCTCCTTGCAAATCCATTGGATTTTGCTCACAGGACCATAAAAATTGGCATGCTGGGTCAGATCAATGGTCCATATAATCCAGTATTCTTTCTCTGACAGTGACTAATACTATATGTTTTGGTACATCACAGGAAAATGTAAGAAACCTTTCATGACCAATTATGGAACAGCCTTCCCATAGAGGAAGGCTCATCCTAACCTCTGGCAGAAAATAGAGCTTTTTTGCTTAAAGTCTGAAGGATTTCTATTAGCTCCTGTCTAACCTGACCTGGGTTATATTCACTATTCATATAAATACCTGCTCCTTTTTCAAATCTGATTAAGTTTTCGCTTAGCAATATCATGCTGCCGTGAATTTTACAGGTTAAATTGTCTTTAGAAGTATGTCTTTTATCACTTCTAATCTTACTGCCCTTCAGTTGCACTGGATGGTTCTTGTTTTGATTTTATGAGTGGGAGTAAATAAGGCTGCCAATTTACCTTCTCTGTAGTACTCAGGATGTAATATACTTCCATGAAATACCTTTTTTATTCACCTTTTCTTTAAACTAACTGTTCCTTGCTCTTTTCTGTCTCTCTCTCGCCTTTGCATTCTTCCTAACATTTTCTGTGCTGTGGGAGACTTCTTCCACCCTGAAATCCTTCTATTTCTTCAAATATAAAATGGGTTATTTATTTAGATCTGGTTTATTCTGCTCTTTTTAATTTAAAAACTATAATGACTTCGGCACTGAAATCTGATTTCTGAAGGTCTGATTCAAAATGCCCTGAACCAGTTGCCGTATTCCTACCAACTGCCTGCCACTATGGCCAGGTGTGCTATCAGGCCATTTGTGGTATTATTCTTAAAATCCAGTTTTAATATTCTAGCAATTATTTATTTTCATAAATGCAGTTCTGCACTGAGTGCAGGATTTCCCTGAACTGTTGTTCACAGTGACCAACCAATTCTCCCCTAAAATCCTCCAGAATCTAGGAATGCGCTTGACCCTCCAGCCTGTGTATTTTCACCTCTGATTTTCCCATCTGCATTTCCCTGAACGATGGTTCAGTTATTCCCTTGCGTCGGGAGATGGCTCTGGATTTCCTCCTTAGCCTGCTCTAGCCCTGTCACTGCTTTTGTGCCATCTGCCAGTGTTGCTCCTTCCCTCTTCACTGCTTTTCCAAGTCAGTAA
The DNA here is from genome assembly GCF_031877795.1 of Strix aluco. NCBI lineage: Eukaryota > Metazoa > Chordata > Aves > Strigiformes > Strigidae > Strix > Strix aluco. The sequence continues at coordinate 133,302,195 of NC_133932.1, read as the reverse complement.
GGGGCATATTAAGTAGAGTCCATCCATACTCCTTTTCCTGAATAGTCTGAAAAGGCTAGCAGACTTGAAAAGCATGTTTACATCTGTTCCATCATATACATATGGCTTATTTATAATCTTTTATAACACTATTATAACACTATTTCCCATTCTAGCAAACAGAATCAGGTTCATTGGTCCATCATTCAGAGATCCCAGTTTCTTTGTTAAAGAAACAAACAGAAGATGTTCAGCTCTGCAGTCCCCTAAGCCCAAGTAAGTATCTTCCCTTTCTGTGACCGACATCAGCTCCATTTCCAATAGCAGTCAGAGAATGAGCACCTCTGTTATGAGAGACATCCAGTGCACTTGACTTTAGCTGTCTAGTCTCAGCAGCAAGGCACTGTCTGTAATAATAAGAATAGAAATCCTGTAGCACCTTTGGAGTGTGAGTTGTTCCCTGAGGCACTTGTTTTGGTGGCATCAATCACCCTCTAGAAATACTGATCTCTTTCTGCTGAATACCAGAACTGCCTAGAGGATCAGCTTGGATCTGATGTCTCAGTTCTGCCTAAGTCAAGCTGCCTGAGATAGATCCTACTCTAAGTGACTTAAGAATCGTTAACGTAATGCCTTTTTTATGGTCTTCTCTGGAATTCAAATTCAACTCTGATGCTATTTTTACATGTGTGAAGAACTCCAGGGCTCAGAAGACTGACAATAGGCTATGAAAGCTGTTAAGAAAGGAAACACTTTTTTTACTGGGAGACTGACCAAGTGCTGGAACAGGTTGTCCAGAGAGTTTGTGGAGTCTCCATCCTTGAGATATTCAAAATCCATCTGGATATGGTCGTGGGCAACTGGCTCTAGGTGGCCCTGCTTGAGCAGGGTCCTTGGACCAGATAATCTGCAGAGGTCTCTTCCAACCTCAGCCATTCTGTGATTCTATGATTTTGAATTAAACTCTGTTTGGGATTGCCTGAGCACATTACATCGGTTTGTGGACTAGTTTGTCAATCCCACAGTAGAAAGAAATGAGTTAAGAACCTGTCAGCTTAACTCCAGATCTCAGAGCCTTGTTGGCAAAGGTTTTTCAAGTCCTGAGGTCTGTTCTCATCCTCCCAAAAATGCTGTCCAGCTTGCTATGGAAGGGCAAAGGTTTTAAAAGTACCATGCCCTACTTTACACGATACATAGTCAATCAGAGAACTTCCCTCCAGGAGTCTCTGCTGGATGCTTTTCAGAACATTTAGGACACATTTTCTTTAAAGAACAGTAATTGAATAATGGTGTTTTCTATATAGATGTGTGTGTGTGTCTCTATGATGGCTATACATCACCACATCAGCTGTATATATGCCTGTATGAATACTTCGAAGGCATTTGCTTTCCTTTCTCTGTAAAAAAAAAAAAAAAAAACAAAAAACTTAGGAAGGTGTTTCATTGACTGTGAATATTAAGTCCCAGTAGTTAGAAACATAGCAAGGAAAATGTGTTATGTGATGGGATGAGAAAAAACCCTAAGCTGTAAGTCTCAGGAGAAATCAATGCACTGTGTCTTTTAATGTCATAAAAAATACCTCCCAACAAGATGTATTCAGAGTAGTATTAGCAGAAAAGTGAGCTTCTAATGGCCTTTATTGATTAAGGTAGAAACAGCAGACAATTCTGAGGATACTGCTGTTGTACGAAACAATTGGAAGTACCATTGCCTTACTGTACTCTAAGCAGATTTAGTGAGGATGCCCCAAACTCAATATCCGCAGAGCTGCCATCAGAGTAACCACAGCCTTTTGCTTCAGTGAGAAAGTGATTTGCGGAGCTTGAAAGAAGCTTCCCCATCACCTTCTCTGAGATACTCCTTCATTTCTTCCAAATTTTGCTTTTTTCTTGAGTGCAAACCCTCCTTTGTCCTTCTCAAAGACTTCCTTAACCATCCTGTTCCCCTTCTTAGCATCCTTCAGAAGTTTGCACAGGGGAATGAGGACAAGAGTCCCCTTGAGGGACAGCAGCCCTAATGACTTATGCCATTCATAAAGAAAAAATGACTGCTTTGGGGAACGAAACCACAGTGACTGTAGGACTGTCTCTAGGAAAGGACACACAGTCAAATGCAGCTGAGTTATGGAGGCCTAATAGCATGCCATCAGCTGAGGCGTTGTAGCTCAGAAGGGTAGGTGCAGGTCCTGTGTGTCTGGAGGGGACAGTGTCATATGATGCAAAGTGCACTGCATGTTGGCTGATGCTGAGAGGGACAGAAATGCACTCGTGATATCTGCCTCTCTGGTAAATCTGCTCCTGTCTAGAGGCACGCTCCTAATTGTGAGATGGAAAATGTTGCTTTGCAATTCTTTCCTTATGCTAAATTCCTCTACTTTACAGGGAGTGAGCTAATATAACGGTGCCTCAGCTGCACGGTGGTAACTCGTCAAACTGTAGCGATTCAGTGAGGTTTGACTGTGTGCCCATGTCCTCCAAAAAACCTCAGGATCTTCACAGACCGTGTCGGCGGCCTCTTGACTCGCCGCTCTGCTGCATTATTGAGATGAGAGCTGCTGAGAGCCATGGCCAACAGCATTAAGGGCCCTGCAGCGCGTCTGAACGCCGGCCACACAATGCTGTAAACGGGCCAGGACGGACATTTTGGATAGGGGCCAGATCACCGTAAACTCCAGCCAAGGAAACCGGTTTGCAACTAGCCCCTTGGTGAATGCACATTTATTCAGTGCAAGATTAATATACCTAAAGTAAACAGAGAGAAAAACAGAGAGACTCTGGAGCGGTGTGAAGAGGTGACAATAAATAGGGATGATAAAGAGCATAAAAAAGAAATCTGCAGCCAGCCATAAAAATTCCCACTCCCCAATGGCTATTTTACAGAGAGCTGGTTTTCTCTTGCAAACAGTAAATAACGAAGGCAGGTTTTGTAGCAGGGTGAAGGGCACTGAAGCAGTGTTGGGGGCTGATCAGAAAGAGTAAGGTGCTAAGCATCGCACGGGGTATGCAGACTGGAAGCAGAGAGCATCGCTGCTCTTCTGCTGTTAAAAACACTGGAAGCACCCCAAGCGATTGAGCCCTTGCCAAGTAATTCACCGCTCTGTGGACAGACTCTGCTTCTTGTTCGTGTTTGCTGATCTGATGCAATTCCTAGTGCTTAGTGGTTTAACAGAACTCTTCGGGAGACACTCGATTTATCACTGATAAATCACTGATGAAATCTAAAGTTCAGTTATAAAGTGAGGGCTCAGCCACAGCTGTATAAAAGGCTTTCCCCTGGCTTAGAAATACACCAGTGAAGATACTTAATATGATAACCCTGCACAGCGCCTGCGCCGTTCAAGTCTTTGTTTCAGGCTTGTGGTTTTAAGGCATAATTATTGTTTCTATCTAGTGAGTGAAAAGATCTGTACATTCATACCATGCACGACCAGCCTCATCCTGTCCTCCACCAACTCTCTGCTCCTTTATACACACAGCAAAGCAACTAAACTCAGCAAAGAGCTTCTTTGTTTTAATGGGAGCATTCTGTGTTTTCAACACTGCTGGTGCCATGGCTGGGTGCTGGATAGGTGACTGTCTTGGGATGTTTCAGGAGTCCCTTCTATTTGTTGTTCAAGCAGTGCCCCAAAAGCAGTGAATTTTCTGTTCAAAACCTTGTCAAGCCCCCTCATCTCCCTGTACAGTATGCTTCAGGTACAGAGATGGTGATGACTTCCTTTCCTTGCACGTGGGGGCTGAGGATAAAGCCCACAGAAAATTGTGAAGCATTCAGAAGTATTCCGGATCTGCCTTTGAACCAGGATCTCCACCTATTTGCTTTTAAGATGGTCAAATAACAGGTGACACAAACAACAGCTCTGCAAGCTCTTTTTTGAGCTGCACTAGATATGCAACTAGAACATGGAAACATCGCAGAATAGAGAAGAGGACCACACTGCAAATCTTTCTTTTCCCCCACACCTGCAGTGTTCATCATACAGCCTTTTGAAATCTGCCTTAGACATCTCCCTGCACATCAGACTCAAATCTCTCACCCAACACATTTACCTGGACACCACTTGAAGAGCAGGTTTTGCCCTTTGATCCGAATATGAGCTGAAACCAGTAAGAGATCTGCAGGGCAAAGCACTGCCTGATTATGCCTTTGTATGTATCTGTTATTTCCCAATAATAGATACGGTGCTGCTGCTCTGGATCCTGACCTCCATTATACTGATACAATGCAGCAGCCCCACCGACTTTCTTATTTGTGTCGTCCAGAAAGGTGCTGCAGTATGAAACGCAGCCCCGCTATACATTCCTCTTTCATTTCCATGCATTCCTTGCCTGATACTGGAGTGGAAATAACACCAGCACAGTTCAGCCTTCACCTCTTCTTGGCATGATTTATGTGCCTCATACAGCAGTTCTAGGAGAGATTATTCTTATTTATACTATGCTCCAGCATATTTTGTCCTCAAACTAAACTAGCTCGATACCTCTAAATAGAAGCAACATCTGAGCAGAGAAATGAAATGAGAGTTGAAGCAGTGGGAAACAAAGTGCCTGGGCACCACTGCATTAAAAGAAAATCCCACACTAAGCCCATTTCCACTGTGATCTCTGTAAAGGGTACAGACACTCCGTCTGTGGGATCTCATTGCACTGACATCAGTATACATGGTTTCTGATTAAAAAAAATGGAAGTGTATGGATGTTGTTTATGGCTTGTATAGTGGTGCTGGGAATCGGGTTGGATTGAAGGTTGGTTTGAAATGGGACATAACCATGAACCTAACCTTCTTTAGTCACCTATGTGCGAAAACTTGAAGAGACGTGCTGGTTTGTCTTCCTCCCACGCTCTTTGTTTTAACACTTAATAGGCTGTCTGTTGTTATAGGAAAGGGGTATTTTAATTGCAATTAGTATGTTAGGGGTATTTTAATTGTATTTTAATTGCAATGTAGTGGGGAGTACTACCTCTAGAATACAGTTTCATCAGTGTGGTGTTACTTGAATGACAAATGGGTCGCTTATTCTGATTTAGGTAAATTTGCTCCTAAACAAAGAAAAGTAAATGACAATAAAGCACTCCTAAACAAACAAACAAACAAACAAGCAAACAAAAACCCAAGGAAGAGAACTACCTGTTAAGCTAACTATCTTTCCCTAATATAGGAAAATGAAGGCAGACAGGGAATATGCAATATTTCAAGCAGGTAAACACTGGCAAGAGAGAAAAACAGACGAGCTAAAAGAGATTTTTGGCACTGGAGTAAATTAGAATGAAATGGTATGAATAATTTGAGGCTGCAAATGAGAAGAACGTTTCTAAGCATCTGAAGAATGAAGCAACTGTTTCCAGTAAAAGCGATGGGAGTGAGGCACTGATTTGGCTTCAAGACAAAGAGTTTATTCCTGTCTATAGTGTGAGTCTGGATTTGGTGAGCCAGTAGGTATCTTTGGGTCTCAGGAATGACAGGGCATGGTTCTCGAAGATTTGGCTAATTTCCTTTCTGTAGTGTTATCATCAAGATAATTTTCAAAGAGGAAAAATTTAAAAAGGGAAGAAGAAGGGGAGGAAAGAGAAAGAGAGAGGAAAAGAGAGAGAAGGGAAGGAAGGAAGGAAGGAAGGAAGGAAGGAAGGAAGGAAGGAAGGAAGGAAGGAAGGAAGGAAGGAAGGAAGGAAGGAAGGAAGGAAGGAAGGAGAAAGAAAGAAAGAAAGAAAGAAAGAAAGAAAGAAAGAAAGAAAGAAAGAAAGAAAGAAAGAAAGAAAGAAAGAAAGAAAGAAAGAAAGAAAGAAAGAAAGAGAAAAAATAAAGAAAAAGAAGTTAAAAGAAAGTGAAAGAAAAACTTAAAGAGAAAAGAGAGAAGGAGAGAAAGAGGAAGAAGAAGAAAAAGAAAAAAATTAGAAAATGAAAGAAAAAGAAAGAGGGAAAGAGCAAGAAAAGGAAGGAAGGAAGGAAGGAAGGAAGGAAGGAAGGAAGGAAGGAAGGAAGAAAGAAAGAAAGAAAGAAAGAAAGAAAGAAAGAAAGAAAGAAAGAAAGAAAGAAAGAAAGAAAGAAAGAAAGAAAGAAGGAAAAAGTGTAATAACCTTTTAAACCAAAACCAGCTACACCTAAAGCCCAGATGACTTCAGAGAAGCTGATTTACTAAAGCTTTCTAACGTTTCACATAATCAATTGCATCTCACCATTGCTTGACTATTGTTTAACATACAAGAGCAATATAGTTCCAGACCTTGCTTGGGGCAGGTAATGATGGTGTGTTTGTGTGGGATGGAGTAGTAATTCATTTCAGACACGGAGGTAATTCATTGCAGACACTCTTTAAGAGACTTGAGGGAGAAAATAAAATGACAGATGATTTTACAATAGTTCAGGATATTTTTTTTTTTTTTTAACTGCTGACCCTGGAACTGGTAATAGCAGGAAATGGAAAGATTAGCATAAAGAATGGTCATTGATACTTGGGGTCTGATAGCCATTTTTGCTGAGCCTCTGTACTTATTTTGAAAGGAATGAAGCATTAAAAACAGCCAGGGTTTTCTTTCTTGCACATATACAGTATTACAGCTCTTATGGAAAGCGTAAAATGGGTGAACAGGAATTATGCCAAAGGGTTTCACAGGAATAAATCTGAACTCACATAAAACACGACAGAGAATTAGATCTCTTTTTGTTCTAAATTGAGTAAGACTTCTCATAAACCTATAGAGAAGCCATCATTTTCCATTAAATTCTTATTTTTCCATATGAGAAGAAAGGATGGATTTTGTTTACTTTTTGCTTAGTAGCAGAAAGTGGTTCTGTGCAGTAAATGAGAAGAGTGGATATTCATATCCAGACAAATAGTCTAAATATTAGGAATATAGAAAAGAGGTTATCCTAGGGAAGTCATAAATGGAGGTTATGGGGGGGTACAGGGAATCCACTTTAAACATGGTAAGAATCAAGATGACCCTTTACGATGTGTCCTCAGAACTTCTTTACTTTATGAACAAGTGATCGTTAAAGGATATTGTAGGGATCATGATTTATTAAGTCAGGTTCAGCTTTGCAGTGCAAAAGTGTCTGTCCAGGCAGCAGTTCCACCAGAATTACTCTGTATTAAAGATGAACAGAAGTGGATTAGACTCATTCACACCTCATCTGCTCAGCTGAGCCAGCAGATTTGCCTCCCCCCTCAACAGACACTCCTGCAGCTTAACCTGGAGTCTGAAAACATAGCTGTGCCTTTTCCCCATCACCGTTCTGAACTTACTGGGCATTGTTAGTGACTCAACAGTTAATCCACTGTTTACATACCTTTGCATGTTAAATATACAAAATGGGTGATGTGACTTGAAAGATGTCTTAAGTAACCTAATTTCCCCTTTTCTAACCACAGGAGCCTGGTGTGAAAAATACTCAAGGAAAGATGGATGTGCCTTAATTTGGGGGGAATATCATCAGTGGATGACACAAGCTAGATAAGTGTTAACAGTTGCATTGAACCAAGCAGTTAAGAAAACTGATGTGATTAATAATAATAATAGACAACTACTTGTGTGACTTGGGATCTTTAGTGCTCTGAGTTCCTAGAAGAGCCCAGGTGAGGAGATACTAGAGAAGGAAATGGGAACTGCTGAAAATGGCCATTTTTCTTTTCCTAATATCAAGTCTAGGAAAACCCTGCAGCATTCTCATCATAATGTGAAAAATAAAGAGGTCAGATGTCATACTGCCGTCTTAATTGTGGTAATCATGCATTTTTCCCAGACACAAAGAAGAAGGATGCTGCTGCTTCTACGTTAAAAGGAGAGTGAGTTTTATGAGTCATAAAAGAGGAGGAAATACAGTAACGTTAGTTCACCAGTCATAAAAAAAAAAAAAAAAAAAAAAAAAGAGAAAAAGATGTGAAGACTTTTAGGGCTTATCCTGAATTACATGGAAGCTAAAAGTGTTCAGCAGTCTCTGGATCAGGATTTTTGTCAGAGAGTAGCAGTGATGAGAAAACACTTTGAGATGAAGATTCATCCCAGCATCCCTAGATATGAGGAACAGAGGCGTTCCTGCACCAGGGCTAACTAGGACACCACTGTACCTCTGCAGCAGCCAAGGCATAACACATCTCCCAAGAAATGTACAAAAACATGTGTGCACAGGAAATTTCTTCCTTTTCTCATATGCTGTTCACTTTAAAGCCTGTTTCTACAAACACTTGCTACTTGACTTGCTTCCTGACACCACGAGGAGTCCCATTTAATTAACCTGGCAGCCTACAGTGGTGAAAATAGATTGGGGCTTGTAAGTGTGGAGATTGACAGTCTCTGCAAGCTGCCTTGGTTTGCTTAGCTACAGAAGTTATTGTTTCTCAATTATTTTGATCTTATGATTCCAGGCTGTACATCCAGTGGCTGGCTGCAGCTGCAACAGTAGTTGAGGATGGGGAGGGAGAGGGAATGGGATTGTTTGCCATGGAGCATCAGCAGTTCATTCCCCCACGACTGTATTATATTGGGCATTGAATTGCCTCTGGCTAATCACAAGCCTTCTTAACATTTTCCACTGAGAAAACAGATGATCAAATGCAAGAAAGCCTACTCATTAAAACAAGTACTGCGAAGGTTTTGTTCTTTTCAGACCCATCCCTGTGTTTGAGTACCTAGAGAACCAAGTACTATTAGCTGAATAGCATCTGTTTACCATCAGCTTTGTCTGAAACTTTTCCTTTTTTTCAAGTTAATAAAAATGGAGTTTGAAAACTGGTTCTGATTAGGCAGGTCAAATAGTGAAAATATTCTCTAAGGCCAGAGTATTCCTGAGGATCCCATCACAGAGCTAAACAGCACATAGAAATCACCAGAAGAGTAGCAGATCAAGGCAGACAGTAGTAGCCTACTGGGTGCTACTGGATTTGGAGAAGCTGCCATGGTGCTGCAAATGGAGGTGCAAAAACTGTGGGTGAGATTCAGCCACCTGCATTTCCACATTAGGTACCAAGGCAGTAGTAGCATTACAGAATCACAGAATCACAGAACCATCTAGGTTGGAAAGGACCTTGAAGATCATCTAGTCCAACCTTTAACCTAGCATTGGCAGTTTCCAACTACACCATATCCCTAAGTGCTATGTTGACCCGACTCTTAAACGCCTCCAGGGATGGGGACTCCACCACCTCCCTGGGCAGCCCATTCCAACACCTAACTACCCGTTCTGTAAAGAAATGCTTCCTAATATCCAGTCTAAACCTTCCCTGGCGCAACTTGAGGCCATTCCCTCTTGTCCTATCGCTTATTACTTGGTTAAAGAGGCTCATCCCCAGCTCTCTGCAACTTCCTTTCAGGTAGTTGTAGAGGGCAATGAGGTCTCCCCTCAGCCTCCTCTTCTCCAGACTAAACAACCCCAGTTCCCTCAGCCGCTCCCCATCAGACCTGTGCTCCAGACCCTTCACCAGCTTCGTTGCCCTTCTCTGGACACGCTTGAGTAATTCAATGTCCTTTTCGTAGTGAGGGGCCCAAAACTGAACACAGTAATCAAGGTGCGGCCTTACCAGTGCCGAGTACAGGGGCAAGATCACTTCCCTGTCCCTGCTGGCCACGCTAGTGCTGATACAGGCCAGGATGCCGTTGGCCTTCTTGGCCACCTGGCACACTGCTGGCTCATGTTAGGGCCTGGGGAGGGCAAACGTAAAGGAAGAATAAAAAAGGCCCTCCCTTTTTCTTTAAGGAAATATTGTATGGTGCACAAGAGTCATGGTGACCCCAGCAAAACTTTATTTTCTGCATTGCTTTCTGCCTGCTTCTCTTGTTGGGGCTGCATCGTGCTCCTGTCTCCTCAAATGAATGCGACGCTGCTGTTTTAAATGATACTTACAGCAATCAAATCCTCTTGCTAACCTTATCAGCAGCTGAGACAGAGTGATGGGGACACAGGCAATTGCTATACACCACTTCCACTAGAGTATTTTCTTTCACACTATTATTAAGAGAAATTGCCTATTACCAAAGTAGCTCTAAGGAAGAAAAAAAAAAGTTTATTTTCCATCACAATGCAGTTAGGTTGCGTTGTAATTGGCAGCACGGTGGGTATGTCACTCCCACCAAGTCCCTTGCCCAGCTGATTGAGTCTGTTCTTTGTGTGAGATGCTGCTATTTGTGTTGGTTCGTGTGACTTTCTCTTTTAGCGGGGCTGTCTTTCCTTTCATTGTAGGAGATGGACAGCCAGGGGGAGGAAAGGCAGTTGTCTCCATTTACTGAAGTTAGTACTGCTGCAGTAAATGTGATTCCTTCTTATATGGTTGTGCACTTTTGTGGGTGCTGCAGGGTGAAACTGTAAATTCTAGTTATAAAAATAAAACATGATGCACAGGCAAAGCAGGTGAGACAGAACGAGCTGTTAAATGCTAGTATTTGGATGGTTGGGTGGGTGCCCATGTTACACAAGCTTGTCAGAGATGTGGACAGCTTGCAGCTCCTACTTTGGGGGACAGGGGAAGCATGCAGCATTTCTGATGTCTGGAGTCCTGAGCAAAATTATATCTATTTCAGTTGACACCAGATTGCAACTGGCTTGTCTTTCTGTTACACTCCAGGGAGGGGTGCCTGTATCCTGGTGCCAGCTGATATGGACTGGCCCATATCTTGGCTTCTCATGATCATCTGGGACAGGCAGCTTGGCCACCCCAGAGAAGACCTGCATGGCTCACCATGAGCATACCCACACCTTTGCACCTCCTTGCCACATTGCCAGCCAAGTCTTGTCATGATTGTATCTCATTCTTACTGCTCTTAACATCTTAAAAAGTACGGGCAGCAATGCTAGGGATTGTGTTTGAATCCCTCATGTAGGTGGCCAGGAGTGTGAATTCCTCCCCTCTCTGTACATCTGGGATAGCTCAAGGTACACTGCTACAAGGGTCCACACTTCCTCTTAGCTCCTTGTGGTCTTTCCTTGGGCCTTGGACAGTTAAACAATTTTTATCAAGTTTTTAAAGAATTTATATCTCTTTAGAGCATGCCCAAGAGGGCTGCCCCATAGCCAGCATATCAGTGATGATGGACTGACTGTCTTATCCATATTCCCACTGCAGCTGTCCTTGAAACAGTCTAGTCACTGAAAGTCTTTGGATGCTCTACTCCAAATGGTCTCCTGTGTGCAGTCGGTGCAGACCCTGCGGTGAAACAGACCTCAGACCAACACCATAGACCCACCCTGTGAGCCATTTTCAGAGACAATGAGTGTGTGGCTCTCCTGGCTCCCAGATTCACATCAAAACCACAGGCTGCCCCTTTTACATTAAGTAGCCTGGAAGAGCTGCTCTCTCCAGCATGCTGAAAGTTGCTTTCAAAGAAATACTTGAAATAAAAGCTTCTTTCTCAGTATATAATATAGTGCAGATTTCTTCACCGAGTTTGTCTGCGAGGAGCCTGGGGTCCCAGAATCTTTCATCCACATCCAACCAGAGCCAGAATTTGGAAATGCCGTGACAAGACTAAAACATGGCTTTGAGAAATCATAAGATGTCTGTGCCAAGTTTTACGGAGAAATCTAATTCTCAGATTTAAGTATAAAAACTGGGTTTAATCCATTACTGGCATAGACTTAAAACCAGTATAACACTTTCTATATTGCTGTACCTCCAGCACACGCACATAGATTATGCCACTTTATAAGTGCAGTATATTTGAGATTGGAAGCTACAGAAAAATGCAGAGGTTTATCTACCATAAAAATGCGATCAGCATTTCCATGCATCTTTTGGGATTTAAAAGGAATTTCTGCTTAAAATTAGTGTTGCTACTTAGGAACTAGTTTTCGTTGCATCCATAGAGAGATTTAGAGTCACCAGGAAGAATTAGTTTATTGTGACACGCAAGGCAAGATGTACAGTGGCTGTGAGGTTAGATTACATAATTTATATTTGGTAGTGTAAGTGCTAGCGTAAGATGGGGATACGTATGGGCAAATCAAATTCAATATAAAGTGTCTAACAGTACCAGAGAAGAGAGCTGCATGACTCATGCAATGCAAGGACTTTCTTTAACAATAATAATGTTAACCAGTTCATTAAGTAAACAGAAGTGAATGGAGTATTTGAGGTAATATATTAAATATGATTGGAAAAAAATCTCATAAAGTGGATTAAAATAAGCACAAACTAAGAGCAAGGATAGTTCAGTATACTGCATGCACAGATTTCTGTTTAGTGATCTCTTGATTGTGTCCAACACAAAGTAGGTTAACAAGAATTAACCCTTATTGCAAAGAGTTATTTCTACATGCAGAGGCATAGAAGCTGGTGGCATTGCTTTGATCCGTGTCTATATTTGTGTCTAGGTGATCAGGTGTATGTATGTCCTTCACTGTAACTCAGAAATATGATTTTTTTTTTTTTTAAATTAAACCTGCCACTCACCAGAGTAAAGACCCAAAATCCCAAGGGAAAAAGAGCAATCTTTGTAACATGTCACAATATAGGAAAATACACTCATTTTCATTCCAGAGAGATGTCATGAGCCCACAGAAAAATAAGAAGGGCTAAATTCAAGATCTATAGAAGTCCATGGAAAAAAATGAAACTTCGCTGCAAAGGGTATGAAATCTTATAGGGCCACAAACAATACAAACTCCTCTTTTTCCCTTCTCCAACCGCTTAAAATCTCTTTAATGTATTTTTCTAGCGTACTAACAAACCTAATAAGCTTATCTCACATGGGGAAAAAAAAAAAAAAGACATAAACACTGCTATACCCATGGGTAAAAGTGCTCTCTCAATCTGCTGTGGTCAATTGCCAGCCTCTGCACCCCATGCTGGCAAGAAAACAGCTATGGGAAAGAAACCCCTTATGCACTAAGGGAGAGTGTGCTGAAGGGTCTGCATCTCCCTCTCTGCAAAGTGAAAATCATCGTAGGAGGCTCTCATTATCCTGCAGCAAATTAAATGGCAAAAGCAGCGTGAGCCTCTAAGACTCTCTGTCGTAGAGTGGAGTTTCTGGTGGGGTTTTTGTTGTTTTGTTTTTATGTTCCGGCTTAATGCACAGCTCATCATTACCAGACACTTGGGTTTAGCCTGTGCATTGCTGTCCGGGTCAGGATCACATGGATGGGATCGATATATTTCACGTTGAAAGCATGGGAGAAGCAGTGTTTTTTCCTAGGCAAAACAAACAAGTGATGGAAAGAAAAGTTCCATAAAACTGTAAGAATTAAGCTGAATTATCCTCTCTCGGCACCTTGGTTTGAGATTGGCCAAGGAGTAAAATGTCATGCAGCAAACTGATGGACTGCAATGATGAAGCTGGGAGTTTACCAAACCATCTAGCACACGCTTGCAATTTGCTTCTCTTCATTGTTCGCAAAATCCACAGAAAGTCAGAATCAAATATAGCAGTGAGTTATCTGATCAGGAGACACAAAACATCAGCAGTTTGGCTCTGTGCTTGGCAGTTGGGTTGTCTTCTCTTCAAGGCTTCGCAATCCCTTCAGTATACGAGCTACCTGCGTTGCCTGAACTGTTAATGCAAACTGTCAAGGATTGAATAAATACCTTGTCTACAAGACTTAACTTTTTATAATAATAAAACATGATCCAAACAATGAGCTTCAGAACTAACAGAAACAGAAAGGTTTTCATGTGTATGTCAAGGTACAATTTCATATCTATCTTTAGCTGTAAATGTAAATACAGTGTGATACCCTGGCAGCTTGAGCTGCACAGAAGCACAGCAGCTTCGTGCAGGGTCCTGCTCTGAGCCTCCTGGCATCAGTGGGTTTCACCTCATAGGAAGCAGGATTGGGCCCTGGTATGTAAGAACAAGATAATGATACTGGCCAGTTTGGCTTCTGTAATGCTGAGAAACTGGTAATTCCAAATATGAAACACCATCGAAAAGAGCAATTGGCATTCAGGGAGTCTGACCTGGAGGGGAGATGGGCATGTGTAACCTTAGCTACTGAGCCAAACCTCCACTTGATGTAAATCAATATATACAGTCAGACACTTAAAATAAAAAGCGTGTGCTTGCATGTATACACCCAAACACACATACATGTGTTTTTTCCTACTAAGGGAATTTGAGCCTTTTAACCTTATTTGGTATTTTATATCCAACATTGGCTTTAGCTCATGCTTTTAGGGTAGGCAGACAAAATTTCTCCCTTCCTCTCCCATCAGTTTCCTAATGGTCCACTATTAAAAGGATTCATTTCTCCACGTTTGCTGGGCACCTTATAACTAGCACCATGTCGGTATTTGCCAGCTGTAACACAGAAGAGTCATTTCTGGCAGCTAATTCATCTCTGCTACGTGCCCCAGTCACTCTCCTCATGCTCCAGGACAGCTCCTTATGCACAAGATAAGACAGCGCTGTAAACTTCACAGCTGTGCTAAAAATCTTGGTCTAGGCAATGATTTCTTAGAACTTTGGCACTTCCCTCAGTTGCCTGACTTTGTAAGGGTTTTTTGCTGGTTTACAGGAGAAAGCCAGAAAATGCATGCTTGGGAAGCTCAAAAATCACAAGGTAAAGGGAAAGAGGCAATCTGTATTCTCATTATGTGAAAGTCTCATGATTATAAAGTGACTTTCATGACTTTTTAAAGGAAATTTCAGGTCTTTGAGTGCTCGTCTTTGGCAATGAAGAAAACAGTCATTTTAACCACTTGTTTGTGAAATAAAAGCAACTTTCCCACCAGAATTTTCAACCTGTGGGTGGCAAAATTTCTTCTGTTTGAGGAGTTATGAGCTTCTAAGTTACTTCCAATCTATACAATAGACAATAAAGTAAATCCAATAACGCCTACCACTGTCTTCACTGCTCTGATCCTCTTCCCTTGCAGCGCATAATTTAACATAAAGCTCCATCTCCTATACGATGTAATCTGGCATGCCAGGAAAGTGCAATGTAGGATGGCAGTTATATCAAATAGTGAAGGCTGAGAGAAGTATTTTTTTTCCCCCACAGGGTTCATGACACTGTTTTTATTTATTTTTCTGCAATGCTTCAAGAAGTTTTCTTCTGTGGAATGAGAGGCTGCAATTTGTCTTCCCTAAAGCCAAGGGCTGCACTTCCCAAGATGCCATACAAGCTGTCTGGAGTGGAGGGAGAAAAATGACCCCAGTAGTTCTCCTCACCTACCTCTGGTCAGCTGGCAATGACTCTTGGAAACAAAACACTGATCAGAAATGATGCAGTGTGCCTTTTCCTTACAATGGCCAAATTGTTTTGCAAAGTCATGCTTTTCCAATGGCACAAACTGTTCTCGTCTCACTAGAAGTGTAGCCACAGGACCCAGCATCAGATGAGGATGTGGCCACTTGTCCTACCAGCCTTGGTATTGGTTAGGTCTCACCTTTCTCCCCTTTCTATCCTTAAATGTGAATTTCACCAAAATTTCTTTATCTTGAGTTAAAATTCACGGCTACATAGTGACCGCTCAGAGTAATTGCTCATGAGATTTGGGAAGTGTCACCTCTAACAGGAGGTTCAGGTGCAGAAGGTTTGGTGGGTCAGGACAGAGCTATCAAATACCCAGTGACTAAAAGTGGTGATTTCTGGCTTTTCACCCACTTTTCTCTTGTGGTGTTGCAACAATCAAGACTGAACCACAAACATCCATTTAAAGCCTGATTTTGATGTTGACAGAGCAGATTTCCATTTCAAAGCAAAACAGAATGGAAACATCCTCTTGATCTGAAATCTGTAGAAACAAAGAAAAAGCCATGGGCTAACAATGCATCTGTGTGCTCCTGAGTGCTTGATTCCTTGTTAAGTGCACAGGTAGAGGCAGGTAATGATGAATTCTGAATTTTGGCTGCTGAGGATGCAAAAGCAACTAGGATGGGAGGGAGGAGGAGAGAAGAAGCAATGAGAAACCCTCCACAAGAAGCAGGCTCAAAATCCCAGGACAGAATGGAAATTGGTGGGAAGATGTCCTTGTTGTGATTTTTCTGGTCTAAAGAGGAGGTGGATGTATTTTATGCCACTATGTGTGTGCTTCCTCCCCTCTCCAACTTGCTGCAACCTTTTAACAGTGAGATATTCTCAACAGTGTGTATATATATATATGTATACATATATATATCTTAGCATTGATCTACAGATTCTGAGGTAATTTGGGAAGTGCAATAAATATTCTTATGTGGAATATAAATTAATTCTTCTGACTCAGAAAAGTTAGTAACATATGGTTTGAAAAAGACTGCACACCGTTAAGAAAAGTAAGTTCTCTGCGCCAAACCTCCCACATATCTTGCATGTAGAAATAGGGAAGAAGATGTAGTGACCCAAAGACCCTAAACTGGTCCTCTGAGGTCAGTGACAAAAGTTCTCTTAATGTTCATACAGAACTCAAATATAATATAGTTTAACATATATTTAAATCACTCAAATATAATATAGTTTAACATATATTTAAATCAAGACCTATATTTTATTTGTTTCTGCGCTTGTTGGCATCACCAGGATGCCTGGGCTCAGCTCGTCTGATGTTGGCACCTATTAAAAACCACACTTTAAAGAAAGGTGGTTGAATAGCTTTATAAATAAAATGCTGGGCTGGCATCATTGACATATGATATGTGAACAAGAAAAGTACACAAAGCCCCAGAGTAGGTAGGATCAAATCACAGACAGCATATTGTCTCTGTTTTCAAGTGTTTTGAAAGGGGCAAACCAACCAGGATGCTGGGATAAGACTTTGATCCTCTCTTTGTAACAGTGCTATGCTTTTAAGTCTTTTTTTGAGTGGCAAACCACTCATGAGTTAAGAAAACACCATGGCACAGTCCAGCTTGAAAAAAAACCCACACACCCCACAACAAGATATAAATAATTCACTGCTGCAGAGAAAGGCTGCAGCGTTACAGGGTAAAGTTGATTAGAGAATTCAGTGATAGCCTTTATAAATGTGGGCATGAAGGTTTTATTCGATAGTAACAGTGGTGCTAACAAGAGGGAGTGCCTCTGTGTGTGTTTCATGAGGCTAGAAAAGACTGTAAAAGGCTCTACAGAGACCCGCATGTTTTCTTTAGAAATCCCAGAATACAGCCCAGGAAATCTGGCCTCTTGGAATAAAGACATGTTAGATGAGAAGAGCTCCTGAGCCACACACGAGACAAAGGGGAACACATTCCAGCGGCATTTTTTTCAAGGTATAACGAGGACCTTGAAAAGTTGATGAGTAGACAAAGAAAATATGGTGAAGGCCAGTGGTAGCTCTTTAACCTTCATGTTAGACTTGACTGTAAGAGAAGAAAAGCTCTAACGCAGAAGGATCTCTAAGAACTCATCCTCACAGTATCTGATGAGTTTTGTCTGGATGACTGTGCTTGCATCTCCTTGCAAACCAGATAGGAAACCAAGGCACAGTGCCACCAAAAGGCCTCATAGAGGGACAACTGTGAAGTTAATGGCAGAACCCGGAACAAATTTCACTTGTCCTGGGTTTTCGTCACAAGACCTTATTTTCTTTCCTCTTTCATGGACAAAAGTAGATGTACATTTTTCCAAGGCACTTAGTCACATCAATGGCTAAAGACCAAAAAAACCCAAACCCATCCCAGAACCAACAGTGAGGCTAAGGTGAGCCTCATGGATTGTCAACACTGTATGGCCCAGATATCTTCCCTGTTCCCAGAAATGCTGGGAGCTGGAGCATCAGAAAAGTGTAGCGTCCTTATTTGCCACAACATATTTAATGATATGGGCATTTTTGGAAGTTTTCTTCTGTGGCACAAGCCATTGAGCACGTCTCCATCAGCCCAGCAATGTACAGAATGCAACTCTTTTAATCAAACTAAGATCATGGCTAATTGACTTGATGAACGGGAATAAAAGAATCTCGCTATTTTTTTGTTTGTTTAATGATACTTTCTCTGAAGGCTGGATTTTGCAACTAGAGAACATACTCTCCGGGTTATGGATTGCCCTTTCTAACCAAGTGTATCACACTCTGCACAGTGGGATCCTGATAATTGCTTGAGGGCTTGAGGTGTTACTGAAGTAAAAGCCATCACTGAAGTGCCAAGCACAACAATTAACATTTGAATTATTTACAGACTACAGGTGGGCTATCCATATGCATCCATCTATACACTTATAATCTGCTTGGTATGAAATTCTTAAAGGTAGCTTTTTGGAAGTGGAAACACTGCATCCATGGAATAGGTTCCCATGTGAGCCAAAATGGAGTTTTAAATTTGAAATGGAATTAACACTCAAGGAAATTAGGGACTGGCATTTAGGGTCACATCACCACTGTTAAGGCAGGAAATGATACACCCTCTCCCTGCAATGAGAGCAAAGAGAATCCCTCTATCCCACAGGCTGAAAGCCTTGATCCAGCATCTCTGTATCCAGCCTCTCACTTCTGAGCAAGAAGACAAAACTGCAAGCAAAAGAGCAAAGGTGGGAACAGAAGGAAGGACCAACAAATTTGTAATCAAAGCGGTGTGTTGCCATTTTTAAAACCCTAACAAACAAAATGTAGTACAGCAAAAAAAAAAGTAATTGTGGTTCAGGGTAATTGTGCAGTGAAAAGCATTCAGCTGTTTACATTTCAAGGGCTGTTAATCTGGGGGAGCAGCACAAGTGGTATTTTCACCCTAATTGATAGTCTAGCGATATTGCAATCTTTTGAGTATTAGAAGTGTAGAGAGAAGCAAGGTCTATATGTCTGTGTTTGCAACACACGTCCATCATCCATCTGTGGTTTTATCAGGCATCAATCACCATAGTAACCCCACAAATCCCCTAACACTCCCTTGAAACCATCCAGATCTGCAAAAAAACAAAGGGCACAACCATCGCTTCCCAGCTCAGCTCATAGAGCCCTGCATCATTAACTGTCAGGTAATGACCAAGGCGTAACTGCTTCCCCCCCTTAAGTATATGAAGGTTGTTTCAAACAGCTAAATACAGTGCTTGGAAACAACCACCCCACTGAAATGGCCTGTTAATGAATGATTTATTAGAGTGGCGGCAGCAGCTTTCGCTGGGATCATTTCTTAATTAACAACCACTGACTAGTTGATGTCTGTGTAAAAAAGAAAAAGAAAAAAAGATCTAAATATGTTGCTTTTCTGTGTTTTGCTTTTTCTGCCCCCCCAAGATTTTAGAAGTCTGTTGATGTTCCTTCCCCCTTCTGCTTCCATACTGGAGCCATCCCAACCCCAATCTGCCTGGAGAACATGAGAAATGACCTGTGTTGCTTTCTCTATCCATATTTTGTTCATTGCCATCCCCGTCCAGCCACAGGGCAGGAAATCACATCTAGATTTCTGGCAAAGAGGCAGGATCCAGACTTCAACTGGCAGGTTTTGCCCATGTAAGCAGCACCGGCACTTAAATTGCCACTGAATAAGGAGGAGGAAAGAGAAGAGTAGCAGGAAAGATGCTCCACTGCCTCAGGTTCAAGGCCTGAATCCTGCAGCGAGAACTGGAAATGTAAACAAGGTTATGGAGGGGGTTAAATAGTCCCTGCAGAGATGAACCCAGCTTCAAACCAGAATATCTTGTTAAGGATGGGGCTTTGTATTAAGGTATCTGATTCAGCACTTAGATACCTTATGGGATAACTGGCATGACGGGCTTGGATGCTTAATATAAAGTTCCAAATATGCAGCAATAATAATCCCTGTCTGGAGCAGCTGAGAAAGGCTTTGAAGCACATAAAAGTTAGTCCTAGGTGAGGAGTTACTATGTGTCAGCTGCTCCCCAGGGATCCTCTGAAATATATGCAGCCCATTTTAAAATTGGGATATCATCAGAAACCTTATGTAGCCAGTTGTGAAACAAGAATAAACTACCTTGCATTTACCCGGAGATGGGAAGGGATGCATGAATCAAATGGCTGCTTTGCCAGACTTCCATGAAAACGTTGGCACAAGAAAGCTGTTCCACCAAGCATTTCCCACCAGCTTGCCATCTGGCCATGTTATCATTGTCAGAAATACAATTCTTATACAATGCAATTCTTATACAATACAATGATACTTGTTTATTTGTTTCTGATGGTGCCTTCAGCGTGCCAGACCCACCAAGCTGAGAGGGGAAAGAGGTGAGGTCTTCACATGGCCAGGGTAGAACCTCCATTTTCACAGCTCCCCTTCTTCCAGAGGTCCTTGTTCTGACACAGAATATGTTGGACCTACCAACCTCATTCCTAGAGGAAATTATGGGCTGATCCATCATGCCATAAGGCACAAACCTTTGCTGAGGCCAAGTGGGAGCTCTGGGAAGCATCTTTCTAGGCTTGCCTCTCATCGATATGATTGGAGCCCCAGAAAAAAATGCAGCCTAATTTGAAGGGATGGGGGTCCTGCCCTCTGGACAGTGCTGTAAGAGGGACCAGAGCTTCCCCGTCCACCTGCAGAAAGTGGGGTGCCCTGTTTGATAGACCAGCAGACTTCATTATGAGCATAAAAATCCCAGAAGTTTGCATGATGTCTGTTTACTCGTGTATCTGCTTATCTATCCCTACCAACACTGACTTTCTCTCTTCACCCACTCCTCCTCCCCACCACAAATCCCATTTAGGAAAACTGAAGAGAGGGCATGGATATTGTGTAGGCACAGATTTAAGGCTGGAAAAGTCTGTCATGAATAAATGGGTGGAAATATAAAGCAAGCCTGCAGAAGACAACGGTTTGTCCACAGTGCTTTTATGAGAACTGTGTGTGTGTAAGCAGGTCCAGACACAATATTCCATATTTGCCACACATTAAAAATTAGTTTATGGGAATAACACAATCAGTGCATTGATTTTTCTAATGTTTCCTTGCCTTTTAGTCAACTCCCCGGTCAAGAGCAATAGGCATTCCCCTGTTGCCAACCAGTGGCTGGAAACTACCAAATTACCTCAAAAGCTCTGGAGCATTAGCATTCCAAGTGAAGCTGGTTTGCTGCTGGTATGCAAGCGGGGTCTCACATGATGCTCCCATCTGCTGCTGTCTTTGAGCTGACCTGGACAGCCTTTCTCTGCCCAAGTTACCTTCTCCTGCCCTAACCAAACCAACCCTGCTGAAAAACCTCAACTAGTGGTTTGTAATAAAACAACAAAAAATATAGCTGGGGTTGGGGGAGAGAGGATGAACCCTTGCGAGTTTGGAAGAGAAGAGTGGCAACTGAAATTTCAACCCAATCTGCTCTCAGTGGCCCAGGGAGAAAACCTGATTAGACAATGAACTCTTAGTAGGATGAAATGGGAAAGCAAAATTATAGGAAAAGGAGCCCTTGTGTAGTTGCCAGGAGAGCCACGAGTTTGCCACTAAGGCATGGTAATTGCCACTAACTGTGCCTTGGGCTGTGTTGTCAGAGGCAGACAAAATGCCAAAGCCCTTGTTCAGTCACTCAGTTGTCCCCTGATGATCCCTCCACCATGGTTTGCTAAGAGGACATCCCTCACACACCCATCACACCACCCCCTGCCTCAGCCTGTGTGGGCACAAGGAGAAGCTGTTTATTTATCTTCCCTCCTGTGAATTGCATTTTGGCCTTTTCTCCTTTTTTTTCCTCTGAAAGTTATTGATAAAAGGAGCCAGAGCAGAGGAATATTCCTATGCAGGGGCCACTACCAACCACATCAATTTGCATGACTGAGCATATTTCAAAGCACTTTGCTGTTGTTCGTACGTGGCGTCTTGCACCAACCCTGAAGAGATGCACATGGAGAGACCGGCTGCAGAAGAAGAAATTTAAGAGTTGCTTTTACTCTGCTTCTCTCCTTTTCCTATTGCCACACGGGTCATGTCAGGTAGGAGCAGCTCTGCAGCCCCTCATCCACACTGTATGCAGCTTTAGTGCATTTCAATGTGGATGCAAAGGATTTTTCCAGGGTCATGCTGTGACTCGGGGGCAAAGCAAGGAAATAACCAAGAATTCCTGATACGTCTTTCATGACCTAGCTAGAAGTAAATCCCCTCACAGCCTGGGAAAGGGCAAAAGGGGAGCTAAATTCCTCTTTATACCTAGGGAGAAGGAAAGATATTGCACAACAAGACAGGGTTGTTGAATGATGGGCTAATGAGGAATAAGGGGACTAAAACTAGAAACATGGTGCAGACCTCTGTATGCAGTAAGGAGGGGGAAAGGGTGTTGGAGCTGGGACAGCAGTGTAGGATTTCCCTACCTGAAGGACAGAAAGGTTTAGTGTAGGCTGGGAAACCTGGACGCTGGAGGTGAAGCAAAATGAGTCTTGTAGCAGTCAGGGAGGTTTGTATGTGTGTGAGCATGGGTTTTCAGAGGTGACTCAGCACTGCAGCATCAGCAGAGGGCTGGGAACGGCGTGTTTCTCTGCTCTCCTTCAGACACAGCCTAAATCTGCTCAGCAGAAAACATTGATCTTGCCATAACTGCGAGATTTTTTTACTTAAAAGAATGCCTTTTTTTTTTTTTTTTTTTTTTTTTTTGTCTTGGGATGTGAAACCAACTTCATTTCTTGCCTGGACCTAGCTCCAGCACAACTGAAAAATGCCTTGCAAACTTATCAGTTTACATATGCTAATAAGATGAATTCTCAATATGCTCTAGATGAGGCGAGTTTTGTAATACAAAAAAAAAATCCATTTTCGACAACATAGTAAAATCACTTTCCCTGTAATAATGAAAAAAGGCCATAAATAAACTCTACTTCACTATTCTTATCTGTCATGT
Organism: Strix aluco; assembly: GCF_031877795.1. Lineage (NCBI taxonomy): Eukaryota > Metazoa > Chordata > Aves > Strigiformes > Strigidae > Strix > Strix aluco. The sequence goes on along the minus strand of NC_133932.1, from coordinate 133,279,603 downwards.
TGCATAGAGTTATGCAAATGCCCAGACATTTGAAGCACAGCATTTACTAACCTGAAAACCAGTACAGACCTAGAGCTAATTTTCTCTCTGTATTTCTCCATCATCCTCACAGTGACATTTGGATGTGGGATTCTCTTGGCCATGTCAAATAACTTAGAAAATGTAATTCTTAATAGTTTTGGAAGTCACTTCAACTTTTCAAAGCCTCGGATGTTAGACAACTTCATAGTGAATGCTTTCAACAAGACTCAACTTACTCTGGCAGGGATGAGATAATGAACAATTTAAACAAAATGAATGAGAAAATTAAAATTAACAGTCCAGAAAATGCTAAATGATGAGGGAAGAGCCTCTGATGAGTTAGAGATATTCAAGCTTTTTAAAGGATTTTGAGTATTTGCCTGTGAGTATGTGTGTGTGTATAAAAATTCATAACCTTGTTCATAATAACCATTATTACTTGATAATCTTAGGAGTATACAGACTCTATGCCACATATGGGCAATAATCTCTCTTCTGTTTATGGTTGTACACTGGAATTACATTCAGGCAGACACAGGAAAATTATTTACATTAACTGAATGGATCCAACAGTCTTTTACATCTTTTGCAGAAGTAAAATTTTTCATTCCTTGTCATATCCTGACTCATATGGAGCCTGAGCAGGTTGAAGACAGGGTCATTAAATCCCTTCACATATGACTGAATGCTCTGAAAGAACCTCTTTAAGGTGACATCAGAGTGTCTAAGAGACAAATCATTATCTATTAAAATGCAGCTACTTCTGGAGTTGGACACAGTGTCTAGAACAAAGAGTACTCAAGATTAGGATAAAAAGTCAAGAACAATATATGCTTGGTGGGAAAGAAATGAAGAAACACTGAAACAATATAAGGAAATGTCATCTACGGTCTCACTTAACTTATTTCGTCTATTGTCATCTGGACTTTACTGGAGAACATGAGAAATATCCAGCATTTTTCCTCCTGAGTTGTATCCAGGAATGTCAGATGCAGAGGATCACAGAATGTGGTTATAATAAGCCTAGTTTACAGCTCCCTTATCAACTTAATAACAGTATGAACCAGGATGATGTCCAAGACTCAAACGCTTCTTGCAATTAAGCAATGAGAGGTACCAACTCCTATAGATGATGCCATGGTTTGAATGCTATTGTTCTGAAGCTTTTAAAATAGATTTCTGACTCTAAAAACCTCACAAACACACCAAAAAAAAAAAAAAAAAAAAAAAAGGTGATTATCAGAAAGCCCTAGCAGATGTTTGTGAAGACGTTTAGCTGCAATCCCAGCACTCAGATGGGGCTTGCCAACAATTGCTCAAAGGTTTAAGAATGCAGACTGAATCTGGACTAAGTCACAGTATCTGTGACTATGGAGGCAAATAATTCAAACGTGGTGTTGTTTCAACAAAAGGTAGTTTAACTTCATGGAAGCTGAATGACTGCAAATCTGCTACATGCTTTTTCCTTCCTCACCACCCCGGGTCTGCAAAACAAGTCTGAATTTATGAATTCTTCCTTTTCTCCCCTGTAATCTGCACTCCTCAAGCCAGATCCTCAGCTAATTTGGCAGAGCACACGGCATCCCAAGAGCCATGGACTTAAAAATAAAAGAGGTGCAGACTTGGTTCTCTGATTCTTTGCAACATGAGAAATCATTTATATTGGTGCAGCGTGAGTTAAAATTGTACTAAAATGCTCCTATATCAAACTGAACTTTTTATACCCACTCTGAACCTGATTTTTACTAATATACAGCTAGTTAAAGTACAAGGCAATGAAAAGTCTGCTCCTATATGGGTTTTTTAGGTTCCAGCTGGTAGCATCAGAAGAATCCTTCAGAAGCTAGGCTGCTTCCTATTCAATATTAACTTTACACATGGGAAGCCTGATCATGTGCTATTAAAGTCAATAGGATTTTTGTCATTGTAACGAGCAAACCATCAAACTATGTGCATTCTTCTCTCCCCTCCACTCTGCTTCTAAGTTTCCCATAATCTTTCCTCAAATGACTATTCCCTGATTTTCCGTCCTTCCTTTCCCTTCAAGTTTTCTGACATCAATGCCCCACATGCAAAACCAGTGGTTGAATAGGAACCATTGCGATTCTGTGCTTTAAAACTGCAGCTAAAATATTTTTCCACATTTCCAGGCAGAACTGGGTAGATTGTGGAGCTCTCAGCAGAGCGCCTTTGGAGGCTTGGTTTTTGTTCAAATCAAATTGAAACGGGGCATGAACATGAGTGAACTAAGAGCAATCAAAACCAATATAACACAGCTGGAGAGGCCAGCTTGGCAAAATGCTGAATATCCTACGCTCTTGATGATTAAATGAACCATAAAGGTTTTTGGCATCTTGTAGCATTATGCTCTGAGGTCCTGATCTTGCAGAGGACTTCAGCTATGCCTAATTTTAAGCTCTTGCTTATATCCCAATGAGATCAACAGGCTTTTGCTCCAGATTCATGCCATCTAACTACAGGCACTTAGCTGAGGCAGAAAGGAGAGGAGCAGTGGTCCTCGGCTTCACTGGAGAAGGACAGACAGCTCCAGGATGGTTTCTGTGTTTTGCATTAAAACTGTTGAAGTGCTTTATGTGGTGTGAGTACTTATGAAGAATGATGACACTGAAAGGACAAGCCCAGATGGTCTCAAACAACATCTCAGGGGCCTTGAACAGAACTTTCCTCCCTCTACCATTCTACAACCATTGGATCCCAACGCGTATACAGACACTGTTATGTCAAGTACTCAGAAAGCTGCATCAGCATTACAGAATAAAGCACTGCAATATCAGGTAGCTACATACGAAGAGATGGTCTAATTCTGGCATAAATGTGGTCAAAATTCTTTATAATTAAGGAAAAGGAATGTTTTGGCACAGAAGTAGAAAAACTAGAAAACCAAGCAGGCATGCAATCTAATTTTCTTGCAGGTTGTTCATATCTGTGGAAGGAAATGATCGAATTAGTTTATGGACAGTGTTTGTCCCTGAAGAACACAGCCTGGACTTGGGGGGAAAAAAAGTCCATCTGAAGCAGCTCATGTTTTTCATATGCTAAGTGAGTTCTGGTATCTGTGAAATGAGTTATGCACAGTAAAAATAATACTTATAAAGTCTGATATCCACCCAAAATCTGGCTACAGCAGAGGAAATGAGGACAATCAGTTCCAAAGACTCTAAAAATAGTTTTGTTTCCAGGTTTGCATAGGGACTTGTATGGATGAGAAAGTAACTGGTCCCCTAAAGCCCTTTATTTTGTATCCAGCAAATGATAAGACATACCTCTTTTTGGATGTGTATTCTTGGGGGGACCCAGCAACTCAGTTCTGCACTTTTAAATCTCCTCCATGTGCTCAGAAAGGGCAGCCAGAGGCCACATTTTTCTAGTTGTGTTGGAAAAAGCAGACTTGAAGTTTTACAAGAACATGAGAACCCAACATAAGGGGTGGAGTTGTCTCTGGCTGCTTCCACCTCTTACTCTCTTTTGTATTTCTCAATAGATTTATCTTTATCACTCAATTAATGTGTTTAAATCCTCATTTCCTTATTTGTGCTCATCAGCGCTTCCAAACAGTTCTAGGAATGGAGATGACTAATGGAGTAACAACCACTGTGTCACATCCTCTCTTAGCCTTGAAGGATAAGGTAACAGAATAATTTTCAAAGGAATGTAAAAATATCTTTTTTTTTTTTTTTTCTTACTTGAGGTTTTCTTTCTGATTGTTCTAACTGGAACTTGAAAATCGTTGTGGTGCAATTCCTGGGCCATCATGAATCATGGGTGGTTCTCGTTCTGGTTTTGGCTTTCTAAGATGCTTTGTAAGGATGCTGTGTCTTAGGAGCTTGTACATATCCCTCTTTTTGCTTTCTGCTCTCTTGTTCTGTCTGCACCCTGATAGATCATGTTAGCAAAGACCTTGGTATTTGTAGGGTGTGGAGGGCATGTGATTGCACTGAACAGATTCAGGTTGTAGGGCCAAAGATGGCATTATGGAAATCACTGGAAGTGAGATGAGGCTTCACTAAATTCTCTAAGAACTGAAACTGAAGATGTTTGTGCTTTCCCTGATAAAAATAAGCAGCTGATCTCTGACTGGTAGATGACAGGAACTTGCCTAGTCCACTATCCCTTGTGCTAGCGTTTTACATAGTCAGACTTCAACAAAATAACTTCCATGTTTTTCAGCCACTCATACTTTGTATTTATAATGACTTCTTTCATCCTTACTTTCGAAGCCTTGACAAACACTTGCATATTTAGTTTCACCTCAATTCTTTGGGTATTATTAGACCCAATTTAACACTGAATAAAATGAAATGTTGAACTCCAGAACATCTAGGAAGTCAGCTTCACAGCTTGGATGAGACGGCAGGAGTCCTGACTATGAGGCTGTTATTCTAACCACTAAACCACATTCCCTTCTTTTGCCTTATGTCTTCTGGGAATCATCCATCAAAGAACTTTCCTGCATTTCCTTTTATTGCTTCCCAGGTAATGTTTATTGCTTTGAAAGTAACTAATCGTTGGTTGGGCTGTGCTCAGATGCAATTAAAAGAATATTCCACCCCCCCTCTTAAAATGCAGAGCATCTCTGAGATTCCTAATCATCTGAGTTTTATAACTCTGTTTTATTACTTTCCAAATATACAATGCTCATAAAAAAGGTAATTGGGTCTTTACAATAATGCCATTTCCTAATGTTCACCAATGAGGGAAAATTATCATCATGTAGGAGAATATTATGTTTTAATTGTTTTGCTCTCTTATCCCATGTCAAAAGTTTTGAGGGCAAATGCTAGGTATAAATACTAAGCCATCAATGCTGAACAAAATGGTCGTCGGAGGTGATGATAATTCTGTTAAGCAGAGAGCATCAGTGATGAAGGGAGTACGATAAAACCATACAGACTGGATAGCTTGAAATAGTAGAGAAAAAATAAGAAATAGTAAGTGTTCAGATTAAAGTCTTATTAGATAGGAAAAATGAGAACCACATTTTTGCTTCAGTTCTTAAACTACATAGTGCATGGCCAGGCAGCTCTGCCTATTGGAGGCACATTAAAATCCTTCACTTTGCTTAGTCCTGGAGTAGGTCAAAAGTGGCTTTGACAGTCACCAAACACAAGCAGAAACATGGTGGTAGGTTGGGTCCAGGAGTCAAAAGGTGTAAGAAGCAGAACAGCAATGTGTTTGCTGAAAAAAAACATTACCATTTTGGTGTCAGACTTCATACTTAATTGCTCTTTTTTTCAGAGAAACTGAAAGTAAGATCGAGTCTGTAAGGACCCAAGCTGGGGCCATTTTTAGCAATATAAAGCCCTAACGAAGCCCCTGTTGCAGTTCCCCATGTGTGAGGTGGGGACAATAACCTCTCTCTCCGGCAAGCTTTGTAATTCCTTTAGGACGAGGATTGTTCCTTAATGTGAAATGAGCAGCGCTTTGCCCAGCAGGGCTCTGACTTTTCATTGAAAGGCTCGAATTTGCAGCGAGGCAAAAATACATAAACTGAAAGGATAACAGTACTTGGGTAGATGAATTTCAAGCTACTTCCGAATTCACTTGTTCCTGTATTCCCATGCTGAATGCAGAGACATTCTTTCTGTCTGGGGTAGTTTGCAATTAAAAAAGCTCTCTGCTCTCCCGCACAGGAAGAAAGACTTCAAATATGGCTCCTCTTTGATCCGTTCCCACCGCTGCGGCTCTCAGCCCTGTGAACTGGCAGTGTATTAAAACAGGGGCTGCCAGTATGACGAAGTGACCTGTCTGACACAGCTCTCCCTGGCACGTTATACAGGACACTGCAGGTGTTGGATGACACAGAAATGAAAGAGGAATGTGGGATTAAGAGGGATGTTCAAGGTCACCAACTCTATCCCTCAAATATAAGACGTATTGTCCCATACAAGCCTGCTTACAACTGTCTTAAAACTAGTTATTTTCTTGTCTAATCTGACCGGGAAGGAATTCCAGAACTCATTCTCTAAACAGTTTGAAAATTTCTGGTTTCCTGTCTAAATTTATTTTTGGCCTATTTGTAGTCATCTGTTCTTGTGCCAACATCATCTTTTAGCTTAAAGACCTCTGCTCCCTCCCCGGTGTTTACCTGGCTGATATATTTAGAGTCTGCAATCAGATCCTTTCCCTGCCTTCCTCCTCCAGTCCTCGCTATGATAGATGAAACCCAGATAGACTTTGCAGGAACCCTGGGCTCCCCTGTGCCATAGCCATCCAAAATTGCCATTTTTGCAGTTGTTTCAGTTTAAATTCTTCTTTCTTGAACATATTCATCAGAAGGGGGGGGAAGGGGGGGGGGGAAGAAAAAAGGGTTAGAGTCAATATTGCCATGAAGAAAATGAAAGTCCAGAGAGAAGGAGATCTGTGCAAGTTGGCACAAGAAGTGGCTGAAGCAAGAGGAGAATTTGAGACCCCTGACACCAAGCCCACTACCTTTAAACACTTTTATTCATGGCATACCTCCACCATAGCAAAGGGTTATTAAGGTGTGAGACACTTGGAGCTCAAAAGCAGCATTTCACCCTGTGATCTTCTAAGTCTCATCCAATTTGCTCATGAAATGAAAATCTAGCAGGAAGTGTTTGATGGCTGTGCATATTAATATGCGCTAAAACAAGAGCTTTCATTATCATCTTCAAGGCTTGCTTTTCCCTTTTGCCACTGAGGTAGTGTGAAGGTTACAGTTAAGGGCAACCGCAGTCCATGTTTATTGGTTTATTCCCAGATTTTGAGTTATTGATATTGAGCTTGTCCAGGAAATCAGTGCAGTGCAACGTAAGGCTAATCGATAGCCTGCTGCTCTTTTTGCATATTAAAAAGATAACCTTATAGAGTAAAATAAATTTTTAAAAGAGAGCTTCAATGTCTTTCCACTACCAAGTCAAAGCTTTACAAACTCTTGGGCAGCTGTTTTCATTTATTTCTACACTGTCTTTTCCCTAAAGCTGCCTTTAATGGTCAAAGCAGGTTTCATTCTTTCCTCTTTTTTATTTTTTTTTTTTTAATTTCTCCTGAATATGAAACAAATGCCCACCACACAGATATTCAGATAGCTCTCCCACTTGGATTTGTTTCATGCATATTGCTAGACTGTCTTCCAGCTCACAGGGTGCCAAGTATGGAAATAGCATTGTGGGCTCATGGTATCAGCAGGGCTGTGACCTCTGGCTGAATGCTGCTTCCCCCGGCCACCTCGCTGGTGGTCTCTGTTACTTGCCTTTTGCTTAAGATTCACCTCAGCCCGGTATATCACTGTCCCTGATTTGCAGAATACCCAGAATTCACCAAGAGTTTTTGTGCTCCTACCTGCCCATATTGCCTCCTGTGAGTGTGTTTGGTTGCTGTGCAGCTCCCCTCCTTTTCCTGTCCTAATGTTGTTATAGGGTATTGCTGTTTGCTAAGAAATGAAAGATGATATTTAAAAGGATGCTAGTACTAGGTTGACTGCTGTTGAATTTCAGAGTCGCTGGTACAAATACTGAATTGTATTACTTTCATGGTAACGGTCTCCCCAAAGGATTCTCCTCTTGCCTCAGATGCTCAGTCCCCGGTCAGTTCAGATCTGATTGCTCATCTGTTAGATGTAATCATAGCATCGTGCTGTAGCTCTGCGGTGCCTTTCATCTGATGTGTTTTACAGAGCCTGGGCAGCTGTCGTAGAGAAGCAGGTGGGAAGCCTAGTGCTGAGGCTCTTTCTAAAGTAATTTCAGTTGACATATATTTAGTGAACCCATCCTGGTGATAAAGAGGTACAGTGTGTATTATATATGTGTATATACACACACAGCTAATTAAAATGACAGCGCTGGCACCAGTGGCCAGCTGGGACAGATCTCTCTCCACGGCATCTTTCTCCATCAGCCCCCCTCCAGCTGGTCACCAGACCCTGAGGTGCACCCACCATCGCTGCTGTTTCAGGACGTGATTTTTGTAGTCGTGTGATGACTGAGGGCATCTGTCTAGACACAACTTGGGAATCTGGCTGCGTTTTATGAAGTTGCCATTTCTCTGTCTGCTTTGATGTACTGTCAGTGAACCAAGACCAAGCCATGAGAAGGATTCTGTTTGCCCAGAAATAAGTCATAAATGTGACGACTGTGATAGCCATGTTACTGGAAATGTAAAAGAAGATGGTAACTAGAGCAAACAGGGGTGATCACATTTATCTAGGAAAGAGCTGTGTTTTTGGAGGGTAGAAAGTTATCTCAGGGAAGCATCTAGAGACTCTTTGAATGTATCTGCTTTGCTTAGCACAGCTGAACTTGGGACACCTCTGAGTAATGGACCAACACACATATACACAGTGTAGCACAGTGTCCTCCCAGGATGTTATCTGAGATCTTCAAAACAAAACTAACTGGTCTGAGCAATAATTGTGACAGTTATTCTGCTGAACTGCTCTGGTTGCATCAGAGTCATCTCATGGGCACTGGGTGCCACAGATCTCACTAACCCAAGCAGATCTTTGGTTTTCTCAAATCAAAAAGAAAGTTGTTATGCTCGGAGACAAATCCTGAAGCCTAATGAGCGAGAAGAGGAATTCAGGTGAAACTGTGACAACTGTGACTAACTACGCTAGGAAGAAGGTTGGCTTTTTTCAGTGATGAAGTTGTACCAGCACAGCCCTTGGTATAGATGCAGTCTCCATGGACTCTGATTTCCCCTTCCTGTACAAGAGTAGGCTATATTTGACTGGTTTATGATCCATTAGTAGGAACTGATTTTTGGAGAGCCATTTCTGGTTACAATTTCGCAGTAATGCAGGTGTGAGTGGCTGAGATGGGCAGGCCAGAGGGAAAGAGCAAGAGAAAGTGAGAACAGTGGTGACCTTGTCACACACTGAATGGCAAATTCGTGTTTTCTAAAAATAGTATCTTGCCTTCCCCACAACACTAACCTGTGCTGCAGCTTCAGATTTGCTTGTAAATCTCCTCTCAGTCACACACAGAACCACTTGATTCAAACATGGCAATGCATTAAATTTGAAGTGTCCTGCTCAGAATTATTTACAGGATGAAACTCAGAGCAGTGTTACACACCAACTGCTAACATTGACCATTGTCTAGTGCGCTTGTCCTCCAACACCTTCCCACAATTCCCTCTGTATTGCCAGAAAGCACAGACAATTTCTTTTACCCTTTCTTTAAGAATTTAGGGTGAAGCTCAGTTTTACAGCAGTGCTAAAAACCAAAAGACTTGCCCCCAGTAATCCTAAAGCCACACACACACGATGACCATGGCAAGACGGACACCAGGATTCAAGAGCTAATTTACAGTACTGCTGCTCTTACTCCAGCTTGACTACTCCCAGTTGAAATACAGTTCTTCAGTGAAGACAGATGCTAAGAGCGAAAGACCCTTCTGTTGTGTGTGGGGGGGCGACCAGCGTGACTATACATTCATGGAAACAGATGGAACAGTTTATACTACAGTACTCATGCATATTTGGTTTGTATTTGAATGAAGACTAACAGATGCAATGTGCTATTTTATTTTTTAGGAAATATATGATTAGATATGGTTAATTTGCAGAGGGTAATGAGCTACATGCCCTTATTAAAAAGTCGTATATTTATGTACATTTCCAGCAGAAACATCCTTCTCTTGAAAAAGGAAACTCTCTGTTAAAAAGAGAAAAGTTGACCTTTTTGGATTTGTATGTTGTATACCTGCTCCTTTTTTTCCAGCCATTGCACTCTGATGTTTATTAAGAAATCCAGACAAGGGGATACTGAAGACTGAATTGTGATCCTCCAGAAATTTGCTTTCTGCAGCTGGTTAGATTTTTTTTTCGCATGTATATACCTAAATCATTTTATTGGTTTATGAGAACATCTCCAGGAAACCTGCATTTCATTCTCACCATGTCGACAAGGTCTTCAGCATCTTAAATTTAACTGACCTTGATATTTCGATCATCATATAATGAGACCTTAGGTGAAATATTACTAGGTGGATACCTTCTTTAAGGTTGTCACTTGGGCCTTAAGCAACTAACACGGTGCTTTTATTTTCATTAGCAGCTACTTTGGAGTACTTTTTCTTTTTGCATCTGTGAAAAAGACAGCTCATATATGGATACATTTCCCCCAAATTCAATAAATTAGATTCACCATCTACCAAAACCAGAAACCTTTTTTTTCAGGTTCATAAACTCAGTAGACTAACCATGTTAGAGGTGTACGCCATTATTTCTTGAGTGTTTCACAGGGCTGGAGTCAGTAGCGCCGGATCAATTCCTATTCACTGAGGATCTCAGTAGCATTTTGGGTAGACTCAGGGGGCTGGGCGTCAGAGCCCTGGGCTCTAGTCCCAGTCTTGCCAATGACAGAACATGCAACATCAAGCAGATATAATTAACAGGGCTGGAAATGCATCCCAGCAAACCACCTCAGCTTGCAGCTGCCCATGCATACACACACTTTGGAGGCTCGCACATCATCACTTTGCAGACTTGCACATTGCCACTTTGCAGCACTTTCATGAGGTTCCCTTCTCTTAACTTTTAGCAACAGGTAATTACTACTCTAGGATGTAGATGCTTGTAACATCGAGGATGGTAGCCAGTTGCTTCAGTGCTAACTATACGTTGCTGATGAGAAAGACACCTTAGCACAAAACACCCGGGTCAGCCTTCCCATTAAAGCACCGTGAGATTTTTAACATCCATGCAGAGCAGATGAAATAAAAGTCTCTTTCAAAGCAGCCACTGACAGTGCCACGTAACTGTGTTTTCCTGTCCTGGTGGGATGAAAAGCTGAGCGTACTCCTCTGATGAGTTCAGTCCAGTGGAAATGTGAGTCCCCCCCGGTATCTGGCCAAGGCTTCACCGATTCTACTCTGTGTGGGAACAGCCCTCATGCCAATTCATCGAGCAGAACTGGCCGGCCTATTTTTTTGGTGTGTATTATCAGATAGAGTCTATCTCAAATAAATCATGCTGTTGTCTCCTTCAACCCACTTTTTGGGTAAAACTTCCATCAGCCAAGCTTACATGCACTGAATTTGTGCAATAGGTAGTTTGCCAGGAAAAAAAAAAAAAAGCACAAACTTGGCCTTTATATGAGAGATATCTTCCTTTGTAGGACTGGGAAAGGAGGAATGATTGTGATAAACATCATTACTAGCAAGTAATTTTTCCCTTTCTGATGCAGCTCTGCAGTGAGTTTGTTATCTGCCTGCATGAAAGATCTTTTCAAGATGTTTCTAGTCCCTGGGGAAGTGAGAGACTAACACAGTCTTCCCAATAATAATAAAGGGGGGATGTCAGGGGGGAGAAGATGTCTCTCTTGTTCCTCTAACACTTGACAAAGCACTTTCCTCTCCCTTCCCAGCACTACTCTCCTAAGCAGTTCAGAAGGGAAATGAGCTTCCTTGCAGATATTTTTGTTCTTTAGCTAGAGAAACAAATGCGTTCACTGAATATAGCTCTGCCAAGAAAATAAGAACATGGGCAGGACTTTGAATGGAGTCACTGATAGGAATGAAGGAGAGGAACAGTTTGCTGTCTGAATTGCTCATCAGGAAGAAATAAAGGTGAAGAAAGGGAGGGAGGAAATAGACTTATTTGAGTAAGGATACTGAATGCAAAATCTGAGTGGAAGAAACAATAAATGCTGAGAAGAAGCTGGATGAATCTGAGTCATGCAACAGATTTTTTTTTTTTTCCCCTGAAGCTGTGTAAAACAGGCACTGCACCAATCCACCTCAGAAACCTTTCATGCAATTGTTATAGGAAAAATGACCCTGGGGCAAGGTCCCACCTGTTTTTGCAGGGCCTGGCACGAGGGCTAGTGTGGAAGAATATGTAATGCCATTTTCATGGGGGCAACAGGTATCCAGCCACTAACAGCTACCCTTCAGTACAGATGGACAGGCTCTTCTGTTCTCCTCTCTCTTGCCCAAGTGGGTCGGGATCAGAATGGTTTCAAGTGGCATCTCAGAGGTTTTATGGCATGTCATGATGAAGAGAATTACAGACTGCTTCCTAACTCTCTGCAGGGCTGCACAGGACCTCAACAAATCCTAACTCCTGGTCTTCCCATACCAGCTTTCCTAACAGTGATATTTTCAAAACACTCCTTGCTAGTGACCTTCTGAATTCCCTGTAATTCCTAACACTCTTACTTAAAAATATTAGAAAACAGCCACTAATCAGTTTTCAGACAGTATTATTGCAAGTCGAAGGTATGTCTGCATACTTCAAAAATCATGCAAATAAAGAATCTGTTAATTTTTTTTTGTTTGTTTGTTTTTTTTCTCATCCTATTCTGGAATCCTGTTCATAGGCTTATCTAGATTTGGAAATGTACCAATATAATTATTCCTGGAAAACTAATTGGAAATACTAATTTCAAAGTAACTCTCTGCATGGAATCAGAATGATCAGACAGATACTTATGCCAAAAGGAATGATGCTGAAATAATTATTTCATAACAGCCATATCAGTAAATTTCCAATTGGAGAGAAGCTCATACACACAGGAAGGAAGCAAACCCTATTGTCTCCCTCCTTCCTTACAGCCCTTGTTTTACAGCCGAATAAGCAATAATGAGACTGTAGATCTATGTCTTCTTAGAATCCAAAAGGCTTTACAGAGTCTGTTGGATGAATTTCAACACCCTGTTCAAGTCCAAGGAGGAAATAAGCTCTTCCAGAAATTCACCAATCTTCCTTTTTCTTCTTTGAGTCTGGCTGTAGCTCAAAGGAACCTTATGGACCATCTGTCCCTCCTATCCTCTCAACCCCCACATGCCACCATCGATAAGACATCAATCTGTGAAGCAGCTCTGGGAGAGATTTTTTTAGTAGTTTCTCCAGGAAAGCATCCGAGCAATTCCTCTGCAGAATCTATCTGCTCTCTGTGTCTGCTGGGGAAGAGGGGTATTGACCTCTTCCCATCTCTACCATGGTGTGGACATTCTTCTCTTGAAGGACGCAAATGTATTTGTAAGAACTTCAGACAAAGCCAAGAATGAATTAACCAAGTCCAATTCAGGGAGGACAGTGATAAACAGGGCATGGCTCATGAGAGCATTAAAGGTTTGGAAAACATTACTTACAGTGAGACACTCAGCAAAAAAGAACTAAAAGAAGGTTAAGGACTCAGTTCATCACTGTCTATGGGGACATGAATCTACTGGGGTACTGCTCAGGGGCAATAATAGATGCAAGGGTCTAGGGTGTCTTTGGGAACATTTCCTGAATATCTTCTCTTACCTTTTGTGCTCATGTGGGACCAACCATAATCTGATGCTGAGAATGAAAACCCCTGGTGCCACTGACTGAGATAAAAACGATTGGGGCCTGCATTTGCTTCAGAGTCCAGACCACGACTCTTCCTAAAGGTTTCTAAAACAAGCTTCTGTTCTGAGATGGTAAAATATCTCCCTAGGAAAAAGCACTAATCCCTTCTCGAATATACCTTTGGAAACTGATCTTTTACATAATCATGCAGTTTACAGAGAGAAGTTAGTTTGAACTCTTCTCTATTACAGCTGCTTTCACCCAGTTGTCCTGTTCATTTTGTTTGCCTTCCAGCAAAACATCCAGGCCTGAGCTGAAAGACATCAAGTGCATTGCACAGAGATGCTGCTGGGAGGCTGCTTACCCTGACCCCATGACTCTTTACAGAGCCAAGACCTGCGGGCTGTCACCCTGCTGCATTCAATAGCTTTACACTCCTGTATAGCTGTAGATCATTGCATCTGCCTGCATTGTGCTGTGCCTGTTTAGGTCCTGTCCTTACAGTTTTTTATTTGTATTGTTTTACTGCTCTATCTAGTTTTAATGTCCACACACATTACCAGCCATGAATTTAAGTTTTCCACTAGATAACCACTAAAATGTTGAAAAGCATCATAATGAGTTCCAATACCTATGGCCCCAATACCTGCCCTTTCACCCCAGAAACTCTCTATCCAACAACTAATGTAGAAATATCTTTTTTCTTCCTTTTTTTTTTTTTTTCTCTTTTGTTAAAACACTGCTAGTTTTTTACCAAATAAGGACTTGGTTCATCCGTTTACACTAAAGGGGTAGGACTGTTGGAGAGAAGCTTTTTACAAGGGCAGGTAGTGATAGGACGAAGGTAGTACTTTTAAACTGAAAGAAGGCAGATTTAGATTAGATGTAAGGAAGAAATTCTTCACTATGAGGGTGGTGAGGCCCTGGCACGGTTTGTCCAGAGAAGCTGTGGCTGCCCCCTCCCTGGAAGGGTTCAAGGCCAGGTTGGACGGGGCTTTGGGCAACCTGGGCTAGTGGAAGGTGTCCCTGCCCATGGCAGGGGTGTTGGAACTGGATGATCTTTAAGGTCCCTTCCACCCCAAACCATTCTATGATTCCGTGTTTCACCAGGGCTCTGCTTCAATTCACACAAATCGCAAGATCTAACAAGAGTATAAAGAGGGTTAGTAATCCAAAATTCATATGGGAACCAGTGTATTTACTACCAGCTCACATGAAAGAAGATAGCCCTCCACAAACATGCATGACCCCCATGAAAGGGAGTTATGAAAATATCCCATCCAGCTTTAATAGGAGCCATGGAGTTTTTGTGAGCTGATCTCTGCTTTCTGTTTTCTCCATTCACAGCTCCAACAGAAAGAAAATGACCGAAGAAAGCAAATTTGTCATGATTTGAGAGCAGACAGCATACCAGTGGAAAGGGTCCTGTGGAGACGGAATGTCAAGGACTCTCCTCAGAGGGAACCACACTCGTTGGACAGTCAACAGCCAAAAATATTCAGGTGGGGCTGAGGGGCACTGTGACTTCAGAGGGGACAAAGGAGAGCACGTTTCCCCCGCTGCTGTGTATCACAAGTCTGGTTTAGGCATATAATTTACAAATATATACATCTATATTGTGTTTGCATAAATGTCTATGTCAGCCTTTATCTAGACGCTTGAACCAATGCCATGCAGAAGTCAGCATTTTGCAAACATGTAAGTAACCCTCTCTTTAACAACCAAACTTCTAACACGCTTAAAGACTGAAGCCAGATTTGCACAAAAAGACTTGTTTTCTCTGTAGTTCCATCAGGTGGCATTCCTCTAAGTCCTTTCCATATTCTTCTTTGTTAACTGATCCCATGCCAAGTTTTCTACTCTCCTGATGCCAGGGTAAGTGTCTGCAATGCCCAAGGTCACCACCTTTATATTCCTGAGAAGTGGCCCAAGAGTAACACTCCTTCAGACTTCTACAAACACAGCACTCAATTCATAGCAGCCCCCTCAATGTATGATGGGTCGAATCAGTCTGGGAAACAGACTTCTTAAGGGAAAGCTGCAGAATACATCCAGCAAACCGCACGTGTGCTGCATTTAGCTGCCATGTCTCCCAGAGGGAACTTGTTGTATTAAAAGCCGAGGAGGAATATGACCAGCTACAGGAAAAGTTTGCTTTGTTGAGCCTTAATAAAACTAATGGGGTATGTTTATGTAGCACCTTTCATTCCGAATGATCAAGTGCCTTGCTAGCCTTAATCATTTCACCCATCACTGAACTGCAGACACCTCTGGGGTGGAACATTAACAGCTGCTCGGTAGAGCACAGCAGCATTTTAATGGAGGAGAAACACCCCGTCCAACTGCAGGTGCAAAGGGAATTTTGTTAAGTGGAATATAATTATCCAAAGCAGTGGTACCTAGGAGAGAGGGAGACATTTCCCTTAATACTCTAATATGGGGCTACAGCTGGTTTTCCAGCCCCCATGTTACTGGGGAATCAGCATCGCAGCCTGGGGTTGCACTTGAATCTCAATTTAATTGCCTATTTAATAAGGCTCCCAAAAGAAAAAACATCTTGGAGACTTTTTGTGGGTTTCCAGGTTCCCACTCTTTCAACTGAGGATTGCCATTTGCCTATTTCAAACACCTACAACAAACTAGAACCAAATGAAAAACATGGCTGGAGATGGAGGCTCAGTACCTCTATGTTCCTTACAAGCAGCACGAGGCTCTGTTGGCTATAAAATCTGCACGTTATATAAGAGGGACAAATCATTGTCCCTAAACTAGTCGTGGCAGGGTGGCCTGATTTAAATTGTAATCATGGTTTAAACCAGCAAACAGAGAATCTTGATTTAAATAATCAGTTTTAATCTTGTTTTGCATGTGTGCTTTTCAGTTATTTTCTTTTAAAACTGGTTGATTCTCGCTGATTGGTATAATTTGCTGCTTCTTTATGCTAAATCAAAGAATATCCTATATCTATACATATTTATTTCAGCAATTATATAGTTTAGCATGCATTTATTCAGATTCCTACTTTTTACATTTTTTAGGAAGACAAAATGGTGAACAACAGATTTCTTATTCAGTAGATGATTGCTGGATTTTTTTGGGTTTTTTGTTTTTCATTTATTTGGAATTCACGTCAAGCTGCATTTAAATGGAAACTGGAATTCAGTCATAATTTCACTCCCCTCCTCCCCAACCAAGTGTAATAAAAGTACTTGAACCTGCTGGAGATATGAGAAGAAAATAAGTCTTGCACAGAAAATGAGTTGGCATTGACAAAGACAGCGCTAGCTGTCGCTGGGGAACTGGAACAGAGGTGCTTAGAGAGCTCTGCAATGCTTCTTCCTCACTGAAAATGATGTCTTAAATAGCTCCCAGGTGGTTTTGTTACCCTACCCTCAGCCACTGGCCCTTATTTGACCCAAATCAGGAAGATTTTCTGTTGGGTGGGATTTCTGCTGCTCTACCCTGGATCGAACTGATCTCTCTATGTGGAACGGGAGCGATCCCATGGGGGCTGTGAAATCACAGCTCAGTGCCCTGACACCCTGTCCTTCAGGAAAGGCTTTACATCACACACTTTTTGGGGGTAAATCAGAGTTGGACTTCATGAGCAGTTACACTGTCATGAGTGTGGGGATGGAGAACCCTTGCAAGGGCATGGGAATGGGTAACCAGGGTGGCAACCTCTTAAACCAGTTGCATCCTGGAAGTCACTATAATACATCTCGTCTCTGTTTTCATTCATGCAGATTTTCCCCTTCCCTCCTTTTCAACTGCTGGTGGATTTCTGACTTCTGTACACACTCATTGAGCTGAAGTACTCGAATGACTTGATGTGAAAAAAATCTCTTTCCACCTGCAGAACAAGCAGCTGCTCTCAGGAACTGATCTGGCACCACCGCAGACCGGCTCTAGGTGCTTGCCCAGAAACTTTGACTTTTCTTAAGACTTTGGCAGTTAAGACATAGTTGCTTGGAAATGATCTAAGAGTCATTTACAAATCTTTAACATATTATTCTGAATTAAACCTTAGTTGAGCTTGCCATAATTTCCCATTTTGTTTAAACAGTTTATCTATTAAAAGAAGAAATGTGTATTTAACTTAAGTTTAAAAAAAAAAAAAAGTTTCTATCTCCCCCACTATAAAGCGACCAAACCAGGGCAGAAATCAAAACACATGTTTCTGAGTGCAGAAGAAATCTGTCATTTTGATGTAGTTTGTTTCAGTTTGCCACCACTGAAGATGGTTGTGGAAGCCCTGTAGCACTTTGGGGGGTCATTAAATACGTCAACGAGAAGAGGGCTGAGCTGGCTGCCAATTCACGCTGCTTGGCATGAAAAGGTCTCACCTACGGAGAGAGTCTCAGGGGGAGAAAAAAAACATCACCTGGGCACATTTTGGAGCCTCTCACACTGTTTTCAGCGAGTGCCCTGAGTGCCTGTGACCATTAGAGGACCCAGGAAGCTCTTGTGATCTCCAGGAGAGTGTTTGGTATAATGATTTGTGCTGCACGCTTTGTTTGATGCTCTCCATCTCATAGTCCCTCAGCCCTATTCCACGGCTTGTAAATAGATGCAGCAATAACAAAAATCAGCTCTTTTTCAGCCCCCAAGATATTCAGTGTGTATTTGAGGGGCTGTGTAATATTTTAAACACTTCAGCGCTGAGAATTCACTTAACACATTACCAGGTAGAACCAGAGTACAGTTGCTTTATTTGCTGCTATCCATGTGTTTGATTAGAAAATATTTGGGTTCACAACTTAAAAGGGGGTAGAGGAAAAAAAAGAAAGAACAACCTTATTTTCTATGAGGGAACTGAGATAAAGAAAGAAAGAGAAATGAAGTGATACAGCCAAGGTTAAGCACTGTCTGTAGCAGAGCCATGGATTAAATTTCTTGAACTGCAGTCCAGTGCCCACCAAAAGCAGCCCGTCTCTGAGTCTCGTAACATGCTCCCCAAATGTCTTTGTATAATTTAGTCACATGTGGCAAAGACTTATTTTTGATCAGGCCATAACAAAGTTAAGTTTGTAAAGTGTTTAATCTACATGAACACCATATACGAATTATTATTTTCTCTTTATATACATGTTTCAAAATGATCTGTGCTGGGATGGACAAAACAAAACAGCAACCTGCCTTAGAGTGTATAATTATTTTTTAGGGACAGTTCAAAGAAACACTGAGACCTTTGCAGAATTAGGGCAGCGCTGCATTTTCAATCACTGCCCTGGATTGTATAAAATGGCATTTTTGCTAAAAGTTAATCAAAGGCCTCTGAGAAATAAAGCAATGAGATTTTAATGAACAAAATCTCATGGCAGAAGCTGTGCTTTCCTTTATTTGGAAAGTGTGCACCTCTGGGCATGGGTAAAACAAAAATAACATGCTCTTTTCTCCCACTTTGTTCTGCTTATGGGTGGAGATGCATCTTCACTGAAAAAAGCAAAGCCAGATACCTCAAGGGGCATTGGAGGAGACTGGTCCAGATATGGACTAACTCTCTGTGTGCTGGACCTAGAAGCAGATGCAGTGGTCCAAATGGGAATTCAGAAACACAGACATGAGCATCTGGAAATGTCAGACTGGGGATGAAGCCTGATACACCTTTCACCTCTGCAGGAAATAGTGCTGTACCTCTTTGAAAGGCTGGGATGGCATATTGACATGTCGTGCCCGTTGCAGCTTGGTGTGACCCCTACACATCCAGGATGAAGCAGAAAAAGGGGAAGAGGCAAAGGGAAAATAAGCTTTGGCTTCCTGGTCTGCGCTTAATCAGCAGGCTTAACTCTGCAGGGCAGGGGTCCTTTGGCCACAGAGATAGATATCAGACCATTTTGAGCCCTCAACCATCGCTTCTTGTGTGGTGTCCTCTCTAATCCTTTGTTTTTCTCCATGCTACTTCTCTTTCATCTGTTCCAGGAGGGCTCAATCATTTGCTTAGGACAGAGCTTGTGTCTGGCCCTAAAAGCAAAATCTCCCTCCAAATGACCATCGAGCTGCAGGTCCATCCTGTCCCAAGCACTGATGTCTACACCATCCCAGATGGCCCTCGGTGTCCTGACCGTAACCCTCACCCCATGGCATTAACCATTCCCCACTGGCATTGCATATAAATCCCACCCCAAAACCAGGCTGGAAGCAAAGTATTGCTATCAAAAGAGCAATAGGTCTTATGCTGCTGAACCTAGCTTTATTCCCCCTAGGGTGTTTCACACCAAAACAAATTATTTACGGCACTCGGAAATAGTGTAAAAAATGGGCAGATTTACTTCCCGAATACTTGGCAGCTTGCCAGCAATATTAATAAATGCAATTATTTTCCTTTAAAAAAATCTCCATGACACGGCAGTTTAAAGTGGCAAAGGAAAGGACGAAAATTAACAGCGTAATTGAAAAGAACAGTAAATTCTTACCTGTTAATGTTTTTTCTACATGCCGTCTCCCCCAGTATCAAGGCTATTAATGAGTTTCTAGAGTTTGGGCCTTTTTTTCCTGCTTAATGGCTTCACCATCATTACAATAATAATAACATGAAACCTACACACTAACCTATATTGAACTGCAGTTCATTACAGCAGAAGGGTTGTGAAGGGTTTTAATGTCAGCATCCTTTCAGACACGGATTACAGTAATACAGAAAATACATTCTCTATGGGACATACCATATGGGAATAAAAATAATAAAAAAAGAAAATGGAAAGACTTCTTTTCCTCTAGAGGCAAAGAGGCCAGTGATGAGATAGATTAGCCCTAGAAATCAGTGGAAATTCCTTCACTGTGGAACAAAATCAAGATACTGATCACTAACACAGCAATTGAAGTATTAAGCTCAGATTAATCCTGTGTACCTAAATTGGGAGCACAGGTGCTGCTGCCTCCCTTTGTGGTCCCTGGGGTGAACTAGGTGCTACCAAAGGGACAATCAGTTCTCGAGTGGGTTGAATCCTGCCAGAGAGACAGTGGCATCCTCATTTGAAAGGCTGTTTTACACCCAGTGGACAGGGGGTTGGTTGAATGTGGAGGGAGATTAAGGGTCTGTTGCCCTAAACCCCATCAATTTACTGTCCCATCAAGGCAAAAGTTTCTCTGAGACTCTTGTGAAGAAGTGAGGTGGTGCCTCACCTTTTCACTTTCAAGAAGTGTCTCAGGGCTAGTATCGAAAGAGTACAAAAAAGATAAGAGGACAGAAAATATGAAGAATCCATCATCAAGAATGTCACTGAGTAGAAAGCTGGATCACAAGTAAGGAAGATGTAACAGCCTTCAAGGGAGCCATTTTTCAGTGGAGAATGTAGCATTTGGGATAGTCATGTGGCTAAAGTCTCCTTTTTAGGACCAATATTCTTCATAGGAATATTAGTATCTTTATGGTTGGAGAGCCTGAAGGCACATTCCATCCCCTGACCTTCACATTTCGAGTGATCACCAAGTCTCTGAATATCTCTGTAAGGTGGCTTCAGTCAGTTGCAATATTCAAGCAATCCCCGTGTGCTGTTAAAATGGGGAATTGCAAATCCTACCTGGAGAGGAGCAGTGTAAGAGTTTTGAGGAGCTGAAACAGGGAAGGGGATTAGTGAAAATTCCCTTCTGGATCTGCTACTCGTTTCTGTAGTTCTTCACTAACTTCTGCAACTGATGATGGATCTTTAGCGGTAAGGGTTCTGGCTAATTTTTATTTCAAGCTGAAACATCTTGTTAATATTAAGGTTACAACTGATAGGAGACAAGTGAAAGATGACAGCCAGCAGATGCCTGATCTTGACTAGGTGATTCTAATTTATTCTTGTCTTCCCCTCCTCAAAAGGCATAAAGGAAGCTTAATAAAGTATAGCTCATAGCACATTCCTTTTTTTTTATTTATTGTGAAGAATGGGTGTTTTTTTTTAAAAAAAAATCTCCTTTCTGAATTCTCCACAGTCTGAGTATCACATTTTTGCCTACACGGTTTTCAGAAGAAGCATGTCTGAAGCACACACTCATTTACTGGAAATATTTTATAATGCATTATTTAATTCAAAGGAGGGAAAAAAAAGGATGATGTTGCTGCAACCACGGTAACAATATTAACAATAGAGTGTATGAAGCCTGAAAGGAAATTACTCAGCAAAACATGGTAATAAAAAGAAAAGTCACCACGGATTATCAACTGGGGTATTAACAAATAATTTGTAATGCTAAGATTACTCAGTAATTCTGGCACTACTAATTGTACTGATATACTGAATTGTATTTTGGGCCAGTGATTTGGGTCAACATGATTTGGGAAACAGGAAGGTGAATGTAAAGAAGACTGGGTAAAAATCCTTCCTCTGCAGAAGTTCAGAGCTATTTAGGAGAACCTTGCAAGGCCTCTGGTAGCAAGTATAGACAACATTAGTAGATGAACTCTGGACAGCCAACGGGAAGAAGAAAAACATACAAACATAATTACATTTTACTAGATCTCCCCTAGCTATTATAAAACAGCTCTGAAGAGAAAATATTTGGAAAAAGCTGATGAAATCTGGCGCATGTGGCTTCATCATCAGGACAGCATTCTGATTTAATAAGAAACTAAAATGTATACAGGAAACCTAGCGGCAAGCAGCATGATACCTACAGTGGCCTTCCAGTACTTCAAGGGGGCTGCAGGAAAGATGGGGAGGGATTCATTATGAGGGGGGCAGGGATAGGACGAGGGGTAATGGTTTTAAACTGAAAGAGGGGACATTTAGATTAGATCTAAGGAAGAAATTCTTCCCTGTGAGGGTGGTGAGACACTGGCACAGGTTGCCCAGAGAAGCTGTGGCTGCCCCCTCCCTGGAAGGGTTCAAGGCCAGGTTGTACGGGGCTTTGGGCAACCTGGGCTAGTGGAAGGTGTCCCTGCCTGTGGCAGGGGGGTTGGAACTGGATGATCTTTAAGATCCCTTCCACCCCAAACTGTTCCGTGATTCTGTGCTGTGGTGTATTTAACCAAGAGTACTGGGATTTATACCACTCTGACATGCTGACTATTTTGCAAAAACAGGTAGTTGCCACCATGCACCTAGGACCTGATCTAACACTGCTAATGGCAGTGGGAGTATTCAAAGGCTTCAGTCAGGTCTGTATCAGACACCACTGAATAAGTGAAAGCATTAGTTAGATTTCTTAACTACCCAGGAGAAATAAAATTATATCATTTCTTTGGTGTTCCTTGTTTGAAAAGACTTGTCTTTAATTATTTCCTGCTGTAATGTATCCCTGTTCTTCTAAATATCTTCTATAAGTATTCAATTCTATTGAGTCCTAATTTCCTATGCAGTTTCTTAAGCACTCTTTCCAGCAGCAGTAATGGCTTAAGCAGTGTGGAAGCAGAAAGTGTGGCGGTTACTGCAAGAAATGCTCTTTAAATCATGTATTATGTCAATTAAAATGGCTAAGAGTTGGGTCTGTGATGGTAGAGTAGGCAGAGCTATCATGTGAGCTTTCCAGCTCCTGATTGCCAGGACGCTTCAGTTTTACAAAAGCCTATGAGAATTTTCCAGAAAGGCAATTTATTTCATGGGAAAGTAAAAGTTAACTGCAACATATCCACTACCTTTCTGGTCAAGTTGGTAAGGCTTGGAGAGCAGGTTTGGATATTGGGCTGGTTGTTTGTGTGACAGTTTTAAAGCTCATTTAAATGCATCCCAGAACAGTAGTGACTAAAAGAAAAATTATTCCTCTCTGTAGGATGTGGGTCCAGCAAAGTAAAATGAATTGGTGCTTTTAATCTTGTCACCAGTAAGTGTCTGTATTTCTATAGTCACCATACCACTTTTGGCACTGACTGGTGATTTCAGAGGTGAAGTCAAAGACAAATGGACCTGGAGATTAACCTGGAGATTCTTCCTAAACAGAGGTGACCAACAGATGTGTGGTGGAAGTGTTGGGGCTGATCATACCTGCATCTAGTTCATTGTTAAATGGGAAATTTGAGCCCAGCAATGACATTTTCACCCCTTTTGTGCACATAAATTGCCCGCAGAATTGTTTGCAGGATGATGTTTGCTACATATTTTTGAATTGTGAAGATGGAAAGAAGCAGCACAGCATAATTTGACAGCAATGGTCCTGCAGTTTGGCTTCCAGGGTGGTTAGATCTGGAATTTTAGTTCATGTCTACTAATCTCTCAGTCTGCTAGATAAGAAAATGCCATACTTCAGCAACACTTCTACTGCAAGAATTTCTTTACACAATATATCACAAATGAGCATCTCCAACTCAGTTGAACTGTCTTGAGCCATCTGATGTTACTCATCCTGCCTGTGAGATCCTTCTGGCCACTTGATACTGCCCACATTCTTCCCAAGAGGAGATGATGACAGAGAGAAACATCAGCTCCACTCTGCACATGTACACAGCATTAATCACTGCTGACTTGTCCTGCTAATGAAGGAAACCACTCCCCCTCTCTCCTGCTCCTTGTCATATTTAAGCAACTACATGCCTTGATGGATATTAACACTAAACCCAGATTAAAACTGAAGTGAATCCTTAGGTTGTCACAGCTTCTTTGGAATAGCTGAAAGTTAAGCTGTACTTGTTTTGTTTGTGTTTGGGGTTTTTTTTTTTTTTTAGAAAAGGGCTGCAACTGCGCTTTCACAAAGACAAATTTTAAAAATGCAGTTGGCCCCTGTCTAAAGTAATACTGCAGCAACTGCACTGAATAAACCAGTAAGCTCATTATCATATTGAAGGCAGAGAAAAAAGTGGTTTGTTTGTGGGGGTTTTTTGTGGGAAGGGTTTATGTATGGGAATATCTACATTTTCTACCCATCTCTCATGTTTGGATCTATCTGGGGACTACCAGCATGATTCAGTTTGAGCGGATCTGGGGTAAAATCTCCCTTATAGACCCAAAGGAAATATTCAGAGCCTGTTTCAAGGGTGCTTACACACAAACACTGTCCATCTCTACATCTGTTAGGAGTGCCCGAGGCAGTACAAAAGCTTGAGGTGCTCTAAGCCCAGCCTGAACAGTCCTGCATGGCCCCGAAGTCAAAGAAAGCACAGCAATGCTACAAACTATTAAAACTGGAGAACAAGGGACGCTCAAGAGGCCGGCATGTACAGCCACTCTGACTGAGGCAGCATCCAATCATCCTCAGCAGCTATTTGTCTAATTTACAGTTAAAAACTTTCAGCATTGGAGTTCCTCAGATTCCTCTGACTATCTCCTCCAGCGCCTAACTGCCTACAAACCGTTCACAAGGCAAGGAGGATCTAGGTGGCTTTGTTCAGTTAGTAGAAGAGACGGCTAAAGGGAGATCTAGCTGCAGCCTTTTAACTATTTTAGGTATGTGGGATATACAGAAGATGGAGTCAGTTTGTTCTTGGAGATGCTCAGTGAGTGGATGACAGGCAATGGACATGAGTTGTGGCAGTGGACATTCTGTCTACTCTTAGGAGAAGAGTTGTTCAAAACAAGCATGGTCAGCACCAGAACCAGGACACAGAGGGTGTGGCCTCTCCATCCTGGGAGATACTCAAAGTGTAACTGAACATGGCCCTGAGCAACCTGATCTGACCTCAACATTAGCCCCGCTTTAAGCAGGAGACTGGACCAGAGACCTTCAGCGATGCCTTCCAAAATAAATTATTCTGTGGTACTGTATTTTTATGATGACATCTTTATGATTAGAAGTATTTTGCTTTTAGTATGTGACTGAATTGCTGCAAAATAAGTCAATTTCTGGAAGACTATTACCTTGTTCTCCTTCATTGTGCTTTTCTCTATATTAAACAATTGCTGGCTCAGTACAAAACCTGCTCAGGGTTCCCTAAGGTAATGCCAGTTAACTCCAGGCTCAGCTCCAAATGACTACTTCAGGAACTTCTTTTTCTTGAGTTAGTCTTGCTGAGAAACAGTGAGAACTAGTGTAGGAAAGAGGTTCTTCTAATTTCATTGCTAGATTTCCAGGAACCAAACTCCTCCCTGTGCATGGGTCTGAACTGTTCATGGGCATTCAGAATTTCAGTTTAGCCTAGATGGACATGCTGCAGAATAAACCTTGAGCTATATGAAATGCCTGCTGCATGAGCAGCACAGAGTGATTGCATTATCCCCAGACAAGGTGCAGTAACTTCAGCTGTCGCCTCTGTCCCCTTACTCTACAAAGTGACAGTCCAGGTTGAGTGAAAAGCACTGCCCAGTGGAGGGGAAGCCACTGGGACTGTTTGGGTGTGCAGGATCTGAGCTCAGGGCAATACCAGAGTTATAACTCAAGCTAATTCTTCAGTGAAAAAAACCTCTTAACCTAGTTAAAGTATTCAACCTCCTAGAAAGCCTGGGAACAGTTCAGATAAAGCAATGTATGGCTTTCCATGCCAGCTGCCTGTGCAAGTGATTTATGGACTGTAATATGGTATGGAACCAGATCACTTTGTTGGTTTCCTTAAAGACAGAAGGGTGGATTGTGGCTGCACTTACTGAGCAGCGTATCTGTTCCTTCAGGGCATCACCACTCCTTAAATAAAAGCAAACCTGCTTTTTGAGGGAGCCAGACCTCTCATTTTCGAAGAACACAATAAATGTCTCGGTAGAAACATGCTTTGACAGCTTTGGATTTACAAACATCAGAAGTAAATTCTGATTATTTATTTTGGATAAATAATGAACAGCATAAAAATCGCTGACGTTAACCTTCATTGGAAAAGTTGGTTTAATGGGCCCCATAAAATCTTCTATTGATGGCAGGTTCATAAAGCTCCATATTGACTTCAGCTAAAGGCTATAACTTCTATCAATACTGTCAACAATTAATATTGACTACTAAAGGTATCCTGTAAACTGAGTCATAGCATTATGTTACTTTATGCTGCCATTAGCAAAATTTCAGGTCTTCTTGAAAACATTTCTCCTATAAATCTGGGATTTCTCAAAATAGCCTGTGTGGTAGCTAGCAGCGGATGGCCCAGAGTAACACTTATCTTATGTGCAGAGGGCGGAAACACAGAGTATCCTTTGGTTTTGCTAGACAAAGCTTCTGAGAAGATCTCAGGCTTCATTTGCTCCAACAGCAGGTTTCAGGCTGTGAGGGGTTTGTGTGCAAAAGTTTCTCACACCTTTATCTGTGCCAAGCAATTACAAAAAGAAAATGTCCAAATTTTGTGTACATTTAAGATTCTTCCTTAGTCCTTCTTTTCCTCCCTTGCAGCTTTTGTTTGGATATGTTTATACTGCCTATCTTGAAATAATATGTCTTTCTCTCAGCTCTGGACCACTTTTTGTGACCTGAACCTGGCTGCTGTCTCTTCCCAGGGAACTCTAAGCATCAGCTGCAGCTCCCCAACAGCACAGTTTGGAGCGTAATATTTTCCCTCAGGTTCCACCACCTCTTTTTTGTCAATATTAATAATACAATCACATACTGGACACCACCACTGTAGATTTTATTTATGCTACACAGACTTTGTACATATTATGATACAGCCTTTCTCATTCAAAACACTCAACATCTAGGACTGCAAATGCCTAGGGCCCAAAGAAACTCCTACATTTGTACAGCACTTCAAAAACCTGCAGGTATGTTCTCCACTTTTCTGTCTTCCCTTTTTAATTGCTATGAAATGATGGTTAGTGTGTCATTAAATTTAAGGGAAGAAGAATTGGAGGTTGTCTCAGTCCTGATATAAGCCAAAATGTCTTGCTAACATTTTTTTTTCATCTCTGTCTTGCTTTTTGTCTTTCTAAAACTCCAAAACGAGACTTAGAGAGTTCCTCTGCCGGCTTTTACGGTAATGCTGACATGAGTACTACCGCCTCATTACTTTCAGTAAAGCCTTTCAAGGCATGATGATCAGAGAGCTGGAGCACCTCCCCTGTGAGGACAGGCTGAGAGAGTTGGGGGGGTTCAGGTGGAGAAGAGAAGGCTCCAGGGAGACCTGAGAGCAGCCTCCCAGGACTAAAAGGGGGTTACAGGAAAGATGGGGAGGGACTCATTATCAGGGGTGTAGGGATAGGACAAGGGGTAATGGCTTTAAACTGAAAGAAAGTAGACTTAGATGAGATCTAAGGAAGAAATTCTTCCCTGTGAGGGTGGTGAGACACTGGCACAGGTTGCCCAGGGAAGCTGTGGCTGCCCCCTCCCTGGAAGGGTTCAAGGCCAGGTTGGACGGGGCTTTGGGCAACCTGGGCTAGTGGAAGGTGTCCCTGCCTGTGGCAGGGGGGTTGGAACTAGATGATCTTTAAGGTCCCTTCCAACCCAAACCATTCTAAGATTCTATGATGTGCTGTTGCTAATGTGTTGTTGCTAATATAATTTCATTTGTAAGTGATCTGTAGGTACAAAGTTGCATTTGCACATGTAGAGATAGCATTATGGAAACCAGTGAAAAAAATTCCAGCACATAATGTAATTCTTCTTTTTTAAGACAGAGAAACAAAAAAAGGACAAATTCTGTACTTTGCTTTTCTTAGTAGGCGTGGAAAGAAAAATGTATGGGATAGGATCATAGCTGCTCATACACCACCATGGAAAGTACGAGAGAGAGCTCTGGATACAGGAGAATGGGATGGAAGTGCAAGGTGTTTGGTTTTGGTTGTTTTCTAGTGATTTCTCGGGAGTGTGTAAAACTCTAATGGACCCTGATGATCTCTCTAGGCTTTCATCAAAACACAAGGCTTAGAAGGAAAACCATATAATCTGGCACTGCATGTCTGTCTGTCCCTAACGAGTGCAACCCTGTAAGATATTACACTAAGAAACTTAAATAAATATTTTAAAGATAATTTTAAAAGATTCTTCTGTACATCCTTTAAAGAGAAGGCCGTTTATCTTTGAACTTTGCCTAATATATCATTATCTTTGAGCAGAAACTTAATAAGCTTCTACTGTAATTTTGTTGGAGTTAAACATAAAATCATGTGGGTGGTATATGTCTCACCATGTCATGGCTTCCCAAGGAAAAGTTATCATCATTTGTCACTATAATGCTGTGGCAAAAAGCATAAAGAGAACAAGCAATACAGTCATTTCACATCAGCTTTCTGCACTGAGCTCAAGCTCCCAATGACTTGTACGCAGTAGCTATATTAAGAAGCAGGCTGTGCCATAATTGAATTAAAGGTGCAAAGGCATATAGGGCTGTGTGAACTCCTGGGTCAAGCTGCAATTGAATCAAAATCCTCTCTCCTTCCTACACTGCTTGGCAGAACTGCTGACCAAAAGGTTCGCAGACTTACAAAACACATGCAGGAGTCCCCACAGCTGGGAACACAAAGTTACAGAGATAAAAAATCTGTGACCTTCAGCTTTTATTTCGCATGAAGAAAAAGGCTTCTAAAAATATTTCACCATCGTTTTCCTTCAGAGAGCAGTCAGCTGATTTACATAAATGAAACGGCTCCTGTCAAGGAACCAGTGAGGAAAAGAAGGAAATTATCTGCCCCGAAAATCTGTAGCAAAGATAAGAGCGGCATCGGCCAGGGGAGGGGAGATTTAAATGCTTTTTGTCTGAAAGGTCGCTACAAAAAGCAGAGAGAGTATTACAGCCACTTAATGATCTCTGTCGCTGTGATAAATAAGTAGGACCTTCTCCAGCAGTTTATTAACAAACACTCTGTAGGACAGTACAAAAGGCCACGACATGGGGCTATTAGAAGAGTGTTTTCACTGAGTCTGATAAAAAAAAAACCAACACACAACCTAAGGAAGATTGAGGTGGAGTGGTAAGAAGAGGTATAGCTCAAGGCTGACACCGCATGTGCTGTCATCACTTACCGGTTTCAGTATTCTCATGCTCTGTGTCGGTGAGGGTGAGGTTAGAGTTGGCCCGGCTTGACAAGCAGGAGCTGCGTCCGGACTTGGTGTTGCGTCCCCAGAGCCTCACGGGGTGCTCAGGTGACATGACCACGTCTGCCTCTGTGTCAGCATCCGAGCCAGCGCTGATGGAGTAGCCGCAGTGAGGCAGCCCGATATCAGTCCGGTACAAAGTCCCGTGTGTGGGTGTCACGTCTTCAAGACCCAGCTCTCGCAAAGAGAAGTTGGCTCCTGGAACAAAACACAGCAACTCTTACTGGTTACTCTTTAATAGGGGATGGTTTCATCTAGAACAAGTCAATGGAAGAACTGTTCATCCTCTGTCTTCAAGTGGGATACAGCAGCTCCCGAGTCCTAACATCATACCAAAGATTCCCCTGTTTTGTGGTCTTGCTTAGTGTCAGATGAAATGACCATGTCAAGACCAAAAAGCAGCTGGATTCCTGCTTCTGGAACCTGACAAAATCTCAGGGTGTGTTCAATGAAATCATCAAATTTGAAAGCAACGATGGATAGAGAAATGGTGGGAGTCTTGGAGAGGCAAAAAGAGAGGCAAACCTTCTTGGGAGAGAAGCAAAATGAGGCATGCAATGATCAAAAGTCGTACCATACACCCAGTAACCCTACTTCAACAGGAAATTTGAGTGAGTTCTGCTCACTGAAATCCCTGAAATTACATACTGGGGGCTTAGATTTCCTTTGCTGATCTCACTTTACCCTTGCTGACCAGTCACACCTCGACTCAGTTTAGCTATTCGTTCTGATACAGTCACAGCAGAGGTTATTTGGCTGCAAACAGATGCAGTTGTTTAGCTGACTAAAAATGCAACCTGAAAAATGACTCTTGAGTTCATGCCTAGTTACCCGCAGAGCTTCAAAATCAGACTGAATCAATGGGAATGAGGCTTCAAATATTAGTACACTTTGTTTGGAAAGTTGCACTAGGAGGCTGGGGAGGGCAATTAGTGGCTCCATTTTAATCCACCTTCATTTATTAATGCATGCTTTTATTTTTCAACCCTGAATGTCTTGAAAAGATTTTGGCCACCCGTGAATGCCGTTAGCTGCACTGCATTTATACAGCACAACATACCCTCACTCCTGTTACACTATGCCTTGATCGGATGGATTAAGGAACTTTATCTATAACTGGTAGGAGGCATCAGAACCTGGATCATGGCCAAATACCAACACCAGTGATCAGACTCAGTCTAGCTGGCTTCTTCCCATTATTTCAATACATAAATCCCCTGCAATAAAGAGAGGTAGAACCTGCCAAATCTATGCACAGTCCAGAGACTCAGTTTTAGAGCAGTGTCTGCAGCTCAGACGTGTTTCAAGAAGATAAATCTGAATGCATGATCTCCAGGAAAGTTCAGGCCCAAACCTACCTTTGAACAGTGAAGTTCATATCTACTCATTATTGAAATGTGTTCATCAGATCTGGACCTCAAAGTTGTATCCAAAACTGAGTTATGATTCTCTCTCTGCTCAAAACCACAGAAGCACGTGGCTCTCCTCACATTTCCATTTATTGACGTTAAATATCACATTGTGGAAAATTTGTATCCGGCAGAAAAAGACAGTTTTCTGCTTTTCCAGAGTCTGATTTCACACTTGTGGAAACACCCTGGCTTGCCCCTGAGCCCTGCTGCATGGGGAAGGTCTTGTATCATAGCACACATGCATTGAATGATCAGCTGGCCCCAAGGAGATGCTATTTTACTACAGTTCTTCATTCAGTTGACTTTGCAGCTCATAGTGAACAGTGAGAAGATGTTTGAATGCAAGATGAATAATGGGACTGGACAACACTTCCATGTAAAGTTTGGAGAAGGAGCTGTTTGACGTCAGGAGGAAATAATTATGGTTCAGCTTGTTACACTTCTACAGCTGATAGCACTCAAACTATATAAAGCATTCATGAACTTCACACCTTTTTAATTGACCGAACAAGAGTAAAGCTTTCAGGCAGAGTGGACAGATAAGGTTAGTTGGGGCTCACACCTCCGTCAAACCCTTGGGCCTTGCTTAGGAAGCACAATGCAAGCTTGTGGCAAATTAATCCATTTAACTTGATTGCAAAGCAGTCTGAGAGAGCATCCTCTACCACTCCACGGCATGAGGCAGCAAATGAACTTGACCTAAGTTATAAACACAAAGAAGCACTATTTTCCCAGAGACCTTGCTCTTCTCTTCTAGTCTTGACTTTCATGCAAAGCCAGGGTAGTTTTTAAACCATCCTCCGTGGAGTACTGGAAAACGTCATCTTTTGGTTTTCCTTGTGCTTTTGAGTCACTGATGGTGAGTACCACGTTCCCCTAAAACAAGTCACACTCAACATCATCAGACACATCAATGTGCAGCATGACTGATGCTCTCCAGTAACAGCAGCTCATAAATTATGAAAAATGACTGCTACAATTAACTGAAAATCAAATTTATTTGCAATAAACAGCAGGAGATGCATCGATTTTCATATTCTATGCTCACTGTTGCCTTTTAAGCTGGAAGAACTCAAGTCAATAAAAGGAAGATAATAAATATCTCAGACTTTTTAATTCAGATCTGGTCTATTTTTTCCTGTGCTGACTTGCATGTTTGCTGGCACTCTCACTCTAGCTAAAGCCATTTAAATGCTGACTTGTTTATTTACTGAATTTATTTGGTCAATTTGAAATGTTTCCCTCCTCTGCCTTCCAAACCAATGCAGGAGAGAAATTCACTTTGCCTTGTTGATGTCATGCAGGCTAATAAGGCTTGGTTTCAGCTGGTATCAGGCCAAGCAGCACCACAAAGTGAGGTCCATTCATGGCTTTCTGCCAGTGAAAAATGTGGCACAGAAGTCTGGGGTTATTGTTAACACTCTTCAGGCCAGTTTCGGGACTCTCAGGATAAACTGGGAGAGAATTATAAATTGAAAAATCTGTAGGTGATGTATCAGAAGTAGAACTAGTGTCCTGACATGGTTAATTGTAGCTTCTCAATTAGTTTCAGCCATTTAGATCAGTGGTTTTTACTATTTCTCAGTACTCTACAAAATTTTCCTAGGGAAGTATGAACTTGTATACAGCAAATTTACACTCCCTGTCAATAGACTGGCTTTTCTTATTTATCTTTTGTGGGCTTCTTAGGAGAAGTCCGTGGACCTTCATGGCCTTATAGACCCTGAGGCTGAAAACCACTGACCTGTACTAATTCACATCTATCCTGCATGGTGAATATATTGTATGAAGTGAGCAAACTCAATGACCTAAAAGGTTTCCTTTTCTTTATAACTTCGTAGATTCCTTAGAGAGGATGAAGTACTTCAGAGTTGCTAAGAGGCAAACTCCTTTTATGATTGCAAAGTATTGCTTACAACACCCATTGGCCCTTTTGTTAATTATTGGCTGTTGCATTTATCCTCAAATACAAACACCAAAGCCATGTGCACAAAGATACTTCTGCAAGTCATTTTCCTTGTGCATGCCTTAAAGATGAGTCTTGCACCAAAATCACAAGTGTGTGGTTTTTGAAGAGTGAAATTAAGCAGCCCCCAAGCTAAACATGTGCAATTATATGCATTCCCTTTGGGGAATCAGCTTCTCCAAACTGCAGAGGGTGTGCTCGGAGCAGCCTGGGTCAGCTATTTTCTGTTCATTGTCTGGAATGCTGCCTACTCTATTTGACTCACTTTGTCATTTTATGCTTTTCTTGATGGACTTCTAAAAATAATTTATGTGAAACCCTGCTTGGTTTCTGAACCACTCTTGTCTCTATGGAAAAATGAAGATGAGACTATAGCAGGGGCCAGAAATCTACCTCATGTAGGCAACAGCAACAGTGAAAATGTAACTGCACTGACTTCAGGCTAGCTATAAAAAGGAGGATGTCTGGAATCTCTACTAGAACTGTGGAGCCCATGCTGACCCTTGAACCTCTACATCTTCACAGCTACTGTCACCCACATTCACTAAATGGACTCCTGTAAGTCTTAAAAGTGGTTCTTTACCACTGCTCTAATATTGGAGCATGTCCCCATCTCAAATCTATAGCCTGCAGGCCACGTACAATGCCAAGGGTGGCTCATCCCATCTGCAGCTCAGTTTCCTGCCTTCTTCCAGGCTTCTTGGGTTCTTCTGTAGCCCAGATGGTCAGTGTGGACAGTGTCGCTCTCCCCTCATTGTCTTCTGCTTCAGCATCCTTGTTGACTTTGTCCATGACAGAGCAGGTACATGACACAGTGAAAGGTTCTCT
Source organism: Strix aluco (assembly GCF_031877795.1). Classification (NCBI taxonomy): domain Eukaryota; kingdom Metazoa; phylum Chordata; class Aves; order Strigiformes; family Strigidae; genus Strix; species Strix aluco. The sequence continues at coordinate 133,246,311 of NC_133932.1, read as the reverse complement.
TGAGCAGACAGGGACTTTCCACACCATGTCAGTACTGTGCAGTGTGTGCACAGGGGCTCTGGTCTCATGGTGGGAAGTGGCAAAGGGCTGTTGGAGGCAGAAAGACTAAGACACAGAAAATGTGTCTTAGGAGACGGTAATGAACACAGGCTAGTCATATCCCACTTAAGGACATCGGTTTGCATGCATCCCACATCTGTGCAATACAATGAAGATGTTCCTTGATGCTCTCTTCCCTTGTATCTTGCTTTTGGACTCAGAGTCTTTCAAAGGCATCCTTCCACCCAGTCCCAGCTCTCAGCTGATTAACTCACGCTGCTTGCGGCAGCATCTGCTGAAATGTACTCACCTGCTCGGCAGAATTCATCGGCCTCCTGGTGCACCATGTCTTTGACCCGATTGCTGTAGGTCAATCTGGAGTCTTGATCATAAGCCTTCAGCGTCTCGCTGGAGCTGTAGGACTTCTGGGGTACCTTGCTGTCCTCACTCTCGGCGGAAGAGCTGGTGTAGCGGCGCTCAGTGTCGCGGCGCCGAGTCAGAGATCGATACGGTTTCCTTTCTTTTACATCCATGGCACCTTTGTCTGAGTATTCAACATTAAAATAATGACGTTCGTCTGGTGGTCAGATTGGAATAACCTGAAAGAGAGAATAAAAGAAATAGGATCTAGGTTCATGCCTTTGGGCACCTGAAGGCTAATTTGCCTTCTTTGTACATTCTTGCACTGAACAAAAGAGAGGTTATTTAATGGACTGCAGGAAAACCCTCTTAGAACAATTACCAATGGAAAGAAAGTGTCAATTATGTGTGACTCATTTAATAACTGCCACAGCTAGCAGGATACATACACGCAGCAACCTGCATCTGTCTGAACTGGGCACACACTTGGGGATTTGAAACTGATTGTGATTTTCTGTGTCTTCTTTCCAGGGGAAGTGATTCAGACACCTCCAGGAGGCACGTATTCAGTACATCTGTCACTTAATCTCTGGGAAATCAGGCCATGCTGAAATGTCTCTATTTGGGTAGCCAGAGGACTTTGGAAAAATGCTGTCCTATAGTTTTAAAAGTGTTTTGATAGATTGTGAGGTTAGAAGGAAAGTACAAAAGAATGAGACGGTGTAAGAATGCAAGTGGGAAGGGAGAGGGAGAAAAGAAGAATGAAGGGGTGAGATACAGATGGAAATCAGATGAAAGTGTCTTCCTATTCAAAGAAATATATTAGAACTTAAGCAGAATTGAGAAAGTGTAAATAAATGATAGTGCTCTGCTTCATGTAACCAGCATGGCCTGGGATTTATGCCTGTGAGAAAACCAATGTATATATGCATGAGTATGCAAGCATATATATCTGCACACAGAGGAAATTGGTATCAGAAATAAAACATGTAATGAAAGTATTTTGTCAAAATAATTCATAAATTGTCTTTTCACTTTAAGTTTATTAAATGCAACATAAGCCACAGGAAAAAAAAGTCAATGACTTGTAGCAAGATGTTAAAATATGTTTTTGAATACCTAAACTGGTTTATGAGGAAAAATACTGATAAAACCCACAAACCAAACATTGAAATCTGTAATTATAGGCTGAGTTTCTCAGGAACTGAGTCCTCCTGACCACTAAAGAACAGAAGCTGAGTCTCTAAATGCCGCACCAGGATATTGTTGTTTACTAGCAGTACTTAAAGACAGAAAGGAAGAGGATCAAAGAACATTTATCAGTTTTCAGTCTTTTTCATAGCAAATAGGTATGGAAATGCATTGGCAAGGACTGAATCACATTCTACTGGTATTTCTCTCTTGAAAGGCTAAATCCGGAACATACTAATAAATCTTACTCCTCCATAAGTCTTAGACCCCATCCTTACTTCAAATGCTGTGCCCTGGATTTCTGTTGCAGCACAACACAGCTATGGTGCAATAGTCGAGGATGAGGATGGATGCCCTGTGAGCTCGGTTTAAAGGGATGTGGTGTAATGTAGCCTTTGTGGCTCTCAAAGCTATGAGCCTGAGCAGGATGGAAGACTCAGCACAGGTTCTGATAACCTACAAATCATAATAGTAATGGAGACGCTTAAAGACAACATTTTATTATGAATTCCTCACTTGCCAATCGGTCTGGCACAAGCATAACCAAGGAAATTCTCGAGTTGAAGAGAGACTGCCGGAGGGAGCAAGAGCTGTAGGACGGCTGAGATACACCTGCAGCTGGGCAAAGAAAAAGAGGGTCCCACTCCTATTTCTGCAATTCTGTCTTTGCTAAGACTGCTCACCTGGTTTTGTCCCTATAACCTCCAAAATGAGCTTTGCAATGACAGAACCCAATTCTGATGGCTTGTACGGTTTCTGTGGCACTCTTCCCGGAAATTAAGACACTACTTTAAAAAAAAAAAAAAAAAAAAAAATCCACTTAATTCTCTCTCAATCTATTCCAGTGATGGCAGCAGACCAAGTTCACACTTTCTATTTGTCAGCAAAACACATAGAAACTATTGAACACAAATGGGAGGATGAGGGGGAAGGAGAGAGTGTCTTATAATTGGGCTTTACTTAAGTCATCCACAGAGATTTGAGCACCACTTTGATTTTAAACATGTGTTTAAATCCACCAAACTCACTGACTTAAATTCATTCATGAACTGTGTAAATTCAATATAGTGAATGCAAATGGGATTACACACCAGCCAAAATTTACACACGTTAAATGTTTTGCAGAGTAAGGGCCAGAGAGGTGCAAAAACTAAGGCCTGAATATAGGAGCAATAGTGAAGGAAATGGTGTTGTGCTAAGGGCCAGTTTAACATAGTAATAGCATGTAAGAGATCTACAGCATATTGGTAGATACTTTGCTGTATTGAATCAAATAAATTGGCACTTTCACACTCGAGAGAAGTAAAGGGAACAGAGCATCTGATTGCTTTTCAGTGTACTGTCTTCCTCCCTTAAAAAAAACCCAAAGCTTTTCTTGGCTTGAAAAATTGTGACTTTTTTTCAATTGTTATTGAATTGGTTTTTCTCCTTTATGCCATCTCCATGTGAAATCCTCAAAAGGTGCAGGTTTGTTACGCCTTTTAAAAAAACCACCTTAAAACAGGCTCTTTCACAATGGTGCTGTAGTAAGACCTGTTAATAATGAACACTTAAACTGTGGTTTATTGTCATGGGGGACAGAGACAGAAAAATGTGAGCAAGAAGCGGTTACTATACTCTAAAGAAAGAAATAAGGAAAGGTGGCTTCTCTCTGCTCATGAGTATTGCAGCAATTCCTACCAAGGGCCAGTCATTAAAAAAACCCTCTAGAGGGAGAGACACACGTGCCAAGAAAACCTTTCTGCACAGTTAGAGCCACAAGGTACAAACAGGGTCTGTAATTACCATTAGTAACCTTGCAACTTTGGAAATGGTCAAAAAAACATCAGGAAATTGACTGAATTCCCACCAGATGAAGGTTTTTCTTTTCTTAAAGAAAGGTGCTGAAAAACTGAAATTCCTCCTACAGTTCATCAAAAATAGCCCTGTAAATTTGCACCATTCACATACACATTCCTCTAGAACAGTGCTTCAATTCCCAATTCATTCATGTCTATAAATTTAACTCCCCTCAGCCCTTTCTTTCTCTCTCTCTCGCTGCTTGTAAGGAGACACTTTTTAACTAGAAAGGTCACCCCCAAAACACATAATGAAGATTTTTTTTATTTTTACTTTTTTTAAAAGAAGGAACTGTTGCATTTAACTGACTTAAGTAAGTTCCCAGCACCTCTCCGTGGACATGCAGTTCTTGTCATCTCATTTTTATGGCCCAATAACCAGATGGCTTAGATACCTCCCCTTCAATGGAGTTGTGTTGTCAGGGAATTTGCCTCATAGTGTTTCTAGTGATAGATTATTATTTTTTATCTGCTACTCCTTGTGTCTTGATTTCACTTCTACAATTTCACCCGTGCCATCAACACCTCACCTTTTTCCTGACTTCTCTGGCACATGATGAATACAAAGAATCACACTCGTCTCAGTTACATACTCAACCACCAGTTTCTTTCCACCTTTAGCTCATGATTGCTCCTCATAATTTTAAAAGCTTCCATAAGCTTGCTGGACCTGATATAAAAAAACAAGGCTTCTCATATTGTCATTTCCACCCCTTCACTCCTTATCCCTCCATAAAAGCCTTCTGCTCTGAACCGTCTCTATTTGGAAAGGACTTTCTTGTCCTATAATGTGGTGTTTCTCGCTCAGTTTGAATCTTTCATCTTACTGCTGTCTGCATAACATATCAAATTTCACCTTTTTTTTTTTTTTTTTTTTTTTTTGTCTCCAGGCCAATTAATGGAAATAGCCATTCTTATTTTTGTCAGCTCTCTGAGTGTACAATCCCAGCTGGACCACAAGCTGGTCTGGAGTACAATTCACAACAGAAGCGTCCTTCAGGCTTTACTTATTCAAATAACTCAGAAAAATCCCCCTGACCCCAAAAAGGGTTACTCACATGCTAAAGCCTATAAAATCAGACTCCTTGACATAGTTACATATTTCAGAGGTGTGGGACTCTTCTTGCATCCTTGCATATATGTGAAGAAGCGGAACAAAAAAATCAGCTTTCTAGTTCTGGTGCAGTAGTGCAGTAAACACAGTGCTTATTTGCAGCTCTTTTTATTTTGCTTTTGCTTTGGTTGGCTTCCAAATAATCCTTTTTATTATGTTTTATCCTTTATATCTATCCTCCTCATTCTCAGTTCTGTTACTTTTTGTTGCTCTTTGGAGCTTTGATTAACCACACCGGCTTTGTGCTGCAGAATCGCACTCAATGAATGGCAAGGGGAATGATTTATTTTCTGAGTCACCGCTCAAAAGACAAACTTCCATCAATCAAAAACCAGACAAGAGAGTGTGACACCACAAAGCGATATGCTAGGAGGCGCTTACAGCAAAAGGGACAGGTGGTCTTTGATAGCTGACTTACATTGCAGGTCACTAATCACAGAGATTAGCAGCAAGGTGATAGACAGCGCCTGTTCTGGAAGGCAGCATGTCATATCATCCAATTTTCTGTCAAAATGTGAGGGTTTAAATGGTAGAGATAGCTTTATGTGTTTCCTATATAGTTATGGCAACCAGGTGATGAGAAAGCTGGAAGAGTGAAATATCTCGTCTCCATGAAAACGTGAGCATGAGTCCCGGTAGGCTGATTCGGCCCACCTTTGTGCTGGGGGAAGCAAAGCAACTTCCCATAGTCATTTGGTTTCCTCTGCAAAACTGCCTGCGCAAAAATGGCATCTTCTTACTCGACAGGGCCTGCTTTATATCTTCTTAAAGTAGATCTCATTCCACTGCTTAGGGCAATTTTTTTCCCTATTTTTTTATTGCTGCTGCCCTTTGTAGAATGAGCACAGCCACAGAATACTGAACAGCAAGCTGGATTTTATTTTCAGTCCTTTGGGCTCCACAAATCGAATCATTAACTAAGACCTAATGCTGGTAAGTAGTGAGCAAGTATCCTTTTCTTCCTTTATAGAGGAAGAGATGAGGCATGGGAAGTCAGAGTGACTTGCTTAAGGTGGTACAAGAAGAAAGCAACAGGACTGAGAGCAGACTCATGATCTCCCAGGCAGAGTCTTACACTGAGCCATGGATTTTTTGAGAATCAAGTCACATAAGCACAGTGGAATATTTAATTTAAAATATCTTGGCCAATGCACGTCTGAAATCTTTGTGTGAGAAGAGTGGTATGAACCTCAGGTATTATTAACAAGATGCCTTTTCATGTTTGGATAGTGCCTTTCAGTCAGAAAGACTGTGGAGCATGTACAATTGCAGTTGTGTCCTAGTGAAATCCCATGGTGGGTGATGAAAACCCTACTCAGAGTCAGAAGAGAGAGTTTTTCACCACGTAACACATTAATCTCCTCCAAAACAACAGATATTGGGGTCAGACCAGCAATGTTATTTGGGAAGTTAGCTCCAACTTAGGATCCTAAGCTGCAACCAAAGACGTTGTGAGTTCAGATGCTTGAATTACTTTGTGGCTGTGGTTATTAATATCCTACACCAAGTTAAGTCGTCACCTGACATTTAACATCTTATCTGATACAACTCAATCCACTGTGACAGTCTCACCACACTTCCATGAGGATGCAAATGCCTGGTTTGGGGCTCTGTATTCTGGTCTCCCAACACAAAATGTTGAACCTGGAAAATCTTATTTGGTCATTTCTGTTTGTCCAGGAAAATCTGTGATATTGCCTGCCATTCCACACCTGGTCTAAAGCACAAAGCCAGCAGAAATGTAGTGTTGAATGTTCTGATGTATTCAGCAGATATTTAGGCATGTACTTAGAAGTGGTTCAAATCAAATTTATATTGCCAGGTGATCAGAGGCTACAATGATCTGATCTTAGCAAATACACAACCATGGCTTAAACAGTGTGATGCTATTTACCAGATCTCTGGGAGATTCTTCTATAACATAAAAGACTCCTGTGTTTTTTATTAAACTTTAAGCTTCAGATTTATAACAGAGGTTCGAATCCCAGGAGGTATTTGTAGGAAATAAATTAAGCTGTAGGTATAACATCCTCTCACATTTTTGGCAAAGGCTTTGGAAAGAAGCAGGCACAAGAGAGAAGAATGAAGAGTCAAGTTAACACTACTTGGCTTCAACCCAGTACCCGAAGAAAGTAACAAAAACTCCCTTTTGTGGTCTCAACCACTAAGCTTTTCTTCTACTGGTAAGAGACTTGCTAGGCAATTGGTAATGTCCTGTCTAAAAGATGTGGTTTGTGACCTTCTCGTCACAAATAAAACTGCAGTGAGCTGGAGGCCCAGAAAAGCTTGAAACAGTAGTTGAGATTTGAAGTATGGTGGGAAAGCATGAAGGGGGCTGGAAGGCAATTATCTCAATTATTTCTGGTTTGCAAACCCTTAAGTTTTTCCTCATGGGCTGCAGCCCTTAGCCTGTGCTAGGGGAAGATTTTAGGGCCAAAAGTTAAAAAAGCTTTCAAATAGTTTTTGACTAATATAAGCAGTTTGCAGCTGCAGTCATCAGAACCCTACTCTGGCTTCCCCTAAAATGGAAATTACTTTGGAAACATTCTTATTTTTCTATTCAAATACTCTTTATTAGTCTATTTAGCCATTCTTGGAAAAAGTAGGCTTTCTTCAGAACCTCAGTTTAATAGATAATGCATAAAGGTATTTAAATAATAAATGCCAGAGAGCCAGCCTGACAACGTAGACTAATTTAGGTTCAGCCTGCAAATTTTCCCTGGCTCACTATGTAAGACTCAAGGTTTGGGTGTGTGATGTGCCAGTGAAACCAGCCTGTGTATCAGTGAATCCCAGAGTGCGAGAGTGAGTCCCAGTGGTGGCATCAAATGCAGAAGTGTCAACTCCATTCCATGGAGTCACTGAATGAATTCCACCAAAGAATTCCCACTCTTCCTCCATCATCCACCATCTGATTCTTCCTCCATCACCCACCATCTGCCGATTTGGGCTTTTACCTGGGATACAGAAGACCAAGATTTAAGACGTTAATCTGCATCAGACAAAGTCTTGAATGTGTCTCAGACATCCCAGGTGAAAGTCCTAGGCACAGGCTTCCTCAATGTGCTTGGAGGAGTCTTTTTCCTCCAGAAAAGAAAATCAGAATCTGTTCTGTCTTCTGAAAAACAACAAAACATATTTGATAAATCTCTAGTCTTCTAGACAATAAGAAAACACTGGTACAAGGCTCACTGTGGTGGGCTGACCTTGGCTGGACACCAGGTGCCCACTGAGCTGCTCTATCACTCCTCTCCTCAGCAGGACAGGGGTAGAAAATAAGATGGGAAAAACTCATGGGTCAAGATGAAGGCAGTTTAATAAAGCAAAAGCAAAGGCCGCACGTGGAAGCAAAGGAAAACAAAAGATTTCTTCTCTGCTTCCCATCAGCAGGAGTTGTCCAGCCACTTCCCGGGAAGTGCACGTAGCAGTTGCTCCAGAAGACAAACATCATAATAACAAATACCCTCCCTCCTCCTTCTTTCTCTTGGCTGTTATTGCTGAGCAGACATCATATGGTCTGGAATATCCCTTTGGTCAGTCTGGGTCAGCTGTCCTGGCTGTGTCTCCTCCCAAGATCTTGCCCACCCCCCGCCCATTGGTGAGGGGGGATGTTGGAGAGACAGCCTTGATGCTGTGCGAGCACTGCTCAGCAGTAGCCAAAACACTGGTGTGTTACCAACACCCTTCCAGGTACCAATACACAGCACAGCACAATGAGGGCTGCTATGGGGAAAATTTACTCCACCTCAGCCAGACCCAATACACTCACTCAGAGTGGTAAGGTTTGTACCCACTCTTGGATAAGCTCTGTATCTAATTCTTAGTGGTCTGCTGTGGCCTACAGGCAACTTTTAGTATAAAATGGTGGCCCATATGAAAATGTAGCAAGAATCTCAAGAAAGATCCCATGCACACCTTGTGTCTTTATCCCACCATTTGGTAAGGGAATACCCACACAGATGCACTCCCTCTGTATCGCCACTTCTCTGCCAAGTAAACTGAACAAGGAAACTATACATCCTTATTACCCCTCTGTGGACTCGATGCAGTCATAGGCAATATTTGCATTTCTGTGAGCTTCTAGGAAAAACAGGAAGAAAGAAAGGCTCATATCTGCATATAAATATACAAAGCATAACTTGGTGAGGCATCAGAGGCCAGATGAACTCTCTTTTACACAGGAGAACTTTTTACAAGGCTGTACATTAACTGCTCAAATAGCTGACTATAGTCAACAACTTCATGCCTGTTGTGTGTCATGCAGTTGTGTCTTAAGAGCTGACCATCCTGTGAAGAGCTCCTGAAATCATGCACAGGAGAATGATTGTACTGGGTCAGACTAAAGGACCATCAAGCCCTGTATCCTGTCTCCCAGAAGTGGGAGTTTTGGAAGAGCAGAAGGGGAAAGTGGTTGGGAACAGTGATTTAAGGAGTAAGGTTGGTCCTTACCCTTGATACATTTTCAGAAGACTGGGGTTCAGCAAATTTTTTAGCTGGACCACTGGGTTTGACAGTCCTTCATGGACCTGTCCTTTGAAAGTTTGTTTAATCCCATTTAACATTTAAATACTTTTGCCCTTTGCAACATCTTGTGGGTAGACCCACAATGTGATTATGTGTTGTGTGATAAAGCACTTCTCTTTTTTAAACTCACTGCCTGGTGTGTACAGGTCTTGTCTCTTCCATGCGGATATTGATGAGCTCACAGCCCTTCCCATAAGAACAAGGCTTTGAACTCATACCTACTCGCAGATGTACCTTGTTTATCACTTGTATGCATTATTTCTGCTCCCACAGAAGAGAAGTGAATGAAGGCTGGGACTCATTTATGAAAGAAGGCATGTCTGCCTTTCCTCCCTGCTGTCATCACTGCAGGCTCTAATCCTGCCTCTAAAAACATTGACACTATCAGGAGTGGCTGTGTTTGCTGCAGGAAAACTAAGAAAAAGAAAACTGTTGGTAGGTAAAGTTTAAAGCATAAAGCTTGTCATGTATCTGTATCACTCAGTAAAAGTACCGTGTTGGTGTACACCTCATATGTGAAACTCAGTTCAGAGCACATCTGTTTTACACCCTTTGGATGCAGCCCAGTATCTGAGCTGCTCACAGGGTGGCAGCTTGAACTGAAGGAGAGGTGTAATGTAAAACTTGCAATATCTGAGGGTTGGTTTTGGTTTTTTGTTTTTTTTTGGGTTTTTTTTGGCTTGGCTGTGAAAATGATAGAATAATAGTTTATGCCTGCACTGGCATTTGCTACTGCAATTGGGAGGCCAGGGGATACCATAGTTTCAACTGAATTTGGAGTATTCAAAGATGTGCTCAAAAATCATTGCTAGGAACTGATGCTTTTTGTATCTGCCTATTTATTAACACTATTTATGTAGACACTCTGCAGAACAGTATGATGGAAAACTTCCTGCAGCAGAGGGAAGCTCTCACCTAATCAGGCAGGACAAACAGCCCAGGGAAAAGTATTACCTTCCCTCTTCTGCAGGCAAAGGCAAGTATCTTGTCCAGGTTAATTCCAGTAATTAACACCCAACCTGTCCTTGTCTTACTACGGTGTCATGTGTAAAATTGTCCCTGCTCTTGTCTCAGATGCTGAGGTACTGGGTCCTTGCTTTCCTTCAGTGGTGAAAGAAACAAGTCTGTTTTCTTGTGTTGATAAAATCCCCCAAAGAGTCTGACTTCAAACTAAATTTATTAAAATATGAATTATCTGTAAAAAGACTGCAAAGGCCCATGAATTGATTTCTGCTTTTCTATGGACTTATTTTAGGACTTCTCTGTGAGATAATCAGAGTGCATTGAAAGATGCTAGGGATTGATTAATCAGTATAACCCTTACTGTGTCCAAAGCTTAACTTTCAATTACACATCAAGCTTATGCAGTAGGCAGTATATTTTTCTTAGGTAAAATGCCTATGAGGGAAAAATAGAGAGATAAAAATAGTAAATTAGAAATAGAAAATAATCGGGTTTTGGTTTTTTTCTTAAACAAAGGGTTACCTCATTGGAATAACAATAAAGAGATTTTAAGCAGATGCTATCCCTCTTACAAAGAGAACTTCATTCGACATACCCACAAATCACTGTCTGCGTGACACAGACTGCACTCTGGGAAGAGAACTTACACCTGATTGCTGGGTTGCAGCTCAGCGCTGACGTACAGGGGATGAACCTCCAAAACAGACGTGGAGGCACTCCTCCAGATGTACAAATGCTGCAGGACTGCAAGATATGTTAAGGAGGGGGCTTAATAAGATAATGGTAAGTGATGCTGTAGCTCAGGTGAAAAGAGAAAACATTGCATTTATATTATCCTTGCAAAATTCTGCTTCTCTACTTGCCCAGAGATAACAAAATAACAGCAGGGTTTATTTTTATTTACTTTGGGTTTTTTTTACCACCATGGTAAAATCTCAGAAGGTGAAATTTAGATTCTGATTTTATGCTTCAATTGTAAATCTACATGGTGGGGTGAACAGGCTGCCCACATAAGTAGAATTTGTCTCACCTAAATTTTAATATCAATCCTGCAAACACCTGCAGCCAAACTAGTCACACTTGATTCCTTCTGCTATCAGTGTAGAAAAAAAGTAATTTCTAGGACAAGATTCATTAAAAAAAATATTTTAGACCTCTACTACAGACACATTATCACCTAGAAATTACTGTCTTTATTGACTCCAACGGGACCTTAGATTGACTCATTGAAGAGTAGGAGTCTAAATTCAGTTGGATTAACCAAGCTGTAAAGATCTTCATTCATGTTGTTGCATGATTGTGATTTCTGAATGATATAGCTGTTCAAGGAGGTACATTTGCATCTTTCCCATGTAACAGGCGGAACAGACAGGCAGAAGGGAGGTGACCTGAACAAGGTCATGCAAGAAGTCAGTGGCAGAGACTGCACAAACCCCAGCTCCTCCTTGCACTTCAGAAGCCTGTTTGCTGAAGTTCTTAGATTCTGTGCCAGTATTCATGAAAGCCAAATATTTTTCACATTTTTCAGTAGATAAAATGCTAGTTAAGAGATTAGGTGGTTTATCCAAACCCAAACTAGAAACTAAATTCTGTATTATTGGTACTAAGATCACTAATTTAGTGACTAAGTCATAAATTGTTTGGTTTGCCATAGAAAAACTTCTTGTATATGATTTTCTGTGGCAAAACACAATGACTTATTCAGTCATTCTTATAATGAAGAGAAAGGTTGTGTATCATTTAACAAAATGAGTGGAAACGCTCACTGGTCTGCTGAAGGAAAGCTTTGCTACCATGGTCAGGAATTCAGCCTGAGGAATATTCAGCAAAAAGACATTGTGGGAAGAAAAGGGAAAAGCAAATGAAGGAGTTGGGGAGGGGAGAAGGCAATCGAAGATATAAATGGCTCTTCTTAGCCATACCTTTAATGACTAGTTAGACCAAAGATCAGAAGTAATTGAACCAGCTCTCAGTCAACAAAAGATGCAAATAGATTGTAAAGCAGACTAGGATTACATTAATTTACACTAAACCAAGAGTAATTAGTTAGTGTTTGCGCAGTGCTTAGAAAGCAGAAAGTGCTATATAAATGTTAATTATTGCTATTTGTTTCAAATAGATGCAACAAACAAATCCTTTATAAGTCTTACGATGTAAAAGACAAAAACCAAAACTCAGTAACAGGCTCCACTATTTAACGGTAAAAGGCAAAAAGGCAAAATTCAGTAACAGGCTCCACCATTTAGCTGAGACATAGCAGAGCACATTCAAGAAAACACACAGTGTCTTATTCAGTGGCTACCTCTGAATCATGAACGTTTCATTTGAAGTCGTAAGGTGACTTTCTATCTCTGGAAAGTCTGTCTTCTGGAAAATGAAAAAATAACCCCACCCAAACAACCAAGGCTAGATGCTTATCACGAGGCCACTATCTCTGCAGTGTACTGTGTGCATTTCTGACCTTGCACAAGGTCAAAAGATAAGAGAATTTAAGAGATCGAGGCCATGGGTTTAAGCAGCGAGTAAACCATCTTCATTTTGGACCATGCAATCCTTCCTGAGATGAAGAGATAGTTCTGTCTACTGCTGAGAAGCAAGAGTCTGGGAAACAGTGCTAGTTTCTCTTATGCCTAGCTGTACCGCTAATTTATTGTGTGATCCTGGACAAGGCATTTAACCTTTTAGGCTCAGTTTATGAAAAACAGATATAACCATTCTTAGCTGTTTCACAGCCAAGTAAAGGGTCTTGTTTGATGCTTTTAAGCATGTCATTTCAATAAATAATCTATGAGACATACATCACTATTAAGAAGATGACCAAGAGAGTCTAGGAGTTTCACACAAAACTTATTAGGTGAGATCATACAGTTTCAGTATGGATTCTGGTCCATGACATGCTAATGATTTGCAAAGATTATTAGGCTCGGAATCATGGACATAAAAGAACCCTAAAGTAAAATGCTTATCTGCTTTTTTGCAATAAATTCTTGACCCAATTTCCTTCCTACCTTGGCAAACTTTTGCAGAGAAGAATGATAAATAACAGAGGTCCAACCATTTTGTATGTTTTAAAAATTGCAATTAAAACAGTAATTTATATGAAATAAATACTTTGCCAGGATATGAGCTAATAAAAACCTATATTTAGTGCTCATGATTTTTAAAGCAGTATACAAATGTTAATTTATTAGCTAACTATTATATCTGTAAAGAAGGAAGTGGTACAGATGGAGACAGAGGAGACAGCAACATCCTTGGTCATAAGCTCCTGAAGCCAAATGTCTCATTGTACATATCATTGCCCAAGTGAAGCTGGATCAATGCTTACATCTGTTGGATGCAGAAATCTGCAGGAAATCCAACTGCCAAGAAGCCTTTAAACATAAGTTTGTTTTTACCAAAGTTCTGGCTCCTGGGTTTGAAAATGTCGACTTCGGTGGAGGAATGGTTCCAGGTTTCAACGTGTCTGATGACAAACCCGGCTTCAGATGTTCCCTCCTGCTAGGGCTCAGCCACCCTGCTGCGTGCTGCCTCCCTGGGGATACTGATGCAGCTGTTTGTAAAACCACACCATAAGCAAATCAGGGAAATGGTCTGGAAGTAAAAAGAAAAAGATCCCTTATCTGCCAAATCCTTAGCTTTTTAATTTTTTAACCTACCCCAGCTTTAACTGGGCTAGATTAAAACCAATCTGGTTTTATAGCGGGGTTTCACAAGTCATTGCACTGGCTCAGGCAAGAGGGAAATACACTGGGGTGGGAAGGAAAACAGATTGGGAAACTCTTTTCTACCATCTAAACTGGAAGATGGAACCATATCCATTTTAGGTCATGGCATGCAATATCTGGCCTGATCTAAAAATCTGTGTTTCTAACTACTTTTCAAGTAGTAGAACAGGGGGTTTCCCATAACCCTTCTAATACATCTTTTCCAGCTCTATCCCCTACCACCCATGATCAGACGTACATTTTGTAGCACTGAGAGATAATATCACTTCATTTCTGCCAAGAGAGCTGCTGCTGCTTCATGGAAGCTGCGTTGCTGAAACCCCTCTGCTTCATGTCCACAGCTCATCCATTTCTCCTTGCTTACAGACTGAAGTTTCTCTGTCTTTAATTGGAATTTCTGTTAATACTTTATTCTCTCTGCAATGTCTTTACCACACTGTTTTCAAAAAAAGTTGAAAACTGTTGAAAGCAAACTAGTCAAATACAGTCAGCATTTTCTTCCTCTTTTTCTTCCCTTTTATTTCAGTAGCAATTATTGGTATCCCATATAGGAGAAATGAATGTAAAAAAAAAATAATTAGATCTTCCCTATTGCCTTGGAGCTTTTTGTTTTGTAAATCATGCTGTGTGTAAGCTCTATTTTAAGATATTCCCCAAAACTCTTTTTTCTTTTTTCTCCCTGTATTCCTGACCGGTGAGAAATGAATTTGTTGTGTCATCTCCTGACTGGCATTGGGTTTTATACCAGCAATGGCTTCTGTGAACTGTGCATGTGATCCAAAGCCCATTAAATTACATGGAAGTATTTTCCATTCATTTCACTTGGGGAGTAAAATGGGGCTTTATAAGCTCAGCTCCCTGTACAAAACCTTTTAACGTTCACATTTATGGTATGGGCTGCACTGCATCATATTTCAGCCTTCAAAAGTGTCAGTGAGGATGAAAAGGAATAAAATTAAGAAATTGGAGTCTTTTGGAAATCTCCTTCGCAGAGTGAGCCAAAATGAACCGATGAAGAAACATATAAGAAAACACATTGGCAATTTTTTCAGATGTAGCCTGTGACCTTGGGAGCCTCTGATTTGCAAGGATCCCCCCAAGGACCTTCAAGGGGGCCTGGGTTTGATGGAGCAGGTATTTCTCCAAAATTAGGCTCCTTTCTGGCATTATAAGCATAGTGCCTACTATAATTAAGGCTTTTTTGAAATTTTCATCCATAATTATATGAAGCTGGGGTCTGGGGCAGGCTACCATTCAAGCTGTCACTAAGCACATTCAGTGCCACGTTGGGTCATTAGGCTTATAAACAGGTTGAACCTAAACACAGGGGCCTGTGCATTTAAGCTGATTTCTTGGGTAGGTAAAGAGATATTTATATTTTCATTTAGCTTGAGTGATACCAGCACCTGCCACTCGCTCTAAACAGAGCAGTTAACCCATAACTCCCTCTGTCAACTCCCGTTGACAGAAAGCAAAGCAGATAAATTAATGGCTCCCCTGAGAGGAGGGAACGGAGAAGACTCATGTAAACAAACACCTCACAAAATACAACTGTGTTAATGGGAATGGAAATGAAAGAGAAGACGACTCTCCCCATCCTTGATAGGCACAGCAGGCTGGAGGCAAACACCCACAATGGTGCTAAAGGTGGGGAACACACACCAGACGCTTCACAGCTCGTGCAATGGCAATTACTGCATCCCCAAAGCAGATGAAAATATTTCAGTCCTGCCGACGCCAAGGGCTGGCATGTCTTTGCAGCTTTCTTGAAACATGCAGATGTGTAAATATGACCCTTGACCCTCTATGCGGGCTTGCACACAAAGTCCTGCTGCTGGCAGATGCACTCCATGAACAGTAATTAAAAGTGAAAGGAGGTGGAATATGTAATTCTTTTAAAAATCTGGTTTGCTCTTAGGGAAACGCAGGGGCTGATCCGTGCTCCTTGGCTTCTTCCCTCATCTGAGAGTGGGTTCAGTATCTTCAGCTGCTCAGTCCCAGATATACTGGGGATGTGGTGCTGTGACATAAACTGAAGAGCATTCAATTATTTGCTCTGTGAAGGGATAATATCGAGACACTTAGATATCCTGGTGGCGGCAATCTTATAACAAGCCAAATCTGTAGGTCAGTCGATTGGGCTCTAGTCTGGGGATGAATCTGATTAAGTAAAAGATTTTTTTTTTTCCCCCAATTCTGTGATCTTCGTCTCTCAAATCTGTTTCTCTGCTCTTCCCTGGGATGGGAAACTGAATTTTACTGGCTTTTCCTGTGACCACTTTTGAGTGGTACTGGACATCACAGCGTTAGTGCACCTCATAGTCTTCTGAGGCAGAGAAACATTTGCATAGACGAAAGATTAAAGCAAAGACCCTTCCCTATCTCACCCCGGCTGGTCATTTTTACCTATGCATATCTCCTTCCTTGAGATAACACAAACATCTGTGTGACTCTCATCTGGTACAAAATGATTGCAGAAATGAAAATAAATTGAATGCATTTTTGCTGACCAGGCGTCCAATCTGGTTCACTGCTCCATGGTGGGATGGGATAGGGCAGCCAGGATCTGCTGTTGGCCAAAGCTATGGGCTGAGGGAGGATTTATGAGAGAAAATAATGCTGTATTTAGGGTAAAGGCAGGTCCCATGTCCCTGTCACCCTGCTGTCCTGGTCAGGATTGCACCAAAACTCCCATCTGCTATGCATCCCCAGATGTTGCAACATCTGGATGGAGAGGGTGTGAAGATTTTAGCCAGACTGGAGGATCTCAAGCATCTTTTTGCCTCCCTCACACCTCAGCTCATCCAGGAATGTGGAGGAGAAGCCCATAGCTGAGCTTTCTCAGCTGAGCTGATCTTGTGTTAGGCTACAAATTGTAATTCAGGGAAGGATGTGTGTAAGGGGGGACGAGTAAAGCAGCAAAGCAAGGAGCTGTAAATGGAAAGCTTATTCACATGTGTTTTAACTCCTACCCTGGCATTGTTTAGTCCATTGGCTTGGACCGAAGCCAATGAGTCAAACAACATTCTCTGTGTAATTATATGCTTAATGGAAACAAGCAGAGGTCTCCATGGCCTAGATTTGGAGAGGATTGTTTCTTAAGTAGTTGCCTCTGAGGAAGAGGGGGGAGGAATATGCAGAAGCCAAGGGGATGAAGTGATGTTGGAAAGGTACCAGTCGTGGTGGGAGAACATGGTCTAGGGGCTCTGCTCTGCTCCCCAGCCCCCTCTAACAGCAGTCAGTGGCTGCTTTGGCACATCCCTGGCTGGTAAATAAAGAGCAAGAAGTTGCACCAAGTGGTCATCTTGCCCTGCTGAGGGCCTGCCAGCTGCAGCTCTGAAAGCACACAGTGGCATCGATGTCAAAAGCAGAGACCAGGGGTGTGACAGAGGTGACCTGGCTGGACTTGTGGTGACACTGAGTATTCCCCTTCCAGTCTGGTTTTTCACATCACCCTTTCTTCTAGAAGTTAATGGTCCTATAAGGTCAGCAGCAATAAATAAATGTGCCTGCCCTGGAGCCTCATTAGTGTAAATCCCAGCATTATAATTCAATTTATTAACCCTGCATAAACTGGGTTGGCACAAGGATGACAAGCATGAGCCTTCTTCCACACCTTCTCTTCCACCATCTCTGCTGCAGCAATGGCAGGAAAGCAGGCAGAGAGCTGGGCTTGGTACTACTTTAAGCCCCTGATTTTATGCTACTGTGCAAAGCTGCTCTCAATGGGAGGGGTCTGCATAAATGTACGGGAAGGGGCGTTAGGATCACAGGCAGACACCATCGAGATCCTGGCCTAAGGCGAACATGCCTGTGGCTCTCTTGCTTCATGCTTTTCAGCTCAAATTAGCTGATCTGTATCAGAGTGGGAAGCTGTTTCATGGGGGAAGGAAGAAAGAAGGTAGACCACATATCTGACTCCAGGATTTTGGAAACAAGGTAAATGTGATGAGGAAGGGCAAGAGGCAACTGTTGGGATCCCAGTGTTGGGCTCTGGGTGAGGGCAATGCTTTCTCCTGTAGGACTGCAGAGGGAGAAACACTTCAGGAGAGTGCTTAAAGCAGCATATTAATTACGTCAGTATTAGTAGCTGGCCTCTCTTGTCTTCTTTAGCTGACACCGCCCACCCCTTTTCTGGCCTGTGTTTGCATTTTATAAACTGGTATGAGAACTATAGAAGCTTTCCAACTGGCCCAGGGTTTTATATAGGCTAAGGCTGAAATTAAAGCATTTCACTAAGATATAAGAATAATCAGTAATTTGTAAGTTTGGAAACAAATGTATTTAAACTTTTTTTTTTTTTTTTTTTTTTTTTTTTAAAAGCAAACAGCAACAACAGCTGTAAATGGCTTTGATGGTTACATTTATTGCTGAACAGGAATACTAATAATGCATTAGTCCTCAACCCGAATTTTCACCAATCTAATCTGGGAACAGCTCAACTGAAATTGGAGACACAAAGGAGATATCTACACTAGTAAATTAAATATTTTATTACAGTAAATAACAGTCTGGGACTGTTCGCTGGTACTGAGGCCAACTGGCATGGAGAAGCCTTCATCTATATAATAAACTCTCCTAGTATCCAAAACAGGGTGGCTGTAGTCTTCTGCATTTTGGGACTGGTCCCTAGGCTATGCTGATGCCTGAGCTGTGTCCAGAAATTGTTTGGCCCAGGTCAAAACATTGCTGGGAACCTCTATTAATTGTTGTTTAGCTGTTATTCAAAAATATAAACAATAACTCGCTGGTATTATTTCATTTACTAGCATAAACAGAGCCAAAACTGCAGCTGGCCAAACTGTAAGGAAATACGTACCTCCACCACATTTACAGTAGTTTTCAGAATCTTTTGTAAAGAAAACGTGCTTCTTGTTTTGATTGCAAGTTAATTACACAAGCCATGAAATCAGTGTGATATCCTGCTCTTTAACCCACACTAGCATTGCCTTATGTGCATTTCAGAGACCTTGGAGGAGCTAGGTGCTGGTAGTCTCACAGCTGGCAGGATTGAATGTAACAATAATTTGGACCTTGGATTTGTTTTTTAAGGAAATCCCTGCTCCTTCCCTTTCCTCCCAAGACTGTTGAGCAGTGCAGTTTTTCTCTGCATTCAATTTAATTTTCTTTCTTCCTCTTTTTTTTTTTTTTTTTTTTTTAAGAGCAAAAAGAGCAAATGAAATGGAACTGATCTTTCATCAGAAGTCCATCGATGGAGCAGATATCATCTAGAGCAGGTTGTCCAGGAGTGAAGGCAACACCAGCCACAGAGGAAATGTTGCCGAGTTGCCCTCTGGACCCTAATCTCTGATTTCAAGCTATTACATGAAGTCCTGCAAATAAACAAACAATGCACAGAATAATGAAGGTGTGTTTAAGAAAGAAAGGTGCCATTTTGGGGGGATTACTGGATGTGAATGCTATCTCTCCCAGCTCTTCGCAAAGAGCGAATTGGAATCATGCTGTTGTCAAATCAAATATTCTTAAAGCACCTCTAGGGATTGTTTTGCAATTTTGTTAATATTTTAAAAGCATCCCTTGATCTCACCCATGCCTGCCTGCAGCTATGATTTCATTACGCACTG
Organism: Strix aluco; assembly: GCF_031877795.1. NCBI lineage: Eukaryota > Metazoa > Chordata > Aves > Strigiformes > Strigidae > Strix > Strix aluco. The sequence continues at coordinate 133,226,969 of NC_133932.1, read as the reverse complement.
AAACAGATGTTTTCTCTCTCTCTCCCCCCTTTTCCTCTCTCTACCTTCAACTTCAAATTTTCACTTTAATAAGGTGCATTATGAACAATTGATTTTGAAGCCCACGAGCATGTGGAATCCACCAGGAGACAGAGCACTTTAATCCTTCCATCTTTGCAGAATTGGACTTTTTGCCAACACTGGCCAGCCATGAGTATAAGAAACTTCTCAGAGGAAAGCCAAGAAAAAAAAACGAACAAAAACTTTCCCTGCGAGCCATAGAATGGAAATGCAGAGCCATGATTGTGCAGAGCAGCTCGGTAGCCTGATTCGAAATGCCTGTCTCCAAGCCAAATTCCCAAAGTTATCTTAAATTATCTATACGTTACCCATAACTCTTTTTTTTTGTATGAAAGCTGAATAAGCAAATATTAGAGGGGCATACAAATGCATGAATGAAAGCCTGGGTTCTTTGTGCATTTTTCTATGAAAAACCATTTAGCAGAGACCTAACAGGATCAAGGCTATCTACCTCAGCAGTATTTATGCTGCTGTTTATCTTCAGGATGCTTGACATAGAGGTGGGCTCTTCCTGAAGGCCAGGGCTGTGACTTTGCTTGACATCTGTGAAGTGCCATCCATCAAGTGAATTAATCATGAATCACAAGGTAATAGAACATGTGGGCAAGACAGGTCAAGTGCTGCCACCCTGGCCAAAGAGCGGGCAGCTAAGCAGTGCTCTTCCTAGCAATGACCCATGCTCCTGCTTATCCATCAACATAAAAAGGACTAGCTTGTTTTCTGGTTAAGCCCTTTCTGCTTAGGAGGTTCTGTTTGTTTTTATCAATTTTGTGGTTCTTGGATATGGATATCACACCAAGGTAAACAGAAAGGTAGAATAATTAAAGGACTGTGCACTCGTTAGTAATAGAAGTTGCCTTGTCAAGCTGTCTGTATTATAAATAAAAATGTCTTCTCAGTAAAGAAGTCCATGAAATGACCACAGATGGTGTGTTGGAAAGCAGAGCTCCAGTTACAGCTGGGGAAGCAGAGGCAAAGAGGAAGAAAATTGAGTGACAAACCCATGTGGTGCATCACTCAATGCCTCAGCTGGCAGCAGAACCAGGAACTGTACTGGGATTCTCTGTTTCCTGATCCAGATCTAGTCTAAGTCTTGCAGCTATGCTAGTCTCAACTTTGAGATGTTAATGCTTTTCTGTCACTGCAGGGGAAGCATTATCTACTGGAGAGCACATATTCATCCCAAGCTTGTAGACTTAACAGCTAAAATCCCTTCCTCCCTCCCTTTGCCTGTTGGCTTTTTTTCTTCTAGTTAAGTGTATTCAAATATGCAGATGATTCAATGAACTCAAGAGGGGATATTTCAGTGGTGACTTCACATGGTCCTTCTAATTTTGACTATTAAGTCATTTTATTTCTTTAACTGTCTTTTAGATAAAACAGAGCTGGATTCTTGGACATTTCTTTTTATCTGTGTTGCTTTTAAGGCCTCATTTAATATGTAGACTCTAGACAACAATTGTCAGACACATGTTTTACCTCTCTAGAAAGACACCAGTTTGACAGCAGAGGACGGGGCAACATTCTAAGTCGGAAGCAGCCTGATCCACAGAGTGAAATAACTGCTGCTATTTCAGATCAGATTAGCTCTAAAGACCAACCAAAGACAAACCTCTTCTGTGGGAGGCACCTGCACATGGTGACTTGGTTGTGGTGGTCCTCCAGGTGTGGTCATGTGCTACAGTTCTCCTGGGGAGAAGATCAAACATTGTGATCCCAGGACAATGTCTGAAGGTCCTGCCTGCAGGGTCCAAAACCCGCTGGAAATATTATTTTCACATCATCTAAGGAGAGAAGTATACACAGAAGCTGAAGGAGCCTTCTCATTTGGCAGGCACAGAGAGATAGTAAGACGCATGACAACCAAGGGAAGCTAAGGAGAAACCTTCAATGGGTGTGGACTTTTTATAGCGACTATAGAGTTTACCTTCCCAAATCAAGAAAATCAGCCTCCAGAACAATGAAAGAAGCAAACAGGACTTGAAGTACATAGGAGCTTAAAAAAATTGGGTGTGCTCCAGAATCTGAAATGTAAACAGGAGGAAAAATTGTTGTTGGAGCTCTAAGAGGGAGCAAAGGTGGCTGAAATGAAGGAAGAGACTGGCATGGTGGAAGAAATACATAGCAGAATTGTGAGATGTGTATCAGGAGCATTTGTTTCTTTAAGACTCAAGCAGCTTGAGGCTGGCAAGCCGTGATAACCACTTGCGAGCTGGCTGATAAATGGGTCAGATGCGTTCTGTCACGCTTGGCTGGGGATGCTGGCCATGAAACAGAGAGGGGGATTTGTGTGGAGTAGAAGGTCCATGTAGCCCATGCTGTTTGTGTCACTGCTTTGTGAGTCATAGCTGGAGATAAGAAATAGGACCTTGAAGAAGAGCCTGGAAAAGGCTGTGCAGTGGAGATAATCCATCTATGCCTGCTGCAATGTGATGTTCTTCAAAATTCCCTTACGTTATGACCTGAGCCACTGAAATGTATGTCAAAGAGTGATAGCAGGGTACTACTTTAATGATCATATCTTCTTAATTATAGCAGAAATATTACAGATGCTTTCTTATTGCCTTAAAACAACAACAGCAGCAACAAAATCTAGTTTTTATCTGTTAGCTTAAGGTGGGGAGTAGGGTGCACATATTCTAGAATTTGTTTTAGGAATAGAGAAACAGGTGAAGGAGACTGTCTGAGCTTATCATGGCATATTAGAAGCTCTGAGGTAAGGGGAAGTTGGCCATATCCATCCAGGAAGGTCTGCTGCCCTGTCCCAGATCAGTAAACATTGACCTAGTCCAGCTCAATTGTGTCCCAGTGATCCCAGTGCAGGGTATGTAAATCCAGACCCTGTTACTAATACAATTAAAATGGTTTCATTATGTCTCCATAGCTCAATACCTGCAAAGGGCTGCCTGAAATTCTGCTTTCACCTTTCCATACCTGTAAAACAGGAGATAATCTTAAAAGCAGACCAGAACCAAGGACTGCTCATGCCTGTATATGTGCTCCATAGTGCAGAGCACAGGCCATGGTTATTCTTTTTCTCCATGAATTGTTCCCCCTATTTCTCTCTCCCAAAGACAATCACACCTCCTGCACTATTGCTTGTTGATGGGTATGATTTCTGTTATGAGAAATGTGAGTTTTAGTCCCTTCAGGCTGAAGGGGAAAGTAAAGTATACCAAGGTCTCTTGGTTCTCAGCAGATGTTCCAGCTGCTCTGCTACTTCCCAGCATTTTAAAAATAAACTCTGATGGAGTTTATTCCCTTCATTACAGTCAAGCTACATCACTAATTCTTTACAGTTTCACTAGTACCTCCTACAGCAGGGAAGTGTGTGTCTCTCTCTATATGACTCTGCTACAAGCAAGCTTAGAGTGTGTCATATATCCCTAGGTCATTACCAAAAGTATATCAATATGCTGAAGAGAGTGTGTGTGGAAGAAAGCTTAAAAGGAATAGGTAAGAAGAACTGATCTATTAAACATCACCTGCAATGAATGCATGCAGATTGGCAAGCAGTAGAGACAATGGGGTTATAAAAATCCACAGAAATCTGAAGGATTCAAGCATCAAGACAAAAAAGGAATGGATATCAGTGTTACTATTTAATTCAGAAGAAGATTTGTTTAAGAAGGAAATTTCTGATTAATATAATGAAATATTTTCCTAATGATCAGATCCCTTAGGGAAGTAGAATAAAATAAATAATATTTTTAAAAAAGTGAAATATCTGAAACTGGACTTCCCAAAGCACTATAGAAACACAGTGTTGTATATAAATGAGAAGCCTTCTGTTGGATTGGGAATGGAATAGCCTGGTAGATTCTCTTTCACTTCTTAGGTTTACTATACTAGATAATTCACAGTGGAGGTAGATATATCTGTACCAATGATTGCAAAAGTCTGTCTCTGTTTCTCAGTACCCCAAACCAGGCAGATGTGATCCAAGCTCCTGTCCACTTTGCCACCTCCCAGTATTGTAAGGGAAAAAAAAAAAAGCAAGCTGTTTCCATTTAATGGAGATCCATACCCATATCACAATGCTGTGGTACCCTCCATACAACCAGAATGCAATTCACGGACACAACGAAAGTCTGAATTCATAGTCTTGGCATTAGAAGATCGATTCTCTGTAAGGAAAACTTCTGGAGATGCAGAGCTGCTATACAAGCCTCCTCCCTCCTCAAACATCTGCTTGTTATTTGTATGGAGCGTGGGCTAGATTCCTTACTCAATGGCAATCCCCAGAAGTTTGTAATGGGTCCTAAATAATCCTTAACTTATCGCAACAGCTGTTGGAAGGCGGCCCAGGAGGGCGGTTGGGATGATAGCTTGATTGAAGGCAGGAGATGCTTCTCATAGCAGCTTTGACGGAGAGCAGAATCAGAGACACCAAGTAACATCACTAAGCTTCAGAATATCCTAGCGTTCTTGCTTTTGTGAGACATATTCATTGGAGATCTGGAAACCGTCAGCTTGTTCCAGCTTTGTAGTACCCTCAGGGAGGAAGCAAATACTCTGCTGACTATGAAGATGTGCAGCTATAACTGCAGTAATTCAATAGTAACAGTGAGTCTGGGTGAACAGACCTACCACTACAGAGAGGACACCAGAATGGAGAGACTTCTAATTGGCAGCTGTGCACTGCTTAGCATCAGTGAAGACAATGAAATTTCACATTTGTGAACATTAATGCAGACTTTATCTGATCCACAGTATGTCTGTGTCTTAAATTTCCTCTAGAGCACAGCTGGGTGTTAATCCCCTTTTCATGTTATACCCCTCTCTGGCAATGAATACACTTGTCAATTAAAATATGTTCTTTGAAGTTATTTCACGATTTCCAGAGTAAAGAACTGTGAAGTCTCAGTATGACCCAGGATTAATTAAGAAGGGCCAAATTTGATCTCATTTATGGGAGCGTAAATGTGTTGTAACTCTATTCCCAGCCTAGCAATAGAAGACATTTACTCTTGGCTGTTAATTTTTTAAAATAATCTTTGGCCAGGAAAAGAGGAGGCAGTTTTATCCTTCAGCTGGTACTCTGTGGACTCCATCTTCCCGTGGATTTCAGTGTTGCACAGCTATAAATACTTTCTTTTAAATAAACTCATCTCTGAGACAAGTTATCCAGATGACCACAACATGTAATCTGCTGAAATATTTGCAACAAAATGAAAATTTATCTTGTTCACCCTCTATCTTTTGAAGTGTTTCATCTCTAGGTATCATTGGACTGCATCTGCACTAAAAATCTTTCCACTGATTGCTGTGAGATGGAGACAGAGTTAAAAATCGCATGTTCTCATATTCTGATTTGTGCTTTTTTTACATATGCCATGCCAAAATGGGATCCAATCAATTGTTCATGTCTGGTAACTATTTGCTGTATGATGAGATATCACTTCAAATTATCATGACTATATGTTGTGTCTCATGGAGAGCAATGCAAAAATCCAATATTCAAAGTGGTTCTGCAACTGCATGAAAGCTCTCACAGCAGACTGGAGATGGTCATAGACAAGCCCAGTTCAGTATCAGATGTATCAGCCTCTGCCACGTGAACTGAAGACACAATTCCTCAGAGGCAAGCCAGGCACTGAAGAGATTCACAATCATTTCCAGTTAGGTAGTGATGGCAACCAGATCCTCCACACTTGGCTATGGATGGAGTTTGCATGTGGGAAGCATGTTGCATAAACAAAATCTAAATGTGGTGTGGAAATTTTGCATGAGCAGATTTGTGGGAGCAATTAAAGACACCCTCAACAAGCTTGCTAGTGTGCTACTGAGAAGACCTGGAGAGCATTTGAAGAAAAGAAGGATATAAGAGAGATTGCCCTCTAAAGTGGTAAAAAGAGAGAGCAACAAAGGTCAGTCTGATGATCAAACTAGTTTCATTACGTATTTGAGATGTCTCCAGTCATCAGGAAGGGCTGGGAAGGAGCTGTTGGAAACACAGAGATCAGGGGGGAGAGCAAAGTCATGCAGCTGGTGAGAGAAAATGCAAATGGAAAGCCGTTGCCTACCATTCCCATCTGATAGATTTTTATATCATTTTACAAGAGTAAATGAGCACAGGAGAGGGAATTGGTAAAAAAGGGTCGATAGTATTTTACAGTAGAAGTTCAATAGTACAGCACTGCTTTTTCAACAATATAGAAAGAAAAACACTGAAAAAAGAAATCACCAGCTGAGTGTTTGGACATATTCCTTGACTATTTCATTAATCCAGCTTCATTTATTTTTAGCTTGATAGTGTGATCCATAGCAGTTGATTAAACTGTAGAGAGTGGTAATTTGTTCAGCTAATGTGAAGTAAATGAAAGATAAGCAGACATGTTACATGAGTCTTGCAAAATTTGATATAATAATCCCTAACTCTGTGTGCCTTCTTCAAAACATTAACAAAGTATCATCACACTTCCGTATTGAACTACCACCAGGTATTACTGCCCAGACATGGAAATGAAGAGAAGGATTAGAGGATTGGTGATCTCCACAGGAATATGTTCGAAAAACAAAGTACATCAAGCACTCTCATTCACCTTTGTATTAGTCCTATATTTACGCAATTAAATTTTGCAGCTTTAGGAAGGTTGTGAACATAAATAATTTCATTTGGTATTCATGTTGCTTTCATCATTGCATTTAACTGCAAAGAAACAGTAAGTTAAAAAATCCAAACATGTACGAGAAAAAATAAAACCAATAAACTTCTTTGCTATCTAGTTCTACGAGTGGCACTTTTGAAAATTCTAATGCTATTTACTGACAGAATCATATGGCATTCATTCCACCAATGTAAATGGAAACAGAATCTAGCCCCTTGTTATACGATGTTTGTGTATATTATTTTTTAAATGGAAGCTGGTGGAAGAAAAATCAGTCCACTGGGTTACTTCAGATTCATTTCCAATGTGTTTCATCACTTTAAAGTGCTTCTAAAATTATATTAACTGAAACTCAAGTAGAACCCTGTTGAGTACACTCATGGTGCAGCAGCTACAATTGTGAGGCTTAGAGCACTGTGTTTCACAGACATACACAGCCTTGATGTCTCTAGTGCCCATGTAATGTTCTCCCTCTTTCTCTCCCCACATGGTTTCTTCTCTTCACTCATTTTTCTTACTGTATTTTGTTTGATTACAAGGGAGAGGGGAGGGGAAGCACAGCAGTTGACTCTCACAGAGTTGCAACGTGGCAAGACAAATCTCAGAGGTGGTCAAGGCTCAAAGGCTTGCTGCGAAGCCTGTGTTTTGGTTTCTGCTCTCTATTATTTCTTGATGAACACTCATCAGCATTGCCTTTGGGAAAAGAAAAGAAGAAGGAAGGAGAAACAAGGGTTCGATCTTCTTGTTGTTCATGGGGCTGGCTCACAGTACAGCATCTTAAATAGCAAGTCCCATAGTAGTGGAAATGCAATAAGTTCTTTGTGCTATTTCTTTAAGTAAAGAAGCAATTCACTATCAACACCAGTCTTTTATAAAGTAACAACCTTCTTCTGAAACTCAAGATTGGCTTCTTGGTCCTTCTTAAGGCCTGTCTCTATTCTTTCCCTGCACCAGGTATCTGTCATCAGTTCATCATAAAGAAGGTCCTATTTAAATCCTTTCCCTGACCCTATGCTCACTATATGCTTTTATATATTCTTTTGTTACCTGACTTAGCTTGTCAGCCAGAGCTTTGAGAAAGGGTTCCAAAGACAGGGGCACCCAGGTAAGTGACCTATCGCACTCTACCACTGCCCTAATGTTTGACCTTGGGCAAATCAATAGGAAATGGGTTCCGTTAAAAAGCTGTATTTGCCAATATTTAATAGTGTATGTTGTATAAATGTCACTATAACTGCTGCTCACTGACATGGGAATAGTCTCCTTAAACTATAGCCACGCAGCAATAATGACAAGAACTTTCCCAAGTTTGAAGAATAGCAAAGAAAGAGAGGGGAAAAAAAAAAAAAAAAAAAGGTAAGGAAACACTCCAGAGAGGTTGGGGTCAGGAATTAGTCTCAAAAAGTTGCAACAGAGGTTAAATGGTTCCATTTTCAGGAAGGGCAACCTCCAAAAGTTTGGGAAACGGTAAGTCAGGCCATAAGTTTTTATTTGGAAATATGATATCTGAGAGACTTCAAACGTCAAACTACCATGCAGAGTACTAAAACACAGCCAACAAAGTGAAGAGCTAGAACGCGCTGTGCTCAGGAAACATGTGCCTTTTTTTTAGTGTAGCAAACTCCCAGGCTGTGAGACTGCAAAATACCTTCTTAGCAGCTGGATCTCCACTGAGCGTTCTCTAAAAATTGGCCATCAGGCATCAAGCTTTGTGAGACACTGAGACTCTCTCCAGTTCTCATCTGCCTGAGATATGTTTCCCTGGCCACAGAATGTGATCTGAGTACTGGCCTCACTGGAACCCAGATTCCCAAAGCAAAAAGCAGAGGAACTGGTGAAATACAAAGGATTTGAAAACCAAATTCACTTACAAACCCCAGGCACAGATCTGATCACTCACAGAAGCAGGTAGGGCTCCTTTGGAGAAAAAGGATGGCATCCTGGCAAAACAAACTGCAGGGTTTGCAAAGCTTTTGTTCTGTTACATACAACTTAATTGTTGTGTTCTTCTCTAACTTGCATTTCTGAGTCACTTGTTTTTAATTAAGCCTCTAATTGCCACATTTTCTTGGATCTCGCTATTGTGTCCCTGAAAGCACCATCTATGTTCAGAGTTTACTTCCTACTGTTCTTATCCTGAAGAAAAAGCTGTGTTGTGGATGTATCCAACTCCACCTCTTTCTGCCTTGATTAGGGGATCTGACTGTTGAGCGTGAACTGAGCACAACCCATTTTGTCTCCTTTTGTCATTATATATCACCCTTTCTAAAGGTATCTCTTGGCCAGATCCCAGCCTCCTAGGGTCCTATATACCATCAGTGCAGACATTTGTAGCAATCTTGAATCACAGAAAGATATGGAAAAGCAGAGGTTTTATTTGACAAAGGAGCCAGGTGCACTGGAGATAATTCCCTACTAGTACACTACTATATTTCATGGTTTCTGCCAGGGATAGGCAGTTTTCATTCCCCTTGGGAGCTAAGTGGAAGCGTTACCATCAAATGCTGGAAAAACAATGTACTGAGCCTTCCAAAGATGTGCACTTTGGAGCAATCCTGCCTCCTTTCCTATTATCCTGCAGCAGTTCAGAGCTGCACATCCTCCCCTGAAGTATGACTGTCCATTGCCAGCACCCTGTGCAATCTTATCAGAACATCCCAGCCCTTAACACTGCTGACCATTCTGGTCCAAACACAGCCTTGGGTTGCTGTTTAACAGGACAAAGAGCAGCTCTGAAAGGGGGAACAAAAAAACAAAACAAACATTAAAAAAAAATGCTGGAAAAAACCAGAATTTATGATTTGGTTTCTTCTGTGTATAGTTGTAGGCTGATTTGGATTTACACACTGGCAAAACCAGGAGCAACACATAGGTCAGGGAAGTGAACGTGCTGTAAGGGAACACAGAGGTATATTCATTGTTTTCCTCTGGCAGCACTTTGCAGCCACATCACCGTAGAGTACGTGATCCTGTGGCATACAGAGCAGTAGAGATTTGGGTCCCTGGAGCCCAGGTCTGGCAAAGGGCCTTTATCTGGTCTATAGATAGATGGATGAAACACAGCATGAAAGAATATAAAATGCAGAAAAGCACAAGAACAAACTTAGCTGTGCTTAGACAAAGGACTTGAGGTTGCTTCCTTCTCACCTTCTCTTTCAAGACTGCATGGAAAATAAAAACAGTCGTGGCTATAAATAGAGCCACCAAGGAAGGAGGACAAATCCTGCATCATTCATGAACACGAGTCTCAGAGATTCTTCTGCCAGAGCATAACTTAAACATTTGCTTACATCAAAGCAGAGTATGATCAAAAACTGTGGGCTTCCCTCAAGGCTTTCATTCAAAAGAGAAATAGAAGAAGAAATGCACTCTACCTCTGTTACTAGATGCATTTTATAAATGAAAATTAGTGTAAACAGTCTGGACATAACTAAATATTAAATGCACACAATTTATATAGCTTGAAGGAAAACAGTAATTGGTTAATCTCACAAGAGAGCTGATACTCCACACTCTATTGTTTTATTCTTTAGCAAATGCAGGAAAAAAATGGTTAAAAAAAAAGCGTTACACCACCGTTCATAGGTCACCATTATCACCCTGAGTACCAGAAAGGACTGCCTTCATGTCTAGGCCCCTGCAGTCACGGGCAATTACATCAAATGCTAAAACCCACCTAAATTAAGGCACTCAGTTGATGTATCCGTCTTTCCCCCGGGGAGCAGCGTAGCCCACATCAGACGCAGCAACCCCACCCCAAAGACGCCTGATTTGGCAGGAAGGCTCCTAATGCAAACACTGACTTATTCAGCAACAAAGCCAAGCCCTTGCCCACACAACATCCACTTGCACACACCAAGCACAAGTCGTAAATCACTCCTCTAGACAGGACAACAATGCTAAGACCTTCAGTACCTATAACCACAAGAGGTAAAATCTACACTGGGCCACAGATAAAAACCAGGGCAGACTAAGGGCATGGCCAGTGCTGTAAATCCCCTGTAAGGGCAGGAAGTAGCTTGTGAAAATGTCTCAGCAGACCACCCACCATCTTTTTAAGGAAAGCTTTGTCATCCCTGCTAATATCACCCAGGGAAAATTCTTTTCCAACCCTGAATCTGGGAGACTCTCTGTGTCCCTGGCACATCAGCCTGCTCTGCCAAAGATGCAATCTCCAGTCAGTCAGTTAATCAAGTTAATGAACAAACTTAAGGTTAGGATGTTACCAGAGAGCCCAGAGGACTTGCTTTTCTCCTTGGGGTTCTATTGTCTACAGTCTTGCACAGCCTTCGTGTCTGAATCCAAACCTCTTCCTATTTATCTTACATATTTTTCAAGGCCAGATATGTATCTTACTGAAGGTTTGTACAGTGGTGAGCATGACCAGGCTTTGGTGCAACTGTAAAGCATATCTGCTAAGTTTTCAGTAAAAATTCCCATTGACTTCAGCATGTAAGTCTGCAGCACAATTGCTTCTTAAGACTGCCTAGCTCCCACTAAAATCTGAGGGAAGAAAGGAGGTCAGGGAATACCTCAGATCCTACAGCAGGTCACCAGACACTGACATAAGAGTATTTCTAAAGTGTAATTCCCATCATGGATAAGTCAGAAAATTACTTAAAATTTCTGACTGTACCTCATCTCCAGGATAGTTGTGTGGGACTCAGATCCTCCAATTTACACATCAAGAAGTTGTGTGTTTATATTTGAGGTATGCTCAGACTTGAGACTCTATTTAGAGCAGAATAGGAACTTTCAGCAGATGAATAACTTTATCATTAAATAGGCAACTAAAGTCAGACTTAGAGAGATTTTAAATGTTTATAATTAGAGGAGCTGAACTTTGGGGTATAATGGGTGAAGATACCGGCAGATCTCTGTTTCCTGAGTCAGCTCTTCATCTTTCTGATACAAACTCAGTTTTATGCAGCTCCTTGGATGTGTGTTTTTGTTCTTTTCCAGATGAGGATTAAAATGTCATTAAATTTGTCCGGTTTTTGTAAACTTTAAAGAATCATAAGCATTCTTCTGTAAAAAATATTTGTTCCTATGTTTGGTAAAAATTCCTGTCTCTACCATTTCTTTTTTACTTGTAAACCTGCTCACCCTCAAACGATGGCATGTCAACAACATCTGAGCAGCTCATATGAAAAATCTCTAAGGACCTTTTTAAATAAAAGTCAGTATAATAAATATAGGATAACAGTCCTTATGACTGTCGGTCTAGCCAACAATATCAGCTTCTTCAAAGGGACAGGATTCAGCCTTATTGTAAATCATTCTTGCTGATGATCAGTCTATTGATGTTTGCATTGTGCTATCAGGTCACTGTGCAATCAGACGCTCCTCATGTATTTGCAAATCCCTGATGGACTTTGCCACTGTTCCCCATTTAAATGGCTCAGTCTAGCAGGTTATAACCACCAAAATTTGCTGTGATGGCAGAGATGGAAAGCAGTGCAATTTATAAGCTAGCATCGTATGTTTTCTCCCACCATAGGCCAGAAGATAACAAGTACTGTAATGATCTCTGCATCATGTATGAGGCCCAGAGAAATGAATTAGGTTGTCTGTCAAGTAAGGAGTAATGTTTATTACTTTCAATATGTTTCTCTACTGGATTTCCCTCCGTTTAATCTGTAAATTTTGTACCTACCTATAGATAGATAAACATTATTTTTTATATTAAAACAACTAGCCAGTAGCCTCCAGCTAGTCCTACTCAACAATTTAAAACAGAATATAAACTCCTTGCATCTGTTAAATTGAAATATATCTGATTTATATTCTGGTGTTAAAGCAGCTCTCACAGGATTTCTAAGCTCCAGCATTGTTGTTACCTGGGAAAATGTATGATAATCTTGTTCTCCAGTTTAAGAATATTGAGGGTTTTCTTGCTTTTAGAGATCTATTATTAATGTCCCCTCATGAACCTATAACTCCATATAAACACATGTAAGTACCAGGGAAGAAAAGGTGTCTGCCCAATGGAAATGGAGATCTAAATTTAGAGTAAGTCAGTACTGGAAATGAAGGTTAGGCAATAGGAAGAAAGACGGGAACTGTGCAGGGAAAGAGAAATGAAAGGAATTAATTTTGAAGGACAAGGAAGCTGCAAAGTTATGCAGAGCTTTGAAGGTGAGACAACAGGGCTGAATTTAAATCACAAGAAGGACTTCTCTATCTACTGATGAGAAGCAATTAGAAAAACCCAACCAGTATTTATGTGAAACCCATTCTGCAAAGGCAGAAGAGTTGAGATAACTCTTTGTCACAGGAGTGACAAAGAAATCCAGGACTGAACCTAGTCAAGGGTCCAAGGATTATCTAAGTAAAATCTATTTATTACTGAATGATGAAGTGGCAGTTGAAAGTGATTATGGTGATACTGGTTTCTTCCCTTCCCTGTCTCCCACCCTGCTGACAGTTATACATAGATCTAGTCCAGACAGTGCAATTCATACTATAATCAATGAGATTTGGCGCTGTGTGGAATTTTCTAGCTCCTGCTCATTTGAGAAGTACTCTGTTGTGAGTGGGAATAGCATCTTTGCACCTCTGGGGTAGAACAGATTAAACAATGCCGGTCCCAGGATGGTGCTAACCATGGTTGATGAGCATGCAAGGAAGCTACATCAGAAGTTACTACTCAGCTTTAAGAAATTCTTTCTCTTATCCAAAAAAAAGGAGTCACAAATAAACTACCACAATGCAAATTTCAGAGTTCTTTAAATTACAAGTAGGCAACTGCATATGGACTCGGTCTTTCTTCCTTATTGAAATTCCACTGAGAGAGGGATTCCCCAAGACACCTGCTTGTGATGCCAACTCTTCATGCGGACTGTGCAATATTCAAGGCAGTTCTGTATCTCTCTTTGGATGAAGTCCTGTGAGACCTATTCTTCAGCTGCAATAACTGCCAGTTTCCCGCTCCATGCCCTGGCTGAGCACTGAGGATGAAGAGAGAGCTCCCATCGGTTCCCAAACTGACAAACAGAGGAAATCAGATTCAGGAGCCCTGACCTATATGATTACCATTTGAGGTTGATTTCTTGGCCAGTGTAGTAAAGATTCAGAACACAAGAGCAAACAGAGAGTGTGACCTCAGAAAAGTCCCGCAGTATGATTACTTTTCATTTTTCATTAGCCTAGTTCAGAAGTGAAAGAGCATAAGGCAAGAAAGATGTGCATTTAAAGCACACTGGAAGTCATTATATGTCATTTCACAGAGGAGGAGGAAGATTGCATCAAAGTCAACCTCACTAACCAAACAACTTCCTATGTTTGAAGAATTTTCCTCTTGGTCCTATCTTCTCTAATGAATCTCTGCCTGAAGTTTAATCATGCCCTATCACGATTACTCATTCTGTATCAATAACACTCACAGAGTTAGACCATGTTTGTTCAAACCTATAACTTTATTTATTTTTTCTTATCTCATCTGGCTCAAAAAAAATTGAACTCAACACAAGTGAGACAATTTCATATTTTCTGTGCCATATAATTATTATTCCACATTCAATTTTCATTTCTTATTACAGATGTATTTTACAATGTGTATCATTATATACAAATACAAATCCAATTGGATCAATACCAAAAATGTATTTTCCAGTTAACCATACCAATAATTCTCCTTTGCTTTCTCTACATATATCAGTAGATACCTGAAAAAAACCAATCAATAAAATGTTGCTGTGAAACTAAAGAAGTAAACTCACGTCCAAAGCTGGGGAATTTTTGGTGAAAATGTGATTTTAGGAACTATTGAATAAACAAGCCATTGTTATTTAAAAATTAAGCTTACTCATATATACGAAGCTTGACAAAGCCCTGTCAATAACCTTTCCTAATAACTACCTATTTCTACGAGCGTACAATGATCATAGAAAGGTGGTGATAAATAACAGCCTGTTTTCTTTTCCACCGCAATGCCGTTACTCACCCATATTTATAACATGCCATTTACTGAAGTGTGCATTGTTTATAGGCTCTCTGGAAAAGTCTGATAAGGGCAGTGATTGGTGGTGGGTTACGATCCAGACGGCTGCTGCTCAAACTTCCTTTCCCCATTGATGCCGGCTTTCAGCAAAGCTGGAGCAGAGCGCTCTGCATCCTTCAGCAGTTCATTTTCTGTGCTATCCTTCAGCGACGTGGCAGCGGGCGCGAAAGGAATGCACAGTCACGCTCTTGTGCGCTGCCCTTCGGCTTCATTATTTACTTTATACTCTTCTACCTGAATGCATCAGAAAAGGCTCTTTTTAAGACTTTTCCCTCCCTGCCTGCTTTTAACAGGACCCTGCTGCGTGGCAGTGTTACTCTAATTTAAGCTGGTGGGAGGGCAAACTCGACGGTTTCACCAGGTGCTGGGCTGGAGGGGTCTCCTCATTGCCATGTTCTGAAAAGCTTCATTATTTTTTCCCCTTTTTCCAATGCCCACCCCACCTGCCTTTGGTACGGTGATTCTTTAATCACAGCCCAGGCTTAACTCAAATTCTTCCTGAAAGCATTTTTAGCCAGTTCCAGAGTTGCTTTTTCAGTTACGAGAGCTGAATAAGAGCTTCAACTGCATATGTATACCCAGCGTAGGAAAACGGGTGCATAAAGGAGGTAAGAAAGGGCTTTGTTGTGCTTTCAAAGTTTTGCTATAAAACTTCAGCTTCTGCCAGTGCCACAGGAATTTTTCCAGAGCAAGAAATAGGCTAAATAGCTATTCCACTGATGGCTAATATGAAGAACAAGAAATAATTATAATCAGGAATTAACTCATTATAACTTCAGCATGAGGATATTGTGGAGGGTCTACTGAAAGTGAACAGCAGAAAACTAGCTCCAAACTTATGTCAGAGCTGCCAAACTTTGGAAAGCTGGACGGAGAGCTGAAACAAAAGCCATGCTGGTATTACGCTCTGCTGATAATGTCCTTCCATCAGTTGTGTGGCCCTGAAACAACCTCATCAGACGGTCGTTTGTCAAAAACAAATTTAGAGCAATCTACCATATGTAATTTACAGCTGTGGCTTGACAACATACTGCAGCTATCCCCAGCAGACACAACTGTTTACATTTTATATGCATAATTGGGTCTGGTTCAGTAACATTTTTCATTCGCGTGTCTGCCAAAATTATTAAACTATTAGTACACACTGAATCAGTGCCAAGCAAAATATTTGCCAATAAAAATGTCCTTATCTGTATAAATGCCAAAAAGGTTTGTGTTTTTTGGTGTGTGTGTGTATTTTTAAGACTCTACTCCATATAGATATACGTATATGTAAATGTTTAACAAAGCTATGACTTGACATTGATGTAGGATATTACATCAAGCTAGCCCAGCATTTGAATGTGGCCCATGGGATTATGCCTCGTCTGTCACATTTTCTCCTGTGGCCACAGAGGAGACATACAGTGTCCAGTAGTAAAGCCCATGGAGGAATCTTCTTCCTAAACCACTTCCTAGCAAGGTGTGGAGGAGTAGCCATCATATTCATACTAAACTTGTTGGGGAGAAGCATCCTCAAGCTGGGATTCAGCCCCCAGCATGGAATGCTCAGCCCACTCTTTAAACATGAACCCTCAACATTACACAGTTCAGATCATCACATCCACTCTGTCATCTATCCTTCTAACTCCCCAAAATGAGTATTTAAATTCATATCCAACCTTCACTACCTACAAGGAATTACAAAAGCTCAGCTAGCTGCATATTTTTTTTTTTTAACATGCAGTTTTGGAAATCTTAATGTGCATTGGTTTTGTGATTGGTCACAGGGATCAACAGAAAAAGAGCGATTTTATTACTGGGAGTTAAGACTTCCTTTCAGTACTATCTGCAGCTTCAACAGCGATTCAGGAAAATGCTTTCTCAAAACCACTTACCCACACTGCGTCTCAGCTTCCCAACTGAAGAGGAGGTGTACTATGTTATTTAAAAATGCCTCTTTTTAAATCTTGTGGAGAGGAAAATAGTTTGTAAGTGGCAGCTCTTCAGGAAAATTTTCTCCCACCTCCTCAGGAAATAGATTGTTTGCCGTAATATTCTCAGCTCTTCTTATTCAAACCAGCAAAATGTGAGTCCCTCAAACTCCTCAGCATCTCAAGCTTTCTCCTTTCCCATAGCCCATCCACAGGAAACAAAGAATGACCTGAACTCCCACAAACTTAAATAGGAGTCAATGTGGCTTAAAGTTATTGGGAACTGGGCTGGTTATTAGTATTGAGCCTCCTGTGAGGTTAAAGAGCAATGCTGAGATAAAGAACAAAGGCACAAGCTTTACTCTTCAATGTAATTGGACATCAAATATGGACACTGTTATTTATTTTGGTTAGAAGATACGTAATCAACATAAGAAAGGTAGACTACAGAGCCCACAAATCTGTGTGACACAATGATAACATCAGACCTCAGGTCAGATAATGAAAGGGGTGCAAATTTTCCACATGCATTAAAATGTCTGCAGTATAGCTATCTACATGGGTTTTACAGGTGCAATTCATCTTATCTTAATGTACACATATAAAATACATCAGCTAAAGAGCTGCACGAAAGTCTCTTTCCTGTCACTGACTGTAGATGAAGTCCAAGGTGACCAGCCAAAATACGGATGTCTGCACTTTGCAAAGAGCTAAAACCTAAGGCAAGGCAAATTCTATCTCTATGAATCGCCAAGTGCTTTTAGAAATCTGCTGAATTTCTCAGGTCCCAAAACTTTGGTGGGTCTTGTAAGCAGTCAACAAGCCCATGGGAGTTACTCAAAGTCTGGAAAGACCAACACGCCAGTGTTTTATTATTTGATTAAACTGAAAAAGCATATTCAGTTTAACACCTCCAGATCATGTGTTTCCCTGGAATGAACACAGAAATGTATGAACTACAAGACTTCAAAACCAAGTTTAATTCCTCTGTGCTTTTAAAGAACACACTGAGAAAAAGACAGGTTTTCATATTCTCACATTCTGGTATTTTTACTGCTTTTTGTTTGCTTTTAGTCTCCTTTTTAAGATAATCTATGCTGAGTTGCACCGATTCTCCATTCTTTGGATGACATCCCCTTAAAGCCATTTAGCATGAAAGGACAACAAGTCAGCTTTGATCTCACCTTCTCTGTATTTGAAATAGGGCCTTTATCTTAATGTTCTCAAGTTGTGTGTCCTGCTATGATTAATACACCCATTAGCAATCGCTTACTTACAGCTTTTTCAATCAATCAATGTGCAACACTCATCAAGAAGCCATGAGGTTAATTTTATATTATTTTTCCATATGGTAACCAAGAGACAACATTACTACAGGGCTGGCTGTGTGACTGCACAGTGTAAGGTGTTGGACTTTGTCTTGGGGAAGGCAAAGAATGGTTGGACTCGATGATCTTAAAGATCTTTTCCAACCTAAATGATTCTATGAAGATGCCAAGGCAGTGTTCACACCTGCATTATCTCTGGGCAACACAGGGTTCAGCTTCATCCCACCCAACCTGGCTGATGTGTCTAGGTAAGAAGATAGTTTGACCTGGATTTTCCATTAATTGGTGCAGACAGAATGGAAGCTCCTGAGGGTGGTTTCCTCATTTAAGACCCATGAATCTCCTCTGGAGGTGTCTATATCTGGAGGAAGCCCAGGGGACATAGGAAATGGGATTAATCTCAGAATCACAGAATTGTCTAGGTTGGAAAAGACCTTGAAGATCATCCAGTCCAACCATTGACCTAACATTGACAGTTCCCAACTACACCATATCCACCATATCTCATGAGACAGCTGCCCCTTGCTAGTTTTCTAGACTCCCTTATGTATAGAAAATAGACAGAAAGTTACACTTTTGTGCTCAATTTTGCCACCCTGTTTTATATGTTCACTGATGGTGAGAGGACCTGGCCATTCAAAATGCCTTTTTCTTTCTGAAGTTTATAAGATACACTTTAGGTTTTTTAGGTGAGATGAATACTGCCTCCAATAGGATTAAGCGCGGTGATTCCAGGCAGTAATTCTTCTATTCATTATTTTATTGTATTTTGAAAATGGAAATTCATTGCTTCTTCTCATCAGAAAAGGGTTATTAAAATCTTATGAAAAAAATGGTTTTAAAAATTCTAGTTTTGCTGGAAGGGACTGCTCTGGCATTGCTCACCTATGCATTACATCCCTACTCCTGAATACATCCCTCCCCTCTTGCTCAGTTCCCAAGGGCTATGCAGCTGCTCTGAGAAAGAAGACACCACCCTCCGTGCAAGGGATCACAATCCCTTATCACTTCCACCTTTCCACCCTGACAACTGCTGACCATGAAGGGAGCAACACTCAGAAAGGAACTGACGTTATTTCTTTTTTTTTTTTTTTTTTTTTTTAACATCAGTAAAGAATAAAGCCCTCCACCTGCTATTGTGCAGCTGAGTTTCTAATCTCTGGTGCCAGCGCGACTGCTGGGAGCCGACCCTCAAGCAAGAGAAAGCAGGGTCAGGCATGCACGGGGCAGGAGGGCTATGCTGATGTGATGTGACACCCACTCATGCTTCTGCAGCACCAGTAGAGATACCCCCAGCTGTTAATTGCTGTACAAAATTCACTACTTCACCCATGGGCAACATCTCTGGACTGCGTTTAGCATGCTGGTATAGAAACTGGAGTCCAGTTAACTGGAATCAGTTATTCCACCTGATTTTTCTATGGAAATACATGATCAGGGATTTCTTGTTTTTATTTTTAATGATCAGCCATAAAAAGGTGGCAACTAATCCCGAGGGATAACTCCACATGTCAGTGTTGGCTCCAGCTATTGGTGGGACTGATAAAGGAAACAGAATATGACTCTGCCCACAGGCTCTGGAGCCCGTGATAATCTGATAATGAGTGCTGCTTATTAGGTGCTTTTCCATGTGTTTTCTCTGATTTAGAGTCCAGACCCTAAATACCAATTTGTTCACTTTATCAGCAAAACAGTTTGCAAGGCCTTTTGGAGACCAAGCAAGCAAATGCTTCCAGACCACTCTACAGTTATTTTTTTGTTGGCCAGAGCTCATTTATCTGCAGCGCATCTGGGTGACAAGCCTGAGAAAAGTCACCTTCAGCTTACGTGCAAAGCCAGGTATTAAATGGACTCAGAAGGTGCTGCACATCCACCGTGTTTTGATGTACCAGGGGCCTCTGCTCTCCTGACAATTAAGCCTGAAATATTGTGACAGCCGCAACTGGGGACTGAGCGAGGGATGGCGGGAGCTGAACGTTTGAGTATCAAAAGTGAAGGTAAAGAGCCAAGCACTGTGGGTCCATCAGTGGTTAGATCATTTTACAGTTGAAAGCGGTGAGATAGGTGCTTAACTTCAGACATCAGCTGGAAAATGACCTCAGTTTTCTTATCTGTGAAATAGGTCTAATTCTATTTGCCCTCCTCCAGGGAAGCATGATGCATTTGGTTTACTAATGGGTTTGGGTGCTTCAGGCTCCTTAGGAAATATGAAATACTCAAGCAGTGATGGAAGGGCTGGGAGGACAGGTGAACCCTGCAGTATCCAATATGCATCCGATCCATATAGGATGCTAATGCCAGTTTAGAGAGGAAAAGCAAATCCTGAGCAGATATTTTTCTGAATTACAAAAGACTATAAGGGTATAGTGGAGTTTGAAAGAATTTCAAATGAGGCATCAAACCAAACTTTATTTGGTTTGGTTATAAAAACCCCAAGGAATCTTTAATGGAAATTAAAGTGTAGAGGCTTTCTCTTGACTTAATTATAAATTTGTTCATTATTTTTGTAATATTCTGACCTACCTAAAACTTGCATTTGTGCATGTGGTTCTTCACTTAAAAGGGTGATTTTCTTCAGCGTGTGTTGTACAGCACTTCCAGCACAGGTTTATTTTAATAATGGGTGCAACCATAAAAGTTGAAATATTGGGATGGACTCAGAGGATCACCTGACATGTCTATTTGTAAAGCACTCTCAGGTGGGTTAAATGGTTATGAATGAGGGTAGTTGTTTCAGATACTAGGGTATGCTCAGTGAAGCCAAGTCTAGCTCGGAAAAAAAAATAACCAGTGATGGGTGTACTGGTTTTGGCTGGGATAGGGTTAAATTTCTTCATAGTAGTTGGTATGGTGCTATGCTTGTCTTTGAAAGTAACTGTTATGTGGGGACAGCTAAACATCTGCATGCTGACAGGAAGTAGTGAAGTAATTTCTCATTTTGCTTTGCTTGTGCATGTGGCTTTTGCTTTGCCTGTTAAACTGTCTTTATCTCAAGACACAAACTTTTGCATCTTTATCCTTCCAGTTCTCTCCTCCATCCCACCTGGGGGGAGTAAGTGAGCGGTTGTGTAAATGTTTGTTGCCTACCAGGGCTAAACCACAACAGTGGGTTAACCTCAAAAATACCATGCTGCAAAATAACAATGATTTAAATCTTGAAAAACCATAAGGACACAAAACTTTGTCTTATGGTCAGGCATATAGTCACTGGGAAAGTGAAGGGATTTTAGTCCTTTCCCCCATTTAGCATAACCCACGATACTTGTCATGTGATGTCCTTACCAGCATCTACCTGCAAACCTGTCCTCATTATTACTTACTAAGATATGCCTTCCTTTGGGTTCTTACTATATGTATATGAACATACATATCTGCTGAGAGGAAGGTGAACTTCCAAAGTTCAGGGTATCATAGAGTAATTTAGGTTGGAGGGAACCTGTGGAGGCCATCTAGTCACCTGCTGCTCACAGCAGGGCCAAATTTGAAGTTGAATCTAATTGTGGAATTAGATAAGTGGCTCAGGGCCTCACCCAAACCAGTTTTTAGTATCTCCAAGGATGGAGTTTCCTCCTGTGTTTCACTAAACTCATTGTGAAAATCATTTTCCTAATCTCTAAACAAAATTTCCCTGTTGCAACATGGACCAGAACGAACCTTGGGATGCTTCAGTTTGTTTCCTTAGAAGGTTTCCTCTATGACACTGTGAGGGTACAAATCACCCTCAGGCCACATTCATGACTTGCAATATAAAAATAATGTTTTCTTAACAGACACACTTTTCTGTCCATTTCCTCTATAGACAACAAAAGTATTTGGAGATGGGAAGTCCAGCGTTTAGTGCAAATCATCTCTGATATAACTCACACTACCAGATAATTCCATACTAAAAATGCTAAATGATCATGGTGATAAGAAATAGATGACAAGATGTTTCCAAGAAATTTGGCTACTGGAAACCTTCAGAAATGTAAAAGTACATTCAAACCCACAAGGACCATATTCAGTTTGAGTTTTGAGAGGTTTTAGGTATATTTTTAGTAAAGTCTAGTCTCCATGTCAGATACAAGCCTCTTGGAAATCACTCATGTTTCCATGCTGATATAACTTCAAAATGCCACACACGAAGTACTCCAACATCATTAACTGGTGTGCAGTGTTGATTTTCACACTGCAAATTTGATTGAAAACAGGAGTTTATCAGTGAAATGTTGAAATAGCCCTGAATATGGGGAAGTGAATGAGTATAATTGCTGATGGGTTCTTTTTATTATCAAGGAGTCTTGATTATAGCTTCATAGACTTAAATTATGGCAAATCTAGGACAAGATCAATTTAGTATCTAAGCAAATATTTATATGAAGCTAGAGATTGGCATATATTGATCCATTTATAAGGAACATAATTCTGTCTGCAAAATGCAGTAGCATTGAACAGTGCTCTTTCCACTATGCACTTTCTCAACAGCAAGGAGCTGCAAGTCATGAAGAAAAAAAGAAAACACAATTTGAGAAGTCAGAGGCCTCATCCCAACCAAATGGAGCTGTGAACCCAAGCCAGTGGTTAAGGACCACCCTTTAGATGGAGAGCAATTAATGCCAGGGTATGTATTGTAGATAAATTGATAACCAGCTCATGTAGTAATTTAGAAATCCTGCTCGAAGGAAAAGAGAGCATTCAGAGTATCTATCAGAGCCTAATTTGTCAAGCTGGCAATTGTCCATGGGTAACATACCCAGGGCAGAGCATCAGCTGCAACATCCCGAGTCTCCCAGCATTCATGAGAGGTCGCCTTGATATAAAGTAGAACGTTTCTAACTTGTGGGACGAAGAAGGATTCTTGTGAAATGATGACCCTCCCCAACAAAGGCTGCTTTTGTTGGAGGAAAAAGCGGGTGTGGGGGCAGGGAAGAGAAGAGGCCGGATTACCTTTTGTTGCATTTGACAGTTGAAAAGGCTCTGGTGAATAATTACCCTTAAAACTAACAAACAAGGAGAAAGAAAAAAAAAACGCAGAAAAAGAGAAGAAAAAAACCCCCTTGACCCTCCCCGTACACAATAGCTCTCTTTGAAATAAAAACAAAATAAAAATAACTTGTAGGGTTAAAAAATAACTTAATTTGACTTTTCTTTGTGCTTTTGGAAAGTGTACACGCACACACACATATATATACAATTGGAAGGTTCCCACTGTCACATTCATTTTAAACTTTTCTAGGATCAATCCATTCGGCAGCAAATCTTATGCAAAATGCAATAAATAATCAAGGGAAACTACAGCAGCAAAAAGCGCACCCTTGGTTGAAGGCCCCATTGTTTTAGTCACAAAAGAATGATTCCTGGTGAGCAGCACTTGTCATCTGTTTTGCATACTCTTTATTTTGCTCTTAATTGGCATTATGTGGAAACTTATCTAGAAGGCCATGGGAACCAAAAGGCATCCCTTGCCCACTCGTTCATTGAAGAAGCAGAACCCAATTAAAGCACAATTATCTCTCTTTCGCTATTAGCATCCTCATCTAACAGATAGACACAGAGATGAGAAACGTAATTAGTCCAAGAGCAGCTACCTTTTCTTATGAAAATTCTTGTAAAGATCATAAAGAAAATAAAGGAGGCACAAGTGGTCCAGGCTTTGGTGAGCTGAAGTGCAGTGATTTTTAAAAGTATTTGATCTGAGTCTCTGGATGATTTTCTAAATACACTTCTTTTCACCAGGGAGTAACTGACATAAGATTCAAAATACACTCGTGGAGTTTGGATGCAAGCCTGGAAAAATAAAGGAGATGGACAAAGAAGAGGAAAAGAAGCCACAGGTGTTTTCCCAGAAAGCCCAAGCTGTCTCAGAAAGCCAAGAACTTGACAATTCCACTAGGGTTCCTCTGGCATGACTATGGAAAAACATCTCAGGGGAAACAAAAAGACCCTTTTTCAAATTGGGGCCCAGAGTCAACTCCCAAATCCATATCCTGCTGCTGAATATTGCAAAGCTACAGCCAACACATGAGTTCCTGCAACCCATCCGCATAGACCTTCAGCATTCCAAGACAGCCATGACTTGGAGAGGGTTCCAACAACATCCCCCTTAGGGTCATATTCCTGTTTTTTTTAGATGCAATCTTTGAGGTGTCCTGGGAGAATGAACACCCACTGCTGATCCCTGTTACATATGTGCCTGGCTATTACAGACTTCAAAGATAGCTCTGCATACCTTCCATATCAGAAGCCATCCCCAAGTTAGCAAACATTTGCACTACCACTCATCCTGTCTCATCAGCAGCTACTAAGAATACGCATGTGTCAGGAAACGTCATGCATTTTATCACTTCAGCAAGTCATGCCATCATGAAGCAGTATGTGTCCCAGTTGTATCCCTCAGTTTTCCCCCTGGATGTAACTACAGGCTTTAAAAAACTGAGCAAGGAAACAAACAAGCTGCCTTTTTTTTTTTTTTCCCCTTTGGGATATTCCACTGCTTCATTTTCAACATGTGGCAGGTCCAGCTAACGTATTTTGGTGAAGAAGAATCCAGTGTGCCAATGTGGAAAGCAGAATACTCCTCTTAAAGGTGCCCCAGAGGTGCCTGTCTGCTGCCCCAAGGTATTGTCAACAAATCTCAATGTTAACATTTTTAAGATGTTCAGTTTTACACTCATTGCATGGGCTTGCTAACTGAGTTCATTTCCAAAACAGGTTAACAGAATAATGCCTGATAGGATGGTTTTTCAGATGCCATCATCTCTTTGACCTCCCACAGTAGATCCCCTGCCTGCATTCTTCCCTGGAGAGCTCAGTGCTGCAGCTACACAATTCTCCTGCCCAAACAGAAAACAATGCCACTGCATATATGCTTTTTGGTTTTGTCATTGCACACATGCTTTTTGCTTTTACCATGGTTGGCCAGTGTAATGGGAAGGAGAAAGACAACGTCCTCTCCCCAAGAGCCACCTGGAACAGGGGTGGCTGCTGCAGACTCTCTAAATAAGCACGGAAATTGCCAACAGGGAAAACAGTCCCACTTTTGAATTTATTCCAAGATTTTTTTGAGCTTCTGGTAGCAGGGCAAGTGTACTAACAGATCACCAAGGAAATGGGAAGGAATTGGTTAAAGAGATCAGAAGAGGTTCAAAAAAGGGGGAACAATGTGAAAATTATGCCACTGCATTTAACTACAAAAATACAGAATTTCCTCTGTGCCCTCCCATCACGTAACACCCAGAGGCTGCTCTGAGAGCAATGGAGTAGGATGAGCAAATCCCTGTCTCCCAGCACAAAGATGAAACCTGCAGGGAGACAGCTGCAGTGGAAAGCATCAAAATTAATGTCAAGCAATAGATGAGATTTTGGTTGAGTTTTTGATGAGATTTATCGCTGCAAATGTTTTCCCTGGCAAATGTCACACCATTAAAATGCAAAAAAACCCTCAATAGAAAATAAAGCAAACTCAGAAACATCATCCAGACAAATGACAGCTTGAAACTCAGTCCTCAGACTCTCAGGGTCATGGATGGCCTCCTTTGTAAGCAAGTGTGTAGGAGAAGTGCTAAAAAGTCCCTTCACCTCATCAAGGCCACCACCTATGACTGCAGAGCACACGTTTTACGGAGAGTAAGGACATTTCACCAGCATCCTTCTCAGTGTGGCTGACTAACTGGGAACATCACTTGGAGCAAATTCTGCAGCTGAGCACTGCCCCAGCACAGCTGCAGCTTTTTACACATGGTGAATTAAGATCCTGTAAAACAAGCATAATATTCTTCATTTGCCTGTTGAAGAAGCTTCTTAGGGAGGCTCTCCTGTTCTGTCCTTGATGGGGCTTCTGGAAGAATGACTCCTTAGTGCCCACTAATTACACTTAAAAGTGCCAGTTCCCTAGCACAAATAGCGAAAATTGAGGCTAGCATGTGAATTGTGTGTTTGCCCTCAACAGGGCAGCAACTCTGCATGAGGCTGGCCATGCTAATTTTTATTTTCCCAAAAGAACTGAATGCTCTGTAGATCTGAGTGCATGCCTTAGGCAGGCACCCGCTTTCTCCTCCCCACAAGCACCTTATATTTAGCAATCCTCAGAGAAAACAAATTGTTTCCATCATGCAGGAATGAGCAAACCTCCCTGAGTCAAATGTCCAGCTCAGAAGAACATTTCTCCAGACTTTGGATTCTCTATACTTGGGCTGCTGTTCTCACAGGCACTTGTATTTCTAGTTTCAGCTAGATTTGGAAGATCCTTGCGAAGGCTACCACATACTCTTACTTGTCTTTTCTGAGCTGAGCTGTAATTCAGAGGTGCTGATCTCCGTATTAAAATCTAATGTACTTATCTTTCTCAACAAGGCCACATTAGGTTAATATACTGCTAATAGTAAGTGTTCAGGACAGTATTTTCAGCTGAGTCAGACTGTCCATTCCTGCGAACAGGTTAAATGTGATAAAATAAAGAACTTGCTTCTTTGCCTAGACCAGATAAGGGTCATGTCCGCTTGGCATCCAGCGCAAAAAAATAAACTGGACTTAATTTAGCAATACAGTGAAAAAGGTGACTGCTCCACTTCAGAGGCATATAAACCTTACCAAATTTATGATTGTCCATTATTATCACTGGTAATACTATGCTGTTATTACAAAATGGAGTCAGGGGAAGGATCTCACCTGTTGAAGTATATTTTAAATTATCTTCCTTATTTAAGCCTGTCCTTCATGTTAGGACTTAATAGGACTCCTCACAGGAGCTAAACACATGCTGAACAGTTTTGCAGCAGCAGTACTCAAGGGTGCTTTCTCGTACCAGGTGAAGACAGCTCCTATAACTCACTTTCATTTATTTTTCCATACTTCTGTGTTTTGGGATATCCTGTTGCATGAGAGATGAATGCCCCTACTTGCCTTCCTGTTTGTTTTGCCTTATGATGCGCAGTGGCTTCTTATCCACAATGAGAAAGCACGCAAAAAATCAAGCTTCCCCAGCAGCAGAGTTGAGGATAGAGTCATACACAGTGGAAAAATTAGCATTAAAATTAGATGAAGAAGCTCTGCTTTTTCATACAGTAACATTTTGTGCTCTCCTGAAGAATGGAAACTGATGCTTATGCGCCCCAAAGCAAATTTTGCTCCCTCTTCCCACTGTCCTCCCCACCCTATCAGTCAATGTCTAATTAGAATCTGTAGATTAAATCAAGTCTAGCCTGGGACAGCCAGAGTGTTTGAAAGCTTTACCATGAATAAAATGCATTTACCTCGGCCAACACGAACGAGCAAAAGCAAGGTTGGATGAAAATCTCTGGATGCATAGTTTCCACTGGAGCTCACAGTGAAGTCAGCTCTCGGTACCGTGGCTGTGGGTGACAAACCAGGACTTGCAGAGTCTCCAAGGGTGGCACATGGCACCACGGGCCATCCTGCTCCATCGGAGCTGCAAAGTAAGGGGTGCCGAGGAGCTCTGGCTGTGTTACAGTGGGGTTCAGGCTTGCTCTGGGACAACGCTACAGTGCTAATTGGAGCTACACATCTGCTGCAAGGGGGGAAAAGTTACCAGTGTCACAGGCTGTGACTGCAGCAGTTTTGATGTACCGGCCTCATGCGTGGCACTGTTAGATCTGTCTATAATGTACATTGTGAGATCATGCAGAGATACATAAGGAAACCCTGAAAGATGTTTCATAAAATCCTGAAAGCAGCAAAACCATGCTAGAGAATCTGGACAAAACAGCCTGTTCATGGAGGTGGGTGGTATGTGTAAATGGTGTTGCATTGTGCAGGCTGTGGGAAAAGCCTGTGTCACAGAATCACAGAATCACAGAGTTGTCTGGGTTGGAAAAGACCTTGAAGATCATCCAGTCCAACCATCAACCCAACATTAACAGGTCCCAACTACACCATATCCCTCAGCACTAAGTCGACCCTACTCTTAAACACCTCCAGGGATGGCCATTAATGCTCTCCAAATAATGTCATTAAGGGTCTCCAAATAGCACATGGTTTTCAGAAGGAAGGTGCTATGGTATTTTGGTGTATTATTAAACTACAAGGAGACGAGCAATAAGCATCTGCAGGGAAGGATTTCTCCAGATACTCCATATCCACAGCTAAAGACGGTTCCACTACTATGAAGTTACGTCTTTTTCCAAACACTGTCATCTTTGTTATGGTGTTGCTGTTGTGTATCAGTTCTTTGGAGGGTGTGAGATCACATCTCCTGCATGTCACAACAGGAGGAGCAAAACCTAGGCTGAAAATAGCTTTCTGCAGCAAAGCAAAAGAAAACCAAAATCTGATGTGTCCAAGAAATACGCCTGCAATTCACTCACAAATCTAAACAGGGAGAAAACGATTGACTGACAACATACAAACAGTTCTCATATTAAACTTCTGATTTCATACTGGCTTCTACACCCACTCTTCCACACACCCCACAGCCAAATTGCTAATTACATCCTTCCTATTGTTTTGCCAGTTCCTCCTCTGGCAAATGATGGGAAGGGAGAGGATTATGGAGACTGATGCACTTGACAGCAAAAATAAATAAGCAAATGAATACATAAATAAATAAATAATGCCTCTAGTAGTCACAAGCCTGTTTCATCCTTCCTCCAGTATCTTGAGCCAAACTTCAAGGGTTATTCAAGAAAAATGATGGTCTGGTGCCTCAGAGAAATAAGTATCAATTAATGCTTAATTAACATTGCATGACAGATTGATTTGAATAAATAGAACCTTTTAAATTAATGTCTCTCTATATTGTGGGTTGAAACAAGATGCCTTGTGGGAGAATGAGCAGTTCCCTATTATTATATACCATGTCTACAGCTGTAGCACCTGGAGGCTTTAAGTGCATCACTAGCCCAACGTGTTAGATGCTGTATAAATATATAGTTGGTAAAGATGCTTATCTTGGATTTGTAGTGTAAACAAGGAGATATGCCGTGTAGATCCTGTGACAGGTAGATCAAGGCTAAGAAAACAGGGGGCTTAAGTCCTTCGAAAAGATATACACTTTATCTAGCAGTTTTTAATTAGCTGGATAAATGGGATTTTTCGCAAAAACTTGTTCCCAAAAACTTATTCGTATAAAGTGTTTGTAAACATCCCAAAATACATAAGAGTTGCCTTATGGGGTTTAACAGGAAAATAGATGGGAAAAGAGTGCACAGGTTGCAGCAGAATGGCATGAAAACCAACAACAGCCAGCAGTTTCAAGCTGGGGAACCTCATGCCAGCCAGCTAACGCTATCTTTCCTCACCTGAGTAGAAATAGTCTGATCAGCAATGAACCACAGTTTCCATCGAGAGATGCAAGTGAGCAGCAACTCTGAAAATCAGCCTGTTTCCAGATCAGTGTTGGCTGCTCCAAAGCAAAGATGTTGGCTGAAAAGCACCCTGAGAAATATGCAACCTACCCCGAGGCATTTTATTCCTTTTAACAAGACAGTAAAATAACAGCCGCTATTATTTGTACTGTTCATACTCAGCAGCAGATAGCACTGGACCAGCCAGCATGGCATAGCTGGGAGGCAGCTATGGACCAGCGCCTCGAGATGGAGACGTGATTGCTGCACAGCTGGCATGGCTGACTCCACTGCCCAGCTGGACATAACTGGGGAAAAATTCTGTGATTCCACAGAAAATAATTGATTTGGGGTCTATTATTGACCCTCTGACCTTTTGTCACTGATAATCAGATCAGCTGGCAGCAGGTTATTAAATGCATCAACGTTAAGAAAAACTGAGTAGCAATTTTTTTTAAAAAAAAAAACCCTTCAGATTATGTTGACAAGTAAGAATTCACCTTCAGTAAAAAGGCATCTAGATAAGTCCTGTGAACTTACCCATCTCTTAGTAAAGAGCGCTTGTCATGTCCAGTGACTCCCAGCAATTTGGGGAGTTTTATTTCAGAGATTTTCTCTCCTTTTCCTCACTCCACTCAGTTTGCTGTAGGCTGTCACCTCATTATGCTGTTACCACTTACTATGAAACCCTGACTTTGAAAATACTTATTTTTCTGGCATTTTTTCACCTTTCTCTTTTTTTTTTTTTTTTTTTTTTTCTTTTTTCTTTGATGCACAGTCTTTATCTTGCAGTTAGATCTTTCTCAGGGCTCAACTTTTTGAATCCTGGCTACAGACAAACCATTTCAGCTCACACCAGCCCTAATACTTCCAAGCAACCCGAACCCCAACACACTGTCTATTTCATTTTACTAGGCTAGATATGCATATATATATATATATATATATATATATATGAGACAGGCTCTGCGTTCCCAACGAATTCATAGTGATCATTGCTATCATGGAAAGAAGCAAATTAATTCCTTATAGCAGCAAGCGGTTTCTCCCCAAAGACTAAAGAACAAACTTTTGGACATAACCTGCAGGCAGAGTTATCATGCTTTGGGAACTGCCTCTTATTATTTATGTCCGTCTGTACAGCGCTGGTGATTAAAGCATTGGTCTTCAACAACCACCTCCATTCTATCTTCCAAGTCAACATAATTCTACATCCATTTCATTTAAATATCACGTTATATTCAGTGCTATAAATTTTAGAACTCCCCCTACCATACTTGTAGTTTTATCATTAACAGGCATTTAATTCTGTCCATTCATTGTTCATGTCAAGACTTTCCAGGTTGAGGTGAACATTTCCTGCTTCTTTATACAGCAGGAGCCTGTAGGTGCCCCAGCCCTCATCTGCAGTGCTAGTTGCTGTATGCACACCTTCCAGGTGAAAAGCTCTTAAAAGCTGAATAGAGGAGATAAATATCAAAGGGGAACTTTGATCCCATGTCACAGATGAGAAATAAGGGCTTAAGGACATTAATTACTGCAGTCATACATCTAGCTTTGGACAACGGCCATGCATAATTCAGGCGTCTAGTTGCCCTAGTCTACAAGGAAAGAGAGACCAAGAGACAGACTTCTCTACTTTCTCTTGCATCTCACTGAAGCCACCTGTGTCAACGTCTCTCATAAGTCAGTCTCCTTTGCCAGATTTTAAGAACTTGCTTTTCATACATTTCCCCCCTATTTTATCAGCTGCCTGAAACAGCCAACTATTCAGTCTCTCATTTTTGAAGTTCTGCCCTCCTTTGTTTGTCTTCTTCTCCTTTGATAAATCTGCATTATTCTTCCTTCCAACTCTGAATGCTTTGGTTACTTTCTCTTCTGTCACTACTCTCAATCTCTAATCTAACCCGCAAACATAATTTCAATATTAACATTAAGCAGATGATGATACTAGGCATAATGCTGTCCCTCTGCTGAATGGGGAAGGGGACCTGGTGACAAAGGACATGGAAAAGGTACTCAGTGTCTTGTTCACCTTGATCTTTACTAGTAAGACTTGTCCTTAGAAATCCCAGGTGTCTGAGACTGGTGGAAAAGTCTGGAGCAAGGAAGATATATTCTTGGTGGAGGGGGTCCAGTTTAGGGAACAAACTGGATATGCATGAGTCCATGGGACCTGATAGGACATACCCACAAGTGCTGAGAGACTTGATTAATGTTCTTGTGAGGCCACTCTCAATTATCTTTGAAAGCTTGTAGCAATTGAGGAAGGTTCCTGAGGACTGGAAGAACGCAAATGTCACTCCTATCATCAGGCAGTGCAAAAAGGAGGATTCAAGGGAACTATAGACCCTGGGAAGGTGATAGAGCAAATAATCCTGGAAATAATTTCTAAGCATATGAAGGACAAGAAAGTGATTGGGAGTAGTCAGTATGGATTTAGGAAGGAGAAATCATGCTTAACCATCCTGATCAGCATCTGCAGGGAGATGAGTAGCTCAGTGGATGAGGGGAGAGCAGTGGATGTTGCCTATCTTGACTTTAGTAATGCGTTGACAGTCTCCCATAACATCCTTATTGATAAACTGATGCAGCATGGCCTAAATAAATGCACACTGAGGTGGACTGAAAACTGCCTGAACTGCCAGGCTCAAAGTATCAGCAGCACAAGGTCCAGCCAGAGGCTAGTCACTGGTGATGTATCCCAGGGGTTGATACTGGGTCCAAAGAGGCAGAGTGCACCTTCAGCAAGTTTTAGATTATACAAAACTGGAAGGAGTGGCTGACACACCAGAGGGTTGCACTGTATTCAGTAAGACCTAGACAGACTGGAGAAACAAGCCCACAGAAACCTCCTGAAGTTCAACAAAGGAAAATGCCAAATCCTGCCCCTGTGAAGGAATAACCCCAGGCTGCACCACAGGCTGGGGACAACTGTCTGGAAAGCAGCTTGGCAGAAAAGGACCTGGTAGGGGTCCTGGTAGACACCTAGTTGACCATGAGACAGCAATGTGCTCTTGAGGCAAAGAAGGTCAACAGCCTCATGGGCTACATTAGGAAAAGCATTTCCAGCAGCTTGAGGGACAGGCTTCTTACCTTCTGCTCAGCCCTGGTGGGACGTATCCAGGTGCTGGGTCCCCTTCTGGGGTCCCCAGTACAAGAGAGATGTGGACATACTGGAGCAAGTTGCATGAAGGGCTTTGATGATGCTTAAGAGACTGGTGCATCTCTATGACAAGAGGATGAGAGAGCTGGGAGTTTTATTAATGTGCATAAAACCTGATGGGTAGGGTAAAGAAGATGGAGCCAGATGTTTCTCAGTGGTGCATAGTGACAGGACAAGAGGCAACGGACACAAACCAAGATATGGGAAATTCCACCTGAACATTAGTAAAACCTTATTTGCACGGCAGGTGGTCAAACACTGGAACAAGTTCCCCAGAGAGGCTGTGGAGTCCTCACTCATTTAGTTAATAAAAACACAGCCCTGAGCAACCTTCTCTAGCAAAGCCTCTTTTGAGGAGATGGTTGGACTAGACAATCTTCAGTTGTCACTGCCAACCTCAAATATACTGTGATTCTTTGATTTATGGTTCTACTTCTCCACCCTTTCCTTGTCTTTTGCTGTGTATTCAACAGACTCAACTTTGCTTTCTTAGCATTTGAGGAGTCCCAGCCATGATCTCCAAGCAACCTTCCTTCTCTATCACTGTGGACAATGCCACCATCCTGTCACATGCCCATAACCTTGATATCAGCTTTGACTCATACTCCTCTCCCAGATGCCACTTCCTAGCAACATTGAAGTCTTGCAGATTTGTTCTATGTAACACACTTAAGATAATGCCTTTCCTCTCTATCTATCCATCTAGGTAAATCTCTTATCTCAGTCTTTACCATTGAACATCTTAATTACTGCAGAATCCCTTTCTCTCATTTTTCACAGATGTAAATTTGCCCTGATGATATTCCCTGGATGCAAAGGCCATTTTTCCAGACATAGCACTGATTTCCCTTCCTCATTTATATCAAAACCTAGGCTGTCAGCATCCAATCAATGCACACAACCATTTTCCACAGTCCATGTGCTGGATTTTCAAATGAATGCTTTTGTATTTTCTTTCATGCTGCTCCCCATAAATATCTATAGAATAACCTTGTTATTCTCTTCTTTTCTCTGCAGTAATATCTAGAAATCACTGGCAAGGGTTAGGCTGCAGATGCTCTGTGAGCATTGCCTGTCGTACTGACCAGCACTTTCTTATTACATCCATGGGTCTCCATCTGTCTGTCGCTATCCATGGCTTCTTGATTTGTACTTAGATGTAAGTCATTTCATGCAGAGAATGTCTATGTTTCTAGAGTGCCTGGCACAGTAAAAATGAGTCCTTGACTAGGACTGTAATGTAAATTATTATTGTCAGATAATAAAAATAAACACAGATCAATAATAGACATGTTCTAAACGAATTAGTGAAATTCCTCATGACTCTACTGCACAAGAAACATTACAACCATCATAATTTGATTTTAAGAAACAAAACATAAACATCCCAGGTACTGGAATTCATACTCACTTTTTGTATTCACCTTCTTAGAAATATCTAGGAATAATCCATCAAATACTTCTTATAGGATACAGTTTTAACCTGGACATGTGTTATTCTCAGTCTACCTGTAAAAAGACACAGACAAAAAAAAATTAGTGTTTTGTTTAGTGATTTTTAACTTATTTGTTACCCTAAATGAATTAAAAACAACTGCTAACAGTTAGACAGGGCACATAAAACAGTCATCTATACATAAGTGGTTTCTAGTGTAATACCACATCAGCACCGTACTAGCGTATGCTTAGTCATCCCATGGAAATAAATGTATTTGTTAAATACAAACTAAGGCTTTCTCTACAGCACTTAGAATTAAATGCCTGTCCTTGGCTAACTGTGCAAACATCCATCCCTTTGCCAAGAGAGTAATTTGCCAATTCCTCTACTGTCGTTTCAAGGGGTTTCCATTCAGTTCTTCCTTTCCTATTGTGTGATTTTACAGGCCTCAGAAGGTGAAAGAATTTTTTTATTTATGTGGTTATCCCAAATATTTCCTTCCTTAGATCTTTTACCTTTGTTAGAGTGAAACGACTAAGATCTTACGCGGATGCTTCTTGTTGTTTCCGCTCACATAAATAAATTTTGTCTTATCTGAGTTGCTTGTGGTATCGAAGAGTCCCAGTTTAAAACTATTATGCATGTGTGACAAGCCTGTTACGCCACAAGTAGGAGGTTCAAAGACAGTGTATCACAGCACTGGGGCTCCTCTTCTCTTATGCTTCTCATTAGCTGATTAGCCTCAAGCCCCTTCTTTCAGCTCCTTTCCTTGTCTCAGGGGGACAAAGTCCATAGGGACTGGGCGAGTGGAGAAGAGACTGCAGCAACTGGGTGTCTTTAGTTTCATTGAAAAACACATTTACCAGGGCCAGCAGTTCTCCCAGGCTATTTTGCCTGATATGCATCTATGTTACAGGCACTGTGGTGCACAAGGTCTTGCAGAATTGGAAAAAAACTAGAATTAAGACGTCTGAATGATGCAGTAGTATGCTATTATAGAGGTGGGCTTCCACCTGGCAACCTGTTTCTGCCTATATGGTCCAAAACTATACTGACCTTTTAATCTTGCCAATTGTAAATTAATTTTGAATCCAAGCTGTCCACTGAAAAGGTACAAAGGTCACTTTTAAATAGCTGCTCTGCTACATTGCCCTTTACTCCATGGTCCACATCCTTTGGCTTCCTCCCATTAATTCTGCTTCCTGAACAACCCTCCTTTCTGCTGATTGTGTCCTCGTACAGATTATTTCTCCCCAACATGCATTTTTCGAAGCTGCATCTCATTTTGTCATTTCCTGCCTAAGGTTTCTAACCTCTTTATCTTCGCTGATTTATGCAGTGCCTCCCAATTTGGATCATCTGTGATTTTAATTAACATGTACTCTTTTCCTGTCTTTTGGCTAATGAATGAAGATGTTTAAAGAAGACTGGACTCAAGACTGCTCCCTGATGTTCCCCCACTAGAAAACTCATGCTATTCAATGCATTTTCATTTATTATCTCACTTTGCTAATGGCCCTGTGGATGGTTTTTAATCAGCATCACAGGGTCCTTATATAAGCCAATCTGAATTAATTTTGTGAGTCTCATCTCTTGCTGGTGTTCACTTCAACGAGAGGGAAAACAAAAGCAGAAGAGGCCATCACTCACCAGATTGCTTTTCTGGGAGATCTGGAAATGAGGAGGAGGTGAGAATGAATTGTTCATTCTCCTCTCTCAGCACTCTGGTACATTTATGGTCCCCCACTACCATAATATCTATACTTCTCCTAATTTTTAATATATGTATTTTTAAACTACCTGTCAAGGTAGGGAAGTGCTATTATTCCCACTTTTGTGAATAAGTTTCAGCACAATGGGGAGGTTGTCAGCTCTGCTCCTTTAGCAGTCATGGTTACAAATTGAGAGGTTACGGTTGCTTTTGCATTTACACCTCTCTTCTGGAAGTTATAGTGCCATGCCTGCCTGTGTATCTCTGGGATGACCCATGAAAGTGATTTCATCTCTTTTTTTTTTTTTTAAAAAAAACAAATCTATGTTTATATGTCTGTATGTACATATCCATATCATGACCTGAATACCATTTTGAAAGACCAAGCCCAACTAGATGTAAAGTGATGCCAGAAAAAGTGAGGAACAGGTACCCAGAGCATGTAACTGCTTAATCCAGACCACAGGATATAGAATAAGACATACAGTGTTATCTGCTGCATCTGGTCCTGAAAGTTATTTGGGCAACTCCTTCTCACTTAGCTGGGTGTTGAAATATTTCTGAAGACATGGACCAAATTGCTTTCCTTGCTGTTATACAGGAAGTTTGTACTGGATTTGAACCCAGATCTGCAAAGTTTAAAATGTGTTCCCTGCCTAAGGCCTTCTTTCCTATCAAGAGGATAATAACGTCATGTGATGGACATTTAAGCTTCATTCACTGCTCTATGACTGCACTCTTTTGTTCTCCAAAAAGTAGGGTCTCACCCTGACCATGTGCACAACTTCCTCCACTGCCACCTCCTGATAAACAGTTTTCATGTGGTAGTTACATTCCTTTTGGATGAAAATAAAAAACACCTTTCTGCTACAAAGGATTAGGAGAGGCATTTGTAATATAGACTTACTTTACGTGGGTTATTTTCTGAAATATTAATCATATTTCTGAATCAGCTCTGAAATATCAGAATCTTCAAGTTTATATGTTTTTTAATAAAAGCCAGTAGGATATTTTTAAAAATTACAATTACCACTCTTCCCTCCCACCACTCTCACCAATCAAAACTCATGGAAAAAAACAAACAAACAAACAAAAAAGAAGTAAAGAAAAAGAAGGGAGAAAGAAAAGGACCAAATATTTCCAAGAGCATCAACAGTCATAAAGAAACTAATCATGAGCTAAGAAATGATCTAAGGGAGCGAAGAGGGAGGTAAAAACAGGAAGAAGACAATTTAGAAAATATTTGCAGGAGAAAAATTTATAAATACTCATTTTTTTAAACACATATCAAAATTAATGTGTTCTTGCTTCTGCCTTTCTCATTAATATATTTAGCGCAAAAAGACATGTAGGACGTAATGTTTGTCACCAATATTCTCCTTATAGTAGGAAGTAATTACACAGTCTTTTCACTCTAAACTTTTAAACACGACCTAGTTGGAAATGAATTGCCTTTGACTTGCTAAAAATAAGCGTAAGAAACTTAATCTAAGTCCATCGCCAGTGCAATTTATACTATACACAACGTCAGGGCGGTGTAATTAGCAGTGCATTGCAATAATTTATTATTGGTTTAAAAAGCCTGAACAATCAGGACCTTATAGCAAAATGGGAAAATGGGAAGCTATGTGCCAGACATTATTCTGGTTTATATTAATTCAGTTATTTTACCTTTAGTGCACATTCATCTATCCATACAGTGTGAATGCTCCATTGAGAAGGATGCTGAATATTGAACCTTTTGCTCAATATGAAATATGAACTCTGAGGCATAGCTGCAATAATACTTCCATTTGCATTATTATGATTAACATTCCTCTGAATAGGAAGCATCCAGTAATATTAATTGCAGAAATAGTGAGATTCCAATTGTCATAAATCACTGTGTACTGTAAAGCAAGCTCTCCAAAAACCTTACAGAAAAACTATTTTTTCGTGTGTTTTTTGGAGTTAATTTCAACCTCATTTTCACCAGGCTTTCCCATTTGTGTCTGTTGACAAGACAGTAATTATGCTTTTCTCTTGATTAACACATTCTTTTCAGTAAGGTCCCAAACAGCTTTCACATGAAAGGCTGAATTCAACAGAGCATGGTTTTTCTCATTAAAGACTTAGCATTCACCCATAGTTAATTTATCACACAGATACTTCCTGTCTCATAGGAAGAAGGGTGGCCTTGAAGCTAACGCTCTTGATTTGATCAGAAGTTTTCTCCACAACAGTTGAAATTAATCCTTTTCAAATATGATGATTATTGAATTAATTTAGTAAGTGAAAACAGGGGGGGAAAAGGTATACAGTTTCTCTACTAAAGCACAGATCCAAGGGAGATTTTGCCTTATTTGAAACAATATAATCTCTAAATTTATACGAATTTATTGAATCTTTATCTACATATTTATATCTTTGTAATCAAGTCAACGTTTCCCCCTTCACTACCATTTCTTTCCTCAAAACTGTTAGCAAAATTGGCAATATTCATTGATTAATCAAAGCGAGCAACCTTGACATTTGGTGCATCAGCTTTCATTTGTAACAGGCATACGATGTGATGATTTATTCTGATGTATTACACTGTACCCTAAAGAGCATCCAAAAATAAAAATGCTTTCATTATCAGTGTTGTGAAAACAAGGCATCTGTATCAGGGACCACACACAAGGAGAGAACAATATCTTGCCACCTGTGCTCTTCAATCCAGACTTTTGATGGTTGGATTGTTTTGGGGTTTGCTTGCTTAGGGGCTTTTCGGATATCTTATTTCCAAATGTATCATATGTGCAAAAAGCAACTGAGGGGTCTAAGCAGTGTTCAGCCCTGATATAGCAGAGCTTTTCCTGGTGAGCGTGCTGCTTTGGTCCAGCCTCGATTAACTCACAGTAGGTGAGATGCCCCTGAATTACTGTGGCACCAACTGAATTCCTAATGACAGTGTCCACTTTGAAAGAAAACACCCCCCTGAGATGGCAGTAATTAGTGCCATCCTCAACAGCACACGAAGATGGCCTGGTTGCCGCTGGGAGGCTGAAGGAAGGAGGTAGATCATGGACGTTCCCTCACCAAGGATGTTCAGACCAACTGTGCATTTTGGGCCAGGAGTACTTTACTGCCCACCTCTGGGCCTGATCTAATGATTTTGCAAAGCAGTTAGACATGTTCAGTATTCCACTCCATCCCCAAATAATGCTTTTAGCAGATGTTTATCAGACCTGCACATCCTCTCTTTTCACACCAAATCGACACCCCATGTAGAAATATTTATTGGCTTCGGCCTAATGTTTCATTGTCATACCTGCTGACAGCTTGTCATCAAAAAAAAAAAAATCATTATCATTATCATAATCATCATCCACCCAATCAGCCCTTGGCAGGAAATACATGGGGAAGGCAGAGCTTGGAAATTTAGGAGGATGTCCTTCATAACCAACCCATAACTGGCGACAAGATTTGCCTGGAGGGACCATCATCCTGACACTGATTCAGCTGGGAAAGAGTTAAAGCTTGATATCCATCCCTCTTTTGGATAAAAAGGAAACAAGGGAGGACCATTAAGAGGGAGGATGGAGAGCACAGGCTGAGCCACTCTGGGGGAGGATCTACAGAAGCAGTTAAGCCTGGAGAGCTGCTCTTTCCCTAAGCATCTCTTCTTTTTAGCCCACACATCAAGCCAATTTTGAACCTCATCAGCCAGGATGGCTCCCAGTAGAGTGAGTGTTTTGCACATCCCAATCTGTTCCAATTGTGTCGTAGGGGTCATTTCACAGTATTTTATCTCTGCTGTTTTGGGGGGGTTTTTGCAGAAGGATGAGGCTGGTTTTTAAGCAGTTTATAGAGCAGGTTGGAAAAGGCTACACAGTGGAGGCTTTTCAGAATTAAGATAATTTTCTCAGTGTGTAATAATTTCAGATGAAAAATTGGATTTCTGGGAAGTGGTAGGACAAGTAAAGGATGTGGAACGTGTCCTGTTGAGCTTCAGCAGAATTGCATTTTAATGTTCATCAAAGAATTACTGTCCTGTCCCCTTTGTGTACCAAGCTCTTCTTCCTCATTTGTTGCAAGATCACCAGATATGCTTTGTGCAAAAAATTTGCTTTCATGTTCTACTTTCCATCGTGCCGTATCTAAGTCTTATTTGCTTGTATATGCTTTGGTCATCACAGATTTATCTCGGCTAACTTTAGACACCTACATAGCAGTTGTTAAAGAGCTATCAACCTAGACTCACTTAGATGTCTGGTTTTTAATTGCATATATTAACAGTCAATAGGTCTCACACCAAGCTATGTTATCTCAGTGCAAATGAGTACCTACCCCTCCAGCCAATAATTGTAATGTTGCCTTGACAAAGGCTAAACAGCATTTTGGTAGTGACACTGTTCAAAACATAACAGCTGACCATCATAATAAACCCAGTAAATAACTTCTTTTATTAAGGCAGGAAAACCCAAGGACAGAATAT
Organism: Strix aluco; assembly: GCF_031877795.1. NCBI lineage: Eukaryota > Metazoa > Chordata > Aves > Strigiformes > Strigidae > Strix > Strix aluco. Next base: position 133,187,002 of record NC_133932.1, on the reverse strand, counting down.
CCAGTTTGGGCCAACTGGACAAAGAAACTGGGCATTTTCGTCAGCCTGAAGTGTAGTGACCTTAACTGAGGTGCTTCTGCTGTGGGAATTCGATTAATTGAGCTTAGATTTCAGGTGGGCTAAGCAATTGCACCAAAATGCAACAGCTTCTCCCTCATAGTGAAGTTGGTCCTATACTTGCAGAGTTTAAAATTAACATACCCATCTGATCAAGGCTTGCAAAGCACTTTAGAAAGCCAGCTCTCCTGCACATGTAAAGCCCTTCTTTGGATCCCACCACAAAATTTGCTTTGAAATGCTCATAATCCATATCACTAAATTCAAAGCAATAAAATACGTCTTTTGTGCAATAGCATCTCCAAAATAAATATTTTCTTGGTCTACTGTGAAAAAAAAAAAAAAAAAAGTCATCTTTGGCTTCTGGATAATTTTTTCAGCTACTCCTTTTTATGTGGGAAAAAATATTTTTTCTGTTGAGTTCATTTCATAAGTAAAAACATTTCTCCTGGCCTATTTGAACTGTATAGTAAAAATGTCCTTGTAGAGGAAAGAATTTCTGTATCGCCTAGAAAAGTATCACAGTATGTTTCCCAGTTCATAACAGATGTTTCTATAATTGTTGCTCAATTGTTGTCCTGTAAGGGCTTCAGGTCTTTCAGCACAGACTTGACCAACAATAAAACATAATCTCACCATCAATACACTTTTCATTAAATCTGTTAAATGGAAGCAATAATCTTTCCCTTTATCCAGTGCTGATCTATAATCCAAAACCCTTCAAACATTTTGCAACTAAGGGTAATTGCTGCCTCTATTTTTTTTGCCACTGGGTAGGTAAGCTGACATTGAGAAGTTTACAGGAGCACAGATACTGAGCTCAAGGATGGAAAACTTGACCCTAATAAAGGCTGGCAATTGTGGACTAAGGTATGTGGAGCTCATGTTTCTCGGTAGACTATAAACACTCCTGCATATCTGTGATATCACCTTATACATGCTATCTGGTCATTTTGTGGGGCATTTGTACATCTGAACTTTGACACACTCTGCCTTGAAAATGTTGAGAAAAATTGCAACTTCCTTGCAATGTTTTTATCCCATTTGCCACAGATAACACATTCTCCACAAAAACGCCACTGAAACAGTTGTGTTTGCAAATTTCTTAAGAGTAGAATAAGCATAAAAAAATGCCAGACACCAATGATTAACAAGATGTACAAAGCAAAAGCTCCCAATATAACCGTTGTAACAAATTAATGGTACATGAAATGGATATTAAATAATGTTTTAACATATTTTTAAAAGCTGTTTTCTCAGAAATTAAAACATTATGTAGCTGCTGGAGTGGACCAACAGGTAGATTGTGTTAGTTCTATACTGCTTGGGGGCACATTGTGCCTGAAATGTGCTGCTGAACCCATTCCTTAATTTGTAATTGATTTACTGGTGTAAATCAACTGGTTGTTACCTTAGTGAGTCCAGTACCATGTGAACAGAGGGCAAGGACACCGTTGTGTCCTTGGATGTGCTCCTCACCATTGTCTCCTTGCTTCCTGGGGGGTATAACACTGCTGGGAAGGGTGTCAAGAAAGGGGTGCACTGAAGGTGGACCACATAGGGACTTCTTCACATACCAGCCCCTGTGCCTCTGCCACAGCTTTCGCGTCCAGCTCAATGTGATCACACCCCAACACGTGACAGGTCCAAAGAGGAATGGGCAGTGATTCTCCTGGGACTAATCAAGGGTGCTTCTGACCTTGAGAGATGCCATCACCTATCTGAGGCATTTTCTGGGCTGGCAGGTCTGACACAATACTTAAGAAAGACCTGCACCTTTCCAAACCAGCAAAAAGAGGCCAGGTCGGATGTCCTAGGACATTCCTAATGAATCAAACCTTTAATGCATCAGAGAATACATTAATAACTGTATTCTTTCTCTACATCTACCCCATTGCTGCATGCTTAGTAGCCTGTCCTGCTGACCATCATGCTGAGGCAAATGTAGGCATGCTGTGATGCCCTCTCTGGAAACCATGGAAGAATTTACCTCCTGCATTTAGGTGGCGTATTGACATTTGAATGGCTTTAACGAGGGTCCCCACTGCAAGGGAGCAATCAAGGATAGAGCTATGAAAAGGTTTTTATTTGTGGTGACAGGAGAGGTCTGTGGCCTCTGAATGCCCTTCTCTCCCTCCATTGCCTATTCTGGAAGCCCAGGGTGAATAATTTAGATACTTCTGGAAAGTCTCAAGAATGAGGTGGTACTAAAAAAAGGTCAAAGCATACACTTTACTTATGTAGCTGGACATGCACACACAAATGTAACTACATATATATACATACATACATATATACACACTTAGAGAAATTTGCTGTTATCAAAAGAACTATAAATACCAAATGAGGGCTGAACAGCTGGAGTTAGATTGGCATACTGTACTGTACTGTAATGACTCAGCACAGGAGTGTTTAATTTCCACCCAGAGGCAAAATGTCTCTCCTTCTCAACTGGAAAGACTGGGGTGGCTGAGCTGCCGCCTTTGCTTTTTACTGAGTACATACAATGATACTAAGGGCTATACTTTTATGAGGAAGATGCTGGGGATCAGAATTCCAGCAGTTTTCCTGTTTTCCCTCAGAAAAAGAAAAAAATGGGCATTCATGTATTAGCTACACAGAATAACTCAAAACTCCCAATATTCAGATCCAAATGTAAAAATCCCATTCCCACCTCTTCCAGAAACAACTTCTGTGTCATGGGAAAAGCCCCACCACTAACCCTTGCTTCAGACCTTCACCCTCTGTTGAGTGCTGGGAGTGCAAGAAGGAACCTGTTTAATGAGATGCCATAACAGCCTCCCCACCAGACATGTCATTAAGTATCTTTACAGCTGTGATTGTACCAGGAATAGTTCACTGGATTATTTTTTATAACCAGCCTCATTATTCTCCACCCCCTGCCCAGTTAATAATTTATACAAAAATAACATTTGTTTTTTATAGAAAATTTGGAATTCTTTGATGGCACTAGCTCCCCTCTCCACACTACCCCCCAGGACAATATGATGTACAAATAGCAATAAGTTTTGACTTTGAGCTACTCCTCCTCATTTCATTATTTAATACATCTCAAGGAGGGCTTGAAGCTGATGCTATCATCTTGAGCAAATTGATGGGATCTTTCTCTGCACAATAGAAGTTGAATAAAAGCCGAGGATCATCATGTGTCCCCCTTGCCCACGCTGCAGCTCTGCTCCCAGTGGCTCCGTTCCTCCTGACAATGCTGCATACATACTGTAGATCGACATTCTGCTTATCAATAGATCTCCATCATTCTGTGAACGAGAATGACGTTCCTTCGGACCTGTTTTTATAAAGCAAACCTATATCCATAGGAGCAATTAGTCCCCTGCTGTGAGTTTAGACAGGCCAGCTATACTGCAGCTGCTCTCTGTTGCCAGCACTAAATTTTCCTCAGTAGTGGATCAACGTGTTTAAACACTTTGATCTTCTTTATCTCAGCGACAAGATTTGAAAGCCTCCTGGATGAACAAGTTTTCTTTCGGGTGCAACTCCATCTCATCCACCATTTCAGTGCTGACCTGAAACTTTTATGCTTTATTTACTGGAGAGGCGTCATCTTTTGAAATGGTTTCTCACATCCTCTCAGAAAGACTTCTTTCCCCCCCACCCCCTAACACTGAGCTTAAGTAACGGTACTTCAAACAGCAGATAAGAGGCACAAAGGGGACTCAGTCTTATACACAGCAATTCAGAATCATCTTAATCTCCGTCACGCACTTTCTGATTTTCTTTTTAATCTCTCACAGCACAGTGTGCACCAAACACAGCTGAGAACTTGCTATTTAAACTGCTTTATTACTGTTACGCTATGAAAGCTTAACTAATGTTTTGAATGTATGAGCACAAGTAAACTGAAGCGAGGGAACACGCACCTCGGATGTGGGTACAGTTAGGTAGATGATAGGAGATAAGAATTAGTGTCACCATCCTCTTTCTGAAGGGTTGAGGCTTACTCCGTTTTCTCACTTCTCAAGGAGCCACAAGTGAACTATTAGTGATGTGAAACTGCTGAGCAGGAAGAAGCACGGGGTGACTGTCAGCTTATTCTTCTGACCACTGCAGAATTCCTGATTTTCCTACCCAAACTAACTCTCTGCCCCTTTGCACACCATGGCGTTGGTACAGCTGTGAATGGGGAATCCAACTCGTATCTTATTAATGAAATTACTCATCTGAGCTTTGGGCTGTAGATTGGTTTAAACCCAAACTGACCTAATTTACTCACTCGTGTAAAATGCTACCTCCTGTGATAAAGGCAAGAGAGTTCCACTGCTCATAAAGCAGATGGGAGGAGATGAAGGAGAAACCTGACTGAGGCCTTTCAGTACCTAAAGGGGGCTTATAAGAAAGATGGGGATAGACTTTTTAGTAGGGTCTGTAGTGATAGGACAAGGGGCAATGATTTTAAACTAAAAGGGGGTAGATTCAGACTAGATATAAGGAAGAAATTTTTCACAATGAGGGTGGTGAAACACTGACATCCAGAGAGGTGGTAGATGCCCCATCCCTGGAAATCTTCAAAGTCAGGTTGGACGGGGCTCTGAGCAACCTGATCTGGTTGAAGATGTCCCTGCTCACTGCAGGGGGATTGGACTAGATGACCTTTAAAGGTCCCTTCCAACCCAAACCAGTCTATGATTCTGTGATTCTATAAGGAGCCCAGGGAGTTTAATTGATATTACAACGTAGAACCAAATTAACAGGGCTGTGCTCTTATCAAAATACTTGTTCAGAAATGCAGAGGAGGCACTTTCCCTCACACCAGTATTTGGTGCTGGCAGTGACACAGAGCTCTGGCATAAACAGCATAATTAGAGACTTTTTTTCCCAAAGATTTGCTCCCTAGGCATGATTTTAATACTGCAGACAATCAGAAGAGTTGATGGAGAGACAGATAACTGAGTTCAAACTTAAGTGAAGATTATTTCTGCTGTGGTTTGAGTGCTCCCACCCTGCACCGTCTGGTTTTATTACGCAGGTGGATGGAATGTGCTCTGCTCCATTTCCAAGGGAGCCACACAAGTCCGGCGTAAATCAGTCAGCAAGTACCTTGAACCGCACATATTAGGAATGCAAGCGAGAGGAATTCCAAAATGAAGCATGTTTAGACAAAGAGGCAATTATGGCATGGAGAGAAAGGGAGTGCAAAAATTTCAGCTGGAACCAGGGACGGAGCACAGTAGCTCAAGGAGGTGGAAAGTCTGATTCTGTGTTTATATAGACTCATAAATGGGGTGATTTTAATCCCCTGAATATGATATAGTAATATCTATTGGAAGTGAATATCACGGAATGGTTCCCAAAGAGGCTTTTGGAGACTGGTCTTCTAAAATCCATACAGTTCAGAGAGCCAGATTCTGGTCTCATTTACAAAGGGTCTGGCCAGGTGTGCTTTTATGCACGTCAATGGAGCTACACAGTGCAATGCAGAAGGGAGTCAAATGATAAGTGTCTTGTGTTTGCACTGCAGAAAAAGGAGGAGAAAACAGAGTGGTTGTGTCACTGCATGCTGCAAGCTTGACCATAAAAATGCATTCCCAGTGGGTCAGCACCTGTTTAGATAAATGGTTTACTTGAAATACACAATGCAGTAGAGCTCACACATTTATCCATATGGCACTAACACGAACTGCCAGCTGTGGCCAGTCGTCCAATATGTTCTCTCTCCATCTATGACATATGAAACCATATGGAATCATCTATCCATTAGGAAGAGATCATTTTCAGACAGGAAGGTTTTCTGACACAATTATTAGCTGTGGCGTTCTTGACCAGGAACAGGCTGAAATAGGCAGGAAACAAAAAGGGGTTTATGTTGTCTTAAAGGGTCATGTGAAGAATTTTCTGGTTTTAGATCATCTTTCAAGCTGGTCCTTTTTTTTAAAAGAGTACCTTTTATCTCTCAGCTTAATGTCATTCTGCTGCATGGGTTGCTTTTCTCTCCACCCATTTCTGTGATGAGTGATCATGGCGCAAGAGGGCTACTGGCTTCCCCTGAGCTCAGGTTTGATTAGGGCCAGCAGACAGGTACGTGACTTGCTGGAAACAATCTGTTTTAGGAGCAACTGCTGCAAACCCTATTCACAAACAAGTGCTCCCAGAACTGGGACTGAACTGTATTTCCTTCCCAAGTGACCTTCTCTTTGCACACACTGTGGGCTTCACTCTGAACCAAAACTAAACACTGTATATCAGCATAAAATCAAAGGAAAACAGTGAAAAAACAGAATCACTGGCTGAATTCAATTTTATCTTTATTGAGACAGAAAATCCTATTAGGGCAGTTTGTCTGCTCTCAATCTGGAATAACTCAATTACTCTTGATTTGCACCAATGCAAATGAGATGAGAATCTGCCCCCAGAACACTTGCTAGTTATGCTCATCGGCATGATCAGAAGTACAGTGTTCGCTATAATCAGCCCTGGTTTACCTCTAATGGATATAAGCAGAGACAAGAGCCTCAGGCATTTCAGGCTCTGTAGTGAATAGCTGATCCCTGTCTGACTGTAGAGTATGCAGATTATGTACGGCCAATCTCAGAAGCTTACTTTGAAAATAAAGTGGCCCCCAAATGAGTCTGGAATCCAGAAATATTTCTTAACAGTAGCATTCTGAGATACTGGACCTGTCCCCCCACATGTACTGTACTTCATCTAATCCAACAGAAAACTTCTGAGTTAAATCAGCATGAGATGAAAATCAGCTCTGACCTGTGGTACACGGACTATCCAAGGAAGAGAAAGAAAGCATAATTACTGCTAATATTAGAAATAAATTTGAAGTAGGAAGTTCTCTGATCTAACACCCTGGTACTTAATTTGGGCTCTTACACACTCCAGTGATTCTAGATAGACCAGTCAGTAGACATCAGTTGAAAACTCAGTTGTGCAAAGTGCAGACTCAATAGATGACATCAAACACAGGTGAAATTTTGTAAAGTTATCAGTTACTGTCTTCTCTTTAACACAGAAATGGCCCATCTCCAGTCCTTCTCTTCCCCTTCCCTTTTTATAGGAGGTCACCACTGAAAGGATCTGGATCTGTGTAACAAGTTTTGTGCTGTTCTGCTGACACTGTCATATCATGTATTCTGGAAAAGAAAGATCAGCAACTGCTTGTAGTCCCACTACAGCCCATGGTTAGGGCAGTAAATGTGAAGCCAGAAGAAAGCCAAGATTTATTTTTTTTTTAAAGTAATCTTCACAACAGCAGGTGGGTCTCTGCAAAGGTCTAGCTATTTGGGTGTTTTCCAGACCCAAATAATAGTATTCACACAGTATTTCCTTTCTTGTCAGCTGTGCTGCTTTCTGTAGTCATAGACCTGAAAGTGTCAGTGTCCTCAGAAATGCTTATCAGAACATTAGTGAGAAAACACCAATCAAGGACCTTTACAAGCAGACTAGAAGTTACTCGCACCATAAAGGGGCAATTTAAGGTGTAGTAACTGGAGATTTCACCCAACCTTTTCTGGCTAAATGGCCATATGCAGAAGGTGACCATGACAGACAGAATAAGCAAGAATTCATATAATACACTGCATAATATTTTAGACACCTAATTACATGCAACACAAAACACCTGAAGAGGGGAACCTAAATCCTCTGCCTAGTTAATGCAGACATTTAAAGATAAACTCACAGTTAAAACTAACATTAACTAACATTTAAAATCAGATGGCGTGAACGCACCAGTAATTGTCCACTTTGCTAACAAAATGAACAAGGAGGAAATAAGAGTCAGTCTTGCCTAGCGACAGAGCACTAACTGGGAAGCAGGATACATGGATTTGTTTCCCTATCTACATTGAATGGCCTCCATATGTTAATCTTTCCAGGGACTTTAGCCCACAGTTTTCCAGTCCTACTTTGCCAGCGCTCCAGTTCCACTAATAAAGGATGCTGTTGCCCATCTACTAGTTGTTCCAGAAGCAGTTGTTCCAGCACTTCTCTCTTTTTCCCATGACCAGGGACACTTTTATGATGAACCCTACGCTCAGATGTTTCTAAGTAAGTTTTACTTTCCTGAACTACAATACTGAGCAGCACCGGCATATTGGCATCTCCGGTGGTTTCTAGTACTCCAGCAGTTCAGCCTGAAGATTATGATCCCGGTTCCTTTTGCAGACATTTGTTTATTTTTATGACATTGGGACAATTGTTCTCCCACTGATGATTTGCCTTTCTTTGGTCCTGCAACTGCTTATACTTCAGCAGCATGTATTTATCTTGCATACCTGACGTATTTTGAAACACCACATGCAAGCATCTCTCCACATGAGCAGTTTAGCACAATGCCATGCCATACCATGCATTGATAGTTCAACCCATTGCTTTCCCAGTTTTAAATCCACAGCAGAGATTTCCTCACTTATATTGTCACCCACTGCCAGCTACCAAGTCAACATATCACTTTAGCTCTGACATGTGTATCTCTGCTTTAGACTACAATCTGGATCAGATAGCTTCCTAAATCTACAGAGTTTATTGATTAGGACTAGAGAGATCATAATCAATCAGGAAGTGATAAAATAAGCTAATCCATACGCTTCGATACATCTAAATATTTCACATAGCCACCAAAATTTTTTAAGTCAACATTTGCTGCTTTCATAGCTGTATTTGAAAACAACATTCCAGAAATTCAGCAAAACTTAGAGGTCACTGTTCCAACCTAGCATTTTTGCTGGGAATTGATAGGATTATTTGCTTTGTTCAGTCTTTCCCTATGCTTCTACACCTATTGCAAACAAGTGCTATGCCATCGGTGCCAACCTAGAAGAGAGTATCCTGAGAACAGGGTTGACAGTAGCAGAATTTATCCCAAGCACAAAGCATTGTGGATATATGAAGCAGTAAGAAAGCCCACATGCTGCACAGATCAGGCTACCAGTGTTGAGTAAGTAATCTGTTCTACAAAAAAGTTGCCAGCCCAGTTGCAGCAAATTCTGCAGGAGTGTTTATTCTCACACCTTCTCAAGCACCTCTTATCACAAGTTGAAGCCAACTTGCCTTTGGCAGAATGTGGCAGAAACTCTATCAAACTCACAGGAGCTGAATTCCTTCTTATTTCTGTTTTAGTTAGTGATTGGGAAGAAGATGCCCAAGACACCCTTCAAGGAAGATCAGGCTGTAAGTGCTTTTTCAGGTTGCAAAATTAAGGTGCCAGCCAGCTACTTTTTGAGAAACTCCTGACACATTAACTCATGAGAACTGAAGATAACAAACCAGACCTTTAGACAGGTGGGGCCTAATTAGAATTACCCTGGCTTTTCATTAACTTCAGTACAGCTGCATTGATACTGATGTGGAATTAGAGTGAAGACTAGTTTGTCTCCTCCTGGAGCAGGTAAATGCTGGCCTAGATCCAGGGATGAGACATGCACCTTGTCCACTGCTACCATTCAACAGATTTATGACCCATTTATGCCTCTGATTCCTTTCCCACTTGTTGCCTACTGAGATGTGATGCCTTCTGGGGCAGGGTCTGTCTTACATGCATTTACTAGTGGACTGATGTTGCCTGAAACTACAGAAGCATTAAACTGCTGCAGCTGCATTCAAATATAAATACTCAAAACGACAGAAAAATGTTTACACCTGCATCATATCTTTCCTGTGTGGGAAGGGGAATAAGCTGCAAAAGTAGAAGGCAGGTCTGCTGTGAAGCAATACTATGGCTTGTAACAATACAGTAGTTATTTTAGTAGGACATTTATATTCTTAGCTGCCATAGTTACACTGTTAAAAACTTCCAGGGCTGACCCAGTCTGTGCTGGAGTAGAATCTCTCACAATGCTGCTGCAATCCTGACTGGTACCTGTGGATGTTACCATAATGCAAATAATGAATAATAAAAAGTAATAATTAGACATGAACTGCATGCACTGTGCTGTCATGGGTAGGCAATATGAACTACTTGCAGAAATTCTTCCTACTCCCCTGTATTCTCCTCTAGGTGACAAGCTCTTTGTTAACTTTTTCTTCACTGTTAGCAATGAAAATGTGCATATGTGGCAGCTAGTAACTCAAGCTTCCCACGGGGACAGTTAATCCTCTGCTCCTTGGTCCTGCGCTTAGTTCCCTCAGTCACTTTCCCCCTACGGATCCAGTAACAGAGCAGGAGAAGACATGCCGGAAAGAGAATGAGAGCAATAATTAACCACAAGGAATGGAGAAACAGGACTGGTTAGAAAGAGCAGGAAACAATGGCATGTCAAACAGCAAAACATCCGCGCTTAATGGTTTAAACAAATAACATGAAAGCCTTGTTCTTTCTTGTCCAGTGACACAGGAGTCTCCCTATCCACAGAAATATCTCTCCCTTAAAGGAAAACATTAAACAATCCAATCTTTAATAAGCCACTGGAAACCCAGAGGCACAATACAGACCCCCTTTGTTTATCACAGACCTTACAGGCTCAGAGGTCTTCATATGAATGAGGTGCCAGACAGCGGTCTGGGAAGGCTGGGGGGTGTTAACTCAACACCCTCCAGCAGCTTCACAAAACCATCACTGCACGCACTCCACTCTATCCTTCCCACAGTGGCTGAGGATAATGAGGAAATTATTCCAAAACTATAAAAAGTCTAAAATAATTCTGCTTCTATCTGAAAGTCAGGTTTTATGCCATATGTCTACTATGGGATTAACATGCAGAGAAAAAGAAATCTTAGCTTTGATGAGTTCAACAGTGAAAGTCCAAAAGAGTCACTCACTTGCCTAAGCAGGGGTATCTAATCCAGTTGAGGTCTCCTGGGGTATCCCACAGCTTCTTGCCCATCTCACACACATCATTTGGAATACCTTGTGGCATCTCATATAGCGGTGAATGACTATGTCTAGGTACCTGAACTACTCTTCAGTCTATACCTGGCTACAATTTCACCCTAAGGCTAGTTTGTGATGAGATAGCAGAGTTTGCAGAAAACCTCCCTTTCTTGTTTGGATCACCAGAACAGTCCTTGGAGAACAAAACACTGCACAGGCAGGATGAAAGTGTGTGACCAGCGAAGTTACCTTCTCTGGTTTGCAGCATGGGGAGCAGATCATGCATTCAACCCACAGCAAGCATTAGAAGGAAAAAACTTAGGTCTGGACATCAAGTCTTCAAGATTTTTGTTATTTGCAGGCTGAAGATTCAAAACTGTAACCTCTTAAATAAGGATTTGCCTAATGCCTCATACAAAGCACACTGAGTTCTGCTCTAATACCAGTTCTACACCTGCATGACAGTGTTATCTTCCACATTTGCACCACTGGGGCACCGACTCTACATTAATTTAATTGCAAGCATTAGATCTAGCTGGCAGGGAGGCAGTTTCAAGACATGGGACTTTTGAAGATCCATCCAAATCCTTGATTAAGACAGGGAAACCCCAAGCTACCCGTTTAATGTTTCCTCTTTCAACAGCAAACTAACACAAGGGAAAAAATGAGGCTTCTGTGCTTTGCATGAGGGCTGGGCTGGCAGGTTTTGTTTAGGGCTTTCTTCACATCGAGCTCCAAGCACAGCCACCTGGGAGTCACTTGACTTTCAGACTTGGTCGGACTCATGGCAACTTCCCAAGCACTCATACTCTTGTTCTAAGAAAAGAGATCCAGCACTATCTTTAAAACTGAAGCAACCCAGAGCTCTGTCCCATTAGCTCCGCAGGACAGATAAGTTCAAAAGCACTTTGGCAGGGAACGTGTATCTGACACCCTTCCCTTCCGTGCTGCCTCTCCAAGCAGACTCCTAAACTAAACCGCAGTTTTTGATAGGACACTTGGTAGAACAAAAGTGGATTTGGGAATGTATCTGGCAAAAGTAGCCTGGTTGATAATGCACATTATACCCAGAAAACTCCTTTGAGCTTACACTTCATCAGGCTAGATGATTCCCTATGTGAAGGGTAATCAAAAAAGGTGGTAAAGCACATGCAAATAGGTAAGTGAATCCCTGCACGAAGCGCAAGCCCTCTCTGAAAGGTGTTATGAAGAATTAAATGCATGTGGGCTGGGTGAAAATTCCTCATTTGCACCAGGACAAGAGTGTATAACAGCCTCCTTTGCTTTTCCTCACTCCTCACACTTGTAGAATAAAGACTCCCAAACCCTTTAAAGCTGCCAGCACGGTGTTTACACCTTGCTACAAAGAGCAGCAAGCACCAGGGTTTTGATCATGAAAACCCTTCTTCAGGGTGAAATAATCACATGAAGGGAGAGAGAGAAAACAGGTTGACTGTAAATGTGATAGAAAAAGATACTATGATTTTTCTTGAACTTACGGAGTTAATTTCTGAGCATTTACAAAACTCCAAGCCTCTAGGGAAATCCCTGGTATAGGATGAGTTGACACACCATCACTTTGCCCTTCTTTGTTTTTTTCCCCTTCTGACAGACCCCTTAGATGGATTTGCCAGGCAGATGGAGCTGGGTATTTTCTGGAAGGAGGCATCATGGGCAGGGAAGGGTTACAACCACAGATGCCCCACATTTGCAGTGCTTCTCTAAGCCTCCATATGCACACAAACAAGAGAGGCTGCTGCGCCTCTCTCTTCACGTTAAGAAAGATAAAATCAGGTCACTTCAGACAGGGAGAAGAAAGAATGCAACAAAACCAGAGCTCAGAAATCACCACTAAGAGAACATCCCGTACATGTAAGGCTAACACAAAGGGAGACGTGAAATTCCTGCAGTCAGACTCCAGTTCTTGCACCCGTTACCTCTGTTGCCATGAAAATGTGGGGTTTTTTTTCCTGCCTTTGTTTCCCCACCTACAAAACAGGGACAGTACTTACATAATCACTTTGCAAAGTGCATAGGAGGATCAGTTGGCTATTATTTGTCGTACAAACCAAGCTGTGAAAGTGCGAAGGAGTATTTTTAATAAATAGCTCATTACTTCATTATATTTTTGACTTCAGTTCCTCCTAGAAAGGTTAATCAAATTCTATTTTTCTGCCATCCCCCCCCTAAAAGTGCAGACCTCTTAACCATCTCATCCCTGATGGTCTGTCTTTACCTAAAATGACTTATACACAACACTTGCTTTTATACGATGTGCTTCCCTTGGTAACTCATGTATGCTAGTCACAGTGAGCAGCACATTAAACAATAACAGATTGATTTGTATTTTAATAATCTGACCTTGTTTTAGCTGGACAGGCAATAGTGTTTTACATCCCGTCATGCTGCAGACACGACAGGTTATAGATCCCTGTTACGCTGCTGTGAATATTGAGTGACTCCAGTGAAGGCTTCAGACTTCTACCACAGAAACAGAGATCAAAATAACTTTAAATACATTGGGGTATTTAAGTAACTTGGAAGTGGCTGCAGCCTTGCTCTTCAGGCTTTAACCTGCAGAAGCTTGAGACATTTTTTTTTGTGCCCTTTGCAACTAAGGGCTGGGGCAAATTTCTTTTCCAGCATACCCAAAGCCTATTTTATTTGTTCTAATCAGATTGACCTGGATTCAGTTGGCTTCCTCCAAGCAAAATTGACTGCACTGCTCAAGAAAGAAAAGCCCTCACAATATCTGCCAGATGTAGTGACCCTCAGCTAAAAAAAAAAAACAAAACATTTTCATCAGCATATTATTTTATTTCTTCAGTGGATTTGCTTTTGTCTCCTAAAAACCTGTGGGACACAAAGACAGCACTAACTTTCCTCCGCATCACAATGTTCAGCAATAGCATTATCTGACCCACTTCAGTGCTGCAATGAGTTATGCTATTAAATGACTGAAGGCAAATTGACTTTCCTGTCCTTTCACAATACAAGTCTCAATGCATATGAAAAAATGTACTTTTTTTTTTTTTTTTCATCATTATGAGAGCTTACCACTTACCAAAGAATGCTTTCTAGGGAGAAGGAAGCTGACATATGACCAAGATAAAGATGGTAAATAGTAATTTAGACTGATTATTTTGCACAATACACAAAAGAATGACTATAAAAGGTCTGGATTAACATTGGAGGGTTACTCAACACTGTTTTCCTGCCTTTGGCCAACTCTTGGTGCAGAAGGAGAGGTGTGATGGATGTAGCTCTTGGGCTGTGCTGCAGAAGTATGAAATGAGGATTAAGTCTAACCCTGATCAGGTCTTTCCACAGGATTTTCCTAGATGTGGCCCAACTGCTCACACACAAGCAGATTATAGTACAACTTCAGTTCCTATTTTCGGATGCCATCTCCATGTCGCAACAGGGTGCAGCCTGTGGCAGACTTCCCTCACACCAGAATAGAGTTCTCTGCCCTCTTTGCTTCCTTAGATGTTTTAAGTCACTGCACTAGGTGACTGGATTCACTCCTATTCCTGAAGTGACTGAAAGCCCTCTGCACCTTTCTATCATCCCGAGTTGAAGCCTCACTCATCTTCCTTCATCAGGATGTGGCAGATGATCTTTCTCTTTTGTGTATGAAGGATACAGAAACAGAAATAACTGTTTGCTTTTGAACCCTTGTGAGCACATGCAGATCTCGGTGGCTGCTCATGGCTGCGTGTAGCCTTGACTCCCTCTCCACTTTTCTCTGACACTGCTCAGGTAGGAAGTTTCCTTCTCTTGTCCTACTAGGAGGGAAGCATCAGCCTAAGATACACTTGTCATCAAATCTCACTGGGCTTGGAAGTAAATGGTTGCAAATATGCTGCTTTGAGAAAATAAAGATGCAGTTGGATAGACCCTTCTGCTTCCCCTTCAAGTCTAGAGAGATACTTTTCTGATATGAGATGAAGAGAAAAGCTGGGATGAAAGGCAACTGGCTTTGGGCTCATTTTAAAGAGGCTTCCTCATTCGGTCATAAAATATTCTGATTATTCACTGCAGGGTTGGTTCAGAGCTGGATGTGTCTTCCAGGGCTAAGGAAGGGATGGTCTCCATCCACGTCTTACTTGTAACCAGATGGTCTATTGCATGCTGGCATTTAGTTAGGCAAAATGGAAAGAAGGGAAGGGAAGGCCATCAGCTTGGTTAAATCCATTATCAATTCATTGTTAATATGTTTAATTGATAATGACGACTTTTTTTCCGCATCAAAAGGCAGTTCATGCCAACAGAGCGTTATAATGAGGAGAGCAACATTTCCCAGATCAAAGTAGATGCGCACATATTTTGAATACCAAGCTGGGGGAAGGGGAAGATACCTTCATGGCTGGGAACTCTAACAAGCAGGATGGGATTGCACTATAAACTACGTGCTGGGCATGTATTACAGTAATCTCGATCACTAGGGACTCACTAATTGGACATTTAAGAGCAGGCACATAAATAAAATACCTCCAGATTGTAGACAGATTACATGCACGCATTCAATTCTGTTATGGCTACACTTTCTTCGTGATTCCTGTTACATGGCCCATTGATAGGATTTTAAAATTTAATCCCCCAGGCCAGTGAGTCCAGAAAGTACTTCCTAAATAACATATTGCCAATACTGATCTGAATTAAGACCAACCTGTAAATGCTGTACCATGCAATTGATTTGGTTTTGCTCAGTTTGTTGTTTTGTTTTTTTTTTTTTCTTTTCTCTCAGTTCTTGCCAGATGATATAAAACAATAACTGCATTTCAGAAAAAAAAAACAAACAAGACAAGATCATTCTTATTTTGGTACTCAATCGAGGAACAAGAGTAATACCTCCGAGCGATTAAAAGAACACTGTTAAGCAGTTTAAGAACACAATTTTAGTTTTGTGAAAGCAATGTTAGTAACAGTTTACATAGCTGGAGTGCCTTTCATTTCAGAAGATCCTGAAGATCTTTACAAATTGAAATTTGTGGAGAAGTGTCATACAGCAATCTGACTAACTTTGGCAACTCTGTACGAACACTTAGCAACAAGATAGTGAATTCTGTGAAAAAGGCCTTGTTAATGTGCACTGTAAGGTGAATGAAATGTACCCACTATCTCAAAATTAATTCAATATTTTTCATGCACATGATGGATGAAATATTCAGTTTGTCCAATCAAGCAATTTTCAGTTCTTCATCAGATCAAAAATTATTGCGCTTCATAAATTTTTGTAGATTTGCCAAATCTTGAAGATTTGGTCATTTTTCTTCAGAAGTCCAGTTTCAGCTGTGATCCATAATCTTATAACTGACAATCAAATTAAAAAACAGCAACCAAAGCTGGTGCTGTATGGTCACCTGGTCTATGAGTTGGTTATTCTTATTCCTAAACAAAAAGATTTCAAGCTTTCCTTGCAAATAAAGACTTAGGTTATAAATTTGCTCTAGGTTACTCATAGTAATAATTTTCAAAATGTTTAATATCTCTAAAAGAATGGAGGCATTTTAATCAACCTCAAATATATGCATTTGTTTTTTTCCCTAAGCAGTCTTTTATATGTCTGCTTTAAGTCCGCTTGACACAATATTTCTGCCCTCTATTTTTGGAACATTAGATGAATCCCAAACTTATTACACAGCTGCACTGCTTTATTCCTTCTTGCTTCAGGCTGGGGAGAGCATGCCTGAACAGAGACTTCAACACTTCTTGGTACGTACAGGTGGCACACGAAATGTTGATTATTTATTTCTTTAGCTGTAGAAGAAAACCAGGCGTGAAGGAAGTTGTGACTCAGAGAAAGTGTGACTCAGAGATGAACACTTTGTAGTACTTGGCTTCTTCAGGGCTGCTGTAACTGACTCATGATGTGCAGCCCTTGCTGAGGGCTGTACACTAAATTGGATGATGCTTTCACACTTGGTGGATGTCAGTACAAAACCATGGAGTCAGTGAGTCAATAGGGTGATGCTGACTTGCACCAAGACAGACGTGGCCCACGATCTAACCCTGATCTTCCAGATGAATGCAAGTCTTGTCCCAGGTATCACAGGGCACATCTACACTCTTACACTGAGAGGGGTCAGGGACTGAGCTCCAGCACTGGCTCCCCAATCCTGGCACTGTTTGGCTGCTGGTACTCCATAGCTGTGTTTCGGACCATTCCTGCTGGATCTCAGCAAAACAAATCAGCTCCAGAGGGGGTAGCAATGAGGATGTGAGCTTCTTGCCACTTGTCCTTTAGGCTACTGATAAGTCCCTAGTACTTTTTTTTTTTTTTTTTTTTTTTTTAAACAGCATAGCAACTGTTGTAGACATCACAAACAAGCTATCTTCCAGGGGAGGTTTCCCCGAGCATGCATTTCTCAGTGTCTTCCTTTTTTGTGATCATATTTATTTTTTTCTTTAGCTTTTTTAAATGCATATCCTACAGAAGCAGCACCACTGACCTATTTTTTAAAATGCATCATAGAAACCCCTGGTTCTTTGAATGTTTTAATACAGAATTTATGCTGCAAAGGTTAGCCCAAGCAGGTAACGGACCAAAGCAAACATTTACTATAGTGTGTGTAAAATGAAAAAAATAAAAATAAAACATAGATTTTGTCAGGCCCATGAATAATGCAAACAGTGAGCTGAATTGTGTCAAAACATAAACCAAGCAATTCTTTTTAGCCATGCAAATCTTCTGTAGCCAGTCTGAAGTCTCAATCGCAAAGCGTTTTCTGCAATATTAAAGAGAAGATCTTCCCTTCACTGCAGAGTGATAAAGAGGCACTAAGCCCTGCTCTGTCGTTAGTCACAAGTCATTTTAATGTGGGTCTGTAACACTGTGAAAGATGACCTGCAAAAGGCAAGTGGCAGGCTATAATTCTGTGCCTTGGAAGGTAACACCGGGATCTACTAGCTGATAATTGACTTTCCTGTTATACACTTATCATCTGTAACACTTTTAGACCCTCAGTGGGTCCTTGCTGGCAGTGTGTGCGTTAATTCCTGTGATAGGGACAGAGAACCAAGCAGTCCACAGCATGGAAATGACTGTCCCGTCCTGTCTGAAGGCAGCAGGAACAAACACGTAGCTGTGAGCCCAGTTCCAGATGCCAGTCACAGGCCACTAATTATAAATCTTTTATATGACATGAGCACTACCTGGCCTCAAAACTGACTGGGATCCTGTTGTAGAAGCACAGTGTAGGATAGTGTCTCTGCCCTGAAAAATTCTTAATCTGACCAGGCAAAGGGCTGGAGAGTATTTGGGAAATACCATGACATTTGTGCCCTGTTTTCAAACGCCTCCCTAAGGGCTGACTAGTGGCTACTGCCAGAGGTAGATACAAAGCTAGATGGACCTTTGCTTTGCTTGGCCTGAGCATTAAGAGCAGCCAGACAAAAACCATGCACTAGGAAGGGCTCAAGTGGTTTGACCAGAGCCAGGTCAACAGCCAAAGAGGGCAGAGGACCCAGGGGCTGCAACCTGGAGCCCAGCCTGGGAACTGCTGCAGTGCATCCAGACAGGTCTTCTCCTCTTTCTCCTCCTCCTCCCTGGGCTCTGCAGTCAGCTTAATAAGACTTGTCTCTGCTTTCTTTAAGAAGGGATTTCCAGACTGCAGCAGGAGCACTGACACAGACATTTCCTGAGCTGCTTGCATTGCTGCTTCTACACATTTGACACTGCAGAGTGGCAGGACTAGCTGCAAGAGCCAGCCTGGTTAACACGGATAATGAACTGATCTGCGTGTACCTGCTCAGAGCAAGCAGTGATACATTCACATATGTATTCCACTTACGTCCCACTTGAGGAGTTTGATACTCACCTCGGTGTGATGAGACAACCTTTAAAGCAGCGCTGCTGAAATCGGCACAGACTGCTTCTCTACAGATCCAGATTTAAGCGGGGAAGGAGAACCACCAGAGTGGGCTGAGAAGATAAAACACAGCTGGGTATTTCTGTACTGCTCCCTGCTAGCCTGGAAGAAGGTATAACTGGTGTAGGAACATGAGCCAGTGGCATTACTCAGTTTCAGAAATGCAAGATTAGATAAAGACTTGGCTTTATTCTCCTTCGCTGCCTTGATGAAGGGTGTCTCTCACCTGTGATTCCTAGTTTGCACTGTAATCCTCACCTGCCTTAGTGTGTATATTTTGGATACAGACTTGAAAGTTGTGATGGTATCTGGTTTTCAATAGAGTTTCCCCAGCCATACCTAGCAGGTAATTTGGCTCTGGTTTATTTTGTAAATTTGATACATCATCTCTTCCTAAGGCAACTAGATGTGTTTTCTTTTGGAGGGCAGAGAGGGAAGGAGCAGAGAAAAGGGATGGGAAGATTAGCAAAATCTACATTAAAAAAATGCTAATATCCACTGGATATATGGACCCATTTTTTTCACATTCTTCTTTGTTTTTTTATTTTTTAACTGAATAATGTACTAACACTGATTTTATCTGGTAACTCATTTGGGAAGTTGAATATGTGATGAATCCCAGAGCAATAAGTTTTGTTATTCTAATTTGCTATTGATAAACGAGTTTCACCAAAGCAAGCTGGTGGATGTAGAAAAATGTCTCCAGCCAGTTTCACTTCTGAACTAGACCATGAAATTATAAATAATCGTCATGTCTTCCATAAGCCAGTGAAAATATGTCTGTAAAATAGCTCACTTCTGGGACACATCTAAACTTGAGCATCTGAATGTAGTTTAGAAGGACTGCATGTGAAGGAGACAAAAAACTGAAAAGTATCTAGAAGTAGGTTATGATCCTTTATTTAACTCCATCACATCTGTCTTCTTGGAATTAGGTACCCCTAAATGTTTGTGAAGAACTGCAGCTATTTGAAATCATGATACCAAACCGAAAAACATCATTTGACCTTGAATGCAACAACAAATATTGATCCTCTTTACCGTGTGGGAGCAGATTTCAAGGTCAGTCTCCCACTGGCAATGTGGAGTCAGGATACATGCTGCAGTGCAAGTCTTTTATTTCCATTTTTCCTCATTTTTCTGGAGCAAAATATGTATGAGCTGCATGTTGGCAATTCCCTTTTTTCCAATCAACTCAGATATCACAGTCCTGAAACTCAATCACTTTCTCCTATGATCTCTTCCTCCTTGAAAATGTCCTGTCTTCTTTCATCTGTTTCTCTTCCCAGTTCTTTCTCTTTTAAACTCAGAAATTTCCTCACTCAAAACATGGCCCTTAGTAACATTTCTGCCACAACTATTCATGGTTTTGGAATTCAGGTTCAATCCACTGGTGGGAAAGATTATTTCTCACTGCTGCAGTCCAAAATTAGGAAAATATACTTTTACCTGAAGAATCCAGAGCAGAGCCATATTTGTATTAGCTACTGTATTTACCTATCTTGATCTTCTCAGCCATTGATGTGCTTTAGTATTGACAAATGGTAAACTAAGTCAGGGTTTCTGAAGAGAGGTTCCTCAAGAGCTCATTAAGAAGAGGAGTCACAATACCTAATTTGGGCTGCCTTATGAGAAGTTTCATGGACTTCCAGATTTTTTTTTGTCCTGTTCACTTGTACTTCAAAAAAAATTTTGCAGGAAGCTTAAGTAACATATTACATCTATGCAATTCTTTAAAACAATATCTATTTAATTTAAATGTATTACTTGTTTTTCTGTAATGATTTTTTCATTTACTTAGGAAAAAATATTTCTTTAGACAGGATGTCATTTGTTGCAGGGAAACAGTTACAACTTGTCTGTTTTCCTTTGTCTTCTAGAGCTACATGGTGTGAAAAGGTCTTTTTTGTTTAGGGGAACCAAACTGTGACAATCATTTTGTTCTGGGACATAGTGCTACTGCCTGGTGCTTTTGAAGATCTGGTGGCCTAAATTCAAGCATGTCTGAAGGACATTTCTGGGTGCATGAGTGAGAAAGTCACTTTCTTTCTAACCGGACTTTTTTATAAAACATGGATATTGAGCAGGGAGTTCCAATGGCAAGGGTATGTCATTCTCTAATTCATGTTGACATAGATTTATATAAATATGTATTCACACATGTAGAATTATATATATATATATATAAATAAGCTTTTATATGTGCAGCAGTTGTCTATGTACATAAATATGCACAAATAGAAATATGTATCTATATATATATATAAATAGGGCACGATTTGACGTTATTAATCTATACCACCAAGACTTCTTGCCATGATGTAGTTACAACAGCTCAAATCACTTTTGTCACTAGCATTAAAAGAAGCATTCAGAGAGCTAGTGCTAAACTGAATGGTCAAAATCACTTGCCAGTATACACATATGTCTTCATAAAACAGGTTTGTAGGTACAGCTTCACTAGCAAATCTGTCCTTATGTAGACCATGCTTATACCCTCAAAGCAAAAATAAGTCCCATGGATGTCTCTATATTTGTGTTATGTACAAGCGTATTTTCTTTCCCTACTGGATGAGGAGCCACATGGAAAAAACTCAGTCACGGCTTTTCAGAGCTACTTAAGAGGTTGTATGTACCGAATTCCCTCTCACTTTAGTGGCCATTCAGATTTCAGCTCTAGAATTCTATCCTGCATTCCCAAAGCACCATGGGTTTGTGATAAAGTAAATCAGTCTTATCCCTTAGGATAAATGATAAACCCAAGGAGTGGCATATCAAGACTTTGGAAACATAACAAAACAATCTGCAGGTAAGAAGTACTAGACCTTAGGGGGAACACTTCTTTCTCTTGACCAGGATGGCTTTGTCTATCAAGAGGCGATGATCACGAGAAGAATTCTGTAAGCTTTTGAGCAACTCTCTCCAGCTAGCCCAGGAGAGGGCACTTAACATGTTCTTCATGGTTCTCAACGTCATGTATTGCCCTTGACTACAATTCTTGGTACTCAGAGGCAGGAGGTTTCTGCAATCTGCACAGAAGAGCAAGCAAGAGTAGAGAGACAAGCTACTTTGCCCAAGGTCACTCTGCAGATTGAGACTCAAAATTAGAGTGTTAAACTACATGTCCTGTACCCTGGAGAAGAACAGCATTCAAATTCCACTGAAGCCTCTGTCTAAGCAAGAGAACACAAGAACGGCCTGTTTCCCAGTTAAAATCTCAACTTGGCCAAAGTGCAGCAGTTGAGTTCAAAGACTCAGCCAAGCTCTGAGCCTTCCCCACTGATTAATACATGATTAACAGGTTACTAGTGAATGCTTCATCAAACTTTTCATTAAACCTGAGATTAATTTCCACTTTGATTTCATCTTCTCTTTCCTGAGAACATCCCCATTCTTGAGACATCTAAACATATCCTTATTTCCAATGAAGCCACTAAGAGAAAAGCTTATTAACTAGTTTTTAATTTGGAGCAATGAACCTCTTAAAGTTCTCAACAAAGTTTAGCATTTCCTGATGGTTTGTTGCTTTAAGCAGAGCTCATCACTCACAAAAAACACAAAGGGGTAACAAAACAATAAGGAAGTAATGGATTTGTCTATGATCTCCTATTTTACAACAGTAGAGACAGAGAGACCACATAAATATACTGATTTTTACATCACTGAGATCTCTAATAACCCACATACCCTGCTTCCTCTTGTGATGAGGACCATGCAGGACAGGTCCCCAGATGAACAGGGAACAAGGAGCTCTGGGTTCCCAAAAGGCCTCCTGCCACGCTTAGGCAGCCTCAACATTTCTAAGCCAACCTCTGAGGTCCCTCGCTAGGCTCTTCAATCCCACTCGGGCTCCCCAGCCAACTCACCCTCTACCACAAAGCCCTTTCTGTCTTCCTCCCATCCTTTATACAACAGAATTCATTTTCCCATTTGGTATTTTATTTTGATGTTCCAGGCATAAAAAAGCAAATGGTTCCCTCAAGCCATTTCCTCTCTATGAAACTGTGAAATAGCTTTGCAATTTTGGAGCAGTTTAAAATGCATTGTTATATTGAGAAAGAAAAGGGGGGGAAGGGGAAGCTTCTTTTCTAACTTTGAGTACTGAATGCTATAGGAAAACCAGATTGAAATTCTTCAAATAAGGATTTCATAGCTTCTGCAGTTATCAAGGCGGATGGCTCCCTATTTGCATACTGCCATCTATATAAAAGAAATGAGACTCAACGGTTTTATTATAATTATATAGCTCGGTTTTTAGTATTAATAAGCCTATTGTTATCACCATTGCCTTTTGAAAAAACCTCCACGTTTCTGTCATACAAACTGAAATATTGGAATTTATTTTTAAGGCACATACTAAAAAAGTAAATCCTTTCCAAAGACTCTCCTTGGTTTGTTGCTCAGCACTGAACTAGTTTGCCTGAGATATCACCAAGGACGGTGTTTGATCATTGGGTTTTTCAATATTCCCTTGCTTGCTGAGTGCTGCTCAGGATGCACAGTGTTTTATTTAAAATTCACAGTGGAAGGGAGATGCATATTTTAAAGATGGTATCAGTGCCATTTTCTGTGGGACTTCAGGCAGTTCCTATGTGCCTGGGTTGATGTTCTATTAAAATGGAGCATCCTTCATTGAACCACAAAAGAAGGTGACTGATAATTAAGGTGAAAATGCTGCTCTCCTGTCTAAGCTGCAGAACTCTTATCAGACGTGTGAACTCTTATCAGGCGCCCTCTTATCTCTCCTCCTGTGCATCCTGTGCTGGAATCCCACACCAAACTCCCATCAAGATCAATGGGAGCTCCACTCGGGATGTGAAAGCACAATAGCTGGTAGAGTCTCCGGAGCGTGGCTCCGCAAGCACAATGTGGTCTTAGGGATATGGGACACAGAGAGGAAATGTGAAAGGAAAAATCAATGGCTTTTGAGGCTGCCACAATATATATGTTTTTCATATATAGCAAAGTTGTTCATTTGGTGTCACAACCACAAGGAGAAGCTAAGGCTCAAAGCTGAAACGCTTCAGCTTTGGATATTCACAGGGACACATTCTGATGGGGTGAAAAAAGGTTTTTCTCCCAGGGTAGAAAAAGATAAAGAAACCTGTGGCTCAGTTTGAGAGACTTTTTGCATAGGAAAAACAGAAGCATAACTTTTTCAAGCAGATAATACAAGGGAGCTTTGTGGAGAAGGTCACAGCCATAAAAGCAGGGGTTTATCTAAGCTAAATCTCTGCATGTCAGTCACTTCAACTTCAGAAATATCAGCAGGTCCTATTTGCCATCTCTGTGGCTGATCTCAATCCATTTCTTATGGGCACAGTGATAGAAGTGGATCTTCAGGGAGAGGTTGGAGAAGGACAGATATTTAAGGTATTGGGGGAGGCAGGCGGAGGCTTTGAACACCACAAGAGGTTTGAACATCAGGTGGTGTCAAAGGGAGCTGTCAAAAGAGATAAAAGGTGGATGAAGGAGAATGGGAGAGAGATGTTTTACAGCCAAACAACAGTAAAGAGAAATTTCTAGAGCGGGCAGAAAACACAGGTATATGACATGGCAGGGAAGAGGTTACTGTCATCAAGAGAGGAAATACTTAAGTGTTATGACAACTTTCTTAAAAGTATCAACCCCACAAGAATCTAATTGTAAGCATATGGTTGAATGAAACTTTGATAATACCCTTTTGTCAGGATTTTACCCTAAGACCTCACCTGCATGCTTCTGGATGCTCTGAATTCCTCTTAAGCCCTGGAATTAGGCACACGTATAGGAAATGCAGGCCCTAACACTTCTCAGGTAATATAAACCCGTATCTTTAAACCACTGAACCACAGGTACATTTTTGAAGAGCTATAGTGTAGGAGTTATTAGACACGTGACTCTCTTATACTGTTTTTCATGGCAACCACATGACTGCAACACTGCCTGATGCTTGAAAAAATTACCACTGAGATTTACTTCTCTCCACGAAAACAGTTCTAGCTCATTCTTCACCTACCATGAAAAAGACCTCAAGTCTAGATTTATCATCTCCCTGCGTACTTGTCAGCTTGCATTATCCTGACAGAATACAAAAAACTTCAACACGTACCCTCTAGTAAAGAATTCATAGACTCCCAATGTGGGAAGGATTAAGCATCATAATAGCCAAAGCAAAGAGTTTCTTAGGGGGTTCATATAAAGTCCGTCAAACATGTTCCATAGCTCTGAGAAGAAAAAGAAATGCAAATGTAAATCACCTCCAGGAAAGGCGACTCCTTCTAAGTGTCCAAATGCACTAAATCAATCTATTTTCATTTTAGCAGAGTCCACAAGTTTTCATCATCTACAGAACCACGAGATGAGGGACAGTACTGTGTTTGGCATATCTGTATTGAAAGTTCCCAAGGCAGTTTACTAAACTGAAGGTACTTTAATAAAAATCAACTCAGCTGAAAGAACTTGAGCAGGGAAGGAAAAAATAGGATTAAGGTTTTGACGACTGCTGAAGAAACTCCATCTTCACATAACTCCATAATCACATTTAGAGAATTACGTCTTTGACTTAACATGTGAACACTTGGACCCAAACTGGCATCAAACATAATGTACACTTATTAGCTACATGCTCTGGAAGGCTTAGCCAAAATGAACACCAGACACGGAAATTTAATTACAAGTTAGTTTGCAAGAATCTAGACCTACAAAATTGTTGACTCTCTCGGGAAGCAGCAGGTATGGCAATCCGATTTACTGAAGAAACAGCACACAACAGGCTAAAGAAGACCTTCTTCTTTCTCATATTTCTCAGACACACATAAATCAACAAATTCTTTCCAGTATCAAAGAAAAGAGCTGAACACTGGAAGAGTTCTTGATAAGCAGTTCCTATTTCCATGTCAACTTCAAAGGTCTGTTCCTTCATTACAGGGTAACTTGTATCACAAAGAAATATCCATGGTGTGGAATGAAACACATCTCTGTTGAAGAAACAACAAAACTTACTGTCTGAAAGCAGAAGCTAGATAAATTCAGACTAAAATTATTTAAACTCATAGAATGGTAAGAACAGTTAAGAACTTGACAAAAATTCCAGTGGAGTAACTGATAATGCCAGTTTTTGGCATTGGATGAGAAATTCCTCCCCACACAAATACGTAAAATGTTGTAGTTCAGAAAGGAAGCTGCTCAGGCAAATGCTGTAGTCCTTGCGACAAAATAGATGTCAATGGTGTGCTCTCTTGGCTTTCTTGACTCTGAGTTCTTCAGCTTGAGCAAGTCTACAAGACAGAGGGCTCCAGTTCACACTCACTATTTGCTAGACCTTGAGACAACCTTTATGTGTCTGCTACCTTCCATCTCGTAACCTGTCTTAGGCTGAGGACTCTTCTGGAGACACTGTGTCTGTATATATGTCTACACCTCACAGATGTGCTCCTGTGTGGGGTGGTATATCTAAGCGTTGCTGTAATTTCAGTGCAATTCATTTGTAACGCTTCTTTTTTTTTTTTTTTTCTGTTCCTCTTCTTAGTGGTATCTCTCAGCAACTTTCCCTATGTTAGTTAATGCAGCAAATAAGATTATACTATCTGCTACAGTTGATATGCTCAGACAGCATGCTGCCCATGTTATCAATGTCACTCTCCACCATCCTCCCTCAGTCTTGCTAACTTAAACCTTTCAAAACCACTAGCCAACATGGACTGATCTATTACTAATCTCTGACAAATCCTTTGTTAATCCTTCCTCACTCGTGTCCTGATCAGTTCCTACTGAAGCCAATGGGAATTTGACTCAAAAAAGGGCATGAATTTATGGCCATGATGCACAGTCATTGTCTGAATATGGAGTGAAAATAGATCTGATTCCTGCCAAACAGAATTTCAGAGAAACGGACAGACCGGGTGGCTTGTTATCTTCTAGAGGATTAATGAAACAATTGTGCATAGTGGGTGTGTGCTTCAAAATAAACTGTTGTATGGAACAGTGCTCTTCTGGAGTAGGTGGATACTTTCTTTAAAAATTTCTCTTGTACTATCAAGTTGGTATAGCTGGTACATGAGATGTGCCAGTATAGTAGAAGATTCATACTTTTTGTTATAAGAATGATAAAGCTGGCCCTTGAATACACCATTTCTTTTGTTAGAGAGCAATAGGAGTTCTATGACAACTCATAATTTATTAAGTTTAATTTCCTTTTCCAACCTGTCTTTCTCCCTGGGCTGTTAGCAAATATTTTCTGATATGAAATTTTAAAAGTCATCCTCTCACATTTTTTCAAATTCTAAGATTTATTTATTGTTATTTTTTATTCTTCATCTTCTAGGAGCTACCAGGAAGAACAATGAGGAATCAAGATTTTCCTACTCTATATGCTGGACAGACAAATATTTCAAAAAAATATTCTGCAAACAGTATGTACTGTCTGGATCAGAGAAGAGATTAAATAAACACAGGAAGAAGATGGGTGAAAATGAGGGAGTGAGATCACAAAATGAGAAAATTATCTGGCACAATGAACTTCAATTTACTTTTCTGTGCATTAATGTGAAAAGATGTTATTAACAATCACAAAAATCTCTGTGCTCTGATAGTTATCACACTGCTTCATTCAAGAGTGCAGCTGGTACCTTAAATCTGAAAAGCCAGAAGTCTGAGTGAAAATCTAAGTGTAAGGTAAAGGACAGCCCTGGTTTCTTTTGCTTTAGAGTTAATATTTTTGTAACATGTAAATTGTATCAGTGTGCCTAAAGACTACAATCTTTTTTTTTTTTTTTTTAATATAGGAAGAAAATGCAAAGATTAAGTGGTTTAGCCAGGATCATACAAGAAACCTGGTGGCGAAAGTAGAAGTGCCTTACCCTCAAGCTTGTTCTTTATATTATGACATACTCTTTCTTTAAAAAATACCAGAGAAAATATACAAACAGCCAGTGGGAAATTACCCTAAACAATTAAAAGTCAGTCATGCTTGCCAAAACAATTGACACTCTACATTTTGCATAGCAGAGGGACTCTTTTAGGCATATCTGCTCACTTCCTAACTTGCAGAATTTGTAAGACACAAAGGTTCACTCTAATGTGCTGTGGTATTCCTCACAGGTTTTTGCTTCAGCAAAACAAAATTTCATATGAATCACTGCAGAAGTAATTAAACGTGACTGAGAACACATCCTTGTGGTGTGGTTAAGTGTTATCTTCATTTTACAGATGGGGAAACTGAGGAATAGAAAAATTACATATTAACCCCTATTTAAGAAAAAAATGGCAATATTCAAATTTAGAAATGAAGCTTACTTAACTCTTTTCCTTCAGTTTTGTGCCCCAGACCATTTTTAAGTAGGATGTGTGACTGTATGTAGTATGTCTGACAAAAGACTCCTAAATAAAAGGACCAGTGATAGTACTTTTGTCTTGATTAAAAGTCTAATGTTCCCATGTTAAAATCTACTGAAGTGTAATTTGGTTTCTATAGAAATTATGCTAACCACTATTTTAATGAAGAAATCCTTACTATAGGACTTTTTAAAGCATCCTATAAGATTCCATACAAGAGTTATGATTCTCTATATACTCCATAAAATCATTTATTAAAAACTACAAAAGTAAAAGCACAGAAAGCAAGTAACATCCTATTAAATACATCTGAAATTTCCTACATGTGCTGGATTGCCAAAAATCCAGAAAACCTCTTTCCTTAACTCTCCCATGAGAAGGGATCTGGACATGAAGCATCTCTTCCCCATTACATATGTTCCCAGTGAATTAACATTAAGTTACCAAAGCCCTTTTCTGTCCTTCCCCACACCGCTGGGTTTGTTTCATGGAAATGGCTCCTTGTTCTTGCCTCCTCATGTTGTAATGATCGGTCTTGACAAGGGTTTTCAAGGCGGGGGGAGCAGTCATGGCTACGGGCAAAATCACAGCTTCTGAACTTCATGCTTGTCAATAGCTGTTTTAGTTTGCATTGCCATACTAATGTGCCTTATAAATATTCCCCAGGGCTCTACACACCACCACGTTGCTGTTGCCTTATTCATCAATACAGTCAAAACAGAAGCAGATGCTGTCAGTTAAGGTCAAGACGTGCTTCTTCGAGATCTCCCGAGTGAAAAGGGCTCCGTCCCATCTTTTAAAAGAAGAAAATATTCTGTATTTATTTAATAAGTAACTCCCAGGGTGCAGAGATCTGCCGGGATGACCCCAATAATTAACCTTAACTGTTGTACGGAGATTTACCCTTCACATCGTCCTCCCTACTCTCCCCATTTCACTTGATCTTTTATCCCAGAGTGGTTTGAGTGCTTGGCACCCACGCTGCCACATTGTCTGCAGGCCCTGCTGATGAGGATGGAGGCGCTGCTGGCTGGAGCTTTCCCAGCATTTCCTGCATTTAAATCTCCAGCACTGGAGACATTTCTGAAGGTGCTTACACAATTCAGAAGATCAGTTCTTACTTTTTTTTTTTCCCTTTTTAAAATTTTCTTTTATAATATTCGAAAATTTCATCCTAAAGCAGCACACCCACTTGGGACTGGATTTTAAAACAAACTTGATTTCCATGAAGCTTGAAACTACATGCTACTATATACCAACAAATGCAGGCCAGAAATTCCCACCGCTCTTTAACTCCTTTGAAAATCTTGCTATGATCTTCACATTGGAAATCAGTGACTTTGAACATTATGGTCAGTGTGTTTCTATTTAGGCACTGATGTGGGATTGATTCGGAAACCAAGGGGAGCCGAACACTTCAAAATATAGCTCCAGGGAAGAGTCATTTTTCACAAAGTCCTTGGCTTTTCTGCTAAGACTAGTGACAAAGCAGACATCTGGCATGTGCATGGGTTTCTCTGTTACGTGAACTTGTGTTTGTGCAGACCTGATGGCAGTGCCCGGAGATGTTGTCTTCTCAGAGCTTGCCCTTGCGCACCTTCATAAGGAAGCTTGCTTTATGAGTAATCCCTCCTTGCTCTCCCTGCCTCAGCTGTCACAACCAAACTTATTCCTGGGCAAATCATGTTTAATGGAAAAATTCTACTGCAGTGGATTATTACCTGTCTTTAAATATACTACAGCAGTTGTAAATAAGCAGTTTACCAACCATTTCACATAGTATCAGTAACTCATGCAGCATTGTGGGATGACCTCTGTCTCAAAGCACAGTGAACCCATTTATGGTCCCCTAATTGCTATGTGCACATACCTAATGGAGAGGTTTGCTCCTATTTTAATACTAGTCCTCTTCTGCAAAAGACACGGCATGTCAGAGAAGTAAGACAGCTGCCTACGCAGCCAGAGACAGTGTGATTGTCTGAAGACTTTAATAAAAGTGGCAGCAATAAGAGAGAAGTAAAATACAGTCCCCGTTTCTCATGCAAACCTTGTTTGATAAAATCTGTTGTCATTCAGTAAGCATACAAGTTACAAAGAAGACATGCTAAGCATGCAGAGTCGGTAGACTTATCTGGGGAGCGATAGGCTGCAGACCTCCAATAGCATTGCCTGGTTCTCTTTTTATAAGGGAAGATGTGTCCTGCCCCTCTCTTTCCTCTGATGCTCTCTAATCGTGTAACTCTGATTTGATAAACTGTCTTCAAGATACCCATTTCTGGAGGGAAATGCTTACTCAAAATTTTCCACGAGAACTCTGATCTCCTTTGGGCTGTTTGTCTGTCACAACCTCACCTTGGTGGGGATTGTTGGGCCATACAAGTAAGTCTGGTATTCATCTGGTTGAAAGTTTTCTCATTGTGCAAAGATAAGACACTGATTGTTCTTATTTGAGAACAAACTCTTGCTGAGCATTGATGCATGAAAAATATTGAAGTAATGTCCACCTCCCTTTACGTCACGTACTTAGATACATCAGCTTTATAAACCAACCTCAGCTTCCTAAAACTCTCTGGATGGCTGGCTCTCAGCCTGCTGGCCTATGGTTAACAAGAAGTGTTAAGAAAAAAGCGCCTGCAAAGCCACATCTTACATGGAGCGTGCACACCACACTGTGAGCAGGGGGAATGGCAACATCTGGAACTGTGTTACGACAAAGGACCATCTTCAGGCCAACTCATGCAGATGTGTTTGGCTCCAAGGAGGCTTACAATGCTCATCCTGAACCTAAAGAAATGCAATGTGCTCCAGAAAGCAAAATGGAGTCAAAATATGTATTTGATTTACTAATACGGGAGAGTAGGAAGAAGAATGTGAAACTTTCCATTGGCTTATTAAACTCTCCTTTTTAACGTTGTTTCTGTTCAAATGAGACTTGCCAGTTTAGCTAAGCTGATAACTTCAGAGCCAAATGTGTTCAGTTCCAGTGCCATCAAGAAGGTTAGATTATAGAGCTGCTGTTCATTTATATGTTTGTTCTGATGAAATACAGACATCTATCTTTGTGGAACTAGTAAAACAATTGCATCATTTTCCACTGCAAATTGAATCAATGCACCCAGCGGCTGCTGAGCTACGAGCAGAGCTGAAAACTGTATCTTCTGCTATGTAGCTGCTCTGATGGTAGGATCCACTTTGCATTCCTCTGTGGTGCCTTCATCTTCCCTGTCCATTCTCAAGCCTCTTTTAGAAAACTGACACATAAAACAAAAAAATTGATCTTGGGGTTTTTTTTTCCTCCACAAACCCTCCATTTGTCAGCCTGAAGGCCTTAATACTGGTGGTCCTTTGTCCAAGTACGAATTGCTGGGGAAACTACCATGACCCCATACAAAATACAGATCCCACCTGGAATTCCTCCCAGGGATCAGAGAGATTTGCCTCTGGGATTTTCACTCGGGTCATCTCTCCTTACAGAGCATCAAACAGTGCTCCATTCTCTTGTCAGACCCCACACAGAGCAAGCCATTTGGTAAAAAATCATAGGCGTTTATTCAAACAAAGAAGACAAGGACACTTCCTTTGAGATCTCATGCCCTGTGGGCAAGTCTAAATGTCTGGAATAGCCTATCAGACTATAATCACTACCATAAACAAAAAAGACTGCTCCAGATTGTACAACTTTCTGTGGGGAAGGAAGCAAGTGCTATTATACATATGGTGGAACTGCCAAAAAGCTGTGTAGAAATACAACAAATGCTAATTATAAATAGGTCCTTACCAATATTTCCATTATATGATTATTAACTATTACTTATATCACTAATGTTCTTGGGGTCCCCAGTTAAGACCATCCAGGTGGATTCTAATCACCTGCTTGGTTTCCATCTGCCACCCCAGAGGGTAGTGGATGTCTTACAAATCCTATATCATAGCTATCATTCCAGGTGGAAAGCTCAGATACTGCTGGACTTCTACAAAGGTAGGGGATACCCATGTTTATGCACCTGAATCCCACCTAGTACATCTGCAAAAAGAAGAGGTCCCTTCCAGTGAAGAACCCTACCACTGACAAAATTATTAGTCAAGAGCTAAGAGATGAACACAGGCAGGCACAAGAAAACGATGAAACTCTAGCACAGTGCTGCTATCACAGCTGGCCCACAGCTGGTTGATAGTTGGGACTTCTCTAGCATCCACTGAAGGACAGCTTCAAAAGATATCTCAGGTAGGACTGTGATGCATCTGTACTTCTATTAAGGGGTCAAGTCTCCCCTAAGCACAACTGTCAGCAGTGGAAGAAAGCATGGAGGTGCCTGCACTGCTGTGAAGACATTCACAAATTAGGCAGAACACATTGCCAATGTTTGAGGGGTTTTTTATGCAGGTCTTTTAACTTCTATTTCTATAACTCTGTTGGGAGAAGAAATAGTCCTGTAAAGAAACAACAATGAAGTGTCTAACTACAAAAGTAAATGGTGTTGAAGAAGACGTTGGAAATGCACTTATTTATGCTATAACAGATGATTTTAAAAAAACTCCAGCTGGATTAGGTAGCTGTCTTCCTTCTACAACTTGTCTTATTCCTGAAATGATTTTGTTTTGTGAAGCCGTAGTTCCGATTCCTCCTGATTTTATTTATGCACATTCTGGTGGTGTTTAAAGACTCTAAACAGCATTATTGGTGCCTACCATACAAACCTAGATAAAAGACAGTCTTTTCCCTGAAGGCAAATAGAAGCAGGGAGAAGATGCATCTGTGGTATAGAATACAGCAGAAAGGAAAAGCTGTCATGAAGAAGGATCTAAAGGAAAGCCAAGATTTGCAAAAGTGTTTAGTTGTTTATAGGGCCTCAGGGTTTAGCTGCTCCAGCTGAGATGCTTCCAAAGGGGGTTGATAATGTGAAGCATTCATTGCCATAAAACAGGATTCGAGCCTGCCTCAAGTTAGTCACTTATAACACCAGGAACCAAAGATCTTTCTTACACTTCCAAACTATCCTCAGTTTAGACTTCCAATTAATCTTCATCTAGTGCTAATGGTGCTCAGTACTGGCTCTTAAAATTCCACACATGAATAGTTCACAGTCATGTTGCCTTCAGGTTTTTCTAGTTATTATGAGAAAAACAACAAACACTCTAGTAAAGTGAAAATATGCTTTGAAAGAGGCAACATTTGTGGGGAGAGATTTTATCTTTTATTAGTCCAACAGATAAATTTGGAGAAAACGAATGAGCTTTTAGGCACATGCTCAGGCTTGAAGCAGAAGCAGGAAAATTCAAGCTAAATCAAAACTGAGAATAATTGCTCCAAAGTTGTCATTCTACAATGCTTTGTCTTTGGCAGAAAAGTTGGTGTAAGGCTTTGTACTCCCAGGCACTCAGTCCTGCTGGATTCCCACTACTCTCTGCTGAGTTGGGCCAACACCACCATCTGCATGACTGTGATTTAAAGAAGTGTATTAAATGATGTTGATTTAAAAGTGTTGTTTCCTTTTCTTTTCATTTGAATTATTTGAGTGACTGTATACACAACATGGCCTATAAACAATAGAACAAAACGGGGCAGCAGGCTCTGCAGAACAAGCAAGAAGATGAGAATAAGAATTTCTTAAGTGGCTTTAGTGCCAAAGGCAACATACTGGGTTATTACACACTTAAGTTTAATTAATCTGTGTTACTCAAGTAGAAAATTCAAGAGAAAAAAGACTGTTAGTGCCTTTGGAGCAGAGGGAGCTGCTGGCCAAAAGAAAGATGATTTGCCTCGATAGAAGAGAAACAGGAATTCATTTAGTTAAACAAGGCACTAGTTTGAGGATTGTATTGCACTTCATTGAAAACATTCATACAGTTCACCTGTGTCCTGAATTGAAATATCCTTCACAAGATAGTTCCAGGTCATTCACCAGTGCCTCAACAGGGCTCCGCTGTGCACTTCTACATATGGGTAACAGCACGAAACCCACACTGTCTGCCAAACAGCCCATATATCAGAATTTACCTGGCTCTGCTGCTGCTGCTTTTTCTCCCCCTGTAGAATGCCACAGGCTACAGACAGATGAAATGGGAAATATTATAGCCCTTCAAAAGACCAGTGTAACTCTTAAGGGGAAATTATCCTTTGATTGTACAACAGAGATTCCTGAACACAGCTGATATCAGGAAACACCCATGTAACACTACCTTCAATAAAGAGGCACAACAAAACACAAGTTTCTCAAGTCAAAAGAATGAAACCTGGCAGCTTTGCACGGCTGCTTGGCAAGGAATATGAGTGCTCTAAAGTGGCTGGTTAAACGCTAGAATTATAATGGGAACTGGAAATGGAAAAGTCTGGAAACCTTCTAACTTTGGAGGTTGAGAGATATTTTCTGTTTCTCCTGGCCAGTGTATAATGAGACACTACGGCTGCTCTCTGTTGCTGTTCTTTTGCATAAATCCATGCCAGAAATAGGAGCAGACAGCTGCAGAAAAATCCATCAAGGGCTATTAAACACAAAGATACCACCTCTGGCTCAAGCAGCCCCAGAATAGCAGATTGCTGGGAGGTGGTCCAGGGGAACTGCACCACGTGTCCGTCCTGCACCCGCATCTCCCTATGACTGAGATCAGGTACCGCGCCAGCAGCTCCTGCCCTTACCCTGTACAGCTCTTTGTATGCTCTGGTGTTAAATGAGCACTTTGTAATAATGCATTCACTAGGCACATTTTGAAACAGATGCTTCACAAAGATGCTTTCATGAATGATTTGTGCCAGTTAAAGTGGCTTTCAGAAAAAGACACCTCCACATTCGGTGAAATCTACCCTTTGCAAGGGCTTACAGGCTGTTGTCTCCTGTACCATACTAAATCCCCTTCAAACATGGTTATACAGCCAGAGGCTGGATTCCACTGAAAAATACAGATCCTAAAATAAAGTCTTTTAAAGTGCAAAGGTATCTGGATGTCAGGAAGAGAAAGCTCTTTCAGGTCAGCCTCTACTTACAAGTTACCCATCTTTCTTCCTGTAAGGATTCAGGGCTCAGTTCTCATTGCAAGCTCCACACTTAACCAAGCATTTAGCCAAGTACCTGTAGTCTGTTCAGAAAACAAAAGAAAATAAAGCAGATGTAGCTTATTTAGACAACAGAATACTATTTTCTTTCCTTGTTCTTCCATGTGAGAAAAAGCCTGAAAAGAATTTGCTCTTCAACCTGGGAGTGAAAAAATCTGCCTTTGAGCAGAAGCCAACCTCGGAAAGTTTCATTTGATACAATGATCTTTTCAGAAACCTTATCAACAGGAAAAATTAGAGAATTATAAAGAAGAATCATCTGTAATCTGAAATGTAACAGTGGACCCTGACACAAAAATGTGGCTTATATATTTACACATGCACATACACACATGCATGTAATAATGTGCCAAAGTTATTCAGAAAATAAAAAGATCAACACAAAAAGTTGAAAAGGATGAACTTTAGGATAAAGTAGTGGGGGAAAAAAACCAGAAATATTTATCAATCCATCATCTAACCATCATCTTTTTAAACTTTCATCATGTACTAATCACAGTTGGTGGACCCGGTCCAGTCAGCTGTCCCAAAATACAGAGTTTTGGGAAGTTAATAACCTGACAGGAGGCCTATTAATGTTAGGCACCCCAACCCTGTTGAGTTTAGGCTGGATTTGGGACACTCAAGAGCTATAAACTCCTTTAATGTCCAACTGCAGGTGTCAATGCCTAAATGCTCTAGACATTTATTGCTCTCTTAGAAACTTGTGTTACCCTTTTCTCAAACTCAGTGACATTTTTGAAGTTGAACAGTCAGAACAACAGACTTTTGGAGTCCATAAAGCAGCTGTCATATGGGAGAAGTCAAAAAAGAAATAGGCGCACATGTAAGACAGCATGAGAAATGATGGCTTTGCTTGGCCTGGGCAGTGCTTGTCCTCTCCTCAAAGGATTTTCAGCTTCCTGAGCAATCAATCCAAGCACTAAATTTGCCGCTTCTTCTCTTTGTTAAAGAAAATCTACCAATATATCCCCATAAGAGTTTGTGTAACCCAGATCAGTCAGTTATTTCTCTCTCCCTCAGCATTCACAGCTTAACCAGCTGGCTCTCGTGCTGCCCAGGCACGGACCTTGTTAGGCACTTACGGCCAATGGAGACAGCCTGCAAGTTGCTTTCATGTTGCATTTCTAGGAGGCAGACGCACTGTAAAAGCTCCCAGAATATACTTTTTTGTGTAAGAACAAATAAGCAGAAAAAGCCCCAAAGTAATTTGTTTTCTTTTATGCTAAACAGGAAGATGTATGGGAAGAGGAACACTGCTTATTAATCCCAACCAAACAGTCAACTCCAGCTGAGCAAACTCTGCCATTTGGTGGACTGAATTTCTTAATCAGGAAAACATATGGGGAGGCAGTTTTCAGCAACTGAGACAGGAGCATTTGCAAATGCTTTCCAATTGGTGCAGACCAGAAAGACAGCACAGTTTGCATAAAAAAACAGGAAATCTTTTAGCTTTTTTTTCCTTGCACAAGCAAATTAATGTTAAGGGAATTCAACAGCTTCCCTGTAGTGTCGTGAAAGCAGCAGAACCGGTAAAGATAGCTCAATTACAAAAATAAGAAAGTTGTATACAAGCCGAAAACCAAATGAAGCAAGACTAGCCCATGCTTCTGTTCTGCTCATCCACCCACCCCAGGAATGTATGTCAAGAAAAGAGCTCAAAATCTGGAATCTATCACCAGGGAAAAGAGGCATAAAACCACTCAAAGTAGCCCAATAAATGGCAAAAGCAAAGCCTTGAGGAAACCTGCTGCATTTCATAGACTCATAGAATCACAGAATGGTTTGGGTTGGAAGGAACCTTTAAAAGTCATCTAGTCCAACCCTCCTGCAATGAGCAGGGACATCTTCAACTAGATCAGGTTGCTCAGAGCGCCGTGTAACCTGGCCTTGAATGTTTCCAGGGATGGGGCATCTGCAGCTTCTCTGGGCAACCTCTGCTTAACCATGTTCATCGTAAAAAATTTCTTCCTTATATTTAGTCTGAATCTCCCCTCTTTTAGTTTGAAACCATTAGCCCTTGTCCTGTTGTTACAGACCCTACTAAAAAGTCTGTCTCCAGGTTTTTGCTAGCAGATTTATCTAAACAGTAGCATCTTTCCTCCCTAGTGAAGCAGAAGCAAATGTCCAAGCTCTGTGTTGTTGCCACTGTGCTGATGAAGACACATCTCTCAGAAGACTTCAGAAACCAATCTCTTAAATATTTCTGATCATGTATGGGACCAGCAGTAAGGTCATTATCTCCTGCCCGTGATCAAAGAGGTTATGAGTGGATGGAGCAGATCCTACATTGCCAGTGCATTTTGGTACAATGACTCCTCCGTGATCTGTGCAGCTTAAAACGCATCATAAGTGTCCCAGAACTTGAAGTCAGAGAAACAGGTAAAGTCTGCAGATCAATAAATATATGCAGTAACAACCTCCCTAAGTTGGGTAGCAAGGATGAATCAACATAGTCCTGTAGTACATTAGACTGGTTGAATATATATAAATACATGACATTGCTGGGATGCAAAGTAGGCATAGGGTGAGGAATTAACTTTGAAATTTCAGCATGATCTGGTCAACAGCTTTTGTTGTTGCTGCCTATCAACATTCAGCATTTCACCAAATTGTGTGTATTAAAAGAAAATCATGTGCAAAGCCTTTATTAAAAGAGGCACAGATGTAAGGCAGCTTGTAAAGATATATATGGAAACTGAGGGTTAGCAGCTCAAGAGATTTCTGTGGCGAAGGGACATGTGTCATTAATCTGTTCACAATCAGAAAACACTGGAGGTGAAACTGAGTGACTAACTAGAAATGCCCTTGAACAGGCAAGGGTAGCAGGTAGGTACCTAGAAACTGCAGAGGGGACCTGACTCTTGGATTTATACATAATAAAACTCTATATGCAGCATTAGTTACAATCCACGGTGTGAATTGTTATTAATTCATAAGCTGCTCTGAAAAGCAGCTGAATTTATCTTTTTTTACCCCATCAAAGAAATTGTGTGATCCAACCTTCCCACAACGATCTCATTCTCTTTAGATGCTTGCTTACTGGTAGAAAAACATGTGCTGTAAGCTAGCCCCATCCTGCTTTCACAACAGTGTAGGATCAAGAGTAACCCCCTGCTGAGAAGGAATGGGCTGACCCCACTGTGAAAGAGAGATGAGTGAGGCCAGATGGATACTCAACACCACATTGAGCACCAAGGGCTGGAGGGAGCAGGATGACACCAGAAGAAAGAGAGCTTTGCTGATCTCACTATGAAGTAACTGTAGGGATTCTTTTCACCTTCTCAAGGCACTGCACCAACATCTGTTTTTCACTGATATTAATACAGCTGCTTTGTGGTCATGACTGAATTAGATAGTCCCATCAGGAGTCAGTGTGAAAGCAGCCAAAAGCTGGCACTTCAAGGTGATGAGGAGGAGGACAGGGAGGTAAGAAATGTCCCCAACCATTGACAAGACAAATGATCTTGAACAAAGTGGGAGCTGTCTTCAGACAAGGGTCACAAAAATGGAATCAGAGACCCTGAAAAGAGCCCTCCTGGCAAGTTCAGAAGTTTAGGGGGGAAAAAAGCACAATGACGAACATGCTACCTGCTAACATGTCACTCCAGCTTGTAAAATCACAGCCCAGGTGAGTGTCATCCAGCAGCAAAGCTCTGTTTTGCTTTCATTTGCTACAGGAACTCACACCACCCTCCTTAGAGAGGGTTTCTGACCATTTTAAAGCGTAGGTTTTAAAGGACATTATCCATCTCAGTTCAGTTGTAATGTTCAGAAGACTACAAGTTTTGTGGGTTTTGACAAGATTCATCTCTCCTATCTTTAGACATCTACAAAGTACATCTCCACGTCTGAGCTGGTCCTTTGATATTCACTTTAGAGCAAAGGAAGGTGCTTCTGGGGCATGATTCATCACATCCCAAGGTAGACATCTAAAACAGGTCAGAGAAATCATACCTGAAAGTTGTCTATTTTGCCCCTCCACTGACTGCAGGAGTTTAGTTGAGGAGCTCACATGCAGAAAACTACACTGAAACATCTGAAAGTGGAGGCGGCAAATCCCACCCTAGAATTAATCTCTCTCAAGCGCTGCCAAAGCTCTTCACTGAAACTCTTTGAGGCAAGGAATTATTTAGACTGCAAAGCTTTAGGGGGTCTCTTACTGCGGGCTTGAAAAGTTATTGACATATTGGAAACTCAGTTTCGATTAAAGTCTTTGCACGCTGTAGTGATACTACCTGGTGGGAGTTTCACATGATTCCAGTTTAAAAGGAAAAGGAACATGATCTGTTGCTTGTTGCTAAACATGGTCTCACTCTCCAATATGCAAAATCCCATAGCTAATGAGGCTGATCCTCATCTAAATTACCCTAATGCAATGAGAAGTGGTACCACCAAAATCTATACAATTATACTCGTCTAAACCTGAGCGAAAGCTAACCCAGAATCAGGACTATTTTATTCCACATTGATTTCTAAGTTTTTCCTCTGTTCAGCTCTCAAAGGGCTCAAATATTGATGACATGCAGGA
Organism: Strix aluco; assembly: GCF_031877795.1. Taxonomy (NCBI): domain Eukaryota; kingdom Metazoa; phylum Chordata; class Aves; order Strigiformes; family Strigidae; genus Strix; species Strix aluco. The sequence goes on along the minus strand of NC_133932.1, from coordinate 133,147,379 downwards.
GCAAAGTCCTATAAAATGTCATCTTTGATGTTCATTTAATTCTGCTAATTGTGACTTGGTACCCTCTGCCTCTCATTTGTACATTTAAAACATATTCAGTTCCCCTCTAGTGAAATTCTCTTGCTAGAGGAGATTCAATCATTGTTGTTAGTTTGGGCTCACAACCTCATCTCAGGAAAAGATAAATAAAATTGTTGAGATAAATGCAGAGAGAGAATTTAGTAAAACCTAAAGTGAATACAAATGTTTTAAAAATTAAAATACTTTTAATAAAAATTATTTGTTTTGCTTGTTTGAGGGGTTTTTGTCCTTTTAGTGGAGTTGAACTTTTTGACCTAAGAATAAGTCTATTAAGCATTTCAAAAGGTAAAAAATCTAAACCTGTTTATAAGAATTCTTAACAGTAATTTCTCAGAATAGTATTACTAGTTGTTTTTTACACCTAACAGCTGCATTGCCTGCAGTTTGTAATTCACAACAGTGTCATCACCATTTCCTTGATCCTCCATGATGCAAGTCAGTAAGAGCATTTCCAAGCTTTCTGGTTCTGCATTTCAGTCCTTACATCAGGGTTTCTTTGTCTACGATGGGCAATCAGCAGAGCAACCCTGAGCACAGCCTGTTTCTCAGGCCACCCCCATTACCGCTGTGGGGCTGCATCATGACAGTGAGTGGTCGTCTGGTGGGAAGCTCAAAGACCAGCTGCCCTCACATGTTGGGTGGTATGTGGGGACACGGCATCTCAACTGCTGCGGTGGGAACCCAGCGGCAGGGCTGGGGCCATGCCTGCGGTGCTGCATCTCCCACAGGCAGAGAGTCTGACCTCTTGGGTGGCTTCGGAGCAATCCGCAAAGAACAGGGACCTTTTGGGGAGAGACGGCCACTGGAGTGTGGTGATGTAGCACCCCTCCGTGATGGTCCAACATGGGAGCTGGTTTACCTGCTCTTTGTGGGATGATAAGTCTTCCACACATCAATGAAGACTAAACCCAGGTGTGATAGCAGCTTCACAATAGCTGTCACAGCAAGGTAAAAACTTGAGTTCTGCTGTGCCCTAATATTAATATATGATCCTTTCCATCCAGATGGCATATTACCACAGTGTTACAAAAGGGGGGATGTTCACATGCCCTGAGGATGTCAGGGGAACAAGAATCTAAGGCAGAAAATGAAGCAAACTTCTACATTTCAGAGTCCCAAGCTCAACAAAGTGTGCCTGTGCATGTGTGTGCGTGTACATACACACAAATACCCAAAGAGGGTGGGTGGGGGAAATGATATTTTCAAGAATATTAAACATTACCAGCTTCTAACTCTCCAGAGCACTAAATATAGCACAGAGAAGCCACATATTAAACAACTCTGACTCAAAACTGACAGAGCTCTGGGAAAGACACCTGTTGATTTCACACTGGTTATAGATCAAGCTCTCCACACAAGAATGCAGTTTCTGTCATTAGAGGATGTTTACATTTAATTAGGTGACTGTATTTTTTATTCTGTGTTAATTCTCCCTGTTCTTATCATTAGGGTTTTTGTTTACAGTAGGGGTGAACACTTCAATAATAAAAAAAATGTTGAATACAAGTTTATTAGAATCCTCTTCCTTAAGCAAAACTAAACCAAAACCAACAAAGTAATTCCAAACCCATTAATTACTCATGCTGTTCTTTGTGAGAGGTGTTTCCAAATGCAATGTCTCTAACAACTTTGTTCTACTGTTGTGACTTATGTTCACAGATTCTGTGGGGTATAAATGAAGCAGGAGGATTAATTGCATACAGATGCTTTCCTATTTTTGCTTGCCACCACTTTTTATTTTTCTTTTGTGTTTTTTTAAAAAAACAAAGCCAATAAAAGGAATTTACATTATACTAAGAAAGTTAAACGCAACCTGTAAGAAGTAATTACAGGCACAAAACATATGGAAATGCCATCTCTTGTTTTGGTTATATTTGCACATAATGTATGCAGAGCAAGTCATGATTAGCAGACAGGAAGCACAGTCTGTGATTATGCAGGATTTGGTAATTGAATCCACCAAGGATAATGATGCTGACCTTCCCATTTGAAAATAAACTAGGCATTCAAGTTTTAAGTGGTTTGCGTTAATTCTAATTGCATAGACATGTCTACCCAGAGCTGCTGCTGGGAGGACATGGGACAGGTAAATAATGATTACATTAGAGTGTTTTATTAACAACAACTAAAGTAATATTGTTTACAGCAATGGTGTTTGGACCATATAAAACTGAAATTTGAATATCTAGGAGCCATCATTTTCACTGAGGTACACACGCTTATGCTGTATCAACCACAACGAGAAGTTACCCAACGGAGTCTATGATTACAGAGTCTACCACCTGCAACCCACACAGAAGAAACTAGTAACTATTTAATTCATGAGAGATCTGGTTTCTTTCCTCATTTGTTATCCTTCCATCTTTCAAGGAAGAAAGGGTTCCAAAAGGTTGGAAATGAAATGGAATTTGGATAAATAAATGCAATATTTATCTTGGAGACGTGGCATGGTTTGAACTATTTATCAAACCATAGGTTGTTGGGGATATTTTTATTTTCTTTTGAGGTGGTTCTCTTTTGCAGAGTTATTAATTTGGTTCTACTACTGTAGTTCAAGAACAGAGGCTATTTGTCATGCAGAAACAGACCACTGGTGTGTTAAATCTGATATCTTGCCTCCACTGCAAGGTGACCCAGTTCTCAGTTAGTCCAGTGAACCCACTCCCAAGTCCATCTGTGATGCTCCTTCCTAAACCTTGAAGGCAAAGTTGCCTCAATCCAAAGCCTGCGGCTTAATTTTACTTACTGTACCACCAAGGATATGCTTCCCAGTCTGCAGTGTGACAAATTTGTCAGGGAACAGAGGAGAATAGCAAGCACCAGTGGCTTAGAGAAAGCTGTATGCCCTCCTATTCCCAGGGTCACAGCAAAAACATGTTGCTGATTGGGACAGAAGTAATGGCTAGAGCTTCCTAGCTATTGTCTCTGCTATGGCTGGAGTAATTTGTTTTTTCTTCTGGAAAAAAAAAAGTTAAGGATTTTTACATTTCTCCCAGATTTCTGATGTGTGTCAGCCCTGCTCACCTGCCTCAGGTCTGGAAATTGCAGGCGTTCCCACGTTGCTTGAACAAATCAGCTCTGTGGCGCTGGCATGGAAAACAAACATTTCCCCCTGGAAATACCAGACTTACACATGCTCCATAGTCTCAGGCCACAAAAACAGTACACGCAATTCTTGCAGAAAATACCAGACACATGCAGGACTCACCGGGGAAGGAGTCCAGCCATGAGCATTGCAAGTCTAACATGTTCTGTAAGCGTTAGGCTTATTACATGTGTGCTTTACAGCTATGCACAGACATTTATGCTCGGACAGCGACAGGAAGAAACACTGCAGCTTAATTTCTGCTTTCCTTTACCCCCTGATCCAAATAAAACTAAGCCATTGATTGTTTTCCACCTGGCCCTTAAAGCTGATGACTGATGTCTGTAGGAACAGCTCAGGGACTCAAGCACTGCAAATTCTGGGAGTCTGGCCTCAGTCAGGGTATGTGTGATCCAGATCTGCAGGAACATCGCTGGAGTGTCCAACCACCAGGGCAGACTGACTGCACCTTCTCTGCTAGAACATACAGGTGGGAATGACCATTCATTGGTGATTATGGGGCAAGAATCTCCCAGCAGTAGTAAGAAACATGGATGGCTGTTCTATCGCAGACCACTGAGCTGAAAGGGGAGTGCTTAGAATCTAAATTACTGATAAAGAGATTAGAGGAATCACACCGAAGCTCTATAACTGCACTGGAATTAAGTTATATACTTAAATTTTGCATGTGTAATAAATTGCCAATATGGAATGCACAGGCTTTCACCTCTGGGTCACTGGCTTACTGCTCCATTATTTTTTATGCACAAACAGGAAAACATTATGTAGTCCTCACTTAGAGTGTATTTATGACTCAACAGCACTCTGAAAGTATGTCCAAAACCATTTTTTCAGCTCATTAGAATAACTGCAGGATGGAACCATGATAGTCTGGGGTTTATAAGGTGATGCAGAGGTCAAATCCATCCCAGGATCACGGTAACCATAAGTTTTTATTAGTTACTTCCCACTCTTTGTTGTCTACAATATGGATTGATGGTCTCAGTCCAAGTCCAAGTGGTTAGATACGTCCATCATATGTCCCTCACATAGGTAGTAGGTAAAGAAAGCATAAAGATCACTTGCTTGTCCAGAAAAAAACCAACATCCTGTATCTTTGAGCTCAAAAGTCAAGCCTTCAGTCTAGATAATAAGCCTTTTGGCCTTCCAGACAATGGAAGAGACCTTTATCGACTGCTTCTTTCACTCTTACCCTATCTCCAAGCTCCTGGATACAAGCAGATTTAAGAACAACAACTCAACTCAAAGGCCAAAAAGAGCTTGTGAAACTGCATGGACACACAATGAGCTTTTTTTCACTGGCTCTTCTCCCTTGCCCCTACACACCAGGCTCTGCTTCCAAGGAAATTTAACAGCAATGTGGGAGGGACAGGAGCTTGAACCCTGAGGATAAAAGCAGTGATGACAGCAGACAAGAGCTCAGCACTAAGGTATTGAAGTGCCTCATTTTGTGCAGTGTTGGTAAAGATAAAGAGATGTGGCAGAGGCAGTAGGACAGCTCTTTACATCCACCATTGCAGGAAACAAGCAAGCAGGCTCCATCAGCACACATCGCTTGCTATCAGCCTCAGCTTCTCTTTCATGAAAAAGGTCATTGAATCTGCTGTATCATCTCTAGCAACAGGAAAGAGACACAAGGACCAGAATGACAAATGTTCCTCTCCCTTCCTCAGACTTCCCCCTCTACAGAAAGATAGGCTAAAAGGAAATTTGAGTCATGACCTTCTTGCTTAGTGAAAGACCCCTGGGATCAGCTGATAGAGGCAGCTTTGCTCTTTTCAAGGGTGACTAGCACCCAAAACGAGTGCTTGCGATAGTCAAAACAGAAATGAAGAGAAATATCCACATGGAATCCCTTCCTGTCGCCGATGGGCAGCATGGCGCACACAGCAGCCCTGGATCGAGCTGATAATAGCCTGCTCCTGTTCACAGACGAAGGAAAATGAGTCTCAAATTACCAGACCTGTCCCTGGGTTTTGATACTATCATGCACACTGCTGCTATCCAGCCTCAAAGTCATAACAGGGGCAAGCAGTGTGGCACCAAGGAGGGACAACGTGGTTCTTAAGAGCACACGCAGACAAAAAAAAGGAAGAAAAGCACACCCTTTCTTATATCTACCACTGAGCTTATTTAGTTATCATGATCCTTGTTTTCTTATGCTATCAAATCACACGGGGCCCAAAATATTCCTCAAGTTAATGAATGGTGAAGTCAGACACAAAAGCTACAACTTGCCTACTTTTTTTAATTTCAGCACTCTCTCTGGTTTGGGTTGCGTCCATAATAACAAGCAATCTCCTAGACAAAGCCCAGACATATGTTGGGGAATATGTGAACCAGGCAAATAAAGCCAGTGATAACGTGAGGAGATGACAAAATGTGTATCAGACCTATGGAGAGCTTGACTTCACTTTCTCATCATCAGCTAAACACCTTGATACTTGTTCCTTGCAAACCTCATTTTATAAATAACACTATTGAGACATTAAAGGATCAGAGCAAAGAACAGTGAACTGAAACCCACAATACTAATTATAGCTCTGACACTGGTTCTGACAGAAAGGAGACCCTTGGCAAATCACAACCTTTCTGTGTCTGCTAAGTGAGAAGATGACTATCGCAAATCCTTACCACATGTCAGGAAGGAGAGACTTAATTAATTAATGCTCAGAAAGTGCTTTGGAGATTAAGTGTGCAACTCTTGATGTCATGAGAGCTAAATATTACTACTGAACTCAGATGCATACATAAGGGCAGAGGTTCCCCGAAAGAGAATCATCAAGGGTGGGAAGCAAAGAATGCTCTTATAGAAAAATACTTAATGTAACTCGTTCCGAAGCTCCTTCCCAACAGCCATGTGATTATTTTCCTCTAGGTACAAGGTTAAAAGCCTTTCTGCTAAAGCCCAGGAATGTATCAGGGTTTAGGGATACGATATGAGCCACAAACTTCTGCAAAACAGCTCTCATTATTAGTAGGAGCGTATGTATAGTTAACTGATTCATTAGGTGTAGGCATCCCTACGCTGAGTTAGGGTTTTCTCTGTATCCTCTGAAGAGCAGTCTTTGGTAGACAGCTGAAGAAACACTGTTAAATATAGGCAATAGACATCAGCTCTGATCAATTCTTATTCTCTTGCTTTTCTACACGGTACAGTCCAAAGACTGGGAGTTCAGCATCCAGCCCAATGGAAGCTGGGCCATAAAGGAGGGAATAAGGGCAGGTCCAAAGGGAGAGCTACCAGAGGCTAAAATGAAGCTTCAGCATTCAAATGCAAGGCCCAGAGCAAAAAGCATCCAACAGTGCTTTTATTTAGTGCTTTATATTTCCCAGTCTTTCTGGAAAATAAACTATTTCAAGGGTCTACCTTCTAGAACAGGTCAATTTTTCCCCCAGTAGAAAAGGAGATAGTGATGTGTTACTGCATTAGGTGGCCATGGTAGAGATCTCATTGTAAGAGGTGGGATGAGCTAAAATAATGACATATATGGGAGGGAGTGGATCTTTCATCAGTGAAGGTAATCTGAATTTTGCCACAGACTCTGACAAGAATACACAGAATTGCTATACACTGATACTCAGAGATTCATGGATTTTAAAGGACCTTCACAATCACCACTCTACATTCCTGCATAACAACTCTGAACTAGATATTATCTTTTAAGAAGATATCCTATCTTGATTTTTAAATCCCCAGTTATTTGCAGGATTCAATGCAACCCTTGAAAAATCGGTGCCTAATTTCAAGGATAAGGCTGTCTAGGTTGAGGCTGCATCAAGATTTTCGAAGCACTTTTCAACAGATTGAAGAGCCATTTGCAATGTTTATTTTCTGCAAAATTATCTAAGGACCTAATCAAGTCTTTTTTCTTCTTTAACTCAAGCCGTATTTATGGTATTCTGAAATCTTCCATTATGTGCATGTTTCTTAATTGCTTAATCATTCTTGGGAATTTTGCCTGAACTATCCCCAGTTTTTTAACATCCCTGTCGATATCACACGCAATATTCTGATAGCAGTCTCATCAGCACAAAACACAAAGGTGATACAGTTATATTTACTCAAGATCCTCAAAAGCTACATTACTTATTTTTGGCACTAATGTTCAGTGAGTGATAAACCAGGACCCCTCAAACATATCTCTGAATCACTGCCTCTGAAAATAGAATCAATCTGTGGCCTTTGTTCCTACACATTTGACTTTACTTTTGTCTCATACCCTGCTATCAAGCAGTCCAGATTGTTCTGTATCAGTGATCAGTCCTATTCATAATTTATCACTCCCTCGAACTGTGAAATCTGAAAACTTTATCAGTAATGAGCACGTCTTCTTCCATGTTGTTCCTAGAAATATCAAACAGCAGAGGGTCAGCAAATCATATGTGCTTGGCCCACTAGAAACACCCCTGCTTGATGATCCCATTCACAAACACATTTTAAGACCTAACATTCAGGCAGGTTTTATCCTTTTAATAAGTTCTGGTTTGAACTTGTATCATTCTGGTTTCTTAATCAACATGTCATGCAGCACAAAGTCAAGCCTTATAGAAGTCTAAGTCTATTACATCAAAACTATTACCTTTCTCTACCAAACTTGTAATCTCATAAAAAAGACATCAGGATGATTTGACAAGATATATAGTTTTTTTCAGAAAACTACATTGATTGGCATTAATTACATTACCCTCCTGTATGTCTTTACTATTTGAGAGCCGCATCAGCCATTCCATTATTTTGCCTGGGATCAATGTCAATCTGACAAGACTATAATTACCTGGGTTGTTCCGTTTACCCTTTTAAAACATTGCTACAATGTTAGTTTTCTTTAAGCTTTGTTAAGGATGGAGGGTTTCAGGGGAGTTTTCACATCATCCCTGCCCATTTTGACATCTCGAGGCCGTGACAGAAACTGATGACTCTATGGGTGAAGGTCCCATTACAATAATTATTACTTCAGATGTTCCGTGCTTACAAAGATTAAAAGGTCAGCATTACTCTCCAGAACCCCAGCCTAAGAAAGTCTGTATGAGGAGAAGCACAGGAGCATGTGAAATCTCATGCACTGAGAATGATGGTGATCTGATGCCATCTCACATCCTTCCATCACTGTATGTCCCAACACTTTTACTACAGGCATCCATGGATTACGGTGCGGTCCTCTGTCACACTCCCTGGCCCCACACGTTTCTGGCTGGGCCATGAGCCATGAGCTAGTTGCATCTGAAGTCACCAGTAAAGACGCTTCCAACCCTGCACTGCTGGGGATGTCTTGCCTCCGAAGAAGGCCAGTCAAGCCATAACTGGTCAAGCCAAGCTCCAGCATGGGAGAGGTTACTTGGAGAGAAGCCAGGGATGAGATAGCACAGAGAAGGGTTAATTCATCATATTTCCCAAACCACTCTGCTGGAAGGGCTTCTAAGAAGCCCTCTGAGAAGCATTAAAAGTTATATTTGCAGTGGAGAATGGAGTTTTTTTGTTTATCTTTTCTGTCACTCCAAAGGGTCTAAGACGCTGCTACAAACACAAGGCTGAGGTGTAGACTACTACTATATCCCCACTGGGAGGAACCAACCTTGGCAGCAAAGGAAAGGTTTCCCTGTAGTATGAAGAGAAAACCTGGCCAAAACCAGTGTTATCAAATCCAGCTGTATCAGGCTCAATTCTAAGACTGTGGCCAAGTTCAAGCTTGACAGAAACAGGCACTACTGCAACACCCAAAGAGTTTACCCACAGTTCCCATCAGCATTTCTCCCGTTCAGTGCACTGACCTGAAGGAGGGTGGCTGCACTGCGTCTCTCTGGCACACAGCAGCTCACTCAGAGTGATTCACAGTCACATAAAGCTGTGTTCCCAAGACACAAAGGTCAAGATGCTTCCTTAAAACCTGCAGAAACAGGTCCTTTTTCACAGTTCTTGTAGTTGGAGGTTTTGCAGCACATCAGCTGTGCTCCCTAGGAGAGCAGAGATTATGTCTGGCCATGACATCTGCTCTGGGCTGTAACCAAGGTCTCAGCCTTCAATATCAGTTCTTTTTATTCTGCTCTATTATTAGGACAAACTGGGAAATATCTGCTTTATTAATATATGTTTTATCCACAGTGTTTATTTCAGTGGTCTATTCCAGCACCTATAATTGAAAAAAAATGTGTGCTTAAACTATTAGAAACCTATCTGACCATATAAAGCTACAAAAGAACTGGTCATCAGCCACAAATTCATAGGCATTCCATACCTCCATGTATAAAATTATTTCCTAGACCAAGATGACAATGCAGAGAGCTGTATTTGGTGCATGATATGCAGTTTAAATTTCAAGAGAGTATGGTCTGAAAGGAGGATTCATACATGCTGCTCACTGTGATGAGCAGCATACCTTATATCAGTATGCTCATTCTGCAGCAGGCTTAGAGAAAAAAACAAAGCACCATATTAAATTTTATCCATCCCCCAAAAATGTGGGAAAAAACTATTTGCTTGTGAATAAAATGTACCTCAAAAGTACTACATCTACTTGATGATGTAGAAAACAAAGACATGTACGAATAAAAACAAGGAGAAAGCATGTCCTGTGTATAATTAAATATGGCCACACTGCATATAATTTAATTAAGACACTTTAATGTGCTCCTGTGTTCTTGTTGCCTAGTACCTGCACTTAGGCAGTGGTTAATTAAACATGCAGCTTAGCAATGGTGACTGCCTCACACATTTCACAATGCCTTGTATTAAAATTTTATTTGTGACTCAAAGCAAAAAAAATTATTTGTTCAGTTTTCTTATCTCGTGTAAGTGTGAAGAACTATAATCAATCCAAGAAGGTGTAATGTGTGTGATTTTTAATACTGGCTAAGACCAAGAAGAAATAAGCATATGCAGAAAATACAAGACAGCTCTTTGGGGATCAACCATGTAGGGAGAGAACAGACTCTGGTGCTGTATCTCATGTTTGTATTTAATGTAATATTAAAAAAGAAAAAAAAAGTTGATGTATGCCCAGGTTAGAAATGAAACATCACTGTCATAATTCATAAATGAACATAATACTTATTTTCTTCGTCTACCGAGGATATTTTAAATACTGTTTGGATTATCTGCTGTGTTTGGTGAGGTTTTTTTTCATATGGGGATGGCACATGACACCTAGAATGATTGAATACATGTAGCTGAGTTCACAATGTAAATAAGACCCATCACTTCTGACAGATCCAGAGGCTCCCAATTTTCCTCTTTTTCCCCATGAACAAAGACAGACTCAGGCCTGCTGTGTGTGAATAAGTAAGTGGACTATTAGCTACTCTACAGCTAGCTTACTTGGGGTTGAGCTTGTCATCACACTGTGCACAGCTACACTAGCAGTATCTTCACAAGCTTTCCTATACAGCCTTCTAGGACACTTATTGACACAATATCATCAAGAAGACTCTTTGGAATGCATCTCATTATAATGTATAGAAAGATTATTGTGAAATGATTCACTTTGTCAGTACATTAAGTGGCCACATATTCAATCCCAGGCAATTAACTGCCCAACACAGTCAATTATCTAATAATAAAACTGGACCCTTCAAGACTTCCAACTAAATTAAAGGGTCTCCTGCAGAAGAAACGGAGTGGCCATAAAACTCTCTGCGACTTAACACTGTTAGAGGAGTCTAAACATTTCCTGAGTCCATTTGGAATATAGATTTTTTATTTTCTTCCCAAATGACCACAGGAAACAGGTTATATCATTTTAATTATTGCTGATGCTGCTCAGAGGTTCTGAGGGCAAGCCAATAACTTCAAAAACAGGTCTCTTCTAATATACAGTTCCTCTTCACAAGACCTTCTACTCTCACACTTAAAATGTCCATCCACCTTATATGCTTCTTTTTTTTAAGAAGCCTTGAATACTGTGCCTAAAACACTTTAATGCTCCCCCTTCTCTCCTCTGAGTTAGTCCTCCCCCCATCATTAACTACAAAGTCCAGATTGTGAGACTTGCAGGCTAATGGAATGTCTAATGCAGAGCAGCTGTACATTTTTAATGCAAAAGGGGAAAAATAAAGGCAGCATATGGTTTTATGTAATCTTCCTATGAATTTTTAACTGAGCGTCCTAATTCATGTCGGACAGAAAGAGCTTTTTTACTGGTCCTTTGTGGTTACAGCCTGCTAGCATGAAGCATGCAGTACTTTAAAGCCACAGTGAGTGCAGGTGAGATTGCTCTGTAGTAGATGTTGGTGTGGGTGGCACTTGGTTTGTATTGATGACTCTAAACATCACAGTTCAGTGGCTCAAAAAACAAAGGGATGGATGAGAAGGATGGATGAATCGGTCTCCTCTGGACATGACTGTTCTTGAGGGCTCTGTGCAATCCTGCATAAGCATCATAAAAGCAGAAAGTACCACAACAGCTTCCTGCACTGTTTCTTTTGTAAAGTGCTCACAAAGTCCAGAAAGAGAGAAAGAGAGAAAGAGAGAGAGAGAGAGAGAGAGAAAGAAAGAAAGAAAGAAAGAAAGAAAGAAAGAAAGAAAGAAAGAAAGAAAGAAAGAAAGAAAGAAAGGAAGGAAAGGAAGAAAGAAAGAAAGGAAAGAAAGGAAGGAAAGAAAGGAAAGAAAGAAAGGAAAGAAAGGAAGAAAGAAAGGAAGAAAGAAAGAAAGGAAAGAAAGGAAGGAAAGAAAGAAAGGAAGGAAAGAAAGGAAAGAAAGAAAGGAAAGAAAGGAAGAAAGAAAGAAAGGAAAGAAAGGAAGGAAAGAAAGGAAAGAAAGAAAGGAAAGAAAGGAAGAAAGGAAGAAAGGAAGAAAGGAAGAAAGGAAGAAAGAAAGGAAAGAAAGGAAAGAAAGAAAGAAAGAGAAAGAAAGAAAGAAAGAAAGAAAGAAAGAAAGAAAGAAAGAAAGAAAGAAAGAAAGAAAGAAAGGTTGGTTTTTTTAACTCAAAGCCCATCTTTAAGGATGATATATGTTGACTCTGTTCCCTGACCTATCATATGTCAGTATTCAGGGCACCAGGAGGTTTAAATTCCTTCAGCCCTAAGTGACATTCATTTTCTGCCTACATGGCTAGTTCCAGTAGCCTAGATATACATTATACATTGCACTGTGAGTAACCAGTGCTTGCATTGGAGAAGATCATCCTGGGACCTTGATGGTAGATTGACCTCTGTAGATCTTGTCTCTATCCAAACAACAGTAGGTATGGGAACCTGCATCCAGCTAATGAAGATGTTAACATATTCAAGATGTCTGCCTAAAGACCTGACCCTAAAATACCATTTGAGCATCTTCTGTTATATAAGTAAACCAGATGGTTGACAAATCTCAACATGGGAGCAGGCTTGGAAAAAACCTTGCTCTGCTTTGATCCCTCTACTTCAAAGAAGGTGTGGATCACTTGGAAAGATTCCAGAAGACAGCATTTTGAGGAAAGACCCAGAAAACTGCCAGAAGAAGTGAATGCACTGTAACTGTGGTGAAATGCATACCGAGCTGCCACAGAGGGGAAAAGAATAATTTCTCCTTCATATCCACTGAGGCCAGAAGAATAAGTAACTACTTTAAAATAAAGCAAGGAAGATTCAGATGTGACATTAACAGGAACTTTCTGAGGGTAAGAAAAACACTGAGATAGATAGTCTAGGGTGACTGTGGAGGTTCCATCAAACAAAGTCTTCAAAACAAATTATGGAAACATGTGCCAGAAATGACAGAGATACAGTTGATCCTGCCTTGGGGGTCTTTTGAGGCCCTTCCAGAGTTATGATCCTATGATTCCTTTATTATTAACTGCCAGTGTGGATGTACCCTCTGTAGCCTCAGAGCTGATCAATACAGATTCCTCTGTTACTTAGCTACCACCCTCTAAATGTCCCCACATTTAATTCTCTCACATTCATCCATTTTCTTTGCTTTCAACTTCTTTCCTTCCCTAGCTTGTTGCTCACTCAATTTTTCTAATGTTACATTTAAGAGCTCCCTCCCTTTTTTATTTGGCAAAGTGGCTGTCCTCCCTCTCTAACATGTCAACTCCACTCTTCATATTCAGCTTTTTCAGCAATCAGTGGAACTCAAAAGCATTTTAGAAAGGAGTCCATTTTACAGATGAAGAAACTGAATCAGAGAGAGGGAAGTAACTTGCTAAATAGCCAGCAAAGAAGCTAGGCTGCCATGTCAGTTTGAAATTCAGCAAGCAAAACTTCTTCGTTGTTATTCATTAAGGATAACTTGCTGTAATTTTCTTCTCAGACAAATTGACTGGAGAGCAGAGAAGACAGGGTGAGAAAACCTAAGGAGGAGGTGAAGAGACCATTTGTGGTGGTGTTGCCATCCAATAGGGTTGACACATTCTATAATTGCAATTATGGGCCAAACAAATGCCATCTTTTCTTACATAACACAGTCTTCTGAAGTCCATACATCTTCATGTGTCATTAGGAGTTTCATTAAAAAGGAAAAAAAAAAAAAATCCCCGAATAAAAAGCGTTAAAGTTTTTTCCCCTGGACTTGACAATTTGTTCCAGAATTAGGACATGTTTTCAAGCTAGTTCTCTGTGACTACAAAATTTGAGAGCCTCTGCCTTTTTAAACAAAGGGTGAGATCTTTGTTTAATTATCTGACTCCAAGACTTGAAGAATCCCAAATATGTTTAGACTTGCAATAAGATTGCTAGCATTTTCAACAATTAAACCATTCCTCTGAAAAGAGCATGATGGCATGATGTCACATTTCCACCCTCAAATGCTCCTACTTCTTAATTAGTCTTTGTCTTATATTACACTTACTATGTAAATGCCTACGGAAAAAACAATAACATTAGAGAGATTTGGTCCTAATTTTTATCCAAAGATGGGTTATCTGGAGCGCTGTTTTCTAGTGCTACCTGGAATTACATATGGAGATGTCTCCTTTGAGATATCCAGCATTGTGCTATACACCCCAAGCACCTTGATTTTCTCCCTCATGGGGCTTTATTTGCTTTTACCATTAGAATGAATCAAGATCAATATAAGGATGCTTAAATTATAAATGCATATGAGGATGCAGTCCCATGCAATTGTGCCTGAAGAGAAAGATAGCTATTACTGACTTAGATCTAAGAGCTGGATTGCATTGCAAAGACGTTGCTGCTCTTATCAATATCTTGTCACGGGGCTTACTATGGACTCAGTTCTTCTTTGCTACAGTGGTGTAAGTCTGGAACTAATGCGGTAAAGCCAAATAATTCTGAAGTTATTCTGCACTTACAGGAGAATGACATTTGCCATATAGTCATGGGCCTCATTCAGCCAGAGGGTGTCAAGAATTTACAGAGATAATAAGCAAAAGGAAGCAATTAACAGGCAGTGCTTGGAAGTAATCAGCATGGTTGTTCAGAGAAAGAAATGTCTAACAATCCAGAATGACTGATCCACAGACTTATCAAAAGGCAGATAAAAACAACGAGAACACATCCTTTCTTGCCTTACACATTTAGCAATGTTTTCTTTATCTCTGACTTTAAGGCCCTATGGACAACCCATAATGAAACTCACATTTTTTAGGGCTTTTATTTTAAAGAGAGTAAAGAGTCGTATAGATTCTGTCCTCCCTTTATGAGGAAAATGAAGACTTCTCTTTCCTGGCTGGTGTAGTCACTAAGAGAAAATAATACTATCTCAAATATCACGCAAACTCATGAGAGTATTCACCATTACAAAGTCAACCTTTTGTGTACCATAAATGCACCCCACCCTAGATTTTTTATGAAAAGGGACAGAGCTTTATTTCTCCTCCCAAACCACTTTTACATGATCCAAAAATACATTTCAAGTATTGGAGGACAAGGTTGCATGCTGAGCTCAGTTGTGCATTCTCTGCCACTCACCTACTTTTCTAGTTATTTTTACTTTACCGTCACTTCCTTCCCCTCATATGAAATGGACTGCTATTCCTTATTTCTATATAAAGCACTTTGAGACCCCTTACTTAGATACAGTCCCCGTGTAAGAGATGTATGTAGCAGCATTAACAATTGAATCACAGCAGTAGGTAAATAAAGCTCTTTATATTATTTTTAGGTTTGATGTAATATTATTTCACGTGAAATGTGTTTTCATTGCACACCTCTCCCCGCCCTTTTCTGCAGCATGCCTTTCTGTGGCAAATATTCTGTTTCACTCACAGCTTTTCTGGTGCTGGTCATGCAAGCAGACGACTGTGTGACACTGAGATCTGAGAACTGCAGGATGCAGGGCAGATCACAATGGAAAACTTTGCCTATTAGGCGCTAACAAAAAAGCTTTAGAAAAAACAACAATAATAAAAAAGGATTATTTGGAAAAACCTAATCATGATGAAAATGGCCATTATTTTTTAATTGGAATGATAAACATGTTGGGATTACCCTGAAAATGGTCCTTGTCTAAGATTAAAGTGCAATCATTTTACATGCTATGAGTATGATAGTTTACTGATTGCGCATCTTTATCTTCTGGATCAGTGAATAATTGGTTCAAGCTATGGCAGGAATCCATTCATCCTTGACATCTGAATGCGTAAAAGATGAAAAACTCCGAAGATTTCCTGCAAGAAGGGAGTCTCTTCTCCCAAGACTATATTTGTCAAAGTTTCATTGTCTGTTTTCAGTCCTGCTCTGATGATCCACAGAAGATCATGAGGAGCACAGCTTTCTGGGACTATTGCTGCATTCATAACCACAAGTCTCATGAAGCCTAAGATATGTCAAAACAGCAGGGGTTCATTAAATGTGGTCACTGTCATAGCACTTTACTCACCGGAATGTATAAGGATTCACTAATGAGGAATGACTTCCGAAGGTAAATACACAGAATATGGTTATATGATGACAAAGAAGGCTTCTAAAGAGCACACAGACTTTGGGAGATGTCAGCATCTTCGAGATGAGGGAGCTATTTAAAATGGTACAAAGCATTTGGAGAATGGGGATGTATTTAAGAAATGGAAATATTAGGGTTGTTAGGGGAGGAAGTCATCAAAATACTGATAATAAAATGTTTTATCCAAATAGGTGCCTTGTCAGTAGGTTCAACTGCTCAGGGTACATTGACAGAGAATAGAAAGTTGCTGTCTTCGTTAGAGAAGCCTGCCTTTCTGTCTTTAAATCACAGAGAATGTCATTTAGCTATGGCATCCAAGTGACTTTACAAATATGTCCTTTTCTTCCCCCCCCGCCTTTGTTTCTATTTGCTGTCTGTGCTTGCAGCAGCAGTGCAGAGAGTTGGATGCACACCCACATGGCAGTAGTTAAAAACTCCCTTGCTAGTGCTAAATATATGTCACAGACTCCATAAACAACATTTGTACTCTTCCCATCCTGTTAGCTTTAATGGTCAGTAGGGATTTTAGAGAGATATGACCTAGCAGCCAAGCAAAGAGCATCAGACTAATTTCCAGTACTCATCTCAAATGTCATTTGAACCCAGATCCTTGAATCCCTGGTGGAACTCACTGCTGCAGGAATCCAGAGGATTTGAAGCAGAGTATTTTGAAACTTGGCAACTTTTGTAGACTCTACATGCAAATGATTGTCAACAAAAACACTACCATCTTCCTAAATCCAAGCATCTAAAAAGCATGAACTAGGTCCTCAAATATCATGAGTGGCTTAAAAATCTTTGTTGTCAATCTAGATTTTTAATCATTTCATCTGAACTCAGGCCATGTTTTCATGGCCCCGTAGCATAATCTGTCTCTATTAGAACTGATAGTGACAATGAATTTGTAGCTGTGCTTCCCTTGAAGCATCCTGGGCTTTTCAATTTTAAAGTCAGGATAGATAGTTAAAAGGATTAACTTTGGAAATTCCTCCTTGATATTCTCCTGTAGCATGGTTTTTTTTTTTTCAATTTTTGCACATATGTATATATTGGGAAAAGAGAGGATGCAGGTAAAAGGGGATCCTTTTTCACCTTTCAGTCACTAACTTCTATAGTGTTTATCAGTCTGGGCAGTATCTTGTGAGCAGATACGATACTGCTGTGTCTATAGGACTCAGCTCAGCTCCAGGTCAAAAACTGTGACTGTGTTGGCAAGGTTACAACTCTGAGCTAAGATAGCCCATTAATACCGAGCCTATTAGTATGGGTTTGGCCGCATGCTACATGGTGACACAGCTTCTGCTTGGCTTGGAAATGCAGACCCACAACATACCATAATGCAGAGGGAATTACAGCCTTCTCCACCTGTTAGTGGAATGGGCACCAGAGTATATAGAAGCTTTATGCTTCCCAAATGGCAATAAAGGAGAGTCATCTCTACTACAAACAGAGAACATCAGGAGGCACACAATAACACACAATGACGGGTACTCATCCCTTTGGAAAAGAAAATAAGAATTGTTTTCAAAATCAAGAGATACCCAAGAAAAACCATTAAGAGAAGAGCAAAAGAAAAGAGGATCTTGTAGATTCACAGACCAGGTGAATAAGTTTGTGTTTATCCCCTCGCTGTGGGGTTTAAATGACCTGATACACTGCAGCATGTCCAACTGGAACGTCTCTGAACACTGTGCACATATGTTGGCTGCAGAATGCACAGATTTTATTGCAAGATTTTTATCCTTGCAGTTGGAAGGCTGTTCATGTTCATATTTCAAGTAACCCAAACTTTTTCAAACATCAGATAGTAAATAATACAGATAACCATTTCAAGCCTGAGGAAAAGGTTAGGGGTCATTTTTGGCTTTTTTGGGCTGCCAGGAGAGAACAAATATGACTTTCTCTGAACTGACATACATCCCCATAACAAGTCATGGTGCTTTTTCTTGACTAACTGGACTGTGACCCTTGGAGCCAGTCCTTTGTGCTTAGAAACACACAGAAAATGGTCTGCATATTGCTGCAAAGAGTTGGAAAATTACAGATTGTTATCAAAAATTAGTATGATTTTTTGCCATTTACTTAACAAAAAGAGTCTGGGTCAGTGGCAGTGGTTCAGGCTTGTCACTTTTCATCAGCTTAAGTGCTAAGAGCAGATGTGAATCAGGTTACAGCTAAAAGCTTTATACACCAGTATTCACAGCCAAGAGTGCATCAGCCATGAGCATTTGGTTAACTTTTATATGTTTTGATTCCTAGAAGAGAAAGGTTCTTGATGACTAAGAATCCATTTGAGGTAATGAGACCTCACTTGGAGCTAACAGGCTCAACTTCGTTAAGTAGTGCATGTAAATAACCTGGATCCTGCTGCAAGCTATGCTGACAACTCAACAGCACCCAATACAGACATCCACAGACTACAGCAAACTTCAACCCACAGCATCATGCAGCTCATATGAGCATTTCCATCCCCTTTTTAAGGAGATAAGTCACATGTGTTGATATTAATATCCAATAGATGACTATCTAATATACATAACACTCAGGAAAAGCTGTATTTACTTGGGGAAGGGGGCCTACTCTATGGAATAGCTCTTAAAATAGACTCTTCACTTCTCTTTCCAAGCTAGCTCTTACAAAGTTCCTGTCTCCATCTAACTGTTCAGTTAGCTGAAAACAAGCAATCATGTTAAGAAGATAAAGCCTTTTTCTGGCTTCTGGGATGCAGGCTCCCATTTTGCATTTGTAAGTATTCGGAGGCTGGCTACATGAACATCCATCTGCTTGCTTGCCAGAGCAAAGGGAGCTCAATATCTGTTATTAAAAGTCTTCTGTGCCATTCCCCTACATTTGTTGCATTGTATTGGGGTGACAGAGAGGCACTAGTCAAAACTTCCAAGTTTTATTTAATTAGATGACCTAATTTTTAACCATGTTGTGGCACAGGGACCTGTGGATACCTAAATCATGAATATATGGCAATAAACTTTTTATCAACTAGTCAAAATACCCATCTGAAAAGCTTCATCATGTTTTAAGGTGGTTCAAGACAAGTGAGGTGAATGTGGGCCTTGATCTGGATGTTATTGGAATGAGCCTAGGTCAGGCCAGTAGATATTTTTTTGTTGGCTGGCATATCCTTCCCACCATAACATAAGAAATCATCTGATCCATGCAGAGACTTGCAGAAGGGTACAGAACAAATAAGATTTTTTTCTTTGTAAAACAATACGCAGTCTGTATTAGCAGCCACATTTTAGAAAGTTCCTGACTGCAGCTGTCAAGTAAGAAATGCAAATAACAACTCTACACTAGTTTAAAAGTAACAGCTTTCTAAAATTCTGTTGTCTGTACAGTTTCCATGTTTCTTGTCTTTTAGTAACTCTATCCTACCATAACAAAAATGTCAATTGTCTTCCTGTGCAAATCTAGGATTAATGATGTAATGAATAGACGCACTGCAGAAGCAACAGACAGTAACATTTTTTGCTTAACATAAGTTGTAGGTAGGGTTTGAGACCTCAAGTAAAAAGTATAGGAGAAAGAGATAAGGTTTTAAGAAACAGGCTAACGATTCTAAGTATGATTCACAATCTATTCTCCTCACCATGTAAAAACCTGGATAATGATGAAGACATATGTATGTGCACAAATGCACACACACAAACATTAAAAAGATGAAGCAAAATAGTTGAGTCTATTGTAAAACTGCCACTGGAAGAGCTAACAGTGGCAATCACCATCAACAATCAAAGTGTGCTCATATATTTTAGCTGCTAATTGCCAGACCAGTCCCAGCTGGTCCCAGCTAACCCTAATGCCAAATCTGCCAATGCTGTGGGGAAGCCTGGTACATCTCAGGTAATCTGGATGTGAGCAAAGGCACTAAGGAAATGTTAACAGCATCAAAGGCTAATTTTCAGATAAACCAGCAAGTAGAATAGCGCTAAAAATTACTGATCTTCATGATTTGGGTAGTACACCGACCACCAGGTGGAGTCAGGAAAAACTAGTGGGGCCACCATGAAGTATAAATAATTTCTTCTGAAGTGTGTAGCTTTTGTTGTTTCAGCTCTGGTAGAGCAAAGGCGGGTTAAGGTCCAGATTCAGACACCTGAAATGAGACCTGTACACAAGAGGCAGGTGTCTGTCTACACTTCAATTACAGTCAGAAGAGACCTAATCAGCACAGTCAGTGGAGTCTAGAAAGCCATTTGGCTGGTCAAATTCAGGTGTCTACCTCAGGGTCAAATAAATAGCTCTCTAAACTCCATTGCCTATATTGAATAGATCAAGCTTAAAGGGAGCTTTGCCATCACAATTTGACTCACAAGATGCTAAAATTCATGTGGTTGAACATGCAGATGAATCCTGCCCAATGCTTATTTTTTTATATCTTTATTTATTTTGATGTGGCAATTCCCAGGTCATCTGCGTGCATCTGTGTATTAAGGTGAAGCAATGAAACAGCCCAGGCACAGCATGCCTGAGACATTTACCTAAAGCAGCGTTCTCACTGTTATATGACAGGTGCCTCCGTCGATATTACAAGATGGTCAAAAACTGCACACTGCCTTGATTGCTGTGCAACTGCAGGTTTTCAGGAAGATAATAAGCAATGCATTTTTCCCAAACTGAAAAACATTTCCCCCATTTCTACATTCCCTTCATTTTGATAATGCTTGCGCTCTCCTTCAAACTCATCTTCCAGCTTATCACACTTTAATGAGATTCCTCCCATGCATACTTACAAATATATAGATCTGAGATAGCAAACCAAGGCCAGTGCAATGAAAGTGCAGTACTGAAATACAAGTACCTCTCCAAAACTTGTAGCAAACATCTAACACAATCAATAAAACCCACCTTACAACAATCTAAACACTTTTTATTGTACATTAAGGGTTATTTTATTCGGTTGCCTTTTTTTTTTTTTCCCAGAGAAATCTCTTTGTAAAGAACAAAAACCAGCAACTACTGCCAAACAAACGTTATTCAAAATAACCTGCACTCACAGCTTTTCATCTTTCCTCACCTTGAAAAAGAAAAATCTCAAGTGAGAGCATATGATGTCCAAACAGATTGCTTGACCTCCTCTAGAACAGTAGACCAGGAGGAAATTAATGGAAATTGTCTTTAGTTTTCATAAAAGCTTATGCTCTCCTTGAACAAAGTGCTAGCAAGGAATCATTATGCTCAATAAAACTGTTTATTTCTGTAAAGTCTCCAGGCCAATGCATTTTGTACTGATTACATGGAATCAAAGGCAGTATTTTACTGAAAACAAAAAGGGCCAAAACTTGGGGCAAAACTGTTCATTGTATTGACATTTAAAAACATGAAGTGTGCCAAACTCTTCCATCTATCAAAACTAAATAATGAATCACCACACTGTTCTGGTAGAAGTAGCTCTTATGAGCCCCATCCTATTGTTACGTAGACTGGTAACAAATATAGTAACTGAGAGAGCGAGATGAAATCTCAGGAGCCCCTGCATCCAAACCTTCACTCAAATCACTTTAAAAAAAAGCGCTCCTGAGCTGATCATTTTTGTGTCCTATTTCTTCCAAGGTACTTTCATAAAGGAGGTCAACTTATACCCCTTTTGGTATGAGACGGAGCCCATTAAACCTGGTGAGTTGTAAAACAATGGCAATGACATTGTTAGCTCTAGCAATCAACTTGCAAAAACTCAACTTTCCTCATGGCATCAGTTCCAATGGTTTTAACAACCTTGTTGTTTTTCTACTGACATCACTGTATGCTGGGGGAGGAAAAAAAGCACAAGTGGGTGAAGTTAGGCCTGTTTTGCAGAACAGCACCACAGAGTATAAGATACTGCACACATCTGTATGACTAAGTAATTTCCCACCTGTCACAGGAGAGAGTCAAATCCAATGCTTGTATCTTTGATATACCCTGAGGTTCCATCATTTCATCTCTCCTGAAACACCAAATTGTTCATTTCTCATTAATTGTCCTTTATGTAGAGAGTTTTCAATTAAAATGGGAGTAGTGTTACACTCCTTACTTTGTGATATTAGCCCCCAAAGATTAATAGATTGCTTGTAATTTCTGAATTGCCATCTGTGTTCTATTACACTCTCGTCATTTGTTCTGGTTATGAAACCAAACCAGAAAGTGTTTCATGGAGAGTGGCAGTAGCCGTCTGGATCCCTAGGGGAGCTGTTTTGGTAGGAAGAATGGCCAACTCAGTTTGAATGCAATGACAAAACTAGGTGCTTGCATGGAAACCTACAGCTCCGTGGAGGATGCCATCCAAATTTCGGTTCAGTTTACTAACTCTTGAACAATGCAATCCAGGTATCTTTCTGCACTATCAACTTTGTGTGGTGTTAAAGAGACTGGAAAGAAAAAAAAAAAAACACCTTAGAATTTTAGGAAAACCTGATTTTCAAAGCTAAATCTTCTGGAGAGACAATAGCAAATGAATTAATTGGAAGGTATTTTCTTAAGGAAAGCATATTGTGTCATTAACCTGTGATACTTGCTACCCTGCTTTTATCATTCTTATTTCATATTTGCACTTGAAAACCACCATGCAGATGTCCTGACAACTATGTTAAGTATCTGTTCTCAAATTCTACAAGTTTCAGAAAAAAAAAATTATTTAATATTCACAATCATGTCACCAGAAAAAGCTTTGCTTGGGTTGTTAGTGAAGATAATCCATCCTTTAACAGCCTCAGGTTTGAAAATAACTCCCCCTATATGGAGGCTAATCTATAATCATCTACAATAATAATGTTGAAATTTCCAAAGAAGCATTTGGTAATGGTGTGTATCCCAAGACGTGCAACAAGGTGGGTTGAGCCTGACCTAACAATTCCTGTCACTTGAAAGGGGACTGAACACTGTGAGCATGGAAGTGGTAAACAGCCAAACACCTGGAAGCTTGCCAAAATGAAATGGATCCAGCTCTTCACATGTCAGTACAGAAAGTACAAGGAGTCATAAATTGCCTGAAGAGAACATTTAACATCCAACCTTTAGCTATAGCTTTAGCTTCAGCTCAGACTAGTGATAGCTCAAGCTAGATGGACAGTTACTGTCAGGTAGCACTCCTGTTAGGATCACATCAGCTGTTGTAGCCCCAACAACATCCAGCACGGCCAGTGGTCACCTCCAAGGCTCTGCAAGATCACATTTATCTGTCATAGTTCATGATCAATGATGTTCTTCATAGAATCTCTGTAATTTTTTTCTAACAAGACAAGGGTTTGTTTTGGGGAAGTTGGCTACTTTTTGACTGTTTGTCCTCTAAGCTCTGGGACCCCCAGTACAAGACATGGACCTGTAAGAGGAGGGCCACAGAAATCATCAGAGAGATTCAACAACTCTCTTATGAAGAAAGTCTGAGAGAGTTGGGGTGTTCAGCCTGGAGAAGAGAAGGTTTTAGGGAGACACTTAAAGGGAGATTATAATAAAGACAGGGGGAGACTTTTTACCAGGGTCTGTAGTGACAGTACAAGAGGCAACCATTTTAAACTGAAAGAGGGTAGGTTTAGATTGGGAGAAATTTTTGACAATGAGGGTGGTGAGACACTGGCACAGGTTACCCAGAAAAGTTGTGGATACCCCATTCCTGGATGTGTTCAAGCTTGGGTTGGATGGGGCTTCAAGCAACCTGATCTAATGGAAGGTGACCCTGCCCATGTAAGGGGTGTTGGACTAGATGATCTTTGAAGGTCCCTTCCAACCCAAACCTTTCTATGATTCTATGATTCTATATAATTGAGGGACTGATTTATTTTGTAGCTTGAATATCTGGTTGGTGAGGGAGGAAAAGACAATGTAAACTATGTATGTTATGTGACCTTAAAATTTTTGGGTAGTCAGGTATTTCAAGATCTCCTTTTTGGGATGTGACACTTCCAAACAAGCAGATAAAAATAGATAAGGAAACAGTGCAGAATTCAGACAAGAAGAAAAAGACATCTTGATATAATGCTATATATATAATGTGGCCAGAATGTTTCAGAACTTCAGCACAGTCTGAGGATGTCTGAAGTACTACTTCATAACAAACTGCATGTCGTCTGTATATCTGGAAGAAACAGGCATACAGTAAATGCTACAAAGAAATTCATACATCAACTAGGTGAATAAGCATCAGTGGTGGGCTGACCCTGGTTGGATGCCAGGTGCCCACCAAGCCACTCTATCACTCCCTCAGCAGGACAGGGCGTGGAGAAAGTAAGATGGAAGAAAACTTGTGAGTCAAGATAAAGCTTAATAAAGCAAAAGCAAAGGCTGCAAAGGAAAACAAAAGATTTATTCTCTACTTCCCATCAGCAGGAGATGTCCAGCCACTTCCCGGGCAGTGGGGCTTCAGTGCACGTAGCAGTTGCTCCAGATACAAACATCATAATAACAAATACCCTCCCTCCTTCTTCTTTCTCTTGGCTGTTATTGCTGAGCAGACATCATATGGGATGGAATATCTCTTTGGTCAGTTGGGGTCAGCTGTCCTGGCTGTGTCCCCTCCCAAGATCTTGCCCACCCCCCGCCCACTGGTGAGGGGGGATGTTGGAGAGACAGCCTTGATGCTGTGTGAGCACTGCTCAGCAGTAGCCAAAACACTGGTGTGTTACCAACACCCTTCCAGGTACCAATACACAGCACAGCACGATGAGGGCTGCTATGGGGAAAATTAACTCCACCTCAGCCAGACCCAATACAGCATCCAGACTTTTTATTTCTGATATTTTAAGTTTTAGCCCATCTCAATTAAAATCAGTTAGAAGTCAATTTCACAGCTGTTGGTTTTTAAGATCTCACAAAAATGATAATTCACTGCTAGGCAATAATTTACTTCAGTGCAGCCATTCCCAGGATAAAGCTGACACTTTTTAAGCCTCTCTCTCTCTCTCTCCCTCATATCCATCCTTCTGTAAACCAGGGCTGTGGAAAAGACAATGATCTTTCTTCTTGAAAAGTATGGGGAGGAATAAGGAGATTACAGCTCTGTTTCACTCACCCACAGCCACATCTTGCTGGCATCATTTCCTAGATATAAGGTGAACAGGAGCTGTCCATGCCTTGTTCGCTGAGATCTGAACTCCTTGTGCTTCACTTTGCCTACACTCAATATCGTCAGTAATGGTATCCCATGGGAAAACCAGCCTGAATGCAAGTCATTCCAAGACAGGAGTATGAGAGGTTTTTTTATATGAAATCTCCTTTTTCTTGGTTAAAATATTTGGACTATATTTACATTTTGAAACCTATCCTAAGCACCCTCCTGAGGGATCAGAACAAGATCAGTCCTTCGGTGGAATTTGTTTTTCAAGTAAAGGTTGAAAAAATTGTGCTAGAAACCTTAGACATGTTTTCAAGCACATAATTAAACCAGACTGTCCCCAAGGGGGGTGGCCTTTAGTGCAAGTTAGTTGCCATTACATGTCTGTTTAATAGAATGTATGTTATTTCTTTCAGGTTGATTTGGCTTGTATTTGAGTGCATGGAATTGAAAGCAAATTGGGTAATAGGCATTACCTAAAGTTATATGGACTTGGATTGCTCACGTGGGTGAGAATGATGGGGCAGAGGAGTATACAGTCCTGGACCCAAAATCCAGCCAGGGGCTGCACCTGGACATTAGGTTCAGTAGTGTGATGCAGAGCAATTCTGAAATGCAGCCACAGGGCTTGGTTCTCCTCTGTGAAGAAGGTAGGAAGTTATGCCCAGATCTAGTGGGATTCATACATCATTTCAGAGCAAATCTAAGTCCAGCATTGCAAAACTTGAGCACTGATCACTTAGCTCAGCTGGTATATTACTGACTTCTGGTAAATCTTAAGCCTATCTTTCCTTTGGGACAAAATTCAGTTTATTTGTATAGCAAGTAGCAAAATGATGTCCTGATCTCAATTAGTTCCTAATGTTATATGAATGCTCATCTTTAATAACCATAATCTACAGAGGCCTGACAAAGGGTCAGGTAAAAGGGAATCTGGATTTAGTTCAATCCTGATAAAACCGTGTTTCCAATACCAGGTCTAAACATTATCTGAGTTTACTTTTCCTCTCCTAAAGACCATGCTTTCAACAGTAATGAATTAACACAGCTCCCACAAAGCCAGTGGGATTATGCATGTACAGAACTAACTGATAATATTTGAAGCACATCCATTCTTTTCAATATTATTTCCACGTATTTTCCCCAATGAACAGCTTCCACTAATTTTTACGTAAGTTATTATAGTAGATCATATGCCATCTGCCTTCAACCTTACCCTACATTTAACGTGGTTAGGTTTGAAGAGGTCTACAACTGTAATTAATGTATTTCCAGTAATCTACCCAACATGGAGACAGCCTTTGTTTTATTATGTACAGCATCCTGTGCATCAAAGCATGTTTTGATGCAAATTATCAATTACTGTATCCCAGTGTATCACTTGCAGAGTACTTTTAGATGGTGAGACATGAATGCCACTACAGAAACAGTTCTCATTTATTCCTGATGTGGATGAACATGCCTTAACTGTAGACCACTGCTAAATTAAAAAAAAAAAAAAAAAAGAAAAAAAAAGAAAAAAAAAAGAAAAAAAAAAGAAAAAAAAAAGAAAGCCATTTCAAAGAGTCAAACATCTGCCCAATTCCAAAGGGCAGCATCAGAGCACTTAAACAAAAACACAGCGGGGAATTTAATCATGAGAAAACTGAAGCGAAAGAAGATTTTGTATGGGCACGGCTAGTTTTAGTTCTTTCATGGCAAAAATAAAGGGGTCAGAGAGATCAAGAGGTCACCCATTCATGGGTTAAAAAAAAGAACAAAAAGGACTTTTCTATAGTCTACTATGCAGTGTTAGGAAATGTCCAGATCAGGGTTTCCCCACCCTGTATTCTACCCACCTTGAAGAATAAAGAAAACAAAATCCTTGGGCTTCAACCTCCCAGCCAGCTTTTATCATAATCCATATTATTCGCAAAATAGACTGGAGGTGACTTATGTGGTGACCTCTCGCCACAATTCAAAACAAGTCTTAATGAACTAGGGTAATTCATTCCTTCGGCAGAGCTTATGAGATAAGGCAAGACCGCACTGGTGGGCTCAGCAGACTGAAATGTTAATCTTTTGTAGTCTCTGCTCCAGAGGACCCCCAGGTCAAATTCTGGTGCTGCCAAGAAGTAGCAGTGCCTTTGTTTGGAGTTGGAGAAGCATGGTTCTTGATTTCAGTGTTGCCATTCACCTTGCAGAATGTAGTGTGTGTGTGTAAGTAAAAACAGCCTGTAAAGTTATTTATAACCGTACAACAGAACTATCTGTTGAAAGGCAGAGAACAACGGCTGAAAAAAAAGGGGGAGTTTAAGGAGGCTGAAATAATAAAAAAAAAAAAAATAAAGACAATAAGGCTGTGCTCCCAACTCGCATTTTTGTGGTCATTGTCCTCCTCTCTGGGTCATTAAAAATCCACTGTGCCATTGCTTCAAGAGTTAGCGGGAAAGAAACACCAAGTGAACTGTCTTTGATTATTCATTACAATACAGGAATGCATTTCTTTTCATCCTCCAGTAGCAGCAGAAAAGTATGATTTACCTTATCAAATGTGATAGCATGTAAACATCTCTCATTTTCTCCCTTCCCTGCTACTAGACAAGCTATCTGCCTCTCAGCTCCAGTGTCTAGAGAAATCACTGGTACTCCTTGCTTCGAATCAGGAAAAAAAAGGTGCTGAGAAAGAAAAGGATGCGTTTAAAGTTGCAGTGGAAAAGTACGGAGAGGGGAATTGAACTAAAGTTCCCAGATCCCAAGTTCCTGCTTTAATCTTCCTGCTTGTGACTTACTTTCTCTTGGCTCTGGCAGCTCTTGCCAGGCAGCAAAACCAGTGAGGAGGTCCTTGGACATCTGATCAAAAAACAATAGTGAAAAGGGGAAAGTTAGAAACTCTGGGCCTGGCTGTAAGTAAACTAATGGAGAAGAGTTAGCAATGAAAAGTTTAGGAAACTTAGTGGGAAAAGGAGAGTGGACGTAGAGTTAAAAAAAAAAAGTTTTAAATCTGATTAAAGGGCTTGCCATTCTCTCTCTCTTTTCAAGAAGATAGCAAGGTGGATGTACACAGGAAAAACAGCTTCCCTAATACGGTAACAGCAGACTCCTGACTGCTGGAAAATTATAGCTGGGAACTGCTCATAGTCATCCTGACCTCAGCAAGCTCATCCTGAACGTGGCACATTGGTGGCCAGCAGAGCTCAACCTCCTGGATATACCCAGGGCTGGAGTCAGAAGATCAGAGAAAAATCCTAGTTTCTCTTAAGTTACAGAAAAAAACTCTACTTGAGTTCAGTGGGGTTGGGATGTTGGGCTATAGATTGTCCCCAGTGAGATGGGTCTGTGTGGCAGGAGATACTTCAAACTACTGACGCTTATTCTGAATTTACTGGAAAATGATGCTGGTATTGACAACTACATCTGGACTTCTGCTTTTGTGGTCAGGGTTGATGCAGAAGGACCACTTCTGAGGTCCTCTCAGTTTGCACTGTCTTAAAGCCTTCCTTATTTTTCTGGTTCTTCCTCTTCCTATGTTAAATTTGAGACTCTTTTCATGATGAGCCCCATTACACACCATTAACTGCCATGGAAATACCCAGATTTCAACCGAATGTGATCAACTCACCTGCACATTATTATTGTTGTTGTTATTATTTTTAGAAGTAGACTCTGACTAATGCACCTGTGTGTGTGTGTGTTATACAGAATGCAAAGACCAATTTTCCCTTTGACTTCAGTTATAATGTGACCTTTTCCCCCTCAATTTAATTTCTGCAAAGGGAAAAGGAGAGAAAAGTTGTCATTTCCAGCCAGGAGAGGATTCTGAGATGCGCTTTGGGCAGGGTTAAGTGCCACATCACATCAGAGTCCCCAGGGCCCTTCCCCTCAATGGAAACCTCAGTGAACAACCATGATCTCTCACACATATTCTTGGACTGGGTAACTAGAGCAGCAGGTATAACAACCATGACAGAGGCCAAAGGGCACTGGCCTGCAGAAAAAAAGTGCCTCCAAATTTAATGTCAATCATCTAAAGTCATCATCCTGTACACACTGTTCCCTTGCACACATCTGTGAGAGCTGTGTGCCAGTGGCAAATAAGACCAAGACTCTTTTTTATCGTCTTAGGTTTTTTTCCCCCTCTTATTATTATTTCTGTTTGTACTCAGCTGTACAGCTTACAGACTTCTTGTCAAGCCTGATCCTATAACCAATTCATGACTGGAAACCCAAGCAGAACTGGAAATTGCATTTGACTGCCTGTATTAAGAAGGCTCCTCCCTTCTGGGTAATTAAAGCTAGTCATGGTTAGATTTTGTGCAGCAACAAGGAGGCATAGTTTCAACAAGTTGATGAATATTTTCTTTTGCAGCCAAGCATTTGAAGAATATTTCCACTGTGAAAGCAACTCGTGTCAATGCAAGCTAGTCATCTGAGTTTGAAGAAAACTGCTGCTCCAGAGGCTGCATTCCTATAAAATTATAAGGAAAGAATTTTCTTCTTCGTTTTTATTACCTTCCTTAAATTGGATCTGTAATGACTTTTACCAAAAAAAAAAAAAAAAAAAAGAGAGGAAGAAAGAAGAATTTGTACTGTGGAGAAATATACTTGGAGAGCTCAAATAAAATATACAGCTATGTTATCTCAGAGTAATGCCCTGTAATTATATCCATTCCTTTATTTCGTACAAGTTTGTATATTACAATCCACTAAACCAAAAGGCCAGATCACTCAGCTACCTAGATCCCTTGCAGTCTACTTAGCCAAGGGTGAAATTAATTGAAATTCAATGGTGATATGCTGATTTACAAGCAGAGGATCTTTCTCAGAGTACCATAAAAGTCTCCTTTGCTTTTGAATGGATGAGTGGTTAGATTTAGATTAGAGAACTTATATAAACACAAAAAGATAAACAGTTCCCATAGCCTTTTCTCAGATCATAAAAAATAATCGGATGCAGGGTTAGCTTTCTAAAAAGAACAATCTACAGAAGGAAAAATAAAGGAGCATCTTAAGCCGCTGTCACCACGCTCTAAAGTGCCCACACAATAGGTTCACTTCAGAGTGAAACCAGTTCTCCTTTTGGTTCATTTGCTGACATTGTCTGATGGGCAGCTTTGCTCTTTGCAAATAACGGTTCAGAAATCCTGAGTGAAAGGTTCAGAGCTGGACGTAGAAGACAATCATTCATCCATTCCGCGATCACAAAATTCAGGCTCCTGTGTGGCTTGTGAGCAAACTACACTGAAAGCCAGGATGTGAGAAGGGCTGCTTGCTACCAGAACAAGTATCTGAACTTGGGCCCCCAGAAGTATTTAACAAAAAATTTGCCTAGAGGGTCTTGTTGCCATTTGTCGTTTCTGCTTCCCTCTGTCTCTGAAAGGGATTTTTTCTGATGAATGATTGCTATCTGCCACCATTCCCCTTAAGGTGAACCTTTATGCCCTTTAAACAGCATTGACTAAAGACCAGAGAGTAAAATAAAGGAAAGTAGAGTGAAAACACCTCTGGCAGGAAGTGTTGGATGTCCAGGAGAGCAAACCTGAGTCTCATTCATTGCTCAGCTATTGAAAACACAAGACCATGCCCTTAAACAGCCCTGAAGCATCACAGTTAACCTCTGCCTGACTCACACGCAGAGGAAGATGCCAGAGTAGTTGCTGCCTTGGCAGGCATGCTTTCGTGACCTGAGAAGCAGCTATCTCCAGACACCAGGTCTTTGTGTGAAGACACCTCACACCACATCCAAGTATCCTGGTTGCTGACCCAAAAAGTCAGATGCTATATGTAACCCTGTGCCCACCTGGCTACTCTCCCTTGCTCAAGCACCTTGATCAGAAACCCCACCCCTGGCAGAAGGTAGCGTGGATGTGGGGGGCTCAGACCATGGGGATCTTGAAATGAGGTGAGGTCAAAGTGTTGTTGCCAAAGACATGAGCTTTGAGCATTAAACCTCCTTTGCTATCTATACCTAAGGTCCTCTCTCAGTCAAAAAAAAAAAAAATCAATTAGGTTTCCCTTGACTGAAGGCTAATAAGGAGACAAGAAAAGTGGGCAGGACTTGGCCTTAACGTGTCCAACAGACTGACTTCACTAGTAAAATCAAGTTTTGTCCACTATCAACATAGCAGGTATCAGCTAAGAATGATGATCTAGGAGCTATACGTTTCATGAAGAGCCAGTATTACGTAAAACATATTTTTACTACAGAACCTCTGTAAGAGTTGGACCTTTCTGCTTGATATTCCGATCCCAGATAGACTTCTTAGCATTAGCATTTTTAATTCACAGTCCCAGCCAAAGCATGAGATGGAGTAACTGAAAAGATATTGTATCACTGCACTCCTTAGAGACAAGATAACTGGCACAAAACGTTCCCTTCCTCCCCCAGGTCTCCCCCACCGGATTGAGGAGCCATTCCAGTGTGTTCCCCTACTCACTAAATTGCCACTTAAGAGGAAGACACTGTTAAACATGGTCACCTCTGGTGATCCGCCTTCTGCACAGTGATGAAGTCATCAGGGGGCCACTAGATAAGCCAGCTAAAGAGGGTCAAGAAAGCTGTCCTCTACTTGATAGCAGCATCCTAATAGCTTTCTAAAAACAGTGGGCCATCAAGTACCCAGACAATTTAATTTCACTTCTCAGCTGGAAAATAAGTACAGTAGTTGCTTTCATTCAGAAAAGACAGGAAAAAGAAGAACTCATCTGCCCATTGATTCATTTGTTCACTCATTTCCTGTGTTTACTTTGACAAACTGCAAGCTGCAAACTTTCAGAAAACTTTCTAAGCTGATACATGATGACACTTTCCTCTACCATCAGTACTTTCCTTGACACTTTTGTAAGCTCTTAGGGTGCTCGGTTATCTTGCGATGCTATAGGAAATGTCTAGATAATATTCAGAGATGATAGTCATTGCATGACTGTATTTCTGCTACTCCACCTAGTAGTGATACAGTTAATAACACTGATGTATGGAGTTGGGCACCTGTGTTTCCTCGAGCTTCTGAAAAAAGTCCTGTGCTGAATTAGTTTTCAAATTTGGCATATATGGCAATAAAGGGAGAGCAGTGCATAGTCTGACAGAGTTTCTTGCAGACTTGGGCAGACACTGACAGACTCACTGTTAAAACATATTCTACAGTGAACAGTTAAAGAAGAATCTGGCAATGGTCCAGCTTTTCCCAGCTTCTTCATAAATGGTTCAGGCCAGACATTCTTTCATTTTGTCGTTAACTGGATTGAAATTATATTTCATTATGCAAACGGCAGTGTTGGGAGTTTTGTATAAGGGGTTTTTTTTTTGTGTAGATTTTACAAAGTTCCCAATGACTTAGATGAAGCAGAGATCAGCTTTCTGCTTTGCCCGGTGTTCGTCACAGTGGGTCTCCAGTCCCGGACTACAACCACACTAAAGATCCCAGCCACAGGGCTCCCCACACCAAAGCCACTGAGATTAATGTGGATTGGCACCACAGCAACAGACAGTCTGGAGTGGCAAGAACAAACCTGTGATTTATCTGCTGAATATGGGATATGTTGTATACAGTGACTTACAGTAGTATTTGAAACATCTTTTCCCCCAGTCATGCACTTTAGCCAGTGCTTTGGTATACTGACAGCTCTTCAGCCCTGCATGCTAGACTTGGTAAGCTGAAGACATGCCTATAAGTCTGCAGCTTCATGAAGAGGACTCCATTACTGCTGGGATGTGTGGCATTTAACCACAAGAAATAATGCTTCTTACTTGCCTTGATGGAACTGTTCTGACTAGTCAACAAATGTCTGTGAAGTAATCAAAAAACTTAAATAATATTATTAATTATTTGGGTAATGAGAATCATCCCTTCCAGTTTTCTAATCTGCAATGCATGCTTTTTTAAATAACTGCATGTGAATGCTTTCAAATAAGTGAAGAGGTCTGGAAACCTCTTAAAGTTCTCCCACCAATGTCGTACTGGCAGAGTCTTTTATATTCTGTGCAACTTTGCAGGCAGAAATCTCATCAAGGTACCAAATTAAACTGTCATGCTGCTCTGTGACTCCTGAACTACTGGCACGCCCCAGCTGTAGTGCATGTTATTAATAACACCAAGTTGTCAGGAAAACAGTTTCCAGGTCATATTGTAAAGACATCTAATTGGTAACAATGAATGACAGATTCCCTTTAAAGTTCAGGAAATAACTGGATGTGCCACACAATGATGCAAAATGTAGAGACAGCCAAGATGAAGACCTAGTTTTGGCACAGCTGTACCTCACTAAGACCCTTCTCAAAAGCCAAAACAAAGTATTTGCAGAGAATCTTAAGCATCCAAATGCTTCATTCTCCAGGCAGGAATTAGTTGCAGGCAGCATAGCAGAAGAATGAATAAATAATGTGGGTCACAGTTGATTATTATCGTTAATCTATAATAACTAGCTAACCAAACATAAAGTAAAGGTTATATTTCCAGAGGTGTTGAGATATTATTGAAAGGTTCACATGGCCAAATTAAGACCACCAAGCTTCTACCTTAGATTCCCTCTTTAATCTTTGGTGAAACAGAGGTGCTGCTAGGGCATGATTCATCACATCTTAAAGGCAACATCTGCAATAGCTGTGACCAATCACTCCTTTTATAGTGCCTCTTCCTTAGCACCAAGAATAAATAGAGCCCAAGGTGCCCAGCTTAGGTGGAGACATCTATCCCTAAGCAAGATGAATCCCAGCCTTTGAGAATGAAGGCCACGTAAGATGTGGTCCACCCAGAAGGGTGGGTGGAAGGATGCACTACCTATTCACCAGGTGGATAAGTTTGATATCCAAACTGTCCCAGACTATGACCTCTTCCTCAGTGGTCACAGCTTCATGTGCAGGGATGACAAAAAACCACATAAAACACTGCTTGAATTGCTTCTGTTTATTGCTCAGCTTACTGAACAACCTTCTACCAATTTTACATACTAAGGCATAGCCTATAACCATTTGGGACCTGCCTTTCAAGGAGTCTCCAGGGACAGGGCAGACAGTTGGGACTGGAACAACATCTCCTGGGATAAGAACCGAGCAGGGTGCCTACATCCTGGGAGTGCAATATCATTTCTAGTTTGAGGACAGAAAGGGATTTAAGCAGTACATGAATATAGCTGTATCACTCTGCAGTAGGGTGAATTTCACCCTCAGTGCCTCAGCTCATCATCTACAAAATGATTCCAAGATGCACAGGCTCTAAGGCCAGAGGGATCTCTCACCAGCCCTTAACACACAGACAAAACAGCTATTCCCAGGAGGTGGATTAAGTCTTTTTGAAAGATAGCTAATCTTGTTTTAAGGAACCAGAATGATGAGTATGCCACCTCTCCTGGTAAGGTGTTGCAATGCTTAATTACCCTCACTGCTAGAAAATTGCACATTCCTTCAAGGTTGAATTTGTTTAACTTCATCTTCCAGCCAATGAATCTTGTTGTGCCTTTGTTTGCAAGACTAAGAAGACCTCCCTGTCTAAAAGTTTATCTAGGCATTGGTGCCTGCATACTGAAGTCAAGTCCCTGTCAATCTGCACTTTGATAAACAGCAGATGGTGAACTCCTTAACCTCCTCATCGCATAGGCTGTCTCCCTGGATCTTATTTTTGAGCTTCCTCTCAGTTCTCTGAAGCTCTCCTCCATTGCTCTCCAACTTGATGGAGAAGAGACAGGACAGGATGACTGCAGAGCACTCTGGGCTTGGGATACATGTGGGGGATCATCTGCATCTGGTAGCATTTGATCTTCAACACACAGAATGGGAACTAAACTTGGCCATTGGGTTTCACTTGCTGTATCAACAACTCTCCTCTGTCTCCATCCAAGCCTCATCAGAGCCTGCCCTTCTCTAGTAGAATCACACAATTCTGCCTATTCCAGGGTAAACAATATGCTCTCCATGTAAATCTCTGATTTTTCACTGCCTCTTTCTCAGACTTTAACGGTACTTAGTTTCACCACCCCGAGATCCAGAGGTTAATTGTTATATTGTATGGTTTAAAAAAAATCTATTTATCAGGCTTGAATTTACTGCCACACACTTTCATTGGATAACTTATTTGTCTTGCTTTGTTAATATGGTTCCTGACAGGTTAAATGGAAAAACCTCATTCATTTTCTCAGTACAAAACTTCTTCTATAGAATTTTAACTAATCATACACCTTTTCTTTCTGAATTACTGTTTCAACCTTCTTCCTCTTATGTAGAAAGTCTCTCTTCAGCTACAGCCAATTTAATAATTTCTCTGTTACTTCTGTTGCATCTGTCTGAAGTTAAT
This sequence comes from Strix aluco, assembly GCF_031877795.1. Taxonomy (NCBI): domain Eukaryota; kingdom Metazoa; phylum Chordata; class Aves; order Strigiformes; family Strigidae; genus Strix; species Strix aluco. The sequence goes on along the minus strand of NC_133932.1, from coordinate 133,112,064 downwards.
ACAGAACACATAAAAAATTATACCATTATTTCACAATATTTTAAATAGTATTTTTATAGCTGGGAAATATACAATGTAATATTTTGCTTGCCTTTTTGACTGCCATTAATCTATTATGTACAGAAATTATCACTCAACTTTGTGCAACCAGAATCCACTTTTTTTTTTTTTTTTTACTGGGGTGTAGGTTTGCAGACACTCAGCAATAAGGTAATATATCAGGAAAATTCAGAAAAAAACTACAATCAGCTTTCTCAAATTCACATTGTTTAAGAGGTTTTGATTTTACCTTTGGTTGCAACTAAAATTATAAAACCCAGTGGCAGCAGAGCTGCAGAAATTATACATCCCAGCATGAATATTGATACGTCCTGCCCCTCTGCTCTGGTCAGACCCACCTGGAGTAGTAGGGCCTGTTGTGATAGGACAAGGGGTAATGGTTTTAAACTAAAAGAGAGTAGATTAGACTAGATATGAGGAAAAAATGTTTTACGATGAGGGTGGTAAAACACTGGAACACACTGCCCTTGAGAGGTGGTAGATGCCCCATCCCTGGAAACATTCAAGGTCAGGTTGGACGGGGCTCTGAGCAACCTGATCTGGTTGAAGATGTCCCTGCCCATGGCAGGAGGGTTGGACTAGATGACCCTGAAAGGTCCCTTCCAACCCAAACTATTCTATGATTCTGTGATTCTATAAGGTGGGAAGAAGCCGGGTTTTTGCATAAGAAGGGGTGCCCGTTCTAGTATTATTGTCACTCACCTGAGCAACGGGGAAGAAAAAAAAGCAAAAGCAAAAAAAAATTCCTAAAGAATTATTCATCAGCTCAGGTGAGATTGTATCTGCAAAATCTGCACAGTAGCAATTCCCAGGAAGCGCTGGCAGCAACACGAATCTGACTGGGGCCCTGCAACTCTAATCAGCTTCATGATGCTGTGGGCAGCGCTGCAAAAGCCGTGCCTTGTCGGAGCAAAGCCGCGATCACAGTGATGGATGATTCCTCAACTTCTGCTACAGGCACTGCAAGAAGGGTTTTGGAAAGGCAGGAAACAGGTTCTGGGGAGGGGAGAGATGTAAAAGGAGACAGTGGATAAATATATAAACAAAACCTGAGGAAGACAGGCTGAGGGACCAATAACCAAGTGCGGTTACAGGTTGTAACTGGCAAAAGAATGCTTCCACGTCATGACATGAATAGACACCTATGTGCAAAAGAGGAAGGGGAGCGGGACGGAAGAGGGAAAAGATTAAGATGGAAGTGGAAATGGAAAAAAAAAAAGAAGAAGAAATAAATACCAGGACAGCAGAAAGAGTGGTGTTTGTGAAAAAAAGATACCACTGCACAAAGGCCATGGGTAAAGAGTAGAAGTGGTAAATGCAAATTCTGAATACCTATATTTGGCAAGAATAGTCTCATTCCCATCAGACAATGAGAAACTAAGGGGTGGTAGGGAAGGGATACTTCAGAAAAAGATCTAAGTTCCCTCTTTATTCTGACAATGCCTCTGCCAATATGTAAGCTGTGGGCAAGCTATTTTAATATCACGAATCTCATCTCTGGTTTGCATAAAAGATAACTGTGTCAGGCACACAAAGCAGTTTCTAGACATTACTTATGTCCACATAGTATCATTTTGAAAGTACCTTACAGTTATGGGATAATTAAGCATCACCACAGCATTGTGAATAAATTGTATTGTTGGTTTTAGAAATGGGGAAAGTAAGGTACAAGAAATATAAGATCAGAAATTTGGCATCCATGCACATGCTAAAATCAATAGTTCAAGGCTCCTTATTTAGACTGGGTGCTTGATTGCTCAGCAGTTCATTGCAATAGCGTGGAAACAGGATTTCCCTAAAGTGGGATTCCTGCTCTACTTTAAAAAATGCCAAGAATGTAAAATAGGAATTTCTGTAGTTCTAAAGCAAGTGATCCTAGTCTGACACTGCATCTTTCTTAGCACTGTCAATACCCACCGCCTCCTGCAGAAGCTAAACCAGCTTGGATTTCAGCTGCAAGCCTCTCTCCAGTACTCCCAAAGCTCGCTGGCCTCAGTGACCCCAAAAGCCAGCACTTCATGTCCACATTTCCCAGTCAGACAGCATGAACCCAGCTGCAACCAGCATCCTGGCCCTCCTATGAGCACTTCTGGGCTCTTTCATCTGCTTGGAGTCTTTTTGCAGATCTTTCCTGCTGGGGTGGACTGAATACCACAGGCAGAATAGCAAAATGTAGCTAAGGCAGGAGGTAAGTGACCCCTTTGCATGTGCTTCAAAGCAAGAACACTCCTGTGGTTTTCTGCCTCCCACCACCCCCTGCAGCTCTAGAGCTGGTTCAGGGCCAAACATGGCCTAAAACCCCTGTCCTCAACCTCTTTCTTGCTCATGAGAGAAAAAAAGTGCCCACGAGGACTAACACAGGTGAATGCAGGTCGTCTAACACAGGTCAAGCATGTTTATGGCATCATCCTCTCCCTGGTAATTTCCTGACCCAGACTTCGAAACTCCTAAAATATGGTGTGTGACTGAGCTCACTCTACACACAAATGCACGACAGGAAAACACTGAGCAGGCTGTTAAACAAAGGTCCCAATTATGAGCACCAGGATATATCTTCTCTTCTAAGGCGGGAAGCAAATGCCCCCCTTTACCTTGCCACTCACTGCAAAGTACCCGCCTTTGTGTACACACACACTGGGCACCACTTGTCTTAATGACACAGATGATGAAAACTTACACTGCACTCAGGTAATGTGCATTAAAGAGGTTTTATCTGCTGCAAATAAATGGCTTTTTACCATCTTTTTCATATTTTAAAAAGTTCTTCCATAAAAAACATGGGCTTGATTTACTGGCATTAAATAAAGAAAAGATCTGGAGAGGCATCTATCTATCCTTCCATCCATCCATCATTAGATGTAATTTAATACTTAATGACATTTGTGATCATCATGCCATGCTTGTAATTGAAAATGAATAATTGAAATTCCAATTACCACAGGGGTCAACGTAAGGGGAATTCGTATAGTAACTTTCTAGGCAATAGCCCAAATTTGCAGTCATGTTAGGACTGCAAACAATGTGTCTCATTCTTTAATTATTTATTGGGAAATGTCGTCTTAATTTCTTTTACCTATTTTTGTGAACAGTCAGGGCATCGTCCTGAAAGACAGAAAACCTAGACTTCCTCATGCTCATTCAGCATCTATCTCGAGAATCCTGGATCAGCACTCAGGTGGGGCTCCCCATTGACATCTATCCTTACCAGAGCAACTGAAGATACCACCAGCAGACCAAATGCATTTCAGCACCAACCATACATCATTCCACATGGGGGAAATGGCAAGAAAGCATAGAGCCACACAAGACCAAGAATAGATACCAGTGGAGCTAGCCCTAAATAATCGATCCAGGGCTTCAAACAACATCCAGTGGCAAATTATCAACATAACAAAAGAGACTCATTTTCAGGCCATTAGCTGCTTGCAGTACAAGGAACTTTTCTGGCTTTCTCAGAAATTTGATCCCCTAATGACTGCAGAAAGGGCATCAGGACAGAAAATAATTACAGTCTGTCAGACAGTCTGGCATTCAACCTTCCACATGGTCCAGCAGACGGTGTCAAAGATTTGACCTCAAGGGGTTTTAAAGCACATTGCCAGAAAATACTCATCTAAATGGTCTACAGAGCATCCTACAGCTGATCAATGTCTTAAGTGAGCAATACTTAGCAGCTGGAATGTGTTTGATTAGTACATCTAACCCCTGATTGATTGGTATTCTAAATAATTAATTGCCTTGTTCGTGGGGGAACAAAATAAAACTTTAATAAGTGACAAGGATCTCAGTGTCTCTGTACCAGGCTACAAGAATGTTAGCTCTGCTTTTCACTGGACGGCTTAAAATTAATATATGAAACCACCTGTATTTCCATCCAGAGTTGCAGAATTTCACTGCTTTCCTAATACCCAAGAATTTGTCTCAGTGGCCATTTCCCTTAAATTTGCTTCACTTCCAGGAATTTTACGTATTATTTTCATTTATCTTTTAATCCAGCTGATCTTTTTAGAAAGGTGCAATGGCTTGAGGCATTAAACCCTGAACCCACCCTGAACCCATGCCTTTAAAAAAAAACTATGAATACAACCTATATTCATGTTCGGTTTTTGAATAGGCTGCTGATCATTCCACATTAGACATCTGAGTATAAACTGGTCTCCCTTGGCTTTTCTTCGCAACCAGTGGAAATAGGCACCTCCAAAAGGCAACTGATCTGATCTGTTTTAAGGTGTATCTCTTTGAAGTGCCTGGGTTTGCTCAGTGACTCCTACCCAACGTGTTAGGGTCTATGTGCTCAAACAAATCACGGGGTACCCTCGATCAAGAAACTGTTGAGTGACTCTGACAACCTGCTGCAGATTCAGGCTCACAGGTAGAAAGGGACATGCAGTCTGTTAACCCGGTCCAGCAAGAAGTTGATATACCGTCCTTCATTAATAGAATCTGGAGGGACTGATTATTTCTGCAAGCACTGAAAGGTGTGCACAGCCTGGCCTGAAATGCAAACGAGGTGGCCTGGAACAATTTACACCCCTTCTACAGAGATACCAGGATGAAGGGCAAAAGACGATCGGGTCATGGTCTAGTCCTCACCCATCCTGTAATTCCCTTCTGGCCTTGTCCAATAAAAGCAAGTGCCACCTTTTTATAGAAGGAAAAGGGAACTGAACTCATTTGAAAAAGTCACGGTGCTGTGCTCCTTTCTCTCCCCATTCCTGAGAGAGCTGCTGGTGATCATTTGCAATCTCCTATCATTTTTTTCCAGCCTTGGAAAACAGCAACTTCTATTCTTAGGGATGATTAGAAATATCAGACTCTTTTCCTTCTATGCTCTTTAGAGAAAAGAGTTATCTTCCACAAGGCTCACGCAGATGGATTTTTTTAACTGAAGAGGAACAGGTCTCTCAAAGTTCAACAAACATCCTTCGATCTTTGGCACACCAGTGCCACTGCAGAAGACACAACACAAGCTAAGTGCTGTTCTTCCATACTGAGCCAGCCCCTTCCACTGCAGGTCCATGGCATGGAAGAAGTTAGTCTATATTGCAATCTCAACTTTAAAATCCCTTGGTGTGTAAATGGTAATGTGTTAAAACTATCTTCGTGTTGTTTGAGCCTGTGCTTTCTTGGTCATCATTACCACATTGCCGGGCAGGTCACAATGTTGTTGTTAGCGTCAGATTTATAAGGACCATCAGAGGGTGAACTGTCCTTGGAGAGGCTTTTTAAACAAAACTGATTTCAGCTTATGGAACCAGACCATCATTATGTCTCTCGCCAACCAAAGAATGTGTGTTTACACAAGACAAGGCCATGGGTCAGACGCAGAGAGCAGAAGCACAGACAGTGCAAATCAATATTTTTAGATAGTTTACTGTTAAATAAACTGTAAGACCAGGTCCAGCTGGTTTGAATCAGCTTCACCACTCTTGATATCAATGGTAGAAGGACCGTTTACTTGTATCCCAGTTATGAATCTCAGTGTAGTCATCTCGATAAACTTCTGGCTGGAAAACCTCGCAGCTTCTTTAATTAGTTACTCATTGAGAATATGGAAGAGGTATTCAGCTTCTTGGCTTACAAATAAAGCAATTAAATAGTAATTTAGAAATCAGGGTAAGATTAAATATTTAAGTTCTCAGAGCCTTTGAGTAATCAGGGACTGCTGGGTGTCAAACAGGTCACAGGATTGGAAAGACCTGTATTATGACCAAGAAAAGCAGTTCCTCCATCTCCTAATGCTCAACCCAGGCTCCTACCTGCTGGATGCAGAGTCCCACCCATTGCACAGAAAGGGCCAAAAGGCAAAAAGCTTGATGGCAGAGAAACAGAAACGGATGCCATTCCATTAGCTGACAAATGTAGGCAACCTTTTCCTACACTGGTGCAAGGTTGGCTGTAATGGCGTGGCAGGGTGGAAGAGCTGCCTGTGCTCTGCTGCAGAGGGCAAAAGGAGTTTTGAGTCCAGCCACAAGAAATGTCATACAGAATAAAGTTCCTGCCAGGCTTGGCAGTGATAGTATGAGGGTTGTTCACCTGTTTCCTTGAGAGTTGTGTCCAACTTTTGGACATGGATTTCCACATGTATCCAACACAGCCTGAGGTGGGAACTAATGAGAGGCCTGTTTCTGACATGTGTTGGTATACACAGCGCAGTTGCCTAGCACAGATGCTGCTTGGAACATATTTCTGCACACTGGATTTGTAAGTCAACAGGCGCTCTGTCTCAACCATGCTCACTTGGGAACTCCCCACTCCAGGCTCTGAATTCTGCCAATACCCTGCACAACTTTCATGAATACATTAAATACCTATAGATCATCTACCTTCTGGGAGGATTACTATAATCCTTGTCTGATAACATAGCCGAAGAATTACAAAAATTCAATTTTTTTAACCACTGAAGCTTACAATGAGGCTTTTTTTAACCTCCAAGCTATCATGTCTTCTTCCTCCCTTCTTAGCTTTCACACAACTCTTCGCAAGGTTTAACCTTTCATTTACCTTCTTCCTCATTGAAATGGTCAAAATTGATTTTTTTTTTACTAATTAAGACACAGAAACTGAAAGAAAAAATCAAGTTACCTGAAGGCTAAATATTATAAATAGTTCTACTTTCCTTTCCCTTGAAAGCCAAAACATTTTTTAATTGTCTTTTAAATCATAATTGTAAATGTTGATTCAAAAGCTCAACTACACAACGCTCCAATGGGAATTTGATTAAATCACCTAATTTCACAAAAATCTAGCCGGGATATGTGTCTGATGGCTGCATTTTAAATTATTATTATTATTAGGAGGAAATACTTATGCCATACAAGAATACAAAATTCCTGATGGGAATTACTATTATTACTACAGCTCTCCTGCAGCAAGCATTCTCCATATCCATGTGTAATAAGATATAGTCTTACACCACTTAGCTGAATTTAATAATCAAACTTTATTCCACAGCGGACACCTTATTGACTTCTGTTCTGCTGGCTTTTTGTCATTGCATTCTTCACTGTCTTTTGATTTCCCAGTTTTCCCTAAATATTTTCAGGGCAGCAGTCCCATACAGAGAACCTCATTTATTCAGTCACTTCAACCAGCGTAAGTTCGTGCATGAGGATACACTTCGGCTCAAGTTTAAAATAAAGTAGTAACGTATTTCACTGCAAAATTGAAACAAATACCAAACACTATCAGTAGTGTTTGATCTTACCTCAGTAATGCATGTTATAGCCATTGGTTTATGCTACTAAAGGCGTTTTGCAAGACTCTGGCTTTGTTTCCCCTTTTGATTCACAAGCTGAATCCCAAAAAATCAAAAAGGAGCAACTATATCTCGGGCTGACTTGAATGAGCTTTCTTACTGTTTTTCTTTCCACTAACAAAGCAGCTGCAAAATGGAACAGAAAAAAAAAAAAAAAAAAGGGGGGGGGGGGGGTGTGGAATCAACTGAAACATTTTACTTGGACTGAAATATCATGTTTTCCTTTGTGGAGGTTGGAGTTTTCCTTCTTTCTTTTACATTTTTATTTCCTTAGGCCAACAGGCTTAAACCAACAGTTTCTACCAAGCCACTGAGATCTTTCATGTCAATGTTTTTCCTGTTTTCATTTTTTCCTCTCTGGGGGAGAGAGCTGCTAAAATATGTGGATGTCACACCACACTATACAGCAAACAAACTACTCAATTATACTCAATTCTATTTATATGGCCATTTAACCATAAGATCAGGACATAGCATCAGCAGCAACAAGAAATTAAGACTCACACAGACTCAGTACAAATTCATCCTATGTTTTGGCAGAGAAAGGATGAATTTACAGTAAGACAGTCATCTCCTTACACCTCCTCTGCAACAGCCATTTTCAACCTCTGCTCTTCTGCAACCTCCTGATTTTCCACTGCAGCAAGGACCTCTGTGTCATGTCTAAAAGTCCACTAATAATATATTTATATTTCTTCTTTGTTACCTCGAGTTCATGCACAGAATTTACAGTCACAGTTGTCCCCAGAGAGTGGAGGATGTCACTAAAGAGAGTATGTCACTTGGGCTCTGCCCACAGTCCTGGCTTAAGAACTGAAATTATTTGGTTCATCTCAACTTGAGGTTCATAGGTTGGCCAGCCCTCCTCATCCTGAGTATCTATAACCTTTCAGTAACCCTCTCTCTCTTCTTCCAAGACATGGACAACGGTGCATCGCCCTGTTCCCTACTCTTTTATGCAGTAACAGATTGACTTGAACTTTCACAAAAGAAATAGAAGACCTAGGTTTAAAACTTGCTTCTGCAAGCAGAGGCAAGAAGGGGTTTCTGCTAACACAGGACCTAACCTCTTCCCTATTGAGTGATCTCAGAACCAGTTTACAGGTTGTGTAGAAGGGGATGCTCTTTTTCCTCCTTGTTGAAGCTTTTTACCTTTGCAGGCAATAATGCAAGGCAGCCAAGATACCTACAAGAATGGGATCATCACTTTGTAGCCTAGTAGTTAGAAGACTAATCTGTAGCCCTAATTTCTCACCCAAGGAATGGTGTCTTTTGTGCACAGTGGAGCAATCCCAGCAAGAGTGTCAGAGAGACATCCCATACAGATAGGAAGGAAACTCATGTAACTTTAATCATCTCCGGTATCCATCCAAACTTGTCACCCTGGGCTCCTTTAAACCCCAGAGTGAAGCAGACATTTTTAGGGCATGTATTATGTGTTTTTATTTTAGGTGCGTCTTTTAAAATTAAAAGATTGCACCCCGGATGTGCTTGTTTCTCTCCACTGACTAAAAAACCAGTCTGTGGTGGTTGTCTCAGCTGTGAATATTTACATTTGATCAGATGCACCTAATCCAGGCTGGTTTTCTGTATTCTTTACCGTCTTCTTTTCCAAACAAAACTTGCATCTCATTAATAAACCCCCTTCATACCATCTCAGGAAAAAACCTTCTATAAAATCCAGGATGAAAAAAAAAAAATCAAATTAAAACCTCCTGGTTTTAGACATTCATGTCCCAGAACAGACCCTGAAATCTAACCACTGCTATTTGGGCAGCCAGAGGGAGAAACAGACTATAAACAAAACTGAAACAGATTTTATTGATCTTTCCCCATGCAGGCTAAGCCACATGCAAAATCAAAATCAAACACAGAATATCAATAACTAACAAGTCAAGTGCATTTTCAAATGAATTCCCTCTCCATGGTCTAAGGCATTCCTGCAATAAGTCAGATTAAGAAAGATACTTGCAAGTTATGATTTGAAGTTGATTATGTCCATTTAAGGATTCATCTCAATATGTTTTCATGCTGATGACCTCGACAGAATAAAAGAAGTTATATTACCCAAAAGCTGTTAACCAGGTACAGTTCTCTATTGCCTGTGGATCATAACGGTAAAATGTTTTCTCTCACACAAAAAGAGCTACGTCATTCTTACTCTGACACCTAACCTCTTTTCCCTGAGCTTCTTAGACACATTTCCAGTTTACTGAGCTGTGGTGCCCATTACATCAGGGCTCTGACTCCAAGAGTTAACTCACAATTAGGGTTTAACCTAGCAAGTTTTGACAAAAACTGAGGGCAGGCCAGGGATATACAAGGAGACACTATGAACTACCCAACACGTGGGGCAGGATTCATAGTTCATTAAACTTTGAATGTTGAGGACATCTTCACATGAGCTAGCCACCCTCAGCTTCTTTTATTGTTGATTGAAGGAAACTACTACTACTAGATCCCTCCAACTGGGATGAACCCCAGCCTAGGAGTGCATCTTAGGATAGAGCCAAGCTATTATGGCTTGAGTTGCTGCAACATGAGTGTCTTGTGCTCCTAATATATCCTCTCTGTGCAAGAAGATGGGGTGACAGCTTTCTCATGCGTTGGCTTGCTGAAGAACAGCTAACGCTGAATAACTCAAGTTGCCATAAAGACACAGTCTATATCTGTGAATCACAGATTCCTCCAAAACTGCTTGGATGGAAAACTTCTGAAGTATTCCTTTACAGTCCCAAACTCTATATCCAGACTGGACTGCTTATGTATCTTGCATTTTAAATTCCCTGGAATTTTTCATATAAATAAAAATCATAAAGAAAGGACAATTCAATTTACATTTGGTGGGGCTCAAAAGTCACTGTAATTGAATGATAATTAGCCATGAAGCATGGATGTAAGTCCTCATGTTTGCCTCTTGACCTGAAAGGATATGGCTAGTGAAAACGTCTAGCAGCTAATTACTGCTAGGCTAACCCTGAGGCTTGGCTATTATTCACAGGTCAATCTCCCTAAGATAATTCCCAGGATAGTATTACTGAGGAACACACTGTCCCTGCATAATGCAACACCTGCCTCTGTCAAGAGAGCCCAGGGATGGGGAGTTGAGCTTTACCTCTTCTTTGGTCTCTTCATTAAGCTTTCTTGTAGGGCAGACAATGGAAGCAGCAAAGGGGGAGAATAAGGGAAAAGTCACCTTGCAATAGAGAATAGTGATTTTATTTTCATTAGTTATCAGGGCTATGACTTCTCACAGAATGTGTAAAGATGAGGAACACACAAATTCTCATGTCATGTAACAGGATCAGGTGTTGCTTTTGGAGAAAAGAAGGGGAATGGTTTGAATACACAAAATATTTGCTAGCCCAAAGGCACTAACAAATGGGCCTCATTATAGCACCCTTTTCTGTGCATAGGATTGCGAACACCTTTCACCATGAAAAGGAATGCATCTTTTAGAGTATTTACAACTTTGGGAGGAGATTGGTGTGTTTCTATTTGTAGCCCACCAGTTTGAATGCCAGCAAACCATTTCTCTTTATAAATTCAACCGAAGATGACCAAGAGGAAAAATAAACCTGTCAAAACGTCTCAGAAGATCACTTAAAATCATTGTTTGGTCCTCTTTTTGTCAAGACAAATATACTTCCATGACCCAGTCAGATATATGCTGTATTTTAGGCAGGATCAGGATGCTCCCTGGACTTCTACAGCAGTGCAAGGCACATGAGCATGTGCACAGGACAGACCAGGTCATAACCATGCATGGGGGTGCGCCCAGCCCGCTTTACTTCCCTCACAGAACCTTAGGGCCATAAAACTCAGAGGTCATCTAGTCCATCCCCTTGCCCCGAGACAGGCTTAACTACAGGGAGGTCATGCCTGACAGATGTTTGTTTAACTTGCTCTCACAATGATGGAAACTCCACAACCATTGCAGATAATCTGTGCCTGGTCTTTAGTGTCCTCGTCACTAGAAACCTTTCCTTCCCAGGGTTATAAATCCACCCTTGCTGTTGTAAGACAAGAATCAGGAAAGATCAACATCAGGAAAATATAGAAGGGGGCAAAAATTTAATACTCAAGGGAGAAAAAGGGGAATAAAAGAAAAAACTTACAATGGTCCATAGGTTGATCTGCAATATTTCAAAATTTTGCAACTCTGAAAGCAGTGCTGAAAGGGAAAGTTTAATGCTCCCAGTGTCAGCAGTAAGAATAATAATTAATAATAATTACGCATCTGGTCAAAGGTGAATGGTATAGTAAGGTTACATGATTAGTCTGGACAGCAACACAGAGAGAGGATGGGAAGAGGTATGTAAGGGTTTTAATTAATGCTACTTATAATGCTATTAATAATGTATTATTATCTATTTAAATATTAATATCTTTTATTACTTTCTCTTATTTTGCCATATTGCATAGAAGGAAAAAGGATCATCTCTGCCTAGAATAGCTTATATATAAATGTTACTGGTAGATTTTCAACTCTGTATTGGAAGATACATAGGTCTTGATGTTCTGATTCAAATTTTTATAAATCTGTTTAATTCCACTTGTGTTAATTATATCTTTCAGCTCTTTAGCTAAAAGAGCTGGAAGAATCATACCTACTTACTACAGTAATAAGTGGGTTTTGTGTATCGTTTCTTGTTTTGCTTCCAATTTTTTTAGAAAATACAGTTGAATTAACTGGTTTGTTCTAGAGTAACAACACAGTGTGGAACAACTCCAAAAGATACCGGTTTAAATTAGAAACAGTTGGGAAAGGGGAAATCAGCTAATAGTCTCGAGTTACTACTACTGTAACTGGAAACAACTTTACAAGTACATTTGGATAATTCATATTATTTTGCCAACACTTTGAAGTTACACTTTCCTCCCTTATTTCTTAAGTCAGCAAGAAACAGTTATTAAAGGCATCTTTTTAAAAAAATGAAACTGTCAAGATGTGGCTTTGAAATCTTTGAGAAGATGCCTGTAACGTATAATGTGCTATAAGCATGTCTATTAAATCATGGTTTTTGTGGTTCTAACACAGAAATACCAGAAAAGAATTCTTTTCACATAGGATCAGTAGCTAGACAATAATGAAAAACACTTGGGCTGAAGGTAAAAGTTGGCCAAAGTAAGCTCCTTCCCATCTGCTTGTTATCAGCAGTTGTAGGAGCAAAGCAGGTGACCCAGAGATATAATTTTTTTTAAATGACAGGCTTTTGTTTGTGACTGTGTCACGATGATAGGTCTCATTTTAACTTTATAGAGATATTGTCCAGGAGTTCAAAATTAAATAGCAGCTGTTGGTAAAAAAGAAAGTGGTGCTGGGAGAAAGTGAAAAAATTTTCTCATGTTAGAAAAAAGAAAAATGCTTAAAAAATGAAGTCCTCAGAATTTGCCAGACATTCTTGTGATAGGAAATAAGAAGCAGACTGAAATCAATAGAGGAATTGATCAATTAACTTCCCCTGTCCCAGGTAAATGAAATGCAAAGAAAAGTAAAACAGCTGGGAAAGACAATGAAGACAAAAATTTATTTGGGTGCACAAATAAATCCAAGAGGAGGAGACAGACACCAGATCACGCTCTATTTAGTATTGAAAGGCACAAACCAAGGATTGAAAGGTAAAGCTAAACAAATTCACAAAAGGTATAGATGCTTAACAGTGAAGGCACTTAACCACTTAAGCACAGTTGCGATAGGCATGGTGGGATCTCTATCTCCGAATGTGCTCAGTGCGTCTCTGGAAGATAAGAGTTGTCCGCGCAGAAGTTGCTAGGCTCCAACCGGGAATGAATGAAATTCCATCACCCCCATTAAATGGGAGGTCAAGGTGGAAGAGCTAATGGTTTCTCTGACCTCAAAAATCTTTGAAATTATGAAACCATTAGATTAGGTTGCTGATCTAATTGTCTGGGTCACTTGGAGTTGTGGGTTTTTTTATAGAGGCTTTTTAATTTAATATATTGCTTATGACTTACTATAGTTGGGATAGACACAGTAATTAACCTTTACTTATTTTTCAAGGCATAACTTCTCTAAAAACAAGGGGGTTTTGTAGATGGTAAGTTCTGGTTGGCATTCAGCAACTACAATGTAAACAAAACCCCTTCAAAATCCCTTAAAGCCATTCTCTGCACTGCATCTTCTTTTAAATATTTTGTCATCAAGAATATTAATGAATTGCTAAATCAATTAAATATTTGTTAATTATCAGCAATAAAGAAAAATCAACTTATGTAATTATAAGTGAATTAAAAACAATGGAATTATTATTAATACTAAAGATTGGCATTCTTCCCAGAGTTGTAAGTTTAATTTTACTTGCTTTTTTAAAGCTAAATTCATTCTCTGCAATCCATCCAGCACAATTCTTGATGCTTGTTTTGCCACCAAGGGTTTTGCAGATGCAGGAAAAGTGGAGCACTCTTGCAGAGATATGCCTTGTAGCCTAGTCAAGTGAATGCAATGATTCAAAATTCTTTAACATTCAGGTTCTAGGACAGATGCTTCATAACAACAAAAGAAAAACTAAACCAAAGCAACTTTTTAAGGAATCTTGGACAGACTCCACATGAGATTATATTCATAGATGATCTACTGAACCTTTAGGGCAAATCTGGTTGTACATAAGCTTTTCTACTGAAATAAAAATAAGACCAATCTATGAAATGAAGACTTAGATCTTGAGTTCAAGGTTGCTCAGTTACAGGGTTTTAGTCTGTCCCATCAAACAACTCTTTAAGTCAATCAAATCACTCTCATTTTCATGATTGCCCAGGCACGTTCACCTTTGAGAATTGATTTGTCAGTGCGAAAGGAAGGTGTGATTGGAATAATGAGATCCAAAATAGTCCACTTGCTTCTGGTCTGTGATGGAGCAGCATCTGATTTGTCAATATTCTCTTCTTTTACTGGCCTTTTCTTCATTTTAGTACATATGTAAAACAGAAAGTTAGAAAAGACCAACAAAATTGCTCTTACTTGAGAATGAAGAGGCAGTAATATAAACTAAGAGCACCCAGGCTGCATGCATATGCCTCTGCCTGAACATCCCTCCCACAGCATTAATAATATTTCCTCAGGGATCAGTTTCTATCACCAGTGCTTCTGTACTGGTTCCACACCTTTCTGAAGGACGGGTTGTGGGCAACTGAAGGAGCAAGACGTTGGCTCCAAAGAGCAGTGATTAGACAGTGGCTAGGAGAAAAGTTCAAGAATGTGAACTGCCAGGCTTAACACAGGTTTAACCAATGAGATCCTGTTACACAGAAGGTGAAAGTAGGTGTTCCATTGCTTTATTTTGGCATAATCTGCGTATTTATTAATTAAAAAGCAGCTGCAGAATGTGGGAAGAAATTTAGCTGCTGTTTTCCTTTGGCCCCCACAACCAGGTTCTCACAGCACTACCATCTCCTTACAACCTCTCTCACTTCAGCGGTGGTCTTGCTCTCCTTGCTGTTTCCTTCTCTTTTTTTCCTCACTGCCTTCTCTCTTACCCTTCTTTTCTATGCTGTTCCTGCTGATCAAATGTATTTTTTTATCTTTTATTTTATAAATTCGACTCTCTCAGGTCTTACTTCTTCATTTTCTGGTGGCCAGCAGTGCTAGGGATCTGGTGCCTTTCACTTTGTTCCCTGTCTGTCAGCAGTACTAATGTATGAAGCTTGATGAAATAAAACCAAACCTGCTGATAGTCCTGGCCAGCCAGAGGTTTGATGCAATTAAATGTTAATTCAGATTCAGATTTGTGATGGTTTGCAACCAATCAAATCCCAAGGTCACTTTGTCCTTTAGACATAGTTGTGTAGTACTCTGCTTAAAAACAGCAGAAAAGGCACGTAGCTGTATGTATTTCCATGATGAAAGATATGTTGTCTTGCTAAAAGAATCTTAGTCTCTCGAGGGGTCTGCTAGGAGACCTCCAGAGACACTGGTGTTCCACTGCAGCCCAAATATTCATCCTGAATCCTGAAAGACTTATCACTTTTTTTTTTTTTTTTTTTTTTGCTAAAACAATTAAACAGCTGTGGTTTAAAATTATTATAAAATGGATGTGGAGCTGAAGCTCCCTGGTGAGATGACAGGGTTGTGTATTCCATCATTGCTTTCCTGCATTGTGCAGAACCATTGTTTCAGGCTTTTACAATCCAAGACCACACTTCTTTACCTACATACTTTGGTCAATTTTGAGAGCAGATAGTTACCTGTATGGCTATAATTACACAGAACTCAGTTTTCAATTAAACCCATTTCAAAGTGTTACAGCTCTCTGCACCTTATTCCTTTTACAACAGGGGAATAACAGCAGCAGCAGCATAAGCCGTATTTATGCTGGTAGCCAATTATTTCCCCTAGGAAGAGATGAATGTCTTCACCTACAGTGGTACAATGGAAGCACCACACCTTTGAAATGCAGAGAAACCCTCAGTCAAGATGCACTAACCTTGGTCTCACCTAGATGTTTTCCTGCTCAAACCACTAAGGAATAGTCCATTTATTTTACAACAAAACCTAAAAATCAGCAGAAATTTGTTAGGGCCACTGTGAACACACTAGTCTCAATTCCATCTTGGCATCGAATAGTTGAACATGTGAGCAACTGCTAGAAAAAAAGGTGTTCTAGTTTTCACTCTGAAGCCAAATATTTATTTTTTTTAAATATTTTGTCACAAACTTTGACTCAAGCCAGATTTTTCCCCACGGAATTTTCTACCTTCTTGACCCTCTTAAGCAAAACAGAGACTGATGATGCCTAGTTAACCATCCCTGCTCATGCTTAAACCTGGTGAAATTTTAAGCTTTTCTGTGTTCTTGATTTCTGTCCGTTTATGTGTATTTGTGAGTGTGTTTTTAAAGACCTTCTGAAGACTTCACATTCATTCACAACTCCACTCACGAAAAAGGAGATGAGAAAACATGGATCTCAGAACTTAAGAACCTACCAGCAAAATATCTGTCTGTGCTCTGAAAGCCAACTTAACATTGCAGGAGAAACACGCAGGCTTTATGTGCGCCGACCCCATCCTTCAGTACGTCTCCTTGTACATCAATAGCACAGCAAGCAGCATGCCATATATCACTACTCAGGTCCTGAAGAAAGACACCTGTTCAATATCAGTGTTCAATCTCCTGAGTTAAAAAACACATTCAGGGAGTTATTATTATTTCATAAATATGGTTTATTAATCTAGCAGGCTGTAATGCTTGAATTTACAATTAATCCTTCTATCTCACCTGACTATTGATAGCAAATGCCATCATAAAAGATACTGTTGCACAGGCTGGTAAGAAAATTGTTTTCTTGTGCATAATAATTATGCTGCTAGAGAAGATGCTCAGCAATCCTTTGGACATACACATACTTTCACCTATTGTTACAACAGCCTGCTTGATGTTCTTAAGCTGAATCTTTATGAAGTCCTATTTAAGTTGTGTACTGATTGTTTTAAGTAACAGCTAAAGCCAGGTATGTAGTAGCAGGAGGTTAACCGAGTATGATGAAGTATAAGAAGTCCCAGATAATTAAACCATAAATGCAGTATACTGGTTTAGAGGAACACCAGCAAATGTAAAATAGCATAGTATTTCACAGTACAGTGAAATGGAAATGAATGGCAAAGTCGGTAGAAAATACTGCTACAGACATTTGTACGTATTCTAAGTCTGATTTCTGAAAAGTAATAAGCATATAACTAGAACATTTCTACTAAATCATTGGAAACTGCTAGTAATACCATAGCAATTTAACAGAAAGGGAACATCAAATGTCCAAAGGTTAAATATCTGCTTATTTGGAGTTTGATTCATTCCAGAGAAAACAAATTGTCTGACGATTTTAGAGTTTGCAGAATCTTGCATACATTGTGACAACTTATTAGTAATAGGGTAAATATGATTTCAAAAAGCATCCTCTCAATATACTCAAGGATTTTTTTTGCATCTGCTTTTTGAAGCTTTTCTCCTGCTTTTGCCCCTTGCACCAATTAATATAGACTTTGCAATTTATTTATCTTTATCAGCAGAGATATTCATGGATTGAAAGAGAACAGTTCTACAACATCCTAGTTAAAATACCGGCTTGGGATTTGTTTGCGTCCTTCCAGACAGATGCCAATTTAAAAAAAGGGGAAAAAAAACGGAAAAAAAGGAAGAAAAAGTAACAATGGCAAAGGATTGATTGACAAGTGCTATCGAACAAGACTTCCTTCAAATATTTTATGAAAAGGATGCTGGATTTCATTAAATTCTGTTTTCAAAAGCCATCTCTATTGAAAAGAATGCATTCAGAGGCATTAACTGTTTCTGTCCTGCAGATCACAAACCAAATTCAGAGTTCATCTTCTCATGGCAGCAGGCCTCTTTCCCTCTTGCCCTATCTGCAACAGGAAGATAAGAGGCAGGTGGAAAGGTCTTGCATCTTTATTATATGCAAAGGGTAAAAGGTATTTGTACAAGGTTGGGTGCATTTTTAAGGACCAGCTTAAGATACATAATTGCTTTATCTGCTGATACACTGAGGATTGTGCTATCTAGGCCACACAGGTGAGGAAAAAGAGTGCTCAGAAAAC
The DNA here is from genome assembly GCF_031877795.1 of Strix aluco. Classification (NCBI taxonomy): domain Eukaryota; kingdom Metazoa; phylum Chordata; class Aves; order Strigiformes; family Strigidae; genus Strix; species Strix aluco. Next base: position 133,094,177 of record NC_133932.1, on the reverse strand, counting down.
TGCTTAAAAAATCTATTTTGCAAGCTCCACAGTGAGCCTTCTTACTGTAGAAACTTCCCTAACTATTTCTAATGGCATGGAACTTCAAATCACTCCTATCAGCTGAAGGCCACCAAAGTGCAATGGAAGTTGACACAGTAGAAGATTGTGGCTCGGACAGTCCTTTGACACAAACACCCTTCACCCCAAGTTTGTGAACATTTTACTAAAATATGGTGACCTGGGACTCCTTCAGCAGGCATGGATCTGGAGGGGCAGATGAACATTTTTCACGGAGCCATAGTAGTTGGAGCCACTAAAAATGGCACAGACCTAATACAGAGAGGACAACACAGTGTGAAGTTCTCTTCAGAGCAGTGCCCAAGAGAAGACCAGTCTGTCTACCTAGATCCAACTTCAGTAAAACCTGAAGAGAAAATTCAACATAGGAAACATACTGTTGTGAGGCTTAAAGAGCCTGAAATTGCTATTTTGGCTCAATGCAGAGTTACTTGTGAGGAGAGGGTAGATATAATGGATATTATGGAGCCTTATTCTCAAACCTTAGCTGTGATACACACACTGTTGATTTCCTACTTACAATCCTGCCTTCTTGAAGTACAGAAACAAGGAGAAAAGCAGAAAAATTTGCTTTCCCCACTCATGCCACAGGTAGGAAAATCAAGCAAGGATAAAGGAATGGGACAGTAGAAATGAGAAAGGTGGGAGCAGATGGTAGGAGAATCCCAATGAGTGTGTCAGTGTTGTCCGTATGGCCTCTGGCTTCGGGTTGAAGCAAATCACAGTGCACTTTGAGTAGGAAAATTCAAGAATGGGAGAAGCCACGTGGCCCATACCTTGACCCCTCAAGCAGTTTGGATTTGGCTATGGTGTCCGTCACACTGCTGTTATGAGAAACCTGAGTCGAGGACCCAGAAGGATTAACCTTCTCCTTAGCAGGGATATTCTGAAGTGGCTGATAACAGTTCACTCCATTGCTCACGTACAGCGACTGCAATGGCATTACATGCGAAGGGAATTTACAAGGATAGAAAAGCCTCCAGCCAGGAACCTCATCCCACTTCTTTACGTGAGAGTATCTAGTGCAGAATAGGCAGTGCTAAATCCCCACTATAAAAGTGATGACGTGGAGAAAGGAAACTTCAGCTAACGTTTAGCTGAAGTTAATGTGGGTGTTAGCAAATTCAGGCGACCTCCTCACACTGTTTCCAAGAGCTGTCAGAGAAGGTGGACTTGCTCTTCCCTCTGAGATGTATATAAACAGAAAAACTCCGTGTCCCAATAAGACATCTGCAGCTATAGAGATACCTTTGGATAATGACAACGATGCTCTTTCCAGACTTTTCTTTGAACTTTCTTCTTTGATGGTCTCCCTTCCTAGAATCACAAAGTAACAATAGGGATGAACCCTGACACAGAGCAAGCAATAAGTGGCTTTATTCTGTGCTGTGTTAATTTTGCAGTCTGCATACCTTGAAGCACTGCCAGCAGAAGAAGAAAATGTAAATTTTTTAGTAGGAACCAATAAAAAATGTGCTAATTAGTGCTCATTTGACCACTCCTTAACAGGAGGAACCACAATACTTCCCATGAACAGTGCTTGTACTGGCTCAGGGAAAATATTCCCACCTAGACGTATTGTCTCATTGAAATTCAGCTATGTCAAGAGCTCCAAAAGCTTGAGAAGCACTGTTAATAAAAATGATCAATTACTGCCTCTGTTTCTTGTCTCCATCAACCCCCTACTCATAGTAAGCAAAACAGATTTCACTTTCATTGAAGGTCTTTCAACCTTGGGGTCTTTGAGCACATGCCACCAGGAAAACAATAGTCTTGATTCAGCAGATGCTTTACAGGTGTTCCCTGTATGTTTATTATGGAAGCTCAATGCACCCAGTGTGCAACCAAAGATTATTTTTCTTCCAAAGACCAGGCTTGCGTGGAATTCTGTTAATTAAATGCACTGTAGAAATGTCAGCCTTTACCCTCTATATATATAGCATCCTTTGTCCTTCACATAATGATTTTAAAGTGTTCTGCAGACATCATTTGATAGAATAATATGATATTATTATTGAATCTTTATGTCTCCTATTGTCCCAGGAGCACTGACCTTGCTTTCCCAATACAGAGGTCTGTCTACCAGGCTAAGCACACTGATATCTGAGTACCTCAGAGGAGATCCTTACGTGGCAATGTTTCTGCAGGAACTCAAAACTGGCCAGACATGCTGATAAGATCCATTTATTACTCTTCTGCATTTCTGCACGGTTATAAACCAATTCCTATTTCAAATATAAATCCCCATCCTGGTGACATGGGGGGCCACTCATGGTTCAGATAATTCAAATTCCCCCCGGTTGTCAGGGTTCCCCACACAGCTAGCAGTGGATGCGATTTACTATCAGACAGTAACCAGGGGGAACCAAGATGAATGGATCCCCCATTCACTCTTTTCCCACAGATATGTAGTACTGATTAATGTCTTTGAACTACTAAATCACTATGGGAATAACCCTTCATTTATGTCCTTCACTTTCATTTGTTAGGACAATGTATTAATGCTGTATGTTCTAGCCATGGACAACAAGATATTAGACACACCTTCCCATAATTATTCTTTTTTCCTTGACTGGATATGTTTTATAGACATATCTATAAATATCCATGTACACAGCAGGGTATATGCAATACACCTGGCAGGGGTTACCCCCAGCACAACACCAATTTTTAATATAATTTTGGCTTGTTTCCATAGCTATCAAAAAGTCTAGGTTAGGTTGATAGGTCTCTTAAAAAGCACAGTTTGTGGCAATCAAGTTTTTATTCCTCTGTTTAAGAAAGTTCTGATAGATATGCAGGCTTTTTCTTCCAGGAATGTGATATTTTAATAGCGGTTGAATGAATTATGATACAAAAGCTCCTGTCTGGAGATATGCAGATATTTCATGGCATCATCAACATCCTTTGCATATCTGCATGTCTGAGAAAAAATCCAACTCTTTCACTTTACCACTCAGAGGCTTTTAATTTCTTTTCTTTTCTGAAAGGAATTCTGTGTACTCTACTATTACCTCACCACACTTTTAATTTGTCCTGAAAAACCTTGTTTTCTCCCTCTAACATAGTGGAGATGCCTAGGCTATAGTTTCTTTTATTGAAATATCTCTAGGAATCCCCAAAAGAAAAATAAAAGAGGCTTGATACAATGACATTATTGCTATACCAATCTCTACCAAATCAGTCAACTACAGTCAGAAAATTTAGGCTAGTCTCATCACAACAATCTGAAATACGTAATTATAACCTGGACCAAGGGAAGAATACAAGCATATGCTTATTGTTTAAAACAAAATGAGAATCAGTACATCCTTGAAACATAAAACTATACTTTGAGTGCTATCTGAGTAAAGACATTCTCCTGTGCTGGATTTCAATACTAGAAATGTCATAGGACTCTTAGCCTTGTCATTACAAGTCAGGCCATTACAGCTCTAGCTGATCTGCTTCTGTACTTTGAAGTACAGAGTTCCTGACCTGAAGTTGTAGAAATAAACTTAACTGTGTTTCTAAACCTTTATCTATGGCTAGTTAAAGCCTTGGTATATGTAACACTTTACAAACATTTCAAATTTCTATTGATTTTCTTTTGTTCTCTCTGAAATACTTTGGTATGTGCGCTCATTTGTAAAACTGAGGTACAGTATTCTATGGCTGTCAAGTTCTATTTATTTTTTGTTAAGGACAAATAATGTTTTATGGGGGATAATACAGTTCAAAAAGGCATCTTATGCAGCATCATTAGATGAGTCAGAAGTAGTAGACGCACATGATATTGTAAAATCAGTGGTGGTTACGCTCATTCATCAAAAGCGTTGGTGGAAGTCAAGATAAAGTTGTCAATTTGGAAGTCAACATACAGTTTGTATTTGTTGGGGAAAAAAAGTGTTATCTTTGCTTGTACTGGGAGTGTGGAAGAGTAAAATGGTGAGTGTTGGTAGGCATTTGGTGAGTTGGAAATGCTGGTGAAACTCTGAGAATGGAGGCTCTGTAGTAAAGAATAAATTATGCTAAGTAGTATATGAGCTGCCATGAAATTATATATAGGTTATTTCTTATACTTCAAATGAACTTCCAGAACAGCACATTAACATTGACAATGTCATTTATTCAAGCTTCAGGAGCATGGGATGATTTCTCCTCTTGATTCAATCACTTTGGTTAAATCTCTTGTTAACAGTACAGAAAAAAATGGATTTTCCAAGTGATCACTATTTATTAGACAATAAATTTAAAATGACACTGCAAATATAATTTAATGTTTTTTGCTCTTTTCATTTCTTTAAAGAAAAACAAGGATGGAATCAAGAGACAAATAATGATGCTTTAAAATATCATGAGGAATAGCTTGATTTATCAACTCCACTTAAGTATAAACACACATCAAAAGAAAATGATAAATCTATAAATCCCACACCATGATAGATTAAGAGTTTTATTTCTTCCTCTCATTTTTACAAATAAATCTAAAAAACAATGATAGTGTACTTACATATTTCAGATCCTCATCTAAGAATAGAAAGCACTCAAGTCATGTGTCAGAATAACTCGGGTGGTCTCTTCTCAATCCCCTTTTTGTGTTCACCATCCACAAAAATCAGTGCGCCACTGCAATGGTCCAGCCATTCTCACTACAGAAAAGGAGCCAGGTGTTGGGTGTCAGAAAAGACTGGCATGGATTTGTAAAGGTTGTTTGCATGGCAGCTGTCAGGATTGACAATGTAGGATCCTTCATAAGTGCAAAGACCCAGATTCCCCCTAACTGTGAGCACTTAAAGTAGAAACATAAAATACTTTGGGTTGGAACGGACCTTTAAAGGACATCTAGTCCAACTTCCCTGCCATAGGCAGGAATATCTTCAACTAGATCAGGTTGCTCAGAGCCCCATCCAACCTGACCTTGAAAGTACCTACATCAGAAGCATGTTCTCCCCAGGCTACAATCTCATTAGACAGCAGCTGATATATGTCTTTATGTCTGTACTGATAGGGAGAAAGGGATATCTTCCTTCATATCTACAGGACAACCATGCCCAAGCTGCCCTCCCATGCTTTGATTTCCTGAGGAACCTGGGCAACCAGCACAGAGTTATGTCATGTTCCAGGTTTGTTCCTGCCCAAGATATATAGGGCATGCCACCATCCATGATTGGCTTCACAGTTTAGATGTGGTCTCAAAAGCTGGATAACAGGCAACTACACACCAAATGTGAGGTGCTTCATGCTGCATGGAATGAGATTGGAGCTAAGTTAGTATGCATGCATACTTAAATCTGGAGAAAAAGAAAATACACTTTCCATGGGACAGACCTTCTAACAATGACTGGTTTTCTTTTTTTCTAGATTTCATGCTTAATGCTGGTAATAAAACATATTTTTTTATTTTAAGAGATCACTAAAATACTGTAGCTTTACAGGTTTTTTTAAGAAATTAGAGGAGAGAGACCCCTGTGTCTGACACCTGGATAAGTCCAATTACTTCAACATACATCAACATACATCAAAAAATGACTGCCTCAGTCCCATGATCCATATTGTTCAGACAATTTTCAGTGTAGTTTGGTAATATCTTGAACATTGTTTTAGCAGCTCATTATTTAATGGGGACTTGAACACAACTCTCAATTTTGTAGACACTTAAGTTTACTGTGAGGCATGTTTGGGGAATGTCACTCACTGACCACACTCATAGGTGTAATATGGGGCACAGCAGTGAAAAGGAGCCAGTATATGATCTTGCTAAAGGCCTATAGCTTCTGATAGGTCACAATTAGCATGCCCATCAGTGTTATCAAAAACTAAGTTGAAAATCTGTGACTGCAGATGTAAGACACAGCCCAGCTCAGCCATCCACATAAAACTGTCCAGTGCCACTACAGATGCCCTAGTTATCCTGACTGTCCTTCAGCTGCAATCCAGTCAGATATGGGTTTTCTACATATCCCGCACCTTCTCTGCCAGTATCTTAGATAAGTCTAGGCATCTCAAATGCCTCTGGGCATCTCAAATGTCTCTGAGTTTATTATAAAGCTAAATCACAAATTATGCATTGACAACAGGGCTCTGAGATCCCCCTCTCACCACTGCTACTTCCCATATGTAATGCCAGCACGCCACCCAAAAGTACTGCTTCAGGGAATGGGTTGCATACCTGGATGCCAACATTTTCATGTTGTATGCTGCTTATGCACATGCATGCCTGTTATATCAGGGCTCTTTTTTAATTTTTTTAATTAATATTCTTGCTTTTTTGTAAAAATTAAATAATGGTAATTCCAAAAAGCCATTATGTTTTGATTGTTAGGAGCTGACATAAATGGATTCCAGTAGAGATAATGTTATAAATGTTGATCATGTTACAAGTTGGCCCACCTACTGTCACTTCAGGAAGCAGAGGTTTAAATATAAATCTCCTATTTTTAACTGAGTTAATATTAGAACTGAAGGAGGAGATGTTCAGCTGGGGTAAATAGTAGCTTCGCTGATGTAAGTGGCACTATGCTGATTTACAGCAGCGAAGGATCTGTCAGAAACAGCTTATTTTCTCTTCACCAACAGCTCCATTAATGTATTTATAATATTAATTCAACAAGGAAAAGAAAAATTATAACTCAAAGAAAAGTTGAGATTATTCAAAGGTATCTGGCAAGTCCTGACAAACTTCTACGAGTAAATGAATGGAAATATAGAGTATGTGTCTTAGCCCACTAGACTGTTTCAAATCCCTGAGCTAAAATCTGCATGTTAAATAACTGTGTTTTGTTTACAATGAACAGTATATTCCAGACATAATTAAAATAAAGAAAATTGGCATCGGATACCTTAGAAAATTGGTATTGGATACCTCTGGATGATAAAAACAAAACAAAACAACCCCAAAACCCAAGGTATTAAATGAAAGTAATTTTATATACTCCAAGCATTCATTTATGTTTTCTTCTTGAAGCTGCAGTTCCTGGAGTACTGTGAGTAAGACTATTATAAAAATAAGAACAGAACTGTCAGATTTTGTTACTAAATTGGAAATAGGAGTTCCGTATTTGGAAGAAAAATAAAAAGGAAAAAATGCCCTAATGTTTAAAACTCACAATTTTAAATACCTTAATTTATCTTGAGTTATTAAATATTCTAGAGCTGGGTATTAATTTTGGGTGTCTACTCCACAGCGCTTGGACTTTGTAATACTATATAAACAACCTTACAAAAATCTAATAAATTTAACCCAAGAGGAACCTTACTTCTCTGAAATTCCAACTAAGGAGCCAAAGTTGTGTTTTCTTTTTAAATTACTTTCTCTATCTTTAACTTAGGTGTTTAAAGACTCCATAATGAAGCATAGCACAGAGTAAAGCATAGAAGGGCTGAGACTATGAGCTTTTGGGAGATTAAGGGCTGCAGAGCTGCTCACTTTTTGTTACATTAACCTGCCCAGGAAAGCAATTCCCTCCATAGCCCCCATGCTCAATCCCTGTAAGTGGAGACATATGGTAGTTCTGTGATACAGAGAACACACTGTAGTAGTTTTATTGATACTGGGACTGCTTCTTAGCCAGCATAAGTCTTCTCCACTCAGCTACGAATTGATCCCATTGACTCCTGGCAAAGGGAGAATTGTCATAAAGGTTAATGCTGCTCTTGCAGTCAGATTCCTGCTCTGAATTGCCCTCCGGAGGTGCTTCTCTCCACTGACTCCAAAGAGATTTGCTGATTAAACTTAGGCTAGAGCTAACTTTTGTGCCTCTGCCGATTTGGTGGGCTTGATTTGTAATGGTGTGCTTTGGTCCTTGTGAACAGCTGGTTCATAATTCTCACATGTGAGTGCATTGATAGAAAACCATCAGAAGTAGCAATGAGAGTGCTGCAAGCTATGAGAGTGCTGCAAGCTGTGCATGGCCATCACTGTCTTCTCATCTGGTAGAATGTCAAGATGAGCAGAACCCCTCCCTACCTCCCTCTTCTGCCTGTCCATTATCTAACTGAGGATAGCAACCATTAAAACATTTCAAAGCCCAGATCCCAATGTTTTCACTTTGAATTAACGTGAGATTGTTAGTTAAAATGAACTACTCTGAATGGGAAAGCTGCTCTGTTTTCTTGCAAGGACCTTGCGAAAGGGGTTTTCCGCTCAGATTCCTGTCTAAAGGACAAAATGTGTTGGCTATGTGGCACAACACTGCACACACACATACACACAGAGATCGTTTCATATTTTCTGCTTCCCTCCTCAGATTTCTCTCCTGCATCCACCAGCTTCTCTGCTAACCTTGAAACTGCAGGGAATTTCATTCTGTGGCTTGTGTTCCCTCCAAAGCAGAACTGCAGGACCTCAGTTCCTCCGTAGAAATTATGTCTCCTTGAGTCATTATTCCCTTTCGGCCTCAGACCACTTCCTGCAATTTCACTGAAAACATCAGTTTCATATGAGCTATTAATCCATGAAGGCTAAACTAGCCTGGATCCACCAGTGTTCTTTAGATGCATTTTCCTTTTCTCCTATCCCTGAACTTTGTCTGAAATAGAACCAAAAAGGTTCAGACAGGTTTTGGCCCATTCTACAGCGCTTATCATCACCTAAATACTGTTTTCTTTTCACCTCCAGTTTTCTGCTGCAGACTACTATTTACCAAATCCATTGTTCTTGAAGAAATCTGATGAACTGTAAAAGCTGAAATGTTAACTATTGAAACCCTTGGGTATATCCACAAATGATTATGTAAGGCTCGAGGCACAATGCCAGATGAGTAGATGACATTCCCATTTATCATTAGTAGGAACGGGCACAATAATTGGCTATGATACCAGTACCGTCCTCCAGCATTAACGAAACTCTTCTTGACCCTGAATGTACCACCAGAACATCCTTTATTAAATAAGATGAATAATACTGAGGCCAAGGGTCACCCTGCTTCAGCAGAGAAAGCTCAATTATTTATGGATACTTCACTCACTAAGGCACCAACAGGTTACTAAGCCTTGTAAAGAGAGCTTTTTGGTCATTATTCTACACATATGTATCTCCTGTATCAGGGAATCAACAGCAGAGAAATAAGAACATTTGAGGCCTGTAAAGCTTCTGGACTGGGGGAGGGTGGTTGAACATTGGAACAGGCTGCCCAGAGAGGCTGTGGAGTCTCCATCTTTGGCAATATTCAAAACCTGACTGGACACAACCCCGAGCTGTTGTAGCTGACCCTGCTTTGAGCAGTGTGGGTTGGACTAGATGATCTCCAAGGTCCCTTGCAGCCTCTGTGATATTCTGTGGTTCTACGTCCCTAGGATGAAGTCATGCAAGTGGATTTCCAGGTTTCTGTCCCCAGCTCTTCCACGTACTCACACAAAAGCCAAAATACTCATAATTGGCCATGGTTGCCAGCTGCCTCACAAAGGCAAGAAGAATCTCATCTTGAGAGACTTTGATACCAATTTTTTTGCATACTCACCAACTGGGCATGTGAAAAACGAACCAGTGGCCATTGCTTAATATTGTCCCTGCAGAATTCCCTGCAGTTAAGCGATCTTGTCTGCAAAACGGGACGTACTTGACCCTATAGGGCACAGCTGCTATGCCAACATCATGTATTATTACAGGCACACCGGAGTAATGGCTTTGTGTGTCGTCTTTGTCACCTTGGCTAGTCTAGATGCAGCGATACAATCCAATAGCTCTGCATCAGGATGGAGAAAGTAAAACACTGATAATTTTACTGGAGTGTTGACCACACATTGCAAGTAGGGGAAACAAAATGTTTCTTTCAAGTGTGGCTTTCACCTACTTTTACTTCAGTTGGTGAGAAATGATTGTGACCCATTTCACTGGAGGAAGAGCTTGAAAGTAATACTCTAATATTTCCTGGGACTCTGAAAGGACCAGCTGGGTCAGGTCCATTTTGCCAATGCCAATGAAGTTTTGCACTGGCACACAATTTCTACTTGCTGGCCACACGTTTCTACTGTGGCTGTGCTTGATACACATAGACTTTGATGTTATCAACCCACCTTTCTACAGCTTGTTGACTAATTATGTGTGGATCCTATCACAAACGACATTTTCCCCCTCCCTTTATCACCTGATCTTTTGATATTGGGAAAAAAGAGAATGATTGTTTTTTTCTCTCTCTCCAGGGGGCTTGGATACTTTTTTCTCAGTATGTTAGAAAATTTCCTCCATACTTGGAATGAAGCATTTTGTTTGCACACAACACACACTACTGGGGAATTTTCCATGCTGACACGATGTCAGGCTGGCACGTATGCTTTATACCTGCGCAGCCAAAGGAACTGGCAGATGGTTGGTGACAAAAGGAGCATCCCATGGAGCTGCAGGAGAACCGTCTCAACAGATCCAAGATTTCAGAGCCTGAAAGACACTGTGCAAAAGCCCAACCATAGCACTGCTCAGCATTCAGCCAGAAGCAAGGCAGGTGCTTGAAACATTTGCCAGGATTCCCTGACTCAAAAGGGTTTAGTCTCCAAGCCAAAAATAAATCCAGCAAATGGGTGAGGGATCCTCTTACAAAGAGATCTAAGGGCAACTGCCTGGTGTAGGACAGCATCTACATCCTTGGCCCTGTGACATTTTGATAGCAAGAGGACAGACCTCTCCAAAATTGTCCTTTCCAGGAGCCAAAGCAGGACAGCCTGTGAGAACAAGGGAGAGCAATAAGAATGCAAAAAATCAAATGAAGTGTAGCTCAAAGAGAAGGAGATGTGCTATCCAGCAGGTCTCCTTTGAGCATGGGTCTCCAGGACCACAGCATCCACCACCCAACAGCATTTGGTGTCAGGGACCATTTTATAGGAGAAATGAGGCTATTTATGGTTCAGTGCTGCATAAACACATGAGATGTAACCCTTGCTGATGGGGTTCAGGAGGAGGCAGTGAAGATTGTTGAGCTCAGTATGTTAGACTTGTCAGATCTGGATCAGTCCTGCTCCCTGCTTGACAGCTTCATATTTCATGTCATCCTCCTCTAGTAGGCAAGTGACATACTTGGAGTTCTGTCTCCCATCTAAACTTGATAAAGAAAAATGTTTTCTGTATCTTTCCTTCTTCGAGTTGGTGGAAGACAAAGGAGGAAAGATACAGGTTTTTGCACCACACTGTTAATTTATTTCCTTAAATCCTCTTCCCTGTGAACTTTTCCAGTACCTGCCCCTGCTCCTGCTCAAAATTTCCCATGCCGCAACTGCAACGTATTGACATGATTCACAGTTTTTGTTAAGCAATGGTGAACCCATCCAGAATATGTTGAGCCTCCTCCTTCTAAAAAAGAAATGAACTGTAGCAAATATCATTGCAGCTAATCTGTCTTCAGACTCAGGAAGATTCTTCTGCACCTCTGCATTTCAGAAGATGACCTTTATCAGATGTAAAGCCTACAAATATCTTTTGACTGTGTAGGGCAAACTACAGATATGGGATTTGATGTACAAATGTAACAGCTCTTCTCCTATCATACATCATCCAATACAGCACAGATGCAATGTCACAGAAAGAAAAGCATAAAGTAGAGGGAACAAACATAAAAACTAGCTTATAACTTGACAATGGAGAAGAGCAGCCCAAGTAAAACAATTTATACTGAAGGGCCAATGGAGTACTGTGGAGTTAGTCTCCCTAGAGGAGGCAAGAGAAGCCAGGTACAATATTATCTCTCTAAATGCAAACATTGTTTGAGAGAGACGGTGCTTCTGTGATCAGGCCAGCAAGAACAAGAGAGCTCTTTCCTGAGTAAGAGACTGGGCTTGCTGGTGTAGGAAGCATTGTGCACACTGATGACCTAGGGCATCGATTTCATGATCAGGAGACCCCGAGACCTGCTTCAGCTTTCCCATAATAAGTGGATTGAGTGCATTCATCAAACCTGAGATTTCAGGGCTCAAAGTTCAAAAAGCTACCAGAGGCAAAACCATTTCCCTCCTTCCTCCTTCTCTTGTCCCTTCCAAAAACAACCCCGCTATATTTTTTTTCCTTTCCATTTGACTGAAATCACCTGGGAGTCAATTATCTTTCTGGGATGGAAACCATATGCCATTTCATGTTCTTGCATAAGGTTAAGCTGCATATGATGAAACCGATCAATTAAATCCTGTGGGAAGAGAAGGGAGGGTGAAACCTGGTCAGGAGTTAGCGTTCTCATTTACTGACAACCTAATCCAAGGTATCAAACACATACAGAAATTTGCTTGCCCACAAGGAACACGGGAGAGAAAGTGCTGCCTGTGTTGTCATAAAATTAAGCTGGGGAACATTAAAGTGGGGAACATTAATGTAAAAAAGATGGGGACATGCACTGCTGAAGACTGGTAAGAACTGGACTAAGGAAAGGTTGAATTATTTAAAAACCAAGTTTTCTGTGTGTGGTTGGGGGTTTTTTTGTTGTTTGTTTAGTTGCAGACTGCTTTGAACAGAGCAGATACTCTGCTGGCCTGTGTTCATAGAATCCAGACTTCTGTGTGGGTCTATGCTTGTCACTTCCCTTTAGTCCAGGAACAGTACCCTAAAATGCTGGTCTGAGTTTCCAATCTATCTGGCATGTGATGTTGGTTCTTATCATTGTGGATGGTTTTCCTTCAAGCTAGAATATGGATTTTTTGTGCTGGTCTGGCAGGGATAAAAGAGAAGGGAAAACAGATGTCGAGGCACTCCATTAGGCCTCACACTGGTCAAATTCCATGCACACCAAATTGCAAGTGAAAATAAGATCTACAGCGACATGCAAGCAACTATAAGGAAACAGTGCAACTCAAGCTAAGACCCATTTTCAAATAATTCTTGATAACCCCTAAACCAATAACCTGTAACACTTAATTTCCCTGTCAAAGAGCAACTTTCTCTTTGCCAGTGAAAAAGAGTAACTCTGAGAACCACTCAGTCCACAGCTCTGAAGAGTTTAGGTTGTACCTAGGGTAACATTTCAGTGCAGTTACACTTCCCCAGCATCTAGCATTTGGAAAGTGTGTTACTGAAAAGAAAGAGGCACAAACACACACAGATGTCTACTGTTCTGGCTTCAAATAACTCTTGTGAAGACAGAGGGGTGTATATATATCGGTGTGCACGTGTGTGGGCATGCATGGGAAAGCAAAGTGAGCTTTATTTTTACTCTGAATCCCACCTAAACAAAGATCCTAATGTTATCCCCTGGAATGAGGTAAGAAACATGATCATTTGGTTCCAAGACCTGCCTGAAACTACAGTTTTTGTAGCCCTGAATGAACAGCAGCCAGAGAGATCAGATGAACTGCATTTAGAAGTGAGGCAGTGAACTGGTACAAGGCGAAAGTGCTTTTAGTGATCAATATGAAAACAGGGGGCTTTCACCTAACCACAGTGAGGATGGCAAAGAGGAATTTGGGCAATATAATATGGGATAAAAGGGTAGATAGCCTCTTATTTCAATCTAAAGACTTAATGATGCTTATTAAAAGGCTGTTACTTGGTTTCATGGAAGAATTATGGCCCTCTACTTCTTTCCTTAGAACGAATGACCTGACAGGGAAAGGCGAGTTTTTTTAAGTCCGTGGTCCTTGTTAAGGAGGTGCTCTTCTCATTTCTCTGTAATTTTGCCAAAAGATCAGCTCATGCAAACAAGCAATTCACGTGCATTGTTTTTATTTGAAGTCCACTGCCTCTCGCCATACACAATGCAATTCATCAGGCAGCACATTCACACAACAGCACTGGGTAATAAGTTATTATGATTTCATTCATGTAACAATTGTTAAGATTTGGGTCAACTTTACTGGTGAGTGAGAGCTCTGAAATAGCAACTGGCCTTATGCTTAAGAAAATGCATTAGGCCAAAGTCAGGTCTAGAGGAGACACATTGAAGTCAATGAACTTCCAGCAGGTGAGCTGGGCTGCACGTTTCTGACGGAGAAATCTTTCCACCACTGCAGCACTTCCTTATAGCTGTCATTTCCTCTATGAATTACTGCTTTCTCGTCAGATTTACCTCCCCTTCCACTTGAAAACAGTCATCTGGGGAATAGGCTGGGAACAAACAAAACCTCCTAGAGGTTAATGTAGCAACAACAACAAAAAAAAGGAGCTGGTCTACCTCTTAAACATGAGGGCTGAACCACATGGTACTTGTTCAGCTACAAGAATCCAATCTGTCTGTGTCTGAATGTAACAGGCAGCACTGCTTTTCTGGCACTGGATATCAACAAAGTGTTTTGAGCTCACTGTTACTAGATTTTTTTAGACTACTTAGTGTGCTTCAAAGCCTCATAGTTCTTCAGCAGTGACTAGCAAAGACAATTCGGATGAATTAGTGTCTCATAAAAAGATCTATTAATTAGCTCTTCAATTAATGTTAAGAAACCCCATATGGCATTTGAATATAAGTAGACAAAGCGCTGGCATTCCTATAGTTCTACAGTAAAGGGACATGGGGCAGAGATATGTCCTGGGAGACAGGAGTCCAGAGCACCAAACTGCCCTTCTTCTTGTTAGATGAATTAATCTCATCAGCATAAACTGGCCTTTTGGAGGTTAAAGAACTATCCTCCCACTTATTGTAGAACAAACCATGGGAGATTAGTTTAGATATAGTTATCTAAAATTAGATAAACTGGGCCAAACCTATGAAAAGCCGTGTTGCTCTTGTATTCCACCTGAATGCGTTTGTCTTACATGCGAAATGCAACTTCTGAGCTAAACTGAACTAGTACCCAGAGGGCACCTAGCAATCCAAGATGTAGATTCAAATACCTTTCAAATTGTAAAATGTGAGAAATTTTTTAAAGTTAAATATTTTCAGACATGTAGAACATGTAAGAACATTCCTTTAGAAATTAACATAGCGTGGAATCAAGTGATGATCAAATGAATGAAATTAAAGAGACTTTCCTCTGTTGCCTTCCTTGAATAGTAATTTATGAACCAGAAAGTAAATGCACAAAGAATCTTAAATCACAACCAATCACCCCAGCAAAACTTTTACACCCACTTCACACTACGAAATGGTTTAAAAGCCAGAACAACTGCAACAGGAGATCAAGCCCAACTTTACTGGAACAAATTGTGCTTTGAATTATGTTGGTGCAGTGCCACAGAAGTCAATGGCATATGACCCTCGCAACTAATGAAAGAGGTCCACTACATTTGTCCTAGTCAGCTTGGCTGCAGAGCCACTTTGCACATTCTGTGCACAGCCTCTTGTTCCCTCTCTTAGGATAAGTAAAAAATTTGTAGTTAAAATATAAGCTATTGAATGTGAGAGACACTCTTTTACAGCAAATCCTCCTGGTAAGAAGGACAATACACTGGAAACTGTAGACCAGATTTACATGAAAACTGATATAACTTGATGAGCTTGACTCAAAGTCCTTTCACTGTGAGATCTCTTTGTAAAGGAGTGGATTTGCTATGAGGTGTAGGAAGTTGGCAAGCATTTTAGAGCGTTGCCCAGTGCAGCTCAAGTTATTGCTTGTGTGACTGCAAATCAATCATGAAGCAGATCCTCATCCTTTGCCTCCTTCCCACCCAGATCACATCTGATCCCAGCCCTGCATATGACAGTGGGGTAAAGAAATTCCTGAGATGCTCACACATAAAATTTATGGTGTGGCAGACATTCCCCTGACAATTCTGCTAAACATGCGTTTGGGAAATGCCAACAGAAATGAGTTTGTTTATTCTTTAAGAAACAGATTCAGTTAACAAGGGGAAGGTGGGGGAAAGAGGGAGGCAGTGAAAATAATGAGAAATTAATATAAATATCATTACCCATAAATATTAAAGTAGATTAACAGATTATGAGATAAAAAAGCAAATGGAGCTTCCATAGTTTAAGGTTCTAACATCATTAAGGTTCTATTTCCTGTCAACTTGTTATAAATTAATTGCCATTAATTTTTCATAGCTAAATAGCGGAAGAAATGAGATTCCTGTATTATTGGTCATACACTCTAGCTGTGAAGGGAGTCCAATGTGAACAGAATGTGATGAAAAAGTCTCATCACAAGACAATTGAAATTATAGCTGGAAAAGGCTTACTAATCCATACCCTTGCCACTGCAAATTCTTCTCTACTATGGAGCATCCGATGAAGTACCCACTCAAACAAGGTTTAGAAGTGACTCAGTGATTTAGGATTTTTAGCTGTTAATTGACTAAATTATTTTTTTTAGTGAAACCTCTCAGCAAGTAGTCTTTATGCTATACAGCCATACACAATTAGAAATATATTATGTATTAGAAAAGCATTTGAGCTAATTGCAGGTGACAGAGCTTATCCTTTCTTTTCAATGCAAACAGCTCACTGTTTCCTTCCCATTTTTTATAATGATGCTGTTTTGATGAGTAAATACTGAGGAGCTTGTTCAAACTACCTTCTTTAGATATCTGACTTAGGCATCTTGAATACTTTTCTCATTGACTATTTATGGCATTTTGGGATCTGATAGACCCATATGGGAAAGTAGTCTAAATCAGTCATTTCTACCCTGATCTTGATGTCACAAGAAATACATGACGAGTTCCGGTATTCACAAAGTGTTTTGCATATCCAAAGCTTTTTTTTGGAAGACTGTATCAACACTACATCATCAACAAAATAACAAGAATGCTGGGCTTCCAACAGTGTGGGCACCAGCGAAAAAATCTATGCAGTGGCAGGAAAAATATTAACCTATTCTGCTGAATAGAAAAGCGTATACGTGTAGTGCATCAGCTAAAAGGCTGCAGCCAATTCATAAACCTCTGTGTTGACCCACTACTAGAAGGTGGCAGAAGATCACAAGGAGTTAATTTTTATTCCCCAGAGTAGTTCAGAAAAATAAGTTCATGCAAGGTCATCATGAGACGTGTAACACAACTAGCAAGAAGCCAGTGACACTTGCAGGATACCCCATGTCATCAAATGGACAAAATGCACCATCTGAAAACATAGGTTACCAAATTTCACTTAATTTACTATTAATAAAAAAGTTACTTGTAACAAATGCCAGAACAAATTAAGTTCTGATTAAATTTTTCATGCTTACATCCCCTTTTAATTACGTAAATGTCTTCCACCATATACTTCAGAAAATTCTTTAAGTCACACTGCAGCAGGAATTTCTTCCTGCTTTATAACTCAAATTTTCTTTTGTTTAACAAAATCCCATCATGCCTGTCTTTGTCACCTTGGGATAGCAGAAACAATCTTTTCACTTTATCCTCTGAGTGCATGACTTTCTTTTTCCTACCATGTCAGGTTGTTCAGCCCCTTAATGATTTTTGCTGCTGTTCTCGGAATTCCCTTCAATTTGTCAACATCCATCACTAGATTCAAGGTGCAATCTCATCACTGCCATAGAGCAAGAAAATCACCTCCCTGTGGACAAAGGAATGAAGACTCTGCACGTACAGACGCAAATCACACCACCCCTTTTTGTCATCCTCCAGCATTCCAGCATGCATATACATTATTTGCTGTCTGCTGAAACCCCAAGGTCTCCGTTGACATTTCTGCTTTCCAGGTATCTTTGTCTGACTTAATAACTGTGCTTTAGATTATTTCCCTCTCAGATTTATTAGCCTACATTTTTCTAGGTCAAATTTCATTTTGTTACTTGAAGCACATATTTCTGACAACTCCCATTCTCCTTGCGCTATTTCCTGGTAATTAAACATAGCTTATTATTTTGAGGCAGAAGTTGGAAAGCCCTTATTAAGATTTGGATAGGGATTGATCGGAGTAGTTCAGTCCTTTTATCCCTTTATGCCTTGTTCTGATCCTACTGAGTGCTACACTCTTGTTCACTGGTAAGAAACTCATCTTTTTATCATCAGTGTGACTGACTGTACAGGTGCCAAAAGGCAGTCCTGGAACTCTCTTATTACCCTTGCATGGTGGCCAGAAAGAAAAATGCAATCATCCTACGTAACTTTTGGTATCTATAGTGTAGACAATCCAGACCTGAACCAGTCTAAGCAATCCTATAGTCAATGGAATTAAAAAATTGTCATGTTCAGGTTACAATTAGTACCACCCTGAAATGAGCATCAAAACCAGTTCAACAAACTACACCCTGGAAGTGTTTCTTTTCAATGGCCGATGGAGAGAGCCCAGTAGACCTAGCTGTAGTTATATAAACAGCTGTAGATAGCTATAGACCATTGTAAAAATCTTCTTTGACTAGCTTCATGATTTACACTTTCAATTTTTTTCTAACTACTAAAATGTAAAACCATAACAGCTTCTTTAGATTCAGTTCTCTTTTTTTCACATTATAAAGTTTTTCCTCTGTGTAACTTAGGAGCATTTTTGATGATCCATGTTTAACAGTGGGTTTTACCCAGCAGATGTCTAGGCAGTTAAAGTACTATATGAATACTATATCCTGCATCCACCTTTTGAATAACTGGTCTAAGGAATTTATATTTTCTTTCATTTCAAGGCCTGCAACAGATGCCTACTGATGTCTTTTATCCTTTGCAATTTAATCCAAAGTAGTTCACTATTCTGCTATTCATTATCAAATTGTATCTCTGTGGCATTGCAAACACATAAAACTATTCACAATTTCAGTGAATAGTGGTAATGAAAAAAAATAGAAGCAACACAAATAAATAAACCATCCCTCTCATATATTTACTGCCTTAAAAACTCTTGTTATGTAGGACATATTTCTCTCAGTGGTATACACAATGGTGTCCAAGTCTTCCATGCATTACTTCACTAAAAGTTCAAACAGGTTACCACAACTATAACTGCAGCAGTCAACAGTTCCACAAATTTTCAACTTCATTAATCGATTACAAACTTAAGAGTTGAAGGTGAAATTCTGATTACAACCTGGCTTGAACGCTGCCATGGCATAATCCTTGAATCCCATTAAACCTGCCAAATATGATGATACTTGCCCACCATATGATACTGTACATTAAGTTTATTTCAACAAGAGAAATCTCTTTAAGTTTTATTATAGGAATAACTATGAATTTTATTGTTTGTTTAACAACATGGAACATTCCATAAAGATCAGAAACCTTAATTACACTTCTCTACCTAATCCTCCATGGAATTCATTGGAATGGCATTTTAAACCCTTTTTTTTTCTGTTTCTAGATATGGCTCTTCTGTTATCCATTGCCATTTTCCAACCATACTTTTTAGAAGGACTCAAATCCAATGTATTAAGTAGCTCTACAAGCCAGTGAGATTCTGTTTCCTCACTAGTCTCAAAAATTTATGTTTACAAGGTAAGCTGCATATTTTTTTAACCTCTGAAATGTTTTTGTAGAAGTTGCAGTGATGGCAAAAAATAACTTATTAATATGCGGTGCTAAAATGAACAATGACTATGCAGAAGCAATGCCTTATTCAGCAGGTTTGTTCCCTCCTCTTCCGCTGTGTTCCTATTGATTTCATTGATAATCTGTACTGTCTTTGCCGCTCCAACATGGATGCAAGCGAGACTCCATTCCTGTGCATGTCTCTTCAAAGTAACTGTTAATTATGCTCCAAATAATCGTACTGATATAAACCAGTCTGCAGTGCATGGGGTTGAATATCTATCAATGAGTACACCATTTCAAGAGGAAGTATTTACCCAGGGATAATCAGGGGAAAATTATCCTTTTGAAGCATCTCTCATTCAGAAAGCCTGGAAGAATCCTGTTTGACTGTGAGACACCCTGGCATGTTTGAAAAAAATTCCTGATATAGACCAGTATATGAGTCTGTACTAGACTGACCTTCAAAATGAAAGGTATAGAACCAAGCAAAAGCAGTGATGTTCATTTTGTGTATTTAACTGTAACTGTAAAGCAATATTAAGGACAGTGCAAGGCATCCAAAGGCAGGTCAGACCATCTCCTTGAATTAATTAGCAAACAGTAGAATTACTGATCGTATCTTAGAAACAATGATTTTATTACTGGAAGTGACCACTCTGTAGGAAACTAATAGTTCAAAATTTTCTGTGTGAGAGCAAATTCCAGAACCTCTCCATTAATAGTGTATTTTGGGTGGTGTGGGCAGTCAGTTAGCCTTGTGAGAATTTTATTAAAAGGACATGTTTTTCCAGACTTTTTCTCAAGGAGTGAACATCACTGGAGACCAGAAGAAAGGCTGTCATGTCCCCCAGGACTAAGACAGAGGTGGGACCCATAGAAAGGATACATATGGGGGAGCACATTTATATCCTAGCCTTGTGCGACTGGGACACCCAACATCAGTCTGAAATGTGAGATATCATCCCATAGAAAAAGGCAATTTGGTTTAAATTTCTGATACAAGAAGCCAACAGTTTCCAAGCAAGTGTTTCAGAAGAAAGCATAAAAACCAGGGTTCTTTCAGTGCTTTTAAAATTAGAATATTTAAACCAACTAATGTACTTTCATTTTTTTATAGGACAGCAGGATGTGCTCATTATTTATAGATTCTGGTAAAAAAGCATATATCTGTAGACAATATTTTTCTCTCAGGTACAAAATCTAAATACAGTTGATCTTGAATATTCAAGATTAGAGAAAATGCTTGAATACTGAAGACTAGAAACCTTCAGTAATCTACATTAATTGTTCTAGGAAGCTCTGAAGCCATGACTGTACAGTCCTTAATTTGGATTAATTTGGATTTTAACTAGCATTGTTTCATCATGTACTAACAAGAAACTTCCTCTTCCAAGAAATGGTTTCTCACCTTCTACATGATGAGTTGACAAAAGTTATTTATTTTCCCCAAAGAAAATGGCAAAGTGGCAAATCATGGGTGGTTCTGAGTGGAGCACTGCATCTGGTGAGGAGTACATAATAGTATGGGACAATAAATAAAGAATACTATACCCAGT
This sequence comes from Strix aluco, assembly GCF_031877795.1. Classification (NCBI taxonomy): domain Eukaryota; kingdom Metazoa; phylum Chordata; class Aves; order Strigiformes; family Strigidae; genus Strix; species Strix aluco. Next base: position 133,073,327 of record NC_133932.1, on the reverse strand, counting down.
TGAAAGAGAGCATGAAAGCATAAGGATAGTTTTTGCTTGTATTTCAATGTTTCCACCTTGCAGGTTAAAAATAGAATTGGATTAAACCTCCTTTCTGTTTTCCAAATATATTTTGTAAAACTGAGTAATTTTTCAATATCTATTGCAATTTTTCTATGCCTTTTTTTTCAGGCAAACCAGAAAGGAAAGAAAGAAAAAAAAAGAAATAACTAACCCAGCAACACAGATTTTTGGACCTCCTGCAGCTAACTGAAAAAAAAATTAAATAAATTGTGATGCCAAACAATAAAGCCAATAATGTCAGTAATTATTTTAACAGACATGATGAAGCAGACTTGCAAGTGGGTGTCTGTTGCCATTTCAAAACCACAAAAAAGTAGTCTGCCAATACTGCTAACTGAGAGGAAACAAATACACACGCAACTTCTCGGCACTGAAAAGCAACCGGTATTTATTGCATTTAAGCTCATTTTATCTGACTTTTCATTTAATTTTACTTTGCTCCTCATAGAGTGCATTATATTAAATATTTATTATCATGGTTAGGATGTCAAGGCACACTTTACTGTCTTACCAGATTACTGAACAGTAGTTCATGTAGGAATTATTTAGGGTTGCTCAAGGGTGGAGAATTAAATGTGATGGGGTGAAATTAGAAAAGGAAGAAGTATAGACAGTTAATCCAGTCATAACCAGAAAACTGTAAACCATTGCCCAGGGAAGAACTAGATCTTTCCTTCCTTCAGATATTTTCAAATAGACTGGGCAGACTGACAACAGCTGTTCAATTATAAATATTCCTGCACAGAAAGAATTAATCACAGTCTTTGCTGATTTGGTAGCACAATGGTCTTCTGCCATGAGCAGTGGCCTGGGAGTCAGAAGACATTTTGCTGGCTCTGCCACTGACTTCCTTTGTAACCTTGGTTGGCTCACGTCAGCAATTTCCCTTCCTCTTGAGTGTCTTGCAGAGTATTAAGTCTCTCAAAGTGAGGTTTAATTCTAGCTAGGGCTTGCCATTGCTTCTGCAATGCAAATAACAAATACATGGTGTATTTTCTAGCAATGATCACACTTGTCATCTTGTACCACCTTCTTTTAATTTTTTTTCTTTTTTTTTTCCCCCATTGAATTGTGGCAGGATCTAAAACAACACAATCACTTACCCAAGTTTTATACTCATGGAAATCTACAATCTACAAGTGAAAGAATCACAACTGTCAGAAGCTCATCCCTCATCTCTTTTGCCCTAGCCCTCCACAGCTACCAACATCCAACATCTGAAGAGCTCCACCACTTAACAGCTCTTTTTCAAGACACATGGCCAGTAATAGACATAACTTTCTCAGAGATAGGTGTTCCTGCTCTGTTCGTCACTGGGCTTCTTCTATAATCTTCTATAATCGAGAACCACCTCCAGAAAATTACATTCTTTCTCTCTATTAATGATACAGGAGGCCCAAGTGATTCCCCTATGAACGACAGTACTGGGTTGGACCAGTGACTCATCAAGTCAAGTGACCATCATGGACTTCTAGAAAAGCAGTACAAGAACAGTCAAGCATATAGAGAGTTAACTCTGATGAATATTCTCCCAGACCCCAATAAATTGTGACTCACAGACCTCTTCAGTCAAGGGGAGAGATGCTGTGATTAGTAGCTTTCAAAGAATGTTTTCACCTTCTAAAATCTGCCCAGTTGTCATATAACTACTATTTTCTCCCACACCTGCTTACAATAGGCCTGTTTTATGCTTGTTTATTTTGCTGCTGTGGATTTATTTTGATCCCAATGGATCACTGTCATGGCATGAATAATATCTTCAAAACAGCAACCACAATCCCATCTATCATCACAAAAACTCTTGGAAAACAGCAGTACAGTTCTCCTGTTCTTCTGTGAACTACTGGACCAATTCTCATTGTATTTTCTCCAAAATCCAGCATCATCTTCCCTGTGATCATAGAAAAACAATAGGAAAGCCCTGCTGGAGAATGAGAGAAGGTTGGATTTTTAATGCCAATTAAAGCAATCAAAATTTCATTATGAAGATCACAACTTTGTAGCTGCCCCATGCACTTCCTACAGTTATTCTGGGGGAGAGAGATGGAATGGGTTTTTCTTTAAGAAACGTTTTTTTCCCTTTACTATTTCACATCAAATTCAATATAGATCAGTAGAAAATATGTCCTTGTGCTTGTAACAGGAGATGAGATCTCCACCGTAGACTCTTCACCAAGATGCTTGATCAGCTCTCAGTTTCCTCATTTATAAATATGTACAAGGCGATAGTCAACGTCATGCTCTCGGGTGGACCAACCCCTGCAGCCCTTGCACAAAAGCCCTCTAGAAGACCTTGTGATGAAACACCAGTTGATGTTGGTCTTGTGATCTTGTTGCACGTTTTATGATCCCTTTGGCCAAAATACCTGCTTGATGGGAGGAATTCTGAGCAGGGTATGGCAAGGGTCTTAGTGCTGAAGACCAAGAATATCTCTTACCGAGTACTTCTGGGGGAAGCTGGTGACAGGGTCAAGGATAAGGCATACTGTGGGGACTAAAAACAATAGATGGGAATAGTGAGGGTAAAAAAGTGAGATGCCAAAGGCAAGAAAAACAAAGAAAAGCAGTAGTTTTAAACTGCCAAAATGCCCAATCAGCTGTAGTTTGCAGCTCTGTCAGATACTTTAAATCCACTTCCTAGCGTCAAAGCTGAAGTGGAATCTGCTCAGTGCTCAGCATTACTTTTCATTAAAGAAAGTGGCTGCTGGGAGTACAAGTTACAAGCAGGCTTTGGAGGAGAAGATGAGCAGGGAGAGGATCAAGGAAATCTCAGAAAGAGAGAGAGAGGACTAGAAAAAAACAGCCTTGATTTTCTTCTCACTTAAAGCAGTTTTACTTGTTAAAACTCAGCTGATTTCAGAAGAGCTGCTCCTTGTTTACAGTAGCATAGGACCATGAGACCAGGTGTGTTCCAGGGGAATATATTTTATAATATGTACCATCCTTGCATACTTTTTTCTGGCTTTTCTGTTGCCATTTTCATAGTTGACAGAAAAAATACAATGAGTAAAGTAAATACATTGCTTTATAAAAAAGATTTTAAAACCCCCCACATTTCCCCAGAGTTTGCATTCACAGATCACTTATGATGGTGTAATACAGGCTTCTAAATCTGGACCAGCATTATATAGAGGTGATGACATACAGCAACAAGTGTGTCTATTAACAGGTTCCCCCCCTCAAACACTAATTCTCATCACAATGTACAGAGGGTCTCTGTCAAATTTCTCATTTTGCCTTATCTAACAAGAAATCTCTATTTGCAGTAGAGAGGCCCAGGGAGTATCACAAATTTTGAGGTAAATGTTATAAGGTCAGATAACCCAGCTGAACCAGTTTTAAGGGCAAATGTTTTGTATGACGTTCGCTTATTGAGTAGCCAAGTACTCTGCAGTCTTAAAGGAGGTTCTGTTTACATGTGAAAGCATGAAAATGACTATCAGGAAAAAATATATATAAACACTGTGTTGCCTGGCCCTTGACAGTTGAGGCTATGGACAATATATTACACACAGATGTACATTTTGTAATGCTTTCATTTAAAAGGTTTAAGCTGTTTCCAAGGGGACTGCTCCAGCTCCCAGACAAACGGCCGCTTGACAGCTCTCCTAGTGCTCAAAGCTCTCATGCAATTTTGTTCAATACACAAAGTGCCAGACTGAAGGAAATTGCTGTTCCTCATCTGATGTTAAGTGATTGGCTTTCTATCTTCATTAAATGTGTGCTACTCGATGCCTCAAAGACATTTTACCTTGTCCTAGAACGTGAACTTTAGCAGCTTTGTGAAATACCCAGAAGGACTCTGTGGAAATAAGAAGAAAAATCCTAAATCCTGCCTGCCTATGCCCTTGCCCCTATTAAATCGATTAGAGATTGGACAGATCAGATGTTGTCTCACTAGTTGTACTGAGTTACTGTTAAAAGTTGGTTTCTGAATTCAAATGATATTTTATTCCCAAAGACCCCGATCTCATCTGCAAAGGTGAATTAGTAATGGAGGAAAAGGAAAGGGTGTAAAGAAAGATCTGGGGTGGGATAGGATTTATATACAATTAATTACAAAATTAAGGTAGTACCAGGGAAGCATTGGTGTTTGTGACTGTAGCCTTCTCTGTGCTAGCTAAAGTGCCAGGTGCCCTTCCTCTTCATTAATTCCGATTAGAATTCTGGTACTTAGTTTCATGAAAAGTGCGGTTCAGACAGAATATCTGAAACCACCCACTGATCTCCCAGAGCATGGTGGGATATGAGGAATCTTTCTGGATCAGTCTTTGACCAGGCATGACAAAGAAAGGGAGATTTGTCTCTCAACAGCCATTAAAGAAATGAGCATCCCTTTTTTTTTTTTTTTTTTTTTTTCCCATTTTGGTAATAATGAAGAGCTGCTGCCCCTCTTGAAGCTTGAAAACACAACTGTGTTGTTGAAAGCCACTAAAATGAGATCTCTGTTTGAGAGTCAGGTCTGATCAAATAATAGACCTTCCCTGTTTGTGTTTAAGGGTGGGTAAACAACCTCAAAGTGAATCCTAACCAGAAGAAATTGCATGAGCTTCTCACATTTGTGCAGCTGGTTTGTTCCAGTGCTATTCAAAGCTTTACCCGTCTGTGGCTGGACTTAGGTCTGATACAAAGCCACTACTTATTTACGAAGAAAGGTGAATATTTACCCTGCTGACAATTCAGCGCACTAGAGAAAAACTGAAAAAGGCAAGAGCATTATGCCTTGTGGAGAATAAAATCACCTTTGAAAGACTGGATGGATGGCAGCATTATGAGTTTTCATCCACTCCTTCCCATACTCCCCAAATAGCAAATGCCTGTGTGTAAAAGGGATGTAACAGTGGAAGCACCATTACTGGGAAAACTGGCACTTTTGGCAGAATGAGGAAGAGTCTATTCTACTCAAGTATGAGGGGACAAATTTGAATTGAAAAATCCCAGGAACAGAGAGGTGACAGCATCCTGGTGGAAACAACAGAGTAGCTTCCAGGTGGAAATAGTCCCCATAGTGTGTTATAATCCACTAGAGAAAGGAAGATTCACATATATGTTGGTACACAAACATCCTCTTCCATCCCCTGAAAATGCTCCAGTCTGCACAGTCTACACCAGCTAAGCAGGAAAATCATAATAAACTCAAAAGCTGTGGAGCTCTTTCAGCCAAGGGATAAGGTTAACATTCTCCAGAGGCCTTCTGCACATTGGGAGACCTTTCCAGGTGGTTCCACATGATTTACCAAAATGAATAGTTCAGCATCCAGCTAAAGCTTGGCATTTGAGGATTTTGGGGGACAGATTTCTCTCACCCTGACCTTAAACACTTAACTGAGCTGCTAAATTAAAAGCATAATCCTTTCAGAGAATGAAAATGACCCACTGCCAAATGAGGGTGCTTCTGTCCACTGACTAAAAAGGCAGTCTAGAACAACTGAACTTTTAACATAATTGCCACAGTTAGAAGCCAAAAATTAGACAAAATGAATCCCAACTCTTCCCCTTGAGAGACAGGCTTTCGTCTAAGATATCAACCACTGTACTTCTGAAACCTTCTCCTATAAATGTTTAGTACCCTCACTTGGTCAACCTCCTGTCATAATCATGAAATCAGAAAAACAGACACAAAATATCCTCCTTTTTAAAAAATGAAAATTCTTAGGAGTAAAAATGAACTGAGTGTTCAGATTAATCATTTCCCAGTTCAGCAAAAGCCATATGATCTAGGGAAGCAGATAACAGTGCCAATGAAATTTTCTCAACAGGGGCCCAAGAATTATTTGGAAAGGGGACAACTGACTTTTCTCTCTTCCTTTTTTATTAAGAAATGATAAATCAAATGAAGAGTTGACAGTTTTTTATTTAAATTTCAGATCTCTAGTAAAATAAATATGAAAAATGAGATTTAGCAATTTAAGAGTTTTTTGTGGTAGGTGCTGCATAAGGATGGTCTACAGGAGAACCTACAGGAAAAAAGAATGATGCTTTCCCAATACAAGTTGAACAGGAATGGGGATAAACAACCAATCTGCTTGGAAACACAATTCCAGCAGCAGTTGTTTGCAGTTATGAATGTACAATCCTATCTTTATATTCCACATGTGGATATAAATTGCCAGCCTTGCTCTGCACTTACCAATATGTCATACCTGTGAAATATTTTATTATATAAACAAAACAATGTTTCACTTTATATGGGCCAGTATTTCTATGTAGATCTGACATCAAAAGGGGTACTGTGCTACACTGTTATTATATCGTCTATCAAGAAGCTGAACCAGTGTCTTTCAGCATGCAGAACTGGGAGACAGCCCCTTCCACTCTAATCTTGAGACAAAGAGCAAGGTATATATTCTTTCTCCCCGTTTCCCTGCTATTAAATGAGGAAAACAACTGTTCTTTCCACAGGGTGGTGAATGTTTGTAAAGTTTTCAAAAGAGTAAATGAAATTATTCATGAAGAACATAAATATTAACGGCTTGATTCTACATAGCAATAATCTGTCTTTCTTTAAGACATTATACTATTCTCCATCATCACAGCATCTGAAAAAAAAAAGTCCCACATAATATTTCATGAGCAACCAAGACTGATAGAAAAGTTCTGTGACTTCCAGGTGTTGCTATGGCTTCTCTCTTTAGCAATAATTCTTAGGTTTTAGAAGGAAGAATTTTCCAATTTTGCTCTTTCTTTGATTTGTGGTTTTGATGGTTGATTGATTTTACTGTGTAACTGATTTTATTTCACTGTTATTTGATTTACTGAAGTCACAGTTATGAGGGGTAGAGGGCATGTCCATTTTCTGAACAAACTTCATGTTATGTTGGAAGGACTGTTTTCCCAGAGTGAGCGCTCGACATTTATAACACCCACGTAACTGTAGTTTTCCATCAGTCAAGACTTTGCATTGGAATGATGGGGAAATTCTTACAGTTATCATTAGCAGTGCAAACCCCAAAGATGGAGATATAATTTATCAAATAAATTAGGTGGAACAGATTACAAAGAATTCAATCAGAAACAATGCTGTAAACCAGGTGTAAAATAGTGCTGAATCCAACCTCTCTTTGTTCACTTGCTCAGTACTAATCTATGCAATGAGGTTGGGAAGACATGCCCAAGGTTTTGTCCTGTCTATGCTGATGGAGAAGGGTGACATCTGAACTCTGCTTTGTTGTTGTCAGTTGTGAGGACTGGCCCCAAGGATGCTGTTCTCACAGGGGCTGTGATAAATTAGGCTACACCTACAGAGGTAATTTAAATGCACATAAGCTGTTCACGAGCACTGAGGCCAACTGGCATGGAGCAGTAAATGTCTAAGCCAGCAATCTCTCCTAGCCTTCAAAACAACACAGATGTATAAAAAGAGCCTGGTGGGAATGATCTCTGTTTTTTTCTAGTTCCAGACTTGGGAATAATTTGGGAGAGCACTATTTGACGCAGGCAAACGCCATGCCACAGATGCTTCTAACAGTGCAGCAGAAGAGATGATTGTATTCTAGTGCCCGGGACTGTTCCCAGACACTGTTTAATTTACTTGCTGGAGATAGTCTTAATGTTCCCATCAGTGAGATGGCTTTAACATCCACTGTAGAGCAAAATATTATTCAATACATGCCCTGACTATGCCAGTGCAGGATGGCCTGGGAATATTAAATTAAAGTAGTTGCCAACCAGTAATGCACCATTTTTTAATTATTCAGAACAACTCTGCCATTGTCACAGATAAAAGACAAGGGCTTGGCAGAGAAAACTGAGATTAAAAACCCACCACACCACCACCGTCAACAAAACCAACAGAGAATTTAGAATCACCACGTGTTTCTTTCCAGATGTTGTCTCTGACGATGCTGTCGAGTAGATTTAACTCTTGAGCCAGAGGATAAATGTGAAAGCTACTGTCCTGCACCCATGCTTATCTGCACCTTTTTAGTACAAACAGCACAATTCAAGTAGAGGAGGTTAATGATTTCCCGCACAATGTAATCTAGTTTATAGATCTGTATAAAGGTTTTATGGCAGCACTTGATTATGTGATGTCCCAAATGATTTATCAAAGAAGCCGGTGTAAAAGACCAGCAAGAAATGCTGGGGAATTAACTATCTAATTCTTTCTGGGAAATAAACAAACACTCAGAGCCCTCAGGAAACTTGAAACCCGTCTGGTGCAGAGAACAACTTGTAATTTGTTTGCCTTTGATGACTCTCCTTAGTCGCAGGTAATAGTGGTAAATTCACAACTTGTGACAAGTAAAAAGAGGAGTGGGAAAGGCGCTGAGCACATTAAAGTTGTTTAATCACCTACAGAATTTGGTGTCTACAAAGCAGGTTTCCCTCACAGTGCTTTACTGCTCAAACCGGGGGAGAAGAAAAGAAAAAGCAGTTTGCACAATGGACTTTGAAATGCTGAAATAGCAAAATACCAGGAACAGAATGGCAAATAAAAAAATTAAGATTAGCGGAGAGAATTGTATCATTCAATTTCCTTTTTCTTATGTCATCACAAATGGCTGTTAAACAGGACTATCCCCACTACACAGGTTACCAAAACACAAACCATCTGTAGTGCTTTCTCGCTGTGTGACCAACACATAAACATGAGAGCAAGAGTTTCAGCCATCGCAGATCAGCACGAGCTGTGGCTGTGAGTGAGGAGCTCTTCCCCATACTAATGAACTACTAAGGATGAAGCCACACAGCAAAGATAGTCCAGGGTTCAGGATACCTTTGGTATCCATTAACCTAGTTTTTAATGTCTTATTCTCTGTAAAAACAGATGTGATCATACTTTTCTTTAAAAAAATGAGCTTACAATTGTTCCTTAGGAAATTTTCTACCCTGAAAGTGCATGTGCTGGCCACATCCTTTTACTAGTCTAAGAGAGCCACTATTAAAGGGATGATGGTATATTCTTCCCTGGTCAATTCCATACTTCCTATGTATATTTCTGGGAATATCTACCATTGAAGAAACAAATAAATGAGCACAAAAGCAACAGAGTAAGGCAGAGTAAGGTCTAGGCTCTGACCTTTAATGTTGAACATTTTTATAAGTGACCATTTGGAAAGTGATGCAATATTCCTACAAGAATCAGAAATGCTTTTTGGCAAAGGATTTTCAAACAAGGCTGAAAGCCTGACTGTTGGGTGATGTAACTGAGCTAGAAGACCCATCAGTTTATTGCTCGGAGCCGTTGCAAGATGAAGATCTGTATCTGACTTAAAAGGCCAAAGGTGGCATACATATTGGCATGCAGTCACTGAACACAATTCTAGCACAGAGGGTACTCACTGAAGCCAGAAGATTTTATCTAAGTCAGCAAAACTCTACTGAGATAGTAGCTTCACAGATTTGGTCATCAGAAGCTACAGCTACTCTGGATAAATTAAAGAGTGCCAAAAGTATGAGCATTAACCTGTGATTGTCCCCACTGTAAAATTATTGATATGGCCCCTGGCAGTTTTGATCCACACTTACAACTCATTTTGGGAAATATTTCAGGGTTATATGGGCAAGAGAGCATTCCTAAGAGGGTGTGTGCAAATGTTCAACTCTGAAGGAGAAGAGAGTTTAGAAATAAATTCCTAAATACTACAAACTATCTGAAGTAATACTTTTGAGTAGATCTTCTGATTTAATCAACATGAGAGAAAAATAAAAAAATAAATCAGACTCCAAGAGGAAGTGCAGTGCCTTGGTCATTATTAATGCCTGAAAGATGAAGAAAGGGACATTCACTGGAATGTGGCCAACTTCGTAAATTGTAGGACAAGAACAGAACAAGAGTAGAAGATGACATAATCAACAATAACTTGCAAAGCTAAACTTTTAAATGCCAAACATTAGAGGAAAGGAAACCTATCTGAACTTTTACTTGTATGAAGAACGGAGCCAATGTTTGACATCAGCCTTTACTGCCTCTTCACTTTCAGCAAGCAGTTCATATGGACAAATAAACAAAAAGTCCCAGAGACTGAGGTCTGTAGGACTTCAGAGTAAAAGATCTTCCTAGCAAACTGCAAAAAGGTCATCTAAGGCTATTCAGCCCACCCTGGTAGGACAACATGTGCATGTCAGCAGCATCACATTGCTTATTAGAAGCCTGGTAGCAAGAAGGGAAAGACACTTTGCTTCTGCCCTCACATGAAAGCAATTCATTCCTGTGCCATAGCAAGGGCTACTGTAAAAACTGTGCACAATTGTGACAAAGCTCCCATAATCATAGAATCATAGAACAGTTTGGGTTGGAAGGGACATTAAAGATCATCTAGTTCCAACCCCCCTGCCATGGGCAGGGACACCTTCCACTAGCCCAGGTTGCCCAAAGCCCCGTCCAACCTGGCCTTGAACCCTTCCAGGGAGGGGGCAGCCACAGCTTCTCTGGGCAACATGTGCCAGGGCCTCACCACCCTCACAGTAAAGAATTTCTTTCTTATATCTAATCTAAATCTACCCTCTTTCAGTTTAAAACCGTTACCCCTCCTCCTATCCCTACACTCCCTGATAAAGAGTCCCTGCCCATCTTTCCTGTACCCCCTTTACGTACTGGGAGGCTGCCCTAAGGTCTCCCTGGAGCCTTCTCTTCTCCAGGCTGAACACACCCAACCTCTCAGCCTGTCTTCACGGGGGACGTGTTAGATGCCTCTGATCATTTCTGTGGCATTCCCCTGGACCCGCTCCAACAGGTCCATGTCTTTCTTAAATGAATACCATTTCTGTATTATGCCTACAGCTGATGCAAGATTATATTTTTGTCTGTGAACCGTGATCTCAGAGCTCAAGTTCTAGAAAAGGTATGAGGTGCTGTGGATCTGTAACAGGACTGAAAAAAAGTGAGAGAGGTGACAAAATACATTTTGTATCAATCCGTAATGAGAAAATATTTGATCAGGAGCTGCTCAAAGAAATATACTTAAAAAACTCTTAAACAGTTTGTTGGAGATCTCAGTCTAAATTCTGTATCGTCAAACCAGAATTCCAAAAACCACTTTGAATTTATCTGCTTATGTATGTGTTTATGTACACATACACATATATGTACACTTATATGTATAGATATCAATAGATAGTATGAAAAGGCTGCTTCACTTAATATGATAAATGATAATTAATGATTGCAAAAGACAAGAATTTGTGGCTCAAACTTGGAATAAAGCCATACTGGTTCAGTGTAAATTAGTAGTTGCATGCCAAGAGATAGCTGGTCTGCTAAGATGTTTGCAGTGTTTTATTGCCTGGATTAATTAATGATAATGGTTAAGAGAATCATAATCTATTGGCTTCCAAGAGGGAATCGGGCAGTCTTCCCTGCTCAATGGAGTGTTGGAAGATTTGAAATATTTGAGGCACCAGAGGCTACTAGGAAGATTTATACAAGTCAATGCTCAAGCTGCCTAGTCCTGGAAATTTGTTATTAGAAGATTTCCTGGAGCTTAAGCGGATATTATTGCTTCATGATGGACTTTTATTCTTCTGTAATTTCTGGAAGTTTAAGGTTCTTTGAAAAAACTATGCAATTGATTTTTTTTTTTTAATCTTTCACTTTTTAATGCATTATATATATGTTTGAGGTTTAGTTTTCATTTTCTGTTTGGATCAGTTATATACAGAACCAGTTATTTCAAGTGCTTGTCTAAACTATCACTATGTAACAACCATTTGCATTCTCCTAATATATTTAAATTTTTTATCAAGCTGATAATCTTTAATTTCAAAACAGTGCTGGATATATTCTATGAAAGAGGAAACAATCTTTTTTTCTTTTTGTATGACAGCTAACCCTTCACTTAGATTTCTGCTGCTTGGAAACATACCTGCACATCATACATGGTCTGAGGAAAGCAACCATTCATGAACTCAAGTATATAAAGTCAGATAAAAACAAGAATATTATGAAAGAGTACTCAGAAAGTTTGGAATGGAATAGAAAAGACTCTTACCATTCTGTTCTTATGGCTTCTGTGTATCAACTGATAATTTTTCTACAGAATATAATTTTCACAATTATTTATGTACATCAATATTGGAGGGAATGTTTCTAATCCACTTTTAAAAAGAGGACTAAAGGCCCCCTAATAATAAAGAACTTGTCGCTTTAAAGCTTGGAAAATTGGTGACTAACTGAAGTAGAGACTGAAGAAACACATGACACCGGTATATAAATGCTCCTCAAGAATTTTTTTTTTTACTGAAAAGCTACAGAAAAATGTTCTTTGTTAAGTAGATGTGATCATTAAAGCTGTACACATGCATACATCTGATACGAAAAAAGGAAGTATTTGCATTTCTCATATTTTCCAAACAGTACTGCTGTTTCTACTGAGTATCAATGTTAATTTAGCAGGAAAATAACGTTCCTTCTACTACTTCTCAGAGGGGAAGTTTTCTGCTCTTGAGGTTTGATCCCCTTCATGACAACAACTCAACATAGCTCTGCATCTTTAATCTAGGAAGTATGAGACAGGTGTGGAGAGTATTTCTTGGCATGGACTTTTATGTTGATAAGCTACCTCTATTTTTAATTTATTTCCTCCTAGCAGCTGGAGCAGTAGATTTGTAAACCATTTCTGTAACTTTCTTGAATGAAGATTTTATATCCCTTCAAGGACACCCAGAAGTCATGTATTGACCTGGCAGGGGAGGCTGTCAGCTTCTTGATAGTATTTTCAGTCCCTTTAGTTTCATCTTCTGAGAAACAGTATTTGTCATCCAAGAGTGGCTGTTCAGTATATGTTTTGACTGGCACTGGTCGTCTTTTCACTGACGCTAGCTGGTTTAGATATCTGCCTACCCTTTAAAAAGCAGGGTCTGAAAACACAGTCTAAATATTACTGTGGTAATCACATATAAACATAAATTAAAGCCAGAAGAGATTGCTAGATGATTTTGTCTGACTGCGTGTATGTCACAAGCATTACACCATTTAATTTAAGAATTTAAGCATTACAACATATTAATTTCAAAAATTCAGTTTGGCTAAACTGTGCAGATCTGGATTCATCCTATCTAACACAAGGCACTCGATGAAATGTCCACCTTTGATCCTTTGTGGACTAGAGTCTATGGAAAGAAATAACCCCTCAAGAGGGCAAATCGGGCCAGGATATGAGCTGTCCTGTGAAGAACGCCTCTTCGTATACACAAAGATGGCCTTAACCTTGTAAAAAATGCCTGGGAGTTTTAACGACTACTTCTATGACCCTGTGCCTACTCACATGGCAAAAACAAAAGAACAACAGAGAAATTTAAAAATAAATACAGGACAAAAAGGAAAGTATTATTATGTCATTGGATAAAGTCACCCTGTGTCCAATACTTACATATAAAATGCAGATTGACAAACAGCAGAACTTTCTATGCCAAAAAGATGTGAGAACCAGAAATTCTAAGGGAAATGCTGGTGATGAAAGGCATAGGTAAGGTTGCACAGTAGGAAAAACTAATTATACTGAGGTTTTTCAGCTTGCCAGAGACAACTGAGAGAGACTATGATTTGAGACACTTTCTGTATGCTTTCACGGTCCCTTTCAATACTAGAGTTAGCAAACAGCAAATGAAGCCAGGTGGCAGGTTGAAACCCAAAGGGAGGGTATTTGTGTGCACATAGCTATGCTGCACAGCCTGTAGTTTTGCCATGAAACCCAGGAGTCTATTAAAATGAAATAAAGAGCATTTATTATCTAAGACTTCAGTCCTCCAGAAGTTTTTAAACAAATCTCAACATTTAACTACTGTGCTTCCTAAATAGGAAACCATTTGGTTATTTGAATTGTTCAGGAAGTATAAATGACAAAAAGTGAAAGAAAAAAATCCTTGACTTGCAGGTTTTGCAGCTCCAGGAACAGACGCTGTGTACACACAAAATAGCAGCTCAGGAGCGACGATGCCTGGTGTTGGGCAAAGCAACATCTGTCTGAGAAAAAACATCTGGACTGCTGCAACATTCAGTAAGAAGCAAAATTTATCTTGAAAATTTTCCCCAGGGACTGGCAAAAATGTGCTTTTTACATAGAGTTGTTTTTTTATCAGTCTAATATAACTGTACCAGAAATTTTAAGGGTGCTCTGAAGTGGCTATAATAGATACCCTTTTAGGGAGTTCTGCCATTAACATCACATCAACGATACTCAAAACACTTCCAAAAGCCATTTGAGAGCTAGACCACACCTCATGTTGGAGATCAATAGAGAGAGACCCTCACACTTTCTCAGTATCCAACGGTTTGGATTCAGGTTCAGATATTCTCTGCTGCACTTGGGGCACATTAAAATACTACACGAAGATGTGAGCGCACCCTCTCAGGTATTCATCAGCAGCCTGGTTAAGCCAGCTCATAAATTCAGAGTGGGGGGTGGCTGGAAAATGCTGTCTTCACCTGGCAGATCTGAAAGTCACGATGAGTAGACATATGTTAAAGAAGATCACAGACTGTCTAACCTGTACTTGCAACTGGATCCAGGAGAAAATATGCCTCTCTGCTTTTAGAGAATTATTTGTGTGCCAAAAGGCATATCCCAGGAATATAACAGTTGTAACTGATTTCATATAAGCAAATTCTGCCTGATTTAGAAGAATACTGTTGCTCCACGGTTGTCAAACACAACCTTTGTAAATTCAATCAACATGTGTTTAAACATTTAGTGACAATAAAAAGAAAGTGACTGGCTTTAGGGTAGATGAAGCCTTGCAACCCCATAAGTTTCAGCATAGGCAAGGAAGAATAGCAGCTAAGGCGAACTGATCCACAGCTGGCTTATTTGTGTTCATCAGCTAGTGGTGATGGGCATGATCCTTCCCTGCATGCTTGCAGATGGAAGAAGAGATATGGCCTATAACATAAAGGATGCTGGAACCACAAAATGATCATAACTGGTATCCTGGTATGTGCTGCAATGCTTTCATCATGGTGTTGCATCAGTAAAGAAAGATGCTGGATTGCAGCGAGACTTCTCTCCGTAATAATTCTGTAGCTCTCTGCAGCTTCACTTGGTGATTGAGCAGCTCTCCTGCTTTTGATCATCAAATGATGAGTGCTGCCTGCCTAAGCAGGGACACCATGACTTTCAGATCAACCATGTATCTGCTGAGATCAAACAACAGAGTCACCTTTCAGATGTAACATCATGTATCCAGGATCACTCCTGGTATGACAAGAATGACTTGTGTCTCTAGTGAAAAGGGATGTAAACTCATCCAGCAGGAGGTGAGAGAAGACACCTTCACTCTATGTACCAAAATGTCTGTGATACAGCCCATGGCAAACCCAGTCCTAGTCCACACTCCACAAATGCCCACCAAGACACAAGCTGTACGTTGATGAGCCTACATCATCCAGCAGAGAGAAAGGAAGTTTCATGTCCTTTTTGATGTGTAAAAATTAAGGCCAAATCCATACACACAGCAACGACTCTAAATCCCTCTCTTCCATGCTGCAACTACTATGATGCCTCAGTAGTAGGCAATTCAGATGATCACTACTCAAGGCATCTGGATCCTAACCCATCCTATCCACTGAAAGAAGAAACCATGATACACAAATTAAACATGGGTATTAACCTGACTGATCTCACAAATGAGTAAGGTTTACATGATTTAAAATGGCTTCCTGATTTGTGAGCAATAATTAGCATATTCTTGTTTAAGCTATAAAAGAAAAAAAAAAACAACAAACTAACCACATAGCTCTGTTAGGAGTTGTTTCACATGGATCACCTTTAACTCTAGAAATTGAGCCCATTTGGAAATATATATTAGACTCAATATATATTAGATTCAAATATATAATAGACTCAAGTGGTTAACCTAGAGACACACATGAAATCAGTTGCAAAGCAGTGTCTCAGACACAGGGACAATCTTCCCACCTACCTACAAACAGTAATTAAGATGCCCAGACACGTGAAGAAATGTTTTTTCTCAATCCTATTAAAATTCACCCATTACTAGGAACGCACTCTGTTAAATGCATGGTTTGCTCTAAGTGTTATGCTATTGCATTTTACCTAGAATACTTAATTGTTTCTGAAGAATAGCAAATGGTTAACAGCTCTCCAAACAGGGGCTGCCGAGCTAGCTCCTGTAAATCACTGCAGTTCCACCGACTGCATTTATACCGACTGAAGATCTGGCTTTTCAAAAAAAAAAAAAAAAAAACCAACCAGGAAAATAAAAAAATACATGCACGGCAGAAGCAGATAAGCTTTCCACATCCTAAAAGGCAAACGTGGAACCAGTGCGTGGAGTGGCTACTAAGCTGCAAAGAGGAAGCTGTCTGCTGCAAGAGAGAGTGCAAAGTAACTCAGAGGTGTCAAAATAACGCAGGTATAGAGATACAGCTTACTCAGGTTAATGGTCTGATAATATCACTGCTGAGGCCTGGAAAGCCATTGCCTCGACATCCTTTGCTGGCAATGTTAATACAAACTCCACAGGGCTGGGGTTAGGGGCAAATTCTGGGGCTTCGCATGTCAGGCTGATGAAAGAAGGGAAATCTATTTCAGTGCTTAAAGGACTGAGTGGCTTTTGGTGCAGAAGGTCAGACAGATACATGAGTAAGTTGCTGTATAGGAGTAGACTCAAAAAGGACTACTGAAATGAAAACCAGATAAGGCCCTGGAACAAGATCCTACAGTCTATCAATGCCCTGGGATAGTGTAAGAGAGACACATGGGAACTCAGACATAAGGAAAGCAGGGGTTTTTTGCACTGTTGACAATAAATATGTTTGTTCTACGGTGGAAGAAAAAAACCCTTGGAACAAAAAGCCCTTGCAGGCTGATATGGGAAGAAAAGCCTGTTTGTGGTGAATACAATGGAGAATTTGTTCACGCCGATGAAGACAAATCCATCACTTGAAAGCTGAAGACATTTTTTTGACCCTGTTCGCTCTACGTTATCGAGTCAACCCAACTGGGCATTTAATGCCCCCAGAGCTGGGGAAATCCATCTCTCTCCCCTCTTGTGAAGAAAGGGAAACTGACTGCTGTGGTTGTATTTTCCGAAGATTTAGGCCTGGCAGGTCCTGGATCTGTGCAGCATCCCACCAATGGCCAGCTGCATCTTGCAAGCCTTGCTGTCACCCTGCATGAGAAAGCTGGTCCATACATGGTCCTCCACCACTGTTTTCTTCATTTCAGACTAAATTCCTAGCTAGAAATGGAATTTATAAGTTCCTCTCTAACATATTTTAGGATGCAGTCATTTCTACAGAGATTTCTAGTTAAAAAGCCTTTCATGACATAGGGCACAATGAAGCACCAAGACATAGAGGCAAAATTCATGAAAAACTACAATCTGGAGAAGGCAGAAAAATGACTGGCCTGTTCTGAGTTTCAGTAAATACTCTGCTTCCATGCAAATTTCAGGTGAAGATTCAGGGAAGAGGAAAAGGATGTGCTTTTATTCTGGTCAGACCCCAAACCAGCACAGGGATCATCAGCAAAACCATGAGAAAAATCTGGCTGAAATCACTGCTTGGTCTGACAATTACATGCAGGCTGTAGTTTGCTGCTGGAGTTGGGCTTTTCTGGGTTGCAAGGACAGGAAAGATAGTCTTTAGATTGAGATGGTATTCTCAGACAAGTATTCAAGATCCTATTCCCAATTTACTACCAGCTTAATACCTGCTCCCTTTGCTATCATTTGAGCACCCTCAGTTCTCCATCTCTGAAGGGGTTGTTGCCTACTTTTCAGGAAATGAGTTGGGGCTTAAATAATTCTCTGGGTTAAATAATTTAGGTTTCTAGAAGGAAGGCTCAGCTTCCAAGTGTTATTTTAAAATTAATAAAACAGCGTGGGTATTGAAAGAGCAGCAGAAGCAATAATCCTGTTCAGATGCCGTATGTTTTTGAACCGCTGTAGCAAAGGAATTCATAGATTTCAAGGCTGGAAAGGACTTGATCTCCCAGAAAACGAACTGGAGATACTACCGCGGTATCCTGCAGACCTAGCTCCAAATCTGACAGCACTCTATGCCCAAGATCTTTACACATTGCACCCAGTCCACAGGGGTGCTGTATGGCACTGTTTCTCAATGGGCAGCCCAGAGGCCACATCCAGCCCCGATGAGACAGTGTAGTGGCCAAACCGTCCTCCCAGTCTGGTCTGTATAAAGCCTCCACTTTAAAACTAAGGAGATGAGCCTTAATTCTGCAGAGCTGGAGGAGACCTCTACCTTGAATGATGTTAGGAAGACACTGTAATGAGTCAGTCAGGGATAACTCCACTAAACATTTATTATCTTATGGTCATCTTCCCTAATGAGCCATCCAGAAGAAGATGGGTGTCAGAGACAATATGAGAGGTAAGTGATAGTGGTTGCAGGGCAGCAGGGATCAGAAACCCAGGCAAACAGGAGGTCAGGACATGGGTGCATGGCTTTATGGGTGCATGGGTGATGGGCTCAGAATGGAGAATTAAGGATGTAATGTGGTTGTGGAAGATAGAGACCTGGAAGAGAAAACTTTCACAGAATCACCTAGGTTGGAAGGGACCTTGAAGATCATCTAGTCCAGTTAACCTAGCACTGGCAGTTCCCAACTACACCATATCCCTCAGCGCTATGTCAACCCGCCTCTTGAACCCCTCCAGGGATGGGGACTCCACCACCTCCCTGGGCAGCCCATTCCAATGCCTAACAACCCGTTCTGTAAAGAGATGCTTCCTAACATCTAGTCTTCCTCTTCAGAGGAAGCAGTCTTCAGAGGAAGACTGCTGCTGAATGAAGTGATCTCAGAGGATGGACTAATAGAAGCATTTGGGGGATAAAAAGTGGTGGTAGATCCTTCTGAACTGACATGGTGGGAAAACAAGAGATAGATGTAGGGGTAGAATAGGAGTGAGGATAGAGGAAGAAAACAGAAGCCTTGAAGAAGGAAAGGCGTGGGAATAAATTTTAAGCCAATGTGCAAATAGTAACGGATAATAATAGTACTAAGATCTTATGTGAGAGCTTGTGTTTTTGCTGAGGAAACGAGAAACTTTAGGCTCAGTAGAAGAAGAGGGACTGGTTTATGACAGGAAAATCCTTGTGTAAAGTAACAGCAGGCTCTTTCAGCACAGGTTGGATTTACATCCTATACAAAGATATATCTCAAAATAATACCTATTTAAGAATAACAAACCATCATGCACTTTAGGTTGTTATAAACTCTGTAAGAAGCCCAGGGGCAAGGGCAGCTCCTGCTTACATCAGCGCTGCCACTCTTCTCATGGGTCCTGAGGAAGGACCAGAGCTTTGAATAAGCTGCCTGAGGTGGAGTACATCAAGGACACACCATTATCCATTCTTGTCTGTTTGCCCAGAATCACACTCATCTTTCATAATCAGCAAGACAGCAGCAAAACTGTCTGGCATAGCACCACATTTTCATTTTTCTTCATTTAATTGTGCTCCATCCCACAGCACGGATCAAGAAGCAAACAACAACATGCAGAAAAGAAACCAAGAGCTAGTCAGCAGGCCTGGCTGGGGAGATTTACTTCTTGAGAGTTGGGACCAGAGCCAGATCCACCTGGTGGTGGGACTTGCTAAGGACTCTCCAAGAGAAGAGGCCAGAAAACTGAAATCAGAAAGAAATAATCTTTTAATTTCACATAGTGGGACATAAAAGTCCACGTGGAGAAAATGATTCAACTCTGAGCCGGCACTGCACAACACTTCATCCTCCATCACGGCCTCCA
Source organism: Strix aluco (assembly GCF_031877795.1). NCBI lineage: Eukaryota > Metazoa > Chordata > Aves > Strigiformes > Strigidae > Strix > Strix aluco. The sequence continues at coordinate 133,053,590 of NC_133932.1, read as the reverse complement.
CAGCCAGAGATTTACAAGAGCTGAGAAAGGGCAGGTTTCATATTTTTCCATCCTGGCACAGAATTCGGTGGTTTAACTGGAATGGCTTTTCTGACATGTCATTTCTTAATTCTTGCTTCCTGCCCTCCATCCCTCCCATAATCTCTTCTCCCAGCCCTCCAAACCAGACTGTTTCAATGAACAGCTTGCACATTTCAATGCAATCTTAATTTGATTTCCCAAAAGGTATGGAGTCTCTTTTTCCTCTCTCTCCCTGGCATATGCATGCTCTACAGCAGCGATGACACTGAACCTGTTTTCCTGTGTGCGGGCTGTTGATGCCTGCTCAGCCGTTTTCTAACAAGGCACTGACTTCTCACACATCAGCAAGATGCAAGGAAGAAAACATTGTGCCCTGTGGTTAAACTCATGCAATGGGCAAGACAGCAGGAAGGAGAGAAAAAGATGCGTCTTTGTCACAGATTTCTCCAAAAGCTCCAGTAACCCTCCAGCAAAACCCTGTGACAACAGAGACAACTCTGCCATCCCCAGGAAGATGCCAGAGGCCAAACCACAGTGCCAGTCTCGTTTACAACAGGGAATGGAGGCAAACAGGAGCTGTAGCATGCTTCATCCATACAGTGTCCCAAGATAAGCAACCACAAGACCATAGCTGAGTAATATCCAGCTTGCCTACTGCACTTGTCCTCATGAATATCAGGAAACTTAAAAAGGCTTTTAAGTATGGTTATCCTCATATTACACATTGACCAGCTGATGCATGCTGAAGTGAAACGAGTTCACCAATGTCATGAAGTGATGGCAAACCTGCGAATAGCCAACACCTTGAAGAAAAACCTCCCACTCAGCAACCATCATGTAGCCTGTTGACATCAACAACCAGATATTTTTGCAATGCTGTTGTTCACAACATACCTGTGAGAGACACGGAATACTTCAAGGTCCCCTTGCTCTTCCCAGTGTGCATAGAGAGTTATATAAAGATATGGGATGTGATGCAACGAGATACCGTTGCTTATTTCACTAGACCTGGATAGGGCAATCACTCCTCAGGCTGAGAATGGAAAATGGGGAGAGGGGAAGAGATGCCCATCTAGCTGAAGAAGCTCAACACAAGTAAGAAGCAAACTGAAAGATCTGCAAAAGCAAAGACATGTTGATTTTATCTAATATAGCAAAGCCCATCTACTGTTCTCCAGTTTTATCAGACTGCCAATTGACTCTACTACATGGGCGTTGGTGGCGTTATTCCTTCTGTGAAGATTTTTGTCCTATCTGGCCTTCAGACTAGACTCTTGCATTGCACTCCATTTAGGCCTAAACCCAAAGTTTAACCAGAAACTTCATCTGAAGTCTAATGATCACCTTCCTCAGCAATATTTTATGTAACTATCAGGATAAACCACTTCTTCATAGACAGGTTTTGATGCATTTTTTTCATGCTGCTTAGAATTATGGTTTGTGCTCTGGTGACAGACAGGATCACTTGACTACTTTTATTATTGCTCAAAAGTTATGATCTGCTGATAACTTCTAGATTTATGTATTATAAGGCAGGGCACTCTCAGTTGAGCAAGTTTCAACTATAGCAAAAAAATTATCTTTTCCATGCAACAAGTCCTTATTATCCATCAGGGTGTACTTCATGATCTGTCAGTGTATTTAGACATACTCTGTTGTTTGGCACGGTAGGGGATGAAAACACTATTTCAGGATTGTTGACACTTTGTCAATGTAACTGATTTCAGTAGGTGGCTTTGTTCTATATTTTTGGATAGACTCAAGATACAATTTTTTAAAAAATGAACAGCAAGAGACATTTGGCAAACGGGGAGTTGATACTGCAAAAAGAGCAGGATCTGGAAGGAAATGGGTCCCCAGCTTTCTAGGGACTCTGTGTGTTCTGCTATGAAATCTGGCTTCTTGCCTCTTTCCTTTAACTTTTTCATCTAGCTAGTGATAAGCTTGTGCTACTACCTCCTGATGCAAGGAGAAAGATAGCAGCTCTGTCCAGACAAGATGGCAGTGCTGCCGTAAATGACTCTCTGATGCAGGTGCCCAGGAGTAGCCTAGCAGAAAGCTTTCATCTGATTTTCCCTGCTAGAAAAACACAGCAAATGATAACTCCATCCATTTTGCACCTTTATCATTGCAAGCCATGATTCTGTGAAATTCCCCAAGAAAACAATGGTTGGTTTAACAAAGGATTTGTTAAAGAAGAAGAACAGGGATACTGCAGGGGATACACAAGAGTCAATCCCTTGGTTCACACTGGGTGAGCAAGGAACAGAAGGTGAATAGGAAACAGAAGAACTGTCCTCTGTCATTTCTGGTTCCCTCTGATGGAGATGATTTCATACTGTAAACAAGCTCCATTTGAAAGAAAAGAGAGTGGGAAACTAAAGAGTTGGCTCCTTCATTCTCTCACTGTGTGTAATGATATTCATTTAGTTGTCCCAGTCCCACGTTACATTTGGTGATTACAGCTGACCTAGGTAAGTTCTCCCTGTATTGTCACTTGGCAGGAGAATTTCTCATTCTGTGTCCAAATTTCTCATGTAATGAGGCAGGATGCTGTCAAGTCAGTTGCTGAGTTTCACCCATAAGGTGACTGTACTACAGAGCATGGCACATTATACATTCATAGCTGGCGACGTCTGTAAAACATGACAGGTTCCAGACGGGGTTGTGCAGATGCAAGATCACAGTCATCATAACCAGGGTACGATCATTCAGTTCCCCATCCCACTTAGCATTTGCCAACTGATGGATCCACGGGTTGTCACTTTAAAAACAAGCGAAGGACCCTCATCAAACCATTCCTCTGTTCCTTTCTATCCAAAGGCACAAATATGGCTAGAAAAATCCACTGACCTGCAGAGAGCAATTTAGGCCTGATGCTCTGATACTAAACTAGCAGGTCTGTATTACAAGCAGTCATTTAGTCTGAGGAGGTGAATTTGTGGTCAAGTAAGGTTGAATAATGACTGCTTGATTTATGTCAAAAAGTTATTCTGTTAATTTCTCTGACTTTCCCTACAAATGACAACATTATTATTAATGCTAATTATTCTAGGCTAAGTAATATGATCATCATGGAAGGAGCAGCTTTGATGTATGCAAGTGACATCTAATACGTGGTGCAAAATTGCTCTGTTAATACTCAATAAAATTATTTTTCTGATGATTAAATACAGGAACTGGAGCCTCAGTCCCATTAAGTTAATGGCAAAACTCCCAGTAACTAGAACGGGATGAATATTGTTCACTTTTATAAAAATCCTCTAATTTCACCATTTTTTACATTTGAGTAAGCAAAAGGAAATGAGGTTGTGCCACTGCCAAAGAGTTTATTTCCCCTTTTCCACAATTCCTGCCTTCTCTGGCCTCAATTTTAAAAATCAGATCTCTTGTCTTTTTCACCCCATCTTACCATCATTGAGCCACAGTGATGCCCACAACATGCGTGCACCATATTACTTATGTGACACAAACTCTGCATCAGGTTCTTACACTGAGTCAGAAATTGCTCCTGCTTCTTTAACTTTATACTGTTGACACTAACCCAGAATAGCAGCATGCACATATTCTTTTACATCAGTTTAAATAAATCTGTTTATCTTAACCTCAAAGATTTAGAGGTGCACACCTTCTTTTTCTTACCAACTTTTTTTTTTTTTAGCAGATATAATTCAAAGATGTGTTTATTTGAGGTTCAAAGTATCCACTATTGTGACTGGAAGAACAGGTTGATCTAGAAAAAATGGTTGGATAAAATCACCTCCATAGGTCCCTTTCAATTCAAGCCATTCAATGACTATATAATATCTGGAAATCCCAGCGGAATGTCTTCTGCACAAGTGCAGGTCAACTCTTTGGTGGATGCACAAGGAATGTAACTCGGCTGGGATGCCCCTATCATTCTCTATGTACCTTGGATAACCCACTCATGTGTTAACAGTAAGGCTAATGCATACAGTAGGTATCAGGCTTACCGGACATATCTACACATCAGCAGTACAGCGCAGATGTGGTAGATCTCAAGGTTCCTAAATACTTCAGTCCTATGACGCTTGGACTTCCCATATCCCCCAGGTATGACCAGTGAGTATGAAATGAGCGGGATGGGTTGAGTTTCCACATCGTGTGTAGGCCATCTGTGCAGACTAAAAATACCCCAGAGAGGAAGTTTAGCCTTGAGCTAAGTTTTGCATTAACCAGCACAGCTCTAAACACAGCCACATCTTTGCTCTGTCTGTAAAGCCTGCCTGACACTTTCTGTTGCATAGTGTATAAATAATGTTGTACTTCTACTCCCTGTCCGCATTGATCCACACTGGCCTTTACAACTTCATCTTGGATGACCCTGCAGTCGAAGGTAATACCTGTCTGCGGAAGAGCTGGGGACCCAGAGCATAAAGCAATGTTTACTGTGTAGTGACTGTCATCGTAACCTACCTGGGCACTCTCAGTGAGTTATTCACAGCTCAGGTAGGGCTTTCTTACTTGAGAGGTCACAACAGAACTGGAATCACTTCATGGAGAGTTCTCTTAATCTTCCTTCCTACATCAATTCCTCCAAATCCGTTATCTTCTCCGAAAGGAGATTATTGTCTTGCAAAAAAATAGGGCACTCCATCTAGTATATCTTAATTACCAACATTTAAAGAAGATACATGATTCCCTTAATCCAAAAAGCTAATGAATCATTTTTAATCATATGAAAATGCCATGTCCTAAAGCGGTAAGCAACCTAAAGAAAACAGTAGGAGCTGGTATACATATGCTGGCTTGCTCTTTCCATAGCATGAAAAATACACATCAGCCCACTGCTGGCTCCTGACTGCACATGACTTTTTTAACTTCGGAGAAGTAATCACTTTCTCCCCGACTCGTTCTTTTCTCTTTGTCCTTTGATTGCAGATTCCAGATGGGTTCAGTAGCCAGTAATTACTTTTACAACTAGAACTCACTTGCAATGCATCAGGTTAATGTTAATGGTGTTCTGTAAAGACACTCATAATCTTCTCTCTGTTTTCTAACTTCTCTCCCATCCCAATGTAATTGTATTTCCTTGATACTAACTAAACAGTGATCTCTCACCTTCTTTTCATTTTTTGACAGTGGGTATGTGGGGAGGAACAATTTACATTTTTCCAGGCTCTCTCCCCCTCCTTTGCCATGTTTATAAAATCTGTATCTGTTATTTTTATGTCTTAATGCCAATGGATTTTCCTTTTAATTACAGCAATCTGATTTCAGTTTATTTAAATGCTGATTTATGTTTATGCTATCCCCTGGTATCAATTTCATTCCAACTAGATCCCAGTGTAACTTAATTACTTGTAGTCTTGTCATTCCAAGCTAATGCTAATTAAAACAGTTTTATTACTGCAAGGTATTAAAGATTAACCCCTCCACTGGTCCACAGGAAATAAAGTAGTAAAGTCAAGGTGAGGAAACAGGCTTACAAAACTGGATAAAAGAGCACACAGGAATGACCACTACATCTGTTTCTTTCCATCATGCAATGTGCTTTAACTGCCCAGCGTTCACAGTCTGGTTGTATTGCTTGGTCTGGGGATGTTCACCTGGGCTCACCCCACACTGTACCCACTTCCTCTTTTTTAACCCTGTCTGTGGGCAAGAGTTGCAAAAGCTGGAGATGCACACCTACCAGTGGGCAGCCTCCCCTTTCTTCATATCCCCGTGTCCCTCTTCCTCCCCCTCCGCCCACACCTCTCTATACCTGCTCTCAGTTGTATCTCACCTGCTCTCCATCCTCCTCTTCATCACACATCCCACTCTGCCATTCCCTCAAACCACACACTTATCCACATTCAAGAAACGCGGTGTTTTAATCCAATCCTCTTCCTTCTACACTTACAATGGATGGAGATCTTTGTCCATATCTTGCCCACTCCTGTTCTCTTGTTTCCAGGAGCAAATGGAGCTGAAGGACTGACCAGCCTAAGCTTTTCACATAGCAAGTGCTTTGCAACCACAGAGAGATCAATCCGAGACCATATGCACCGAGCAATAACAGAATATATTGCTACAAGTCTTCAAGCAAACTAGAGAAGTTAGTAGGACTGTAAAGCACCAGCTGAGTGCAATTATCTCCTGCACAATGCTTATAAACTTTACCTGTCACTTCAATACTCCCTGTAAATCCCTCTGACTGCAGTACACCACTGCGGCTGCTATGCACACCCTGTGGCTTCCCAAAATCCCTCCCCATCTCATACACAGATTTATTTTCCCCCACCTTACTAAGTTCACATTTGCAGAAATGGTAATAAACTAACCCAGTTATTTTAAGAAATTCCCCAAGTCCTTATTCTTTAATACTAAAATAACTCCACATATATCTCTTCAGGCATATATATGCACATATATGCAAATGGGTACAGTATTGTACTCAGGTGTTTGGCTTTCCAGCATAGTTTTTCGGTTGGTTGCCAGGTAACTAGAACACTTTTGATACACATGTGCAGAAGACATACTTAATTGTTTTTTCACGTGCACCCAAATTAGGAGACAGCAAAGGCTAGTGTTTTTTCTGCTGATGAGTAAGTGACATCTGTGGGAACAGAGAAAGCTACAGAGTGTGTCTGTCTGGGGCTAATTGATTTATAAAACTTGCCGACAGACAGATGTGAACAAACACTCCCGACAAACATGATTATAAATTAGCTTCTTCTTTTTATAGGAGGTAGGCTAAAAACACACAGCAAGGATAAGTAATGGGGGCAGGAGACAAGTTATTTGTTTTCTGCATCCAGTGAAGCACAGCAATTGTACTCTTGTTCTGTGGGCTGGTTTTCTGTCAGAGTCTGGGAGTAAGGGAAAAGAGGCTGAAGAATGAGGATGATTTCTACAAAGTGGGACACATATCGCAGTATCCCAAGAAAAGCAAGCTGCTAGGCAAGATGTAAATATGACCTCTGTGAGCTCTCTGTCTGAATCAGGGGTTTTTAGCTGAAGGAAGTGGATAGGTCCCTCTGTTATTGAGGAATTTCTGTGCTGTCTTGCTTAATGAAATTCACTCCTACACAGCCTGAGCAACTCAATTTCAGAATTTGTGCTTTAGAGGAGAAGGGAGTGTGAACTTCATCGCATCTCTTGATAAGTGAATAAAGTTGTGCAATTCCTTTGAACTGTCTTCTAAGTCAATGGATACTACTAGTTTCCCCAGGCGAAGAAGGGAGGGTGCGAGGGGGAGTGAGCCCATGAGACAACTGAAGTCCTCCTCTATGTGGTTATGTGGATGGTGAGATCACTCTCCATATGAACTAAGTGCTTCCCTCAGTGTCCCAGAAAAAGTCAACAGAAACAAAAATAAAACAGCCAAAAAAACCCCTCTCCAGAGGGGTTATTTCTGAAAATTAGTTCCACATATACTCTTGTCTAGATTACAATTTCACTTCATTTTCCCAGATAAAAGCAGGAGGCAATAAGAAATAGAGTTGGAATTAACTGGGCTCAAAGCTATGGTTAAAACTGGATGAAATGAAAAAAAAAAAAAATTAAACATGACAACAGATCACAGAAATTCTAAACTTATCTTGTGTTATCTAAAGTCATTGGTAAAGCAAGTGGAGAGATTTAAAATAAAGGTAAATAAGAATCTTCTTATAATCCCTCAAACTCCCAACATCCCTATCTGCACCCCATCTGGGTTCTGCTGGTCCCATTACCGAGCACGTGGCAGCAACAATGGGGAATAGCAGAGAGGAGGATGCTGTGCATGCACGTATTTTACACAGAGGGAGGCTCACTGCCCATCATCACAGCTCCAGAGGGAGAGGCAATCCTAAATCTTTCCTCTGTGATGCTTTCCACCACAATGTAAAGAAATCTCAGAGAGAGAGAGAACAAGTGTTAAGTGCACCAGCACAAGCATAGAAATGGAAAAAAAAAAAATCATTACTCATCAGTCCTTATGATTTACAGCCTTCAAGGTCTGCCGTGAGGGTGGGAGCTGAGCGCAGGCAGTAGCAGACACTGATGCTCCTCAGCTAAGGCATGACCTTCCCTGGCTGCCTGGCCCTGGGCAGGCGGATGATGGGGAGAAGGGCAGGGAAAGCTCCTGCTACTCATTTATTGGGGTGCTGGCCTTGCGCATACCTGTGTGCAAGGAAGTTAGAGCAGGAGTGCTCAGTCCTGGAGCTGGATAGGGCAGTGAGCAGCGATTCTGGTGGTCCGTGAGGGATTTTCAGGGCAAGAGAGGTGAGTGCAATCAAGAAGAGGTAGCTGACGCATTCCCAGAACCCACAACGCATGTGGTTTCTGGGAGGAGAAGGAGATGGATATGGAGGCAGACCCTTGCAGCAGGGGGTTGCTGGATAGTGGTTCACCCTGCTGAGGGTCAGTGATGCAATGAAGTTCAGCATGGGGGTCCTGTTACCCTGGGTGGTATCCAGCAGAAGCTGGTATCAGGAGGAGCAAGTGCAAGCAAACTCCTCCTTGAGGTCCCAAAGGTCATGCAGATGCTTGAATCTAGGCTGAAATCCTGGCAGAAATGACATGCCAGTGGGATGCAGGACACCAAGTAGTCCTGGGAAGATGATGTTAATTAGTCTTGGCATTAAGAGCAGCAGGAAATGTCTTTGAGAGCATCTTGTCTCACACACACACATACATGCATGCACTCACGCACAAGCCAAGGCAGGCTTTTAGGAGACAAGGCTGTTGCTTGGTGTAAAGCAAACTAAGTCAATATTATCTTTTAATAACAAATCCAAAAGGAGGCAAGCTGTCCCAAAGAATGAGCCAACAGAAAACATGATTCACAGGAATATGACAGATCAAGGGACCTCAGCTGAACAAATTAGCATGTGCAAATATTTGGGCTGATAAGCTTGATGGAGATTTAAATTGTAGAGACCATATTAGCAAGTGACATCCCAAACTTGAGTTCCATAAAAAAGGACCTCCCCCGACCCAGGAATTGTTTTCTTTCACTTAGTAGAAAACATTTTTCCTTCAAGCTGTGAGAAACAACCTTTTTTTTTTCATCCACATGCTTGCTCTCACTTTTCTGATGACTGCTTCGAGTTTAATAAGCTGCTGTCAGACCTGCAGTTAAAGCTCGGGGTTGTGTTTTTGTTTTCCCTTGTACTTGCACAGCACAATTCCAGCGGTGTCACTTTTACAAGGCATGATGCAACCCCTCACAGGAACAATGCAAGACAAAAGCAAGGTGTTTACGGAGCACTGAAGCATCCCTCCCCTGCTGTGGGACATATGTGCAAGGAGAAAGGAGAAAAAAGATCTCTTGTAGTCCCTCTTCATCTTAAACTCATCTGGGTTTTTCCAAAGTGCTCCCTAAATAAACAGAATAGGAAGGACTATGCTTTACAGGCATGGAAAATGCAGAATTTACCTTTTTTTAAAAAAAAAAAAACCTTCATATGTTTTAATTTTCCATGCTTCTGGGTGTATAATGAAATAAATGCTAGGATCATCTAAATGGAAGCCAAATTTTGCACCTGAGGAGGAAATGTGAGACAGTGAGAGAAATTAATTGTCTGTTTCTGTTCCACTTTGATTTGGTTCTTGATCCCAAGGAGGAAGAAGATGAAACACAAACCAACTTCTTATATGGTCACCTTGTTTTTTTTATTTTTCCCTTTACTGTCACCAAAGAAAAAATGGAAAAAAAAGTGATGCTGGTAATTCCTGTGCTTCAGCGTAGGGTTAACACATAACTTTCTGAACTGAAAATCATGTCATTAGCCTGCTACACATGAATTAGAGAAAGGCACTTGCTTTTGTATTTATTATGCTTATCTCAATTGCTATTCACAATCTTAAGCCTTACTCTGGCTGCCATTTTGTGCTGATCAGGGTGCTAGACGGAATAAAAGCTTATGAGCATATGGTAGCATTTGGCTTCTCACCCATTCTCAGGATTTCACCCAGTTCTCATTGACTTTCAATGGCATCTGGACAACTAATTGCCACAGGCATCTTTCAAAGCCTCAGCTACAGTATCCCAAAGTATGCAGGCTACTTTACAGTCTAACCACACAAAACAACAGGTTCCCTGCCTCCAGGCACTTGCACCTCTTCTTAGATGCATATCCTGAAGTGTGGCAAAGATAAGTCAAGCAAGGCAGAGTGGTTAAAGCAAGTCTCAGTCCAGGTGTGGCCACAATGCTTTGGGAAGAGCTGGGCTAGTCCCATGAGCTCCATCATCCTCCTTGCAGTGACCATTGCCAGGTGTAGCAGGAAAGGTGCTGAGCAGCTCGTGCTTTGAGAGGCAGGATTTATTTCATGGTCTCTCACTGAGCTCACCAGTAGAGCCTCTGTCATGTCACTTAATATCTGTGCCACTTTTTCCTCTTAGCTCACAAAATGTTGGGGACAGCAAACTGCTCCCATTACCCATGTGCAGAGGAGCTCATCTTGGAGGTTCTGGCATTGGCTGGAATCTGAACTGGAATAAGTCTATGAGAAATAACGGCAGTAAAGTATTTGTGTGTCCTCGGAAGGAGTGTGTGGACACATCTGCGCTCTGTGATCTGATGGTACCCACTTAACTGACCTGTGACAGCGGCTGGCCTTGATTTTGGCAAGGTTGTTTCCTTCGCAACCCCACGGTTTCTGCAGGGCAGAGGAAATGCTTTTGAACAAGATGATCCAGAGCAGAGGAAAAAAGCATGTCGCATAAACAACTTTCTGAAACAGAAAAAAAAGAAACCTCCTCTATCCTAAACAGCAAGACCACTGCAGAGGTCAGAATAGCCAGGGCTGTAAAAAGCTTCTAAAAATGTATGTGCCGCTGTTGAATTACTTTGCCCTTGTCTCCTGAGCTTCCCAGGGAATTGTATTCAATCTTGAGTTTTATGAAGATGAGCCCAATGAAGCTTTGGTCTGTAGCATTTCTGGCTGTAGTCTGAAACGCTACTCAGGATGTCTTTAAAGATTTAAAAGGAATTTAGCTTTACCCTTGTTTGTGTGTGATTTTTTTTTTTTTCCAAACCACAGAATTGCTGAGAGGTTTTATACCTTTTCTATTTTCTCCCTTTGAAGATTACAGATAGACTCATCACCTAATTATTTTGTTTCCATCTTGTAAACAAGATCTGGAGAATAAGATAGCAAAGAACATATCTCTGCTTGCATCTTACAACATGCCTACTCTGAAAAAAACTATACATAACAAAATTTCATTTCAATTTCCTGTAACAGGGCACCCTGTGAAAGGGGAAAGAGAAAAGAGGAGACACTGTTAGACACAGTCGGTACTGTATAGTTGTACACTGCTGTGCGGGTCTGCTAAATGGAAACTTTCAGTTTTAATAAACCTTTGCTGACATTTTTTTAATCATTTTAATAACTTTTTTCAAATATAAAAAGAACAAAAGTTCCCATTAAAATATCCACAGAAGTTATTTAAGCAGTCTTTCCCTGTAATATCGGAAAGCCAGACTTCTCAACTCTAAAAAATAAGTTGACTACGAAGCACAAAGGAAGGGTTCTTTGGTTGCTTTTGTTTATTTACTACATCTTTCTTTTCCAAGTTCAGTCAAAATCAAAGAAAGTAAACACACAAAGTGGCATTTTTAAGTTTTAATAACCATCATGGTTACTTTTAAAGAAAGTTAAGAAAAATACTTGCTTACAAGTATAATTTTAGTGGCTGTGCTTCTTCAAAAGCAGCTGGAATAATGGCCTATCTGCACTCGTGTTCAGAAAGTAACCCTCTGCAAACTAACTGGAATATTTTTTTTCCATTATTTCATGGGCTGGAAGCTATCTCATCAGCTTGTGAGCACCTCTGTGGTGCTCATGGGTTTAAGGTAGACATTTATTTTGAAATAAATATTGCACTCCTTCGGTACGCGGTTCCTGGACTGTCTAAGGAGATCGGTGATAGCAACCTGGCGGCAGCAAGATGGAAATATTCTAAACGGAACAAAATGCTTCCCCATATTCAAATGTTAAATAAGGCAGTTACCATATCCAAAGTTATATTTTCTGCCATGGCAGGTTGTATACATAAAGAAAAGTGGGAGAAAAAATAAAATCACCCTCATTAGATCTGCAGCCTGACATCTGCAAAACCAGAAAATGCATGAGGGACCCAAATCACAGAGTCTTCTTAATATTTTGGTTTTCATTAGTAAATAGTCTCCCTTAAATGTTTGGCTTCTAATAGGAAAGTGCAAATAGCTGCATTTGACCTTGCAGCTTTAGGCTTGCATTAAGAAAGCATCTGAGTCCTGATTCAGGAAGATGTAAGCAGTCATACCGATTTCAAAGGAAATCTCTCTATGTTAGGGCATCTTTAAGGCCTTAAAGATATCCATGGGATTTTAGCACACATTTAAAGTTAATCATGTGCTTACGCATCTTTTCTGAAGTGGGCCCAACAGCCCAATTGAGTATTTCAGAAAGCTTTCAATTCTCACAGACCTCAGGATGTGCTTTCCCATTTCATTCTGTCTTCACCATGTTTCCTTGAGATTCAGGCAGCGACGTGTGTGTTACTACTGAATTAGAGTAGGATGAGAGATCACCTACTTTGGAAACCCCATGAGTTCATGGTGCACAGATGAGTTAGGAGCTGGGGCTTTCTGCTCTCCCAGTTAACCCTGTATACAGAGGATGTGGAGGCACTGGGGGTCATGGGTAGCCACCCCTCTGAAGCCCTCCATGGGCATCTCCACCTGCATGGACCTCAAATGCATGCAGCAGCTAATCACCTTTGCTTTTTCTTTATATGAGATCTATACAACAAGGATTTCTGAATCAGAGGTGCTCCTGTAGCTTTTTATATCATAGAATCACAAAATGGTTTGGGGACTTAAAGATCATCCAGTCCCAGACCCCTGCCACAGGCAGGGCCACCTTCCACTAGCCCAGGTTGCCCAAAGCCCCGTCCAACCTGGCCTTGAACCCTTCCAGGGAGGGGGCAGCCACAGCTTCTCTGGGCAACCTGTGCCAGTGTCTCACCACCCTCACAGGGAAGAATTTCTTCCTTAGATCTAACCTAAATCTACTCTCTTTCAGTTTAAACCTGTTACCCCCCATCCTATCCCTACACCCCCTGATGACAAGTCCCTCCCCACCTTTCCTGTACCCCCTTTAAGTCCTGGGAGGCCGCTCTAAGGTCTCCCCGGAGCCTTCTCTTCTCCAGATGAACTCCCCAACTCTCTCAGCCTGTCCTCACAGGGGAGGTGCTCCAGCCCCCTGATCATCTTCGTGGCCTCCTCTGGACCCACTCGAGCAGGTCCTCTCCTTCTGATGTTGGGCACTGCAGAGCTGGACACAGCACTGCAGGGGGGGACTCACAAGAGTGGAGTTGAGGGAGAGAATGACCTCCCTCGACCTGCTGGCCACACTGCTCTTGATGCGGCTCAGGAGATATGTTTTCCTCCAACTATTTTATTGCTCATCAATTTTAAGTTGAAATTCAATTTAATTAAATTCACAGGTGAGCTGCTGGACTCTAATGAGGGCTGAGCATGGAAATATCTTTCCATGCTTTTAGTGGCCATTTCACCTGAAGGTGATGTCTCTAAAGGTTGAAAGAAATTCATCAAAGGAAAAGGTGATGGGGGAAGTCAGACTCTTCCCACTGCTTGCTGCCAGCCCAGCAAGAATTGAAATGAGCTGGCAGAGCTCAAAGGGAGTGCAAGAGAAGAGACGCACAACTCCATGTCTATAGTTCCCAGTGCACATTCTCCCTTGTGCCTCAGGAGGGCATTTTGATGGTGCAATATGTGGCACTAATCAAAAAGATGAACTCTGGTGCTCTGAACACGCTGCCAAAAGGCAAAGCCTTCCCTTTACTGCCAAAAATGTACATGAGTCACATTCATGCAATGACAAAGCTTACAAAATCTCATCTGTGCACAAGGGAAAACCCCCCCCCAGATCTTTCTTAATAGTGCTGGGTAATCTGTCCCATGGTGGGATCTGAGTGCAGTAGAGCACCTTCATGGACAATACCACCAGCTGCAGGTTTAATTAATAATGAAGTACTTGCCACAAAGGCCACCAACCTATGCCCACCCAGATCCCAAGTCTGCAATTAATATTGTTCTTGCTGCTCTGGGGACTCCCTCCTCGGCTTAGAATACAGATCCCCTGCTCCTCAAGGCAAGCTTCCTTGCTTGCTTAACATCCCTTGTTCACCAGCAAAGGGCTTCAGTGCTAAAATAAAATTAATAATGGAAGCATTAACGGTAACTCTGATCATCCGTAAATGCACTAAAGGAGTGTTTCAGGGTAAGGTGTACTTCACTCCCAAAGAAGCAAGGCAGCATGTATTTATGCTTTAAAATCAAGAGAAACAAGGATAGAAGGTTAAAATAAGGTAGTAAGGCTAAAAGGAATGATTTATTTTTTTTCCCCAGGAAATCACTACTTGAAAATTTCACGGTCAACACAGCCACTTGAATAATGAATAAAGTGGACTGGTTTAAATGCAGTGAAATTGCCCTCTCGTCAGCTTTCTTTTAATCTTTTGTGGCCCTACAAGGGGCCTTAGAAGAGGAGGCCCTGTGACATGCTAATCCAGCAGTCCTCCAGCAGCAAAGCTTAATCAGTCAGTAAGAGCTGAAGCCACTACGCAGATTTTCAAGCAGGAACCTCAGATTCCCTTTTTGATGGCTAAACACTTGTTTCTGCATCTGCTGAATTAACTATAGAAAAAAACCCAACAATAACCACAAACAACTTAAATGACTCAGTCCACATTGCTAATAATTCCCTAATTGCTAACCTGAAAGTCCTGATTGCTGACTGTCACTCAGGTTATTTTATAAACACATGTTGATTTTGAAATTGTAGCAATGCTGAATTAGTAAATGGATGGGGCAGAATCGTTTTCTGAGTCAGGGGCCCTACATTATGAATGAAAAGGTTTCCCATCTGTGTAGCTCCTGGGATCACAAAACATTTAAACAAAAATTAATTCATCATCACTCAGAACACCCTGGGAAGTAATCAGACGTTTGTGTTTCGCAGAAGTTAAAACCACAGCGTTAACACAAACCTGATGGCTTGTATCCTGCCACCAGGTCCACTGCAACACGAGGCAGGACTGAGGCCAGAAAAGCTGATTTCAATAGAAACTGATAGAAACTCATTTTTCTATGGAGCTGAGTCTTGCAATTAATTACCAGTGTGTCTAGAAAGGTGCAGACTCCAGCTGCAGTCACAGTTTCAGTTCTCTCTTGAGATTACACTCTGCTGCCTTGCAAGTGGTGACTCTTCCTAAACCCCCCTGGCTTAGGTTGTCCAGAGGGTCACCTTCACTGCAGGACCTGAGCAACCTTTGGGACTGTCACTGGACCGAGAAGTGGTAGCAGGGGCACAAACAAAAAGAGAAACAGAACCGATAGGAGAAAGCAGTGGGATCACATAAACTTTATTTCTTAAAAAATGAAGCGAAAAATATAATTTTTGCTTTCTGTTTGTGCATTTCAGAAATCCTGGCATTGTTTATTTTTCTATTTTCTCCTGGTACAACCAGATAGTCTGCAAAACTAGAGTGTGGCCCTTGCCAATGGTCTCTTGTGATTGGGAAGGTCTGTAGCTGGTTAGACTTCACTGCAGCAGCAAGTATTTAATGGATTTCTCCCTTGCTGATAAGAGCTTTGAAAATAACTAAAAAAAACCCCTTTAAATACTTTCTTTTTTTTTTTTTTTTAATCAAATGGTACTAAAGAAATCAGGACAAAGTGTGCACAGTCTGAAATTGATTTTCCTTTAATGAATAAAAATATAAACAAGTTGAGAGTGCACCTTCAAGGAACCAGCTTGACATTACCTAAAACAATATTGCAGAGAGTAGAACCAAATTCTGGCTTTAGTTTGCTTATCTACACATTGACCATTTGATCATCTTCTTGTTCACGTCTCACAGAGGTGAAGGAACTCCAGTGGGACAAAACCAACTATATTAACTAGAAATCCATCCAGTCATGTTATTATTTAACCATCCGTTTTTAGAGAACATTGTGTCACTGTCCAGCTGTGCTTTTGGCCAAGCTGTTAGAGATGGAAATATAGATTTCCATGTGTGAAGGGTTGACCTGGAGCTCCTTAGATGATACTATGGGGTTAAAAGTCTCCTACTCGGGAGAAGCTAACAGCTGATGAATATATTACCTCAACTCAACTCCATTTCCCTCCTGACTATGCAAAGAGGAGCCACATCAACGTGCCCAAGACGGGAATCAATTACCCCTCGTTCCTCTGCTGCTAAATATTCAGATCCCATTGGTGCATCTCCTACTGTTTGGCTCCAGTTCTCTTGCAGGTTAGCAAGGAAATCAGATGCAAATCACATAGGTGATTCCTCTGCGGGGAGGACAGAGCTGTGGCTGCCAAGGAGGAGGCAGGCTGCCTTTGTGTCTTTCAGAGTCACATAGCACTTAGCCACACGGTTCCCATTGACTTTCAAATGGAAAATATGTAGATGCGAGTCAGAGTTATGGAAATGTAGCCTTTCACTGTATCATTAGTTTTTTGTTTCCACATGACAGAAACTCATGATTTATTTTGAATATTTAAACTGTGTCAGTGCAGCTTTCTTTTGGGGGGGGGAGGTGTGTGTTTTGGTGACTGTGAAATAACCAATCCCTGCAGTACTAGCAGTGCAGCATTAAGAAGCTAACATAGCTGAAGAACATTGTAAAGAGGCCTATTTTGCATATCATCTACTCTAATTGCAACACATGTAGTGTCCTTATAATTATAGGCCAGGAATATGGAGGTGGTCACTGGGGTTGTCTTCCTCCCTGCTGGACAAATCAATTAGTTTATATGCTACATCTGTAAAGTAGAAATTGTACCTTAATCACACGGAAGTTTTAAGCCTTTGTCAAGGCTTGAGTAGTACTCTGATATTTTTGGATTCAGTACAACATACTATCTAGGCCTATAGAGATATCAGCAAGCTTGAGACGATTATAGTTCCTTTGCTCACACCATCTCACTAAGCATCTTTTATTGGTATCTTGGCTGCCACTTATGTCTGTGGTTTAAGACTGGGCTACATGGGACATAGTCAGCAGGATTTTCTGTCCTCTTGTTAACACTAAAGAAAACTAGAAATTAACTCCAGTGAAAGCAAGGCTATGCCAGTTTCAAACTGAGCTGCAGAGACAAGACGTTGATGCAGTATCTTTTTTTTTTTTTTTTATCTCCTCAATGTCTTATGCAATCCTGAACATTTAGATTTAGCAGAATCCCTCACCTGATGGTTGATTTATCTTGCTCGAGCCTGCAAAGCAGTTGAGCTACTTAGCAATTCAGCTAAGATTACTGCTGAAAAGCACATGCTGGTATGTCTCGTGGAATCATGTCCTTACTACATGAACTTCAGGGGCCACCAGATGATCTGGCCAATGAGCTAAGATGGATCGTTACTCTTAACTAAGTTTTTCTCAGAGGGAAATGGATATTTGCATATTTTACCAGTAGTATTAGATTAGTTATAAGGAAGGCATAATGGTGTCTGCCTATAAATTATCTACCCACAAGTACCTATCTGTAAGTTATTTTACTATTCAGGACACTTCATTGGAGCCTCTGCCTTTGTACAGAACTAGAAATTACTGGCCTCATCCTTCTCTCAATTAAGTAACATAAATCACAAACAGTTGCACTGAAACCAGTGACATTTCAGTGATGTAAAACTGATGGGGAAAGTACAAGAGAGCCCTTGAATTCCACAGCTCTGTCTTTAATATGCTCAGTCCAGGGGCCTTCAGCACACAGCCCCTCTCTACTACAGACTGCATTCCAACAGGAGTCTGACGCAGAGTATTTACAAAGAATGAGACTAAACTGGATTTTTTTCATGGAGCAGAGCTAAATACTAATAAATGCAGCACCTAGCATGCTCTTCCCAATATGCATTTATTAAAGAGACCAAAGGATGATCAGCTGCTTTATGACCAGGACAGCTTGAAAACAAAGTGTGACCAATAATTTACTACATATACTGTCCAAGTATACAGAAGAACTTGAGCTGGGATTGATTTTTTTGGCAATAACTCAGCAGTGATAAAACTCTGGAAAAACAGCTGGGTGAAACAGTTTGAAAAGAAAACAGACAATTTTTTAACAATCTGAACTATTATCTAATCTGTTCAAAAGGCTTGGGACAGACCATAGAAAGGAGTGAGATTACAGAAGAGGGATGAAATTAATACAGTTTGCTTGTCATGAGGATCCCTCTTCCTTCCTGAAGCCTTTGCAAAAGCAACAATTTGTGATGACATTGAGCTGCCTTTTGGAGGGATCTTGTCTTTCTTAGTTTCACAGGTTCCCAGATGCTTTTGTGTGGCATTAATATCTGTAATGACTGAGTCTCTTTCCCTAACAAGATATAATGGAGGTGGGAAAGAATTTCTATTGCTACTGCAAGAAACAAGCACTATATTCAGATCCTGGAAATTCAGCTCTCGCTTATCCTCCTGCAGCAATAGGGGAAAATTGAGTATGTGTATGTGGGAGGCTGAACAGGGGGAGAGCAAGAGGGACTGGAAGAAATGAACAGGGACCCTGTTCCCACATGTGCCTGAGTCTCAGGTTAGTTTACTGCCCTTACTATCACCAAAAAGCTTTTCAAAACTTTTTTCCAGAACATGTCTTCACCAAATTTTTTCACTTCTCGCTCTTCATTTTTTGTAATCTCTGCCAAGCTCCTCTCCTAAGGATACAACAGGGAAGTTCCTCACAGGCAATTTTTTTAAAAAAAGAAACACAGGCATGTTGGCAGCAATTCTGGTCACCGAGAACCTAAGGTGCTGAAACAGCAGGAGGGAAAGGGAAGAACCAGTTTTCAGGCTAGGAAATGCTACAAACTTAATCAAAGGGTTTGCAGGCACATAACCTTACTCCATCTCTGTGTATGTGTTTTGTTATCCCAAAGTGGAGAGGAAGATGAAACCAGTGTTTACAATCTGGTCTTGCAGGTGCAGTCTGAAAGTTTCATCCCTGTGATCACCAATTGCTTTTCATCCTTTCTTTCAGTCTTTATCCTCCCTTTCCCTGGTGATGACAAATGGGGGGCACAAAGAAATAGGGAAGAACAGAGTGAAGTGCAGCAGCCACTCAAACTTCGAGCAGAATACTGAAAGAACTGGTACGAAAGAACAGAGGTGCTTTTTTTCCCCACTTGCTCCTTGTTAAGCTTCACAGCTCAACAAGTGTCCTACTTTGAAAGAGAAAAAGGAACAAAAATATCCACTCACTTCTCCAACTCCCTAATTAACCTTTTTTTTTCTTTCCCTGTCTACATTTGCCTTTAGTGCTCTCCTTCCCATTTCTGTCTTTTGTGAGATAAAATGGTGGAAGATGAGACGAAATGGCAGAGGGATAAGCTACCAGTAATTGGGAATCTTTCCAAGAAAAGCATGCTCAGAGCATATGCAAAGGTGCTGCCTCTCTACTTAGATCATTGCCTTGGCAGCAGGAACAGGATAGGCAAAATCAAACCAATATTCATATGAGATCTTCAGCTGCAGATCTCAAGTTTTGGCAAGCCTCTTTATCGTTGTTTTCCAATGGGAGAGCAAAGAGTCAGAGAATTTGAAAACATATGGTGATAGAATAATAAACTGGTAAACAGATTCCTTCCAGGCTGTGTCCTTCACTAAACCCAAAAGCAATTAACAATAATAGGTTCAATATGATAATAATAGATACAGGACATGATTTCAGAGAGCCAGAAGATAGCCACTGACAGTGTGTTCAGCCTCCTTCTGTCAGAGCTGAACAGATGCACAACAGGAAAGTTCACTTCAAAAACATAAATCAAAACTCAGCATTGAGTTTTGCCATTTTGCTGCCCGGTGTGTTTCCACTGACTCCTGTTGAGCTAAGCTTCTGGAGATCAAACAAATCATGGAAAAGACAGGTCAAAACTCAGTTTTACCACCAAAATACAGCTCTTATCTGCAGATGTTTCTTTCACTAAGATGCTGCAATTTTAAAAATGTATCTGTAAAGATGATAACAAATACAAGAATCGCCTTGTTTACTGAGATAGTCTTCTGACCCTGAGGCCATTAGCAGCATCATGTTAATCTAAACGTTGGAAATATATTATCTGTTTAATTTAGCTAAGAACAAAATAATGAACACTATCCCAGCAAGTATTTGGTTACCTCCTCATCTGTATACCATGAGGGGACACATGGAAGAAGATCTGTTGCTGAACAAGTTACTTTCTTTTATTACGCTGGTTGCCAGCACCCCTGAAGTTCAGAAAAATTAAAAAATGGAAAAAGTAATTAAAGCATGCTAGGCCTAATTACTTTCCTGACTGCTTCGGCAGTGTTTTGGGGGAGAGAAATCATAGTACTTCAAACCCCCATGTCTGCTTAGGAACTGCAATCCCCAAGCCTTCTGCTGAGTAGAAAGCTGGAATTCTCTCTTCTCAACTGGACAGCTTCCTGCTTTCATCAAGAAACTTGACATTTTCCATAGCCAGCTCCACATGGAACTCCTTCCACAAGATACCAGGGAGACCCAGGGATTTGAACAGGAAAATACAAATGAGTATTTATATTCTCGACATATTGAGAATGTTGTGAATTGGATGCTGGTTGTTGAAGGATGCTGAGAATATTTAAACTTAGAAGGTAAATACTCAGAAATAAACAAGATTGTTAGAAGGCAGAGGACGGTTCATGCTTTAACAGTTCCTGTAACTACTCTGAAGCTGGCTGTTTCAGGGGTACAGAGGTTGATACAGAAAGGCCCTGGAAACATAATTAAAGAAAAAAAAAAATCTGACAAACAGTGGAAGAAAAGTGAAAATCCATACAGGAAGAAAAATAATGGCAAGAGAAATCAGAGAAAACGAATGCAATATATGAATAAGGTAAATAACAGCAGACATGCAGAGTCGGAGAAATGCCTACAAGATTGTTATCTTTTTTCTAAAAAAAAAAAGATTTGAAGCCAGAAAAAAGGTGATTGGAATAAGGGAAAATGAGTATTTCAGGATAAGTACTTTTTTCCCATTACTCGGCACACATCTGGCATACTGCATCCAGCTGGGCCCCCAACAAAAGAAGGCTGTTGACAAACTTCAGGGAGTCCAGCATAGGCCACCAAGGTGGTCAGGAGGTTGGAGCACATGATGTACAGGGAAAGGCTGAGAGAGCTGGGTTTGTTCCGCTCCGATACTCAGCAGGGACTTCATAGCAACCTTACAGCACCTCTGAGCAAGTTATTAAGAAGATGGAGCCAAGCTGAGGTGTGTGACAGGGAAGGATCTATCTGAAGAAAAGGAAAAAAAATCCAATATGAGATATTCAAGCCTGGATAAATTGTGGGACGTCCATCCTTTTAGATTTTGAAGGCCCAACTGGAGAAAGCCCTGAGCAATCTAGTCTGAATTCAGTGCTGACCCAGCTGTGAGCAGGAGGTTTGGCTAGAGATCTCCTGAGATCTCTTCCAACCTGAATGACCCTCTGATTCTATGATAACTTTCAGCAGAGACATTTTAGATGGAGTAGTTTGGGAGATGGAAGGGCTAAAAGGCAGAGAGAAAGCTGTAGTTACTGAAATATAGGACAATCTGAGTACAGGCTGAAATATTTCAGCAGTTAAGATGGATTTTTGGAAAAGAAACAAAAATATTTTGAAGACTCTGAAGGATGGAGAAGGATGTCAGACTAGTCAGAATTATAATTTGTGAATCTATTCTTTCTAGAGCAAAGACTAAAATGTTAGATGAAAAGTGGGCAAGGTCATGCCCACGTTTTCCCTTTGATTCTACTTTTGAATAACCATGGAGGGATAGATTCTGGTTTTTTGGGCTTCCACTTCTACCCTACATAAATAATTTGGGTTTATATTTGGTTTTGAAACAAGCTAGCATACTTTGCACATAGATTTTAATGGGACTCACTTATGCAGATGGGACGTTTTTCATTGTCATCCTTCTTATAGTCAAGAGGACATACACTACATTGATGCATGGTGGGCTCTTGTGTCTTCAGACCTGCCATTAAGTCTTCGTTCTGTTTGAAATGGGTAATAAGAGAAGCTGCAAGATGTAGAAGAATATGAAGTTGAAATGTTTGGATGGGTTGTAAACAAAGTTTGGACAATACTTCCTTAGCACAGGCCAGAGTTGCTAGAGGTGTTGCCACAGCACTGTAAACACTTCTTTGGTAACAGGCAACAGTTATTGTCCATTTTGCACTGGGGCCACATTCTGATGTCTTTATTGATGCCTGCACTTGACTCCTCATCAAGTCTTGCTGCTCCACAGGGAACATTTGTAGATCAAGGTTCTGGATAAGTAAAATCCTGGCATTCCTGAGGGCAAAGGGAGCTTTGACCTTTGACTTTGTCTCTCCTCTGAGGCCAGGATTTTAACAAATGGTAGCATATTCAACATTTAGGGAGAAAGTATGGCTCACACATATCACCAAATGGTAGCAGCTCTACAAATAAAATTGCTATGATACTTTGTTTTACATTGCCTACTGTGTATGTTCAGTGAGTTAGTGATGTCCTGGAGTTTCATTCCTTGGAGTGGAAACTCAGCCATTAAACTTGATGCCAAGGCTGTTTTGCAAGACTTTTCATTACAGTTGCTTTGCTACACAACTAAGAAGTGCGATCAGGAACAAAAGATGGTACTTCCCACACTTTGCTGCCTCCTCCTCAGACTACACCATGCATCCTGCTTCATCTTAGCCCTTCTTTCATTTGCCATTGATTTATTACAATGAACGTATTAAAAGGATTGTGCTCACACAGAGAGCTTTTGAAACTTTAAGGGGACTCATTGACTGGCCTGAATAAAACATCCATAAGTTCGGATGTCTGAGTTCTATGCAGTTGATTTGATCCTTCCAAGATCCACAATGCCCTGACAATGATTTTGAGACATATTCTTGGATGAAAAATCACAGTGTCATACTTCTCAGCATAATATGCAATGACAAACTGTAATTCTAATGATAAAGAACTTAATCACCTTCCCCAATACGTATAAATTTTGTGTAGTCTTACATGAGCTCAAACATTCTTTCCAAAAAAATAAGGGCCCCTCCTATACATGCTAAAATAATTCCCGCACAGTCCCTGCCAAGCTCCCAATAATGTATTAAAGATGAGCAAATGGGACCACAGGGAACTATGGAGGGGCATCCACATACCTACCACTGGTCTGTAAGGCTTCATCTAATTTGCTTTGGAGGATGGTGAGATGAAGAGTCTAGTCTAAGCGATGTGCTTTCCTACCAAATTTACCTCCATACTCCCAAGTGATGGTAGAAGTAGTTGCCACTCAGGGATGAGTGATCAGAGACTGAAGATTCCAGGGAATATTTCTACAACAATTAAGTAGCTCTCTTGCTACTTAAGACAGGAGGTGCCCTAAGAAGAACTTGCCACAGTAAGACATAGATCCACCATATTTCTGATACCTTTTAATTCAAGACCTCTCCACAAGGTAGGACCTAGAGGCCATCTGCATTTTTGAAGACTCTCCCATGTCAGTCATTTCTAGGGATGCAAGTAACCTGGAAACAAACATAGAACTTTCAATGCAGTGGAGAAAACCTTTTCCTGGGGTCACCTCCACTTAAACTTTATAGTAGCTGGTTATTATAGAGTGTTAGTTATTCTAGAGTGTTAGTTATTCTATAGACTCCAAATTTTACCCAAATGTGGATGGTGCTGACAGTTTGCCAGACGCCAGATAGTGACAGAAAAAGCAGGACAGAGTCTTCTGTGCTTCTAAAACATGAAGGGGTGATTTGCTGGAGACACTGGATTTCAGTACCTCATCTGACAGCCACCTTCATCTTTAACTTGTGAAGTTGAATAAAGTGGAAATGTTGCCTCCTAGGATACATAGTCTACATGATTTGCTCAAACACCACAGAAAGCTCCAGGGCCCAAAATTTCTCGTGATGGGCTGGACAGTGCACGTAGCCACAACTGCCATTCCGATCTACACCTTACATCAGGAGACATTTGGTGTTACAGAATCAAAACCAGCCACAGTTAAAATTTCTGAGAAGACCAAAAGAAAAATCTCACAAGAAAAGGACACAGGGAATGAACATTAACTCAGCTGCTTCATTTGGCACGTGATATTCCAAGGGATCAAGAGGAATTATAGGAGAAAAATGCACAGAAGGCATACTGTGGATTGCTGTTCATTATCAAATTAGCACCTTTTATATCATGTTTCAATCTCCTCTCAGGCTTTGCCTTGTAATACATGTGATTAGAAGTGAATTAATAATAGCAATAATGTGCTAGAGAGTCCATTTTTTAGTGACTACTTTAAAACAAAAATGAAAAAAAGGCATTTTTACAATCTTTTTAAAGAATACTTCATTAAGTGGAGGGAGGTATACTAGAGACACAAAACTCCATGCCCATGAAAACACAGTACAAGCACACAATTTCCAGCCCTCTGCCTTTAATTGCATCTGAAAGTCATTGTTCCCCAAACAAAGGAAGCCATGGGGCGAGTGTTTTTTGTTTCATTGTGTCTTTATCAACTTCCATCACTCAATATGAAAGAGGCAAGTCAGTGGTGCAAAAGATCTGCTAGTTTCTTACTGGTCTAGCTGCTAAGGTATTCTTTTTCCCAACTAATTTTATCCATTCAGAAATATTCCCCTGCCTCACAATATGATGCATTCACGTGGTGCTTTTTCTCTAGTGATCTCAAATTCTTTAAGCAAACATCACCGTGTATTTTACATCACCGTACTGCAGAGAAGATGCTCTGCAGAAGGCACAGAGTCAGGCTAGTGGGTTGCTCAAAGTCTGAAGTCAATAGTAGAGCCAGTAACTTTTTTTTTTAAAGTGGAGGGCATAACTCTCTGCATTTTATTTCTATCCTATGTTGTGCAGAAACACAAGATAAGTGCATGGTAAAACAATTGAAAAAATCATCCTCATCCCTAAAAAAGGGAATTCCGGGTTGTTTTTTTGTTTTACCAAAATCAGTCAGACAAAAAGCCTTACAGAAGATAGGCTAGCAAACCATGGGATGCAGTACTTATTGTCTTAGTGCTGTTGTTTGTACAGTATTGGAGACTATGGGGAATAGAGCTTCGTCCTATAAATGAGAAAACAGAAGGTATCAGACAGAACAAATTTATATATGAATGAATTTAAGCATTGTATGCGTGATTTGATTTCCACCATGGCTTCAATTGAAGGAATATATTAATTTTCCTCTTCTTTTCAAGTTCTTTCCTCAGCCCTCATTTTCTAATACACAAAGAGAGCGAAAGAAGAGAAATAAGTTTATGGTGTCTTCCCCATGAAAGTGTGGATACAGAGCTTGGAAAGGAAGGTGAGAAAAAGAGCTACGGCAATACCCTTAAACACAGGTAAGCATTTGAGGGAAAGGTTAGTACATCTCTGGGTTTAGCAGAGCTCAATGACAAAGGGAAGCATTAGGACTTAGGATAAACATGAAGTGCACACAAACCAATCACAGTTAAATCCCATCTGTCCCCTACAGACATCCAGATGATACATTTTACTTTTTAGTAGGCTTGGTGAGACTGCCCAGTATTGCCCCCTTGCCCCAGTACCTCCCCCTTGGCTTTCAGCATCATTCCCCATGGGAAATCTGTGAAGAGAGCTGGTCAGGAGCAACAGACAGGGACTTCAGATATTCTCTGGGCAGCATGCACCAATAAGGATTACCTTCCTTCCTTCGTTTCACAGAAGTAAAACATTATAACTGTAACGAGTAAGCTAACTGATAGACCCATCATTTTTGCTTTGGGTTCCCCTATTTACTTTCTAGTTAAAAAACACCTCGCACTTCTAGGATATCGCTGTGGAGCATAAATACATGACGCTGCTAGTATTATCCCTTGACTTTCTAGGAAAGTTCAATCAGAAAAAGAGGTGCCTGGACAGGCAAATTGGACCTTCAAAACATCTAATTGAGGCTACGTTTGCATACTGATTTCAAGGTTGACTACCTTTGCTCATTCGCACAATATGGACCATATGTAAGCAACAGCAGGATATTAATCACAATGAAAGAGCACGTTGTCCCCCTCCTTATATTTGCTGTACTTGTTCTTTTTCCTAAATGTTTTATATTCAGAGGGTTGAGGTATTGCTATCAGAAACTATTAAAACAGAAACAATACCTTTCGATTGTTCTTTTGCAGTGATCTCCATGATCCCCAGAAATAAACTGAAGGTGCTTTTAATTTGGTCCTTCTGAGTTTCCCGGCTTCTCATTGCTTGAACTAACATTCTCCTCCTCAGTCCTCATGTTTTAAAGAGCTGCCATCTCATGGAAAAACTCTGAGAAAAATTCTGGTTTGAAAAATATCCCCCTCTCTCTATTGCTGTGGACATTCACGGACAAAAAAAAAAAAAAATCTTTCTTCTTTGTTTTTCTTTTCGTTCTCCAGGCTTCACTGCTTATTCTTTAATCACTCATACAGTGAACATGATTGTCAATTCCAGACTATGGGATGTCAGACTACAGAGAACAGCTCAAAGCAGAATTTTTCTACATGATAGTGTTTTCATTTCCTGAAGTCTCCTAAGTGCAAATCTATTGAATTTACAATTTTAAACACTATTCTTCATACGTGCAAATAGAAAGAGAAAGTACATACAGATCTATCCATACTAAAAGTGCAAATGCAAACCAGATGATTGTTACCATAAGCATAGCATATATATAACTCAAATAAAACTGCATCTTAAAAAACATTTAAAAATAAAACAACAAAAAAATGCATTTCAATTTGAAAGGGAACAGAGGCAAACATAAGGGAACAAAGATATTGCAACCGAAACCTGCTCTCATACTGCTCAGAATCCAAAATACTTTACGATGTTTTATGGAATCACCCCCACGTACAGCAATGAAAGAGAAAAAATTCTCTTCACTTGCTCATTCTCCTTCCTAAGCCTGTTCCCCAGAGCTGTGAAAAAGAGAGGCAATATGTAAAAAAACTACCATTCTGCTTTCCACATGCACGTGTGTGAGAGCGCAGCGCTGGGTCCATAAACAATTCTGTATTTAAGGACTTAACTAAGAAAACTCCAGCAATGGGTGGGCATGGCTCCTGGTGCTGCAGGCTTTCACGGGCTGGGAGTGGAGGAGGAGGCTGTCACAGGGCCACAGCCACAGTACTGCCACACCACTGGCACCCAACCTGGCGTCATTGCCACTGAAAAATTGCTTTGCCTTCTAGGGAAAGAAAGGCCAAAGATTTTGGCTCCTTCCCAGTAGAACATCATCTCCAAGATGAGCCCTGGCGTTTCTTCATTCTTGTTTAGGTCTCCAGACCTGAGGAGCACATGAAAGTTTGCCAAAGGGCGACCAAGGAGCAGACCAAGAGGAAGCA
The DNA here is from genome assembly GCF_031877795.1 of Strix aluco. Taxonomy (NCBI): domain Eukaryota; kingdom Metazoa; phylum Chordata; class Aves; order Strigiformes; family Strigidae; genus Strix; species Strix aluco. The sequence goes on along the minus strand of NC_133932.1, from coordinate 133,026,234 downwards.
AAACTTCAATGTCTCCCAAAACACTCTGTTTTTTAATTTCCTCTATACAGACAAGAAGCACAAAAAACCCCATGAAGATCTTATTTTTCTGTCATTACAGACACAGATGGTGGCTCATACCTACCAGTCCATTTCTCATTGCCTATGCACCTCAGCAGCTCTGGCCTGCGCATGTAGGGTCTGATGATTCTTCCTTGTCTTTTATGTACAAATTCTATTTTACAGAGGCAATGAGAGTCCCCAGGCAGCTCATTTCAGGGAATTACTGCATTTTTTCAAGCAGTTAGTCACCTGGCCTTCATGGTCTAACATGTGACACACCATGTAAAGGCTTTCAATAAAAGCTCGAACTAGCATCACATCCTAGCACTTGCATGATGGAGAATGAAAACTTTGAGGCTCCTCTGCCCACCAGCTTTCTTAGAAGTGCAATCTTCAGTCCCTCCCCACTGGTTTTGGATCCCTATCATTCCTCTCAGCTGTTTGTCACTTTCCCTACATGCTGAGCATTTTCCTCACTGCCTCCAGGAACCTTCCTCTTCTACTCCTCTTTCACTCACCATCTTCTTACCTCTTCTCCCCCAGCTTCTGCTGTTAATTAAGGAAATATTCTTCCCATCCTTGAGATCTCCTAATTGGTTCCCCACTTGTTACAGACGCATCTCTCCTACTCTATTTTCTTTGGTCCTATTGCCTACTTCTCTATATATCTGCTCTCTTTCTTTTTGCCAGTAATCCTGTATTAATTACCCCCTCTCCTCTTCTTCCCACTTATATCCCACTTTCAAAATCCTTCCAGAATTCATGCTGGGAATCTGATACATAATTATGCATTGCCAAGCCTGCAGACAAAGTGGAAGTGGCATGAATGAGCAGACATTGGGGAAGTCCTGATGGCAAACCATTGGACAACAGCACAACTCATTTAGGAAAATCACAAGAGATGCTTTCTAACAAGACAAGAAGATCCTCAGCTGGTATAAAAAAGTATAATTTCTTTCAGAAGATGGTCTAGTCAAGGATCTGCCACTCCAGGATCTGTCCCTGAGATTGAAATGCTGAATATAACTGAAAAAGTCAACATCATCCCACGTATTTTCAAAATGCCCTGGTTTGCATTTAACATGTTTAATTTAGATGCAAAGAGGACTAAATTCTGGATATTAGTACCAGGGAATTAAACACTCAGTTTGAAGTTTTATCTTTTTTTTTTTTTTTCCCCAAAGATTATACACAGCACTTAAACCGTCTTGCGAGATAATCTGACTTTTTGGTATTATTATTATTTATGTTTAACTCTTATCTGAAATTACGAAACAGGAGCTGCTCTGCTGGCTCAGCAAGCTGAGGGGCTGCTGTATAGATTGTTCTGCACTCAAGGGACTGGAGTCTGATCTCCTTCCCACACAACCTATTTGGGTAGAAAAATCACAACCACTATAATGAGTAGTATCTTTATCTCTGTGTGTCGGCTCAGAGGGTGCTCTTCTGGGAGAAAATTAAATGTGACCTTTTACTGTTGATGTGACACAAACACACATATATTGCACAAGCTTCTGGATCAACGGCTGTTGCTTACAGCTCTCTGATGTGCAACACTCCTTACTAAGGATATGAGCCCCAGCACTTTACTTTGCTGTTCCAACATTGTATTTGAGAGATTTTGGGAGTGATTTGAACATGACAAACATTTTTGGATATATTCTGCTCAACACAAACTGGGTGAAACAGTGCTAACTTCAGTATCACCTCTGGGCTTAAGACATGATAGCAGAATTCAGTTCCCACTTTCTAAGGTAATAAAGTGGTCTGGTAAATTTACAACATCATGTGCAGCAGGACCGTGCTGCTCTATTCCTCAAACTACCATATAATGGAAGTTCACTGATATCCCAACAACCCCACTATTCAAGGTAACAACAGTATTCATTTCTGGCCAAATTTTAGCTGGACATAAATCAGAAAACTCTTCTGAAGTCAATGAATGTTTGTAGAAACATGTACGAGGTCATGGTCCAAACAACTTGAGATTCAGGTTTTAGTATAGCCCCCACGTCTGCCTCCATTCCCTTCTCTCATTTAATCTCTGGGTTTGTGTACTGGTTTTGGCTGGGACAGAGTTAATTTTTCTTCATAGTAGCTTGTATGGTGCTAAGTTTCGTATTTCTGACCAAAACAGTGTTGACTGATAACACAGGGATGTTTTCATTACTGCTGAGCAGTGCTCACACAGAGTCAAGGACTTTTCTCCTCCTCACCCCACCCCACCAGTCAGGAGGCTGGGCAGGGCACAAGGAGTTGGGAGGGGACACAGCCGGGACAGCTGACCCCAACTGACCACAGGGATATCCCAGATCATATGACATTATGCTTACCAATAAAAGCTGGGGGCAGAAGGAGGAAGGGAGGGACGTTTGGAGTGATGGTGTTTGTCTACCCAAGTAACCATTACACATGATGGAGCCCTGTTTTCGTGGGGATGGATGAGCACCTGACTGCCAATGGGAAGTGGTGAATGAATTTCTTGTTTTGCTTTGCTTGCATGCATGGCTTTTGCTTTACCTGTTAAACTGTCCTTATCTCAACTGACAAATTTTTGTGCTTTTCTGATTTTCTCCCCCATCCCACTGGGGGGGAGTGAGTGAGTGGGGGTTAGCTGCCTACTGGGGTTAGCTCATAACAGTTTCATAGATAAAATTATTTTTCCTGTGTAAGAAGGTCCTACAGACCTATCACACATTACAGAGCCATTCTTGTTAACCTTAACTCTTATGGTCATTTTAGTACAAACATCGAGCTAATCTAAGGACTCCCTTTCACCAAATGTCAATACTGGTTCCACCAAATGGTCTACTGTCTTTGTGAAGCAGAGTCACTCTGCAAAGAAATTATGACACATTTTTATTTCTCACAAATCTGCCCACCAACAGGGGACAGAGACTGCAGAGAACAATGATGGTCAGTGATTTGATAACATGCTCAGTGAAACTTGCTTTTCAATCATCTTTGAGAGATGAAAAGAACACCTGTGAATCTGGAGGCTGTTTCTCATTTGTTATAGCAGACTCATAAGTAACTGCATGAGAGACTATATTGCATTGTTTAACATGGATGGGTCTGTATGGATCAAAACTAAATTTCCAGGGTATAGGAATTCGCCACTTGATAATATCACTGAAAGTGAGCATATAATTCCAGTGATGTCAGTGGAGTCACACTAGCCCATAACTGGGCTAATGGGAATGAAAACCCATCCCATGGGTAAAGATAAAAAGATATATAGTATTAAATAAAAATAGACAGAATAACTACCTCAGCCTTGGGTAATATGTTGGGTAATAGCCTTTACTATTAGTTTTACTCATGGGAAATTTTACACAGGGAGGAGAGGCTAAATTTCATGTGGAAGAATCAATTCTTGGGACAAAGGAAAATGACAAAGATAAAAGCAATGACAAATATGGCTGAAAGTATCAGAGAGAAACAATTGCTTTTCAGATTAACCATCCCCATTTTAAATTGCCAGTGGCACTCTGTTATAAAAAATAGGGTGTTTCTAAAATCAATATATTAGACATTTTGGGTCCCAATTTGTGAGAGTCCCTTAGAAAGGGAGGAAACTTTTGTGTTATTCTTCATTAATTCTCCACTTCCTTAAGTGCTTTGGGAATTATCTGTTAAAGCAGGAATGCAGTGAAGAAAAACTAAAAGAATGTGTGTAAGTACATAAAGTTGGCCCCATGTCAGCAAAGCCTGGAGTGTGATAAGGGAAGCATTGTGCAAGGAGTAGGTATTTTACGACGCCACAATCATTGGTTCAATAATCAATTGTCAGGGGTTTCAAGCTGCAATGAAAGCTATCGCTTGCCAAACCAAACACTAAAAAAAGAAAAAGGAATAAGGCCTTGAACACTGCTGCACTTGTAAGTTACCATTACCTGTAGTCATGCTCATGAACCAATGTTCTGCTAAATTTTGCAGAGCCCAACAATTTTCCAGAAGTGAAATAACATGGTCTCATAACACTAAGTTTGCCCTGCCACCTCAGTTCCCAAATAGTCCACCCATTTCCATAAAGCCCTTCTCCCACTCTCTCCCAGCTTCAGACAGAAGACAAAACGTTGATCTCTGCCCTAATTGGGAGGACTGAGATGAGAACAGCTGGAAATACAAAATGGGCAGGAATATTTCTTTCTCTGTGCTCCAGCCTATTCGGTTTTGCTCTTCTTGTTTGACCATGGGCCAAAATCATCAAGGGGCAAACGGATGCCACAATCCAAAAACTATCTTCTCATTTGGCTTGCTCTTCATAAAGCTATTAAACCTGATGTACAAAAAGAGGGTGGACTCCATACAGTCCAGAGCCTTATGAAGTGGCTTTGACCAAGCATTCTCTCTTAAGATTTATTCTGGTGTAACTGGCTGCAAAACACAAGACCAATGAAGAACAAGGGTCTCCTCCATCCAGAGGCCACATTAATCAGGTTTGCATCTGTTTTAAACAATCTCAGTTAGTGAAACCCTTTGGTGGATCAAATAATTTCAGTTTGATGTTGTCTTAGTTTGGTTGCAGTTTGAGGGAATGAATAAATGAGCAACTCCAATCAAGGCACAGTAGTTTTAAGAAGCCAGCACCCATCTCTGCCTCCAGACATGTCCACATGGTTTCTCACAACCATTCCCAAGTGCTTATGTCTCAGTGATCCTTGTTTTAACTTCGATGTAATCATGAAGACTTACGCTAAGAGACATATAGGTAATATGGAGTGATGCTAGAAGCAGATCAGAGGCTCAGCTTCCATTACAGTAATATTAAAGAAAGAAGAGTTTTCCTTTTTCCTTCCTTCTTCCTTTGCCTGGTAACAAAATGAATGGATCTGTTATCTTGTTCCTAAAGCAAAACACATCTCTGTATGATGTGAAGGCAGTGTTACAGGCTGGGCCAAGTCAGAAAACTAAAGGGGCACTTGAGGCTGCAAAAAAGAAATCTGGTGGATAATGGGACCCAATTGTTTGTACTGAGATTTCTCTGGATTAGCAACAGGTAACATAATGTTATGTGTTCACATCCGTGCTTTCTTCACTCCAAAACCCTCAAAACCAGAAAAGAACCACTTTTTTTATTTCCAGAGTTGACCATTTTTAGATTTATTGCACTTTTGCATCTATTAATAAAATCCAGTTCAACCTAGATGCAGTAGCAGACACTTGAATCTCTGCTGCTTCGCATTCTCTATCTCTTGTCAAATATGGGGTGTACAGGGATGTAAACTGCATCAAATTATAAGTGATTTGCATTCATTTTGTACAGATGCAGATTAGTACAAAATGTGAAGAATGGCGAACAATCCAGATGATTATAAGAAAACCTGCTTTCTTACATGTTCAGTTTTATTGTATTCAGATATAGGACGTGTGAGAACCTCTGATCAAGCTCTTGATAAGCAAAAAAGAAAAAAACAAACCCTGAATGGTTTTGGAAATCAAAGCTCTGCTCAGGGAATGCAGTTGTCACTATTTCTAAAACAGGGCAAAGAAGACCACCGCTATCCACATGGGAGATTGTGAGAATGAGGTGCTGAATATCAAAATAAATGTATATTGTGTATTCAGAATGTATACAGATAAGAGGAACCACTAGTCAGACCCTTCGTGTATCACAGAGTGGAGGATGTCGCTGAGTTAATCCCAGCTTGAACAAAACTAGATACTAAAAACACAACAAAGCAAAATATATTCCATGTCTAGAGAATCATTATATTCCTCCTCAAGTTGTTCCCTTCTAGTAAATAATACATAGCTTGCTTCAGGTCTCTTTGCCTAGCTTCAGCTTCCTGACATTTCTTACTGATGCATCTTTGTCACATATATTCAGAAGAGCCCTCTGCCAGTGAATTTCTGTTGCCTCCGTAAGTAGTCAAAATGATCGCATTGGTCCTTAACTTGCACTTTGAGGAGATAAACAATTGGAGTTTTTCATGTTGTCCATTGTGTGATCTGTTACCAAGCATGTAATCATTCTTCTATCTTTTTTCTAAATTTTCTCTAGTTTAACAGCATTCTTTCTCTATCACTGAGACCAGACCAAAGAAGTATTTCAACACCAGTAACCCATGACAACTACTGAGGTGATTTCACCATGCCTACATGAGCCTTCCCAGTTCATCTACAAGAGTAAAGGTTCACATCAAACTGAAAGCTCCTTTTTTACCTAATTTTCCATCGTGCCATATAAGTGTTTTGCAGTCTTGGAGTGCCTGGATAGAGTATCCCCCATGACAGTTATGCCTCGCTTTTTCTTTTCTTTGATATGTGAGTTTATGTTTCACTACATTTGAGACTGCTTGTCTGTACCTAGCTTACCAAGATACTTAGATCTCTGTCAGTATCTCCTACTCTTTCACTACTAACTCCCCCAACTTGTAGATCACCTGCAAACTATTGGCAATAGCCATATTTTTTATCCCAGGTCACTGATAAACATGGGCAGCAATGTAAATCTAGGCAATGGTGTCTCATAATCTTGTAAAAAGTGAGTTGGAAAGACATGTAAGAAAGTATATATATATCAGTAATAACTTACAGAGAGAGACTTACACACCGTACCAGAACAATTCCCTTTATGAATAAAACTTTAGCCAGAAATAGCCCTTCTTATATAGATAGGGATTAGTTAATCTATGTTGCTGTAGCCAATATACTTTATGAAGGATAAAAACCATTCTGAATTAATGTGTTGGGGTCAGCTGACACCTGCAGATAACTAAAGACAAGTAACAGGAATACTGAAATCATTATACACTTACTCATCTCACAGAGGGGTCTTTAACCTCCTAGTTTTCTTCTTACACAGTTTGATTACTAAAGCAGTTTTCCTGTCATCATAAGTCCTTGGCAGTACTGGATACTGTGGCAACTCTAAAAACTACACCCTTAACTGTAAAACATTTTTGTGGACTTTTATTTCCGAGATGAAATATACTCAATGTCCTCCTGCAAAATATTATTTGGCAGTGCCTCTGCCTTTATCTCTGACTTTCAGTCACTGTTCCTCAAGTGGGAAATAATATGCCTTGGAGTTTTTAATAATCATATGGAACTTTTTCAAAGAGTAGTTCGGGTGTGAAAAATATATACCAAGAACATCTATGTCATTCTGGTACCTTCCTACCTAGATCAGTCATAAAGTATTTCTAATTAGGACCATCAAGACACAGAGTCAATAACAAGAAAACACAGGGAACTACTGGTATTCCAGTTTTGCCCCAAAGAGACTTTGAAAACCTAGAATTTAACGTGAGTTTCCTTACAAACTATGACTGCCTTATTTTGCAAATAAGAAAAAACTACAACACATGGTCCCACCTGCCTGTCCTACATTATCGTCAAGAATATAAACTGACCCAAATTGCTGGTAAGAACCTAATTAGCATGGCTACAGGGTGAGCAGTCTCTCCAACATAATAATTTATTAGCTAGAAATCTCTGGGCCTTGGCCAACACAAGCTTCCTGTCACGGAGATCTGAAGAAGAAAGGAACCTAACCCACAGGATTTTCTGACTCTTGGCACAATGAGTTTTGACAACAAACCTTCCCTCACCACATTCACCCTAAGTTAAATAGGAAGAGGAGAAAAGGGAATTGATACCCATCCGGCTGCAGTGGTTACTTTCATTTCTATTAGTAAGCAGCTGCCTGGTGATCACAAGGTAATAGTCCCCATCGAGAGCTCCTGCACTGTCCCTTTATCAAAGAGAAAAGTGGCATCTGCTCTGGATAGACTTACTAAATAGATGCTTTAACTGGACAGATACTGAAAAAAATTTTGGCATGTTTGCCTCAGGGGGTTTTTGTCATCTGTCTTTGTATCTCCCAGTGCAACTTGTAAGAAAAGATGGAGGTTTCTTTTCTTTCCTTTTTTAAAAATACTTTCCTACTCTTTTCCTCTTCTCTGGATGACTCCCCAAAAGGATGTCTAAACTAACAGTAATTGGTATGAGCAAGGTTTGAAAATATTTAGGCTTTATCACTTTATTTCAGGATCCTCTCTTCCCTATGCTTCCCTCTGTTTTGGTTTGAAGAGCTGATCTTCTTTTCATATGTATGAATCTGAGTCATCCTGCATAGCCCTTTTATACGTTATCCGATTTCTGTGGCTTTAGTACAGCGGTTGCTCCAACCAATCTGAAGTTAAAGAAAACTTTTAGACTTGGAGAGTCCTTCTCCACCTCCCAGTCCCATACTTCTCCCAACACCTTCATTCAGAAAGGCAGAAAGCAGCCTGGGCATGAGTGGTATTTGAACAAACAGTTAAGGTAACTATGTTTTGATTTTGTCCTTCACATGGTCCTTTTGTAAAACCAATGAGGATAAATGAAGGCAACAAGGGACTTGCTTTCATCTAGAACTGCAGATCTTTTCTCTATTTGCACTCCAACTAGTCTGCTTCATTTGGCATTTTCTGTCTCCACCCCAGTTTTCATGTTTAGAAAACACTGAGTCATTGCTGATAAAACATGCTGGAAAGTTAACTATATTTTTACCACCTATCAACATCATATATAAGGAGACTATATCTAAACTGATTTAATTGGGTAGATAGCTAACACTCTGCCAATGTTGGATCTGACATAATTTTGAAATATTATTTTTCTTTTAAGACTGTACTTGGGATGAGAATGTGGAAAATTCAATAGCCAAGGGCAGTAACATAAGGTAGTTTTATACCGGGGTCTGTTTTGCTTTTTTTTCCCTCTTAATGTTCTTTTTTTCCTTTCCTAGAAGACAGAATGATAAAATCATAAAATAGTTTGGGTTGGAAGGGACCTTTAAAGGCCATCTAGTCCTTTTCCCCCGCAATGAGCAGGGACATCTTCAATTAGATCAGGTTGCTCAGAGCCCCGTCCAACCTGGCCTTGAATGTTTCCAAGAATGGGGCAACTACCACCTCTCTGGGCAACCTGTGCCAGTGTCTCACCACCCTCACAGTAAAGAATTTCTTCCTCACATCTAGTCTAAATCTCTCCTCTTTTAGTTTAAAACCATTACCCCTTGTCCTGTTGCTACAGATCCTACTAAAAAGTCTGTCCCCCTCGCTCAGCCTGTCCTCATAAGGGAGGTGCTCCAGCCCCCTGGTCATCTTCATGGCCTCCTCTGGATCCGCTTGAGCAGGTCCATGTCCTTCTTATGCTGGGGGCCCCAGAGCTGGACACAGCACTGCAGGGGAGGTAAGGACATGACACTCAGCCAGAAAAAAGCCTACCCACAATATATTGGAGCATAGGCCAAGTGCATGCTCTGAAACTACCAATCTCTGATGAATATGGGATCTGCAGAAAGGGAATACATGTATTGTCAGAATGTCCCAGGATTCAGCTCGTTTGGTATAATACAGAATTCAGCTTGTTTCTAATTCTGACATTTGGGACAATGTAGATTTGGGAATGCATCTATGCTGAACACAGCACGTTATAGACAGTGCTGGATCCTGTGAGCTCCTGACAGTTAAATGGCTAATCTTTTCCAAGTCGAAGTAACAATTCGCTGTCTCATACAGAACAATGGATTTGTAATTGAGAAGATCTGACAAATTTAGAAAGGATTTTGTGCATGTGTTTGAAGAAACTGACAATTTTACAATCTGGCCTGGAATCGTCTTCTAGGATAGCATTGAAGGGATCAAAGTAAACACATGTAGGAACCTAATAAAACCATATGCCCCAAAAGACAGGTCAACTAGCTTTCTGCTTCCCAGCTTGACTGCAAATGTGATTCCCATTCAATAATTTTGTATGAAGAATGATGGACTGAATTTCTGTAGCCTAAAACAAGTGTTGCCAGAACACTACAGTGATATATTAAAGGAAGGGAGAATGGGAGACAGAGATGCCAGGACACCAAAATGATTTGGCAAAGAGGAAATAACTAGGAAGTTATTAGAAAACTTTTTCTATGGATGCATAAATTAAGAGACAAAAATGCAAGTGACTTCTCTTGGATCACAGAACAGCTGCAAACAGATCCGAAGCCCCCATGTTCCCTTCTTTAGCACACTTATTAAGGTAAACTGTCTCCTTTATGAGTACTTAGTGTAACCACAACTCTACGTAGTCTAATCAGGACATTCAGGCATGCATTATATTTATGTTTCAAATTTAAGGTCCACCCAGTGCTAATGCAGAAGGAACTGATAAAGGAGGGCTTGGGAGCATGTCCTTTAATGAAGCAGTGGGGAAGAGATGTCTCTGCAACGACCAGGAAACAGTGACAGAAAAGGGATCAGCTAACTTGTCCTGTGGGACACAATCTGCAGGCTGGGGGTTGTTCAGCTCCTGCCCAAGCTGTCTAGCACATATGCTGTAAAAACAAGTGTCAGCTAATGGAGCGTGCCCTCATGCTCAAGGAGAGAGCAAAGTGCATTGTGCTGCGTGTCCCCATGGAATGGGGCTCTGGACAGTCCGAGAGCGACCGCCACGGACAGGCCGTGCTGAGACTGTCCATCAGGTGTTAACTTCCAATATCAATCTGCCATTCCCCCTTGTTTTCCCTTAAAGGTGACCCCTCTGGTTGAATGTTGCCATTCCAGAATGATGCTTTCTTGGGTATTCTCACTTACTAGAGGAAAGGATAATGTCTGCTCTCCTGTTGAGTGAGACCACAGCTGCATCAAAGTTGTTCATGATCAGATTTTTTGCCTATATTGTAGACAGAAGAATGGTAACTTTAGATGGAATGGATCAGCTTGACAAAAGGTGTTTTAAAAAGCCTTCCTCCAAGAAATTAGCCTAAATTCTACACCAGAGGCATAGAGTTAAAATGGGAGATGGATGACATTAAACTTCCCTTGTTTGTGTCCCAGCTGCAAGAATCTTGCAGTGAGTTACCTAGTGAGACAGGAATTACTGGAGTTGGTCCAACTCCACCATGCAAATAAGTCTAACAAGCAAAAGCATCATTTGTGGCACTTTTCCTGAAGTTCCAGGATGACTCCCATGAAACCTCAAAGGTGAAATGATCTAACAGAAATGGGGAACTGTTTTGAAAATGAAAAATCCCACGTCACACGATGTGTGGCTGGAAAATAGGACACAAAAAGCCTCGTCTCCTCCTGCTCTGACAGAGAAGTGGTTAATTGCCATATTTGGTGAAAAATTTATTTAAGACCATAAAATTGGAGGTTTAATTATATTTGGTATGTGTTACTGGCAGAGCTTTGTGAAATGATCAACAATTATCTTTCTCATCCATCAAGTGCGCAGGGATCACACAGGGACAGGGAGTAGGAATATGAAATACACTATGCCAAAAACATAAAACGCATTGTTTCTCTTGTAGCTTTCTTCATTTTTCCCTACATTTTCCATGAATTGTTCAAATTAAAGGTTTTTTTCAGCATAGCTACTTTCCCACTTATCTGGAAGCAATCAACCCCACAAAACCTTTTCAACGTCAAACTCACTACACAAAGGCACAAGTTTTTCAGGACACGGTGGAGTTTCATTTTAAACCAAGAACAAATGAATGCATTCCGATTTATCTTCAGCACTTGATTAACCCAAAATGAATCAAAAAATGCTGCTCATTGACATGCAAAACCATCTTTATTATATTGCTACTCATAAAACTTCATATGCAATGGCACAACTGTGCCAAAACATTCAGACAACAAAAACCAGCTTAATTTCAGAGATTTACACATGTTCCTGAAAGACTGAGATATTTCATGCCTACAACCAAACTTTAATTAGAGCTAAAATTACAATACAATGCATCCCATCAAAGTAAGCGTGCTATTTATAGCTGCATATTTAACTCTTCGGTCGTCAGGTGCTCTGTACATCGGGATCACTAACATCCTATTTAGCTAGGAAATTCATCGCTCAGTGCTTAAAACACAGCTGGAGGGAGATGCACAATATGCCATGCTGTAAATGCCACTGAAAAGATGTGTAGCTCATGAACGGTGGTTTCATGAATACAACTTGCACGCTTATCTATTTACTTTCTGATTATTTCTCTTTGAGATACTCAGCCTATTTGTGAAGGACAAACAGTAGAAAGCCTGATGCTGCAAACAGATGTGGATGCACTTAATGGGGAAATCCATTACTTCAAGCAAGGGCCAAGATTTCTATGGGACTACACAAGACTAAGCATTTGGCACTTACATAAAAGGCTCAGCAGAGCAGTTATTTGCTGTTTATTATGGGGGGATATTTGGAGTATTAGCTTGAGGTCCAAGAGTGCTCTAAATTCATCACATAACATGCACAATTTTAGTTAACAACAGGGGATCACAGCTTGAACACTAGTATTTGGTGTTACAGCCTGACCATCATAACTGAAGCACAACTCTCCCTGCTATCACCATCCAAAACTGGACTTTTGAGAAGAGGGGCAACGTAATGGAAATGATCCCTACCACTACGCAGTGGGTAGTCTCAGCAAGCACAGAGAGAAGTTCAGTGCTTGCCAGCCACTCAGCAATTCAGCTTTGTCCAGATTTTATTGAAGACTTCTCAGATAGAGGGAGCAGGTGACATGTGTGAAGGAATAAGGAGCTCCTTTAACTTCTGTGCTTGAAGCCTGGAGGTACAACTATTTGCCACCAATTACCCTCTTTCAAAGCAATTACTCAGGGGCTTACCTTTAGCTGGGATGAATCAGGACTTGGGGATGCAAAGACATGGCAAAGTATGTTGCCCTCAGTGTAGAGGTGACACAGAGGACTTTCACCACCCTATAATGAGGGATATACAGCAGGTATTTTGACCTAAGGGTTTTGTGTAGCCAACTTCCACTAGCCATGTCAGGTATGCTATTTAGGTTTAAGAATCTCAAGATTATGCCAGTTAGTACTGGTCAGATAATAATGATGGAATGCTTTGAAAAAAAACCCTTTATCTTCTATTTTTAAGGACCAAATAATCCAATGGCAACTCCACAAAGTAAAAATTAGATGCTCTGACTGCCCAAAAGAGCTATTTTCAAAGGTCACATACACTGATAATGGAAATATGGAATAACAGCAAGGAGAAAACTGAAATATCCAGTACCTCAGACAGAAAAAACAAATACCAGGTCATAGACAACAGAGGCATGAGGCATGATCCCAATCTATAGAAGGTTTCCTTTCAAAGCTGGATGTCTACTTGCAGATATCCACTAAAAGCCCACACATTAATTACAAAGGGAAAAAGATAAGAGTTCAATTCATTTACTTCTTTTGTTCCAGGCATTTCATGGCTGTCAGTCTGAAATTTTGAAAGAGGCCCACATTGAAGATAACCCTATAAACAGGATAACTTGGGACTTTAAAAAAAAAAAAAAAAAGGGGGGAAAAAAAGAAAAGGTATGCTTCCCCCACATATGGTTCTAACAGATGTGGTTTTAAATTACCGTTGGGACATAATAATGTTTTTTGAATGGACTGAATGTTAAATAGTTGGCTCCTCCTATGTGACAGACATTAGCGCTCAGTGGTTTAAGTACAAAACTCCCCATTTGTGTCTTTAGCTGGCATGTACTTCATTTTCAGCCCACGCTGGTCAGTATGATTTAATACCTTGGCCTGATGTCCCTCTCACCAGCAAGAGAAAGGATAAAATAGGATTAAAGAAATGAAACAAACCAAAACCAGGCAACATATCCCCCCCCAGCAGACAATGCCAGGCAGCCTGCATTGTTCCTTACACAACAACTCTTGCAGGGCTGCGGTGGAAACTCACTGGAGAGGACAGCTGAGGAAGAAAAATGTTAAATAATTCAAAGCCACTAACATCAAGTCTGATGTAGGTATAAAAATAGTTACAAAACACCACTCTACATGTTTTCATTATAGGAACTTTGACTTACTTGGAAACATCAAGAAAACCCCAAATCTATCACCCTCCCAGCCTCGTACGCTCAATTAGTCCGGCAGTTGAAATGACATCCATTTCCAAACCAGCCTTCAATTTTCATGGCCATTTCGTGTTTCTGCACTGGGGGAGCCAGCACAGTTCCACAGCAGGAGTGAAAAAGTCTGATCCAGAGCCTATTAAAACCAACGGGAGCCTTTGAATTAACAGTAATGATCCTTGGATCTGGCCCTGGTTTAGGTTAAAGTGCTGCAGTGCTTTGGGGATTCAAGCAAGATTGGATGTGACCGGCTTTTGTTATCTCCAAAAATCTTTGTCACTGGGAATGTCCACTTCCAAACACTCAGTCTGCGAGAGCAGTGCACTTTTTAAAAAAAGGCCCTCATGAAATATTCAAGGAAACGTGATGCAAGGTGAGCTACCATATAGTCTGTGTAAAGTTAGCTCAAGGTATTTTCATTTGAACAGAGGGAAGAAGAGAGAAACAAACAGGAGCATTCACAGATGAAGAATATGTGCCCACACACACACATTTGATCAGCAGCTTTGCTCGGGCTGGGTGTGGGGAAATGAAATAGTAACTGACAAGTAAAAAGTATCCTGATTTTTTTTTTTTTAATTTATTTCATGCACAGCAGAGATGTTACAGAATTTTTAGCCTTCCATGCTCTGAAAGGGGGGGAAAAACAACAAAGGGAAAAAAAAAACAATCAAACCATCTTCACTGCACAGAGCACAACAGAGCACTGGCTGCAGCGATCCAGCTCGAGCATTGAAAGAGCTGGCACAGGTCCCTCCATTCCTGATGTTCTCCCATTTTCTCACCCCCAGTGCTGCCTCCCAAAAAGACCCACTCTTCTTCCCTAGCATCAGCTTCTGATACTCCCTTTTTTCCTGTTACCATCTTCTCTACTAGACACTTGCTGTCTGTTAATCTCAGGAGAAGGCATAAAAAGCCAAAATAAATAAATACATAAAATGCAACAAAACATTAATTATGCAGAAGGTATAAAATAATACAAAACTAAGTGATGCAGGTGTACAATAACATTTCTCCCCGGAGCCCGTGATCAGCAGTGTTTGGCACAAAGAGCCACAAACAGATGACATTTTAAAGCATAGGGGGGGATATGCAGGGATGTAAGCAATGGTTTGTAGCTTCTATATGAGTCATTTGTGCATCCTTCCAATCCCAAGTAATATTGTGAACAGCACCAGCAATAATAAGCTATAAAACCCAAGCCCTAAAGCAAGCACTGTTCAGGTAGACCCAAATGCCCATCAACAAACAGGGCTTTAAGTGACAGACAGGTGGCTTTGTCTGCTCACACTTTCTTGTGAGATAAAAGCAACAACAGGAGAGTATTGAAAGTTTCCAAATCCTAGGCATCTTTGCAGGGCATCATGAACACAATGTGGATTTTAGGATAGGAAGGAGTGAAATTTAGGAGATGGAGATGCAGAGAAACATGTCAGGCTGTGAGAAGACGGTCATTAAGTTGTCCCTTGGTTCAGGACTCAGGTGCTCCAGTGTGGATGAAGTGAGTGGCACAATTTGCTGTTTGAGGGAAGAGCAAATGCTCTCTAGAAAGAAGCCTAAGAAAAAATACTCAGATGCTGTCGATGAGAAGCAAAAACATTAGAGCCACAGACAACTTCACAGTCAGATGTCACAAGACAGGCAGGCTGGTTGTTCTTACTTGATATTAAGTGCATTTTGTTGGTTATATTTTTGTTCAGATTATCCCCAGGACAAGAATAAAAGTCAAAATGAGAGCCTTTTTCATTGCTCGACTTCCTGATTCTCTCCCAAAGCCTCCAATCATTACACCACAACCTACTCTCACAATACTGAATAACTAGCTGGGTGATAAAAACATCAGATGAAATTCAGTGTCAATAAAAGCAAAGTAATGCATAAAGGGAAAACCAATTCTAACAATGCATACACAATGTGGGCTCTAAATTAACTGCTACCACATAGGAAGGTGGCTGGGGAATCACCATGGGATGTCCTCTACAAATACTGGCTCTTTGCTTGTGCCAGTCAAATGTGCAGGGGAAATCCTGGGATATGTTAGAGGGAAAATCGACAACAAAAGGAGAATAATATATTGGGATGGTGCTGTATAAGCTAATGATGCCTTCCTGTCTTAATGCCACATGCGTTTTTGGTCAACCCACCTCTAAAATATTTAGCAGAATTAACAAAGACAGAGAAAAGGACTGCAAAGATTATTGGGAATATAAAAACACTTTTGCAGGAGAGATGGGGTAGGGATTTTCAGCTTGGAAAAGAACACAGAGTGGGAAGAACAGACTTCTACTAAATCATGATGCCTATAACCCACAAAGTACGAGTCACCTAATGAAATTACCAAATTGTGATTTAAAGCAGAACAAAAGGAAGACTTTTTCACTCACTGCATGATTCCAAATTTTGAAACTTTTTTTTGCAGGATATTGTGGCCATCACAACTATACACTGGGTTTAAAAAGAATCCAGCAAATTGAGAGAGGACAACTGCTTCAAGTGCCTACGGAGCAGGACAGTCCAAGAGACTGTCCTGAAGATAGACAAGTGTAATGACAAAATGCACTCTGTATTTTAATATTAATAAAATTAGGCTTCATATCAGCATGATACAACTGCTGAAAACAGCTGGCAACCCAGGAAAAATCTCCTGGGTCAGGAGACTAGCCTAAAAATTCATCACTTCCAAAAAGCTGTTTGTACCCCCTTCTTTCTCCTTTCCCCTCACATGTGCTGCCACCACATTGACTGAATGTAAGTCACTAAATCAGCAGAAAAATAAATAAATTTTTTAAAAATAGCAAAAGGCAGAGCTAGTTTTCTCCTGGATTGATTAATTAAATCGGAAGATCAGATATGCTCTGAAGGACTGGAAGGAGAGGATCTGGGGAAAGATCTGAGAGGGAAGGAGAGGGAGAGAGCAGAAGCCCTGTCCTTCCATGACAGTGGGTCCTGAGGTTGGCTCTGATGTGAAACTACAGCCTCAGTCACCTGGAGTGATGATAAAAGGAAAAAGCTGATCACACAAAAATTACAATTACCTGCTCTTTCAGTTTTGGGTTGTTTTGTTGTTTTTTTTTTACCCCCCCCCCCCCCTTGTTTTTTGACTGTGATTTGCAATAACAGTTGCTGTTACAAGAGAATGTTGTTGTACTAAATCAGAATTCTTCTGTCAGAAGAACCATGAACCCAAAGGTGGGATACAGGGGAATTTGTGTGATTGCTCTGTCAATGCAACATCTCCTGAGATTTCTTTGGTTTTAATCCCATTCTACAAATCCTGCAATGTCTTATTGCTTTGATGCAGCTTTGTGGGATTCTCATTAACTGTATTCACTTTTGTTTCCAGGAAGCTTGAGATTTCATCATCTGCTAACATATGCTGAAATGCATGTGTCAGTTTTATAATAAATTTCCAATATATATAAAGATATCTATAAAACACACAAACACAAAATTAGTTTGTAACAAAATCTCAAGTTACCTGTTTATTAGGTAAAGGCAAAGTTGGTAGTGCTGTCAATTATGGGAAGAGCGAGGCAGCTTTAATAATAAAACAGCATTCGTGGTTTCTCATAACTATACTAAGCAAATTGTTTGGGCTGAAAATTTCCATGCCAGCTGTCTGCCTCAGGCTGAAGTTTTTTGGAAAATTTCAGTCAAAACAGTTCAGCAGATTCTGAGAACAAGGCTAGGGAAAAATATGTTGTTTTACCCATGTTAAAAAAATGCCTTTAGCCTTCTCTCTAAAACCTCCTCTGGGATCTCTAGGACTTTAGAGGAAGGACTTGAAATTTGCCTGGGAGAGGACTGGTTTTCTTTTAATGAATTTTGTGTGAATCTGTGTGAATTTGGCCAAGTTTAGACATCTTTGATAAAAACACTGTTGCTACATGCTCCTGGGTGCATTTGTACACATTTGCCAGCTTCCATCACTTAAATTTCCACCTGTGTGGGACAAAACAAGATGCTTTGTGCTGTGGGATGTGCCAGGTCTGCATCCAAGTATCAGAACTGAAATCAGAGACGCTCTCCGGTGCTCAGCATGGTCCCCAGCCGGATGGAGCTGAATGAGGTTGGGGTGAGAGACCTGCAGAGCAGGGATTAGAGGGGTGAAAATGGGATTACAGAATAGTGCTGGAAGAGGTGGGAGATGAGAAGATCAGACTGAGAGGGATGGACTGGGAGGGATCTGTTTAGGGGAGTAGAGGACTCTGTTAAACCAAGCAATGATGATCTGTTAATTTAAGCCATTGACACATACAAATACCGAAATGATGTAATGTGACAAAAGCTACTAGCTTTTGCAAGACTTAAAAAAAACCCAACAAAGACTAGACAAAGACCAATAATAAGATTTAAAAGTATATATTGGAGGCCCGGAAGTTAAGAAGAAAACACAATGAAAGTTGCCTTAATCAAACGCCACCATGAAGCAGTTATTATTCACAAAAAAAGGTGTTTTATCCAAGCCAGCCTGGAGACGAAGCAGTGAGAATGAGGAGTAGAAGATGAGGTTTCTCATCCCTGCCTCACCCACTGCAGAGCTGGAAGGTTTGTATTGACTCAGCAGAGGACCAAGGAATGAGGACAAATGTGTTTCAGATTAAGGCAGCCGAACGATGCTCAAGACTGTGGGCAATGTTGGGCAAGTCACTTCAACCCAACATTTCCTAACTGTGTCAAAGCTAAGTGTGTTGCAACCTCTGGATCATCATCTCAATAGCTCAGAGTCTGATCTGGTTACGTGTCAAACGCCCACAACAGCAATTAAAGGCCGTGTGAACTTTGTGTTAGCACCGTAAGTAACCCCCGATCACAGCTCGGTCTGCAGTAATGCATCCTGAGATCAGTTCTTGAGATTGTTCTCTGCTTTCTAGCACAAAAATCTGTGCCAATGCCAAAAAGCTGATCACACCTTAAACCCAGCCGCACAAAGGGCAATCTTCTAGAAATAGCAGCATTTGCTTGTTCCCGGCTGACAGGATCTGTGCTGCACCAAGCCCAACCACCCAATACCCTGTGTATCAACAAGCGAGAAGCAAATTCCAGCACCTCTCACGCTCCATCAGTTTTTCTAAACACTTCTGGCAGTTACTTCCAAAGGCGTTTTGACTAACCAAACTCTCCCTTCCTAATCTTCATTACATTACGTAGGCAAGGATGAAGAGGCAGTTCAAAAGGAATTGGCAGAATACGGAAACATTTCCATTATCAAATTTAGGAGTTCAATTAATTTATAAGATGGGGCGATTTAAGTCCTGGGGATACAGTGGACAAGATTGTTTACAACTTGGTGGCCTCCAGGACTTTGCTTTCATGAGGACAGACTGTACTTGAAGACACTCCTGCTCAGGAAACAAATCCTGGCTTCTCTTTCCCTCCATACAGCATGGTATAGAATACAGACCCAATATTCCCCACAAGGCACAGCCCTAGACTAAAAGTTTTAAGCAATTTTAAGGTTTTCAGAGCATGCACTTATTGGAGTTTGTGGGGGAAAAGACAAAGCCTGTGAGCCCTTATTTCATACATAACACGGGGCTGAAATAAAACGGTAAAATAAGATTTAATCCTTCTGTTTTCTAACTTTTCATTGTTTGATCAACCTCTGGAATACTTTGAAGACTCAGTGTGTGCAAACAAATCAGGAGGCAAGTGATACAGCTTCTACTCAGTGTTTAAAGAGAAAAAAGCACTGAATAATCACCTAAAACCTAAGTCAATGGGCAGCGAGACATGTCCTGCTTTCACGTTTGCTCTTGCTGCCTGGGTAGCCTATCTGCCACTAGTGCCTTAGCCGTAGTTACGGAGGCGAAGCAGCATTCTGGACTGCAGTGGTTTTCCTACTTCACTAAAGCCTGAGGAAATAGCAGTGAAATCTATTTGAATCATCCCCATTTAAATGGACTGATAAATGCAGTTCAGCAAGCTCCTCCACCTAAATTGACCACCAGCATCTCCTCTCTTCTTCCCTCTTCACCCCACTTTTTAAAGGGGGACATCCTAGAAAGCAAGTTGTATTTGGAATAGGAAACTTAGCTGTCAGCCCTATTACGTTTCATAGTGCATCTTCCTCCTTCCAGCTGCCAACACACTGGAAGAACATAGATTTTCATGTCTGCTGCTTTCACGGACATCTTTACATTCAAAAAAGAGATCACCTCTGCTGATACCCAGCAGGACAATGTGCGATGAAGTCTGAATCCCCCTAGAGCACAAACAGCTTCGTTCACAGCAGTTTGGTATAAAGGCATAAGGTTTTCAGTGAGCAAGCCTCAAACTTCCCAAGAAATTTGAACTTTCTGTAAGAAGTGTTGGTCACTCCACAAAGCCAAGGAAACATGCCCTCCTATTCAGATTTCAACTCTGCCTTTAAAGATGTTCCAGGAAGAGTGATTCAGGACAGCTGGCAAAAAAAAAATGTGTATTTCTATGAAAAGTATTGGACTATCAGCGCAGCGATGGTGAAATGGCACAGAGGAATGAAAATCATACATTTATTCCTGAGTAAAAATAGAAGTCCTAGAGCCACACTACAGCACCACTCCTCAAGCTATGCTGATATAGTTAAGATATAAAATTTCTCCACGATTCTTTTTCCTTTTAATCTACAGCAAAGAGGACATACATGTATATTTATATTTTTAAAAATATTTCATTACAAGACTTTTTCTCTGAAACATATTTGTCAAGCATCCATGAATACCCAATTCACTGGCAAGTGGTGCACGTTACTCTGTCAAAGTGCCCAGCAATGCCAATCTGTCAGTTCAAAGCAGAAACAGAATATTTTAGCTTTTAGTTACAATAAGCTACGTTGATAGACGTTGTAACAGGGCAGGTAAGAGCGAGTCTTTAAATCTGAATCGACATTGATTTACAGAGTTTCATTTCTTTGAATCAAATCTGAGAGAGAGTTTCAAGCTGCTTCCCTTTTTGATATTACAATTACACATTTCTTAAACACAGAAGAGTTTGCTTTAAAAAAGAAAAAATAAAAAGTCTCAAGTGCCTACAGAGATAAGATAAAAAGAGAAAGTGATGTTAAAGAATATATCAAACGAGCAAGTTTCTGTTTATTCATCTTTTTTAATTCTTCTTTTTTCCCCCATAAATTTTTAAAACCACCTTGATTTCAAATCCTAATAAGAAATCACCTATGTCATGCAACACTCCTCCTGCCAAATCTCTCTCATTGTGGTATTACTGCAATATTTGTAACTTTTGATCTGGAAACATCAAGTTACGTAAGATCACAGTTCTGCTCCTTGCAAGGATTTGATTCTGTCAGAAAATGAACCAGTGAAGCGGGAGCTCGAACAGAACTGGAAATGACTTTCCCAGGGAAAAGGGAGTTTTGCTTAAGCATCTCAACTACTTTAAAGTGCAAGAACTCAATGTTTTATTTTCCTGAGCAGAGAAATGGTGAACTACCAGGTTAAAAATAATCAGAGCGGGCTCTTAATTGGAATAGTGTACATGTTGTAGAGGGAATGAAATAACATTTTAGTTATTATGCACTCCAGGAAACCAATCAAATAAAATAAAAGCAAAAAAATTCCTCACTTTGTAAAACAAAAGAGAACAACATTTTCTCTTGCCAGTGTACTATCCCCTCACCAAAACAAAAGGAAAGCATCTCATTTAAATGAGTCAAGGAAAATAATTAAGCAACAAGGACTTCAAAAACCCACAGTCTTCTCAGTGCAAATCTCATTCCTTCCCCCAGATCCACTGAAACCAGAGCAATGTCTCCCTTTTTCCAACCATGTAGTAAAATAAATCATCGAGGGGATATCTCCCCCTCCCTCCCCAACCAAAACCAGACGAGCAGTTTTAGTCTCTTCCCTCAATGATTCTTCCCTATCCTTTAAAATCAGAGAAGGTAAATTCTCCCCAGAAAAGCCTTTCTAAACCAGGACCTCTTGCTAATAAAAAAGGAAACTACGAAGTTAACTTGTGTACCTCTCTTTGCCTTTTCCCCCTTCCCCTGCCAAAGACCAGCCTGAGAACCTCTTTCCACACTAAAGACCCTCTTTCTCCACCAAAACATGACATCTTTTTTCCAGATCACACAAATAAATGACAAGATAAATTGAAAATCTCCCCTTGTAAAGATGTGCACACATGCACGCACGCATGTACGGGAAGGGAGGGTGAGGCACAGAGGCAGGAGTCCCTGCAGAGATATAGTACATCTCAGTGCAGCAATTCCCAATTCTGGTGATTTTTCAGTGGTAAAAGGGGGAAAAACTGAAACAGATTGTCTGCAAAAGTGCAGACCCCCTTCCCAGAGTGGTCCAGTGCAGAGCAATGGTCCCACTCTCTGGGGGAAGCACAACCCAGGTAACATTTCCACGTGCCTGGGAAATGCCTGGCCACACACCGCGACCTCACGCTCCCCTCCCCGTCCCCAAACCTGCTGGAAACCACCACAGACCCTCATTTTCCTTGCCCATGTGCTGGCTTGGGAGTCACATCCTTAAGGGATCATGGCAGCGGGGAATCCTCATGGCCACAAAACAGCCCGCACCAGCAAGGACTGATCCAGCAGCGTGGCACAGGCTGGGAGCTGGGAATTTAGCAGGGAAGGGCAGCTCGCAATGGCCACAAAACAGCAAATTCCTACAGCCTTGTCACACAGGCAAAGCCAAGCGAGCTGCTTTGAAGGCTTGTCTCGCTGCAAAATAGTGCAACAGAGACGCGTCTTCCTAGCTTTATGCCTCCCCACACACACACCCCATACTAAAAAAAAATAAATATATACACACACACACACACACTCCTTGTTTTTTCCACCCAAGCCTATAAAGTGCTACAGGCTGAGACACTAAGTGGGAGGCGCCTGGCTCTGAAGGGGCCAATGAAATAAATTAAATACAAATCACTGGCTCAGCCCCAGCCTCCCCCAGCAAACTGGGGAGATGTTGGGGTTTCTGATGGGCGATACCCTGCCCTTGCCGGACCCAGCGTGCGGCTGGCATATGCGGGCTGCTGGCATGGTATAGGCGTACACGGTAAATCTTGGGTTTTGCAGGCACATATGGCGCACATGTTGGGAGCAGAGCACTTTCCATAGGAGGGGAGGGGCCACCCTACTAGTAAGCAATTTTATTAGGGTCAGTGAAGCAGAAAGAAATTGGGTTGGGATAGACTGGGATCTGCCAAGTTCCCCTGCCCAGCTCCTGAGCCCCAGAGCAAGGAGCAGCACACTAACAACTTGCCAGGCTACAGCAGAAGTTTACCTATAAAAAGCACACAGACAACTTCCAACTTCAGAGCTTTGCTCTCATTTTCTCATTTTCTGTCCCTTCCTTCACACGGGACTTTTCTCAGGAAAAAAAAAAAAAAAAAAATGCAGCTGTAAATTCAGACTGCACTGCAAAAAGTTAAGAAGGAAGATGGGGTGGAGGTGTAGAGATTATTTTATGGTTTGATTCAGGGTTTTGCTGTTTGTTTGGGGTTTTTTTATCATAAAGAATTGAACTTTCCTGGAAGAGCCATGAGCAAATGCATTCAAGACGCAGAAAGGTCTTGTCTATCTAGTCAATAAGTATTTAGCTAGCTCTGTTTTGGCTGTATGAAAAACGTATTTCAGACTCTATATCCCATAAGACAAGGCATAAACATGTTTGGTGGGTTTTTTTTTTTTTCAAATCATGTGCTTAGATGGTTGTAACCACTGAATTTCTAAGCATGGTCATGGTAAGAACGAGTAAATACATACTGCTTCATGAATACATTAAGCTTTTATTTTTAATTATTTTTTAAAGATTTGACATGCCTTAACTACCACTTATTTCAAAGTAAAATATCCCAGATATTTTAGAGCAAGACAAAAAAAATATTTTTAATCCAAACATCTACCAAGAAATAAATGTCCTTTGGCAGCAGCCAATTTTATGTTCAACAGCCCAAATTTGTATTTCAAAAAGCAAATTGCTGTGAATGTGAGCACGAGTCTGAACCACTGCATTTCTCCCAGGCACTCTAGCATCTTTTCTCAAACGCCACACTATTTGGGAGAGCTTTTAAGACTGGCAGGGCATGGCTGGAAGCAGGGCTTTTAACATTTAATGCCTAAGAAACAGAATTGTCCCTCAAGTTGCAGTCAAGCGCATTTTTCTTATTTTTGTTGGAGGCAAACCCACCCTCCCGTGGAAAATGGGAGACCCCTTCCCCATCCCTGAGTCTCTCACAGATCCGAATGTAAACAGACCCCCACACACACTCCCACCCTGCAGCAGGACATGGGAACGGGGCGGAGGGTTCAGACAGAGCAAAAGGAGCTTTGTGCAGCTGAGAAATATCGAGGCACTTTTTTTTCTTCTTCTTCTTTTCTCTACCCCCCCCCCCCCCCCCAGCTTTTACTATTACATAAATAACACCGATTGATCTTAAAGCTGCATCCTTGCTCCAGTGCCTCCAAATCTGCACTGCTGCCTTCCCCCCCCCGCCAGTACAGCCGCACCGCTCGGGGTGCAGAGGGAAGGGTTGGGGGGGAGGGTTGGATGGGAAAAGCCACCCCAAACATACCCTGGAGCAAGGTCTTGCCCGGCTGAGGGTGCCTGGTCCCCACCGCCCCAGCCAGGAGCTTCCAGCAGCATCTTTGCCTCCTGCTGAATTGCTGCAAACTGTGCGCGGAGGGAGCAGCAGGGCTGGGATGCGAGGGGAGAAAAGCAAGCTGGGCAGAGGGAGGGATGTTGGGGAGGAAAAACCAGGGATTCAGGGAGCTTCTCCCCAGCCCCAGCCCGTGTGCCTGTCTGCTTGGTGGGAAGAGGAAAGGGGGAAGGGAAAACTGGAGGGAGGCGATCGCACAAATGCACTTTTCAGAGCAAAAAGCAAAGCTTACCATGTCTGCAGGCTTCCCCCCACCGAAATGCCACTTATGTGTCCAGCGATCCCAAAGTGGGCAACTACAGCCAGGCACCGGAGCTCATCTCAGCAGGCAGCTCGGCAATACACCACCGCCACCCCCAAAAATAAAAATGAAAATAAATTAAAAAAAAAAAAAAATAGAAGGACCGGTCCAGCTTCTTTCCTGGCAGGAATCGTCCCTGGTAGGACTGCCCAAAATAAGCAGCTGCAATCCAAAGGCTTTATTTAAAGCTTCCCCCCTCCTCCTCCTCCTCTCCTTGCCTCGCTCTCTCTCTCCCTCTCTCTGTTACACACAGAGAGAAAGAGAGACACACACAGGTTACATGAATGGGAGGCAGGAGCCGGCGCTCCCGGGCTGGGAATGACAGACACACATGGGCCGGCTGCTGCGCACCGCCGGCGGCTCGGCCAGGCTCGGCTCGGCTCGGCCAGGCTCGTCCCGGCTCGGCTAGGCTCGTCCCGGCTCGGCTAGGCTCGGCTCGGCTCGGCTCCGGGCATGGGGATGGCGTGCGGAGGGGATGGTCATGGCATGGATGTGGGCTTTGGGTGGGAATGGTCATAGGGTGGAATGGGTATGGGGAGGAGATGGGCACGGGGAGGAGATGGGCATGGGCATGGATGTGGGCACGGCACCATCATGGCATAGGCATGGGGTAGGGAGGATGGGAGACATGGGCATGGGCATGCCATAGGCATGGGGCGGGAGGGCTCATAAGCATGGGCATGGTATGGCCATGGGCATGGGGAGGAGCTGGACATGGGCATCAGCATGGCATGGCATAGGCATGGGGGGACATAGGCATGGGCATGGCACAGTATGGGCATGGGGCAAGCTGGGAATGGGCATGGGCATGTGGTGGCATGGGCATGTGGAGGAGATAGGCATGGGCATGCCATAGGCATAGGGTAGGGGTGGACCTAGACGTGGGCATGGTAAGGACATGGGGAGGAGCAGGGTATGGGCATGGCATAGACGTGGGGCAGGGGGGACGTGGGCATGGTCACGACATGGTCATGGTGTAGTCATGTGGCAAGGGTGGACGTAGACGTGGGCATGTCATGGACATAGGGAGGAACTGGGCATGGGCATGGGCATCACATAGGCATGAGACAGGAGGATACAGGCATTGGCATGGTCATGACATGGTATGGCATAGTCATGGGACAGGGGTGGACGTAGGCATGGGCATGGCATGGCATGGGCATGGGGAGGAGTTGAACATGGACATGTGGAAGGGATGGATGGTCATAAGGAAGGCATGGGTATAACATGGGCATGAGGAAGGGACGGGCATGAGGTAGGCATGGGGAGGGGATGGACATAGTCATGGCATGGGTATAACATGGGCATGAGGAAAGGACGGGCATGAGGTAGGCATGGGGAGGGGATGGACATAGGCATGGCATGGGGAGGGGGTGTAGGGAGGGGATGGGCATGGCACGTAGAGGGGATGGATAGGGGCATGGAAAGGGGATGGTCGTGGGCATGACATGGGCATGGACATAGGTATGGGCATGGTGATGAGATGGGCTGGGTGTGGACATAAGCACTAGAAGGTATATGGGGAGGGAAGAGGATGTGCTTGGGAATGTGATAGACATGGGATGGGCTTGGGCATGGGTTGAGCATAGGCATGGAACAGGCAGGGAGATGAGATGGGATGGGCATTGGCTTCAGCATGTGAATGAGGAAGGGATCAGGATGGGGACAAGGATGGGATGGAGAGCTGCCTCAGATGGTGCCTTCATCTCCTGGATCTGGTGAGCCTCTCTCTCTCCTTTCAGGGTCAGGTGGGCTCCAGCTTCAGCATGTGTGATGAGGAGGGGGAAACCTCTGTTCCTCTCTTGCCCCTAGTTGTATAATGTCTTGCTTTTGGGGTCAGGGAGCATCATCCACAGTGGTGTCAGGAGATTCCATCATCATCATCATTATTATTATTTACATAATTGTGGTGTTTGATAATTAAAATCAAATTCAGGAAGAAGGCCTGCAAGATTTCAGTTGCATCATTTCAGGTTACTTATTTGGGAGGAAGATCAATGCTACCAGCTTCTGCCTTTTAAATGTTTGTGGAGGTTTTGTTTTGTTTTGTTTTTAAACTGAGTGACAGGAAATTAAGGCTATTTAATGCTGCTATTCAACATGGTCTGAAGGGAGAAAGGGTTGTGGTGTTGTTAAGTGTCAGGCTCTGCTACTGCTTCGCTGTCTGACCTAGGGCAAGTAAGTCCTCGATAGCTTAGCCCTGCCAGAATTCATCCACTGTTGCCATTTACACTCAGCCTATCATTTGGTCATTCACCAGACAATCACACTTCTCTCTTTCAAGTCCCTCCTCAAAATTTACTCTTACAAAACTTTTCAGCAACAGTTTCTACATGGCTTATGTTGGCATCACAAATCTGGGAGTGATACAGGATTAGGCCCTAAAACTGCATTGTAAGAAGAGTGCTGAACATAATGGACTGCAGTACTTCATGCAGTGCTTTGAGCTACGTGGGAATTGTCC
This sequence comes from Strix aluco, assembly GCF_031877795.1. NCBI lineage: Eukaryota > Metazoa > Chordata > Aves > Strigiformes > Strigidae > Strix > Strix aluco. The sequence goes on along the minus strand of NC_133932.1, from coordinate 132,998,952 downwards.
TCTTCATGGCATACCTTTAAATCAGCCAGGTGCAAGCCTGCTATGCTCTGCCTTATTTTTTTTCTTGTCCTAAAATTTCCAGCCTTTGTGGAAAGCAAGAGGTAAGATTGTGTTTTATTCTAAACCCAGAGATCAGGGTAAAAAGACACACAGCAAATCAGAACATAATCTTAAACAGCAGAGTTCTTGACATAAAGGTCTGCTTTGCAAAATAGCTGCTGCTGTTCACTGTATTTTTCAGTCATATATATTAAAAATGAAATACATTTGCATTGGCCTTATTGCCTCTGGAATATATTCCACATCAGGAATCTAGACTCTAGACAAAGGTAATTTAGGTCCCTGGAAGGGCAAAGTTTAATTGAGAAATATATATATTGTTAGGAATAGACCTCATCCAAATTCAATGGTAATTGTATAAGCCTTTCAAAAATCATACAGTATGCAAGCTTCCAAAATTTCTGAACAAGAAACATTTCCATTTAAATGCCAAGAAGCAATTTTCCCTCTCTTGTTCAATACTAAATCAGTCACATGAGCAGTTTGCATTTGATTTTAGAAAGGAAATGGAACATCTTCACTTCCAATTGCATATAACTTTTGCTTTTTCTTGTTCTTAGTGCTCGTTACTTGTTTGCAGTACTTTCCTGCAGGTTTGAAATTCTTACATTCGAGCCGCCTGTTCGCTCCAGACATTTATTTATTTATCTTTTAAACTCCAGCAACATTATTAAAAGAAAACTAGTAAACCCAAGTGTGGAGTAGAATGCTGTTTGTTTGAATTCTGGTTGGTAAATCCAAGCCTAACAGATCACCACCATTTGGGTAACTGGCCTTTCCCTGTTAACTGAATTAGACAATGATGCTCTTGGAATAAGAAAAAAAAAACACAAAACAGTAGTAATTTAATGGGAAAAAATTACTTTGCTTAGGAAAATCCCCCTGCTTCAACTCACAGTGAATTACTGTGGTTGCAGAAGTGTGCTGCATACCAATTTGGAGCATATTTTATGAAGATACATGTTTCAAAATGTCAATGTTCACCAGCCTGCCATATTGTGCCTGTGTCCTGCACCACTGGAGCTTTGCACAACTGAAATGCTCCTTGTGAACAGAGACTATTAAGTCAAACTCTCTTCCAAATAGTGTTTTTGCAGAATTTGTAAAGAAGCTACATCTGTGGAACAAGAAGGTGATTGAAAAGACTAATGCATGAGCCTATTAGACCTTGTGCGCTCCGAGAGCAAGGAGAGCAAGTCCTGGAGCTGCCGCTCAAATTAGCACTTAATAGTCCTGATGTCAGGTTGTGTTTCCATGTTGACATTTGCTCCAACAAAACAATGAAAACACCTATCTTAAAGTCCCCATTCATCAAGGAAGAAAAGTAGCAGCATCTGCTGTGGTCAAAGGTTTCTTGCTGAAGAAGTTCAGCAGCAGAAGTGTCTTTGGTTGGTTAGGTAAGCACTTTGCCAAGAGGTGCTGCACTAGTTGACAGCCACTGCTAAAGATATTTTTTTTTTTTTTTCTGCTTCCAGGAGAGTAATCCAGAGGGAAAAACTCATATATTTTAATCAATGGAAGTGAAACCATTTGCCTTTCAGAGACTATAAAATAATACACACCCCAGGGTTCAATGCTCTTTTCTACTCCTCCAGAACATTCTTAAGGGGAAATCACTCTTTTCTTGATGAATGTGCAATTCAAATGTGGAAATATGCCATTCTTCATGCATTCTCCATAGGGAGCAAAACGATTTCTGTAATTAAACCCTTTTTGCCAACATTTCCTGATGAGAATAGCTTTTTTTTTTTTTTTTTTTTTTGACAAGGGGAAAAGCCATGTACAAAAGGGTTTGCAAAAACCAGGTCTGGAGGGTTTGACCTTTAAGCCTCAATTTTAATTAGTCATTTTGGTTTAAAGGCACATGAGGATGAGGATGAGGCACATGAGTAAGGGCTGTAGCTTAACTTTCCAATCAGGCACTGCTGAAAGGCTTCAGGACAAAGGAAGATATGTGTACCACTGTTAATGTTAGTCAAGCTATTAGGGATGACATTAACACTGAAAACACACGGCCCAGTCTTCAGCTCACTTTAGCAGCCCCAAGGGTGTAGCCTGGGTCCCTGTTGGGCTTGTGCTGAAGTCTGTACTACAGCATCATTGCTGCACTGGTTCCCATGGTAGCTAGATTGAAGAAATACAGTTTCTCTGATACATATCAGACTGTCATGGGCAGTGTAGACAAAACTGGAGTTAAAGAAGAAGTTAAGCATATGTGTGAGCTTTTGTAGGACTCAGACCTGAAGGACATGTTCCTTGTCAGCGCAGAATGGACACAGAGTTCAAGATATGGGACAGAGCTTTTAGCCAGCTGCACAGTTGAGGGTTGAAACCTCATTTCTGTATTATGGTTGGCAGGGTTGAACCAGAGCTAGATGCAGAGCTGAATCCTGAAGTTCCCACCCTGAGTTATGTCTCTCTGCCAAAGCTCTTGAGCAGGGTGGTAGAGCAGAAATCACAAGGGCTCTTTATAAAGAGCAGGATTTCCCTCCTCTTCCTCCTCACTCCAAGGATGTTTGCAGCTTAACTCAGTCTGCATTGTCTCAGAAAGATGTCTCCATTGTTGGTATCATGAGGTGGACTCCAGAGTGGGGTTGCAGAAGTGTTATCACTTATAAGGGTCTTTCCTTTTATTAGCTGATTTATAACAGGATGCTAAAGTCTGGAGGGGTTCATTCTATCTTGGCTGTGCCTTTTGTAGCATCTCAGCAGATCTCAGGTCTTAAGGAGGACAGAACTGAGCATCTACCCACAGTACTGGGTCTTATACCCTTCTTTTCCTTGTTTGCAAAGTACCAGTGTCTGTTGTCATACCTGAGAAATCAGCGGAGGCATACGAGGTTGTTGAGAGTCTGCTCCTACTGCTTACTCAGGAAAAGTTCCCATCAAGTGAATTGGACATTTGCCTGAGTGAGTGTTGCAGGATTCGGCCCATATGCTTCTCAGCTCTTATATTTGCATAGTGCAGAATATGCTTACAGTACAGTGCCAGTAAAACAAAACTATATACAGTAAGCACAGAAAAATCAAGAGCACAGTTAAGACCATTTACAAACAGCAGCTGAGCTCTGCAGCTGACATCCAGGCTTATAACGCCATCAGAGACCGTGTTCTGTTGTGGGTAATATGTACAAGACAATTATTTATAGGCAATTAGGTGGAAGGTCCTGTAAGTGTATAGGTCTCTATTCTCCTTTCCCTAAGCCTATTATTTTCTTTTTCCCTATGAATTATTTATAGTTTAACTCTGTAAATGTGCCCTTTTTTTTTTTTTTTTTTTTTTTTTTTTTTTTTTTTAAACTAAGGAAAGCATTTCAGGAGGCCCCTTTCATGGAAGACACTTGTTCTTCAAGTAAGTGTCCTGGTATTGTGTAAACATGCTTCATATACCATATGTGGCCAACTTCAAGTGAGATACTAGTTCGTTCATTCTAATGAAGTAGAACGAGGATGCTTTTGTCTCTGGAAATTCCACCAATGTCTTATGAAGGAAGAAGAGGATCTTCATCAAGAAGGTACAGATCATGTCAAGAGTATAAATTGCCCAGAGGATCAAATTACGCCTTTTCATAGACATATTTTTCTCTCAAAAATGTATAGTATTTTTTTTAATCCATGGGATAGGATAGAATAATTCTTAATCCACAGTGCATGATAAAACGGCCATGAACAACTGTAATATAATACATCTTTGATACAACTGGCCATAAGTATATTAGAAGAACCTCCAAACAATAATTACCCTATTACTGCACTGTGACTTCACATCCAATTTTGCTCACCTTACCGTACAAAATGGATGGAATAGATGACTTTTATATTTTTAATAATAATGAAATGTTCAGGATTTGATATAGAAACCTGGCTACCAAGGTAATAGGTACATATAAGAACCTATTTAGAATAGCTGTGTGAATGGGAATTGCTGTTAAATTGCAGTGAAATACTGTAGCATATCAAACAATATTTGAAATCAAATAAAACTTGGAAGGCCAATCTGCACTTATATTCAAGCCATAATCTCATTGTGAAGGAGAATTTTTCTGATGTAATCTTCTCTCTTGGACAACTGTGTAATATTTCCTTATTCTCCAATAAGACCACCTATCTCGACTAACTTTAAATGACTCACTCTAGATTTATGCTTGTGCAATAGCAAAATTCATACAAATAGTCCTATTCACATGCTAGATGCTTTTGGGAAATGAAAAGCCAGTTATTTCACTCCTAGACAGCTCTGGTCTTACTAAAAGAACAGGTCTGAACTGGAGACATCTCCTTTCTCCTTTAAAGAAAGACCTCTGAGACAGTAGAATAAAGCCCCCACTTCCCCAACACCTTCACTTCAGGCATCTCTTTTCCATGTGTTGAACCAATCGTTGACCTCTAAGGTGGCAAAGTAAGCATGCTATTGTATCGTTACAGAGGGAAAAGGTGAGCTTGTGGTAATGGCACAGCAGATCTGAGTACAGTTACTGGCTCTGATACACATTTTCATCTCTTGTTAATCTCTTAGAGCTCAATCAAGAGGCTGTCTCAATGAATCCTCACCAGACAAGTAAATAGCATCAACATTTCCTCTGTCCTCTGCCTGGACTGCCTCCATCAGCAGACATGCCACCACACACAAACAAGGAGCAATTGGGCTCTGCTCCTGCTTTCTGCTCTGTCCTCCAGATAAATTGTGTTAGTTTACTGGCAAAATCTAGTTTGCATTATTGTTTACACTTCAGAGTCAATATGGATATGGAAGAATAAGCTGAAATATATACCTTGTGCATCATTAATAATAGCGTGGCCTCTCCGTAGCTACGTGACAATTCCCAAACACTTTATTTAACAGTAAGCAATTTATCATGTCTGCTGTATCACGACCAAGTAGTTCAGTATCCCCAATTTAAAAGAAGCGCTATTCTCTGTGCCTATTTGTACTGTTTATATCAAGACAGACCAACAGCCTGAGTGCTAGCTTTCAACTCGGAAAATCCAGGTTCAGTTCCCTGGTATAGCAAAAAATGATCTAGGCTTCAGTTTCCACTATATAATATACAGATAAAAATACTTCCTCACGTTATCAGATGTTGTGAGGATAAATGCATTAAAGACTGTAAGTCCCACCAGTACTACAATACCCATAATTATCTCAAGTAGATACATGTAGTGCAAGTACAGCGATATTTAATACACACCCTACGTATATAAACCATGAGTCAGGGCTGATACAAACACAAACTATGCTAAGGAGTTAAAAAGGTGCTTACTTGCATGCTCTTCCCTGGCTTACACTCCATTAAAGTTTGTATATCACAGACCAGCTTTGGCTCTCAGTCACAGTGGAGCACGTCTGCTAAAGTCAGGGGTTTTATCCCAGTCGTACACTCATGTAGGCAGGAGCCCATTGTCTGGGCTGAGACACTCAATCTGGAAGAGAAAGAATAAAAGGGCTCCAGTGTGTAAAGTCATTCATTATAATTTGGAATGGACAAGGAAATCAGTGGGGTTGCTGGAGGTTAAGCAAGGGCAGAAATTGGTCTTTTATCATTAAAATGCCATAGGAAAAAAAAATGTAAAAAGCAACGGATCTAATCCTGCACATCTTTACTCATATCTCCTGCCTTTATTCATTGCAAGGGGTCACAAAGAAACAATCATGTACATTTGCAGGACCAGATGCAAAATTCATTTATAACAGAATTTCATAAGCAAGGAACTTCTTTTTCCTAGGATGGAGCTCCAATGAAATTTTGATATGACCTTTATATACTTTCAGATAAAATAAGATTACTTGGATTGCCATCCTATATAAGTAAATTTTCTACAGTAACTTCGAAGTTAGAGACATGAGAACATCCCTCAGAAGTCAGTGAGTATTTTTGAAGATTGGACCTGATGTTTTTTTAAGAGGAACTTTGCAGTGAAAGAAAAGAAAGAGGGATGATTACAAAGCTTTTGATACTGAAGGCGGATCGGATTACTGGAAAATGTGGAGTGAAAGTTGTTCTGAAATGCTCCAGCAGCATCTGTGCTTATTTTATTGTACTGAATACCCTTAGCTGTGATGACTTCATGCATAGCATCAAGAGCATGAAATGTTTTTGTAGCTAACTTACAAACTTAAATAAAATTGTGAGTAACACCATTTCTTTAAAAAATTCAGCGAGTAACATTACTTTCTGAAACTTTTTACTTTCTCCATTTCAGGACTGCCCCACACTGTAGTCAGCATCTGCAAACTAGCATCCAGGCTTCAGATAAACACAGCAATGAGGACAATTCAAAGTATCCTTGCTGATCAACAGTTCTTCACGCAGGAAATTGGGCTCAACCAAGGGTTTCCCCCCCACCTTCCTGGGGGGAATCTGATAACCACTGGAGACAGATTTTGCTCTCATATCGACTGCACAAGATAATCCTCCCAACCACAGCGTTTCACCTTTCTCTACCTTTATACTCCCCACCTCACATGCCAGCTCACAAGAGGCCAGAGGATGCTACAAAGGAGGGATGCTGCAAAAATTACCATCAGTATCTAAGAGCCTAAATAAAATAAGTGGTTGATCCTATAGACTGTTACTCAATCATGAGTCTAACAGGGACCAAACAGTTCAAAAACTGAACTACTACCGCACACTATTACTAAACCCCAGAGGAGGGTTGCAGAGGTTGAATTTTTGCTGTGGCATTTTCATGTTTAGTGACTACAGCTTCAGAAAGTGATGTTTAAATAGTGGGTTTGAGATTCAGTAGACAGTAGGTTTAAAAGCAGTCTTTTTTTTTCTTGTTTGAAATCCCCAGATATAAACTACGTTGCCTGTTAGGCTTGATCATGCCCGATCCAGCCATTTTCAGAGTGCAACTGGGTCAGAGGATGGGTTCGGTCATTTGCAGAGTGAGAGACTGCAGTCTTAATATGCTATTTAATTTATCCTATTGGGCTGGGTAAAGAAAACCATCAGAAAAGGTTTCATGAGCCTATTGGGTCGGATTAAGAAAAGCCACATGAATGCCTTTAAATGACAATACACAAGGGAGTAATGGAGCTAGTGACAAATCTGCCTTCCTTTCCCTTTCCCTTTTGAATGAGTAGCTACCCCAGTTTGCTGTGAATCTACCAAAGACAGAACAGTACTTAAACTGGTATCTTCAAAACAAAATAAGGTACTTCACTTTTCCTCTACATCTCTCTGCAGAAGTGCATGACACCTGACATCTGTTAATGAGGGTCATAATCCCCCCGTCCTATAACCCCATACTAGTAGTGCTTAGACCCAACGGCCTCTTTTCCTAAGGAAATAAGGCTTTTATAGGAGTGCTGTCTGTCCATCTGGCTTCCCATCTGTCAATCCTGCACCCAGCAATATATTCTGAACCTGGTGGCTAATTTCACCCCGTTCTCTAGAGGGACGAAAGCTTAAAAGATATAAATATCCCACGTTTTATGAAAGTCAGTGGTGTGGGAAATAACGACAAAGCACAGCTCATTTGAGTGAAAGGCGGCAGTATAAGCTCGTTAGCTAATTGCTTGGCTCGGGCTGCCAGCTGGCCAGTCGGCATGTGCAAACTGGCCAGCTCAGCTACCTGTTAGTGACTTCTTGGATCTTCGCTTCATGCGTCTGGCCAGCCAGCAGAGGAGGAGAGGAGACCTTTGTAGAGGGAATGTGTGTGTAAGAGAGTAAGCAAAAAATGAAAATGAAGACATGCTGAGGGCTGAGGTCAAAGAGAAAATAGTGTTACTGAAGTGGAAAAGCAAAGGAAGGACGGAGGGTATGATGTTGTGAGGGAGGGATCTGTGATTTAAATTGCTAATGGAGCAACTTGGTTGTTCCTCCTGTGCAGGAGGACAGGGTTGGATTTAGCTTCTCCAGTGAGGCCTTCTCTTTTCTCTTCAGAGCCTAAGAACAACCACTCTGGTTAAGAGTAAAGGTCCTCATAATCCTATACCTTGTTTCAGATGCTTGTCAATAGGGAGAGGTTAAGGAAAGAGCAGAAAACCAGGACATGAGCAGAGAACAACCTGCAGAAGAAGCCTTATTATTCCCTCTCCACAGCTGATAAACAGAGGCGCCAGAAGACAAACTGGATTACATTTCAAAAGTTCAATTTAAAACGCTCTTTGTAAAGGCATGCAGTAAATTTGCCACAGTGTCAAAGTCAGAGCATCCAGTCTCCAAATCTCTGGTGCGGGAATTTCCCTGGTGTAAGTGGCAGCAGAGCTGCTCTGCTCACCTCTGCGGTCAGCTGGCAGGCGCGGCGGTCGGGAGTGAATTACTACCCGTGGTCCGACAGTGGAGAATGAAAACCTACTTCTGGCTCAGTCCTACCATCAGTTAAGCAGATGCCACTGCCACTCCTCTTTCAAATACATTTCGGTGTTATTTAGTAGCATTTCAATCCCAGAACACTTGTTTTTCCCGATTCCCTCCCATCCCTTACCCCTTACATTCCCTTCTGTGTTTAATGCATAACATAACCCATAATATAAATCACCCAAAACATAAAACATAAATCAAAGACATTCAGGACAGACAGACAGCTAAAAAAATCAGCTGAATTCAGGATTTCCATTGTCAGATGATAAGGCACCCAAGCTAACCTACTGATAAAATATGTGGTAAGCAAACCCTGTGATCTACACAGATAGCTTAAGCTTCTGCAGTGCTAATTGCTATTACAACCTTAAGCTAATATTTGAGCCTTTCTTTTGAGCAAGGATGTGTAACAATTAGATTACAGGATTTGGGGCATTACAAAGAGAGATAAAAGCAGCAGTTTCGTCATGGTATGTGGTATTTTGTTTACACAGAGATAATAGCAGTGATGGTAATAATAATATTAATAATAACTTTTCTATTTAGGTCCAAATTCTGACTTCAGGTGCATCAGAGCAAATCTAGAATAAACTTCTTGCCTGCAACAGAACTATCCCGAATTTATTTGTGATGAAGCATGAAGATCTCTAGTCAGGGACCATTTTGCAGTCGTTGAAGAGCCCAGCGTGGTGTGTGAAGACCTCTAGCTACTCACAGCAGTAAATAGTGAGCCAGCTGTTCTGAAGCAGGGCCTCAGCTTGGATATTTCTCTGTACTTCTGTCCCGAGCATCGCTGGGAGCTCTGATGGCATCTATCGCACTCTAGCCCTGATGAATGCATGACAACTCCAGCAATGAAAGGGACCTCTATATTCTTGCTCTCTACGATCCTTATGCTTTCCTCTCTCCCCCCTCCAAATGTATATGCGTGTGTAAAAACACAGGATGCTTGAATGCAGTGATAATGCATAGCATGGAGAAGAAAACAAACACCACTGAAATACAGAGAAAAAACTGTTCACTATAGAGGCTTGCCAGATTTAATCCATGTTGTTTTAGTGTGCCTGGGTCAATATCTTTAAAACTTTCTACAGTGTATTAAAAAGAAAACGTATCTTCTTGCACATATTTTCAAGGCATGTTTTTTCTATTTCACACTGGGTTTTTAAATTTCTTCTCCTAGTCACCCAAGGGAAAAAAAAATCACCCCATGTCCATAAAAACAGCCAGCTCTTCTAATGAACCACAGAATTCCTTGTCTCAGAGATAAGTCAGCTTACACAAATGAGCATTTAGCCCCTGAAATTTTGCTGCTGCTGAGATCCTGAAAAATAAATGACAAACACCCACCCTTGCCAAAAACAGAAATTGAGATTTTTCTCTGCTTTAGATACTAAAATCAAACTTTGTAACTGTTAGAGTTTTTCAAGTATTTACCACCAATGTCCAGGAAGACAGAATCAGTCACACAAAGCAAAACAAGTGTGTGTACCCGCTCAAGAATATTAGAAGTAGTATTACAGCATTAAAAAATAAACATATCTGCTAGCAATGGATTTAAAGTAACTCCCAGCAGCTGAAAAATCCGCTGCCATAGTCACACACAGCAAACAAGCAAAGCAACTTAACAGAAAAAGACAAGTTCCCTTGTTTTAGTAAGCCCTCATTCCACTTTCAGTCTATGATAAATATATAGGAAACCCAAAAGCAGGCAAGGTAGCCAGATAGGATGGTATTTTTTCTTACCCACAGGCACCAAGGTCCTTTTAGAGAACTGCATCCTGCAGGCTGTCGATACTTGGTTGAAAACTTGAAAAACAGGTTTTAAGCAAAAACTCTTTTGAGAATTAGATCCAGACTCAAGAGGCTAAAAGCATCACTTGAAACAGCCGGTTTAATTTATTCAAATAAAAACCACATAGCTCAAGGACAGGTAAGTAGGTAAATAAGCCATCACCAGCCCCTTCTTGGCAAAGAAAGGCACAGTGGAAAGCCTGCATTAAAGTAGATCTCTGCGTAGGAAATGAAGGAGCCTCAGGTATAGACATTTGATTTATTTTTTCTGAGTGTGGCACAGGGGAGTGTGCACTGGCTCAACCTGTTGTAATCAAACATGTGGGTTGCTAGTTGTTGCGATGATATTGCAGCAGCCTCTTCATTAGAGAGGCTGTGTCTTTAGCAGCAACGATTAATTTCCTGCATATAAAATCAAGACGTTGCCAGCGCTGCTATTGCTCTCTGTTGTTCTTTTCTCTCCCTTCACCACTTTGTTTTTTTTTTCTTTCTTTCTTGTAGCAGGAAGGAATGTGGCAAAGGAAGCATAGGTACTATATGTTTCTGATTTGCTGAGCTGACAATCCTTTTGCTACTTGATTTCACTTTAATAGGATCTTCTTGTTACCCACCTACTGTAGCTCAGCGTGGAAAATCCGTGCATCAAAAGGTTGAAAGCTTGAGGCAAAACTTGCCTCCCTGAGGCTCTAGATGGGGTGAGGGAGAGACAAAGTCATCTGGTTGCTTTGCAAACAGTATTAAGGCAGTTCAGGGAAGTGTAGGTTAAAGACATTATCTTCCCCATAAATTAATCTCCAGCAGGCTTATACTCTTTCTAAAGTCAGAGAAGCTAAAAGGAAAGAGTCAAATATCTTTTAAAAGTGTATAACTGTCAAGGAGAAGTGGTCAAAGGATTTCTTCCATGTGAGATGTGAGTGCATTTTTGTTCAGGTTGTGTCAGCGTGTGTGTGTGTATGTGTTTGTGTACACCCAAAAGGAACACTGTGACAGAAAGATGTGAGCGTGACAAGCAAAAAGAGAGGAAAAAAAACCCACAACTATGTGTTGGGGCAGCCTTCAAGCTGTGTGTTGGTGTGCAGGAATTAGAGTGTGCATCTACACATGGATTCACGTGTAGCAGCACTGGGACCACCTGTACAAGCCCAAGACCTTTCAAGGGTGTCCCTCTGTCATCCTGCTGACAAGTTTCAGAGGAAAGGCATTCCTGTTTAAAGCAGCCTCTGGAATATAATATTAAAACCTTATGCTTAAAATCAAAACTACGTTTGGAGCCCTGGCTGCACCTGTGTTTCCCAGCACTTTGAGATTTAAAATCCAACGTCTACCCAAGTCCTATTGCTGGGGGGGTATGTGTACATGAGAGTTAGCTTGGAGACACTTCATTTCTTGATCTGGGGAACATGGAGCGTAAGACCATTGCGGCGAGGAACCAAAGGGGATTAAGTCAGGCGTTTGTGTTGGCAGGAGGAAATTTCAGCTCTGCAAACACAAGACCTGACATTTTTCCCGGCTGCTCTGCACAGCAGCAGGACTGAACACGCTGGGAAGTGCGTGTGTTCCACTTCCCTCTGCTGGAGGCAGCCCAGACTGTTACCTTCCTCCCTCCATCCGAGGATATTTCTATAGGTACCAAAAATGCTCCAACCCCTATTGCCAAGCACAGCAGCAATAATGAAGTGGTCGCAGTAACTTTCATTTATATAAAAATCTCAGTGCTGACCGTAGGGTGGAGCAGAACAGCTCTTACGGCACGCAAAATAATAGGACTAGAGGAAAGGGATGTGTGCTAGATTGTTTAAGCTGACACCTTTCGAAAAGAGCCAGAATACCACAGCCTGGACATGTAACACTTCTTAAAAGAAGAATGAACTGCCTGATTGCTCACAGCTTTGCACAGCCATGCACAGCCCCCCCACCAACTACACTCTGCAGCACCAGTCAGGGAGTTCTTTGGGGTTTTTTAATATTCTGATGTCCATATAACCACGCGCTGATCAGGCTTGTTTTGGGGCTTGTGCAGGATCACAGGTCAAGGGAATGTGGGCGACTGAGTGAATTAGTGGAGAGAGGAAGAATCTGTCTGCAAGACATCTGCTTTCCTCTTGCATCATCTTCAGGCATTAAAATACCCAGTGTGGCACTGTATAACTGATAGCTTTCCCCACCTATCCCTTACTAATAGATTGTAAACATCAGTGGGTTTATGACTAAAGTCAGCTACAGTCTGTAGAAGTGTGTAGCCCAGCTGGCAATTTATTTTTTTTTCCCTCAAGTATGCAGAATATTTCCTAATGTTTAAGGTGTTATATTTCCCCTTAGATAAATACTCATGACTTTCTCCATTAGCCTTGTGGGACCAGCCCCAAATAGACCACCACCCTTGTAAGCCCACTGACTGCCACAGGTTTCAAGAGTACAAGTAGTGGGAAAGTCTTTGTGAGCCAAGGCTGGCCAGCAGCCTCTGCATCTCCCATGGGTGGCCTCCTGATACTCTGCTATTTTGCTGATACCATCCTTGTCATCACCTTCTCATGAGTGTTCCCATAAGAGGAGTTGTAAACTGGTAGCACGTTACCATCAATACACTAAACCCTATAAAGTTTTTTTTTAAGAGCCATTGCAGGGAGACACGAGCATATTTCACAAGATGATGCACAGCTGGAGAGGAAAGCTTTACATTTATTACAAAGATATTATCCATTAGAAAATGCAAAAAAAAAAAAAAAAAGAGTCAAGATTATGTTTTGTGCACAAACCTTTCCTGTTTACCTACCAGTTTCCTCAAATAACCTGATTTTGTAAAGGATGTGTATTCTCCCTAGCTTTCCTGCAGTCTCAGTGGCTGAGGACTAGCCGACCATGCTGCCTTCTCTGTCATATTTTCCCACATGTCTGTGAAGCAAGACTTGTTCTGTGCTTCAATTGCAAGTCCAGCTACAGTAAAACATCACCAAATACCCCTTTTGTATGAAAAATGGAGAGAGAGGAAATATGGAGAGATTCCATCATGTCACTACTTATTTATTTATTCTTAAGGGGAGAGTGGTGGCATTTGCCTCACAAACTGAATTATGACAGTGCTCTAAACTAGCAGAGACACTTGTTGCAAATGAGAGGAACAAAGCTGGCCAGATTCTTTGCTAAATAAGCAGCCCAGTAAAGCTGGAAATGAAAAGGAAACAACTTTTTTGTGCCTCACTTGTATGCACCTACATTTTATTTTGCATCAGGACAGTGTTACTGAGGCAAATCTGTTGATGGTCCCCACTCACTGTTACTTGGTTTGCATCTCAGAGTTGCCTTGGAGCGGACTGGATCCCTTTCAGGTAGAAGTGAAAGGCAAGATGGGCTTCAGAAGTCCACTTAACGTGTTCCAGCCACTAACAAGCATTTACTCTATGGGACTAGAGTAGAGGTAGCTCAAAGCAGCGTAATGAAAACATAATGAGGATGTCAGGTCTTCAGAATTAGAGAATCACAGAATGGTTTGAGTTGGAAGGGACATTAAAGATCATCCAGTTCCAACCTCCCTGCCATGGGCAGGGAGACCTTCCACTAGACCAGGTTGCCCAAAGCCCCGTCCAACCTGACCTTGAACCCTTCCAGGGAGGGGGCAGCCACAGCTTCTCTGGGCAACCTGTGCCAGTGTCTCACCACCCTCACAGGGAAGAATTTTTTCCTTATATCCAATCTAAATCTACCCTCTTTCAGTTTAAAACTGCTACCCCTCATCTTATCACTACATTCTGTGATAAAGAGTATCTCCCCACCTTTCCTGTAGCCCCTTTCAGTCCTGAGAGGCCGCTCTAAGGCCCAGAGCCTTCTCTTCTCCAGCTGAACCCCCCAACTCTCTCAGCCTGTCCTCACAGGGGAGGTGCTTCAGCCCCCTGATCATCTTCGTGGCCTCCTCTGGACCCGCTCAAGCAGGTCCGTGTCCTTCTGATGTTGGTGGCCCCATAGCTGGAGGCAGCACTGCAGGTGGGGTCTTGCAAGAGCAAAGTTAAGGGCGAGAATCCCCTCCCTCAACCCACTGGCCACACTTCTCTTGATGCAGCCCAGGACACAGTTGGCTTTCTGGGCTGCGAGCACACATTGCTGGCTCATATTCAGTAAACTCCTTCAGTATATGCATCTGCTCCTGCTACGCTCTACTATGTTGCTGTAGCTCAGAAAAACAGAAGTCAAAGTGCTCTTCTTCACCCAAGTACAAGTATCAGGAAAGCCGTGTGATATAAAACAGAATGACAGCCTGAGACATATGAAAGGCGATCCGGCCAAGGTCAGCCCAAGGCATCCTGGGCTATGTCCGCACTAACATTTCTACAAAGATTAGGGAACTAAACTAGTAGGATAGATCTTGTTATGATGATGGAAGAAGACAGCTGAAAGAGACTAAAACCAAAATATATAAAGATATTTCTAGATATTAAAGCAGAATTCCTCCTGATGACCTATGACACAGACAGGAGTTGTCATGGAAAAGCTATTGAGTGGAGGTGGAAAAATTAGGGAAAGAAGATGATGATCTATCTAAGCACTGTCCCTTCACTTAAATGCTTTGCACCTGAATTTCAAGAAATTGCACAACGGCAGTGTGCAAAACAGAAAATATGGGTTATAAGCTCACATTTGAAAATAATGACTAAATTTATACCATGTACAACTGCACTGAAGACAAACAAAAGACAGAAATGTAGTTAGTCTGCAGTGACCATTCATGCCTTTGGGATAGAATTAAATCCCTTTGGAAGTGTGGAAAATTAGGCTTCCACTTATTGTGTCAAATTGATAACAACCTCCATAGGCATTTCTTTATTCATATTAAAAAATAAAAGTAATAAAGAATAAGAAGAAGGCAAAAAACTAAAAGAGGAAGAAAAATAAGGAAAAGGAAAAAGAAAAGGAAAATTAAAATGAAAAGGAAAAGGAAAAAAAAGATAAAAAGGTGGCCAGAATGTTTTAAGGTGTATATTAAAAGGATTGCTCTCTGAATGAATAGGAAACAACAGATTTTCTTTCTTTCTCCTTCCTGATAAAGAAATTCTGATTTTCTTACTTCAAGGAAGGAAAGGTAACTAAACGATAGAGCGTAGTGATCACAGTACAAATGTTTTACTTGCAATAACATTTGGTCCATGTCTGATATCCCTGATTATTTCCCACTGTATGCATTAATCTGGTAATGAATGTCGCTGCAGTTAGGATATGGTACTGGAAATGATACTAACATTTAAATCTCTCTAACTTTTAAAATGGTTTCTATCCTATTTTCCAATCATTCCCTGTCATTACTACTCTGCCTCGACCAGGAAAAATAACAGGCATGTAAATAAAATCAGAAAGGGGATACAGTTCAATGACAACTTCCCTTGCAGAAGGAATGAAAAATTAATTATTATTCATCTCATTAGAGTGACTGCCTGCAACAGGGTGAGCCTGAGCAGGGACAGTGATGGAGGGAGAGACCTAAAGCAAAGCAAGAACTGGACCAGGAGCTTCCCAGGGTTTGTCACATTTGGCTGAGGGCAGAGAGGTTTGGCAGGGCTACAACCAGTCCATCATCCTGCTGGAGAAAGAACAAGGCCATGAGGCTGATTAGGGAGGAAACATTAGCCTTAATTTTGTTTCCAAACATGCTATTCCTTCCTTAAATTGATCAGAAAATAAAATTTTAAAAACCTAAAAAGACGCAATGTTTTCTGTAGAAATGAAATACAAAATAATATAGCATATGTTTACCGAAAAGTGGAAATCGTTCTGGTCTGTATATGTTAATGCACAGTCAGAGCGGTACTGTAGTCTCCATGGCCTCTTTCTCCCCCATAACGAGTCAGAGTGTTCACAGGAGTCTGAACAGAGGATGTCACAGTGAAGTTTCAGTCCTTAGACAAAGCACTTCGGAGCTTCAGTTTCCCTCATCCAGAAAAGTTAAATAATACATACTTTCTGAACCTTTCACAGTTCTTTGATATTCTCTGCTAGAAAGAAAGCTAAAATATTGAATACCAAATGCTTTCCCATCCACAGGAGAAGAGTGTTTTTGGAAGAGAAGCTGCATTTGACCATCAGCTTTGTAAAGCTCTATCAGACCTGCAAGCTGCAACAAGTATTATGAACCTAAATATGACTTCACCATTCTTGTGGATTTTGGCTTTACATAATAAGAGTGTCAGGGACGCTACAGAGATGTCCCTGCTCAGGACTGAGCTTTTCCTGAAGCTTTTTTCTATTCATCTGTGTCTTGTGCTTTGCTCTGTACAAATGTTTGCAATGATTTGTAAGCAATCTATGCAGAGGTAGGCCCAGCTGAGAATTATTATTACACTCAGACAGCTTTATGCATTGACAGAAGATAAAACACACTCATCTCCTTAATACTATATATACACTTTCTATATATATAGTATTAAAGTATCCTTACTGACGTTCTAACCATAGGATCAGTAGCTTACATTTATATTTATACCTTTCTTTCTTTCTTTAGACCTACTACAGCAGTGTTCAGACGGAGTCAAGGTAGCTGTTTAGTTTTGTTCCAGACTATAGTTTCCAACATTGCAGGGACACTGCAGTTCAGAGTGTAACTCTTCAGACCAGGAGTCTGGACAACTGCTACTGAGCAACTGTGCACTCAAGTCTTCTTAACTTCCTTGTAAACTGAGGAGAGCAGTAATTTGTAAAACTGCCTTGAGATCTGTGTCAGGTAGATGCCAAGTGTGACTATAAATATAATTTGGGCAGCTAAAGGAGCTGGAGCCAAGCTCTTTCAGAAGCACATTTTTAAACTAAAGATGATGAAAATCTCAGGCTGCCTATCTAACCTAGAATGCTTGCCAGATCATCTGCATTGAATTTGGTGAGACAATTCAAGAAGGAAGGGAGGACTGTCAAGAAAGCAGGTGGCCTTGGCCAAGATCTCCTTGACCACTAAAATCAGCAGGATCAATATTAGTATTACATCAAAGTTAAGATTGTTAGAAGACTGCATTCTTCATCTAGCAGAGATCTAGAACTTCAACAAGGATTTTGGACCACAAATAAAATTTAGAATAAATATGTGTTCCTACACTGAAAAACAGTCTAGTAATTTTTCTTTCTCTCCATCACCACTGATTTCTGATTGAAAAGTCCATAATGCATGGTAGCTGCTGTAGCTCTGCTAAGATTTCTAAAGCAAAGTCACTGTGGCCCATTGTGAAATCTATTCCCCATTCTTAAGGTTCAATGGTGAGTGGGTCAGTGCTGTTAACATGAATTTCTATGCTGCTGCAGCCATAGTGTTAAATGACGAGGATGACAATATTGCTAATTTATGCAGGCACTGAAAAGAGAGCTAGCCCATAACTTTGTTATGTTTTCAGGGCTTGACTTTTGTTCTAAATGTCAACAGGTTGTGCAAATGCCATGCAAGTCTCCCTTAGGACTTGGCTCAAGTTCATATGCAGATACTTCTGAGAATGCCTTGGATTCATGAACTTAAGAAACTCAGCTTAAATATAGGAAGGGAAAATCAGCCTTGAAAGATAATGTAAAAATACTGTATAAAATCCTGAGGACTTCTATGTATTTGTACATATATATGCATGCATATGTACACAAACACACACAAATATACACACACGCATACTATACACACAAGATTTCAAGTTAAACTCATTGGCCTATTTTAGACAGTCCTAAAGTATAAAGTATAATTTTCTAGTTTGCCTCCTTAGATTATATTTCTGTCTGATTTACCTGTTTTCCCCACTTCCTTTTTAATTAAAATTTAAAATAAAAGTAGATGTTGAAAACTTCTTAGAATGATAGTCCTGGAAGATGTCTCTTCAAAAGAAATAGTATATAAGCACTGGGAAACTCCTCCAGACTACTCCAACAGTGTACCTCAGCCTTCTTCTGCATGGAAATGCTTATAGATGTGAGACTCAATGTCACAAAAATTCCTATGTAGATCTCTCTGGGGCATGGCAGTGCTGAATTGCTTGGCAGGGCTGAATGGAAAAAGCTGCAAAAAGCTGCCCTTGCACTTACTCATGCAAATAGAGGCCTTGTGTAGATCTTCACCGTGTGAAGATCTGGAAGACAGAGCCTGTTCTTGACCAAGATATAGGGTATTTTAGAAGTTAATATTTTCCTGAATGTGTGAAGGATGTGGAAAGGTTTGAAGAGAGATTCCTGAAAGAGGACGTCTCTGAAAGTCTCTGTTCTTTTGATAGCATTCTCAGATAAATTTCCTTTGGGAGGGAGAGCCTGGGAAAATTCGAGTGAAAAGGTAAAGGAAGTGGAGAAATAGTAGAAATAAATAGTCTAAGAATCAGGCAAACTTAAGGACGAAGAACATTAAAGAGATGGGAAGGTCTGTGAACTTTATAGGAAGAGGCATCTGGAGCACTAGAACCAAGGCGTCTGTCTCTTATGGATTCACAGGGTCTTTGTTAGGCTACAAAAAAACCCCCAAAAGGTTTAGGGAAGGATAAAGGGGACAATGCTTTGTACCTCATGAGACCCCAGCTGGAGTACTGTGTCCAGCTCTGGGGTCCCCACTACAAGACAGACATGGACCTGTTAGAGCAGGTCCAGAGGAGGGCCATGGAAATGGCCAGAGGACCTGAACACCTCTCTTATGAAGAAAATCTGAGACAGTTGGGGTTGTTCAGACTGAAGAAGAGAAGGCTCTAGGGAGACTTTATAGCGGCCTTTCAGGACTTAGAGAGTGCTTATAAGAAGACTGAAGAGAGACTTTTTACCAGTGTCTGTAGTGATAGGATAAGGGGTAACAGTTTTAAGCTATTTAGATTAGACATTAGGAAGAAATTTTTTACAATGAGGGCTGTGAGATACTGGAACAGGTTGCCCAGAGAATCTGTGGCTGCCCCCTCCCTGAAGGTGTTCAAGGCCGGGTTGGACGGGGCTCTGAGAAACCTGATCTAGTGGAAGGTGTCCCTGCCCATGGCAGGGGGGTTGGAACTAGATGAACTTTTAAGGTTCCTTCCACTCAAACTATTCTAGGATACTGTAAAAGATTTAGGAGACAAACTGGGCAGTAGCAACTCTTCTCAAACCAGAACACAGTACTTCTCTTCCAGGCTAAATTCCAGTTTCCCTTCATTTTCATTATACTGAAACTTTGCAAGTTGCCCAAGTCTCCAGTGTATTGGAACATTGAAGACATAAAAACGTTCCACCTATTCCTGTTGAATTTGAATCATAAACCTTTCCTTTTTCCCCATGCATAAGTCGTAGAGTCATCGTTTCTCTGTCACTTCTCTCCTATTAGTTGAATCCTGTCATTGGAAATGATATGGATAAGGTACCTTGCTTCATAAAAAACAAGCGGGATACCAGCTTTTAGGAATCTGCTAGTCTGCCCATTTAACAGTGTAAAATAAGTTACACCTACACCCACCTCTTCAAATGGGCATTATGTTGGTTGATTTACTTCATGAAGAAATAATAATAAAAAAAGAAAATGTGTTTTGGCCAAACCCCAATTCTTAATATTAGGAGTGGCCTTTGTCCCAGAAATAAACATTTATGCACTGCATGAGTAGCAGTCAATGACATGACACTAGGCTAAACAAGCATGAAGTGCGTATTCTGAAGGACAGTTTCCTTACATCGTCAAAGTGAAACCAAGGATGGACAGATAGTGTTTGTACTACTGTCTTTCTCCCTCCCCTTTCTCTTTACTTAGAGGTGTACAAAAGATAAAGTTATCTTGGATTTACACCTGCATCTGAACATAGAAAAGAGATGTGTTTGAACAAAGCATAGGAGACACAGTTTTTAATAGACAAGATTATTCAAATTCAATTTAATCTGTGATATCTGACCCTCATAGCAAACTTCCTAGTAGCTCAGTTGGTTTGACAGTTCTGACTTGTCATCTATCTGCCAGATTGGGTATGTGACTATTATACACGTTAAGAAATCAGTTACACATTCTCGTAATAATAATTGAAAAAAAAAATTAATGAGACCACACACACACACAAAATATCCTTTTCCATTTGTGATCTTGGACATAAAATGTCATTTATCTTTATGAAAACTAAACCTTACCATCCAACCACCACCACCATCTAGCTTCATCTCTTCTACTGTTCAGGTTTAATGCCAAACACTCGTATCATAAATTAGTGAACATGTAGACTTATTTGAAGCCAACATCAGTGCTGGTCTTTTTTGGCACCATGACAAGGGAGGTACAAAGTTATAAAGCAGCTGGCAATTACCTTTCCTTACTGACTGAACATCTCTTGAACATGCGATGTGTTGCAGCATGCAGAATATTTGACATCCCAAATCTTTCCTTGTCAAAGCAGGAACAGTACCTGATTCCATGGCTACAATGGCTTCATTCCTTTAAAAACTGCTAGCAGCTATTGTGTTTTTCAGATTTATGCTATAACAGAGCTTCAAGGTTGTCCGTTGAATGTCAGTATCAAAGATGAAGCTGATTTTATTCATAGATTTTGGGCTTTCAAGCTAAATATACATTTTTGAAATGTCTTTCTGAGGCTTCCCTTCCTAATGAGTGTTTTCAGAAATAAATGTTGGGTGTCACAAAAAAAAATTGTTTCGCATTTCTGTTTCGTTTCCTGTCATTTTTTAAACTATTCTGAAATCAGCCATTCAAAATAGATGTTATAATAATAATTAACAAGTATTTCTGCAAGTAGGGGAACTAACAAAGCCTGCAAACCTACGGGTTTCTGTTCTGCTCTATCTATAGCCCCCCCTCCACCACAACAGCCCCATTTTTTTTCCTTCCTTCCTGATTTCCCTATGATCCTAGGTCTCACTTCCAGAGCCTGCAGATATCCTGTAGATAATAATTTCCCCTCGGTACCTTCTATGCCTCCAGGCTCTCTTCTAAGTCTAGCAATTATCAGCTGGCTAAAGGCACCGCATGCTGTGGCTGTTTCCAAAATATATGTGTGATAACTGGTTGGTCACTACACACAGGCTGATTGTGCAGTGTCAGACCAAGCAGAAAAAAAGTCCTGTCACAGCCTTTCTAAGCTGAGGGTTGCTCCCAGATTTGCAGGGTATTAATTTCAGTCTTTTCCTCCTACTCTCCCATTAATTTTCACAAAACTTATCAGTACCTCATTATATTTTCTTGGAGACTTCTAGCCCTTGTCCAACATGATTAATTCAACAATGATTTCAGTTTTTAGTAAAGGGACTGATAAACAGATGGACAGACAGAACAACTGCATAAAGCTTCAGAAACCCAGAGTGGAAATTAGACTG
Organism: Strix aluco; assembly: GCF_031877795.1. Classification (NCBI taxonomy): domain Eukaryota; kingdom Metazoa; phylum Chordata; class Aves; order Strigiformes; family Strigidae; genus Strix; species Strix aluco. The sequence continues at coordinate 132,977,530 of NC_133932.1, read as the reverse complement.
TCACAAAGCTTGTACTCTAAGGAGCTCAGGAGACTTGATATCTATTCATGAATTCTACTTCGTGACATCACCTCACCAGAGAGATAAATATTATTGTCCTTAATTTATAAATGGGTCAACAGAGGCATGAAGAGGTTAGGAGACTTCTCAAGGTCCTAGATCAAGTCTATGGCAGGGCCAGGGATATATTTTGACTGGTCTGTACCGTAACCTCAAAGCCACTGTACTTAGTTGGGTCTTTAGTAAAGGTGTGGCTTTGCCATGAAGTAGGACTAGGAATAAAGGTGCAAACCATGGAGAACTTTTTGGGATAGCTGGCATGTCCTGACTTATTGGATCTTTAACCCATCACTCTTACAGGCAGTAGATATTGTCACCTGAGCCAGTCTCTGCATGGGGAGAGAGGCAGAAAGGGATGAGGGACACAGATGACACTTGCAAACTCACTAGATTTCTGCAGGTTAAATTTTCTACCTCTGATGCCCATCTTGTGAGTTCTTGGCTCCTCACATTTGTCTTGTGTGTTCTCAGCAGCCCATCCTCAGATCCTGACACAGGCCTATGGCTCAGTTTCTTTATTTCCTCGGGGCTCCTCCTGCACTGATACTGGCTGTGCCCAACTTTCTTCTACGACTAGGTTTGCTACTGAGACTGCTTTTGCACCAACTCCTTTCAAGTTCAGATCCTCTCAATCAATCCTTCTCTGTTAGCCCTTTCCTCTCCTTGAAACAGATGACAGCTCCCTGCTGCAGGACACCCCAAGGGACGTGAGACTTGTTTGCAAAGGGAATAAACCTCTAACATGAAATTGTACCTCTCAGTGAAGTCAACAGCAAAAATTTTATTCCTTGGCTCTTTCCATAATCCCATGATGCTCATTGCCTGGAGTTGCACCACTTGTTCTGAAAGGCCTAGGTCTCAGCTGAGTTTCCGTGGATTTATTGCATATTTTCTTCACAACAGATATCTTAAAATTCTTTAAACTCCTTGGGTATGACCCTATCCCCTGGTCTGTATCACCTGATTTGGTTTAGTGACCTCCTCACACACCTCATAAAGAGAGGTTAGAGATGTTTACCAGGGAAATCTCTGTCCTTCAGAGTCAGCTTTGTTTTCCCAGACTGAATGGCTCTCTAACCCCTGGAAGTTTGTATGATTAAGGACTCAATGAACCCCATGAAAGACTGTGATTTGCACAGCTATTGGTATTTTAAACCACATTACTTAGATCTTTCTACACCTCACAATATGAAACATGTTTACACTTATGATTCTAATTATTTTTAATCAAATTAAGTGGCTGCTAGGTTTCCCTATTATCATGTCCTGAGAAAAGATAGCCTTGGGACAATCTCAGGGCATTTTAATAAGCCACAAATATTTTGAATGTGCCTTTTCTTCATTTCTCAAATGTAGGTTTGCCTACTGGAAAAAAAAAAAGGCAAAAAATATCTGACATTGTTTTTAAAGACAGGGAAGGGAAGGGAAGGGAAGGGAAGGGAAGGGAAGGGAAGGGAAGGGAAGGGAAGGGAAGGGAAGGGAAGGGAAGGGAAGGGAAGGGAAGGGAAGGGAAGGGAAGGGAAGGGAAGGGAAGGGAAGGGAAGGGAAGGGAAGGGAAGGGAAGGGAAGGGAAGGGAAGGGAAGGGAAGGGAAGGGAAGGGAAGGGAAGGGAAGGGAAGGGAAGGGAAGGGAAGGGAAGGGAAGGGAAGGGAGAGTTATTTCATCTCTGCTGTTCCATCTAACTGCTTCGCTGTTCATCGATTAATCAGAGATGAAAAAAATAATAATCTCATAAATTAGCTACAGGAAACTGGATTCAGTTTCTGTCTGTCATGGTTACTTTCTGTGTAACCTTGGGCTAGCTGTTTTCTCATCTTAAAAAGTCATATCAAAACACGTTCTTGCATTTTTGGCTGAAATAAATCATTAGCTCATCAGACAAGCCTTGCCTGTCACTATAGCCATGTATGCACATACGGTCCTGATCTCAACTGACGTCTCTAGGTGCTAATGCAATGCAAAGACTCTGCAATCAAAACTTTGCAGTCAACTGTGCTAAGTCAATCATTCTGTGCAAAAATAAAAGCGTTGAGAATCCCATAACAAGTAAATAAATAGATAAATAATGATCAACCCCACTGCATTTCAGATCATGTTGTTTTGGACAGGAACAAGAATTTAACAGTGGTGTGAATAGCAGCCCTGGGTTATCCTTTCTAAAAGCTCCCCTTGAAATTAGTGCCTTCCTGCACTTTGCATTTTATTACTGGAGCACAGCAACAATGTACTAAAAATAAAATGTATTTTCACCCGACCATCTTGCCACTTGAGGATTCTAGCCGTTTATGAGATGTGATAATCTCTTAACTACTTTTCACAATTAAAGACCAAGTGCTCTACTCCTCTGTAAAGAGGATTTAGCTTACAGAGCTGGCTAAGACTGAACCAGTAGCGCGCCACATCCAATCCACCTCAGGTTTTTCTAGACCAGCAGTTCTCAAGGGCCTCAGGGCAGCTAGATTTGGCTATCAGGAACTTTGTGTATGTTCACTGTACTTCCAGATAATCCATATTATAATACTTTGACAATCAAAAACATCCTCACCATGGATTTGCATAGAACCTGCTGCTTAACACAACTGCTGGCCTGCAACTTTTGATGAAATCTCCTTTTCTGTCCTTCATGTGAAAATGTTAATTTGTCAGAACTGGCACCAGTCACAAAACCCACACCAGCTTCAGCCTAAACTTTTATCAAAAAAAAAAGCTTTCTGGCTGCAGCTATGTGGCTGTGAAGCAGAAAGTCACTCACCCCAGAAGACCTGACTGCTTGATGAGTACCGAGTCCTCTTGCAATTGTATAAATAATGAAATATTCATTCAGCCAGAAAAAAAGACAAGCTCTTTAGTCCTGTCATTAAAAACTAATTTGGGACATGAGAAATCTGCACACTGAAGTCCTTGCTGCAATAAACATATATTTATTCACATAAAGAGATTGGACACCAGAGGGTGAGGGAGAGACTCGCCTCAGGGAGACCCAGAGGATCTTGATGTCCTAAGTCGCTTTTCTGAAAATCAAATCTTTGTTAATGGCACAACACGTACATGCTCTTTTCCCCTTCTTCGTAAGAGAGCTTGGCTTGACTTCATTATGAAATTTTTTTAAAATCCTGAAGAGCTTTGTGGAGACAGAAAAACCATTTCCAAACCCACCCAACTCTACATGGCATCCATCACCACAGAAGCAGACATTCAAACACTAATGGTGCCTGTAAAGCATAAATTGAACTTTGCTAAGCAAAATTAAACCAATTAATCATAGGCCAAAACTTCAGAAAAAAACCCAGAAGTCTTACAGTGTGCTGTGAAAGCTGCCAACTTCTGGGTTTTGCAGCAGTCTCACAGGACCAGTGTGTTACTCTGCTTCTGCAACAGCTATGTCGAAAACAGAGCTTTAAACAAGACCGATTGTGTTATGGTTTAGAGGGTCATACTTGTCTCAGACTCAAGATTTTTTTTCTTTGTGGAAGCCTTTTGGTAAAGCAGGGCTAGAAGTTCCCTGAGGATGGATTGTTTTGCAGTTTGACAGTCTTTCTGTCCCCAGTCTTCTACTGAAGAAAGGTATCTTCATAACATCTCCCACTTGCTTCTCCTTTCCTCATGATGAGAGCTATCACACATGCACACACAAATATACAAAGATATGGCAGGTATACACATGAGGAAATATTCAGATCTTCACAGCTGTAATTGCCTTTTGAGTGTCTCCTGACTTTCAACAGTTCACCCTTTTCCATTGATCGTAGCAAGAGGTTACTCTTGTAGGTATAAATATTGTCCTTGAAAAAGTCTTGGCTTTTTTAGACTGGACAGGTGGATTGTGTATGGACCCAGGGAGGCAAAGTCCTTTCAGCAACTCCATTTGCATAGGTGGTGGCAAGCCAGGTTGGCTCGAGGAAGGTGGAATTCACACCATTGCTCTTGTAATAGGTAGCACTGTGGATGCCTGCCTGTTAACACGCTGTGAATGGTTGCATATGTGCTTTCTAACAAAAAGGATTCCGTAATGCATTTGCCAGAAGACTCTCTTACTGCCTAGCTGAAATGATTCTGGATTTCAACCCAGTTTTGTTGTTGTGCAATGCATAGGTATTCACCTTTACAATTCCTCCCTCTCCTCCTCAAAAAACACCCACCCTGTCCTGCTACTTAGAGAGATAGTCAAACTTTATCATCAAAAAACAGATCAAGTGATTTGGCTCAAATCAGCAGAGTATACCATGTTGTTAAATAAAAAAAAATAGGGAAAAAAATCTTAATTTATGAGATTTTTTGGCTTCCTGTCAGGCTTAGGACCATGACTGCCAAGTGTTTCATGAAGGATGGTTTGGACATTATTCAGGGATCCTCCTGAACGCAGCATGTACCAAAAAACACATTCCACATCCTAGTCAGTTTTGCAGACTCAGGATGTATTAGACAAGCCTTTCCTCTCTGAGATAAATCCAACAAGCAGTTATTCTGAGATATACTTTATCCTGGCAGAAGCAGTGGTGGCTTCAAGTATCTGAGGATTTAAGGGACTTGCATTTTGGTCCAGCCTTTAATCCAGTTTTACTTGTTTGAGGGGATACTGCTTCTCTGTTTTGTCTAAATAATACTTGTCTCTTTTGTAAAGGGCTTAGAGATGAACAAGTGAAAAATACAATGTAATACAGAATGTTTGTTTCCAGGGATGGAACATCTACCACCTCTTGGGGTAACCTCTGACAGTGTTTCACCACCCTCATGAAAATTTTTTTCCTTATATCTACTCTAAATCTACCCTCTTTTAGTTTAAAACCATTACCCCCTGTTCTATGGCAACAGGCCCTACTAAAAAATCTGTCCCCAATTTTCTTATAAGCCTTTAAGTATTGAAAGGCCACAAAAAGGTCTTTCCAGAGCTTACTCTTCTCCAGGCTGACCAACTTCAACTCTCTCAGTCTTTCTTCATAGGGGAGGTGTTCCATCCTTCTGATCATTTTTGTGACCTCCTGTGGACCGCTCCGACAGGTTCATGTCTGTCCTGTGCTGAGGACCACAGAGCTGAACACAGTTCTCCAGGTGAGGTCTCATGAGGGGCAGAATCACCTCCCTCGACCTGTTGGCCTTGCTTCTTTTGATGTAGCCCAAGATACAGTTGGCTTGCTGGGCTGTGAGTGCACATTGCCAGTTCATGTCCAGCTTTTCATCCACCAGTACCCCAAAGTCCTTCTCCATAGGGCTGCTCTCATTCCCTTCATCCCCCAGCCTGTACTGATAATGGGGATTGCCCAAACTATGTACAGAACCTTGTACTTGGCCTTGTTGAACCTCATGAGGTTCATGTGGGCCCACTTGTCGAGTTTGTCCAGGTCCCTCTGGATGGCATCCTGTCCCTCAGGCATGTCAACAGCCCCACTCAGCTTGGTGTTATCTGCAAACTTGCTGAGGGTGAACTAGATCGCACTGTCTGGTGGGATGTAACCTTTCATCATTCTTTTGAAATCCAGGTATTGGGTTGAAGACTTGTTCTAAACTCAGACAATACAAATTATGGTGTGATAGACCATTGAAGTGTAAGGGGACATCAGATGCCATCTAATCCATCCCCTGTCTGAACCATGCCTATGCCATTCCACACAGATGCTTTCTTAGCCTATTGTTAGAAGCATACTTTACTTCTTTAGGAACATTTCCCATTGTTTATCTACACTTAGTTTTAGAAAGTTTTATTAATCTAGATCTTTCCATCTGGATATTTGTTTTTTTGTGTTGTCTGTGGTGATCATGTATGGTACATACTCACATCCTCTTTGCAGCAATATTTTCATAAATAAATTTTAAGACTGTGTCTCAGCCCTCACTTCTCTTGGCTGAACAAATCCCCCTTCTTCAACCTTCCTTCTGTGGACACATTTCTGTGATATCTGATCATTTTCATTTCCTTTCACTGGACTTTTTTGCTTCTCATAGAAATGTGTGGTGTGCCAAACTGGCCATGTTATTTCTGCTAAGGTATTAATCAGGAGTAATTCATGCACCTGACATGTACATCTGTCTGGTTACACATACCAATATGATATTTTTTCACTGTAATATACTGTTGCAAGTTTAGGCCCAAACTTGCTATGATCTTCAGACACAGATAGGCAGAACTGTTCCCTGTAATCGTGTAAGTGGTTGCTCCCCAGCGGGCTCTTCACATTTGCCTTTCTTACTTCAGAGTATCTAAGAAGATCAGTTTGAATTCTAAAAATCTATCACTTTTTCTGCATGTTTGCAAGTTGTCTTTGCTTGGTGTGATCTGCAGTACTAGGAAATGGGGTTTATTCCATCCTCCCTGTCATCGGTGAAATATTGAACAGAATCAGACCAAGACATGGCCACTGACAATCCCCACGTGGAACTTCTTTTCATTGAGAAAAAAAAAATCTTCTAGCACATCTATTTCTATTGTAGTTTTATCTAAGATTAGCTTTGTTAAAAGGTTGATGTCTCATAACCTTTCAAAAACCTTACTGAAGTCAACAAAGAGGGTTTACACTGGGAATTTATCATGGTCCCAGAATTATCAAAGATAACTATTAACAAAGCATTTCTGTTGATTTCTTAAATATTCTATGAGGACCTGTATCAGACTCTGCTGATTTGAAAACTTCTGACTGGTGCAAAAAAATTTTTACCATACCTTCCTTATTTCATTGTTGGTTCTCACTCTCTCAGCCCTGGTATTAATTTTGTTAGTCATCCAATCACAGTTAATCTTTCTAGGGAAGACTAAAGCACAAAGGCATTAAATGTTTCAGCCCCATCATCAGTTATTTTCTTTCTTTGCCCACTGAGTGATGGTCCTGCACTTACATTTCTTTTAGTGACAGAACTGCTTTAGGCAGCTCCCAGCCCCTCCTCCTCCTTTCCCTTTGCCATCCCGCTTTCCCTTGTATTACCACTCATTTGTGCCAGTACGACAGTTTGCAGGACCGCATGGTGAAAAAATTAACTGATTCAAGTTAAAAATAAACATGTTTTGCTGGGTTATTTCTTCATGCTCTTTCCTTCCTCTTCTTATTATTACTAATGCACCTACCCAATGTACTTTTATATTGCTGTAAATACTTTGCATAACATTTTGTCCTCTTTCATTTTGTCCCTGTGTGCTTGTGCTTATATTTTTTCCCACTCATTTGACCTACCTTCCACTTTGTCAGTCATTTTTTCCTAAATTTCATAGAATGGAGATGATAATGCATCACAAGCTCTTATTAAGCTTCCTACACCTTCCACATGATAATTTAAGCCCCAGAGTTGTCTCAGTCAGATTTTTGGAATTCTTTCCCCTTAGATCTGCTTCCCATGAGATCTTCTCTACCAATTAGCTGAATTTATTGACTCCTCCTTTCTTAAAACCTCTTTGCTTTTTCCTTTCTGGTTCTCTCTCATCTATCCAGGAGTCAGGGTATTCACACTCTTCTCAGTGTCTTCCTATTTTATTTTCTGAACCAATTCCTATCTGTTGGTCAGAAGAGAACCTACAAGAGCTTTTTCTCATGTCAACCATCCCATTTTTTTGGGATAAAAGACAGGTCCCAGAACAACCCAGGAATTTGCTATTCCTGTTGTGCTCTTGTCCTGGTTGATGTTTGGTGTCCACATCCCCCACTGACAACAGCCCCTGGCATCTGAAATAGTGCAGCATCTGTTCAAGACGTTTGTCTCACTTGCCTGCTGTGATGGTCACCAGCAGCCCATCCCACCACTCAGATGGCTTCCTTCATATTTCAGCAAGATGGCTTCAGCAGGTTCATCTCACACTGAATTCTGGCTCTCAGACCCAATGGTATGTGCCTGATATATAAACCACATCTTCTCTCTTTTCTGCTGTCCTCTCTGAACAAGCCATATCTTCTTACATCAATATTCCAGTCATGTGAATTAGCCTAGCAAACCTCTGCTAAGCCAATTAAGACATAATTCTAATTATGTATTAAGATTCCCAGTTCCTCTGGCTTATTCCCCACACATCTTACATTAGTGGACAACCACTTAAAATGTTGAGAAGATTGACCCAAAGGTTTTCTTTTCATCTGCCCTTTGTCCCTTTATGTTTATACTCTCCTGTTTCTGACAAATTTAAGTTCATCCTTATCACTCACATTTATAACTAGTAAGCAAAGTACTGGGGTCATACGTATTGGTATTGAGGTAGATAATAGTACTCAAATATTGCACTATTAAAATATTAAAACATTCTTAAGCACTTGAATTTTTCAAAGGTATTTTCTGTGAAACAGCAGCAGAGCTACTGGGTGTGTTAATAATGCTAAAACAAGAATGAGTGAGATGGATAGGTATTAGTCAGTGGAAAAAAAAATAATCCACAAATAAAAATGAGACAGACTAGGAATGAGTCATATAGATGATTTCTCATTAATAGAGAATTTTTCCAAATCACGTTAGACCATCCCCACACCTTGTCCCCACCTCAAGCTATCACAACACTAAGTATTACTTTATTTGAGAATAGGGGGTTTTTTGGGTCTCAGAGAATATGTTTATAAATGGTCCTGAAAAGTCAAATTCCAAAGGACTTCAGACTGCTGACAAAGCAGCCTCTCCCTATATTTCCTACATTAAATATAAAAGACTTCCATTGCTTTCTTTTATGCAAATCAGTACCTGTACTTACACATGTACATACTCAGGCACACACATACACAGCCAACAGATCACCTATAGCTTTCTGAAAGTTGCAATGAGACAAAAGAAGAAAAAAGATGACATGTTCAGCTATAAGAAAACGGTCACATTACACTGCAGCTGTAATAACAAAAGATAATATTTTACTCAGCATTTCCATAGCACTTTCCATCCATCATGGACTTGTATTTTGGCAGCAGCTTTCTGTGCATCAATGTTTTTTCTTGCTGGTAGTCTTCAATGCAGGAAATCACTATGCCTTTAATCCTAATCACCCTAAGTGTCCTTTGGTCTCCTGGAGCATGTGGCATCAGTCATTATTAAATAAGATATTACTGGGCCCACTGTTATCCTACAGAAATGCTGTTAATATGAATCGGGCTATAAAATCTGGGTTAGAAAAAATATATCAGGAAAGCAGGCTTCAGTCCCTCTGTGCTGCAGGTCTCCACTGAATTACACAGAATGTCATTACACCCATTTTACATAAGCAAAACACAGAAGAAATCCCAAAGAAATAAAGTCCCAGTGACCTCAGTTTGTGACTATTCAGTTTGTGAAACTTTGAGGCTGATGATCCTTACATTTAATGAAAGAGACCTGGTAATCTTACCCTATGCAGTCAAAGAATAAAGCATTGAAGTCTGAAATTGCACAAAATCAATTAGTTGTAAGGAACAGACTAACTACTCAGTGAAACACCTGAAGTTGAGCAGGGTGGATCCAGCCTTACATGACTCATGCAGACATGATAGCAAAGCCAGGACTAGAAACAGCCTCTCGGCTCCCTGCCCACTGTTGTAATGATCAGGCCGTGTTTCCTGCAGAGCAAAGCCTGCATGAGGGACCAGCGTGCCAGGTACTTGCAACACCTCCCAAACCACTGCCAAGCCCGGACACCCGATTTACTATGCGCCATCCCTACCGATAAGCATCCTCCTTAGAGGCTTAATTGCAAATGGCATTTAAAAATGGTTTCAAATATGCAATAGACAAATAAGCAGCCTCAGGGGATGGGAGCCCTTAAATCATGGACACCATCATGTGAAAGTGGATGGCTCATCTCCCATGCAAATAGTGAAGTACCACAGTACCAATAAAATAAGGCCTGCTCACAGCAGACGCAGGCATATCTTTCAGCCCACTCTCTGTGATAATAGATGTAGTAACGTTTTGACTACCGCCTCGTGTTTACTGTGGGTGTTAGCCGAGACATTTCCATGTAAATAAAACATTTATCAAGCTCACAAAAACGTCTGCAGAGCAATTATTGCACAAGAATGGTGAGCACTGGAGAAGCATGCTCATTCATTCATTCCATATACCTGCTTAGGCTTGTTGCAAAGGAAGATGTCGCTTTCACAGATGTTGGAATTAGGTCAGGTCTCCTGTGTAGAAGCTGTGTGGGCCAAGGAATAAGGCTTGGCATCAGGAGACCTGGTTTCTATTTGCATAGCTTCTGCTGAGTTACTGTATGGCCTTGAGCAACTCACTTTGCTGCTCCATGATGCTGTTTCCCACCCATCTGTAAAATGGGGTTAATGGTACTTATCAGCCTTTGTAAAGTACTTTTGTGATGTAGGGATGAAAATTATGGTGACTGCTAATTGTTTTCACTCTCTCCATGGAGAGAAGCTCCTTTCCTTTTAGGACTGTAAACCCAAGCACATTTTCTGCTAGTTGTAGAGTTTAGGTTCTCATTTGCATTGATGGTAGCACCCTTTGCTATAATTTTTCATAAATATGATGTGCAATATCTGAGATTGAGACTCTCTGGGGCTCGGTACTACACAGCCTCATAGCAATGATAGACAGCACAACAGAGCTTACAATACAGAGATGTCAAAACAGGGTAGAGGAAAACAAGTGCTATTCACAGGAACTGAGGGCAATAAGAGGTTGAGTTGACTCACCAAGGTCAGAAGGATACGTTTAATAAACTGTGATAAAGCCCACATCTCCTGGTCTCCAGGTTAGTGAATTAGCCACAAGAATTTCCTTCCTGCCTGCCATAATGTCCTTCTGGATTAATAATAGAAATTGCAAGGAAACTTTTCTTTGTGGTTTAGTTTTCATCTCCAGAGTATTCATGCTCCCCAAATAACTGTTTTTCCTGCAGAATGATCTCTGACAACATGCAGCAATGGGGTAAGTATCTGAAATTTCTTAGTTGCTGGAAAAGAAGGGCTTCAGAAACCTTACCTTATTAGCACATTAATTGCAGCTGTCACAGACAGCAATTATTTGCTCAATTTTCCTCAAATTCATCATTTTCTTAAAAAACAAAACCAAACTCAAAACCACAGTAATGAATATTCAGAATATCCTGGCACTTGAAATCCTGTTCTCATTTCGTAGCTGGCTGTGGCTTCCTCCTATCTGAATACCCTGCACACCTTTCAGGCATGTATGATTGACAGCTGTCCTGCATGCATTGCAAAATGAAGTTTAATCCCCCATAACACAGACAAATATACTTTGACAGCTTCAGTGCTGAGCACTGAGAGGGTACCCAGAATAGGTACCCTCTAGAGTAAACACCAACTTGTCTCAACTCCAGTGGACATTTCAGGTTCATCTGCAGCCACCTGGGCAATGAAAGCCATCTATAGCTAGTGGTCTTGTGGCAGTGGGAGTGGGAAATATTGCAAGCAATTCCTTTGATTATGCTTCTTCTTTAGCTATAACAACTAAAATAGCTCAGGAAACCACGTTCCTCACCTTTAGTGTTTCACTGACTCCAGCTCTTTAAGGTGTTTGCCCTCATACGCTCCCTCAAGAGTGGAGAGTGCAGTCCAGGAGAATTACAGCATCTCCAGGAAACAGGCAATTCCTCCAGACCAGAGACCTCAGTACTGAAAACCATTCTCAGGAGCCTAAATGTGGTTCTTAAACTCCATAAGGCACCCTTGAAGTATGTATGTGTGGGTATACGTGTATATATATATATGAATGAGCAATATTAGAGCCTTTACACTGAGAAATGGTGCGTTCAGGAGATGATGGATTAGGCTGTAAACCATCTGTAGGGAGGGACGAAAATATCCCTTTGGTTGGGGTGATGAGGAAGCTGTGTACTTTGTCCACTTGCATCAGGCCCTAAAAGTGCAGGCACTTTTAACTGAGTAACACTGAGCTGTATATGCAAAATCAATTTGTTATGATGGAATATTTAATATAATTATTTAGAGTAGTGCATTTTATCACTAGACGGTGCTTTTATGACTATCTAATGTAACCTTCTACATATCACCTAGCAATTTCTGTAGCTTCATAACTAATGGCTAAGCTACAGCATATCTTTTAGAAAGACATCGCATCTTGATTTAGAGCCTTTAAGTCATGGAAAATCTAACACTTCCATTGTAAATTGTTCCCAAGGTTCATTACTCTTGCTGCTAAAATTTGCACCTTATCTTTAGTTTGAATCTGTCTGTCTTCGACTTCCAGTCACTGGATCTTGTTATACCTTTGTCTGAGAGATGAAAGAGCCCTATCCTATTGAAAACTGTCTTCCTGTGTAGGTACTTACACAGTGTCAGCAAGTCTCCTCTTAACCTTCTTTCCAACAAGCTAAATACATCCAGTATCAAAATTATTTCTTGAGGTGGGAGGATTGATGGTACCAAACTCAGGCAACCACCTGTACCTACTTGCCTGAGCATCCCTCTGTAATCAGTGGAGGCTCCTCCAGAAGGCAGTTTAACTAACCTCAGATGTGAACATCCCCTGAAGGTGTCTGTCTCTCTCTGGTAACTATTTAAGTATGCTAGGGCAACTATGACCTTCACTTGGATGCCTCATTTAAGTGACTAAAGTTTGGTGAGATTTCCAGCCTTTAAATCACCTTTTATCTCTTTCTGAAATCTTTTCTATTTTCTCAACAACTTTTTGGAAGAGTAGACATGAGAAATGGAGACGCACATCAGCCCCAACTTCCCTCAGTATCCTAAGACATGGTTAGTGATGCCTCCATTGTCCTGTTCAACTTGCCTGCATTTGACCAAGAGCAAAATTAGCCTTGTGCCTTAGCCATTAGCTCCACGTTCACAGTTCATATTCAGTACATTGTCTGCAATGACCTTTCAGTATTTTTTCAGAGCTTCTGCTTTCCCGAATACAGTCCCACATCCCCTCAGGCTCAGAGATACAGAATTTTCAATTTGGGGTTATATTAAAATAGATTTGTAGTGTACTCAGAGCTGCCAATCAGGATCAGGGCCTCACCACGCAAACACACAGTGAGAGACAGTCCCTGCCCTGAAGAATTTACACTCTAAATTAGACAAGACAGACAGTAGTAGTGTGTGGGGGCGGTTAAATGGAGACACTGAAAAGTGAAGGCCACAAAGAGATTTGAGGTTTCCCAGACCTTCCCACCCCCACTAGCTTATCAAAGTGATGTATGAGACTTGTTTTGCTGATACTCACTGAACGACTCCATCTCAGCATCACTCTTGCTGCAACCCCACATGGCTGCAAGTGCAGGGCTGCTATCACTTGATCAGCTCTGTCTGACCCCATATCCAACCAGAGATTAAACATATTTGAGCAGAAGCAAGCGTTGGATGGGCTCTGTTCTGCAGGAGGCCCCGGGGGGGGGAGCATGGCTGAGATGGAGCTTCCTGCCAAAGCTGCTCCCAGGCACAGACATAGTTCATGTTGTGGCCAAGACCAAACAATGATTCAGCAATCCCCAGTAACAATGTCTGGCTCTCCAGTGGCTGCGTTTCTTTGCTGTTCAACAGGACCAGAAACCAGGCAAGAGTAAATTTAGCTCTGAGGAGCAAAGCAAAAGTACAATAAGATGTTCTACATGTTTCCTTGCCAGCGCTAGAGCTGGTCCACCTTTCTTCTCACACTCTCCACGGTGGCCATGAAGGTTTTCTTAAGACTCTTTCACTCCAACTCTTTCTAACAGGAGGAAGGATTTGAAATGTATTTTAGAGATCTAATTGAACTTTAAAGGTTTTTGAGTAAATTTAAGCTATCTCTGTCAGCACCAACTTTCTAGCTCAGTAGTTTGCAGCCCCACAGCAAGAGGTGCAGACACAGGACAACTGCTGGGAATGGGAGGGCAGGGTGTGGAGCACTTGCTTTTATGAGTTTTTGAGCTGTCTTCTTGCTTTGAGCAGCTGTGCAGCTTGTGGATATATGAACAATCTCGAGGTAGGATTTGTGTGGTACACTTTTCCATAGATCTATTCTGCCTCAGTTAAAATCCATGTAACTTTTTTTGCCCTTAATAGGGAAAGGAAGATTTGGCCCTTGTTTTAATGTTAATTTTTCTATCAATTCCCAGTTTTTATTCCTCTGTAGGTTAAGCTACTAAGAAAACAAAATGAAATAAACCAAAACTGGTTTGACAATCAATTCCAGCCACTGAATGAGCAGTAAATACTTTCTTGTGAAGAAAATAATTTAATAGAGGTGTTTAAACACGTTGTAAAATCATTTCTAGAAAATAACATACAGCATTTGGAAATGGATTCTCTGTGATGAGATCCTGCGAGATGTTGAGCAAATTCACTTCTCAAGCATGTGCATGGGAGCTGAAGACAGAGTTTAATCCTGCATTAACTGAAGTCAAGAGCAGTAACCAAAGGTGTTCAGCACCTTCTAGCAGAGATTCAGCTCCAGTGCTACTGGTCTCTGCATATTGCTCCAGTTTATAACAAAGCATGTCCTGCTCAAAAAAATCCATCTCTGCCAAACGAGCCCTTTTCTTTCACAGTTCCTAGCACTGACTGGATTTGCAACACAACATTGGGGCAAACTGGCTAAGTATTTCAAAACAGGTCTACAGGGTTCCTGTTGTAATGATTATTCTCCGTTGTTCCAAGTTGGGGTCAGGAACTATGTGGATCTTTACCCCATGCCACCATTGAAGATGTATGGCTGATACATAGAATGGGAAAAAGCCAAACCAAAAAGAAGTAAAGCAGAAAACTGTGAAAAGGATCTGATGGGTCTGTGATCAGTGTTTGGAAGAGCAAACAAGGACTGGAAAAGGTAGAATCTGGGCCATATTTTATGGCATTATGCTTTGAGACACCAGGCACTGGAAGGGAAAATGGGAGCTAACACCTCTCCCTTGCCTTACAGAAAGATATAAATATCAGTTAATTAACTTTCCTCAAGGACAAGGGGACAAAACTGCTGAACACCTCAGAAAGGAACATAGGCAAATTAATTTCTTTGCTTCTAGTCAATAAGCCACAAAAAGGTGAAAATTATAGATATGTGTTTAATATGTTTATTATAGTTATTTATACATTAAAAAAATAAATTCATAAAGATAAAAACATCTAAGCACCCTCCACCTATGGTACTGCACGAAATAAGGAGTCAAAAAAATAAATCCCCTACCACCAAAACCTCTGTATTTAATGAATACTAAGTAAAAGAGACAATAAACATCTCACAGGCAACCTTCATTCTGGATTTTCTATGTTTTTTAGTATTTGACTTTGAAGCATTAGTAACATTCTGCTAGGCTGGCTTGGGATGTATTCTGGTTTTTGGTAGCAATGTCATCTTTCTGAGTAAAGTGCCTCTTTGCCCTGTGCTACTCTTGGGGAGAAAAAAAGAGAAGAGAGATAAAACCAGATGTGCTGGGTACTAATCTGATTGCTTAGTGTGTTTTTTGGAAGATGCTCTGATACTGTGATGATTCAAGCTAAATGAGAACTTGCAGATAAGTGGAACTGAGCCCCAGGTTGTCAGTAATGAACTTCAACTAACTCACACTGGGCCTAAGCCCAATAGCACTGGGCACTTTTACCTACCACAGAAGGCAATGATAAGACACGAGTATGCTCATCTCCCTGCGGATCCAAGATATGATACCACTTGCAGGCAAAATTACATTAGCTGCTTACTGTGCTGCAAATTTTAATGGTTTATAAGCAACTAGAAATTGCCACATTGTAAATTTGGGATAGATGACAGAAATCAGACAGACTTACAAGGGATGTTCCCTTCACTCTCAGCTGAGTTATACTTTATTAATATCCTGCTTTCTCTTTGTTTACAGTACCGATTGGTTTTATGAGTGTGTAAAGTGCATTTGCTCATTTGTTTTATTTTAGCATAGGGAAACAAGGAAAAAAAAAAAAAAAAGAAGGAAAAAAGAAAATCACTCCTTGCTCTTTTCCACTTCTTCCTTCCCAGACCTCATACCCGCACCAGGGGAAGAGTTATATTAGTGACAGTATAAGTGTCACTAAACATAGCTGTTGCTAGAAAGGTCCTAACATTGTTTCCTTGACGACGTGCTTAGGTACCATGGTGATGAGTGTGGTAGTGTCCTGAATGGGGACATCTACCCTTTGCTTTTTGCTTTGGATTTCCTCCTGCTGCTGCCACCAGTTCTCCTATAGAGGAGTCATAGACCAGAGTCCACACAGGACCACAGGCCATGTGGCTGGTAGCACAGACACATATCTGTCCTCACCATACACGCATGCTCTTAGGCAAAAAATTCCCCCTTAGCAGGCCACTGCACATCCTGCCCTCGCTCCCTTACCTCTTTGCCATGAGTCTACCAGTTAAGCAGTGTAAGAGTGAAGCTGTGCACACTACAATAGTGTGTGGATCCTTCCCTGGTGCCCTGCAGACGATGAAAAGACACCAAAAACTCCATGACATGAGCATCCCTTTATCATGCCCTGTCCACTAGAGAGGTAATTTGCGTGTATAAAGTCTTGGGGAAATTACTCCAACTATTAGAGTGAGCAATCAGTAAGTCTGATGCATATGGTTAAGCCCTGTGGTGCACATTTACCACTCAGCCTTTAGAATCATAGAATCATAGACTAGTTTGTGTTGGAAGGAACCCTTAAGGGTCATCTAGTCCAATACCCTGCAGTGAGCAGGGACATCTTCAACCAGATCAGGTTGCTCAGAGCCCCATCCAACCTGGCCTTGAATATTTCCAGGGATGGGGCATCTACTACCTCTTGGGGTAACCTCTGACAGTGTTTTACCACCCTCATTGTGAAAAATTTCTTCCTTATATCTAGTCTAAATCTCTCCTCTTTTAGTTTAAAACCATTGCCCCTTGTCCTATCACTACAGGCCCTACTAAAAAGTCTGTCCCTATCTTTCATATAAGACTCCTTTAACTACTGGAAGGCACTACAAGCTCTTCTCCAGGCTGAACAACTCCAACTCTTTCAGCCTTTCTTCATAGGAGAGGTGTTCCATCCCTCTTATCATTTTTGTGACCTCAGCACCTGCTCCAACAGGTCTTTCCTGTGGTGAGGACTCCAGAGCTGGATGCAGTACTGCAGGTGGGGTCTCATGAGAGCAGAGTAGAGGGGCAGAATCACTTCCCTCAACCTGCTGGCCGTGCTTCTTTTGATGCAGTGCAGGATAGAGTTGGCTTTCTGGGCTGTAAGTGCATATTGCCAGTTCATGTCCAGATTTTCATCCACTAATACTCCCAAGCCCTTCTCCGCAGGGCTGCTCTCAATCCATTCATCCCCTGGCCTGTACTGATACTGGGGGTTGCCCGGACCCATGTGCAGGATCTTGCACTTGGCCTTGTTGAACCTCATGAGGTTCACGTGGGCCTACTTCTCGAGCTTGTCCAGGTCCCTCTGGACAGCATCCTGTCCCTCAGGCACATCAACTGCCTCACTCAGCGTGATGTCATCTTCAAACTTGCTGAGGGTGCACTTGATCCCCCTGGTTATGTCACCGATGAAGCTATTAAAGAGTACTGGTCCCAATATGGACTCCTGAGGGACACCACTTGTCACTGATTTCCATCTGGACATTGAGCCATTGACCACTACTCTCTGGATGTGACCATTCAACCAATTCCTTATCCACCAAATAGTCCACCCATCAAATCCATATCTCACTAATTTAGAGAAGGATATTGTGGGGACCCTGTCAAGTACCTTACAGAAGTCCAGATGGATGATATCAGTAGCTCTTCCCTTGTCCACTGATGTAGTCACTCCATCACAGAAGGTCAGGCAGGACTTGTCCTTGGTGAAGCCATGCTGGTTGTCTCGAATCACCTCCCTGTCCTCTGTGTGCCCTAGCATAGCTTCTAGGAGGATCTGTTCCATGATCTTCCTAGGCACAAAAGTGAGGCTGACAGTTCCCAGGGTCCTCCTTTCTATCCTTTTTAAAAATGGGTGCAATATTTCCCTTTTTTCAGTCATTGGGGACTTCACCTGACTGCCATGACTTTTTTCTTTAATGCTGTAAAAGAGGATTTGACATTTTCCCCTGAGTCCTGGGAACTCACATTCCCATCACCCACACTAGTAGCCAGAAGTGCGGGCAGAAAGTGAGGATGCTTATGCACAAGACTGTTTCTCAAGTACATGCACCTCTAAATGAACGGGGTGAAAGTGTGATGAATTACAACCAGAGCAATACGTTTCCCTCTGTCCTACTGCTGAGCTCCATGCTCAGAGACATAGTAATATTATATGCACAGCTTACGAGATGCGCACACTAATATTACAGCTGCCACTTAGAAGGGTAGTGAGGAGGGAGTAACAAATGCTGCATTGTCAGTCTGCAACAATAAAGAATCATTTTCATTCCTTGTGCACAAGAGCTCCAATTATAATCTAATTCAATTCAGATTAACTATGCTTTGATGGCATTTCCATTACATAAAAAATAAATTTATTAGCCAAGTATAATGTGTTTTGACTATAGTTCTAATGCTAATAAGGAGGATGTTTAACTGCTTTAATGCTGCATTTTAACCACAGTTATAAGCTATTTCTTCAAAATTTATAATCAGGGTGTGCAAATATTACACTGGAAACTCACAGAAAGGAAAGTTATCAGGATTTACAGGTGAGCTGTTAATAAAGGCTTATAATCCATTGGGTTTAAATCCCACCCATTAAGAATTTTCATAACACGCTTTCATCAAAGTCTCTTTCCAGGTGCTTTGTCCCAGGCTAATCGCACAGTCTGGTGAAAGGTGGCAGACGTGATGGGATCAAATTAATGTTGCTTTATCTAAGGATTGTTAATGACTCATAGCAGGTGTATCTAAACCACAGACACCTAATCTAATTACGGTACTAGAGCTGTATCTTTGTGCTCTGTGAATGATCTAGATACCTTTCGTACCACCAGCCTCTCCAGCAATCCTCATCCTCTCACTGAGTTCCTGATGGGTTTGTCTTCTGCTCCTTGTTCATATTTTAATTTCTGTTCTGGGCTCTTAAAGACAGGGTGCTCACCACTGCCCTCTTTGTCCTGTGCAAAATGGAAGGAGGCTTGTAACTAATTAGCCATTCTCATTAGTGGAGCATATATTTATGTTGCCACCTAGGGCTTTAGGGCATGTGTTTCAGTCATTGCAAATGAGAACCCAAAGCAATCTTCCCTCCTGCCCAAAGGAATCACGAAGTTGGATCAGCTCTGCATCACTTTGCTGGTCTTCAAGCCATCATTTGCCTTTTGGCAGACTGTGCACAGGATACTGGCATGGGAGGTTGAAGGCTGACAGCTCTGCTGTTTGCCAAAATACAAGGGGGTCTCTAGAGCCAGAACAAACTATGAAACTGTATACCATGAGGAAACGCACTGAGCACACACTCACCCCATTTATTGCAGAAAAGACCTACCCTGACAATCCATCTCAAGGTAAATGGTAATATTTTTTGCTTGCACTTGAATTGAAATGACCACTGCTTGGGCAGCTTGCTTTAGTCAAGAAACAGTTGTCTTGGAATAAGCTAGATCCCCCAGCTCTGGAACCACTCAGAAATGGATGCAGTAACAGATGGAAAATTCTGATTACTCCAAATTTATATCTATGAAAGCTCCATTTTAATTACATTCCACAGTGACAGAAAACCAGACCCCTGCTGTACTTATGATTTACTTTCTATTCAAATTCACTTCTCATTGATGCCATTAGCTTATGTGAACAGAAATTAACATTCGATTTCTTTTTCTCTTTTGCAGTTTCTTTTCGGAACAAAACCAATTTCATTGGGAAGTCATCACTGAATCAAATTATATCTTGGGCAAAATAAAAAAACCTACCGAACAACAGCCCCCCCAAGTTTTGAAGTAATATCTTCCAAGAGGAGGGGGAAAACAGAGACGCCAAAGGAAATTTGGGCCATTAGTCAGCCTTCTCCAATTATTTATGATGAGCAATTTATCCACTCTTTTTAATACTCTTATGGGGAAAATGCATTTTCCACAAACAGATCAACAATTTAATATTTATTTTTTCCTCTGTTTAAATCTTCTTTTTATTGCTTAACACACATCTGTAGACAATATATCTAAGCCCCTGAGTTTGTAATTTTCTTTGCAAGTGCAGTTGCTTACATGGGTAAAAGATTTATTATAGCAATCTCAAAGATCAAGAAACAACAAGATCTAATGACTGGACTCTAAAGCTGGATTAATTGACTCTGGATATGCTGCATAATTTTTTCTTTTTTTTTTTTTTTTTTTTTGGTACAGTTAGGGCAATTAGTCATTGGGAGATAAGGCAGACTGCCTATCATTGCAAATCTCTGAGACAAGACTGTCTAGAATACATATTTCAGCTAAACCAGAAGATGGGAGACACCTGTCAAACTCCATGGCCTTTTGCTTGTAGAATGTCAGATTAGATGAGCATAATGTTCCCTTCTGGCCTTAAAATTTACGAAGCATTTATTTCAGAGTTGATCTGTACTAGTCACCTAGGTCAAATAATAGGTCAAGTATTTGTGAAAAACCAGACAAGCAGATACAAGCATCACCATGGGGCAGAAAACGACAATCTTCACCCTGTTAAGTGCTTCAGCCAGATCCTCAAAATGATGACCAGAAAGCTGAGGGCAACCTGCAGTTCTAAAACAGCAGCTCAAGTGACAATTTGAAGGGAAACAACCAACACTGGAATGAAATATCACCACCTCAGATGGCAGGTTGCAGCTGCTGAAAATGTTCTCAAGTCATTTGCTCATTACTAACCTGTAAATTAGACATAAATTTGCAATTGATACATAACAGGAAAAAAGAAACCCAAACAAAACCCAACCCCAAAAAACCCTATTTAAACTTTATTCCAGAGTGCATGAACAGAATCACCACCATGCTTCTGCATAAGGTGGTAATAACTTCTCCTTTGTGCCTAATGCCAGTGACACAACATCTGGAAAGGTGTTCAGTTGAAACACCTCATTATCAGAAAGAGCTGGAGGCACTTCAGAGGCATCGGCTCAAACAATTAAAGAGGTAGGAGGACTGATCTGGGAGGAAACAACCTCTGAATAACTTGGGAAAGTGATGACTAAGGCACTGTGTTGGCTCATTGTGACTTTTATGGGAGGTTTTGCAGAGGTTTCAATAGGATCTTGATGAGGGACAAAGATATGCTAATCAATGGCAAATGTTCAAAATGTGTGAAAAAGAGGAGGAAAAGGAATATTTAGCCACTGCACAGAGTAGAAATGAAGTGGAATTAGAAGGGAAAAAAATAGAAGTGATCTTTCCTAAAATGTCAGAATTTCTAACAGGTAAATGATGAAGAGAAAATGAGTGGATCCCATGGAATAGAATATACTTTTTGAGCATTTTAAGCTAACTTCACTCATGGAAAAAGAATTAGGAGTTGGGATTTGACATGACATAGCCTGGAAATTGAGATTTGCTATTCCTGGGAGATGAGCCTGGACAGGGCTCTGAGAAATTTTCAGTTAATTGTGGGAGTTCAAGTCCAAATTCCAGTTTATTATCTCTATTGTAAGTCAAAGCCCTCTAACCTGAGTATATCCAAAACAAAAGATCTTCAAAACTACAAGGTCCTCTTTCCCTATCAAAGCTTCAGAACAAATACTGAAAGGTGAAAATGCTTTCACCTCAAAAACATGTAACTAGGTCCTGCCATGGAGTACATTCTGCTACTAGATTCAGCAGAAAAGGGGATGACTTTTTGATAAGATCCCTGAATACAAATATATATATATAGTTGTAGATCAGGTTTTAGAGGCTTGTGTCTTAGTGCCCATTATGGGAAGTCTGTCTTCTATGTATTGAGATGAATTCAGCATCTGATGAACAGTGAGCTGCACAGTACCTGAACTTCTGACCTGCTCAGTGAAAAAGTGCCATGCCAGTTCTCATCTTTTTCCTCCTTATTATCCATTGTTTATGTACTCCTATCCAAAGCACTCCAAATATTTAAATTATGAATAATGAGGTGTCACAGGAAGGAAATCTAGTCCAATATTTTTTTCCATTGAGATGAATCATCCTTATTTTTCTCTGGTTTTGTTTTTTTTTTTTTTTTTTTGGCTGGTTTTTGGGGTTGGGTTTTTTTTTGTTGTTGTTGTTGTGTTTGTTTTGTTTCTTTTTGTCTGGAGGGTCAGCACTACAAGAAAAATGACCAACTCTAAGAAGAGGCAGTTGTTATCAGCTTAATGATCAGTGAGTAACTGGATCCTGCAAGGACTCAAGGGCTCTTAGTTCAACAAGAGTCAATGACTACTGAAGATGCACAACACCTTTCTCAACATTGATACTTATTTATACAATTCAGGAAAACCCTGAGAGCAGGAAAAACCATGTCGATGGAAATAAGGCATTTATGATCTTGAGAATCTGCTGTTCTCTGGAAGCCTGTAAGTAAACCCTCAAGTATTCTTCTGACTCTGCAGCTGCTGCAAATAACACAGAATGTCAGTGTTGGATACAGAAATATTTTAATAGCTTTAATTTGAATATAGAAATATGTTGAGCTCCTTTTGTATGCATTCTCCCTCTTTAAGCACTTAGCCTTCCTTTTGTTCTTTGTGAAGGTGCTGGATAATGCATGTAATGTATTAAAACAGTACTTTCCAAAGAAAGACATGAAGCAAAATGCATGAAGAAGGAAACAGAAAAATGGTGAGTCATGGAAAAGTAGTGATAACTGAAAAATAAATTGCAGGAGTCTTCTACAAATATTTTATATGAGAAAAAAAAAGTAGTCATCTCCACACTAATATCAAAGCATTCCAGCTGTTTGGGTTGCATGGAAGCAGCTTCTAAGCAAGGAGTAATGATTAAGCAATTGGAGGCTGGTAAGGTAACAGCCCCCATGCCAAGTTAGCAGAGCTGCTGTAGACCTCTCTCTGTTTCATATCAGCCAGACAGTAGAGACTTGTTGACACGTTTCCACCAGTGACACACAAGCCTTGCTACTCCAGACTTGTGGTGATCTTCTCTATGTGTGATGCTCTAAAACCAGCAAGCCCTTAACCCCTGTCTATACTTCCGCTATGTCCTACCAGATCCATCACAGCATCTACACTTCTCTTCAAGCACCCCTCAGAGAAAATCCTGAATGTGCTGGTGAAACCTTCTGCTACACAGTAAGTAAGGGAAGACTCTGTAAGTGATGACCAGTCATGGTGTCTATCCTGGTCTTCTGGAAACTGCTGTATCATCCCAAGCACTTTCCTCTGTGCCTTACAGCAAGGACTGACTGCAGAGTGAGCAAAGATGGGATTTTATTCTGAAAACACTAGCTGTGCAGAAACCGGATGCACTGAAGAGGAAAAAGAAAGAGTTACATTCCTCTAGACTCAGGTTCCAGCATGGTAGGTCACTTTATAGAGCAGGAAAGTACTGAGCACATGGCCTGTGACAGGCTTTATATTGCCTGAAATGGGAGCTCACGCAGCAGACCAACAGCATGGGAAATGGGCTGCGGAGAAGCCAGAAGGAAGAATTGACTGGAGTCTGCTGAACAAAGAGGAAATCATATAATCAGGGAGAAAAGGTATGGCCCTTGGCAAGACCTCTGGTAGTAAAAACTATGTTAACAGTATCACCTTGTAAATTTGTCGAATGCATGTAACTCTGCTTCCTCTGGATAATATTTTTATTACGAAAAAAGCCTTCCTCAAAAGACAAATATGTTTCAAAGTAAGTTTGAGTGGAGTTCTAACAGATCACAGACTTTTATAAAAAGAAAAGAAATGCAACATTCAAACATTGCTTGGGGTACAAATGAGAAATTAGTGGCCAGCTGCAAGTCTTTTTGTTTTCTTTTCCAAATTAACAATGAGGAGGCCAGCTCAGTTTGCTTTCCCGACATCACAGCCGGGGAACATTTCTTTTCATGCAGGTTGGCTGTGGCTCGGGGGGATATTAAACCGTTTGCACTAATAATAATCAAGAACTATCTACCATCAAAACAAGTCATAGACTTGACAGTCTGATTACATCATTTTAGGGAGAGGAAATGAAGTTTAGCGCTTGTTTAAACATAGTGAAATGAATTTAAGAAGTTACTAAAAAAACATTAAAACTCATCTCCCACTCATTCAGTTTCATTATGGATAAAAATCAGCAGACTGGGAGAGAGGGAGGGTCTTAGATACCCTGACCCTTAGGAGTATTTTGTTAAGAGTGACTCATTTAATAAAAAGTGCGTTTCAATTCAGGCAAATGGTCCTCCATCTAGGAATCAGGGATACAGACCATAGTTAAAAGGCAGGGATATGCTATGCTGAGACAAGATCTAAGGCTTCTTCCAGGAAAACCAACTGAAAAAAAAAGTAAAAAACGTATGAGGCTGTAACAAAGAATGCAAATAACTTATCTGGGAGCTTAAGCATCAAATTAGAGTATAGAAATGCTATTACAGATAGGACTTCTGAGGTTTTTTCTGGACTGTTTGCAGCAATCACACTTCAAAAAAATATATTCATTAAGAAAGATTTTGAAAATTATCTTAAAAGGATAATCTAAGATAGGGAAACATGCCTTTAAGGGGAAATCATAGTTTCCCAATCTATTTAGTATACTTGTAGATGACCGAGAGTTGACCTGGTCATGGGTTATATGCACTTAAGAGAAGGAAGAGCTTTCTGACTGTAAACTGATCTTTAATTTAGAAGAAGTAAAAACAAACAAAGTGTACCAGCCAGTGTTTGGAAGAGGAAACTAGACAAATTCAGGCTAAACCATTAGTGCGATGAGCTCCTCAAAGAGTATTATCTAGATTTCATGTTAGTTCTTCACCACTTAGATTGTTTAATTTAAGACTGAGCTACAGCATATCCATTAGAAAAACAAAAGACACACAGGAATTGACACAGAAACTGCTAAGTGCTATGCTAAGGGATAGCACAAAACTGGAGGAGATCTACCAGAGAGTCAGGTCCCCTGTGGACAACTGTATCACTAAAGGATGTAGCAGGGAGGGACTGAGAGTGTCCTTATTGTTGCTGAGGCTCTGGCAGTCCATCCATTCCCCAACACAAGACAAAATTCCCTCCAAGTCCTTGACCCAGAGGTCCAGACATAGATAATCATTCAAGAAAATAGCTGCCCCAACATGTGAGTCCCTGCAGGAGGTGAAAGTCTTCTGCACTGTGCAAAGGCCAAGGGACTTGTGCCTCTTTCCACCCCCACCTTTATTGCTCCCTGAGTGTGTGCAGTGGCTGTTGCCTGTCCCGGTGCCTTGCCTGGAGTCCTCCCCTGTCACACAAGGCTTAGGGAGGAGGTGCTCAGGACATCTCACGTGGTGGATGACTGACCCTTGTCTTCACATTCCATTGTTGGAAAGTCAAAGCAGATGATCATACTGATTCTCATTCACAACCATTTTGCATCTTTAAAAATTACAATTCCCCTCCTTTTTCTTTTACTGAGATACGGAGTGGTTTATACTTAATGATTCAGCCCAGACTAGAAAAACACATCTATTCAGAAAACTACCTGATGTGTTGATGCTCACTTTTATTCATCATCATCCATTTAGCATTGACAGGGATTAGTACACCCTGAAAATGTATTGTTTAACCATAGCAGATAACACATTTTCAAATAATATAATTTTCACCTTTAGTCTGTAAACAGTGGTGATTAGAAATATGTTAATTATCTGCTACACTCAGCTTGTTTTTGTAGTCTAAAAGAAAGGCCATCTCAAGCTACATTTACAGAATGAACTTTAGAGAAGCACAGAGATTGTCAGATTTTACATCACCATTGTTATTACAGGCTGAGGTATCCAAAACAAGTCCAGTTGTAGATAAAATTTTCTTTGAAGAACATAACTACTTTCAACAATTTTGGATGTTTTTAGGTACGGAGTTTTCAGTATTATCAGAAATATTTCCCAGGTAAACATTTTTTTCCTTCACTATTTGTTTGGAAGACAAAAAGGAAAATAAAGATTTATCTTATGTACGTATACGTGTGTGCGCACATGTGTATGAATATGTGTGTATACATATATAATTTCATTTTTTACTTATATGTCCTAAAATTATCTCTCTCCTACACAGATCTTTTTTTCAGGTCTGTAACTGACTATGAGTAATGTTAAAATAATCCATTACTCTATTCATTCATCCGTTGTGACAAAAAACAAGTTTTACTGAATAGTAATGTGTGATCCTTTTTTCTTGTTGGATAGAAGAAAAATGCTCAAACAAAAGCTTATACAACTCTCTAAGTGTGAATAAATTATTTTGGTGTGGCATAATAGGTATATTATGCAACTAGAAGTGATTATGAGCCTGCAAAAAGTCCTTATCCACTTTAGTTAATCCTTCGTAATTCATTTGATTAGATTTGGCTTTCCTTGTTTTGATTTGTTAAAACCAGATTCAACCATGATGGGTATGTTTTAAAAACAGAATAGCAAAAAAGAACTGACATTGTATGTATATAATCTTCTATAGTAGTTCCAAATACTGCAAACAGACTTTGAGTAGATCCATTGGAAACACTTTTAAGAATGAACAAATATGTTAACGCTATTTGTTTCAGACATAACCCACCACATTAAAATGAAATGCTGTATTATTTTACAAGATGAAAATAGCACAAAAGATTTTGACCTTCTAGGCGACATACAGAATCACCCCGGGATTTCCAGGTCAGCTGCAACCGGATTCCCTCTCAGAGAGTCAAGATGATACAGTCTTTATCTTTATAACTTTTACCTACATCTGCACTTCAAAAAAATGATGCTCTATCAGCTTTCTGCTCAGTCGCATAAGCTGAATGGATTTGCATTCTTTCACGGTTGGCTCTAAATGGAAAAGGTGGTCTCTTTCTAAACCTGCTATGTATTTTTCAAGTAATTACTATCTTTTTTCTTTTTTTGTAGAGCATGTATGTACAGACATGTTATGGGACTGTGAGTAGACATATACATATGTACACCATCATGTTAATATATTTTGTAGGTATCCAAACGATTCTTCTGCCACTTCCCTGAGAGGTTCCTGTGTAGTTCAAAGAAATCTGGACAGTCACTGAAGGAGGATGGTGAAGGATCCCAGGCTGTAAACCACCCAGTGTCCCTCACCAAGGACATAAAACTTGGTAGAGTCAAGTGGAAAACTACACTCTAACAAACATCATGCATAAAGGAAGGATTGTATGAACAGACAGGACTCTAAGATGAAAGCCTCTGGGCAGACTGGCCAATCTCAGGCCAGCTGATGTCTCAGCTTTACTGAGTAAGTACTGCTGCTGTGTCAGAGCTGAAGGGCGGAGCCTGATGGGATTGCAAATGATAAAAATTGGGGTCTTTGCTGCTACTTGGTTCTCTTGTTGATTCCATTCACCACTTGTTCCTTAATTTCATACACTGACACCACTGCTTCCATAAATTATCACATTTTATGGTTTCATTACTAGCATAATAAACTTTGATGACATATTTAAAAGATGTCAAGGCTATGAAAATGAATTTGTATTTGCAGAATATTTTTAAATTGTAGTATTTTCAACATATTACAGCCAAAGGTGGGAAAAAAAAAAGTGTTTAAATAGAAGTGACACAGTGAAGGTTATTCTGGCCACATATACCCACAGACACATGCAAAAATGACCTTGAAAGATGTCCCATCTGCCAGGTCTCTCCATCTGACTGAAGCAGGGAGTTGCTTTGCAGCCAATCCATGCTAAATAGAATGAATTCAACAAAAAATGTGGCAGGCAGCTTCTTGTCAGTCTAACTAATTAAAAAAAAGCAAACAGATGGACAAGCAATGACTCTTATTCAACAGGAATTTGGGCGCTCTAAGTGAGAAGGCACTGTCATAATTTTCTTAGGTTGTAAAAAGAAGTGTCTTTATATATCAGTTTCCAGGTTCTAGGTCTTAGGGTTTGATGCTGTGTTTCTGATTGCCCCCCTGCAACACACACACATACATGCACACCTTTATTGCACTTATACTGAATTCTACCTTGCAATGCAAGAGTAGGGGCTGAGTGGTTCCTGGAGAAATGGGAGAGGAAAAGGTAAGAGAAACAAGAGGTCACAGGTTTGATTTAATTATGCCGCTGTTCTTAATCTTTTTTTAATCCTCAATTTATATATTCAGCTTTTGCACTAGTGAATTATTACCACATCAACAGTGACTGAGGGAGGATTGCTAAGAGGGAGGGTGATCGCTTCTCAGGAGCAGCGAGCCTGAAAGCAGGCAAATGAAAGAGGAGAGGGAGATGCAATGCTTGAAGCTTGCTTTGAGATGAGAGTGAAACTAGGTGCAAGAGGCAGCACACATGAAATAAGATGAGCTGAAATGAGATGCTGCCAGGGAGGGCTACGTGGGCTCCTGAACAATGTGCTTCAAATTGGTGCAAAGCAACCAGATCCTGTAGCTGATTTTAAGAATGAAAAGAGAAGAAAGGGCATAGTCTATATAAGAAAGCAATGATGATTTTTTTATTTACAGCAGCTTGGACAGAGTTAAAGGGGGCTAAAACTGAAGTGGAAGTTACAGGAGCTGAACTGGAAAGGTGACAGTTAAGTGTTAACCACACAATGAAACTTGGTTACTGCTTTTTTAAAGGATGAGCCCTTATTCAAACACATTGATGTGACAAGAATCAGACACAACCATGGATAGAAAAATTCTACATAAAAAATTATAACTGAAATAATGGAATAATATATTTTACAATACATTTTTTCAGTATTCTGTCCATATAAACATATAAATACATGATCTCATATGAACTTTTGGCACCTCTGTTAAAGACTTTATAGTGCAAGACATCAGTTCTGCAAAGATGCACAGACATGTTTAAGTCTATACATGGCATATTGTCTGTAGGGCTTTATTCAATGCATAGCAGTAAACATGTGTTTAAGCCTTTCCAGGGCAGGAAGACTAGCAATTCCACGAACTCCAGAACTGATGAACTGAACTGCCAAAGTCATGAGATTTGGCCTGAAAGTTAATAAAATTTCCTGTGTGAGCCTCCAAAATTTTGCTTTTTGAACAGCCTCTTCTGACTTTGAGCATACGAGCCAACTCACAACAGTTTCTAGTGAACAAGGCCAGCTTTCTAGTCTCTTTGGGAGCCCTCACTAGAAGAACCAGCTGGGACTAAATCACAAAAAGCTGCCAGATGGTGTAGCCACCTTTTCCCCTCCAACCAAAATGCCCAATGAGAAATAATTATGTGCTTCTCTAACCTACTATCTGCCAACCCACTGATACTGTAGCAGCTCACTATATATCTCTCTTCCTTCCACCATTTCAGTTTGAGTCTTCATCATTCACTATGTCAATTAATTTTCCATTCTTCACCTTAACACATTCTCAGTTTCAAGCCTGATATCAGTAATAATGAGGAGTTAAGTCACATACCCTGGAAGGATCTGGGGGACCAGAACCATAGGATATACCCTGGGCTCCTGGATGCCCCCAGTTTACGTCTCTTTTTCTGTGCCAATACCATCACTTACTCTTTCTGCCTTACTCAGCCCAAACCTTCCTGGTAGTCCTGGGAGGGGAGAGGGGAAGCTGTATCATTCTCCTAGTAACTGCTCTGAATACCTGCAGTATGGTTAACCCTGAATATTTTAAAATCATTAATTACTCTCCTGAAAATATGAAGAAGTTATTAAAAGGCTGTACTGGGGTCAAGTTTTCAAATTTTCCTTTCATACATAACTGAAAGCTCAGGTCTTCACATGAAATAATAATTTCTGAAGGTTCAAATTACAAAATAAGCAGATCAAATAAAACAAAATTTTCAATAGAATCACTACAGTGACAATGAATCTCTTGCCTGTGAAATCTTTATACAGGTCTTAATTTAAACAGATCAATGATTTTCAGCACCAGTCCACAGACTACAATGGGATCTGAAGACAAGTTCTAACAGATTTGCAAAAGAAAATTAAGAGAAAGCAAGTGAAATGCAAATAGGTGATATCTCTTAGAGAGGAATATCTCCAGATGAAGATATTAATGATTTTTAAATAAAAAAAGTTTAAAAATCGCTGGAATTGATTATTTTCTCTTTTACATTCTGGTTGAATATATTTTGTTCTTTTTAAACACCAACAACAGAAATCCCAGCAACCACATTTCAGGGAAAATCTGAAACCCAGATGTCCTGGTCCTGCTCCCAGTTATCTGAGTGTTAAAATGAGAAATAACTTCATGAATGCCAATGCAGTTCAAATCAGCAGCGGCACTGTCATCTGTGGAGAACAGAGTATAACAGAATCAATATCTACAAACCTTGGAGTTTTATCAGTGTTATCATTAGCAAGGCCAAATTGTGAATTCCTCAGTCTGTTCCTTCTGCAGTAAAACTCTTCCTGACTTGTATGGGACTTAAGTGCTGAGTTGGAACCTCAAGGTTTGACCCATCCTTGGAGTCTCCCCAGAGTCCTTGCACAGCCCCACTGATGGGATTTTCAGGTTTGTAACACTTCTGTGATTCAATCTGTGGATAACAGCCTCCCATAGAGTCCTGGATCTGACTGAAAATCTGCCATTTTCTCTAAAAGTCCACAGAGAAACCTTCTACCTTTAGGAACTCTAGAGTATGTGAGAGGTTAAGAAACCTCTTCAGGAGTACTGAGGGCCTTATCATCTCTGTTTCAAATGTGACTCCACTGCACTCTCCACTAAACAGCTGTCTGCACGTTAAAAAAAACAACGAAGGCAGCACACAAAACCCCCTCCCAAAACCTACCAAAATGAAACTGTCTGCTGCACATCAAATGCTCCCACTTTTCAAGGAGAGTGGTGGTGATGGAAAAAGTGACAGGGAGAACAGATCTTGATGTGACAGATGTTAGTCATACTGCTTAATGCGCTACTGGAAAGCACTCAGATCGTGCAGTGATAAAGGCTGGGTAAGAAGCAGAGCAGAACATAATTCTTTCTTTTTCCATAATGTTTTGGAGTCTACATCCTTTGCTCCCTCTCGAGCATGATGATCATCTTTCTCTCTCATTAGGTCTAAATGTAATTTGACAAATATTCACACTTATTGATTTCATTAATTTGCTCAGCTGAATACACAGGACTAGGGAAATCACCCTTGGTGGCCCAGATCAAACATCTGCACTTTAGTTTGCATATATGAAAACCCTAAAAGCTCAGAATTCCCATAAGACTATAAATGTAACTGAATAACAAAACAATCTCACCTTCACTTTCCACACTCTTTCTGCTCTCCTTCGTGTTTTAGATGCTTGCTGTTGTTAATTATTTTATTATTTGTTCAGCACAGTCAAGGTACTCAGTTTAACAAGACACAAATATAATAACAATACCTAATCCCTAAAGAGCTTATGTTGGTAAAAACAAGGATTACACATTGCTCCAGCTCTCCTTCTGACTTATGACAGTTCACTGTTTTTCTGTCTCTTGCCATGTCCTGAATGATTAGTGGAGTCAAGGTGTCACTTGCAACATTAATTGCGTCATTATATGGCTTAGCAAAGACTTTTTGACCAATGCTGCACATTTTACAGGGCTGACCATTCTATCGTTTTGAGAAAAAACCCCAATACTCTCCGTCAGACATAACCATTTTTGATAAGGTTGAATTTTCAACTCAATGATTTAAATTTTTTTCACACTGCATTTACTTCCTGAAGGATTTGTTGTAAGGCAATTAACGGCAATATTTTTTGTTCTCTGAATTTCTTCCAATTTAAGTCCTATGCTCTGTTCCTGTTATGCCTTTTTTATCAGTGCTTCTCATCACTAAATCTCCAAGCACTTCACAAAAAAAATGTAAGAGTCATTAGAGATGTTTTATGGATGGGGAAGCTGAGGCAAAGGGTGTGAACCAAGTAAAACCAAGGATCATTACACTACATCCTCTTTCAGAAAAACTATCTATGGAAATATCTCAGGTAATAATAAATACTATTATGCTATGGTTAGTTTTGAATAAACTAATGCATCAGCTTATTTTCAACTTACTTTTCTATTGCCTGACAATGAAGGTAATGATAATATTCAGCATTAACATCACTAAATGGAAGAAAATCTTTAGTTATTTTAGGCTTTATG
This sequence comes from Strix aluco, assembly GCF_031877795.1. Lineage (NCBI taxonomy): Eukaryota > Metazoa > Chordata > Aves > Strigiformes > Strigidae > Strix > Strix aluco. Next base: position 132,945,524 of record NC_133932.1, on the reverse strand, counting down.
TATACATTTATGTTTAGGCTTTATGTATAAATTCATGTTGTGTGGGTAAAATAAAAAGACATTCATTTCAGTATCACTGATGGGACAGGCTAATTTGAGATGGAAGAGAAGGGTGGTAACTCCTGCTCCAAGTGTTGTGTAGCAATAATAGGCTGTTCTGGATTTTTATTTTATTTTATTTTATTTTATTTTATTTTATTTTATTTTATTTTATTTTATTTTATTTTATTTTATTTTATTTTATTTTATTTTTACTTTTTTATTTTTTAAATTTTAATCTGGTTTGGGGTTTTTGCTTTGTTTTGTTCTTTTTTTAAAAAATTTTTTTAATTGTTATTATATTTAAACCACTTCAGATGCATAGGCTTTTGTTTAGGAAATGTAACACTGACATAGCCATCTTGAAGCCAAAACTGAATAATAACTGAAGTCCAGTTCTCTTATTCCATTAACCATCATGAAATTGTGTCTTAAAATAACTATGAGGATTTCAGCCTTCCCTCCAAACCCTGAATCAGCTGAGAACACATGATAGAATATACCCACAAACAAACAAAAGAAAGTCAGATTCAACAAAGACTGAGCAAAAGTGAGAGGTACCAGCATTGTAAATCTAACATGACATTTGAAAACATTCCTTTTTCTGCTCATTTCTGCAGGAGTTCCTCCTGCCTCTTTTTCCTTTTATTTATTCAGCCTGCAAATATCTTTTTTTTAAGGTCAAGGGTTGTGTTTTATTCTTTTTGCCTAACACAAGAGGGACCCAATTCAGGGCATTTTTCTAATGTAAAGGAAATGATAAACACTGCTGATATGAAGAGAAGCTTATTTTCAGGAGGAAGTGCTGACAGTTAACAGACCTGTTCCATTATCTGTACTTTTGATTAAACTCTCAGCAACTCTTTCTGCAGACACATGTGTGTGCAAACATGCTACCTGAGAAACAACATAGGAGGAAAATTAGGAGGCCCAAGAAGCAGTTCCTGGGAAGGGGTGACTATATTTCATCCCAAGAGACAAATCTCTAAAAACCCAACCAAATTCCCAAAGTCTGCATCTCCTGTCAGCCAGTATGGACCAGCAGAAGACGAGCCAGCGCCAGCCCAGGGACACTGAACGCCATTATCTCACTGCTGCATCGCAGTTGACAAACCTCCCAGTGTCACATAACCGCATTGGCTCGTCTGGATCTGCCTTGGGAGCAGTTACATTAAGACACATCCTGCAGCCTTATCACCTCACAGTTAAATGAAGAGAACAAAGCCCAAGATGGAGAACAGAAAATGAGACAACCCAGACTGTTCAGCAGCAAAAAAGGCTGATGCAGACATCACCTGCGGCATGTGTTGCTGAAAGAGAGAGCTACGGCACAAGGTTAAACTGCATGAGGAAACAAGGACAAGTGGCGTTTGGGATTGCTCCAGAAATTCTGATTAAAACCTGCACAACACAGTGTGAGGGAAACCAGAAAGAAGGAGGCAAGTCAGTCTCCTGTCATGGGTTAAAAAAAGCTGCAAAGGAAAGGAGAAGTAGTTTGGGAACAGAGGGAAAAGTTACGTGAGCAAATAGCAGATAAGATAACTTTATGTATAGCAAGGGTTAAACTAAACTCTTTTTTGCTTTATTGACTGAGTTTAGTGGGGGGGAGGAATTCCTAAGCCTTTGTTTTGTTGTTCTTTCCACAGTGAAAAAAAAAAAAAAAGAAAAATAAGAGAGAAAGTGAGAGAGACTTCTTGCTCAGGATTAATTATTGAGTGTTCCAGAGCTTTATAATATATTTATATACTCCCTAGAGTTTAGCACGCTCTCTCTCTCCCTCTTTCTCCTTTACTGTGTCATCTCCATCCCAGCACTTTCCACTCAAATACCTTATGTGGTACCAAAAGAGATGGAGGTACCAGGGGAAATGCTGGCACGCTGTCCAGCTCCCGCTAGTGTTGGTCTGGCGAAGGGCTTCCCGAGCACCTCCTTCAGACAGCTTTGTTCTCAGGAGTTCAGGAACATGGCTGCAGAGATGTATACTCATGCCAAAGCCTAATGTTTGAACTTGAAGTTCATCTAGAAATACGTTTTACTACCATAATTATTACCTGCTGTCACAGAACTTGATTTGCTCCTGCCCCTTTTTCACAGTTTGTTTTTTTTCTTTAATCTTATCCCTCTCTTCCCCTACAGTATAAGTAAAAACAGATTAAAATGTATTTGAAGTTTGAAATGAGAATGGCAGGGGGATTTTGATTAATATGTACCACAGGAGAATTAATTTTATTAGATGGAAGTGCCGCTGCTGGACAGCTCAGATGACCTGGAGGATGGTGCAGAGATTAGTTGACAGACAAAAAGTGAGAGTAGCTGTGGTTCTGGTGGTGAGGAGTAGAGACACAAGCTCTGAAGTTTGCCACTGTTAACGAGCACTTTGGTGGTACACTACTTCTCCAAAGCCCTGAGCAAACATTAATTAACACAGTCATTAAGGGTCCTCCACTTGCAGAGATAGGGAAAGAGATGGAGAAGGTGAAGTCTTGGTCCCGTTGACCTCAGTAACAGATCATTTTTGTGAGGGCCAGAACTTCACCCCAAAGTGATTTTCTATAGACTACACTGAAAACAGCTCATCTAAAAAGCATCCTTATGGTTTTCCACCATTGTTATGCTGGCGATAGTGAGTGCCCTGCTTTACATGGACACTTTGTCAAGCAGAACAACTAGAGATATTTTTATATAAATGTTATGGATATTTGATTTACCGCTGGAGCTTGGGACAGCAGTAGGAAAAATTCAGAAAAACAATTTTGAATGAAGATGCTGTCAACAGTTTTCTTGTTCTATACTTGGTGCTGTGTACAAGAAATACCATAACTCTACTTCTTTATTCAAATTGACATGAAAACAATGAAGAAATATCTACAGGTGTTGGTTTGGAATATTTCTCATCAGGACAAAAAAATGCGTTGGTTAAATCATGTTTTACAAAATTGTGATATGCAGAACTCTGTATGTTAAACCAGAGCCGGGCCTGTGTGTTGGGTATTGTATACTTACATATACTTCAATATAGACACAGGTTGTAATGACAGTACAAGAATATGTTACAATCTACTGAACAAATGGCATGAATTTAAAAATTACATGATAAAGCATTTACACAAGGGATAACAGCTTTATTGATCTACCAAAACAAACACAGTTTACAAGTTATTTAACTTTTGTATTTAAAGGTAGGGAAGCTATTGCAGTCTGTTATCTAAAGAATATAGATATGCTTACAGAGGAGGAGTATTTGCCCAAACACAGACTTCTTCAATGCGTAGATGTCTTCATCTGAGTTAGCCAACCTGGGCTTCCTTTATACTTCTCTGACTTCATGCAGAGCAAATACACCTCCAGAAGCAGTCACTTAATCTTAAAACAGACTTCTGAAATAAGATAGGTGAATCTTATCTTGTTTTTCTTGACTTACTCAGGAGGGAGTCCAGTCAAACAACTTACATACAGTCACCTACACTGTAGATATCTAAAGTTAGGGGAGGCGAAACTTATGCGTGGTACCTTATGATACTTCCCCAGCAGCATCTCAAGGCAACAGACCCAAAGTCTTTGGAAATACTTATTAGAAAAATAATCTAATCCAAACTGGCCAATGGAGAGATATAGCTACATACAGACAACCACTCAGTCCAACCTGAGATACCATCCTATGGAGTTACATTTCTCTCTCTATCTCCTCTGACTAGATAAGATACTTAAGCTCATGTGACTACAGACAGGGGAAAAAAAAAGTCCCCCAGGGCTGAATGTCTTCCTACGGTTCAGTGAACCAACAGCTGATTTCAGTTTAATTCTGTCTCACAATATTTCGAGGACTGTGGAACAGTTTAGTTATGTCCTTGTAACACCTTGCCTTTCTTATGATCCATCTCATTGAGTTATAAAAAGTAGGACTTTAAAACTAGGACTTGCATTACTTGAGGTTACACTTTCGAAACACTGATGAACTAGGATGTCTCACTTTTCAGGAGTCAGACTCGGATACTGGAAGAGTCTGATTTTCAGAACTCCTATTTGGCCCTGATAAAACATAGTGGCATTTATGAAGTATTTTGATCTGAACACTCAAAATAACTAGTTGTTTTGGAAATGTAGTCCCTAGTATCAGTAGTGCTTACAGATACCTGGAACAACATTAAAACCCACAGCCCCATGTAAGCATATTAACACTACAGTTATATCTGCTGCATGTCAATATTTGAAAACCATTCAATTTTCAGACTCATGGCTGTATCCTGACTTAATTAAAGACACACTTCTTTCTAAGTGTGTTTAACTTCTATAAAAATATTCTCAGAACAGGCAGGAGAGGGAAATATTTTCAGTTATCATAAAATCAGCATAAGAAGTCCATGTGAATGTGTGAAGGCAAATGGGGTAAAATAAGACCACGCTCCCAAAAATATTTCTGAGAGGCCATCACTAGCTGTCATAAGAAGCATTAATTGTTACATTAATTTTGAAGAGTGTTTCAAAATATTCCCTACTGCTGTAGAACTTCCTTCTCAGCTTGCTTTCACCTTCTGCCAGCTGGATCTTGATGCAAGAAAGAATTTAGACCTTTGATCTATTAGTTTTGTCAGCCTCAGATACTTCTCTTGTCATCATAAATCCCTCACAAATCAAGCAAAGGAAGCTGCATTTGTCTTGCTACAGGTAAGCAATGAAAAGCATTTTACAATGAACCAACAGGGGTTGGTCCCCACTCCAATTTTATTGTGTCTATTAACCAGCTGAGGTCAGGTTTGGACTCCACAGAGTCATGCAACAGAGTTGATCACTGACTGTCCCTAACTCAGGTGTTGTAACACAACAGATAAGTGCCTCACACTCCAATCTGGCTCAGAGCAAATCTTTAACATGTGTTCCTTTATATACCATGCTCTTTTAAGGGCGGTATCATGAAGACTCTTTACTCATTCAAATAATAACAAGCCTACTGCTGTTTCAGTTAACTTCCAGGAGTCTGCACATTTCTGTTAGAGGACAAGACTGTATTCAGCTACAGGTCACAGTGGTAATCCCTTTTAATACTTTTGATATATGAGGAACACATCTCCTATCTCCTTTTCTGGTCCAGCTTTCAAGAGCAATGTAAAGTCAGTATTTAATTCCTGGTAATAATTTTCTTATCACTGGATTTTTCTAAGATGACCTCCCAGAGCTTTGCTTTGTTTTTATGTTTACTCAGTCTCCCTACAACACAGCTTGCTGCATAACCGTATTTAGTCAGGCACTTCTCTAGCTCCATTGTCTGTAGGTTTAATGGAAGTGACCCATTCTCCTTCCAGTGATAATTCTGGAGTGCATCCAACACATGGAAGGATCAACTTCTGACTTCCTTTTTTTCCCTGTTGAATATACTCTTTTTTTCCATCAGGATTCCTCTGGTTTTGTGTTTCATTCAGTACTTCAGCTCAGTGACTACCAGGACTGAAGTAAAAAAATAATCAGCATAAGAAGAAGCATTAAAACCCAAGTACCACTAATAATGTAAGTTTTCTAAGAAGAATTAACTACTAACTGTGCTATTTTTTAACTATTCACTTTCAAAGATTCTATCCATCTTAAAAGTCTTACAGAAAAAAATCTCAAATGCCAGGCAGAGTTCAGCCCATAATAACACAATTCATAGCTTTGAACCAGAAGAGGCTTGCATAAGCCAAAAAGAAAGCCTGATGGAAGATTTCTAATCCTGGCTCTTGGGCATGTCACTGACGGCCTGAGACAATATGAGACTTGAGATTTGGTGTCAAAACTGTCTCCAACACTTGAACACCTCAGTTATTTCTTTGGCTTTAGACAAGTGGGTGAGCAAGGGTTATGTCTAACTTCAGCCTGGTTGAGCAGGTGGGAAAGTTGAGTTAAATGACCTTCTCAGCCTGTGGGAAACACAATTCATAGACCTGAGTACAGACAAGGCTGTTGAAGGTGTGCTGCATCTCCTTGTTGAAGGTAGACCAACAGGTAGGAAGAAAGCAAGTTTTGGATCGCCAGAGGTAAAGCATGTCACTCAGTGACATGAACACCTTGTGGGAGAGAGAAGCCCTCAGTTCCAGTTTCTGTTCTGGTTTTATGAGTCATATCAATGCATTTCTGGCTGCATTATACGTGTAAAATAGACTAATTACTGTGGGTGTGGCATGGTGCTGAAACAGCTAGAGAAATCTCAGGTTTGGTGCAGTTTCCCAAGTCAGTTTTCCCTGTGCCACTTCCCTTTGTGCAGTGTAGACAGCTTGTCATTTGATTTGATTTCTGGATGGCTCAAAGGAATGTCAGCATTAAAATGCAGTGTAAGGTATGTATTAGGTGCCTGAATCTTTTCTGGATGTAATCCTCTAGGCTTCACCTCTGATCATCCAATGTATTATAACATACTGAAAGAGAGATTGAGTGAATTTCCCAGTGTCTAACAAGGAGGCTGCTGGAGGAAGAGATTTAGTCGTTACTGTTTGTCATTTCCATGAAGAGACTACCGAGCTCTACCCCTTCATGAAGTTGAAAACAACATGATAGCCACCTAGGTGACATGCAAAAAGGACAAATGGAAAATTCAGAAAGAAAAAAAAGCTAATTTTTGTTTCAAAACAAAAATGATAATAGAAGTATGACTATTATGCTACAAAATACAAATTATTTGATTTGTACATATTGCATATATAAATATGGAGAAAAGATTAACAAGTTATTGTAAATATAAGGAATAGATTAATATATTAAGATGCATTGTCCTCATTTGTAGGTACTTCAGATCTCAACCTAGGCTGATGGCTTTTTTATCATTCCAAGATGTTCACAGCTGAGATTTCCCAGTCATAGCATTCAAAATATTATTTCAATCAGGAATGCTTGACTCAATCTTTCTAACGCAGAAACAGTGGTGGAATTCAACATATTTCCTTGTCTCATGGAACTTACTATTCTTTGTCAGCAATTTTAAACTGATTGCTAGGGAAGGCTGAATAATACTTCTGTACTGGGGTTCTGTGAACTAGGGTGACATAGCATTACACTAACCATGCTGACACTGAGGGTCAGTCATCCCCTGGTGCCAATGAAAGGCTTATGTAAAGACCAAGAATAAAGCATTATCCAAATAAATAACAAAGCTATCTTATCAATTAGCCCAATTTTGAAAGCATTTTCACCTTCACAATTGCAGCTTTTATATTCATCATCTTTATTTTTATGCCTTTCTTCTCCTTTTCTTTATTCATCTCTCTTGCTTTTTTTGTTCTTTTGCTTTTCTTTATTATAGCAACTCCTAGTTTCCCATCTGGGGCTTTACCTTTATCTCATAAAAGATCAATACTTTCATAGTGAATGATTACGTGAGAAAGTCTTAGACTGTAGCACAGCATCCCCCAAAAAACAGAGGTGAGAAATATGCATATCCTAAAAACATGGTTTTAGCCTGTTGATTCAGCAAAATTAGCACTGAGTCAGTGTTTCTGTACATTGGGGAACTTTTTCTTCCCAAGTAAAGAATATACTTCAGATATTTACACCCCCACCCCCACCCCCCACCCCCCCCGCCATCCCTTAGATTCTGTCAAATGTGAATGTGCCATAAACATACAAAGCAGAATGGAATCAGCCCTCAGGAAGGATGTTTAACACCTCTGTTCTTCATATCATCTTGTCTCTCCTCGATACAGGCAAACTGCAAAAAGCTCACTGCCAACCTTACAGGACTCTTATGCATCTGCGTTTATGCAAGCATTTTGCAGAAATGATCTTCAGAACAGCTGGGTGCTGTAGGCACACAACTACTCCGTGTTTTACAACTGGGAAACTGAGTCATGGTGAAACTAAATGGCTTGGCCAGAAGTCACTCAGAGAAAACAGTGGCAGAGCCAAGTGTAAACCTGATGGTCTCAACTCTGTCTCTATCATGAATCAATTGATTATATTTTTTCTCTCTCTGTCATTCTACAAGGACACTCTAAACATGTTGAATTATGTTTTGACACTTTTAAAACATGACTTTTTTTACTAAGTTCTTATATATTCCATTTGTACCATCTGCAGAAATTCTCAAAGCTGCAGTTTAATTTGGCTTTTGTTGTATTGCACTGAAATAGAGAAGATTTAATGAAACTCATATTCTATCCCATTCACAGTGAAGAATGAATCTTACTTTATAGTACAACAATTAATATCGATTATATTACTGGAAAATGTAAGAGACTGCACATATATATATTTTCCCTGAATCAGTGTTCTGCAAGGACCTCCATTTATTATAGCTGCTGAATATGATCAAAGAAGTGGATCTTTAAAGTAAATAGTTCAAAGTATGAAATTAAATATCAAGATTCATTCTTCCTAGAGGAATGGCACTTCTATCTATACAGCAAAGAGTGGAGAGAAAATCTTTGGTAAGAATAGCTCACAATTAAGGGGATAGTTTGTAATATGGCATAGAGGATTTAATTCTTTGCTAATTGTGTGAGTCTGGGCACATTACAGAACCCCTCTGCTTTTCAGTTAGCCAAATGCAACTAATGTCTCACAGTACATCTTCAGAGGCAGGCAGTGATGATTTACTCAATAAATTTTTACTAAAGGTATAGACATGTAGCATGCCCATTCTCACACTGGGGATGTTGCCTCTGGTGGAAGAGGGGACAAAGCTGACGTTCAGAAAGATGGCAGAGAGTGCAAGCAGGAGTGAAGGGTCCTATGGGCGTCAGAAGCTGATGAGCTGAGTCAGTCTCAGACCATCTCAGCATCTATGTCAAAAGGCACCAGTTCAGTCCATTTGGTGCTGTCACAGACTTTCTGTTACTACTTTTCCACTCCTTCAAGTTTCTGTGCTCCATTTTCTCCCCTTCCTATTGCTCCATATCCTTGACCCCATCGTCCTGCCATATGTATTGTGAACTGCACATTTCAAAAAAGCAGAATCAGCCACGGGGGACTAAAATCAGGTGCATGAACCCTTGAAAGAAATTCTGAGTCATCAGAAGTCAGTGAAGATCTACCTGCAGGGATTTTGTGGCATAGGTGCACATATGATGAGCTCGGTTGTTTTCTTTTTTTTTTTTTTTTTTTTTCCCCCTACTAGCTACCCAATTGAACTGTATTTTGGGTCTGTCAATAATCCAATCCTAATTTATAACAGCATAATTACTGTATTTCAGAGTGACAGAGGTGTTTGAGATCCTGTGTTTTAATTTCACAGCATTTTCATATCACACATTTACAAAATACAGACCAGCAAAAAATTTTAATTGTGCTCCAAGGAAACCATGCTAGATGGTGTACTAATCCACAAAAGATTAAATAGCAAAATCTCATAGTCAATCACCATTTTTTTTGTTCCTTTTTTTTTTTTTTTTCTGCTTAGTAAAAGAACCAGCTTGATGAATTTAATAAGGTACTCATGCAACATGGTCCTTCTAAACATCTCTGTGCCCTCTAACGCCAATGAAGTCACTGCATCAAAACATATTGGTATTGGTGTAACCCAGGACAGGACTTCCATCGTCTTTTGGGAAGACCATGCTTTTGGCAGTGCCAAGTTGATGGAGGTGACCCTACCAAACAAAGCAGTTCAGATATTGTCCAGCAGAGATCAGTAGTGAATAGACACCTGTCAATCAATAGAATCACCTTTCTGCTGATAGTGGCAGACAGCATTTACCAAGGGTCTTGCACCAAATCCAGACCGCTGAAACTCCAGCAGAATGATTTAACCATGAAACCATCCCATTTCTCTGTTAATCGAGTAGGAGAGTGTTAGGAGACAGGTTTAAAGGAAGCGGGGAGGGCATTCCTCCCAAAAACTCAGATTTCATAGATCAGAGCCAAAAGATGCAGGAGGTTTCTGGCTACACTGCATTTAGATCAAAGGCTCTGTTATAGCTTATATGAGTAATGAAAGATGAACAGCATTCCAGAGATTAACAAATTTAATTCCTGAGAGTGTAGCAGTTATCTGTGTGGGCAGACTGACCCCTAATCTCTGACTTGGTGCTGGACCGTGCCACTCTCATGTTTCCTCTCTCCCCTCCCTCCACCGCCACCTTCACGCTGGCACTGAAAGATGACATTGAGTAGATGGGTTCAGCACAGGAAGATAAAAACAATGTGAAGGGATGGAGATTGGGAGCTTATCAGCCAAACAGGACACAGGATATAAAAAGTAATCAACTTAAAGCTCTTATCAAAATGTCTCCTGGGAACAGTTTTTATTTAAAAAAAAAAAAATATCTGTCATTGCTCAGGAAAAATTATAGGATTATTTTAAAGCAATTTTGTCTGATATACTCTGCGTGTGGGGGTGTATGTGTTTCCTGGACAATGCACATGCTTTTTAATTTGAGGTGTTTTAAGCCAAGGGAATCAAGTTATCATGTACCAAAGGAGTATACTTAAAAGAGGAACCCAGATATGACTTTTTCTGTCTTATTTAAAAAGTGAATGGGAAAGCACTGAAGAGGAATGCACACACTGCAATATGTTAAGAACTTAAACAATTAACAAAATATTTAGACAAATTACATATAATTATGTGCTAAAACAAAATAGCTGCCTGTAAGATACTCCCTACAAGGATTCTATAGAGCTTCATTTGCAGAAGTGCTTCTTTGAAAAGGTTTTGAAATTTTATAGAGAATCCTGTAATCTGGTTACAGCAAACAACTCTTAAAGTGGAATATTTCTGGATTTCTGTTGTTGCAGGATTCAGCTTTCAGGATTAATCATTTTCAGTTTAGATGCCCACTCTAGGATGTACCAAACCTCTTTTCCACTGTTAAGAATTTATGTTTCCTAATCTATAGAATATAATCCCACTCATTTAAACAATCTCCTGCTCATCAGGGGAAAAAAAAATAATGTTAGGTAAAATTATTTCATGTATTTTTTCCAACTATCCAAGGGAAATAAGCCTTTTGCACTAGCTTTATTTTTTATTTTTAATAAAAAATCTATTGGGCATGTGAGTACTGGTTTTATGATGAAGGCAAAATAGTTCTTAAGCAGATAGATAATATGAGAGCACTAAAAGAATAATAATAAGAAAACATAGTAGATAAATACTATTGCATGGAAAATATTGCAGTAAAGCCAGAGAGATACTTTCAACAGTGAGACCTCGATTCCATCCTGATTTCATCACAGCATTTGGCATAGCTTGCCTGGGGATGAGTTGAAGGCAAATTAGGCTTTATGCCACGTTTGTACTCCAGCAATTCGTTTGGTTGACAGCATAAATTAGAGTGGCCTTAGGGCTGCTCCAGTTTATACTCAGCTTCCTATGCCCAGATTCCACTCTATGTTGTGGTTTAGGTTCTGTGCTGGTCAAAAGACCCCTGTGCATTGGAAATCCAACAACATAACAAAGTATGTTACGGTTTCAGCAGTATTTAAACAAACTCCTTAGGTCAGAGAGGTGCATTAGCTGGATATCACAAGACAATCTCACTAAAGAAGGACAGAACTCCAGCTGCTCCTTCAGCTCTTCCAGAAGAGAAGTAGTCCATTTCTATTAGTCACAAAAGGGATTTGCACAAGACATACCACAGCTCTGCCTGGTGCTCATGCCTTGGCTTTCACATGCACACAATGAGATGTTCGGTCAGGATTGAATTCTGCAGTAGGTGTGTTCTTAATATTCAATTTCTTATGAATATTTAAAGGTAATAAATGTCAAATTAAGTGTTTAACGATCTTGTTTACACTTAAAAGACCTTGAGAAGCATCAGGAAGAAGCCAAGCTATCTAAATTAGCCGGTTACTGAGCTCAGAGGAACATCTCCCACAGCTTATGTTGCTCTGGAGCAGGTACAGTGTGATAGCAATGGTGGGTGAATAAAAAGATACAGGCACACTGATGTAGGGTGTGCCTACACTTACAGGCAACAAAAATATCTGTGTTTTGAGCTATCCCAACAGGCCTAGTCTAGGTGGACCCTGAAATAATGATGTGACAACTGGCTAACACCTCTATGGTTCCTTTTCTTACTTACTTTTTCGTAGTAGCTCTGGGATTTCCTTATGACACACTGAAGTGTTTGCAGTAGATTTTAAGTAAATTCACCTGCTTGAACTACCATTTCTATGATGCTTCATTGTGATCAACTTGGGTCTAGGCTGCAGAGCACAGATGTGGAGAAGAAACCCTCCCACTTCCACTGCAAGGTGGAATTTTCTGCAGAGACACAGTCGTCTAGAAGAAGGTATTTTTTTTACAAAACATCTAGCAGCTGCCTTATTATACCCTATTTTTTTTTAAGAGAGTTCAGGCCTCATTACTGCAAACTGTGGAAACAATATCCATAATCTCAACTATTAAGGAACAGGAAAAAAAAGTTAATTATGTACAATTACAGTTACCTTCACCTTGGTGTGTTTTAATGAACTACAAGAGTTTAATTCTGTACACATGACTTTTAGAGGTGAACAGACTGAAGACAAACTTAAGAGTGACCTGTGAGTCTCCAGAGTGAGAGGTGGTGCAGGGGAGAGCAAAGGTGGTGGCTGAAATCATGATGATGGAGCACATTGTTTCTCAGCCTCTTCACATTTGGTCCCTTCTCCACTCAGCTCTGTATTGGCTTAAATTATTGTTTTCTTGCATTCACTTGAAAACAGGCCAGTTTTTTAATTTGTGCCAGAGAAATATTCTTTTCAATTTTTTCTCTTTCTTATGGCTTTGAATTTTTAGGTTTAAATGAAGCCAAGAAAACATGAACAAGCATTCAACTCAAAGCCACTCATCCTATTCACACACCCCAGTGTGGCATTTGCCTCTGGACTAATTGACTGATTTAGTCCTTCTTTGCCAATAGAAGCTGAAAGCAAACAAAAGTCTCTCTTCATTTAACTCAATCCTACTTATGCTGTCGAACAAGAATGCAGATACTTGATTTATTATCATATTTTTCCTGTATTGCAACTACCTTAAAGTTCATATGTGGGTTGGGGATCCAGAATCCTAGGTGTTTCTCAAACACAATAAAAAGATAGGTTCAAACTTCAAGAGCTTATTTTACAAGTGAGATCTGTGGAGGATAACAATGCTGATCTTTCTGGACTTCTCTCTGTTGAGACTTTGCTGGTGGAACAGTCTGCAAATACTTTATTTTTGCTTGTTTTTCTTTATCTAAAGTAAGTGCAAGTTTTGCTTTCTGCCTGTAGGAAACCTTTCATTGACTCATTTCCTGAACCAAGCAAACAGTCATCAGCTTATAATTGGGTGAATTAACCACAGGAGAGAAAGCAAACTTTAAAATAATTGCTCTTTTTCCTCCTTTATATCAACATCTTTTTCTGCAACAAGCCACCTGGCTCTGAATATTTGTTTTCAAATCACCCAAATACAAAACTCACCAGACAACAGACCTTGAAAGGTCCTATAGCAAAAATCTGCTCAAATCACATCATCAGTTTTCAAAACCCATTCAAAAGGGAAAGATCGGCAAAGCATACCCCCATACTGTGCATCCTTTGGCTGGGAAAGTGAGCCCCCCTGCAGCTGAGAGCTAAGGAAGCAGGAATTTTACTCTTTAAATCATATAAAGTATACAGAGAGAAGGAGGGAGGGAGTGCAGGGGAACTAGTGCTGATCAGAGGAACTACTAATGGAACAGAAGAGTTTGAAGATGTCTGATCTCTCCTCTGCCTTGACTGCAGACAAACTCTCAGATGAATTATAAAACACACAGCCCTGTCGTGCCTCCCTGAAAGTTCAAGGAATAGCACAGTTGTGTACTCTTCATGGGGTACTCTACCAATCCCCTACTTATTCTCCACCTACTTCACAGAAAGAGATATTTTATGTATTTTCCTTAGACAATACATACCTACTTTTACCAGTTTTCCTCAATGTGCTCAGGTCAAGGATGGCTATAATATATTCCTTGATTTTCTGCATCTGTACAGGGAGGCCATCAGCAATTGCTATACTGCAATCTCTTCTGAGATTTAAGCATTTTAGGTCCCAAGAAGTTTTACCTTCACTCTGCTGACTGCACACCTACAGCTGTAGGAGTCACCTTACCTCACTTCACTCATCTGCAGGGTAGATATCTGCATGTGAGCTAGTTTTCACCTTCTCCTCCTTACAGTTGCAGGAAACAAGTAAGTCCTCCTAGGGAATGATTCATTTGACTGATTTCAAATAGCTACCTTATGGTGAGATAATTAGGCCTTAGAAAAGAGTCATTATTTCTGTTGACTATAAAGGGAACCTTGAAGATTGCTAGATGTACAAAAACTGCCTCTGGCTCAGGTATTTCCTGAGCTGCAGATCATCTGTAGCTGGAGGAAAGACAGCTCCATGCTTGCCTTGTCCTTTTGCTTTTCCCTCAGCACCCAGCATCTACCTCTGGTTATAGGCCAAATGGTCTTTCAGTGCAATTCAAGTTACACCAAATTGCGCAACCCTTCTGGAGCACTCTCAGCCTTGCCATGACACCTGCTGCAGGGCAGGAACTGCAAAAAAAGTCTTCAAACATACCCAAACTATTCCTCTTTGAGGAACCACAGAAATCCAGGGAAGGCAGGAAGAAATAACCCTTCCAAGGGCAAAAGGGAGGGTTGCAAGTCTGCTCTTAGGACTTAGTCCTGATGTGTAGCTGTGCAGACATTCTCTGTGATCACTTGGTGTACGTGGGAAGCAGGGTCTGAATGAGTGGACAGGCCTGTCTTCATGAAGGCTTTCTTCAGAGGGGCAGGAAGGTTGGGGCTTCCTACCTGCCTGGCTTTTCCAATGGACTAACTCAAATAGACCATTTGTCCTTCAGATTATTTCTTCTCTGGCCACCAAGATCAGGTCTCTGGGAAGAAAATGACAAGATTTTTACTGACTTCATGTGGTGAATTGACCTTGGTTTACCACCATGTGCCCACTAAGCTGCCGTCTCTCTCCTCCTCCTCAGCAAGACAGGGGGAGAAAATACAGTGAAAAGCTCATGGGTTGAGATATAGACAGTGAGATGACTCACCATGTACCTTCACAGGAAAACAGAGTCTACTTGGGGAAACTAATTTAATTTATTGTTAATTAATAACAGAGTAGGATAGTGAGAAATAAAAACAAATCTAAAACCACTTTCCACCCACTGCTCCCTTCTTCCCAGGCTCAATTTCCCTTTTGACTTTTCCACCTCCTCCCCCTTGAGAAGTGCAGGGGATGGGAGTTGCAGTCAGCCCATAACACTTAATCTCTGCTGCTCCTTCTTCCTCATGCTGTTCCCCTGCTCCAGCGTGGGGTCCCTCCCATGGGATATAGTCCTTCATGAACTTCTCCAATGTGGGTCCTTCCCATAGACTGCAGTTCAAGGACGGCTCCAGCATGGGTCCCTTCCACAGGGTGCAGTTTTTCAGGAACAGACAGTTCCTGCATGGGTTGGTCCCTCATGGGCCACAGATCCTGCCAGAAAACCTGCTTCTGCTGGGCTTCTCTCCATGAGCCACAGTTTCTGCCAGAAGCCTGCTCCAAGCATGAGCTCTCCACAGGCTGCAGTGTGGTCCTCTATGGGCTGCAGGGTGGACAAGCTGCTTCACCATGGTATTCTCCATGGGATGCAAGGGAAACTCTTCTCTGGCATCTGAAGCACCTCCTCCCCCACCTTCTTCACTGACCTTGGTGTCTTCAGAGTTGTTTCACATGTTTCTCACTTCCCTCTCTCACAGCTACTGGATAGCATTTTTACCCTTTCTTCCGTATGTTATCACAGAGGCACCACTAACATTGCTCATTTGTTCAGCTTTGGAGCGTGATGAGCCTGTCTTGGAGCCAGTTGAAACTGTCTCCATCCAACAGGGTGGCAGCTCCTGGTGTTTTCCTACAGAAGCCACCCCTGCAGCCCCCACTGCTAGCAAAACCTTGACGTTTAAACCCCACAGATTTCAAAAGGGCCAGGATTTCCATCCATGTCTTCCCTTGGACTTCACATTCGGTCGGTCGGTCGGTCGGTCGGTCTATCTATCTATCTATCTATCTATCTATCTATCTATCTATCTATCTATCTATCTATCATCTATCTATTCTCTCCTTTCTGCAGTCCAGACTCTCCTCTTGGGCATATTTTTCCTTATGCCTTGTAACCTCATTTAGGGCTATAGTAATTAGCCACAGGTGCAAAGAGAGCAACTTCACACTTCCTACTGCAAAGAAGAAAGTGATAAATTCAGTTTCCAGGTCTCTCTGCAACATGCATTTTAGGCTCCTTATCAGGGCAATACTTCATCAGTGCTGGTCCCTTTGCTCCTGTCAGTTATTTCAAGAATGTTATGAAATTAATGAGGCTAATATTTTTTGTTTCTTTGAGTGTTTTTCTGTGTTTTTTAAAAAATTCTAATTTGTTTAGACGTGCTTTATAGCTCTCACAACTCCCATTACACAACTCCCATTATATACTCTGACTGCCCATGGCCTTCTTATGAAAAAAAATAATTTGGGAAGCAGACATATGCCATCAACCTCCCCTCTGAGGAAGCTAAATGAAAAACCTAAATGATGCTGTTTTGGAAGCACTTCCATACAGAAATCTTAAAATATGAATTAACAGAGTAGGTTAACATGCATTTCAGGGTAGCTACAGGAGTCACAGATGTAACTTAGTGTCTTTAACTCTATTCCTGTCATTCTTGATGGGTCATGAAATAACTTTGCAGCTTTAACTGGACTGTGGAATTGGATCTTTCATGCCTCCTTCTTATATATATATACAAAAAAATTATTTACATATACATATAAATTCATATATGTATATATAAAAATCATAGAACTTTGAAAATGTGAATGACACTAACCAACATAATCCTAAGAAGAAATAACTCACAAACTTACTGCTGACTTCTTCACTTTCCTTATATGTCCTATGCTGTTAGAACTTCCATCCATATGATAATTTCAGTGTATGGTGAATTTTCAGCAGACAAGACTGTATGGACTCTGGAGAGCATGGATTACCTGTTCTGTTGTGGATTAGTGATGCTAAGGGAGTAGTGTGAGGAAGTCAGGATTTTCCTTGTCCATACACCTATCCTTAGGATTAATGACATGTTTTATTTTGAAAGGCTGTTATCTTGACATCCTTTTATAGTGTTGCAGTTGTTATCTGTGTAATAGAATCTCCAGGAAAAAACTTACCTAGAAGCCACTAAAACTATTTTTTCAAGCAGAAGGAAGGAAGTTTTATTTGGAGCTCAAAGAAGAAAAGTATTCAGAGCTTGCATTAAGGTCCTTGCTCTCCACCCAGGAGTATATGGGATGCACTGAAGTCTGTATGAGGTACAGACTCCACTAAAACATCTATTAATATAAGCACTGACTGATGTGATCATGAAGCTTCTCCCACTGGTAGGAAAGCTGCTGTGAAAGCTATCTTCATTCTCTAAGGAGGCCATGAGCGAGGAAACTGGAAACTGCACCAGCATAGTCTCAGTTATTGCTACAGCCGATTCCAAGATAACAGGAAAGAGATAAAACTTCCTGGATAGCCAATGGGATTCCAGTCCCACTGGAGAACTCAG
This sequence comes from Strix aluco, assembly GCF_031877795.1. Classification (NCBI taxonomy): domain Eukaryota; kingdom Metazoa; phylum Chordata; class Aves; order Strigiformes; family Strigidae; genus Strix; species Strix aluco. The sequence goes on along the minus strand of NC_133932.1, from coordinate 132,927,983 downwards.
AAATGGGTAATTACAGAACAACACATCCCCTGTTTGTCATTCAGGCAGTATGCCAATGGAACCAAGTACCTGGAGACAATGACGATTTTTCATTTTTGCTTGTTCTTTAACACGAAAGCAAAGCAGAACATATTCTAGGAGACTTACACTAAAGGATCCATGACCACTCCTCTGTACAATTATGCACATGCACATGCACATACAACTGCTAAATTTTCCAGAAAAGTGAGCTAATCCTTTATATCAGATCTCTAGTCTGGCTTTCTCATCCTGCATTTTCTTTTTCTTTGTATCAAAAAGTGTCTATTGTTCTTGTAGAAGGTAACACTCTGCTATAGAGGCCCATTACATGATTAAAAATGCAGTAATACAAAATGAAGAACTCTTCCTTCCACTTCAATATAGTTAAATACCTCCTAGTACACACACACACAAATAAACCTATAGTACCTCATAAAATAAAATACAGACTTAAAGGAAATAATGAAGGAGTTGGGGTACATTCCCACCAGCCGTGGGCAGTGAGGGACAGACTCCTGCATCATCACGTAGGGGCTGTGTAGCTACAGACCCATCTGATTTAGTTTTGAGCTGCATTTATGGCTGGAGAAGATGAACAAGCCACATTCCAAAGTCAGTGCCTGCTCTTCTAGCATGAGACCTTCCATGAGAAGGTCCTTCTGCTTATAGACAGGGAAACCCTCCGGGAGATGTACTTTGGCTGGTGTGCCAGTAAACTCATCTGACTAAGCACTTAGACTCCATAGAGCTCAGCTGATCTTTTCCAAGCTACCATTTTATTCGAGCTTCCTGTTGTAACCTTCCTAAATGCAAGAGACAATTACAGTTGAAAAAGTAAGATTATTGTGCAGAGAGATCAACGTCTTAACTCTTGGACTATCTAGATCTGCTCTGAGCAAATGAGATACCAACTCTTCCACCAAAACAGGCTTACCACAGTGGCTAAGGACAGAGCTGCAACAAAGAAAGTCTAAAGGAAAATGATGCTAGTCCAGGCATGTAGGTCCATGTAAATGCACTTGTAGTGTAGCAAAAGAAATTTCCTAGTTTGTTGTTGTGGATTTTATATAAGGGATAACAGAAGATAAAGATGAACAGAAAAAAAAACCAAACAGGACATTGAAAGATCTTGACAAAGACAGTTGTGAGATTGTGAAATATTCAGAGGAATGCAAAAATACTGTGAGAGGCTACTTTTTGCAAGTCTTCCAGACCAAGATATTTTTATTTTTTCTTCACCAATTTGAGCTGACTGCTAATCTGGGATGCAGCCAGAATTTTATTTTCCTTCTCTTGTGCCTAGTAAACACTTGCTTATTTAGTTAAAATGCAAATATTGTTAAGAACATTTTACCAGATGCTTCCCTGGGTTCAAAACACAATTGCCGTTGGAGCTTGCATTTGGGCTTTTTATTCTGCTTATGATAATTTTAGACAACCTAGGTGATAGTAGTTAAATGCTCAAAACTTCACTTCTAAGTGATATGCTCTAGGTCAACTGTAACCTAAGAGATCATGCCCAGGAAATCAAGACTATAAATATAAATACTGTAATGTAAAATAATATGAAGAGAACCTTAATGAGAACACAGTGTAAATGCCAGTCTGAAACAATATACGAAATTCATTCTTGTGTTATTTGTGCTTTTACATCCATAAAAACAAATGAAAGTAGATGTCTGCACAGACTCTTGGGTATGAAGGTCCGATCTAAAAAATATTGTTAATTTTCTAACAGATTTAAGGAACTCTGACTAAAATGGGTGTTTCTGTGCTGCTCCTATCAGCCTGTTCCACTACAACAATCCCTGAACAGAAAGCATTGCTCTGGAGAATATTTATGCCAAAGGGTGACTACTTGCAATTCTAATGAAATGTCTTCATACTTCATCAAGGGAGAAGGGAACCACAGAAATGTCACTGTCAAGAATTATCTTTCTCTTTACATGATATCTTTATGCTGAATTTTTAAGGGTCAGGGGGAGGACTGCCAGTTCAATTGCTGAATTACTGAGATCTGATGCGTCTATCAATGTGCATTCATACCAGCTGTGGACTAACTAACAAGACAATGAGATGGCCTATCTTTTACAAGAGAGTAAACAACTTCACAAGTGAAACAGGTTGAGACAATATCTCCTCTTGAACTTCAGAGCCCTAATCTGTGCTGCTGCTGTCAGTTTTACAGGGGAAGTGAATTTTGAGGTGAAAAGTGCTTACATGACCAGTCTGAATCACCTTATGCATTATCAAGATACATGAGATATCAAGATACTTGAGAAATTTTCCTTGACTTGTTGAAAACCTATGAACTAACCTCCAAGGTAAGGAAGGAGTGTTATTTCCCTTCCACAAATAAGAGGGCTATATGACAGAGAAATTCAGTGATCAGCTAAAAACGACACAAGTATTAGTAGGAAGAGGAGAACTGGACCTTGTTTCCTATGTCACTAGACTGATGGTTTTCTCAATCTTTGCATGTGCAAATTAGTTATTTTAAGGGAATCCAGACAGAGTTTAATTGTTCTAATTCCTGTTAGACTTGTAGTCCGCTACCAGATAAGAAGCAGACCAGATCCCCATCCCTTGAAATTTAGGTAAGTGATGGTAGTTTCTAGTCCTTGTTTTCAGAAATGTATCTAATGGAAATATGTAGAACAGTTATGTCTGTCCCCTCCACCTCCTTCTGTCACATGCATATTTCATAACTTTCTGTCTCAAACTGGAAGGTTATCGTATGTATTTCTCTAATGCCCAGAAGCTCCAGCCTGCTTGTAAGATCTACACAATTTAAGTATTAAAGTTTTGTGACTAGTGACTTGTGGCCAGATAACATTTTATACCGTTTAACAAAATATCCCTGAGTTGGCATTACATGACCTATAATGATGTCTTAAAGATGAAGACTCTGTACCCTGCACTTTGAATTTAACATAGCCTTTTCCTTTACTTAAAGTAACGAGACCAAAGCAAAAGCAATATACAGTTCCTATTATTGGTTTTATCCAGGAATCAAGGGATTAAAAAAACCCCACCGTATTTCTTAGAAGCAAAGCAGCAACAACGCTGATCATGACCCCCTAAAGCTGGAGGCCTTGTTATTATTAATCTACAGCTGTGCTCCCAGTGGACACTTCCACCCTGGCCCAGCCAGATCCCAAAGGGCATGTCTACACTTCAGCTGCTGAGGGACCCTTAGATTTATTGTCATAACCAGAAGCAGGTGCTCTGCAATGAATAAACATTGCTGTGGCTCTGTCACTTTCTGATTGCACCAGTTAACAGATGGACATACAAATTTGGGTTGGCACCCGCTACTGCACCATTTCCCCCCTTGTTTTCCCGAAGAGAAGAGAGTTTTGCTTGATCTACACCAGTGGGTTTGTAAGAGCAGAGTCAGACCCCCAAAACTCTTAAGTAAGGAAACACAAGTGCATGCAAAGATAATGTTTTGCACAGCTCTGGAAAATATCAACTTAGATTGTTTTAAATACAAATAAACTCAAGCAAGCTCAAGCAATTAGCTTGGCACAACTCTGAAATGTGTTTAATGGCTGAGTGATCAAAAGGTTTTCCATCAACTTTAGCTGAATCAAACTGGCAAGTAAATCTTTCCTTACACATAATTTTCCAAAGTTTGAAGTGACAAATTGGACTGAACTCAATTAAAGCAGCAGGTTCTATGCATTTAATTGCAAGCAGTGTCTATGATTGTGAAGGAATCCAATTCAAAATGAAAACACAGATGTGGCTGCGGTGTAGCTCTGTAAAACACAAAGAGGCAAAACCAAGTTCAATCAGGAAAAAGTTACAGGCAATGTGAAATTATGTATTCTGCCATACTTCTGGAGCACTAGCTGTAGGCAAGTATTAAAATATAAAATTGGGAAATGTTCACCTAGCTACACCACTGCAGTCCAGAAAATGCTATGAGAAAAAATAAGTAAATATTTGTAAAGCAGTTTGAAAGTGCATGAAAATACTGATGGTATTTCCAATTACTATGCAATGACACTTACTTCAGAGAATTAATTGTATCATCAGTTAGAATATATTAAAAGAAAAAGTTTGTGCTAAAAATGGTAATTAAAGAATGACTTTGTAATAGGACACTCAGTCATTATGGGGGAAGTGCTTAGGGGGGTAAATTTAGTATTTAGTCCTTCAGTGCACACACATGGCTCCCATTGATATTAATGGGAGCCATATACACTTTCAAGGGCAGGTTTCAACCTACACCAGGAAAGCTAAACTGAAAAGGAAGCAAATATAGCATATCAAGTTATTCTTAAAATTGACCTAGGCGAACACGACATGTGCTAGCGTTTTAAGCCCTGCACTCAGTGAAAATTAAAGTTGTTAAATAAGCAATGGAATCAATTTTAAGCAATTGCGGTGTGTATTTATAGAAACAGCACCTCCATCAAATATCTAAACAACTAAAAAGGGAACCTATTACTGTTTAATTTTGGTCCTTGGAAGACGATGATTTCCATAGTAAGGCAAGTGTGAGAATCATTTTAAAAGCTCAGCAGGGAATTTCTGTACAGCCTATGAGTTCTGTTTGAAATTGGGAGCTTTTTATATGTATCTGTGTCAAACTGCAGACACTATTTTGGACGTGGGATTTTTTTGTCCTTTCACATCGTGGTTGGGAGTGAATTGTAGAGACTGTTGTGAAAGGGCTAACCCATCAAAAAGACTAGAAAGATTAAAAAATGAAAAGAAAAAAAGACCAAAACCCCAAAGATTATATGGTTAAAGAAGCAAGCTAAAAAACCCTATTTGAACTGAAAAGGTATCCGTCAGAAAGCTGAATGGAACCTTCCAAAAAAGGGAACCAGAAGAGAACTAGTTAAATATGAAAGCGTAACAGAGCAGGACAAAAGGAAAGAAATAATTTTGAAGAACATATTGCTAAAAACATAAAAATGAAAACTTTGTTCCCCAGCAGCAGAATATGGAAATCTGCCAGAGAGTTTGTAGGATTGAGAGATGATCAAGAAGTAGAAAAATCATATAGAGGAGATAGGGCTATAGAAAAAAAGAAATCTTCTCCATGATCAGTGTCGATACATTTATGGAGATTCTCACACTGGAAATTTTCCTTAAAAAGAGGTGAATTCAAAGATCTGTTTCAAATTAGAGTATCAGTAGAAAAGTTTTAAGAGTGCATCAATAAAATTAACAATATCACATCACCAGAACCAGATGGTATTCACCCAAGAGTTCCAGAAGAACTCAAGTATGAAATTGCTGAAGTATTAATTATGCTGAGTAATCTTTTGCCCAGAGTGTGCATTACAAGAATGGGATGCCAATGTGGAAAAAAAATAGGGTAGGAAGAAGCAGGCAGTGACAGAGTGAGGTTTTGTTATTGCCCACTCTTGTAGGTACCTGTGTGGCTCAGCTGCTTGAGAGGTGCAAGTGTAGTGAACTTCATGAGGTATCTAGACAGGTTATGTGTTGGTACAGGTGAGGACCCAGCAATCTTCTCCTGTACAAGTTTGTACTCTATAGGCATATAATTACCGCTTTTAATACTCTGATGACTTAATTTTTTAAAATGTCTTTGATGAGGAAACTTGATGAATGACAGGTAATGCTGAATAGAGAGAGCACACAAACTTGGCCACTCACGGCATTTCATTTCTCCTGTGCTTACCAGGCAGCTGCAATTGCTGTACTAGGGAAGCTGGATGGTATATCTACGCTTATTCCCCTTAATATCTGTTCATGGACTTCTTGTCAATTTGTCCAGTCCCTTTTTGATCCTGCTGCTGCTATCTGCCCCCACAACCACCCATGAAGAAAGTTGCAGTAATTTGCTGCCCAGGGGCTCAAGAAGGGCTTTTATCTGTTCAAAACCCATCTTCTACATGCCCTGGTTAAGTGTCCCTTGGCTCCTGTATTGATAGATTGCAGCACTTCTAAATTCACTTTACCCACTGTCTTCATACTTCAAGCAGTCACTTGATCCCCATGATCATTTTAGTTGTCCTTTCTGTTTCTAGTCCACATTCACTACCCTTCTTGACCTGGGGAAAGAAGACTTGCACATAGTATTCACAATGTGGGCACACACTGGCTTTATAAGCAGCAAAATGATTCCCCCTGTCTTCTCTTTGGTCCCCTTCCTGATGACACAGAAAATTTTATTGACTTTTTTGGGTGTCACTACATATTGAAATGATTATTTCAGGGAAACATCAATAGCGACTCCAAGATCTCCTTCTTGCAACTGCCTTTTCTGAGTTCAGCATCATGTTTCTTTGCTTCAGACTATTTTCTCTAGATTCATTCAATACCTTGTATTTTTTTTACATAGGAGCTCATCTGTCAAGTTTCAGCCTCTTTGCTCAGTTTTGTTAGGTTCTAAAGCTGCAGTATTTGACTACCTGATAGAGCTTAATATTATTTGTAAGCATAAAAATGTCACTGTTCTTTGTTTTCTCAAGGGCATTGATGGCAATGGCAAATAAAACTGATGTTTACACCAGTCCTGGGGATGTCCCAGTGCTGACTCTTCTGCATCCTGAAAAGCCACTAATAACCCTTTACTTCCTATCTTTTACTTAGCTTTCAGAAATTCTTTCCTCCATTCCCATAGCAACTTACTTTCTTTAATAATATTTTGCATAAAGACTTACCAAAGGTGTGGGGTTGTTTTTTTTTTTTTCAAAATCTGAATACATTATGACCACTCTATCCTTTTTATTGAGATGTTTACAAATTCATGGTAAAACTCCAGCATGTATTAAGATGGAATTTCCCTTTACAAAAGCCATACTAATTCTTTCCCAAGAGGTGATGCTTATCTGTATGCTCACTGATTTTATTCTTTATTACAAATTAGGGACAGCGGTCAGATTTATCAGCCTGTAGTTTCCAGGATCTCCTCTAGACCTGCTTGTATATATGGGTGCTACGTTTTCAACTCTGCAATCAGCTCTCACGGTAGTTACTTGTAAAGAGACGTGGTGTGCTTTGCACATCAACTGGAAGAAGGGTGCTAGAAGAGAGGCCACTGAGATGAAAGAATGGTATAGAATTCTGTAAAATACGGAGTGTCATGGAGAAGGTATGAATACCTATAATGTTTAATAATTCAAGATATAAGGGACATCACACAAAATGTAGTGTTAAACTGCATTCTCTCCCCAGCCAGACAGCCCCAGGAGTGCACTCAAGAGATCTGCTACTCCAGGAAGAGCTACTGGTCTAAAATGCCTCCCTTTTCCTCATTGAGTCAATGTATGCATTTGTTTCTTTATGTGGGTGACAGGAGGATCACTTTCAGTTGGACAGAGATACATGCAATAGGGGAAAGAGAAAAAAAAAAAGTAGAGTAAGGGTAAAAAGCATCAGTTTCCCTCCCTTTTCCCAGACAGTCATTGAGAGTTGCTGTACTAGAGAGGAAATCTGCACTATAAAAGCATCCCTGGGACTTCAGCCAAGGGACAACCCTGAGACTACAGGCTAAAAGTTTACAGTTACCACCAAATGTGTGATCTAGAGAGCGTTCAAAACTAAATACACAAAAAGATCCACCTCAGGTGTTTATGACATGAGGAAAAAAACAGAATTGGTGATAAACTAGTCGGCCTACTAAACCATGATATGAAACAAAGAGCAGTTCCACTGAAAGAAAGGTGGGATTATTATTTGCTTATTATAGTTTTGGATCTTTTAGTAATTTAGATAGAAAAACTCCAAACTTGCTACTGAAAATCAATTGATTTCAGATTTACTAGACACAAAACATAGCTCTGCTATTTCAAAGCATTTCAGATTAAAAGTATGACCATTAATGAGTCATAAAACATGACCTTTATTTTATCACCCTTGGAGTAGCTGAAAACTCCTTGATTGGATAAAGACTGAGATGTTTTTTACTACTTTATGACAACCAAACCAGTCCTAAATCTGAAGTAGTTTGTTTATCATTTATTTGGTGCACCTGTGAAATTTCCTTGTCAACAGTTTCTGCTTTAAAAGATGATATTAGATCTTAGTTGTGAATTTAGATATAGCTCATCTTGGAGGAAGATTATATTCAGAACTGAGGACACTTTACATCTGAATAAGAGTTTCCACATGGGGTTTTAAGATACTTGAACTGCGATGCTCTAAGTTCACACCTCCAATTAATTTGAATTAATTTTCCTAAGTGTATAGATGTCAGCTGGCTCCAGAACTCTAGATATAAACAACTTCACACTCTGGCAAAGCCTAGATGTAAACTTGACAGCTTGGATGCATTTCTATTGACTTGAAGCCAGGACTTGAAGCAGACAGAACAAATTAATGTGTGAAATACCCTTAACCAGTATTTCAAAATTCTGAGAAACAAGTTTTACCAAAAACTGCTTGAGAAAGTCTGAACCCTATTTCAACAGTTATCATGTTTTAATAAGGTTTATCTAAGCTCAGCCTCTGGAAACTTTGAAGTTTGCTGTCTCTTGATAAAACTTGTTTCATTCCGTATCTACACATCCTGTGCTTAAATGGGCTTGGCACACTTCACATCAGCTAATGCTGCATTAAAGAGCTGTATATGGCACAAAAATGTCAAAGGCAGCTTTAAAATGTAATGAAAATGCTCTGAATGGAGACTTGGAAAAAGATTCTTTTGCTGTTACATATTGGTACATGTATTACTGCACCAAGAGATATCAGAGCTTTGATCTCACACGCACCTAAAAATATCCGACTTCAATAGGGCACTCAAACAATTCTTTTCCCTCACAATGAACCCATATGTTCTTTCAGCACAAAAGAAAATTAGCTTTTACTGCTCAAAATTAAATGCTGGAGAACAAGCCAAATATAGGTCATTCCTAGCAGGGTTGTGATCCTGTTAGATAACATACAGCTAAGAAGGCTCAGGTCCGGGCAGCATATGCATGGAAGACAGCCAGAGCGTTGAAGAAAGCTGTAATTTAGTAAATAAATTGGAAATGAACCAAGCAATGTAACCCAGTATTGAACTGGGCCCTTCCAGTGGTGAAAGGCATCTTCTGAGTACAGAGGCGGGAGAGAATGTCATGACAACTCGTGGTCATTAATGATGCCACAGCACTTGTCCAAGAAGAGTTTTATTAGCCTTGGTGTCCCAGATAAATTCCAATTTCAGTAATGATATTCCACTGACCTACATTTCGCTTGCAGTTTGAGCTGAATGAGGCTTTTCTTCTGTTTGTGTCTCTGTGACATTTCATTATTGCTGTGTGTTGACAAACAGATGTTATGCTCTACCCAGGAGATGCATGTGCACCACATATACCGTACAATACCTGTGATAGCTGTACAATAAACCCCAGAACAATGGGGGTAGAACGCGTGACTCTGCAGCTTTCTCAGCCACAATGTCTTTTGTTACATCTGTACAGCATGACGTGGCCAAAATCCATGCAAGGATCTCTGTGTCCTGCGTTATGGGGGCAATCCTATTACTGATACATTTAAAATGACAGTAGAAAGACCCTGTATTGTTTGCTATAATTTATTTTCTATAAGGGTTCCTGCACATATCTTAAAAAGAATGCAGGGCAACCATTTTGTTTGTAAAAACGGTACTTTCACCTGTATTTTCTACACAGGTAAACAAAGGCACAAACATCTTCCAGCATCAGCTTACTGTTATACTCTGCTACCTTTCAAGCCAGTCCAGCAGTTAGGGTTTGACATGACAGACCATAACCTCCAGTAGTCATTGCCCGTGAAAGTGGTTTGAAATGGGCAACAAACTGATTGCCAAGACAGAAGTGAAGCAAGGTACTTGCAGTGTCTTGAGAGCAATGAAGCATTACCAGGTAGGAATAAGTGAGAATGTAAAAGAGAATGGGAAAAGCAGGAGACAAGAAAGATGGAAAAGAGGGCAAGGGGGTCTAATGAAAACTTAATGGGCTTGTACTGGTGAGTGGTGTTTCTCTCTCACAGCAATCCTTGGTGTGAAGCAGCAAGACTTTTCTCTCTGTATGTAATCGCGCCAGGGAGAGTGTACAATAAATAGGAAGAGACAAGGCTGTATGAGTTTACAATAAAGTCTCATTATTTAATTCCCCCTTTGTGGAAAATATCAGCTCAGAAGCTAACCCAAACTTTTGGTAAGGATGAGTTCAAATGCCAGGCATACTCCCTGGCAACGTGGAGCACAGAGCCACAGGGCCTTGGATGGCTCAGCAACATGATTCAGAAATTTTTACTTTTCTGTCAAGAGTTAAATGTCTCTTCTATGCTAGTTGAGGTGGTCCCAGGTGATTTCTGTTAACGGACTGTTTGGAGGCTGACATGAAATTAATTTGTCATCCTAAACCAACAGCAGGTCAATCGAATATCTCCCTCCCATGGTGAATGATGCAAGACATTAGAGAAAGAAAAAATAAAAGGAATATGGAGCACCTGTCTCCACTGCAGAAACGATGTCTCTTGTGGGACGTTTTCAGTGCCAAACGACTACATTTTCCATACACACATACTTGGAAAGAGGCCTCAGTTTACAGTGCTGCCACAGCCAAATAACTTCTAAAAGTATGAGGAAAGAAGGGAGGAAGAAGTAACATAGGATAAAAAAGAAATGTGGAGGTAACTTGGGAATATGCAGCAAACAGCCTAGTTTTCTATCACCAGTCTCTCGGTTTAGTTGAGGTATGTTTTCACTTGGGCTGCACTCCGGAGTATGACCTGCCTGCTCCTATTACATCGGTTTCTTCTAGGAAAATGAAATATTAGCCTATTTTCTTAACTTCTGTATTAAGAAGACAAGTTAATTTTTCACCCCTCTGGTGAATTATTGTATGATCGGTTTATATGAGAGATGTCCCAGGAGTGAGAAAATGAGTCATAACTCATGGGAGGTGAAGCTACAAGTGAGTAATGAAGAATATGAAGATCATTCTTTCCCTTCAGTGCCTGCACAGGCTTGTTCTGCAATTAGAAGGGCAGGGGAATAGGTAAATACACAGCTGAGCCACGAGTCATGTCTGTATGCTGTGATCTTCGGGAAAAAGTCTTACAAAGTTTATTTTTGTTGGAAATGAGCATGTGCAGCTATAAAATATATTAAAAGCCCTTCACTTCATATCTAAGAGCTTCATTAAAGTGCCAGGCTATGGAGCAGCTCTTAGAGGAGTTTCCTGAGGATGTGACAGTGACTCAGTCCAGAGCTCTGTTCCTCCCCGTTGCTGCATGCCCACTGCCTCTTCCTTGCAAGGTTCAGAAAAAGTTTACTCTGCAAAACCAGCTTATAGCCCTTGCTATTATGGGTATGATCTGTGTGAAACATGGGGAAACTGCAGACTGAATGGAAATATGTTTTTAACTGCCCTGACCTTCCTTAAACCCACAGGCTGCCTATTTCTCCTGCCTTAAATACCTTCCTTACCCATCTAGTTCCTTGCAGCATATAGCAGTCAGAATCTGACTAGTTCTTGCTGAAGGTTTAATTCCACAGATACAAAGAGCCATTTTCAAGATCCCTACACTTTCGATGCCTACCCCAGCACAGCTGTTAGTTACAATGCTGTAAAGAGGAGCCTTCATCATCTTCTCAGCGTGTAATTCTTTTAGCATGGATAGAGGTATGCCAGCTTATGCACCAAACCTGATGTCTCGTAGAAAGAGAGTGAAAGTCTCATGAATCTGCTTTTAGTGGAAAATGCATCTGAAGTGAATTTTGGCACCTAAGGATGAAGTGGGAAGTCCCTGTGCGGACAGTAGCTCATGCTGCTGAGCGGAAAGTAGTGGAAACCCTCAAGCCTTCAGGAACTGGAGCTATAAGGTGTACTCCCCTAGGTCACCAGGCATCCTCCAGACTTGTTTTTTGATGTAACAAAATTGATGGATTTTACAGTTATGTTGTCTTCTGGTGAAATTATCTTCTGACCAGGCCAAGGTCACTTCAAAGGCATCTAGTTTTCTTGCTGTTACAGTGTTTGGGACAAAAAATCTGTGCTCTCTGAAATTCAAATATCCCTGAACCCTTGCAGAAATGTGCCTCCGGTTATTGTTAAATTCCACTTTGTTGAAGCAGTGTTTTCTTAATAGACTTCTTGCTACTTGCATTGCTGAACTGGGTATAAAGTTTACCATATATATCAAGGAAAGATACAGATGCAAATGGGCACTGAGACCATCTTCAAAACTGAACCTGGTTCACTCAAAATTTGGTATAAGCCCATTTGCTCAGCCCATTTCATGACATTTTATGTACCATGCCACACTATGACTATTAGGACAGGAGCAGGAAAAGAAGACCTTCTGAAAGACAAGACCCAGATTGGCAACAAATCTCAAGAAAGCTAGAAACCTCACATCTGCTAACATTACCATCTAAATACGTGGTTTTGTCCTTCGTGCTGTGAAAGCCAGCAGCAGCTGCCCCCCCATTGTGAATACGGAATGAAACAATTTCTTACAAAAGGGACCTCTCTAAATCAATCTAAAAATCACTACCAGAGGCCTAGAAGCAGACGTGACATGCAAAACTCAACATCCTCAAATGTAGGTTTGTTCATTCTGACAATGCCTGGTGGATTCTTCCTCAGCATTTGAAAAGGTGCCCGAACACACATTAAATGGCAACATTTCAAAATAACCAATTACACACGGTGGTTTCCTTCCCCTCCTTTAATAGATCAGACACTTGATTAATTTTGGAGACACAAGCAAGTAATGCATGAAAGTTGTTTTTTCCCTTGATCTACAGTCTTGAACTAAATCTGTGCTAATACATCTATGTGTGCACTAGGATGTTTTATCTTCTACCCACTCACACAGAGGAAGCTTGAAGGTCATGTGTGGACCCTCTGATTTCTCAGATACATACTGTTTGCTAAACATATTTTTCCTATTATATGCTACTGATTTCAGTTGTATTCCACAACAATTGCCCCCTGAGGTTAACACATACAATAAGAATCACCTACTTAAAGTAACTTGAATTTTGAAGGCTCCTAGCAGCAGTTTCCACCTGACCTTATGCTCCTATCTGCACATTAAGTTCTTCTCAAAGTCATGCTTTTCCTTTCCAAATAGCCATATTTTAACCCTGCACCTGAAAATAATGCAAACAAAAAGGTAAGGACCAAGCAACCCCTCAGTTCTTTAGTAGGGTCATCATACGCATCTCAAAGGTCACATGCAGTGAGTGACATTTGTAGTTCTAGTTCATGCTGGGTGGAAGGCTGATTAAAATATTAAACAACACAAATAAGAATGTTCTAATCATCCAAAATAAAAGATGGGGTACAGAATTCCAAGGTATCAGTCTTTTGAAACTAATAAATTCATTGGGAAACAAATATGTATTTAATTGAGAGAAAAATTAAAGTTCCTCTAAGAACATTACATATACAGATTTTTTTTTAGGCTACAATCCAGCCAAAATCTGTAATGCCTACTCATGTTTCATGGAGTACCCTGTAATTGTGGAGGCTGGTTGTTTTATTGGGGGATGCCTCCAGCATCTGCAGTGAATGACAAATTCATCACCAGGCAGCACCCTGGAAATGGAGCCTTGCAAAGTCAAAGAAAAACAGAGCACTCTGAGGAACAACTCATCCAGCTTTAGCAGCCAGGCACAGGCATGACTATGATGTAGCAGGCCTGTAGCTCAGGTTAGACAGCATTACTGGTAACAAAAATTTTTCCAGAAAACCTGGAAATTCTATTTGACCTCATGCATCAAGACTATGCTCCTAGCGATGCAGGCATTTTGAACTTTTTACGTAGTCATGCACAATATGGTCAGTGTGTTGCTTGCACACTCCCTGCTGTTGATGCTACTGTGGCATCTAAGTCAGGTCAGGGAGAGCTAGCAAGCCATACCAAGCCACAACGTGATACCTGCCATCATGTTAGTTATTAAACAATCTAAATTGGAGAAAGATATTGTAAAGGTCTGACTACTACTAAAGTTTCACTCATATTTTTGTGCTATCTCAAGCATGAGATAAGATTTCATATATTCACTAAGAAGTAGTAAGATGCAAATTCTGCTGAGTCTTTCCTTATCAGATCATTTGTAACATATTCTCCCAAGTGGATTTTCTAGTTTCTAACATGGGGTTGACCTAAAAGCACAGCCTTCCTCTCAGCAGGGGGATTTTTAGGGCATCACTCCATTACATCTGTTTATTTGCATTAATGTTTTAAAAAAAAATAAGGCTTATCCTTTATCTCTGTGTCAAACTTGTCTCAGTTAAGCCAGTCTGTTCAGAAGCTACTAGAAAGCAGACTGAAGGAAGGAGAGGCTGACATACTCTCTCCTAACTTGCAGACACTGGTTTACACCACAGTGCTCTGAATTAGCTCATTAACATGTGGGATGCAGTGACACTGAGCTCAGCACTGCAGCTGAAATGGTGCTTCCTGCCTCAGAGAGATTACTGGGGGCCCAATACAGAGGAACTAGTTGAAATTTTATGGCTGATATTATAAAGGAAGCAAGGCTTATGGCTTCAGCACATGAAGGAGTTATGGGAGTCTAATAGGTTACTGTCTTAGATGACATGTATTTTTGGATGGTAACTGCCCATGTGCATGTTCCTAATCTGTCCCAACTGCAAGGTAATGTGACTTAAACTAAGTTTAAGCTTCAATGCATTACATCACTTTTAGGGTGGGCCAAGAGCATGCCCCACAACCGTTCCTGTGTCTTAGAATTGGGGATAATTTGTTAAACCGTGATAATGCAGCTGAAGAGCTGTGAGTCCGTAGCCTGTGATCTAACAGTTCCTTCCAGCAGCAAAGCCCATGAATCAAGTCTCTGAACAGACAATGCAAAGGGAAAGGGATAATAGAACAGGGCGAACAGTAATGATTTGCCAGTGTCACAGCTCTACCCTTTTATTTTTACTTTTTATGCATGATTTAGGTAATTTTTTTTTTGCAGCAGGAGTCAGTTTTTAAATGCTCCTAATGGAGATGCACTTCAACTGATTTAACAACCATTAGCATCTGTTTTGCTGAGTTGAGGTTTTTGCTCTACCTTTGCCAAAGCAATTCAAGCAAGGGTTAAAATGTACCTAAATGCATCTTGTCTGCACTATCAGGCTAGCTCAGTTTCAAATTGATTTAGTTAAACTGAAGCAAGTTTTCTGATCTTCACAAGCTCTTAGCTAATTAAATATACATGTTACTTAGACTACATAGTCTTGCTTCTACCTAAACTTTTTGTAGATTAGAGCCACCCTTTCTATAGCCAAAGGACTCTATATAGTGTAGCATGATATTTAACACTATATTTTTTTCTATTTTTCTAAATGGAAGGTCACCTTGGGACATGAAGGAGGTGAATATACTCTGAACACTAAAAGACCCTAATTCTGTCCCTTCCCCATTCATTTTTTTAACCACTCAAAGCATGTATACTAGATTCAGAGTGTTGAAGACAGCTAAAATCTTCATGGGAGGATAGGTATTGTCTAGGTGGACTGTCAAGAGATTCAGTTTCAACATGGGAATAGTTTAGATTTGCTCAGATGAATCATTCTTAGAGTTAATCTTTCCCTACACCTTTCCCCCCCCTTTCAGACACTCCTTTTTTTTAAAGGAGTAGTTTATTTTGTAACAACTGTTGATGATTTCAGTGATGCTTTACTGGCTAAAAAGAGGTGTGCCTAATCTATATAGACCAGATACAGTCAAAAGTTTTAAAATTTACAGTGTTTTATTAAAAAAAAAAAATACAGATGTGTGCAAGAATTTACTGAGGACACTGCAAAGATATTTCACTGTAAAACATAATGAACATAAGATGATCATCCCCTGTGTTTTATTTAGAACTTAGCATCTACAAATGCTCATCAAAGGACTAGGTAACTGTCTTCTACCCAATCATAATAACCATATATAGAGAAAAAAAAAGAAAGAAAGAAACCCCATTGCTAGACATTTCCAAATCAATGAAGACAAAGTTAATCAGGATTCATTAATCCTGCAGTTCTGTGCCACATTCCTGTGACGGATAAGAAAAAGACACTGTAGCTGTCTGATGATGCAAATTCGGATGTGATCAACCATGCAGAGAGGAGAAGAATGGGAAGTGTTTGGTGAACCTTACTAATGTGGGGCTTTTTGGGGAGCAATGTGAAATTAAAAAAACAGATAGAATCCGGAAAGTGGTATCCTACTGAGCAACATTTCAGGAGAAGAAAATTTGCACAATGAGCAACTGACTGTCTATACAGCTCATTCTGCCATGAAAAAAGAGTCCCATAAAATTTAATAGGGCTACAACGAATAGAAATCTCTAGAAGAGATTCAGACAAAATTAAGACAGAAGACTTTAAGACAAAAAGATAGAATAATCCCCTTTACACAAAATACTTAATGACTGAGATTATTTCTGTGCAATTTTAAGTTGGTCAAAAGAATTTAATAAAGATTACACACTGCAAAAAAGATTTCTGTAAGGAAGCTTAACTTTCTGTAAGAAAGTTAACATTCTCTTGTTACAGTCTATACTGCATTTCCAGAGGTGTTAACAGAACACGATTGTTAAAATAACTGCAAATGTAATTGTCTGGTTTTGCCAAGTGATTAGATGTAGCTCACATATACAATGTGTAAGCAAAGCCTTGCATATATAGCATTTACAGAACACACAGAGTGAAACCAGAATTATGTTCTATGCCTTTAACACCCCACCAGGCAAACGTAGATAACTACAGTAAACAGGACAAAGTCAAAGGTTTGGCTGGTGAGGAAATTAGACAGGGAAGGTTGAAAGCTTTAATGGGATGAATACTGCTGCAGTCACCTATTTCATTAAGCAGGATAAATCAACTCCCCTGCATCTCTCCTGGAGCCCATTTGCTGTCTCTTTGTTTTTTTTGGTTTTTTTTTTTTTTTTTGGCATCATGTGTGTTGACTTCCTAAACTTTTTGCCTAACTGCAGGAAGGATGTAGAAAAAAACCCACCACTTTTATGATAACAAAAAAATATTCTTAGGGAAACTGTTCTTATTTTCTGTTTTGTTCCATTCATACTTAGAGTGTAGAATTATTGAATTAGGAAATCAAAATAACTGAAGAGGTATCAAGTCTCTTACACTGTATCTAGTATCTTTACTTCCCTTGGTGTAATATGAGTAACCTCTCTGTTTCAGTTGATATCACATTCATTATTTTCAGGCTCATCTATTTTCTACAAGTTGAATAACCCACAATTAACACGTATTAAATGTCTTCTGCTTGAAATTTTCTGAATCTGGAAGGAAATTTGGTTCACTGTAGAAGTACTGCTTATTGTTATACTAGAGTCACCCATAAGAAGAAAAAACAGAAAAACAAAACAAATTGATACCAATAATCTACAGACTTTGTGGTTCTAATTCCTACCAAAGACAGTAGGATTTTGAAAACACTGATAAGAAAAAGAAATACCAGGAAAAGTAGCAGTTACTGATGCAATGTGGCTTTTATTCTGAATGGACTTCCTACGAACTCATGGCAATTGGATTTATCAGCTGTGTAAGTCAAAATATCTACAATATTAGTCTCCAGCTGAGAAGACAGAAGAGACAGGTGCAAAATTAATAAGGCCTGATAATATGAGTAGTGCCAGAAATGAATGACAGTCTGCACACTTTGTGTGATTTGCCCGGCTAATTATATTGGCATTCAATAGCGCTACCTAGTTAAGGACCTGTCAACATTTCTTCCAGAAAAAACTTATTTGTAGGATTTTATAATGTAGCTGTAAGGAAATCAATTCTAGGGTGAATCTTGACTAACATGGCTAAGTACTTAAGAATATTAGTTTCTATCAAATAACAGGCAAATTGCACTCAGCATTTAAAGAGTCAACACTGGCCAACACAGCAAGATTAGAATAACGGAGCATTTCTTTCTATTTACAGCATTTACTGCATTAACTCAGCTATCCTATTGTGATTTTTAATGGAGGAAAGCAGCAAGTAAATAAAATAGTTTTTATAAGCCATTTTTCATTTATATGATAAGTAAATATCCTTTCTATCTTTTTTTTTTTTTTTTCCTTTTTTCCTGGATACAGGTAAATGAATTAATCTAGATCATTCTTCATTCTTCTGTCCTTTCCCTTCTCCCCATCTCCTCCTTTATCACGGCTTTAATTTTTCAAATCTAATAACAAAACACGTTATATAAGGTGCTGGTTAGTGAGCTGGCAAAATGAAACCGAAGTTAGGCTCACAAAGTTAAATTTCAGAATTCGTGTCTGCTGATAAAAAAACCTTAGCCTGGAAGAAAACACCAAGTGCAGACCGTATCATCCTCTTGTTGCTACCAATCTGTTCAAATCTACATCTATAAGCACTTAAGGCAAATGCCAAGCATAGGAAAAAGCAAGTGAAAACAGCAATGTTTCAAACACGTGATAATGAAGAGCTATGAAAGAAAATGTTAGCTAGTTTAGTAACAGGTGCTGTCCCTGTGCTGCTTTACATTTCAGAGGCTTAACTCTTAATTTCTCTCTCACTGGTACTTATGTTATTTATTGAACAAATTCATATTTCTGTATGCTTAGGAAATATATTAGTTGCATTATTCATGGCAAGCAAAGCAAGAGAGCCTTGTTACTCTCGTGTTCAGTATCAATCACCAGAAGAAAAAAGATAACATTTTCTACATGATTTTGAAGTGACAGTCAGTGATGTCTGCTTATCTATATTCATGCTTGTTTCTAACAATGTATTTTTCAGTGATTTCTATTATTTACTTTCATGATTTTTTTGAGTTTAAGTGCATTCCTTTTTAATTTTCTATGGCAGTAATTCCCAGTGCCGTGAATTTATTCACTTCACTAGAAAATGAATTTAGGATATCGTGCTTTGAACTCTTGCTTTGGAGAGACAGCAAGACCCCTTTCCATCTGGACTTCTCCTTGCAGTATGTGGAACATATTCTTACTGTGGCAGAAAAAATCAGTATTAATTTTTGCATACAGCTTCATGCAATGGCAGAAAAGGAAAGACAACCCAGGTATTAATTCTCAGAACAGCATTTATAAGTTACCTTTTTCAGTAGATGGTAATTGCTAGAGTTGAATGAAAGTATTATATGTTTTTGATGAATCACGTTTGAAATATTTATTTTTCATGGGCTCGCTGACTTTTCAATGACAGGAAATCCAAAATAGACTTCCCTTTTCAAAGCTGAAAAAGTATTTCCTTATTTATCTTTTTTTCTTCCCCTTGCTTGTTGTCTTATAAAGGACATATGTGGATTCACAGACACAACCAAGGAGTCAAAACTTTGACCTTGAGTAGTGTCACCTTTAAGAAAGCAATGCTACCAGCTTAAATTAATAAAATGTTCATTCTGGGATCTGAATGTAACCTTTTCTCTCAGTTTCTAAAAATGGAACCAACAACATAAATGTCTCATTCTTGAAATTTCCTTGAGGTTTTTGAAGGATTTCATCTCTTCAGGAAGCATTTCTCAGACATTCTATCAGTTTTACCCCCTGGCTCCCTGGAGATTGAAGAGCTAATTGTTATTTGCACTTTCAGCAAGGCTTGTACTGTTCTTCTGGCATCATAGTCATGAAGTCTTATTACAATTCTTGTTCTTCTTTTCTCTGAGACTTTCTCAATGGTCCCAAATGGGCGGGTAATGAATGATAAATACACTGGGGTTGCAGCCAGCCTGTGCACGTATATATACATACTTAGAAGACTGCTTGCAGTACAGAAGATTTAATAACATTCATATTGCTCTGGCTTCTTCTTTGACCCATGACCTTGAGAAGAAGTGACCTTCAAAACTGTATTCCTAACTCTTCCCATCTCTGTTCTTCTGCAACTTCTGCTCTAACGTGCAGAAATATGAGGTGTTCAAAGTCAAGGCTGTGATGAAAAAGATTTTCATCGGTTAAAGATTTTCAATCAAAGTGGCTGTAATGTCTCAAAGAATAATACAATTTCCTCCCATAAAAGTCTTTAACACTTTTTCAAGGAGTGAAGCACATTTGCATAAAAAATTGAAGGAATTTTGGCTAGAGTTTCTGCAGAATAGGTATGATTTAGTGTCTAGGCTGTAGTCCAGCTGAATAGGTCATGTGGATGTCCTTAATTTTCATAATCCCTAATATTTATAAACAAAATATTTTTACAAGTAAGAAAATAATCTGGAATAAATACTAGCAAGTCTAGACAATTTACACAACTGTTTTCTTTGAATTAGGTATGTCCAAAATTGCCAAATAGTTAAAGCTGTGATACAGAGATTGATGTTTTTGTCCCCCTCTTTCTGCGTGTTCCTATTTCCACCTATAAACTGTGTTTTATCATTCCCACAGCTGTGCTTAAAGGAATGTCAGGGGAAATGAACACTATTTTGTTTGAGCAGGAGGTTCCTAAGCTGTTGCCTACTGTCTCTTGCTAGAGACAGGATACAGGGCTAAAGGGACAGGTGGTTTGATCCCATATGGTCATTCCTATAATGACATAACTTGGATGGAAACATATTCAGTAAACCGTTCGGGTAAAGGAGGCTTACTTTTAACCTGGGTCATGAGAAGGATGTGGTTTATAGTGCTCCCCTGATGCAGCTGTATCAGCAGAAGCAGCAGGGTGGGGGCTGGATAAGCAGTGATGAAGGGAAGAGGAGGAAGCTCTGGAGGTGTGAGGGTATACAAATGTCTTAACCTATTTGTGGTCCTGATGACAATATTTCACGTACCTTCAACATGAAGTCATAGCTTCATCATATAAAATGCTTCATGGCCAAAAAATTATAGCCTTGCTCCATCCAAGCTCTGCCATACTTTTAGAAAACAAACCAATGAAAAGCATTTTTGATGGGCCTTTTTTTTTTCTTTTTTTTCTTTTTTTCCTCACTAAATGGGAAACCTGGTTGGGTTCAGACTTAGAGCAGCCCCACAGTGGTTTTAGTACAGTTGAAGGGTGACATGCCTCACCGAGTACATGGTGAATATTTTAAGCTCATACTGAGACAAAACCGTTTGCAAGGTGAAACCATGACTCCTGCCATGTAAATCTACCCTTGAACAACCCCATTTACTTCTGTAACCAAAACCACATTCAGCAGCTGCTTTAGAAGTTGCTAGAAGATTTCCAGTTCGTGGAAGAAGCCCAAGAATTTCTGTTTTAATTGGGTAGGATTTGTGTCTATCTCTGTGAAAGATAATGAAAAATCATATGCTTCTGATTACTAAGAAGGTTAGATAAGATTTACTTGATAACTGCCCTGTCCCTCCAATTTATGACGCCATAGTGACTGGCTTTTTACATGCAGGCATCGGCCTGTGATCACCACAGTTAACTGAAGAGGAAACAGTAAAGTAGCATCTGGCAACTTTCAGTTATTCTGTAACGGTGTCCTGATAATGTCTCTTAGTCAGAGCTAAATGTTTTGGCTTGTATGTGCTCTGTTTGAATTCAGACCTGACCTACAAGCAGAAATTTGGAGACAAAGCAGGGAATTCACCTCATCCGACTTTAGGACTAAAATTCAGTAGCAGAGTAGGACACTTGACTTGTAAGTTTCTATTGCTGTACTGGGTGTTTAAACTCAGTGTATTCAGTGAAGGCATAGAGCTGAATTAGATCGCTCAAGGTTCCTTGTGCCATTTGACATGTCCTAGGGCATCCAAAGTGTATAGCAAGAATTGGTGGACATGACAGAGACCTTGTGGAAGAGTTGTGTTTGCTGGAAGAGTAGCTGGAAGCCCAACGAGACTCTTAAGGATATCACAGACAGTGTAAGATCACCACATGGGGAGTTGAATGAAGCCTCTAATGTATTCATAGATACTTACAAGAAGCAACGCAAGTATATTTGTTTTAATCTGGAGCTGAGTCACAACCTAGATGTCTGCAAGGGAAGTATCTATGTCTGAAATATGAGAACACACTGAGACTTGCCTAGGTCCTAACTTTGAAACACAAGGACAACATGCCAGTAGACTTCATCAATGTAAATTTCCAGGCTGAAATCTAGGTCATACTCAAAGTACAGAAGTACAGATACAATCTATTTCATTTGTGATATTAAATTTGTCTCAGAAGTTTTCTCAGTTGGGTAAATTTGTGACTCTATATTTTTTTGGTGTAAGAAGCAAATCAAAATCCTTCCTCTGCGAGAAGAATGAAAGATATTTCCTGTTCACAAAGCCAGAAAAAGACCTTTGCGCTACTATCTCATCCCACTAAAAACTTTGAGTCAGGGATTTCAAATGTGACTTAATATTGCCTGGGTCTTGCTCTGGCTCTTGTATGGAGTTAAGCAGTCAAACAGGAAGGAGGAAAGCTCAGTCAGTGAAGAGCTCCTTCTTATGCACTAAGATTCTTGACTATTCCTAGACAATAAAAACTGACTTAAAATCCTTGTAATGGATGTCTTTTTTGTTCACTGCTTCTGTAAAACAATACCTCCTTAAAAGCAGTTCTCAGACATTTTCTTTCACACAGTCATATTCCATTCCACTTAGATCAATGACAAAATTTCTGCAGATTTTAAAAGTGGAATTAACACAATCTAAAGATATCTCCTCTCATTTCTGTCTGTTCAGCAACACAAATCTATTATGAAGCTTTCTCAAAATATTTCTGATTCTGGTCTAAATACTTTAGCCATGATATCACAGCTCTTAAAACAGAACAGGCTCAACCTGTCTCCCTCCTCGCACATAAAAGCTCTAGTATATTCATCATTGCACTTCAGTCATTTCTTGGTACCCATTATTTAAACATTCTGTTCTTTGGCCACTCTGTTCTTCATGTAATCAAGAAACCCTTTGCTAGCACAATATCTATGGCTTTATATAACCAAACCCTATTCAGACAAGCCAACATATTAGACCTCTTTTACTGCAGCTGCAGTAAACTGGATACAGAATATAAAACACTAGCCAAGACATTTAAAAAAAACACCCTATTTTGAGTGTCCAACTTGACATACTTACAAGGATCCAAAATTGAGAGGATGGGTGGATGCTCTATTGTTTTTTGAAAGATGGACACTCTTTAAGATATCCCAGGCTGAATGTCAGATGTGATTTGTCAGATTCTTTCTGTATTTCATGGTAGTTATAATGCTATGTGAAGTCTAGAACATTTGGATAATGTCTGAACATTTCATATATTCAAGTGCATTTCAATTCATAAAGCATTTTGCAAAAACACACTAGACATTGCCTTATTAAAGCTGAGTCTAGTTTCAGACATTGCACAAAATGAAGGGCTTATACAGAAGTTGGGGCTGAGCAGTGGTAGGAGAAAGAAGAGAGTGGGTTATATACAAAGGATCCAGTAGTAATAATCTTCTTTCTGGTTGTGTAAGAGTTAATCATCTGCTTGTTTTCTCTGAATTATGTTTTGGGGGAACTGACCCAATTACCCTCCCTAACCACAGACCTCTTGTTGCGCATGTGAAAATGGGGACAGGAACTGATTCAGTCACGGTGGGAGATATCTAGATTTCTGATAGCAAAAGTCTGAGTTTGTTTTCTTTTTTTTTTTTTTTCTTTTTTATTTATACATTTAGTATGTTATTCTTCCTTTTCCTACATGGGTGAGGAGGACTTGTAATGGATGAACAAACCCCTAACATGAGCACTTGAAAGATTACATATGGTGACATTGAGAAATGTAGTTTATAATTTCCCTACTATCTCTGTAATCTTTTCAGCAAAATCCCAGGAAAATAGTTGCTCCAGGGGCAATAGGGAAGCATGAATCCTCAAATTACTCTTTTGGATCAAGGGGATATATCAGATTGCTTGTGGTCTGTGGGTTTGATTTACTGTCTTGACGACTGTGGTCTATAGACTTTTTTATACCTTACTTGTTCAAACAGTATTTTTTCCTAGTCACACAATCCTTAAAAAGTTAGATATCTAGTTCATTCCTAAGATAAATGTGGTAGGTGAATAAGCTTAGTTTTCCATTGGGTCTAAAATATGTCTCATCTGGTTATGGCAGTGAATGGAGCTAATGAAAACAGCAATGGAACATGTGTGACCAAGAACTAAAAGCCAAGATATTAGGCTGGAAAATGAATCAGACAATTATGGAAAGACAAACTCTATGACCTAGGAAGGAAAGATGACCTTGTTTTGTGCAGTGCAAGCTATGTGTGGCCACGAGTTGTAGTGTACCTGACTGTGCCTACCTTGATGCAATGTTGGAAGATCTGCTGTGTGGGAATCACTGTTGTAAATAGCTGTGTCTCAGCACTGCCTTAATGGATGAGATGCCTTAAAATGTAGTTAAAGAGACAATGAAAAAGGGGTACAAGAGGTGACCACCACAGGCTGATTTTGCTGCCCTATTCCCTGATCCTTTTTTCTTCCCTGCTCGTGTTAGAATCCCATCATCATCTGTTCGTATAGTTATTGCACTAATAGCTGTCTTTACACATCACATGAGAAATGGGAGGCATCAGGTCATGGATTTCCCTGGGTTGTCTGCCCTAGAGTTCAAAGTCCATGTGTGAAGAGAATGTGAGAGTCCACCATGCTTTCTCACAGACAATCGAGCTGCCAGGAGGTGGTACTTTGTTCTTGGCCACAATGTGCCCATCCAGCTGCTCCCCTCCAGCAGAAAGCTGACTTCATGAGACAGAGAAAGTGGGAGCTGTATTCAGGAACTACTCTTAGTCAAGCTCTGAGAGCCTCAGTTGGCCTAATGCTTTTGGAGTTGGCCTAATTCTTTTGGTGTTTTAGTTAGAAAGCAACAAAATGTAGTTTCATCCATTCTCTCTCCTCCAACTTCTCACCAAATAGCTAAGTCAATTCAAAACAGAGTTTCTAAATCTTAAATGTTTCTATCTTGATGCACAGTGAATGGCACTAGTACAGATCTCCAGCAGCTTCTAGCCCGCTGCAGTACTGACATGCTGAGAGGAAGAAGCCATGCAGTGACACAACTGTTGCAACGTAGAGTGATCTACAGCTCACACTGCACTGCTAACTTCTCTTACTGGTAGGTGTTACTTTGTGAAGTACATCACATCTAGCAGAACTAGACTTCACCCTTGTGCTTTGCTGTGGGATCTTCTGGGTTCAACTGTCTTGGGACAGTTAGTACACAATATTTTTTTTCTTTCACTATACATAAGCAAATTTAGGACAATTTTTCTCCTGATTACCACTTTCTCCTGCTCTGTTTACCATAACACAGTCTGTATTTCCTGCCTATTCAGCAAGCCTCGAGAGCATCTTTATTCCCATAAATCAAGGCCAAAGACTCCTTTTTTATTTTTTTGGTATTGACACACAGGGGTTTTTGACTCTGTATTGAAGAAAACATGCTAATGACTGCATCTTGAGAAGATTATCTTTCAAAGTATTAATAGGCAGCTTAGTTTGGTATCATGTCAGTACCTCATGGCTGGTGTATCTTTAATTTTGGGCTTTTGTCAAAATCTAAGATGCAATGAATAGTTATACACATCAGTCTGTTGACCCAAAGTTTTCAGATTAGCTGTGAATGTCTATTATAATGTCCACTGCTTCAAAGAATAGGTGTGTTCCCTCTGTCTATAGGGCTGACATAGAAGTGGTGGCTGTAAATATACAAAGATATATTCCTTATGCTTGCTGTTCATGTGTCTGACTCATGCCAAAGCACCTTGGAGCCCTTGGTGATAAAGTACAATCTTTCAGAAGATCAAATTTCGTAAAGAAAAATGCCTTGAGTACCTCAGAAAACCCAAATGGCATTTTGGGGAAAGCATGTGTCCCATAGAGAGTGTTGAGTTTACACAGACATTAAGTCTTTTTTACTTAGAGCACCTGCCAAGACTCCTCTTAAACATAACATGTCAAACACAGAAGTAATATTTTTAATATTAATTTAATTCTTTTAGTGAGGCACAGGTTTTCCTCCCGCTACAGTAACAGGTGCACCTTTCCTTTTCAGTTTTGCCCTGCCATTCTTAGTACAAACAAGCCTATGTGTCTCCTCTTTCAACTCTCACTTTTTATATAAGGACAGCTTTCCACACAGCATGAAGATTAGGCTCTTTTAGGTACATTTATCATGCTAACAGCCTATCTATTCCCAGGAATACACCTTTTAAAACTCTTCTCAATTCTCATCTTCAACAAAGATAGTTTTATTGAGAACATCAGTAAGATGCACTTTCAACCCAAAATGATTTTCCTCTACGCTAGTACTATTACAGATTGCATCTTTTCTATTTTTATTTACACGTACAGCTAAGACACATATGCCTTTAAGGAATATAAGCTTTCACTCACATTGAACTTGCTTGCCCTTCTAATATCTGTAGTTCTTCTATTAATGTTTGTTGAATGCTCCTATCAACAGAATGGCTTCTACATTACCATCCATCTTAAAAGTTTTAAATGTCCCATTTAATTTCTGGTAGTTGATTCAACTTGTGTCACAGCTCTGTCTACCTCCTTACAGGGAGGTAGACACAGCTTAACACCGTGTTACGTCTTAACATTGTGCTATCCACAGCCAAACATAATGATGGCGCTTAAAACTTTTGAAAGGTAGCACAATCTATTGCAGCTTACTCCATTTTCTCAATACACCCGACATTGTCTTAGCCTGTGCTGGTCCTCAGCATTTGCTCCATGTGCTGTTCTTGTTTGTCTCTCCATTTCCCAAGATCTTTCAGCTCTCAGCAATACGGATTCTCATCCACATTTATGCTGCTATCATCAATAACCTCCATATGTTTTCTTCTGAACTGAGTCACTTCTTTTTCTTGGAAAATTAACTCAGCCTCTTGTAGCAGTTTCTAAGTGTTTTTGTTGCATCCATAATCCAATCTCTTGTCAGAGACCTATCAAGAAACTGCAATACAGGCTCTTCAGCTTCATCTTTAACAGGTTTATTTAAGTAAGCTCACATTCCTTTTTTAAATCCTTTGAAGATATTTCATGTTTACATAGAGTATGATGCATCCTTTTCACTTCTGAAGCACATTTTCATAGTTAATAGTTGAACCAGAAAGATGCCAGCAAACTCAATTTGGAAAAACAAAACCTTTTCAATTGCTTTTACTTCAGCCAGAGAATGCTTGCAGCCAATGTTTGCAGACTGAAAATTTCATGTATTTCTGTCAGTTTCCATATTTCTAGACAGATTCAGTTCAGGTTCATGCAATTATAGAAGATTTTGAAGTTAGGTCAAGTTGCTCAGATCTTACTGAGCTTTAGATATCTCAAAGGTTGGTGATTCCATAACAGTTCTGAGACTTTTTCCAATATTTCATTATCTATCTTCATGGTTCAAAACTTTTTCTAATCTAATCATAATTTCCCATGTTGCAACTTGCTTCCATAGGCTCTGGTCCTATTGCTGTGCATCTGCAAGTCTCTGTCTCTCTCTGTCTGCTATACACCTTCCTACTAAGTTGTCCTGTTTACCTTCTTTTTTTAAAGCTGAACAAACTCAGTTCTCTCAAGATCTTCTTGTATCTCATGTTCTGCAGCCCTCTAAACATCTATGTGGCCTCCACTGGAATCACTCCAGCATGTCCATATCTTTCCTGTACTGCAGATCCCCAAACCGGACACACAACTCCAAAAGGAATCCTGCGAGTGTTGAATAGAGGGAACTTCCCTCAACCTGATGACAACATTATTGTTAATACATCTCATTATGCTATTGATTTTTTTCACCACAAGAACACATCATTGACTCACACTCAATGTATTGTCCACCAGGATCCCCAGGTCTGTTTCTGCAAAATTGCTTTCTATGCAGTCAGCCCCCAGTGTGTGTTGTTGTCCTGGTCCCCTCTGAAATTCAGGGCAGTCTCATGGGATCTTGCTATCTAGTTGCTCAGACAAACCCAGACCTGATCTTCTCAAATCTAGAACTTTGATTCTGAGATTTGTCTTGTTCACTTATCTTGATGTGGTTGTTTCAGCCAAAGCTGATATCAACTTTCATGTCTTGCACGAATTCTTTCTTTTTGGTGAAAAGCACAGCTAGCAGAGTGCCTCCCTTAGTTAAGTCCCTGATCTCCCATCTCAAAAAATTGTCCTTGATGTTCTCTGAAAACTTACTACATTGTAAATGACCTCAGGTTACCCTGTTAGGTAATGTCAGAGTGGTTGACTAGGACCAGTGATGCTTCTTGTATCTGTCTAAAGAAAGCTTTATCTACTATCTTTTTTTGATCAGGTGGTCTGGAGTGGATTTCCTCCACAACATTAACCTTGTTGGTCTCTCCTCTGATCCTTACTCATAAGCTCCTAATCATCTTGTCATAAATTCGAAGGCAGAACTCCATGCATTCAAGCTGCTTTTCACTTTTTTCTTGCCTTTCCTCCTGTTTAGGAAGGCATTACCCACCCATTTCAGTTCTCCAGCCATAAGACCTATCCACCCATATTTGTGAGATCATAGCCCTGTACAGCCATTTGAGACAGATCCATCATCGATTTTTTTCAAGTGAAATGTGAGAACCATGACCCTTGTCATCAGGCTGTCCCTTTGAACTTCCCTATACCTCTAGTTCTCATCAGTCTGTGGTCATCATCCCCTGATACATTTCTCTTGAAGCCCTCCTCATGGGGTCAGCAAGCTGTCTTGAAAAGATGCTTTTGCCTGACTTTGTCAGATGGATTCCATCTCTCTCCAGAAGTCCTTTTTCCTCTGGGAGAATCTTATGGTAATTAGAGCTAAGGTCCTGCCTGAAACACTAGCTGTACAACCAGGTGTTGTTCTGGAAGATAACAATGACTCCTACTTAACTCATTCCTCTGGACTTACATGACTAAAGAGAACAGCCCTGGGACCCCATGCTCTCTCCTGGAGGCGCGTAGTCACTCTATACATTCAAGGTCACTTGATACAGTAGTATCAGCCCAAGCGGATGAGAAGCAATGGACAATCATCTTAAGCCCGGGTGGATTTCAGCAGTCTGTGCAACATCCCAAATTCAAGCCTCAACAAGTGATGAACATCCTGAGACCAGTCTGGTTGCCAGATGAGTGTCTCTGTCTTCTGCAGAAGTCTGTAGCAACGACAATCCACTCTTTCCTCTGAATGCCAACAAGTGGATCAGTGTCTGCTGGCCCAGATGTCTCCCCTGAGGGAGTTTGTTCCTTCTCACTTGTTACAGGCACATTTGTAAGTGCACATCTGACATTTGCAGGCAGAGAAAAAGCCTTCTTTCCACTACTACAATGTGCAAATTTCCATCCTTCAACCCGTCAGTCTCAATCTTCCTCTCATTTCGACATAGCCTCTAACTGTCCCTCTTTCCAAGCAATATGGGATTTGGATTCTGCCTCTCCAAGGTCTTTACAAACAATCTGTTATTCTTTTTTTGTTCCCCTTGATTCTGCAGTCAGCTCTGCTCACCTCCTCCAACAGCCCTTTTACCTGGTAGCAAAGTGTCTCAACCAGAGCTCACCTCCCACCCACAAGACTGAGAACATGGGAAGTGCCGTGGCAGTTGGACCATTCCCTGTGACATCTCATCACCTCTGACAGTTCAGCACACTTCTGATCAGTACCTCTGGGCCCTCTTTCATGGATTTCTCTACCTTTCTCTACTGGGTCATTTCCATACCTAAATCTACATGTATTTGCCAGTTTAAAAGATTATGGTACAGCAGACACCTACTCGGCAGCTATATTAGGTTCTCTTATAGAAAGGAGTTTATTTTGGTTTTTCTTACTTAGTGATATCCAGGAAACCACAACACCTCTACTGGGATATGGATATTTTTCACATTTTATAACTTGTTAGCAGTAGTCCAGAAGCAAGTGATATGATCTGTCTGGGGGTTACTCTCAGAAACTTCAAAAGAGTGCAGAATACATTGGATAGCCTCTTGAAATTACTTAGTAACATGTGCCATGCTCTGTTCTGATGATAAAACCAAGTGATAGTTACAGTCCTTTAAACATAAAAAGGTCTGGATTCCAACAAGCATAGGTTCTTCCTACTCACACTGTGTCTTGGGAGAACATTTAAGATCTCTTTTGCTTTTCCTTTGATGACTAAAATTTCACTCAACAATAGGAGTAGATGAAAATTCACACAGCCCACAATTGTCCATATTTGCAAGGGTTTAAGCACAATGCAGAGCATACATGATGAATTGCCTGATACTGACAGTGTTAGATAGCATTTTATGTTTGGGATTATGAGCTGATGAGCTATGACTCATCAGTTTATCTCTCTGATTATAACTTTGCTACTACCTTCTGCTTCCCCAGCTGTTGTATTCACTGCTAGCTGCTTACCTTGGACTGTAAGCTCTTTGGGGCATGAAGAACCTTTCAGGTACTGCTGTATAATGTGGAACCAATCTGTGTTACAAGTTATTCTCTCTGTCAATGTAGCAGAAGATAAGTGATCATATTACCACCTAATGTTGCATGTTACTTGTCCTTAAAATCTAAATTTACTTTTTTTATTTACTGAAGGAAGTTTCTCCTGAAAGCATGTTTTAAAATCACCATAAATCTTGCAGAGAGTAAGGCCCTGGTCTTACGAAGACCCTCAGAAGTTCCAGACCGCAACTGTAACAGGGTGAAGTGGAATCGTCCAAGAGCCCAACACAGCTCCCAACATTTTTAAAGAAGTGAGGAGCTCAAGGAATTCCAAGAATCCCAAACCGATTCTTTCTAATGAGGTGCAACACCGCATAACACACAAAAATCTCAAGCGCCTTTATGTATAGACTGGTGTCAAAAGTCAGGATTTCAAAACACCAGAAGAATTTCTATAACACATCCCTAAATGCACCTTTCTAAATAGTCAGTTTACATTTCCATTTTCCTTTCATCCTTCTAGGACTATGAACTTCTTTCCCTCTCCTTTCCTTTTCCCTTACCCACACATGCTTAAAGTTCTTTAAAGTTTTCTGGGCATTATTTTGGATCCTTACTGCAGAAACTTCTCATGTCATTTTTCTAAAATCATCTTTTTCTCTGTCTGATTTAAAGCTCCATTGCTAACCTCATCTCTTGTAAGAATCCATAATGCACAATAACTTTCTATGCCTCAAGGCTTTTAAGACTCCTATTTAAGTAACTTTCTGGTGATGGACTTGGTTACTGGAAGTTCTGGAATTAAAGAGATGTACTTCTCTGTCAGAGCAGCAAGGTTGGGTATGACTAGCTGAAGCTTTTAGTTCTCTAAAACTGGTCACACTAATTGATGACCTAATATGCCATCAGATTTTCCAGAGTATGTTTCCATTTGAATTTCAGACACAGTCAAAGTTCATTTTAGGCTTATCAAGCTGAACCATGTCCTGCTAGGATCAAATTCTACAGGCAAGGAAATTGCTTACTGAAGTTCTCATCAGCCCATGTTGCACATATCTACAGGATCATCAGTAATATAAATAAAGATTATATGGAATATGCTCAATGGCCACAAACATTCATATTATAATGATATTATACTGTTTATGAAAATATTCACAGTTACATTAGAGAGATTTAACATAGAAAAGGGATATACACTAAATGTAAGTCAACAGCTAACTTGTGGGAATTAAGATTAAAGCTGTTTAATAGTTTATTCCATGACTGCAGATTATACATATTAATGTATTTAAACTTATATCTCTATATACCATAAATTGTGGCACTCTTCTGAGTTGTGTTAAAAAGGGACAGGATTGCCTAGTCTTATGATGGTAGACTTGTAGTGATGTATTTTGTAAGGGACAAAATATTGTTGTTATCTAGCATTTTACAGAACATCATGAAACAGTAAAAGTATTGCAGGAATTACTGGGGTTTTTTGGTTAAAATTGTAACATTGGCTTGGAATGACAATCTGCCTTCCTAAATTCCATCTGGAGTTTCCCCTGAATAAATATCCCTTTCTTCTCAAATTTGTGAACTAAATTATTCAATGATATTGTTTTGTGATGTTAAACAGCTGTTGTGTTTCACCCCTAAAAGCTCATTTCATTGATGGGTGAAGCAATTCTTTCATTTAAGTTTTATTTAAAAAATGTTTTAGGTACCTTGAATTAAATGAAATATATGCATACAAGAAAATACTATATATTTTATCACCTGTAATGAAACTAAAGGTCTTTGTAGATGACAGATATTATTAATCCCATAGATGCCACTGAAAAGGTTTTAATATAACAGTGTTCGGAAAAGATTAAACCAAAAATGGCTATGCTAGGATCCCAGAGATATAAATAAAGTTGTTTTTCTGGGAAAGCACCTGCTTTATATATTGATGAGAAATTTCACAGGGGCATATTTTGCCCTCAGACACTCATGCATAAATCAAATTGATTTCAATAGAAATTGTGAGTGCATATTTGATTGCTTTTACTGGAGCAGCAGTGTTGGAGAGGCTTCTATAGAGATGCCACAACTAGATTTGCCTTTAACTTTAAAATCCCCATTTTACACTTGAATTGACAATTTTAGCTTCCAGATCTGACAAAGTCATCCAGAGAGAAATAAAATCTCCCAGGAAGACCTGGAGCCTGTCAGTGTCCAAGAAAGAGTATCAGCTTGCTCTGTTCCTATACCTGCTCCTGGCCACTTTCAGAGCCAGGTTGCTGAGACAGAGGGACCTTCATTCTTACCTGACACAACCATTTTTATTTCAGCATGCAATGAGCATATTCTTTTAAATGTTTATGGATAAAACATATCACCCTCCTTCCTTTTGTTAACTTTGATTTGTCAATCTCAATTTCTTGTTTTCTGAACTGTGAGCTACCACAATCTATAGGTACCTCCTTTCACAGCTAAAACACAGATCTTGATACCATTGCCAGAACTTGGCAACTGCTGTTTTTCTACTGTCCTTTCCCTAACTTGCCTTTTTCTGCATATAGACCACCCCCACTCCACATTGACAGAGTACGCATTATCAAATTAGAGAGTGTGGCTGTAACTTTTCATCTCAGCACGCTCTTCAGCTTGCCCTCTCCAAGCTTACAACTGGGGACATCAGAGTGAAGTAATCTACAGGACAGCAGTCTTAATTACAGCAGTTGTACAAAAAAGAGAAAATAGCCTGAAAACAAACCAAAACCTAACTCACATATCTCAATTTAAACTCCTCTTAAAGCAATTTTCTCTTAGTACAGAGATGAAAAGGAAAAATGAAAGAAATACTTCTCTGTTCTTGCTGTTTGATGGTCTCTTAGCTATATATTTTCTTTGAATAAGATCAGTTAAAACCACCTAGTCTGACTTCACACGCTCTGGCATTGGATACTATCCTGAGACCCTGCTCCACTCCCAGTGCATTTTTTAGAATTGTGTCTGCTTTTAACGTATTCAAAATCTTGTCTGAAAGCTGAACACATGGTTCATTTAGCGAGACCACACCACCTGAATATTTCTTTGACAGCACTCTTCTCGACATAATCAAACAATCCACTGTGACCCCCATCCCCCTACAAGTGCACCTCAAACTGCAGAATACAACAGGTCATTTGAGACGGAATATTCACAGCCCATGGCCTAATGATTTCCTTTGTCTCTGCAAAACTAAAGACAGAGACTAGAATATTAACACTGTTTCCACGAGCTCAATATATTAGACAACTGAGAATGCTTTGAGAATGGTGCTTGTCCCCCACTTTATGCCTCTTGATAGTGCAACTACCATGATTTTTACCATTTTAATTTTTATCAGTGACCATCCTTCACTAAGCCAAGAACTGACCCCCAGAAAACCCTTATCTTTCTGAAATATTCCACTGAAGGCTACCATCATATTAAAATAAAATATTTCAAATCTATTAATTAACTAGATTTAAATTCAATTTTATGCATTGTATTGTTCAATATGGAAGTACTTCGTCCTTTATAGAAATCTGAGTAAATTCACCAATTCAAATTAACCAATTTGTGTACATTTTATAGTGGTGACTGACCTCTCACGTATCATTTTAGGTAATAAAAAGTGTTTAAAAAATATAATCACCCATTCATAGTGTGCATCTAGATCTTTTGCTTCAAATCCTGTCCTTACAAGCACATTTTCTCTATCAGCCACTGAAGACCCATATCTCAGCTAACTATTCATTCACTTTCTTAATTTTAAGCAATTTTTGATTGATATTCAAACTAGGTTACATTTTAAGCTCTACCATGCTTTGTACATTCTTTTTTAGTAATGATGGTAGATGAAATCTGACAGTCAGTTGACGGGGCACTTGAGCTCAGCTCTTAATAATCATAAGCACCTGTGCTATTGCAACTGTTTCTACATGGAGCACTCCACCTTCTTCACTTCTATAACAGTGTCATCAGACATGCTGGAACTTTATTGCCAAAGGTCAAATGTCTTGTTACAGTCAACTGTTGTATCTTGGCTCTCATGGGCTACTTTGATGGAATTTGAACAGAAAAAGATCTAGCCTGAAATATGTCCATGGTCAGAGTAAATTACTGAGATTTACTATAATTGATCTTACCTTCAGGGTCAGTGTGGGTCAGAGAGCAATGAAGGGAACCATCACAGTTTTCTGATTTTGTTTATATTTATTATTCCTCATAAGATACTGACACTGTAAAATCCTAGTATTAGATCTGGCTCCTAAATACAGTAACTTTGGTCATGAGAAGGACAAGGACTTTTAGTCAATGATCATACCAAATGATTTGGCTTCCAAGTGATCCACTAATTAGATACTTGATGGCTTCTGGTTAGGAAAAATAAACTAGATGTGAGGCATGACTACTGTATTCTCCTAATCACCATGAGCTATTGTTTTGCTTGAATTGTTTCTGCTTTAAGAAAGGAGATTAACCTGTGCTCTTTCTTGGATTTTTCTTCAGTATTCTGGCACTGTTTCAGTGGCAGTAATTACCTTTTAGCTAAAACTATATATTCTTGGACTCACAATATCCTTTCCTACTTCTCCCTAACTGTTACGGCAGAATTGTTGGATGCCTGTACCTAGCTGCCACTTTTGGAGACGAGCACCACCAATGTGAGCCGGACCCCAAAATTATTCAAGACAGGAAATGAGACTCCCTGTTAGATCAAAATGGAAAGGGAAGGAAATTAAATGGTCTACAGTTTTGCATCCAGACACCATTACATTACATTCAAGAAGTTTCACATAGTGAATATATTGTACTATCTAGCAGGTGAGTAAAAGGAATGGAAATCAGAGTTAGTGTGTTCTCTGCTATTTCCAATAGCATTGATGTTGAAGATGGGAAGTTTGTTAAGACTCTCTGTGCCCTGGTCTATCCATTTGTATAATAACACTACTGTTTGCAAATATCTCTGAAAACTTCATATTCAAGCCCCAGGATTGTAACCTGGGGACTATTATTAACAGTGACTGTTACTTAGACACATCACTGTGGTCCCCAAGCAGCTCCAAACTGAATTCCCTTTCACATCCTAGTGAGTCTTTCTTTTCAACTTCTAATGACTCTGAAAGAGTCATGCATAATAAATACATGATTCACAGACAGCTACTTAGCCTGCTGTCTAACAAATCTCTAATTTGTTATCTAGTAAATATAGTAACACTTAAAATACAGAGACTCAATCAATGAATCTCTCTCCCTTTCGCACGTATCTGGAATACACAAAATGTAATATACTGTTGCTATCCATGGGCCAGCCACCTCTGTTTACAGTATATATACACAAACCAACATTAAAAAAATGTACAGAGAGCACTAAAATGCTGAAGCAAACACCCATTTAAACATATCATTAGCTTTCCTCTTCCTCCATCCTCTCCTGTGATGTCCTCCTATGACTGCCCCACAAAAGGGAAAAAGGGAGTCAATTATCTGCCTGGATCCAGATCAGATTTCAGTGTGTGATCCTTTCTTTTATTACAAAAGGAATCAGTAACCCTACTTCAGACCGACAGGACAGAGTGCCATGCAGCATGTATAAATATTGTAATTCTTTGTGACAGACATTGTGGGTTACAAGCTAAAGGTGGGAAGCTACAAAAGCTAAGAATCCCAAATGGGGATATTTAAACATTATCCAGTCTGTGTATGGAATTCAACAGAAATATTCTTCAATATTCCTGAAAGAATCATGGGGACTGGACAAAACAAACTCTAGTGGTCCCTTTCAACCTTAATCATTCTGTGATCTGTGGTAACGTCTTCCCTGAGTGTCCAGTGATAGGCTGAGGCTCTGTGAGTCTACACTAAATTTTTATATAATTGGGACACCAAAATGAAGAAATCTGAATCCTGCAGGGGCTGACTATCTCCACCAATGAGTTTCTTCAGTAGAAATTGTGCTGTTCTCTGCTTGCGGTAAAGAGGACACCGTATGGTACCTGATAAAACACATTAAAGTTAGAACATGCTGTCTTAAGTGTATAGAAGAGATGTTCTCAGGGTTGATAGTTTTATCTCAATATTTGGTTTCATCACATTGAATCAATCATCTCCAGGGGGTTGGTTTTAGACAGCTCAGAAATGTCTAGTTTCAGGAGTACATGTGAATATTTTGCAGGGTTTTAATCTACATCGGTCCGTGATCCTTTCCCTCTGTTAGAGTTTTGGAACTGAAAATAAGAAAGTTTTTCAAAACCTTTGTTTTGCCTGACTTATGTCAAACCCGTGTAGAATTCTTCATTCAACATATATTTTCATAAGATGACCTGGGTTTCATGAAATTAAAAAGATTTGTCAGCTTTCAGAAGATGTGCAGCTATCAGTTTGTAATTATATCTGAAATGTGGTAGTCAGCTGAGCTTACGTTTCATGGAAAACACATTCTCAGCATTGTGTCTTTAAAACAGTATGTTTTACCAACGAATGCTGCAAATGGTCTGTTTGAGATTAAAAAGCAAACTGAAATAAATTAAATGAAAAATCCAACACAACTACCTAGCCTAATCAAAGTCTTTTCTCAGTGCTGCTTTTGCCATGACTCAAAATATTCACCAGCTTTCTGCAATGACACCAGTCACCTCTTCAGCAGTCAGTTCTTCACCATTGTCTTTCAAATCACTGGAAAAAGCTATTAGGAGGAAAAATGCAACTGAGAATAAGAGTTAAAAAAAGCAAGCCAGGCATGCCTTTCCGGTGCTTGGTTGTTGGGTATTAGGATAAAGAATAATTTTTGACTGGGTAGACAGCTGGGAAACACTGGTCACTTGCTCTGAACCCTCAGAGAGGAGATTTCTTTTTTCAAAAGGACAACAATACTGATAATGAATCAAGTTCAGTTCCAAAATACTTTAGGTGTTTTGTTTTGTTTTGTTTTCTTCTATTTTGGGTTTTTTTAAGCTCTTCAGAGAAGCTAGAGAGAGAAATCTTCTCTGATGATTTTGGTATAAAGAAATCATTAAATGATAAAAGCAGGGTTTCATAGAAATATTTAAGATATCAATGAGATACAGAGAGTGGATGGTGGTTAGAATATTTCTGAAGTTCTGAAGTGAGACCACAGTTTTGAGGCGGTAAGGGGAAGGTTTGTATTTATTGTATGCTACCAAAGAGAAAAGGGCTGTTTGCTTGGCTGCAACAATTTTTCCAGGGTTTAAGTGTCTTTGTGTCAAATCCAGGTCCACCTATAATTGATATAACCCAGAATTTCCACAGTTAGAGAAGTTCATTAGTTATATTTAACAGGAAGCGAAGTTTAATGGGATTGCTCTTTACCTGGACACTAAGGATTTTTCCCAAAGCAGAGCACAGCTGTAAACAATGAAGTGTTTTAATGTTGATGTGGTGAGATTAGAGAGCTGTTAGTGAAATCCCCATTCTAGAGTACTTTGTGCATGAATTCTGTGTGGTGGGAATCTCTATACCCCAGAGAAAATTAGTTAGCATAGAGTTAAATACACACACGTATATTTATAGTAGAAGCACACACACACACACATATATATGTATCAGTTTTATGATAGACAAAAGGAAGCCAAACTAGAATGCAAATGTAACTTTTGGCACAGAGACCATGTCAACCCAAACAGACTAAAATTAGTTGATGATTTTCCAAGTACAAATTTGCATATAAAAAGAACAAAGCAGTTCAATTCTACATTTGCTGACTGGAGACCAATTTACCCCAGAGGGAAGAGAAATTCTTGAGTATGGCTGTTGTCCAAATTATTATGATTAAGAGAAACTAAATGAAATTTTACTTTGGTCATGCAAAAAGAACTATTTTTCTTTTCAGCTTTTACCTGATGAGTAGGTTGCAAATTCTGTATCCAGTCAACTTAAAATAGTAAGGGTCCATTAACAAGATTTAAAGTGACTTGGCGATGCTGTTTCTTATCAGGAAACTTGTTCGGGGTTGATTTAAATTCTGTTTTAGCCATTAAGTTTATGCTGGCTAGCAACTCTGGTAGTGAGCTATGTTTGCTATCCTATTGTACAGTTCTGTATTGCCAC
Organism: Strix aluco; assembly: GCF_031877795.1. NCBI lineage: Eukaryota > Metazoa > Chordata > Aves > Strigiformes > Strigidae > Strix > Strix aluco. The sequence continues at coordinate 132,889,668 of NC_133932.1, read as the reverse complement.
TAAAGAGACCTTTCTTCATCAATGGATGTGTGATATAACCCTGGATGTTGTATGCTTTGGTCAGTTATATAGCAAGGTATAGTGTTTTCAGTGTTCAGCCTTTTTTTCTTTTTGCGAAAAACAGTTTACAGAAAAAAAAAACCAAAACCACACCAAAAATTACTTCCCTTGGCTTAGACAAAAGCAAAATAAAGAATGAAAGAAAGGGTTATATTAATTTTTCTTTTAAATGATTTCATGTGGTTTCAGATGATTCCTTCCCACTGTTAGAAATGGATCATGAAATTTTAAGTTAGGAAGGACTTTTGAGGATCAGTCTGCTTTCTTCAGCACCCTTGAATCAAAAGATGAAAACAAGAAATGACTTGTAATGAGAAAGACTGATTGTGGATGTGGATGTTCCGCTTTATTTGACATTAATTGTAAATCCTCTCTTTCACAGAATCACAGAATCATCTCGGTTGGAAAGGACCTTGAAGATCATCCAGTCCAACCGTTAACCTAGCCATGACAGTTCCCAACTACACCATATCCCTAAGCGCTATGTCGTATCCCTAAGCACTGTGTCTTTGATAACAAATGTCTGATCTAACATTGACTAAAGTCTATGGAAGAGCTGTCATTGAGTCCAGAAGTTATTAAACCGACATATAGTTGCACCACATGGCAAGGAAAGAGTATACTTCAGATACCAGTTTTTTATTAACCTTAGATAATTAGATCTCTCACTCCCATGTCTACAATGACAAAAAAACAAAGGATTTGAATCTTCCCGTGTTAGAAATGACATTTCTTCTATTCCTAATTACAGTTGGGAGAGGAAACATGCTCTTCTATTCCCAGCTTCTGTCTCTGATTTACTACATTTTCTTGCAAAAGTACTTGAGTTTGTTTCACCTCGGTTTATTTAAGAAATGAAGCACCATACTCTTACACACCTTATGCGTAAAGTGTCATGAAATCTTTCACTGAAAATCCTACTTAAATGTAAAACAAGAAAACAAGCCTCCTTGGAACTGTCCCAGCAATATGTCAAAAGCAGAGGACAGCTGAGGAGAAGGGTGTTGTGTATGTGAAGGAGAAACTACAGTTTTGGCTTTTTTTCTCTGTGTTACTTATGCGCACAAAAACACACATGCACAAGCACAGACTTGGGAGGGCATCACAGAGGAAGTGGGAGAACTTATGTTTGATATGAGTATCTCAGCAAAATCTAACTAACGCTGATTGGCCAATTCGAAATAATTTAAAATGGAAAAAAAAAAGAGAAAAATTCACGACATAGTCAATAACCCCTTTGGTAGGTGCATTCTAGAACATAGGTGAAATCAAGTCAAGGGTAAAACTGTTAGGCAGTAAACCCTTGAATGCCAATTGGCTGATACTGAGTTGCGTGCATAGGGCTTTTAAAGTATTTTCTTTTTCTCTTTAATACAATTTTCACTCAGAAGCACTGTACATATAGAGAATTCTTCCTGATCTCAGTGTTAGGAATAAACCAAATTATTTTACTGCAGACAGTAATTAGACACAGAATCATTAGAAAAATCCTGCTATAAACTCTATGTTTGCTGGAGGAACACTCAAAGAGTCTCTACAGTGCTTTGCAGAACTGCTATTTCCTGTCCCTTTTGAATACGCATTACCCATTTTCTTCATCCATCTATCAAAAAGATTCCCATGCACATACTGAGTGGATGTTTACTATAGTCTGTCAAACCTCAGAGCTCAGCTCATGGGAAGTGCACATCTGTTTGCTGAATATGAGGATGCCTAAGCAATGATGGGGTTCTTGACATAGGGAAAGAAAATAGTGATCTGCTTTGTCAAAGCATCCCATAAATATCATGCTACAAGCAAGTGAGCACTGCCTTAATAAGAAAATTAAGAAATGACCCTACACAAATTTTCCTTGACTCCAGACTTTGAGTGCAAGTATGTAATTCTGGCTGTATCACACAATAAAAATACATTGATTTATGCAAACTTTTACTTTCCAAACCCCAAAGCACTTTATGAGCTGTGCAACATATACAGGAGCAGTTTCACTTATGACTAAATGCAGCAATCTCTGCAGTGGAGCTCTGCCTCTGTTAATTAAGGTACATGTGTAGCCCAAATTTCTTTTTACAATACCCTTGTGTGCCATCGCCATATCTCAGGCTGGGAACTAAGGCAGTGAGATTGCCATTAATCTCCACAGGCTCAGGATTTCTCCCAGAGAGATTATGAAACTAGATTAAATCTGTATAGAGATCTGTCAGTGCAAATAGTAGACACAGGTCTAAGTCCTGTATTGAGAAGACTCCTCCTTCTTATCAGGACACCAAAAAAGGTGCTGGTGAGTGGTATTAAACTTCCAACCTGCAACAACGATTTTCTTTATTCTGCTAGGAATAAAGTGACATTTGGCCTCTGAAAATGTTCATTGAGTAGTAGGGAGGTAGGGCTTTTCAAGCATCATAATTGATAGATTTGTAATTAACAAGCTATGCAGCAGGAAGAAAATCATTGCATGATGACTAGATTACAAACCCAGTCCTTTCATCCTGCTGCTTGTGATTTTGCAATGGCTCTGATTGTAGCTTCTCTGCCATTTGCATATCTTCCTAAGCATTTGAGGTGCACGCTGATTTCATGTTTTATCTCATTTTGATGTGTTGCAGGTGCTTGTCACTGACTACCAGAATTTCTATTACAGTTAGCTTTTATTTTATTGAAATATTTGTGCAGCATAATACAACACCGAAGCACGACGTGATTCCATCGCAATCCTACTATGTGGAAAGACTTACAGAAGGCATTGAATGCACTATACAAGAGAGGTCTGATGGTTACAGGTAGATGGGTGGGGAATTTTTTTACTGCAGACAGCATATGGGAGAGAATTTAAGAGTGGTTTTGCATCCATTTGTATTCAGCAGGCTATCTGTGCATACGATTAACGTTGCTTCCTCTTCTCCTTTGGTTGCTGCCTTTGCCTCATGATTAACACCAATCTAATATCTTGTCACTACTGAGGCATCAGTGGGACTTCAATATGACAGATGCCCTCATGGCAAACACAATCAAGACTGACTGGAGCTAAAAGCCCAGTCTGCAAACTTGGGAAGTGTTGACAGTTGTGGAAAGCTATCAGAGGGTACTGTGTGCTATTAGGTTATTTGATCTCATGCTTTGAGGTAAGATTTTGGGCTGATGAATTAGGACTATTACTCCAACTCATTATTTGTCAGGTTTCTTCACTTTCTGGAACCTGGGATTCTTCACCAACACTGATGATAAGATCAAAGTATCCAACCATTTGATGTATGAAGATTTATTAATTCAGGTGTTTGCAGAAATTTAAGATCTTTCCATGATGATGCTTGCAGAAAATGACTAACAGGTGTGTAACTATTTTCACGTAACTGTAAGTACAGCAAATATCACATACTATTTTTTTATGGTCCTTTCAGCTTGTATTCCATTCACTCATTTCTACTTGTTATTTTAGGGTTCAGTTCTGCAGTGACAACTAGATAGGCAAATCACTCAGATGAAAATCATACAGAATGACTTATTTAGATCTTCTTTTGGGACACAAGAACTTGGTACAGAGTGATGATAACTGGGCATTGATGTAGTATTAAAAATCTCTATAAAAGAAATGCTACATGAAGACTGAAAAACAGATTAAGAAAAGTGTGCTCAAAAATTTGACTGCCCAGCTTATAGCATGTTAATAAAAAACGTTACTAGCATAATCTTCAGTTTAGAGGAGTTATGAAAGCACTCAAATTCACTTTTTTTCTACCCTTTTGACTAATAACATGGAAAAAAAAGTGAATTATCTACCATCAGCACTCTATTTTGTACTTTTCTTCAGTCCTAGAAGGGTCTTTGGATAACAACAGGGCTGCGACTTCAAGGAGGAATGAGATTAAAGTCACCTTCAGCTGTCTCAAACTCTACTATGTGGTTGGTGCATATGGGGAGACCACAGTAATTAATTATGCATGGATTATGCTACTGTATGCAGTAGCCAATGATATACATTATCACTATTTTTTAATTTTTTCACTATTGTTTGAGGCTGGGAGATGGTTGTACTTAGTTTTCCAGATGTGATGGTTAGCTACAAAGCCACTGGTTTTACACGCATGTATAGTTGGAAATTTGATGGGCTTTTTTTAAAAAAAAATAAATTCAGTTTGGTTACCTGAATGAGGTCACTTTCTTTACAAAGACTGGCATTATCTAATTTTTTTTTCTTTAGATAAAAAAGGTATTATTTCAGGATGTTTAAAGATTTTTCTTGTGCATTAATAACAAGTTACTTTCAAATCAGCAGTTCAAATCAGCAATCACTTTTAGGAATATTAGACTTCTATTTTTTTTTTTCTTGTTTATTGTGTTTCCTGGCCACGAGGAAGAATGAATTTAGTTATAATTATGCCATTTTTATTATTAACCAAGTAGAAGACACTGAATATTCATATTTCAAATGAAAACCAACCTCCGGAAATTATAACTAATACTTAAATCTTTTTTATTTCAATAATGATAACAAATATATTAGAAAGGTGGCTTCTTTATAAGAAATGGCCTAATTTGAAAGAACAGGATTATGTTTTTCCTGAAGAAGCTCTCTGTGATATAAAAATAAACCCTTGCTTTTTTATGCTCTGCATTAATAACTGCACCTAGAAATAGTACAGACAGTTGTGGTAGAATATACATCATACAAACTCATTTATAAACAAATCTAACTTTATATATGGGAATTATGACAAAAGGGAGGTCTTTCGCAAGATAACTCATTTTTATAGAGGAAATGGCTCAGATGCACTTGACAGTTTTATGAAAACAGCAGAATCAGACTTTGTCCACCAGCTCAACAGGGATTTTTGGCAAGCCTGGTTTTATAATTTGCCAGGGTCAGCTACTCCCTCTGCCACATGTACTGCACAAGTAACAGTAAATGAGTTGGGGAGGGCTTTTATTTTCAGGAAGCAATGACAGTGCCAGGGCCACTGAATTTTTTAATAGAAGAAGAAAAGTGTGCTTTCTTTGCCCCTGTTTTAACGTGCTGACGTGCCAGAGTTGCTTTAACAGATTAACAAAATAATGTTCACAGATATTGAACCTGTCTTTTTCATGCTCAGAGATACATTTTCAACCACCCACTCCTAGCATTCCCCTTCATTTGCCTGCAGAATTTAATCTCACACACATACAGTAAATTTGATGGACAACTTATGCTGGATTCTGTCCCTAACAGGGTATTGCATCAGCCACCAAGATTAAGAATATTACGATTTGTTGCCCTGCATCTCACAAGGAATCACTATACCCACAGAGATATTTTCACAGACTATGCTACCCATAACATCTTGGAGCAACCTTTCTGTTCTTCCTCCTCATTTGACTGACCCATACTCATAACTTCCTTGCCATTTTCCTTCTGAAATTTTCCATTCCCCTTTTTTTTTCTCTGTAGGTACTTTCCTCTGGAGTTAATGTCCCTTTGAAAATATTACTGTCTTTATATTTTGAGTCTAAAATGGTGTGCATGAGAGGTTTCACTGCTATCTTCAAGTGTGCATTCATAGACTGCCTCATTGTTGACAACCACAACACATCATTTCTCCCCTTCCTATTGTTCTCACTGTCTGCATTTTGCAGGAGGCTTATCCTTATTGGGTACTCCAAATAGTTTCTATTACTAATAAGGTTTAACTTAGAGATATTGCCACTCATCTCAGTGCTTTAGGCTCAGTCCTCTGAGGCAGAAAAACATCATAGCACCATTGAATGATGAACTTTGGGCATGGAGTTTGAGTGTCTTGTTGAATGCCACAGAAATGATCCTTGCAAGAACATGGTTAATATTCAGAGGTGTGTGACCTCTGGTTTTGCAGTCAGAAAAAGCTTGACTTTTTTTTTTTTTTTTTTTTCCTGTCTAAGATTACAAAGGTAAGGAAATAAGAAGATGAGGTAAATTGCATATTTATGCTGATTTCCATCTCCCACAAGGAATCTGAGAGGTACTTAAAATGCAATTATTTGGTTCAGATATTCTGTCCAGGAAAATGTTTCCACAAGCGTTTTACAGACTTACTGTAAATAATACAATCACACGCTTCAATCATAAATAAGTGAGGAGGAGCAGGAGAGAGAGAACTGAGGCATAAGCAGAGATTTGAAGCTTGCTGCTGAATCTGTGAGACAGCAGAATGCAGAGTGGCTACTCCAGGTGACAAAGGAGAAACCAAGTCTACCAGGGGTGACAAGACTGGGTGAAAGAAGGAGTAGATCAGCTGGAAGTGTGAGACAAAGCCTGTGTAGGAGCCTCTGACAGCTCTAAGTGTTTTGTTTCATTTTGAATTATTTTTGGGGTTTTTTTTTGGTGGTGGCGGTGGTAATTCTGCAGGTTGTATCCTACTTTTTAGCAATGTCTTAAAGGAATATGCAAGACAACAATGTCTTATTTTGTCATGGATTTCATGGTGAAGTGAAGGTGGGTCATTTCATATCCACAAAAAGAAATGCATTTTGAGTACAGTCTAGTGCCATAAACATGTTTATGTTTCTTGTTATATGGGAAGAAAACAAGGATCAGCAAAATACATTTGGAGAAATACGAACAATTGGGTATGTTCATGAGTTTGTTAGAGTCAGAGGATCCTGAATGGTGGTCTCGAGGGAGTTGCCTCTTATTGTGTTTCTAGTGACAGGGATGGGTGAAGAATCTCTGGAGAAAAAGATGGAGAAAATGGGTGGCCGTGCTAGGGTGAGATCTAAGGAAAGAACCAAGACTTATTTAGGGAAAGCATGGGGATGCATAAATACACAACAGTAACTCCTGATGAAACTATATACTTTAAAGATGAGATAAAAGCTGTTCCATTATTATTCTCCTTGCACTAACTAAAGCCTGGTTGTTATTGTCCCTTCCCAAAAAGCTATGGAGATCCATGTATTGCCACAGTTAGACATAAGACTCATCTAGATCTGAGTGATGCTTGGTTCAGAGGCAACTGTATCATAGGTGCCCATGTTTGTGTTATTAGGTTTTCTCAGCCTCCAGAAGAGAATAGCTGTATGCAAACTGCATGTGGTCCCAGATGAATAATAAATCCTGAACCATGCCCAGAAACAGTTTCAGGGAACAACAGTGTGCTTAGATCCCAATCTAACTGTTGCATAATAGGACAGCTGAAGTCCAGTGCCCAGAAATGTTTCTCCTTTACAGTTTTTTGGCATACAAAGCCTTCATAAAAATGTGAAATAATAAGATGTAAGTTTGGTATGTGATTGAACTATTGAAAAGGCTCCAGATTATATATCCTCAAAATTCCATTAAAGTATCTTACAGGCATCTGGCCACAGATGGCTTATATAGGCCATCACTTTTCCTCAGATGACACTCATTTCTATATCTTCCTTGACTTACTCTTCTATCCTTCAGTTTCCCATTTATTTGTCTGTCTTGGCTGTGTCATCTCTTGGCTACACCATAACTTTTTCCTGCTGAATCCTTCAAAGCCTGAAGGCATAATATGGATAGAGTTATTGCTGTCCGATGTCTCTAGTTCTGTGATTGTCATTCTTCTCTTTGCTTTTAGGGATGGAAATTCCAAGATTTGCCCTTGACTCTGAGGTTATTTTTTCCTCTCACAGCTTTTCAGCCTGTTTCTATGCATAGAGCTTTCTCTGGAGTACTGCCAGAAGTTATCTTTATCCCATCACCCTCCTGCTGTTGCCAAAACCCTTACTCATATGCCAATTGCAATTCAATCATTTATAATCTCTCTTAATTTCTTGTACATGCATTTTACAGCGTGATGCCAAGCTACTGTCAAAGAACATCCATTTCTAATCCATAAGCGCCATCAATGCTATCCCCATGATCTTATAGCCACCCTCTTGCTGTCATATAATAACCAGACTGTCCACTGACTGGAATGCAGGAACCAGACACAAGTGTTAAACAGAGGAAATTAAAGGAACTTTTTGATCAAATACTGAAGTAGTGGACTTTCAGACTTCAGACTCCATAACTATAAGTTTCAACCTTCTCCACAAGACAATTGTCTTGGAGATCACCATGTCTTAAGCAGTTTGGGTCCCTACCTCCTTCTAAAAGCCATTTTCAGTCCAAATGTATATATCTCAGTTTAAAACCACAACAGAAGTCTTGCACAAGTTGAAAACGTGAGAATTAAAAATAATGCCTGATGCTGAAGTCATCCCAGTGTTTGATACTTCCTGCCACCTGGTGGAAAGGTTTCTTAGCTGCACTTTTTCTCCTGGTTGAGTTCATTAAAGTGAGGATTTCTGGGAGAATTCCTGGGTTTATAACGTGCAGTGCAGCCCAGAAAGGCTAGATATACCCAACGAACTAGCTGAGTTATGTTCCAGACCAGAGCAGTGGGACCCCAGGACAGCACAGGCTGGTAATCTGCCCAAGGTCCAGGGACTCATGGTTACTCACAGTAGGCTTCATGGTGCCATTGTTATCCTGAAGCCTGGATTGTCTTAAAGCTGGCTTGAATATGTTTCTTTGAGTCAATCACTGCATTTTAGACTTACTATAAGATCTGTCATGTGCTAATTTAAAACAGATTGTCCTGTGGCTGTTTAAATTGTGACAACAGTGGGTGTTATGATTTTAACACTGTTGTTCACCCGGCTTGTTCTCTAGTCCGTAAAATGGGCAGGATGGCAATGCGAGTGAAGGTCCTTTCCAATGTACACTGTATATTCTCTTCTGTGTTTGCTCCACAGTGAATATCATGGTGAACAAATGCCACTGCTATGTAAAGATGCTATGTAAAGATGAAGGTCTATTGAGAATGAAGGTCACGCTCCATCTTGAAAAGTTGACTTCGGGCCTTCAGGCAGATGAGGGGCTTAGAGATTTCAGGCTCTAGTTACTATGTTCCATTATGTCTAAAAAAAGATTTTACAGCTGATTGTGAGCCATACAGATATGAGAGAGATACAGCTTGAGGCAAGGGCATTTTTAGTTTCTGGATTGTGGTAAGGACATTTTTAGAAACACGCTAAATATACAAATTCTGCATTTCATCCAGTGACTCCTGAAGGTAAAACATAGAAGCTATTCTGAGAGCAGATACCAAAACTCAAGACTGACATTTCCCAAGCAAGTATTTCCTATCTTTGGGATGCCAAGCTCTGCTTCATCTTGTCTTCTCTTATTTGACCTATTGCATTCCTGATTGCACTGTGGTACAGATTAAACAGCAGAGATACATAGAAGATGTTTCTCTTTTCCCACCTCAGTCCCAATCTCAGTTTTATCTCTAACTTAAAACTGATGTTCACTTTTGGACTGTAAGGATATAAGGTTTATTTTGGAAAAGAACCAACTCAGCCATGATGAAAAATATGAGAAACACCTCATCTTCTTGATCTCACCCTACTACTACTACCAACACCAATATCATTACACTATAACTATTATTACTAAAAGTTTCTTGTTTGTGTGTCTAAATTAGTAGAAAACTTGGTGCTTTCCATTTGCAGTGGCTGAAGAAAGCCATGGTACTGCCTAAACTTTAGGTATTTAGACAAATCGGTAGACATAGGACTCCTTACAGAGTAACTCTGGGTGTCTACCAAGCTTCATCAAATTCCAGAATTTCACTTCAGATGACATCATGGGCACTCCAAATCAACTTGCCGGAGCCAGTAGCTAAGTTTGTAGGCATTAAAAACATTGACAGACCTAGGAATCGTCAAAAAATCTGTTTCCACTAAGACCTATGAATCCAAATGAAAATGATGCACTAAATCCCATAGAAGATCTGAGTTGAAAGTGGTGGGAATGCTGAGCTAAAGACTAGAATTGAATCTTGGCTCCAGTTTCAGGCCAGAGACATAGCAAGATACCTCTTTCCCCAGATACTTTCTGAGGTGAAGACATCCAAAGTCTGTCACAACACTGCAACCCATAAGTTAAAAGCAAGGCTTTTTTTATGTTGCACCCACTCAAACGTCAGTCAGGAAGCCTCTTGTGAAAAAGCTCTAGCATCCTACACTGAAAAGAGGTGTCATGCAGCAGTACCTTGCTATGAAGGGTTGTTCATTTTTTCAGCAAGTTTCCTTGATTGTGAACAAACAAAGAACATTTTTTAACCTCCTGATTTGTTGCAACTCTACTACAACTAAAATAAAAATTTTCCTCTTCAGCCAGTGAATATTGAAATATTTGTGAGATTATTCATGTTACAAAGTGAAGTTATCCAGCCTTGAATGTTCCTCAGCTGAGATATATGCCATCTATTTTTCCTTTGTATTTTAATACTGGGGAAAAAAAAAAAGAAGGGAAACTGTATTTAAAAAAAAAAAAAAAAAGAATCCTCAGCTCATTTGCAATGTTACCTAGTACTGCCTCATCCTGGCTAACATTATAAATTAATATCTATCAGCTAAACAGAATTATTTTTATCAGCACAAAGAGATAAATGTCTATATGAGTAATCAGTCTAACCACGAAAAGTAAAATTTGCGTCCCATGTCAGCTGAGCTCACTTAGTCTAAACTGTACCTATAATTTAAATCATAATTCTTATTTATGTTTAAGATACTTATCAGAAAAAAAATTGAAAGGAAAGCAGGAACACTTAAAGAAATTAATCCTGATAAAAGTTCCATGAAACCTTATTTATTGGTGAATCTGACACTGTCTGTTTGCGTCTTTACTTAGCCTTACTTAGGAAATGACCTAAATTAATCCTTGGAAATGACCTAAATTATTCCTTTTACTTAGAAGATGTTTTAAATTTATCAGTTACATACCACATTTATTTGTTTTGTTTTGTTTTGTTTCAATAGACTGAGAAGTTTTAGGGAAAGGGAAATAGGAAACTCTGCATACGTGAAAATGTTTTGTGAATGGCAAGATCTATAGATCAATAACTCAAATTCTGTTCAACTGGACCTCTCAGTCACTGACATCAGAAAAGTGCCTTGCTTCCTTGTGTTCAGTCACAATAATTTTATTCAAAGGCTGGGATAATTTAGTGTTATTTTTCCATGTTAATTATATGTTGAGGAGAGAACCTGATAGTGCAGCATGGGCATTTCTCTGTCATGGATGCAAGCCGAGGTCTTGGGAGTGCAAGTTTTCATCTTTGTTCTTTCTGAATGGACAGTTTCCCCATAGAAAGAGCTGTGTCACTGGAAAAATCAAAAGCTTCAGATAAACACAGATTTCCCCTTGTCTTTATCATGCCTGTGCAGGTACAAATTTACAGCAAGATTTTCACAGCGGTGTACCTTGAGTACAAAAATGGAAAACTCTCCAGAAAATGAAAGGAGGAAGATGCCTAGTGCAAATGGAACTTTTCAGAGGTATGTATTATTTTCCATTGACTTTGCAAAGTAGTTAACCTCTGCAGGAAGACTGGGTTGCTACTTCATTTGCATAAGTTATCTAAAGTTAAGCTGAACCTCTGACTCCTTACATGATAAAGGAAAGAAGAAAAGAGGAGAGATGCAAGAAGCAGGAATATAGAGAATGTGTCTTGCAACTACCTTAAACAGGAAAGAGCAGTAAATAAATTTTAAGATTCCTTGGCAGGTGGCTGCTCTACTTATCCAGGAAGCCAATAGCTGTAGAAACAGGTTTATTAAGCTGTATCTAAAAATGTTCAGCTGAAGTCAAAGCAAAGCTCAGTGTGACTTAGATCTTTGTGTATGGGATGACAGAAATCAAGAAGCAAAAGATCACAGAAGAAAGAAGTGCTTGATCTTCAGGAATGATGAATAATAACAAAACAGACACATGGACTTACACACTGAAGTCAACGGGACTACCTGCACCTTGAAAGCTTAAGTCAAGTAAGAGAGTAGCTCTGGGGGAAATCTGCAGATGTTGACCTCCTAAAGAATGAGAAAACAGAAGGGATGAAGAACAGAAGACATGAAAACAGAGGAGAATGCAGAACTGAAGACAAGATCCAAGTTAATTTTATTAGAACTGCCTTGGCATTCAATTTTCATCTCAGTCACTTATTAGGCAGTAGGGTCAAGGAAAGTGTTTTTAACTTTTTAAAACTTAACCAAGGCTTTTATGAAACCCTACCCTTGGTTAAATCTGAAGTTGTGCAATAAATATATTCGTTTAAAAGTAATTTTTTAAATCTACTCTCCCTTTTCTCCTCTCTACAGTATCTTGGATGAGAACTGCCTACACTAATTTCTGTGCCATCTATCAATCACATAGACAACTCTGTCAGCTCAGACCGGGGACACAAAATGTACCTTGATGTAATTTTGACAAAGCCTAACAACCATCCTACCTCTTGCCTGATGTCCTTCAAGAAAAACCTCTGCCAGTATGCATCCATTATGGCCAAATCTCCCACTGTCCACCATCAGTCAAACAAATGTCCGAAACTGGGAGCGTTTTCAATTACAATTCAGAGACATAACAATAGGGTGAAGTAGAAACAGACTTGAATTTTCTTCTTAGTGTATTTATGAGCACTATTTCTATAAATGAAATTGCTCTGAATTGGTAAAACTTTTGATATACATTTGCTGGAAAATACATTATCTGTCTTTCAGTGATGAACAACTTTTTTCACATCTGGGTCTTATGGAAGTCCAAATTTGTGTCTTTGGCTGATGTGACTGATGTGTTTTTGCATGCTGTGTACTGAATTGCACACCTGTTAGAGTCAGCAGAATGATGTCCTCTGACCTTGAGCTGATTGACTTAAATCGTCTTTGTTTATATACCCATGGAAATATAGAAAAGGCGGACAGAGAACTTATTTGTGTTATGTGAAAACAGGCAAAGTGAGTCCTGCCTGAACACTCCCCAAACAATGTTTATTCAGGAAGAGCGGTATTATTCTTAAGACATGAGTATTTTGAACAAGCATTTTTTCTTGTAACTACTGAGCGCAAAGACCAACAACACTGCACAACCCATAATACTGATGTTTGTGTGACTCTGCTCTTCCTGCCCTGGTCTTACACAGACAATCTGAAGCGGTAGTGAAATACAGTCCAATCATCGTTGTAAAAAGTCAATTCCATTTTGTATTGTTTCCAGCCACTAAACAACATGCAGTTCAAGCAATGAAGAATCACATCCCTTTTCTTTGTGGAAACCCTAACAACTTAAAGCCCAGGAGTAACCTTAACAAATGTTGACCACGTTTGCTAGTGCTGAGTTTCACCTACTGCCTTGAAGCCACTCCTCTCTTGGGAGACAACTACTTGCAGAAAACACTGTATTTACATTACATTGCATTTCATAGGGTCTAACTCAGCAAGGTAACAACAGTGAAGGCTACTAGAGACTACTGCAGTATAGATGATGAGTGTTAATGCATTTATATTTTTTAAGGGCACCATATGACCCTCTTCATCCATGGGTACTTTATATTAATCAGGACAGCCTAGTGTCATAGGCTAATATTTTGCTCTCAGTCTTGTTCCATCCCTCACATCACCTGAACCTATGAAAGTGGTCCAGGGTGACAGAAACACAAGAATCCTTCTCCTCACAACCATTCATTATGTTTTATTTCACTTAAGTGATTTTTAATCCACTGCAAGACTATGCTCCCTACCTTGTGGAGATTTATTCTCTCTGAGAGTTCCTTATAAAGAAATATCAAAGTAAGTTATGTCCATTGAGTCACCTTTATGTACTCTTTTATTAACTTTTTCAAGGAATCTGAACAGGTCAGAGGTGCACTATTTTTCTTTGAAGAACTTATGACCCTATTCTCCAACTACTGTACTACTGTCCTTAATTAAGACTCTACCACTTCCTTGTCCTTTTTATTTCCAATTTGTACCTTAGTTGAGGTAGTTTATGTTCCAATATATTCACAGGTAGGATTTCCAAATCTTTAAAACAAGCTTTGTGGTTTGCTTTCTTTTCTTCACCCAAAGATATCACATAATTTATATGCATTAACACTGGAAAGGATCTAATTTCACAGCAGGAAAATTCCAGCTTGAAAGGAATTATTGGCTTGGTTAATTTTTTCTACTGAGATTCACTGTATTCACTGGAGAAACATGATTTCAATAGAAATGGTGTCTGAAGGAGACTTCTGGAGTTCTCTGGTTCACATTCCTGCTTGAAGAAGTGCCAGTATCCCCATCACTAGGTGTGGCCCACCCTGGGACTTCACCTAAGAGAGTCTTGAAGTTCTCCAGGGATGGAGATTCCACAGCCTCTGTGGGTAACCTGCTCCAGTGCTGTACTATTTTCCCAGTGAATTTGTTATTTATTTAAACTAATGTCTGATCTGAACCTCTTAAGCCACAGCGTGTGGCCACTGCTCCTTGTTTTGCCATCTTTCACTTTCAAGAAGAGTTTGGCTTGATCTTGTCTGAAACTCCCCTTCATGTAGCTCCTGGCTGCTATCTGTTCACCTGGTTGCCTCTACTTTCTAGATTAAACCAACTCAGATATTGCTACCTGTGGACCGACCATGTGCCATTGGCTTCTGTTGAACTTCATAGCCACTCTCCACATTATTTTTGAGCTGGACTGAGTACTAATCAATGTGGAATCTCATCAGTGCTGGGAAGAGAAAGATAGCTTCAATTTGCTTTTCAGTAGCCCAATAAGCAATCTACCCTGCTCCTGGTCAGAGCACATTCAGTGGCTCATATTCCACTGTAATCACTAAACCCTTTTCAGTAGGGCTATTACTCTGCTAGATTCTTCCCATCCTGTGTTGATGCTTAGGATTATTCTGCCATAGGTGTAGAACTTTCCACTTTTCCTTGCTGAATCTAACAATGATTTTGTTATATCATTCCTCAAGTTTGTCTAGGCCACTCTGGATGGAAGTTCTGCCATTTGTTGTAAGCCACTCTCCAAATGTAGTCACCTGCAAATTTGTTGGAAGTGTGCTCGATAATTGTCTAGGTCTTTGATGAAGATGTTGAACAGTATGGGTCCCAGCACTGAACTGTGTGATAATCTACTCATTACTGTCAGCCAGCTGGATGGTGAGCCATTGATGTCCACTCTTTGAGTCTGGTGATCCAACCAATTTTTTTTCCACCTTACAGTCTGTTCATTTACCCTATATTTCCTTAGCTT
This sequence comes from Strix aluco, assembly GCF_031877795.1. Lineage (NCBI taxonomy): Eukaryota > Metazoa > Chordata > Aves > Strigiformes > Strigidae > Strix > Strix aluco. Next base: position 132,874,574 of record NC_133932.1, on the reverse strand, counting down.
CCAAATGAAAATGCAGTGGGAAACAACATCAGAGAAAGCTTTTGATTTGCATACCTAAAATAAAATTGAGTTCAGAATGAGATAGTTCCCTTACGTTACTTCCTACAGACCTCAATACCTGACATTTTTTTGTTATGCTTTCACAGAAGACTATTAACTATATTCCCCAGTTTAATAGTTTTAAGATTACCAAGATAGGTCTGTATCTATTTTTACTGAGAATCGGATCCTAGCCACTAGAGTTCTTGGGCTTTTCTTATGCGTTAACTCCTGTGTGATGATTTACATATTCATCAGTGAACAATGGGACTAATGAAGCTTGTATTCCTACAAATGTGTCCCCAGCAACTCTCAGTATTCCAGCCACTCAGCTGCCTTCCCTATACTTTCAGAGAAGTATTGCAGGAGATAGATTTTCAGTTCCCCACAGAGTTCTTGGTGTGTTCTCACCATGACCAAAACTCCCTTCCCCTTCCATGCTGATGGGGCAGGAAGCAGGTGCTATGACTAGTTCAGATACGTGTTTGTGGATGGGTCTCCACACTGGACATGTAACAGACATTCACTGAAGTCATCCCAGAGCTTTTCTTTGGTAAGGACCTTTTTAAAGTTTCCTTTCTATCCTTTCTACCTTTCTACCGAACCACCAGTTTTCACTGAAGCTTAGGACTTGGTATCTATTTCTCCCTCTCTGTAGCTCCTGTTTAGATTGATCACTGTGTTTGGAATTAACTTGGGGAGGTTGGGGACTATGAGAGACACAAGTGAGGAGATAGGTACAATAAAACATTCCTCTAAGTAACCACACTAAAATGGTTTTAAGCTGCATCTCCCCTAGAAAAATAAAATCAACAATTGACTAAATTGTCTCTATTTTGGATTTGTTTTGCTTTGTTGTTTTTTGTTTTTTGTTTTTTTTTCTTTTCTTCTAATACAAACCATTTAAACTTCTACTTAAACATAGGAGTCAAATCCAGTAAACTAGACAAAACCTGTTTGCATCATGCTTTGCTTGCTCTCTCTGTCATATCCCTGACCTTGAAACTGTAAGCTCTTCATGGGAGACAGGCAGACACTGTTCCTGATTTTCTGCAATACTAGACAAAGTACTACTTATGCTGAACACTGAATCTTTCCTTCAAATGTTAGGTCACATTGCTCCTAAACAGTATCAGAATTCCTGCAAAGGATGTCTCAGTCACGGTCATTGTGTTATCCCTATTTCAGGAGACTGTGCAGTTTTCTCAGGGTGAATGAGATTTTACAGGAAACAGATACTAAGACCAAATATCTGAGACCAAACCAGATTTCTCCAGGAACGTTTATCCAAGTGCTAATGTTGGTAGATCTCACGCCCATTTCAATAAGTTGCTTAGACTGTAACAACTGACAAACTAAAGCCTTTGCTCATTCTCCACCAAACTGCAAACATGATAATATGGCCCCTGTACAATGTAATCTCTTCATCTTTTTCTGACTGTGTAGGTAAAGGAAGTAAAGGCATGTAAAGGACAAAAGACTCTTGCTTCCCTACTAACTTGAAGAAAAGATTTTAGGGGAAGATAATCTTGCTCCTGATATATATGCTCCTCAAAACTTAGTGTTCAAAGCTTGTTTCAGTTCCTAAACATACATTTTGCTTACATAACATCACTATTTCTGCACACAGATCCACAGAAACCCCATCCAAGCCAGTGGTAGCGTTATCTCTGAGAGCTGGAGAACAGCTTAGTATTCCAGCATTTGCAAGTGAAAAGTAGTGAGCGTAATTAGTAGGAACAATACTTCACAAATGCCCCGTACATTCATAATCCTATGCAAACACTGAGATGACTGCATACCACAGTATCTCTGATGACTTTAGTATACTTAGAATGGATTTAGCTCATCACGAGAAATGCTAGACATGTCTCACTCTTTAAATATATTCATTTCCCTTTGAAACTGATTTAATGAGGAGGCTGATTTGGCCTATACAATCAACAGAATCAGACTTTAAAAATGCATATTATATTACATTATATATATGTATTTATATGCATGCACAAGCACATACACAGCTATATTTGTGTATAAATGTATATATAGACAAGCAGTCTGGTTCTGCTCTTTTGGCTCTTCTGATCATCTTTCTACAGAAGACAGTTAAGAAAACAAGTCAAGAACCCTTCATTCCCTAAAAAAAGACTCGATTATGGCATCCTTATTTATGGTTTATAGCACCTGAGGCCCTGAATGTTAGCAGGGATTTCTGTAGAAGAAAAGAAACTACAGAATTTTATAAGAGGGTAGCTGTAAAAAGCAGCAGTAGGTGTTGTCTGCTTATCAGATACTATATTATATTATAAATTCCCTCTCAACAAACAACCAAAAGAAATATTCTTTCATTGATTTCACCCGTTGATACATCCCATTCTGTATTTGAAAGAAAAGAACATTAGGATCTAATGCAATGTGTCTGCAGAATATTTAGAAATTGCCTACATGTTAGGGAAAGTTGTAGCAGTTTGTTTTCTCTACTTGCTCACTTTTGAATTTTACTCACTAAGACTGAATGATTTTAATTTCTTTCCAGGGGAATAAGAAATTTGTGACAGCAGTAGTTTTTGAAGCAAAGCAATTTAAATGCTATAATTACCAGGTAGTAAGAGGAGGGGTAAAAGTTCAGGAAGTCTTCATTTGAGGGAATGTGTGCCGATTAAGTCAGGACACAATTCCTGAGAGACAGTAGCTGTTTCTATCGGATGTGCAATTTTCATGCAGAACATGTGCAAAATGCAATTTTTCATATTGTTTCCATATAAATCCCCTTTGTAAGCAATTAATTATCTCTGTTCTCACATTTTGCATAAGTGATCTCTTGTTTGCAATGTTAGTTTACATGTGGTAACTTAAAAAAATAATCTAATACCCAGTATCTATAGTCACCAAATAACTGCTTTCCATTCCTGTTCTATTCACTGTTTTTTAAGAATAGCAACATGCCTAGAGATGTGGAGAGGAAAATGATAACTGCCTACAGCTATTTGAAAGGTTTTAGTTTAAAAAAAGGGTAAGAATTAATTTAGTGTAATAATGGGTATGGGTATGAGTTATGGGATAAATTTGAGAAATGGAAAATAATGGCTGAGTGTTGAGAGGAGAAGTGGGAAAAGGAGACGAAGAAAGAGAGTGAGACCTATTAATCTTCAGAGTAATCTCCAAAGGGGAATAATATAAGCCCCATTTCTTGACATTTAAAAGTAGACTGAACAAAAGGTGAATAAATGTACATCAGGGAACAATATTGCATTATCAAAGAGATTAACGAAGTGATCTAATAGAGCTTTGCTGCCTGAGTGACTGTCCACTGATATATGCCAATAAACTCTTATATAAAGATCTCTTCCAGTGCAAATATAGGAGAGTTAGGACTTTTCTTAGCTCTGATCAGAAGTATAGACCTGTCATTTTAATGAAAAATATTCTAACCTTCCCCCAGTTCCCTTCTCCAACCCCTCCTTTTCCTCTACCACATCAATGTCTGTTGTGTGATGAGCTGCATTGCAATGCATCAGGAGTAGAAAAAAGGAGCCCACAACCCTGGGGAGTCAACAGCATCAACCATCCCTCTGCTGGATCTCAAAATCATACCCAGAGCTCAGGACTATAAGAGACCCTGCAGATGGTAAAGCAGCATTGATGACTAATACTGAAATCTTTCTGAATACATTTATGTCACAAGAATTATCATATGAATTTAGCGAATAGTCCATTCATGCTATATTCCTTACATCAACTGAGAGGATATCTTACAAGATGGATGCCAAACTCTTCAGTAAACTGTTAAGAGTAATAGTATCTTCAGTCAAGTATTTCCCTCAAAAGTGTAAGAAATGAGGCAGGATCATCAAATTAATTTTTTTCTGCTCTGTCAGGTTGCTGTACAATTACTTTAGCAGTCCACTCCAACTTCTCAGATAAAACAGTCCATAGAATCATAGAATAATCGTATGGGTTGGAAGGGACCTTTAAAGGTCCTCTAGTCCAGCCCCCCTGCACTGAGCAGGGATATCTGCAGCTAGATCAGGTTGCTCAGAGCCCCGCCCAATCTGACTTTGAAGATTTCCAGGGGTGGGGTATCCACCACCTCTCTGGGCAACCTGCGTCAGTGTTTCACCACCCTTATTGTGAAAAATTTCTTCCATATATCTAGTCTGGATCTACCCTCTTTTAGTTTAAAACCATTACCCCTTGTCCTATCACCAGAGACCCTACTAAAAAGTCTGTCCCCATCGTTCTTATAAGGCCCTTTAAATATTTCAAGGCCACAATAAGATCTCCCCAGAGCCTGCTATTCTCCAGGCTGAACAACCCCAACTCTTTCAGCCTGTCCTCATAGGAGAGATCCTCCAGCCCCCCTCATCATTTGTGTGGCTCTCCTCTGAACCTGCTCCAACAGGTCCAAGTTTTTCTTGTGTTGGGGACTCCAGAAATGGATACAGTACTGCATGTGGGGTCTCATTAGAGTGGAGTAGAAGGGCAGAATCACCTCCTTTGACCTGTTGACCACAATTCTCTTGATGCAGACCAGGACAGTGTTGGTTTGCTGGGCTGTTAGTGCACATTGCCAGCTCATATCCAGCTTTTCATCCACTAATACCCCCAGGTCCTTCTCCGCAGGGCTGCTCTCAATCCATTCATCCCCCAGCCTGTACTGATACTGGGGGTTGCCCTGACCCATGTGCAGGATCTTGCATTTGGCCTTGTTGAACCTCATGAGATTCACGTGGGCCTACTTCTCAAGCTTGTCCAGGTCCCTCTGGACGGCATCCTGTCCCTCAGATGTGTCAACCACCCCACTCAGCTTGGTGTCATCTTCAAACTTGCTGAGGGTGCACTTGATCCCCCTGATTATGTCACCGATTAAGCTATTAAAGAGTACTGGTCCCAATATGGACTCCTGAGGGACACCACTTGTCACTGATCTCCATCTGGACATTGAGCCATTGAGCCACTACTATCTGGATGTGACCATCCAACTAATTCCTTATCCACTGAACAGTCCACTATCAAATCCATATCTCTACCATTTAGAGAGAAGGATGTTGTGGGAACCCTGTCAAGCGCCTTACAGAAGTCCAGATGGATGATATCAGTAGCTCTTCCCTTGTCCACTGATGTAGTCACTCTATCATAGAAGGTCACTAGGTTGGTCAGGCAGGACTTGCCTTTAGTGAAGCCATGCTGGTTGTCTCGAATCCCCTCCCTGTCCTCCATATGCCTTATCATCGCTTCCAGGAGGATCTGTTCCATGATCTTCCCAGGCACAGAGGTGAGGCTGACAGTTCGATAGTTCCTAGGGTCCTCCTTTTTATCCTTTTTAAAAATGGGTGCAATATTTCCCTTTTTTCAGTCATCGGGGATTTCACCCGACTGCCACGACATTTCAAATATCATGGAGAGTGGCTTGGCAACTATATCAGCCAATTCCCGCAGGACTCTGGGATGCATCTTGTCAGGTCCCATAGACTTATGTGTGTTCAGGTTCCTCAGGCGGTCACGAACCTGAACTTCTTTTACAGTGGGAGGGACTTTGCTCCCCCAGTCCCTGTCTTACAGTCCAAACACTCAAGAGGTGTGGGAAGAGAGGTTATCAGTGAAGACTGATTTAAGTATTTTGGTTTTACTACTCTGTCTGGAAGCTCTTCTAAGACCTATTTTTTTCCTAGAGTTTAGTCAAAGTTATTTCATAAGCAGAATATATTTATCTTCTCTTATCTTCCCCTGGTACTTTTGACATATTTGTAGATAGAAACCATGCCCTCTCTCAGCTTTCATTTTGGCAGACCAAATGAATCTAATGTTTTCTCTGTTCCTCATATTGTTTGCATAGCTGTTTCTCCATCAATTCCAATTTGCATTGGAAATTATTAAATATGAATATCCTAAGTGCACTATGCACAATATTCTAGGAGAGGAATACCTGTTGCAAATATGTTCATATTTTCAAATGGTAGTAGTGTAAATACTTTGCTTTGTGTGATCATAAAGTCACATTTGGTATTTTTCATGGTCGTATTACACATCTTACTGACTGTGACTGACTGGCAGAAACAAAACTCTTCTTATCACTTCCAGATAAAAGCGTCCAGTTTAAATTGGGACTTCATGTTCTAAATTCCTAGAGACCTGAATCTCAATTTTTACTATTAAATGTCCTGCCACTTCCATTTTACCATCCTCAAAATAGTCCAATTTGCCCTGAACAATATTCTGTCCATCGCCTGACTGGTCTTGTGATCAATTTATTCATTAAAACAATCCCCTAACTACCTACTCCAAGAATAGCTTATTTCTAGGTCTATAGTCCCTCTTCCAACACACCTTTTATAACTATCCCAGCAGCCAGTTTGTTACCCACATTAGTACTGACACTAACCTCATCTTCACTGATTTACCATGTGGTATTACATCTAATCCTTCACAAAAATCCTGATAAATTAGATCCTCCCATGATGACTAAGTTTTTTAAACTCAATCCAAATTAGCTAAATACCTTTTTTTTTTTTACAAGGGAAAGTAAGAATCCTTTGATTTACATTCTGAATCATTCATCTGATGTACCCCAACTGAAGTTATCTCAGCTCCAAACTGGGAAACATAACTTGTTTCATTATCTCCACTTGTCTGTGATCATGCTAATTGCCAGTTTTTTAATTCTTTTTATAGATTCTGCATTCTCTTGGATGCTGAATGCACTGCCCTCAAAGCAAGACACTTGCGTTTAAGCATGTGTAACGGCTTTCAGGATTTTGAACACCAAATCCTGTATAGATAGCTTAGGTCATAGAATTTAAACTGATGGCTTCCAGTGATGTGGCACTGTCGTTACATAAGACATCACTTCTGTATGGGTTAGTAGGGAGCAATATCTGAGATGATTGGCTTCCATTTCCAGGATAAGAAGGAGATCAGGGGTAGTCTACACCAATTTATGAAAGGGAAATCCTGCTTAACCAGATTAATAGTCATTCACAAGGACATAGCTGGGTCACTGGATGAGGGGAGAGCAGTAGTTGTTGCTTCTTTTGACTTAAGTAAGGTTTTTGGCACTATATCCTGTAAAAACCTTATGGAAAAACTAATGAAGTATAGCCTAGATAAGCGGACATTGAGATGGATCAAAAAACTGAATGAATGGCCAGACTCAGAGGGTTGTGGTCAGTGGCACAAAGTCTAGTTGGAGGCCAGTGGTGTATCCCAGGGGTAGATACTGGGACCGACACTGTACAACATTTTCATTAACTACCTGGATGAGGCAGTGTGTGCCCTTAGCAAGATTAGAGGTGGTATAAAACTAGAAAGAGTTGCTGATATATCAGAGTGTGGTTTTGCCATCCAGAGGGACCCAGACAGGCTGGAGAATTGGGCTGACAAGAACCTCATGAAGTTCATCAGTGGGAAATGTCTAATCAGGCCCCTGAAGATGACTAACCCTATGCACCAGGACAGTCTTGGGCCAACCATCTGTAAAGCAGGTCTGCAGAAAAGAACCTGGGTAGTCACAGCGGACACTAAGCTGACCATGAGCTAGCAGTGTGCCCTTCCACACTCCTGACTACATTAGAAGTGTTACCAGCAAGTTGAGAGCGGTGATCCTTCCCCTCTGCTCAGCACTAGTAAAGCCACATATTGAGTGCCCATCCAGGCCTGGACCTCCCAGTAGAAGAGAGACAAGGACATACTGGAGTGAGTCCAGCAAAGGACAGTGAAGTTAGTTAAGGTATTGGACAATTTGACATACAAGGAGAGGCTGGAAGAACTGGGACTGTTCAGCCTGGAGAAGAGATGGCTCAGGGGAATCTTAGCAATGTGTATAAATACCTGACTGGGGTGAGGAGGGGAGTAAAGAAGATGGAGCCAGGCTCTTCTCATTAGCTCCCAGTGACAGGAGGGGAGGCAAAAACTGAAATAAACATAATTACATTGAAACACAAGAAAATGCTATTTTTATTGTGACAGTGGTTGAACACTGGAACAGGTTGCACAGAGAAGTTGTGGAGTGTCCAACCTCAGAAATGTTCAAACGTGGACTGGACACAGCCCCTGAGCAACCTGCTCTATCTGTCTCTACTTTGAGCAGGAGCGTTGCATTATATCATCTCCAGAGATTCCTCCCAACCTCAGCAATTCTGTGATTTGTGATTTTGTGGTTCAAATAATTCACATTTGAGTTGTTGAGAAAGGAATCTTCCTGGCAGAGTGTTATTCACCAGGGGAACTGTGAAGTTCTCCCTTTCACTTTGTGCTACAAGTGGCTTTAACTTACTAGCTATCAGACATTTATAGAGTGTTGTCATTTTGAGCAACTATTTGTGGAGGTTTGAAATTTGTATGAGATTGATATGTAAAATATGATTTCCCTCTGCAGTCCTCTCTCTCGGAGAAATGCAGATCGATAAATTCAGTATTCTAGACACGTTTTCTTCTACGGAAAGAGTGAAACAGCCTTTCTGCCTTTCTGCCCTACTTTTGGATGATATTGTTGGTAGAATCTAAGTTTGAAAAACAACAAAGGTAATAAAATACAGATTTCTTGTTAACAGCCTTTGTTTAAATAAGTATGATTCTGTGCAGCTTTTGCAGACACTGACCTGGAGCTAAGGTTTGGCCCTTACCCCTTCCTAAGGCAGCATCCATAGACATATTTCTTATCAAAGGGTTGCAGGACTGTGGAGGTGCTAACACAGGGGCTGACTTAGGGAATTGGTACTGTTCCCACGGTTCAAGGCTGTTATTGTAGAGAATTCAACACAGTTGATTTAATTTTAACCACGTGGGCTTATTTTCATATCCTTTTCATCAGTTCAAGGAAATGCCTAGCCTGAATAGTCTTTCCACATTCTTTTTAAAATTATTACTATTATTTAAGAAATATTTTCTTAAGTTGTTGATGTTTTTTTAAAAATATTTTCCTTATTGAATCCATCATCTGGAATAACCAGAACGTGTAACCAGTTGCCATATAATTCTGATTCAGTGGAAAGTTTTTGGTAGAAATTGTTTCATGTCTAGGACTGGCTTGGTTGGTTTAGAGACATGCATTCCCAACTACATTTTGAGGAAGGAAAGAAAAGTGGATACAGAGACAGAAAGATGGGTGTTCAGGCATGTGCACGTGTGTGTGTACTCACACACACAAATCAGAGTCAGAAGAGAAAACAACCCCCTTTTTTTTCAATAATAATAACTGTGTATATTTTGGTAAGGAGATAGGTCTCTTAAACAGAGGTCTGCAACAGGATAATGACTTTACAAAATGTGACTGACAGTTACTACACTACCTCTTTAATCATGCTTTTATTTCTATCAAGAATGCCTTATACTTTCATCATGTTTCAAACACATGTTAGAGCTGAATGTGCTACTGAAGCTTCAAAGGAATGAATAAACAGACACTGTGTATAGCTAAATGGGCTGATATGTTTAGTGAACACATGAAGGACCATGCTATATCATACAGTCACACCACTAGAAAAGGCTGCCTTGTCTTCTGTAGCTGATCTTCCCAGAAACAGCCTGCATTATAAGTGATATTTTATGTTCAATTTATTACTTACGGGTTTCTGTGCTGAGTATCTGCTGTAATTATTTACCCAGCTGATATATTTGACCATGTTCTTGCCATAACTGTGTGGTATGTTTTCCTTTGGACAACAGCAGTCTCAGACATCAGGGGATCTTTCTATCATGCTCAAGGAAATAAAAAATGAATAAATTATGACTAAGACTGATGGGAACATATTACTGTGCAGGAGAGTAGCATGTGGATGTCACAGGCTTGGTAACAAACTCTGAATGTCTCCAGGCATTAGGGTCATTTAGCTCAAGTCCTCAGAAGATTACCATCCCATCATATTTCTATTTCTTTGCTAGTGGTTGTAGCAATATGAAGCAGAGGTACATCAGGTGCACGTGCATTAGTTGTTCCCTAAGTGTCCAGCCCAACTTCTATAGTGCATAGAGGAGCCTTGAGCCTTATTATCTCTATTTTCCTACAATGGAATTGCTTTCAGGCCACCAGTTATGTCACTTGTGTATGATCTACTACCTTTTTTTTTTTTTTTTTTTTTTCCTTGCATTGAAGGAACTATAGAGCCCTCCTCTGGAACTAGAATTTCAAGTCCTTCAGTTGGAACTGGGAACCTAAATATCTTTGCAAGCTTGGTTAATAAAAGTTCTGCATTTTGGCATCCAGAATTAAAGCAGAGCTAAATACAATTATTTTAAGAACATGGAAATGTACATATAAATCATCTAAATGACTGCTTGCTCCTGCTTTAGGGTATGTGTGTGTGAATACTTAAACTGATATTAGAAGTGATGTTTCTTCCCAACAATACAGTAATCATTAGCATTTAAGGTGTTAATGATTCCCCAATGACAGATTTAACTGAACATGCAGCAAGACTTTGCAAGAGATTAGAACTTGTCAAAATTAGCTTTGATGAAATAAGTGAAATAAGAACAGTCCAAGTTGGAAGATTGCATTGAATTTTAGGGCTTTCACATTTTTAAAAATCATTTTAATTGGGCAGTGGTCATCTTGAAGGTGGGCTCTTGTGTTCAGTTACATTGGCTTTGTCTACAATATAATTTGCAGTCCTGGTCCCCATGCCCTCCACATTATAGATCACACTTAAATTTATTCCCTAGCTGTACACTCACATTTTTTTTCAAAGGAAGGTAGGAATATGGAATGAAGTTTGTATATCCAGATCCCATCCCTACAGGGAGTTAGGCTATGAACAGTGATGCAGCCATTAAAGATAAGAAACAATAACAGAAATTCTGAAGAGGTTGTTCATCATGAAATTCTCTTTAAGAATGCTATTCATCATCCTCTGTCAAAGGACCTAGAGTAATGGCAAAAAAATACCATCAACCTTAAAACAATTTATTCAAATGCAATCACTGCACAAAGTAGTGTATTTTAGCTATATGGGAAATTGAAAAGGCACACATTATTACAATGATAGAAGACAAAATATAAAACATGTCTGTGCTTTGTAAAGATTAGCTTGCAGATCTTCAGAAGGTTTATTGTGTATATGAATGTTGTGGTTTAACTCCAACCAGAAACTAAGCACCACACATCCACTTGCTTCTGCCCTGCCCCGTGAGAATTGGAAGTGTAAAAGTGAGAAAACTCATGGGTTGAGAATAAGAACAGTTTAATAACTGAAATATAATAATAATGATAATAATAATAATAATAATTTGTAATGAAAAGGAAAATAACAAAGAGAGAAATAATATCCAAGAAACATAGGTGATGCAAATTAAAACAATTGCTCACCACCAACCGACTGATGCCCAGCCTGTTCCCAAGCAGTAGCCCCTGGCCAACCTCCCCCCTACTTTATGGTCTGTGATATCCCTTTGAGCAGTTGGGGTCAGCTGTCCCAGCAGTGTCTCCTCCAAAATTTTTGTGCACCCCCAGCCTCCTCGCCAGCGGCGTGGAGTGAAGAGCAGAAAAGGCCTTGACTCTGTGTAAACTCTGCTCAGCTATAATGAAAACATCCCTGAATTATCAACACTGTTTCCAGTACAAAACCGAAACACAGCCCCATACAAGGTACTCTGAAGAAAATTAACTCTACTCCAGTCAAAACCAGCACAGTGAAATAAGATTTGTAATTTTGGGAAGATACACTACATTTTTCATATCTAACAGTGGTTTGAATTTCAAAGCACTAAATTCAAATCAAGCATAGTTATGGAATTCTGACCTGTGCTTATAGTAGAAAATAATTCTCCCTCTGAAATTTATTTATAAATAGAAAACTTTAGAGAATGTAATCTTTGCCAAGTTGTTCTAATGCAACAAGAAATGAAGAAAATGCTGAATGCTTCAAAGGAAAGGCAGTCTTAATTTCTACAATGGAGAATAAGTGCCCATCGTACCATACTTATAGTGGAGGTATAAAAATAGATAGAGCATATCCATCATGATATTTTGAACTCATCCCCCAATAAACTCCTAATCTCTTGCAATTTGCATTTCAGGCACTTCTGAAACCTTTCTGCCCCTGCAACATGACCAAGGATTTCTCAGAAAAATTAAGACAATTAGGTAGTGTCTTTGGAGGTTATCAAAAGACAAATGTAATTTTCTCCCTGTGCTCCAAATTTTGAAAGAGAAAAACTTGTGTTAGCAAGTTCATCTTCTAGTCATTTTTTAAAATCTTCATTTTTATAATTCATCCCATAAAACATAACAAAAAGACTAGTTTCCAAGCATTGGTACATCTTCAATACTTTTCATACTAAAGAAGACTGGTTCTCATATGGTCTTGAAGGTATCATTTTCTCTCAGAATTCATTCCTTATTTAGCATGCTTATGAATGTAGATAGACTAGCTGACCAAATATAATAGTAAATACGCTCTTCCTAACAATTTCTTTCTTCTTTCTATGTTTGCCTGCCAGTAGCTTATGGATTTCTTAAATAATTTTCAGCTAATAATATTCACAAAAATTTTGAGTACGTAAAAACTTGTATTACTATGTTGGTTATAGTATTCATTTAGTCAGCAACCAGAGCAAACAGCATGCAACTGTTCACCAGTAGGATGTACATTTCTTATCTGTTTTCCAGATTAATATAATATTTCCCACTGCATATGAAAATACTGTAATATATTTTCTGAAACATTCACTTTAAATTGGCACATTATGTACAACTCAACAGCTTTGATTTGGTTTGTTTTGTTGTGTGGTTTTTTTTTTTAATGAAGGTCAGGTAAGTTTGATGAGTGGATCAGAGACACAATGTAGAAGATAGTAGGCACAATTTTTGAAAGTCTCATGTAAATTTTGTTGTTTTAGCATATGCCAAAATCCCCCCCTTCCTCTCCCATCCTGATTGTCCTGACACAAACATAATTTCTGAGCAAAGTTTTTTTAGTCATGCTTAAAGGCCTGCAAAATTATGGGTAAAATAATGATTATTTTGTACACCATTCCTACCATCTAACTACACAACCGTAGTTCAATGTGAACCAGATTGGTCTTTTTCTATCTGATTAGATTCCTTTTTCAGGCCTTGAGTGTTGGCTGTAATTTGTGGACATGTAAATGTGTAGAATTGCATCATATATAAATTAGCCAGATATTAACTGTATATAAAAAAGCCAGAAAGTAACAGGCCCATTTGGAATTCTTTTGCTCTTACAAATCAGCAACCTAAAATCTCCAGTCTAGGAGACATACAGGAGTTCAAGCAGCATATTACTCTGTATAAACACCTTTTTACTATATTCTGACAGCTTTTGACAAATGTAACACCGAGGAAAATAATTTGCAATGGCTGCATCTGCCTTTTTAGAATCCATGATGAGAACTGCAAAGACTGGTTATTTATTTAAAAGTCAAGTCTACGTTCAGCAGATTTTGTGAAGTGTGAACAGTGAAATCACTTCAGTGCCATCTCTTTCTGTGTCTAAGTGTAATGCAAGCAGTTTCTAATTTCCTAACGTGTACCTTTGGTATTTTAGCTTATTCCCGAAGAACATTTGGCAAGTAAATTCTCGTAACAAACCCTTGTGAATTAATTCACAGCATCACCTCTGAAATGAGAAATGTTCTGTCGTGTTTCGCCTGGGTAACGTTACACCCTGACTGTATAAAAGTGCTCAGGATCACTTGGATGGTGAATGCTTCTATCGATGCAAGTATTTCAATATTTATGCTAAACTCACAATTTCAGTTGAACATTTATTACCATGATACCTCAACAAAAAACTTCTTAGGTTCTTCTGGTGCTGAAAAATTGTAAAAAACATTTGCACTTTTGGCCAGCTCTAGCATTCAGTGTGGGTTATTATGGTGAAATTAGTGAGAGTCAGTTACAGGGAGAAAAACCCTGGATTCACACTTCCAGGCCTTGACATAAAGCTAAGCATAGAGATGTGTCTAGCAAGAACAATGAATCAAGTTTTCATGAACCACCTGCTTTTCTCTGTGTGAGGTCTGAACTGAGTTCTCTCTTGTCAATAATCATTATCAGCATCTGACAAGCAACCAATTCTAGAAATAAAACCTTCAGATTCTTTGAAATTATGTTACTGAGAGACGGAAGCAATACAGCTTTTATCCAGACTATTAGTGTTAACCTAGTTCTTTTGCTTATTTCTCTTCCTACCATTTTCAAAATGTACCTTAAACTACAAGAAATAAATCATATTATCTGATCCAATATCCTCAGTCAAGTTGCTATTAGAGACACAACAGCAGAATTATCTCCATTATCTGCTAATTTAATCATATTGACCTCTTTCCCCCCTGTTTCTTGCCAAGGACTGTAGAATTTAAGAGTCTGCATGAGTAGATAGATGCCTGTGTCTCTTGTACGACACTTCCCAGCTTCAGGGTCTACACTCTGGGTGAGAGGATTCCCTATTATCTTTTCCCAGGAGACTATCTCCTTCGCAGACTTAAGATTTTTTTGTGAGGCTGAATTCCTGAACACACTGCAGGCATCATTCCTTGCATTTTATCCTATCTGCAAAAAAATCCCCCAAAACTATTCTTCCTGATAGGCAGAAACACAAACCCTTATTCATTATCTCCAAAGTCAGCATGTTTACCTCTGGAGTCTTTTCTTCCATGTCTTTCACAGGTCCCCCTGCTGTAAATAAGAAGTTTCTCCTCTACCTGAGAGCTGAAAGTGGTCTTTTACTGATTTGGTTCAATTTTTTTTTTTTTTTTTTTTTTTTTTTTTTTTGCTTTCTGGAAAGGATGAAAGTCTTTCTAATTGCCTGGGTTTTGATCCTGTAATAAAAATCACACGTGTTACAGGACAGATAAGAAAATGCCTTCGGTTTAATGTACATGAAAGAAACTTGGCTAGTGAATAGAACATGGGACTGGAAGGCAGGAGGTTTGGGATTTATTCCTATTGTTACTATTTGCTTTTACACGATCATTGTCAAGTCATTTAACCTCTGTGTCTCAAGTTCCTCTATATACAGAAGAAAAAACCCCATTTCTCTATTCCAGGTGGATATTGCATGGAGTGAAGACTAATTAAAACCAGTAAAGTGTTTTGAAATCCTTGGATAAAAGGTGCTATAAAAAGTTCCAACTATTAATTGCTTCGTACTCCCTAGTAGATTTTAAGTCACATATCTCTTTGAATCATGGATCTCTATTAAGCGAAGATTGCTAACAGTGTGCAATCCTGCAGTTGTTGGCTTTTTAGTTTCAGAAACAGATGTCTTGTGAGATTGAGCCATCCTTGCTTATGAACTAACTTAAAATCTTAGCTAATACCTTCAGACTTCTGAAACAACACAGGAAAACAACATACTGGCAACCCACTTTACTTGCTTTCATAATATTCTGCACGTTCTTCTGGCTTTCTATATTAAGTCCACCACCTTAGAACATGTACTTTTCCCAGGTGTATTAGATCTAATCTAAAGTAGGGTTTGTTTTGTTTTGTTTTTTTTCCCTCATTCTGGTTAGAGAATCTTCAGGAGGAGATGGAGAAGGAGTGTGAATTGCATAAAATATTCTACTTCTCGGATTACCAAACTGTGGAATATGCTCCACAGAGCTGTGGTAGTTCAATCAGCACAGTGTTGCATTAATCCTGAGCAGTCAGGTAGTTTCTTCTGAACATATTCATGGATGTGAACCACTGTGTAACACAATCACTTCTCGTTTGGTTACCTTTTCTTCCTACAGGGTTGCAATGGGCAAAACACTCAACAGACAATGATCCAAAAACTGGGTTACTTCACTTCTCCTTAAAGGAATGCTCCAATTTCTTGCAACTCTGGCAAACCTGACCTATTTTATTTTTAAAAGAGCCAGGAAATCTAGACTATCACCTTACCTATAACTTCCTAGACTCTGTTGGAAGGTATTTGGTTAATCAATCTATTGCTTTGAAATGAATGAACTACTGCTTTTCAAGAAGACCCAAACAAATCCAAACACACCTTTGAAAAAACAGAGCATTCTGGCTTTGTACCATACACTCATCATCTTAAACTTACAACAGGCTGTTTTTGGGTTTTTTTTGGTTTTTTTTTTTTTTTTTTTAAAAATGCATAACACATTTCCAAGAACAGTTAGCTTCACTATCACTTAGCAAAAAATTTTCACAGAAATATACAAAAGTCCAGTTTTCTTCGAGTTGAATTAAAACTCTTTGATGAGCTGGATTTGTGTGATTAAACATGAAGCTGGTAAAAGGCAGAAGGTACAAGAAACATTTCTTTGAAAAATAAACGAAACCATATTGCTGCTCAGTTTTGAATCCAGCATTGATACTGTCAGCTATCTTTGTCTACCTGAACAAAATTTATATTCACCTTTGCTGAAATATTTCACAGGGCCTTGCAGTGTTACTTTAACTGGTATCTCTTATCTTCCTCCCTAATTCCAACTAAAGACACACAACTTGAACTTAGTGTAGATGTATAGCAAGCAGAACACTTCACCAGTTGGTAATATGAGGATATGCAATACCAAAACCAGAAAGAGCTTCTCAGATTGATCTAAACAACTGCAATGTTACTGCAACAGAGCTGCGAAAAGTCAAATTTCAAGCAAATTTTAATTTACAATGGACTGCTGCAAGTGATTCTAGACTAGAGAAAGAGGCCGTTCATCACCAGGGAGCAAATGTCCATACAGTCATGTCAGAAAAACAGCAATGATGATGAATGTAACTTTTCTAAAGTAAAAGTGCATTTTTAAACATTTCCAGGGGTAAACTATACCTTTTGCTCCAGCAAAAGCAGAATTAATCACTTCTCCTTGACCTGAGGTCTGCTATAAAATAGCAACCAGCTTGTAGTATTCCAGCATTGGTGAGAGCTCCCAGCTTCTGCCCTGGGTTGTATTTAACTCTTCATTTATTGAAAATTCTCCAGCTGCAGCTGGAGTCTCTCTGTTCAATATTTATTATTGTTTAACCCATAAGGAAATGGGAATGCTAAAAGCATTTTTGATCAATGGATTCAGTCCTGAAAGGCTTTCAACATGTGGCTGACTGTGTTTTCTGCAGAGTGAATCTTTACTTTTAACTCCACTCTCCAATCATTTGCAACTCAAGAAAATGTTTTCTGAAAGGCTATTTGAATTTCTGTTTTCTTTGTCAGTACTACTGCTACAGTTTCAGTCATCAGACTGTGAAAGACCAGAACATGATACATATGCAATCTTGCAACTGCCGTTACCTAAGGTAATGGTAATATTTTCAAGGTTACTAGTCCTATTTCAGTGTTTTATTTCAAGCTGTTTCCAGTAATTACATAGTAGAGCACCTGTGCTGGATGAGCATCAAGGGTACTAAGGCCAGAAATTTTGCAGACAAAAAGAACATTCATTTTTATCTTAAATTGATTTTT
The DNA here is from genome assembly GCF_031877795.1 of Strix aluco. Lineage (NCBI taxonomy): Eukaryota > Metazoa > Chordata > Aves > Strigiformes > Strigidae > Strix > Strix aluco. The sequence goes on along the minus strand of NC_133932.1, from coordinate 132,857,166 downwards.
TTTTTTTTTATTCAAACAATCCAACAGAATAGTCAACACTCAAATTTGTGAGCATGTTAAGGCATGAGAAACAGAAAATTAAAAGGTGACTGTACAGTACCAGCTCTAATTGGCATTATTCAAGCTGGTGAAGTACAGATAAAGAACACAAAAATGAAAAGCTGTAGCTCAGTTCTCAAGAACCCTTTTCAAAGAGGTTTCAGATTCTACTAGTTACACAGAAAAGGACTACTATAACTACCTATATTTCTATACAATTGAGATACACAGAGAAGTGTGTCATCGGTCAATTCATACATCTAAGAGTAAGGCATATAAACAACATGGTTATTTGCTAAAGAGGTTATGATTCCTAGTGTTTGGAAACAGAGCTGCTACTTCTTGTAATTGATCTATTGAGTTCATCATAATTTTGTTTCCAGCAACGGTACTAATTTCTTGTATATCTCAAACAATATTATGCCCACACCTGTAATAGAGTTGCTGTGTATGTTCATCACAGTTATTTTATGGTATGTTCAGCAGCCTTCAGATCCCCAATATGGCAGTGGTTTGCTGCTAAAAGCACCAATCTACAACCTAAATCAGTAGATATGTTGAATCTGATAAAGTATGGAATATAGGGGCTGTTGATTTCAGATGGGGTATCTAAGCCACACCATTTTAATGTAAATAGGGTAACCAGATATTGTCTTTATATTTTCAACACACTGAGAGTGCAGTTTGAAAAAGATTTATGATTGTAAATGAGCCCTCTGTCAGGGAATCAGCTTCCACTGAACATAAATTGATACAGTTTACTCCTAATTTAGACAATACAGATTCTAACTGGTGCAAATTACATTGATTGCCCACTATAACGTACATTATAGAGGCAAGTTTATCCACAACGTCCCTTTCCCCCACCCCCTTTTCCACACAATTCTTTCCTTTAAGAACAGCAATTTTGCATCTGATAATTTGTGTTCCAGATCCAGGGGCAGCCAATTAGAGGCAAACAGGGCTGGGAGAGACCCCAGGAGATAACTTAATCCCCACCTTTATCACAACAAGGGTGAGTTATACCAGACAGAACTTTCTTCAACCTATTCTGAAAGCCCTGCAGTGACCATCTCCACAACACATCCAAGTAGTTTATTCCAGCACTGATTTCCCAACCTGTCTAAGCTTTCTGCTGCTGCCCACCTTGAATTAATTTCAGTTTAAATTCCCTACCTTTTGCTCTCTCCAGTATGAATACAGTGGAGAGAAGGAAGTATTTGTTTTTCTAACAGCCTATCATGTATTCTGAGGCTCATCAAGCCCCTTTCACCATAAGGTATCTCAAGCACTTCCACCTTTCTCTTAGGTCTCACTCATGAACCTCTCATAGCTCATCCTTGTTTCTCCTCTGAGGTCTATGTCCAGCTGGTCCATAGCTTTCCTGAAATGTCTGAGGATGGACATTCCCTGAGGTTGCACCAATACAAATCAGAGGAGAGCAGAAGGGTTATTTCACATTTTGCAGGCTGTACTTTTATCCACACTGTAAAATGACATTTGTCTTTTTTACAGAAACATAGTATTCCTCACTCATATTCACCCATGGTGTTTTATAACCTCCTGCTAGGGAGACTGGACACAAAGTTCGCTCTGTAAAATCAGTCATGATTCCCCAAGTGAGCTTAAGTTTTGCCCAGCATGTAAAAATCCGTGCACTCCAGTGATCAAAGCAGTCAGTGATCACACAGACTTCTGAGAGCAAGTCATACTCTAAAACAAAAGCATTTAAAAGACAATCTGAAAACCACAGGACAAATTATATGCACACCTATGGTATTAGGTACCTAATTATCTCCCACAGTTGGATCCTAACCTTACTAAAGAAATCCCTCTTCCTTTTTTCTGGCTCCCCCTCTTCCCTCAGCATCTTTAGAGTTCAGTTGGCCTCATCCATTGGATATTGAGTCACGTAATTTCTCTTGAAGATTAAGTAAAGTACCTTGATGTGTGTACATCATGTAACAGTTTTCTGATCATCATACGTATCACCCAACTACACAGACTCACGGACCCTTAGAATAAGTTAAGTTAGAAAGGACCTCTGGATGTCTAGTCCAACTCTTGCTCAGAAGCAAACCTAACTGGATGAGGTTGCTGTGAGACTTGTCCTGTTGAGTTTGGAACTCTATCTGTGGAAATAAATGCCCTTCTGCCAAGTAAAGCTTTTGATCCCTTCCTCGTGGTACATATCCAGGTCATATGTGAAAATACAGAGCAAATACATTTCCCAGACATTTTCTATCTTTCTCGTAAAGACTTAACAGAGAAAACCCACTTGTTTTCAACTAGTGACATTTCAAAGTGGCAAGTACTTCAGCCACTGTGGCTAACATCAGATAAAATGTCCTTTGTGTTTCATCAATCACTAGAACCTGTACCTCCTTATACAAGAATCTGGTAAGTCAAATCTGGTCATTTCACCTTGGTTTTCTTTTCTTTAAATCCATAAATCTTTGCCTCATCGTCAGATACAAAATCCCTAACATTTCAAGTACAAGTTTTACACCCAGTTGATGGAAGTAGCAGTCAGCAGTGAGGACAGTATTAGAAATGCAAGTGTTAAAGCAATTCCAACAGCAACTAAAGTTGTATTTTATATAATTTCATTTTTGTTAAGGTTTTTGGAAGAAATAAGTCTTATGAGGCTTAATGGGTTTTAGTCATTCTTAACAGCTACCTAATGAGCTCTCCAATTATATAAAGAAGAATAATTCAATTCATACATTACTGTATCCCCTCACAGAAACACAGTTCCCCCTCTTCAGAAATGACTCACTCAAGGTCATACAATAAACCAGAGGTAGTAATAGGACTAGAGCTCAGGTGTTCCTGGACAGTGACCTTATAACTAATCCTCTAAATGATCTGTGATTTTCTTGATAATCTCTATTTAAATACTTTTAATATCTGACATACATTAATCAGCTATGAATAAAAACTACACTGATGTTTATAGCCCCACAAACACTCTTTAGCATCATCGACAAACCCAAACCACAACACTTACAGTGAATACAACCAGACCACTCAAAAAAACCCAAAATCCACCAACAGAAAAAAGGGTGAAAAAAAAAAAAATCAAGAAGTTTTCTGACTCTTGCACAAGCCTATGAAACTGAGCTTTGGACATTTCTTAGGAGGGAGCACCTGTAGATAAAACAGCCTACAAAGCCTCATGATACACAATGGCACAACATATAAAATGAAAATGTTTCTCTTAAGGGAGGGTGGAAACACAATCTAGTAATACTGAAGTTATTTGGTAATGGGAAAGGGAACTGTAAATATTTAAAATACCCTTGATTTTTAGTAAACATCTAATTGAACATGATATAAGCTTCCTTTGCATAGCTCTACGTGAAATATTGCAAAAGAGAAGAAAGAATATCCTAATGGCTTACCAGCAAGGCTGTTTGCTAGGTAGATATTTCATCCAATACTTGTGTGATACTCTATCTCCAACAGAATCCATATACCAGGGCCCTGTAAAATGATATAGACAAAACAAATTGTAATTCTTTGAGGAGTATTGTAAGTAAGAAATACAAGTACAGTATTAGTAAGAAATACTGTATGTCACCAAAATTTCATATCATATCTACTAGAAGATTGCAGGTATTATTACAAGGCATTTTAACTAAGATAACTATTGGGGGAAATGACATTTGAAAATAACACAGCAAATTACTGACAGGTGGGTAGGTTTTGATTCATCAAAAAAGGCTGTTTAATCTATATTATAAAAAAAGCATATTCATTATACAAAATGGATAAAAACTACACTGTGTCCATCTACTTGAATGCAGAGATTTTTCTGGTGTTGCTTGAAAATCCAATGGCAATCTCACTAGAAAACTCCAAAAGATTTGAAAAAAAATGTATAATTTGTATGGCTCTGCTTTACCTCCTTAAAACTTAGTTTAAGCTAGTTGTTAGACTCTTCTCTGAAGCTGGCAGAGAAAGAAAAGCACCTGAGACCAAATCAGGTCACCTGTGGGGATGTTCCTCTCTTCACACAGGTGGTTTAGATGGTCAGTTCACACTGCACTGCCAGCTAGTTAACTCAGACAACATGAATCCCACCCAGAAAGTGTAGGGGAAAGAAGAACAAACAAACACAAATTAAATTGACCATTTTTATTTCAGCTATGTTTAGCTGTCTCCCATTCCTGCAATCTGTGATGTGGCAGTGGTTCAGGAGGTAGACTTCTGCATGGCTGTGAAGTTCTGCTCTCAGATGAGAGTTCGGGCTTTAATGCAATTAACTACCCCTGAACAAAACCATGGCTTTAGGATCAGGAAAGTACTGCATATTACACTTCAGACACCTTTCTCAAGGTCTCCACTGAGATGATGAAAGAAGTAAATGGACCAGCCTTAAGACTGATGTTTCAGAGTGAAGGATCAGAGTGCACAAACCCCTATTCAAGACCCCTATTTGAATGCACTTTTCATATCTTAAGTATTAGTAGGACACGTAAAGCTCAATGTTTACAAAGAAATTCAGTACATGGAGGTTACAACATAAATATTTTGCAAGTGTGCAGAACCTGCTTAAAAATATCTTCTTGTACTTTTACTAATGCATCTTTCATACCAATAACAACTTTAGCACATGTAAAAGAAATACTCTTGCCAAATATGAGATAGTTGCTGAGATACAGTCTGATCTGCCCAACAAAGAACAAATATTACATTTCAATCTGCTTTCAGTGAGTCCAGGAGCATCCTCAGTCTGAACGCTCTTTAAGAATATTCTCCCTCTTAACATGCACCAATTAGAAGTAGGAAAAGCAGATGGCCAAAATAAATTAGAGACAGCATACCAGCCATGCCTCAGATCATCACCATTGGCAGATCTAAGCAGCAGCACCATCCAGTCAGTAGTTAGGAAGAGAAGTATAGATTTTTTTTTCCTCCATCTCTTTCCGGGACAAAATTGAAGAGGCATTGCAGCTGCCAGAGTATCAGTTTGCAGAGCCAAAGAAAGCAGAAATCTAGCCAGGGATACATAAAGTCCAAAAAACTTATAGGTAGTATTTTGATTTCTTGATATAGCAAACACTTCAAACTTCCAGTGAAGTATTTTCATTCCCTGCACTAATTATGGTTGCGTGGTATGGAGGCCTTACACATATGTTTTCCCCATATACATTGCTGAAAAGATCCAGCCATCACCAGGCCCTAGGAGATCTAAACCTGACAGGTTTCTTATGAGGAGCAGCTGAGGGAACTGGGGTTGTTTAGTCTGGAGAAGAGGAGTTGAGGGGAGACCTCATCGCCCTCTACAACTACCTGAAAGGAGGTTGCAGAGAGATGAGGATGAGTCTTCTTGAATCAAGTAACAAGTGATAGGACATGAGGGAATGGCCTCAAGCTGCACCAGGGCAGGGTTAGACTGGTTCTTAGGAATTATTTCTTTGCAGAAGGGGTTGTTGGGCATTGGAATGGGCTGCCCAGGGCAGTGGTGGAGTCCCCATCCCTGGAGGGGTTTAAGAGTCGGGCTGACACAGAGCTGAGGGATCTGGTGGAGTTGAGAATGGTCAGTGTTAGGTTAATGGTTGGACTGGATGATCTTCAAGGACTTTTCCAACCGAGATGATTCTGTGATTCTGTGATTCTTAGGTTCGATAAAGGTAAGCAGAACTGCTCATACAGTTTCTAGGAAATAATTGGTACAATGTCTTGCGGGAAAACAGAAACAGGTGCACAGCAAGAGCATCTGCTACACCACACCTTATTGCCACAACAGTATCAGGATAGTTATACCTTGTAGTTGTCCATCTCTGAACACCCTGTGCCAGGTAGACTGGCAACCTAGCTTTCAGCATGTGCATTGATGTCTAACATGACATCTGTGCTAGACATCAAAATGAGTCCTAATGATAGTAATTTTTAAGCTTGGTTTATTTGTTTGGTTTGCTTTTTGTTTTGTTTTGTTTTTTATGGTGATGACTCCAACTCCTCCACGGTGTTATCATTAATGGACAGTAATCCTAGAACTTTAACAGCATCATGGAATGCACACCTGGTGACACTGGGGCACAGGAGATGGGTAAGTAACTGGAGAGGGGCAAAATTTCTTGTACAACAGGAATAAAAGGCTCAAACACTAAAATGACACCCAATTCCAATAAATCCTTTACAGAATTATCTCACCAAAATGAGAGGACCTGCTTGGAGGAACCTGGAACAAGCAGAGCAAACCAGCATTTGAAGTCACATCCAAGAAAACTAGTTCAGGACCTTTGAACCAAGAAATAGGGTAGTATTCAGGCCTTGCCCACGACTGAACTCACATGAATGTGTAGATGGATGTCATCTTTCAAAATACATATTGATCCGGCTTCCTGAACTGAGTAAAGAGTTCAATTCTGTCTTCCCTGAGATACTGCCTCAATTACACCTTAGACATGACCTTTATTCCCTTATCTAAGAAAACTTGAGAGATTATATAGAATAAATTATGAGTACTAAGAAATTTGAGGAATTTCTTCCAGATGAAAATAAACTTCCCTCCTATGCTGACTGGAAAGTGCAAAAAATCTCACAGTCCTTGCATAAAACAGGTGATGCTCACTTTGGCCATAAGAGGCTGATGAAGCATATACATAGATAAGAATGTGGAAGATAAAAAAAGAAAGGAGGGAAAGAGTTACAACTGTGAATGGTGGAGCAGACTCACTGCAGTGCTGCAGGCTGAATTGTTCGACTATGCTCAAGCCAAAAAGGACTTCATAAGGCAAGGAGTAGTGGCAGTCAGCTTTAGATGGAGAAGAAGAAAGGAAGATAAAAAGAAAACAAAATAAGACAGATTTCAAATGAATGAGGATAGCTTGTTCCTCTCTCCTCCCTGAGACTGTAGGGTAAGGCGTGCATCAAGCACAAACCCAAAGGAATAAGACACACTAAAGCCTTTTTTGGATGTGCTTTTATCAGGCAATCTGTGACAGGCATTATAGAATAAAATAGAACATTAAGGATATACCTCATCCTGTACATTAGAACATCTGAAGCTTTGCTGAGGCAGCTGAGCTAACTGACCTGCCTCTGCATTTCCAGAAATTAGTCACAACAAGCCCAGATTTCAGCAACCCAAAATTACTTACTGAAAGTCTTTTGTCTTTCTGGTGAGAAAGTGAGAGTTTGACCAAAGATCTAAGTGCACAGTTTCATTACTGGACCAAAATAACATATCCACATCTACCAACCTCCAAATGTTATGGTTTTCTTTATATGTTTAAAAATGAGCTACACAACCTGTGAAGAGCATTAAGTCACCTGAACGCTGAGTGAAACAAGAGAGTCACCTCTGCCATTGCAGAGCTGTTAAACATGCAAGTATGCCTGTAAGGGGTTTTTGTGTTTTCTTTTTCTCTTTTTTTATTCTACCTTTTAAATTGAAGACAAATTGCAGACCACAAATGTACACAAGTTTTCTATCAACTGGTTTACATTTTCATACAGACAATCTTTTTATTACAGTTGGATTTTTTCCCCAGTTGTACTACTAAAAGGTGTAATTACTATATGCTGCATCTAATTGACACAGCTGCATTTCAAATTTATAAAGTCATGCATTTTGCAGTTCAGAATTAAGTATCTAACATGCCATGAGCATTTTAAGATACCATTTTTTTTCAACCTGAATTGCATAATTGTGTAACCCAGTCCCTGCACAACTAGTGGCTATTGTACTCTGACACATCATCTTGAATGTCTTCATTTATGATAAATAATTCTTGTTAGTGTTTCCACTGTTGCTGAAGGGTTTCTTACCTCTTTGCATTCTACTTTTCTTGCCAGTCTAACAGCTTTATTCAAGAGAATTAACTTCTGAATACATTATTTTTGTCCCTTATACCTTGCATTGGTGACTGTATTTTATATTTGGGCCAGTCTTAAAGTAGAGGGGTTTTTACTTGGGATAAAGATGCATCAGAAATATGTTTGCCAGAGCTTTGGGAAAGCTTTGTATGTGGGAACCTGTGCCACATATAACAAAAGAATAGATCCATGCAGTTCAAGCATTCCCAGATATCCACTTTGGTTAGATATAACTTTTTATAGCATTTGAGCTTTTTCAGTCTTGCTCAAATCTGGGAATTACAGAACTGTGGAAATATCATATCATTGCATATAACACCATTTGAATTAGAGTCCTGCTGTGTTAGACACTGCACACAAATTACATCCAGATTGCCCTTTAGCCCTAATTGCTCTCAGTTTTTATTTATAGGCTTAAAAGAAGAGACAATCAACCATACCAAGTTCTAGTCTTCCTTAATAATTACTTACAGATACATCCCACTGAGAACAAAACCAGCTGCCATTTTCCATTATCTATGACAATCATTCACGAAAGAATAGAAAGCCACCCTCCTAAAATAGTGCCTCTGACCTTCAGAGAAAGTGGAGATTTGTACTAACAGCTTAAAGTAAAAACCAGTGTAGCCAACTGGTGTCCAAGAAGGTGTGAAAGTGAGTTTTGAGTTATAACTAAGCAATGAAATCATAACTTTTGTCATGAATTTTAATAGTTGCAGCAACAGAACTAGAAACCTTAAGATTGGTTGTATGGAACATGTTTATTTATTATTTTGTACTGAATTCTCAGGATTTACAGACAGTGGTCTACTGAAGATGTCTTGTTTTGCCATATCGACAAGAACAAAAGCTAAAGCAGGGTTGGGAAGATGGATAGATAAGTCTGCATCATGATATCACTGCTAAAAGAAACATTTTCCATGAGAAGTGGCTGCTTGGAAATGTGATTTCGACTGGAACTTGGTTTAGAGTTAGGTTATGTAAATTCTATAGAGACTCCCTGGGCAGCCCATTCCAACGCCTAACAACCCGTTCTGTAAATACTTCCTAATATCCAGTCTAAACCTTCCTTGGCACAACTTGAGGTCATTACCTCTTGTCATATCGCTCATTACTTGGTTAAAGAGGCTCATCCCCAGCTCTCTGCACCCTCCTTTCAGGGAATTGTAGAGGGCGATGAAGTCTCCCCTCAGCCTCTTCTTCTCCAGACTAAACAACCCCCGTTCCCTCAGCCGCTCCTCGTACGACATGTGCTCCAGACCCTGCACCAGCTTCGTTGCCCTTCTCTAGACACGCTCGAGTAATTCAATGTCCTTTTTGTGGTGAGGGGCCCAAAACTGAACACAGTAATCGAGGTGCGGCTTCACCAGTGCCGAGTACAGGGGCAAGATCACTTCCCTGTCCCTGCTGGCCACACCATTTCTGATACAAGCCAGGATGCCATTGGCCTTCTTGGCCACCTGGGCACACTGCTGGTTCATGTTCAGTCGGCTGTCAATCAACACCCCCAGGTCCCTCTCTGACTGGCAGCTCTCCAGACACTCCTCCCCAAGCCTGTAGCGCTGCTGGGGGTTGTTGTGGCCCAAGTGCAGCACCCGGCATTTGGCCTTATTGAAACTCATGCAGTTGACCTTAACCCATCGCTCCAGCCTGTCCAGATCTCTCTGCAGAGCCTCCCTACCCTCGAGCGGATCAACATTCCCACCCAACTTGGTGTCATCTGCAAACTTACTGAGGGTGCACTTGATCCCCTCGTCGAGATCATCAATAAAGATGTTAAACAGGAGTGGCCCCAAAACCGAGCCCTGGGGGACACCACTCGTGACCGGCCACCAACTGGATTTAACTCCATTCACCACCACTCTTTGGGCCTGGTCATCCAGACAGTTTTTTACCCAGCAAAGTGTGTGCCCATCCAAGCCTCGAGCAGCCAGTTTCACCAGGAGAATGCTGTGGGAAACGGTGTCAAAGGCCTTACTGAATTCAAGGTAAACAACATCCACAGCCTTTCCCTCATCCAATAAGCAGGTCGCCCTGTCGTCGAAGGAGATCAGGTTTGTCAAGCAGGATCTGCCTTTCATAAACCCATGCTGACTGGGCCTGATCATCTGGTTGTCCTGAACATGTTGTGTGATGGTACTCAGGATGAGCTGCTCCATCAGCTTTCCAGGCACCAACATCAAGCTGACAGGCCTGTAATTTCCTGGATCATCCTTCCGACCCTTCTTATAGATGGGCGTCACATTGGCCAGTTTCCAATCTGTCTGGACCTCCCTGGTCAGCCAGGACTGCTGGTAAATGATGGAAAGCACTTGGTGAGCACTCCAGCCACGTCCTTCAGCACCCTCAGGTGTATCCCATCCGGTCCCATAGACTTGTGTATGTCTATGTGATGCAGCAGGTCACTGACAGTCTCCTTCTGGATTGCGGGGCGGGGGTTGTTCTTCCAGTTTCTGTCTTCTGGCTGAGGAGGCTGGATTCCCTCAATACAACTAGTCTTATTATTAAAGACTGAGGCAAAGAAGGCATTAAGGACCTCAGAGGGTCTAAAAGGCAGTTCAATTGACTGGTCAAGACTCAGTCCATTTGCCTTAGCATACTGGTCCTTTGCCATTAAAAACATAATAGGGCCTTCAGCTGCTCTTCCTAAGGAGCATGTCTCTCAGAGATCCTGCATCATATCTCCCAACATCATGTAAATGGTCCGGATATGCCTGCAGTACCTCTGAAATGGCAGTACACTCCCTTGCTCAGGCCTCAATATCATGCCCTAAATATCTATTTTAGGGAGAGCTGAATAGTTGTTTAAAATCACATGACTGCATTGATTAGAGGCGGGATCCAGATGCCCAGCCATAGGTAGATATGAGATGTCTAATCATATTCTGCTTGGCTACCAGAACACAGGAAGGCTGTAGGTCTTCTGAGAAAGTCCTGGATACAGTTAAGTGAGTTAAATGGTACTAGAAAACTGGATTTAGGCAACTGAACCGAACCATTGATATCCTCTGTGTTGGGAGCTTAGTTTTATAGCTCACAAGTAGATACTCACAAGTGGGCACATGCATCTGATATATTCCATTTGGAGAGCTTGACTCAAGTTTGCCCTAATAAAAACACCGAGAATCAACCGAGATATTTTAGAGGATCCAGTAAACCTACAGATATGGCACATATAACATGGGACCTCTAGAAAAACATCCTTTTGGCAAGGCAGCTGAGCGCAAAGGCATCTCATATGGTCAGGGCATCCTTAGACAACTACATCAAACTTTCACATCTACATCAAAGATATATCTTAAACCAAAAGAAATTATTTTCACACTTTGAAAAGTCTTTATTGAAAAAAAAAGCTGAGCTGAAAATGCAAAGCGAAGCAACATATTTACTTTCCCACAAGGAATCAGTGATGATGCTTGCTAAAAAGGTACCTTTTTTTTTTTTTTTTTTTAGATTTTAAGCATTTGTTGAACAGAGATTGGCCTGCCTTTCATGGTGACGGACAGACTGTATTTCTCCTTCTTGAACCAAGAAAGAAACACAAAAATCCAAACAACTTGCTGGAAGAAACTGAGTAGGGTGTTTGAAAATGGTGCATTTCAAAGAAATAAGATGATGCTGATCAGAAATCTATTGCCTCAATGTATGGTGAAACTCCTCGTTACTCTGAGTTTGTAACTTGGTGAAAGGCTTTCCCAGAGAGTTTTAAATTAGAGGAGCATGCTGGATTTGCTGCCTGTCCTGTCTTTGACACCTGCACTGTAGTTTATTATTAGTTTTAAAGACATATCAGACCTTTATAGTTTTTATCCAGGATGGTGTCAAAAATCTCAGGCATCAAGATGACTCAGGATTTATAGGTGTTGCTGCAATGTATAACACTTTTAAATACACTGATTAATCAGAGAAGTACAATAGGAAATCAGAAAAATATTGTAAGCAGAACAGTGCAAGGTAAACTGTTTGGTCACTGCCCCTCAGTAAGTTGGAAAGATCTCTTCTATGACAAAAGTTAATGTAGCTTTGAGCAACATTGGAGATACAACTGATACTTGATAAATCAGGCCTGCTTACAAAAGATGTCAGTTCTCATTTTCCTTCCTGTAACCTTTGCATAAAAATAAGTGACATTCTGGCTTGTACCAGAATCTCTAATGAAACTGAAAGGCTGTTGAAATAATTACCTGGCAAATCAACATGCGTATATATATATAGATCATTCTCCTGCACCTTCTCACTTAGGCACCTAATTTGTCCTATCCATTTTGTTATTAAATCACAGACACGGAAGAGGGAAAAAACAAATATAGACTAGGAGCACAGCAAGAAAGGGATTAGAGCTTTAAAGTAGATATAATGAAATTAAAATCTGGCCTTGAATTCCCTTGTTCCACAGAACTATCTATTGTCATTCAGGTTGCTCTAGGGACTCAGGTCACCTGCACTTTGATTCCTTTTTAAATTTTTTAGCTGACGAACAAAATATTAGTACTCTACGTACTACAAAATGATTTTATATTTACATCCATTTTGCTTATGTATTACATTAAGTGTAATATCAAGGAGCAGCCACTGTTTAAAGGTCCTAACAATTGGTATTTACACATATTATGTTGATGTATCTCACAGAGGGATATTCACAAAGGCTAACTTAAGACTTGGACAACTAATTTCCCCAGGCTTCCATTACAGTCAGTTCAGGGAAGGGATCCTCCAGAGAGTGATTCGAATTAGGAGACTAACTTTTGTTAGCTTTTCTAACTGTCCCCCAAAGAGTATCATTTTATGACTAATTGACATCCTCAGTCAATTCTCTTGCAAACAAACACCTACCTCAAACACATGGACCGCATAAAATTGGTCTCTTGCTGGCATTCTCAGTGCTCTTTCACAGTAGCATCCATTCCTTTCAAGTTATTACAATTATATTGCAAAATACCACTTTAGCAGCAGGGTTGCTGTATTAAGCAGCACTCAGCACTTGAATCATCACTGCATCACTTTTTTCAGCATCACTACATTGAAACGTCAAACCATGCCTCACATACTTGTCTAGGTGGCCCACATTTAGAGATATCTATGTCTGATCAAAGGCCGGGTTAAGGATGATGCTTCTTGAGCTAGCATTATATGGAAGATAAGATTTTTAAAAAGCTGTAGAAAAAAGGGGACTGGAGAACTCTAAAAAATAAGCACTTGCTTTCACACATCCACATGGAGATCCAAAGAAATGTGGTCCTTGGGAGGGTGAAGAATGCACCTGTACTCTGTGAAACTCCTTCACTGTGTTGTTGTTGTTTCTTCATGTGAAAAATAAGTTTTCTCCCTGGAGTTTCATATAACATGGTAAAACACTCATGAAGCCACCTCTGCTAAGTCAGCTCAAAGCCTATTATGTAGTAACGTGAAAAATCATGTATTAATTCCCAGGATTCATCTGTGCTTTAAACAGAAAGTCTTGAGCTCCTTGTCAGCAGCTCAGAACTTCTTGTGAAAGCAGTATAGATTTTATGGGAAGAGAGGGACTGACAAACTGCACGTGGTGATGAACCTGATCATTGTAATGATTCAGTTATGTATTACTAACTAGCAGTGCTAGTGTCAGTTAACACCAATCCATTCATTAAAAGTATTTACTGGCAGTTAGTTTCTGGTTTATAATAGTTAGAAACCTGTCTCATGCTGCATGGAGAAGGAAACCAAGCTTCTTATCTTATGTGCTACATATTTACAAAATTAAATCCAAAGTCCTACATTGTTAAGTTCATAACCATATTTTTTTATTGTTGTTTTCTGTATTATGTTCCCGTAAATAGACTAAAGCTCTATGGTTTATGTTTGCAACAAAATTAGTCAGAGAGGCCAAGTTTTAACTTGGAAGAAATGGCAATATAAACACCTTAATTTTAAGTATTTGAAAATATTATTAGAAGGAGAAAGATGCCTGTGAATACAGTGGAAACTGAACTGAAGCTTTTTGTGATTTTAGAAAATCTCAGCAATTTTACATCTGTCTCTGGGCATCTTTGTATTTTTTAGCATCCCAAGCATTGAAAGTGGGAAAAGAACAAAAGTGTTATTACAAAATGAGATTATATCCAACTCATGAAAAACAGTTTAGGATTCCTGAGTAGGGCAACAGTACTAAAGGCTACAGCAGTGTGGTTTCCAGTTCAAAAGTTCTTTCACAAATGCTTGAAATGGCAGAAGTTTTATAATAGTTTAAAGCCATAAAGATATTGGCTTATTTCCAAAAGTTTTCAATCTGAAGAAGGCTTATTTCTACAATTAATAAGGAGGGACAGCAGAGACCCTAGAGAGAGATTCATCACACCTAGGTTAGACATCTTCATCTGAGCTAGTCACCCTAGGCTCCCTTTCCAGTCAACAAGAGTGAATAGCACTGTTACAGTATGAGACATCTGTCTCTTTTAGACCTCTTCTTTAAGATGACATGTTTTTCACCCTAAAATCCACTGCTTCTCTTCTTTGATTATATCTGGAGTCTGTTTAACTAGTTCATATAGTAGATGTTTAAAATCAGATACGAAAATCCTACCTCTGCTACATCAAAACCCTTCCAGAGTGGACATGGTGTACATGTGCACATGGGCTACACTCCTCGGTATCAGCTGCCATGCTGAGCACACAATAATGTATCACTGGAATTGAACTTTCTCACAATATTTAAGAAAAACAAGGAGGTTGAGTTCAATGCAACTGAGGGCTTAATTATAATATTTAGCTAAATAAATGAAATTAATTTTTCTTGTCATATTTACTAATAGTTCTGATAAATAGACACTGAGGGGACTTGTTCTGTTACGTTTTTTTGGGGAGCTCCCAAAACGGACCAGGAAAGTAACTACTGTTAAGTAGGACACATATGTCAAGACTTCTAGTGTTTATTCCCCAGTAACTACTTTCACATCTATAAGTCACTATGGGGAGATTTTCCCTCTCCCTGTTTTACGTGGCCTTGGTAGTTCAACCCTTTTGAACACATGAGAGTTCTTAAAATATGTCTTCTTATTACCTCTTTTGCTTACTGTTATTCTCCATCTAGACTGCTAGCAATTATATTTAAGAAATGCCATTTTACATCCAAACCTACATAAGACAAAAAAAAGATTATGTCTTCTGTACATACCTTCAAGAAATAAGAAAAATGCTCCTTGAAGAAGCATTTGGAAAAAGTACCTTTTGTGATTTACTATATAGTAACTAAACTAAACAGATTCAGGACATCCCATCAGCTGAAGATGGTTAGAAAATGAGAAAGTATTAGGTGGAAACATCAAATATGCATGTCAGTTCATCCCTTCTCCTGCAGTCTGCTTGCAGTCACAGATGGAGAAGGGGCACTGTGGTTGATGGGACCAGGTTCTCCATCTCAGCCCTTCTTAACATAAATTGAACTGCTGAGGATGCACTATGTGAAACGGTGACCAAATGACACAGAACACACTTGTCAGCTCTAACCCAACTCATTTCCGTAGTTGCAAAACATTGGTGTTATTCATTGCTCTATAATATTGCATCAGGTGTTCTTCAGGTCCATACTTAAACAACAATGAAATAAAAATATTGGAAGATCTATGCATTGTTACATAACCCAGTTCAGGTGTTACCTGTTTTAAAATGTTTGTGACTCATTAAGTGGAGTCAATAACCTTAATTAGCCTTTCAATTATTAAGAAAGGCTAAGTCCTTGAACATTTTATATAGCATCTCTGAAGATGCATCAATTCCTGTATCTACAAAATGGACCTAAAGAAGATTGGTGAGTATTGAAACTCTCTATCCTTTTGGAGAGAAATCAGGAGCAAGTAAATTAAGTTGGCAGAATGTTTGTGTGTCAATTGAGCTATACTAAAAAATGTACTGTTTTCTTAAGCCAAAAGGTTAGGATGGATTCTGATGGATATACTTGTAGGAAGAAAAGACCTACCATGTCTTTTTCACCCAGACAGTGTAAATAAAAAACGAGGAAAGCTTCTGATTTCTAATTCTATTGATTTAGTCTTCACTCTGTGTATTCATCCAGCATTTCCATCACTAACCTCATGAATCTTTTAATTTTTTTTTTAAAAGATTAGATAGATTAGAAAATAAAGGAAGAAGAAAAAATACAGACTTACTGATCCTGGCCTTCTAATAAAAACCTCAATCACTACTTTCTGTGTCAAATCTACAGTTTCCAATAGCAACATTTTTTCCCCTCAATTGGAAAAAGGAAAACATGGCAGGGATTACAGTCTAAGATATGGCAACAGTGTCCAGATTCAGCAATTAATGAAGTGGCAGTGGGAGATGAGTGTTGATGGTTTCCTCCATTCATCCTCTGTGTTGTGAAGACTCATACATCTCTCTTACACTCTGGAGAGTCATTAAAAAAACAGACTTAATTCTAGTTTTCCACATAACTGTCTTGAAACCTGTGCTGTAAAGCAAGCTCAGGAGGGTAGAAATATGTCACCTCTTTTGTCTGGTACACTTTGTCTTACACTGGTGAACTTACACAAAACTATTGCTGCAATCTCATTATGTGCAAAAATCTGTGGAGTTTCTGAATAATGTAAAGAAATGCATTCAACACTTGTCTAGTCTTCTTAGATTTAAAGTTAGAACAGACCATTAAAATACCTGTCTGATCTCTGGGCAAGCACAAGACAAAGAACTTCACTCACTAATTCCTATATCAAATTTATGTCTTCTGTTTGAACAATCACAAACTTAACTGAAGGGTACCCAGTCTCCATTTTTAGACTTCAGGTGGTGAGGAATCCATCATACACCTAGGAAAGATTTTCCAATGCATAATTAACTTTATTTAGTAGATGTACCTTGTTTCTAATCTGGGTTTATCTAACATCAGCTTCTACCCACTGAAACTCATTATGACTTCCCAGTAAATTAAAAAACCATTACCATCTGATGGCTTTCCTCACTTAAGTGCTTGTAGATCATGATGAAATCACCTCTTAAACTTCATTATAAAATAAATTGATTAAGAATTTTTACTATATCTACTTAAAATACATTAACTGCTTGTTGAAGTTATTAAGTAGCAAATATACCACTGTGTTCTCTAAAGATTTTCATAACCTCTCTAGCGCATCATAAACCAAATATTCACGAATGGTAGTTCGTTCTTGAAACACACGATAACACAGAGTGAAAGCAGAAATGTTCACTGAAATACATTTTCACACACCTTGTCAGTGTATAGAGGGATTTTCTCAGCCTGCGGTACATTTCAGAAATAGAGGCATGGTTTTACATTCTCCAGCTGTAAAACTCTTCCTCTCTTTCTGCCTCCTGAGCCTAATGGTTTGTTCTCCAAAATACACCAGTTCTTGTCTTCTGAGAATGGAAGTAGTTAGGCTCTCTCAAAGAGTTTTTAAAATCCTGCTCAGAAAATTAATTCTGTGGCTCCCTTCCAGTTAGTAATGTTCAATCTTCTGTTAAGAAGGGAATTTCCCCTTCTACTTTTATAGATAGGAAACATATCATCTAAATATTACAGGTTTGACACATCTATATATGAAAAGAATCCAGCTCCCTCACTCTGCAAATTGTTGTCCTCTCTTGTTATTCAAAGCAAGTCAGATATATAAACCTTCGTTGTTCTTTTCGTTTACAAATTTAGGCAGAACCTCAATGTTAAACAATTAGCTAAGAGCTACAGTTAGCTTCAACAAGCCCTACAGGCTCCTTCAGCTCTCTCTCAATCCATAAATTGTTGTAAAACTTGTTATTCTGGAATGTCTCCTCCAGCAAGAACATGCTTTAAGAATGAAAAATAGTTGTCACTAGTTTTGAGATCAAATCATGGCAGCAGCGACATATTCCAGCTTTGAATGGTGTTCAGCTAAGGCTACCCCTTGCTTCCAATGCCTGCTACTAAAAGGGTTTGCTATACACCTGATTTAGATCGATCTGGCTTGGACTGCAACATTCTTTTATATATATCTATAGCAGTATTTTGTGCCACTTTTGTAAGAAATGAGGGGATCAATATATCTTTCTCCTTTGTGGTGGTATAGTACAATGACAGCTAACTTACAACAGTCATGGTTTGACTGCTGTTAGCTATTGCTGAAGATTATAAACCTATAACTGTGGTTAATGTTGTACATCTGGGCAAGAAACTTAATTGTGGGCAATCCTGGCTAACTTCTATGGGTGGGGTTGAGAATGTCAAGTCTGAAGAAAAGTAAAAGTTTAATAATCTGGAAGGTATTTTCATTTTAACGCTTTATTATCCTTCAATATATTTTAAGATGGCTCTGAAATATGAAGATGGAATAGCACCAGCCCCTACCTTGGTTCCAGAATGGAGGTGGCACAGTGTAATATTCAGACTGCTGCACTCATATCAGGGTATGAAGTTTCTAGGTCCACAAGTAGAAAATAACTTGCCTTTCAATGCATTGTGCTGTCTCGGCATTTTGATATATATGTAGTTCCTATCCCATAGGTTTGGATAAGTAACAGCTTCAATTCCTCCTTCAAACTTGATGGAAATTTCAAAGCTGTGTTATGATGTCACAGGTTGACAACATCTCACAGATAAATGGAATGAATTGTATTTGTATAGGGGTATCCAAATATTCAGTATGTTCACCTTGTTCCTCATCTTTGCTTTAGATTTGTTTGCTACGTTATTATGTGAGTAATATATCTATTCATGCAGACATGAGAATGGTAACACAAATAGTTACTTGTGCTGATTTGACTTGACAATCTCTCTTGCTTCCTTTTTTCTAGTATTTTTTTTTTTTTAACTATTTCTCTTGACACAGCTCCAGCTAATTCTCTCAGCTTCTAAGTCCCAGAGCTACCATCTGGCCTGTATCTTGGAAAAGCTGTTCTCAATGTAGAATCTCCCTTATCTGACACTCTAGCTAAGACTTCTTATACTCTCTACTCCCACTATCCTAAGCATGCTAATAAAAAACAACAACAAATATTACTAAATGAAATCGAAGTGAAAATTTTATGGCAGGAAAATAATTCATCCCAATGATGCTGAACAAATTTGAATTCACTTCAAATGTTAACAATCTGCTTTCTTGGGATAAAAAACCCAAAAACCCCAAAATAAACCCCAAACTCCAAACACCAAAAATCCCACCTCACATGGTTCTTCAGCAGATACTATGGGAAGAAATACCCACTCCACCATGACACTAGAATACTTGAGCTGATATCCTACTTCCTGCTGTTATAGTACCAGAGAATGACAAAATGACCAAATAAAGCAGTCTTTTCATTTCTTACATGAAACAATAAAGCTCATGAATATTTCTTTAGAATGCTTGTATTTTTATTGTAACATATCAAAATATCACCCTTAGCATCATTTTTTATTATTATTTTAAGAACAGTGAATGAATCATTACTTGGAGTGTAATATACTATACTAACTGTACAAATTTCCCTGAAGTAAACACTTTCCAAATCTGATTTGCAATACTCATACTCTGATCTTTGATTTGTCAAGAACTAGCTGCACAGCAGTGCAATAACAAGCAGAGGCAGAGCAGCAAATCACACTAATTCAATTGTGACAGAGACTAGTTGTAGTATTTTGAAAAAGAAGACTCTCACAAATTGAAACTTCATGGAGAAAATAAGTTTCACAGAATTCTGCGAGAGGAAACCAAATCTAAACGCTAACTGTAGCTTGAGAAAACAAATGAGACCTGAGTGCTTTTTACTCTAACATTTTACTCTAGTTTTTATAATAGTTCTGCATGTTCTATTGATTAGAAAACATGTAGTTCCAGAGGTTAAAGTCTATTGAATAGTCTGCTAAATCATATGACACACAGAGAAGAATTTCCTAGAAGATCATACTGGATCACTGGTTAATGCTCTTGTGTTCAGAAACTTCTGTAGAACTGGACAGCACCAGATGCAACAGAAGAATATGTAAACCTCATAATAATGGATATTGCAGGGTCAAAGGGTTGTAATCAACAGCATGAAGTGCAACAAACTGCTGATTGCTAGTGACATTCCTCAGGGATCAGTCCTGAAGCCAATTCTGCTTAAAGTCATTGTTAATGCTCTGCACCTCAGTGCACCTCAGCAATGTTTTGGATGAAAACAAATTGATGGGGGATGTACTAAATAAGCTCGAGGTCAGGACTGCCATTCAGAGGGAACTCAAAGGGATGGAGATATGGATTTGAAGGCATTTCATGATGTTCACCAAAAAGTAAACGCTCAGTCCTGGAGCTGAGATGGAATAATCCCATGCAATAACACAGGCTGAGATCTGGTTGTGTAGGGAAAAACTTTTCAGAAAAGAACCTAGGAATTCTGGTGGACAAAAATTTAAATGTTTTCATTTTGGTTTTTTTTTTTTTTTCACAATTGCATTGTACCCTTGTGTTGAAGAAGGCCAAACACATACCAGACTGTATTAACAAGACTGCAGACAGAAGGCCAAGGGAAGTGAATCTTCTGCTTTACTGAGCACATGTGGGACTAGATCTGGAGAACCTTGTCCAGTCTGGGGCTTTCCCATGCAAGAAAGACATTTACAGTATCTAGGCCAATGAAGAGCAATCAGGATGGCAAGGGGGCTGGCCCACATGGTATATGAGGAGAAGCTGAGAGAACTGGATTTTCTCAATCTGGAGAACAGAAATCTAAAGGGAGATCTTACTGTTGTTTATAACTATCTAATCAGAGAGTAAAAAGTGGATGAAACCAGACACTTCTTAGAAATACAGAGCAGAACAACAAATGGCAAAAGACAAGATGCAGCATCAGGAATTCTGATTATATATTATGAGAAACATTCATAAGAAAGGTAATAAAACATAAGAGAGGGTGGCATGAAGAGGTTGTGCAATCTCCATCCTTGATACATTAAAAATCCAACTGGAAAAGACTTCAAGAAACTTGATTTAAGATGGCCCTACTTTGTGGTGCCCACTAGACAAAATGGTCTCCAGAGATCCCTTCCAGTTTAATTACTCTATGACATCATGTGTAAATGATTTAAAGCCTAAAAAAATGCTGTCATTTGGTTTTCTTAAAAATTCTTCTTCTGCTTTAGCTATCGTTTCTGTGTATTCTTGTTGGCAATAAATGCAACTCAATTTTTCTTGTCTCCAGTCATTTGAAAACAGAATTCTACTTCTGTCAAGAACAACTTTTCACTTGGATTAAGTCTGATTAATCTGATATCCAATTAAAAATTCAAATGGCTATTTTTTTGTTTGATTTCACTGCTCAGTGTTATTTTTTTTTACGGCAGAAATTCTACTTCTTTATTTGAGTTTTTCCATGTTGCTCAACTCTTCTAAATCTCTGCTTCTGCAATATTCAGTGTGAGACTAGTGGTCTACTCTACATTTAAGATGGAACAGCACTGGTAGAATAGCATAATCTATGCCATGCTGTTGTCCATTCCTTTCCTTATTTATTCAAAAATCTTTTGCTTTCTAACAGCAGTTGCATTTTAAGCAAAAGGTGCTATATGTAAATATGCTATACATAAATTAAATATCAAGGCTGGATTTCTAAGAGTAGAGACTTTCATTAGGGATAACAAGCAATAAGGGAAAAAGCAAAAAAATAATCTCAATTGTCCATCTGTTAACTACAGAAAAAATAACATCGCTTTCCTGTGGAAATAATTCCTGGCTGAGAAAGAGTGTGCAAAACCACAACATAGTCTCTGCTAACTGAAGGTTCATTCTGTTTAGTATGAAGATATATGAATATAAATCTGACTTTGAATGTTTGGGTTTTAGTGGTGATGCTGTTTCCAGACCGGATGGGAAGTGTCACTCTGTGGCTATTCTGTTCTTTCCTCCAGTATGTTAATTTCTTGTAAACTGTAAACTACAATCCTTATCTTTCTATTAATTCTATTAGGAATCCATTTCATGAAGAAAGGTATAATTCTTAGTATCTTACACATTGCTTTGGATTTCCAAGAGACTTTGAGTCCTGATCAACATCAGCTAAAATGCATTTGCTTTTTGTGAGCTTCTTAGGGCGGGTCACAATTCCAGCTAGAACATGGTTGTTATGTGATATCACATAGACTTTGTCTCCCCAACAACTCCATTAATTCGGTCAAATTGCATTTGTCTTAATGGTTTGAGCTCTGCAGTTCCTCAATTTGTATGAAAGAGTTTTTGAGAGACTGTCAAGTAAAATAATCACATTTGCTTGACCATGGTGACTACAGCTACCTTTGCTGGGTTAATACCCAGAGGTCCAGTATTCTTGTTGGACTACCTCTATGAGCTCCACAACATGTGAGGCTTACCAAATTAAGGAATACAATGAAGATATCCAGAAACTAGAGCCACCTGAAAAGCTGTGCCCAAGTGTCGTGATGGAATGTGAAGAGGGTTTAGCCTGAGTTTTGAAAGTGGGATTGTCATACTCAACCCACTGCTATATCAGAGAAAAAAAAATTAATCTATTTAGAACAGAAGGCATGAAGCCCTGTTATCTTGCTCCCCTCTGAAACAGTTGATAGGTTAGAAAAATAAGGCTAAAATTGTTCAGCAGATCTTTTTTGAAGGCAGATTGGAGGCTGTTACTGTGAATTTTATACATTTGTATGTGTATGTACATATGTAAAATATAAATTTATGTTTCTTAAATTCATTTTTTCTACATATTACACAAAATAGTACACAATTGTTTTGCATGAGGGCACAACATTTCGTAGGCTGCAATTTAACAGAAAGAGACTATTAGTACGATGTCATATTTCTTTGACAAGCACATACTTTTGCAATGTATTAAAGCAAGGTCAACTCAAACTTTACATTGCTTTTCCTGGAAAATGCCAACAGGCAAGAATGTGTGACATAACATCTCTGTTGATTTTATACCCAGCTTCTCATAGAAGGAAAGGGAATTAAGCACTCATTGCAAAATTTTACCATAAATATATATGTAGAGTTTCTATTCATTTAGAACTATCTAAGGAAGACTTGATTCCCAAGTTGTAAACTTCCACTTGCCTTTATAATTAGGTGATCATGTCCACATAGTAATAAATTAGCACACAGTATTTTAACATAAACACACCTGAAATTATGTAAGGAAGAAAATATTGCCTTCTTTTATTGAAACTCACATCAATTAAAACATTCAAAGCTATAAAAAAATAGAACTGTCCTTTGCCCTTCCACCTCTTCTTTTCTGTAAAGTTATTTTATCATTTGGGTCAAACTGTGGTTATCTACTCCAGACCTACATCTTTATTTGTTTCAGAAGTCTACTGTGAATATTCTGGTGTGCTAAATTATGGAGTTGGCATATTCTGAGAAGTGTAGTCACTTTGGCTGGGGTGCTGTTAATGACCATACATCATGTAGTTGATGATAAAAACTACACAAATTTACTTTAAATATTCTCCAGCAATCAAGAAAGGAGGTATCAAGACAGCCTTCAAGGAAACATGGAGGACCCCACGCTAGTCATGTTGATCTTGGCTATAAGATGTGTAGTACTACATTAGTCATGTAATAGTGGCCATTACAGACACAACCACAGGAAAAGCTGGAGAGACAGGGTGGGATTTTATCTGGACAAACAGGCATAAGTCTGAGTCTGTAATTTCTCAGCACAGTGGGAGGCAAATTTATATTTAATGATATTTCCCAGAAGAAAATGTAGAAGAAAATAAGAGATGAAAAATAAAGCCTTACAGATTACTAGAAAGGAACAAAAAAAAGTTTGGAAGAATAAAGAAAGGGCCCAGAAATGTGGTGAAAATATTAGCTAATGACCAATCAAGTGAATGAATACTTCAGTGTGGGGGGAATTAAAACTGAACATCAAAAGAAATAAAAGAAACAAGTAAGTGATGGTGGATCATAGGATCATAGAATCATTTAGGTTGGAAAAGACCCTTAAGATCTTTGAGTCCAACTGATAAGCAAGAACTGCCAAGTCCACCACTAAACCATGTTTCTAAGCAACATGTCTACACCTCTTTAAAATACCTCCAGGGATGGTGACTGAACTGTCACAAACTGTTCATAAATAAGAAACTGTTCATAAAGAGGATGTCTCAAACAACTTGAGTGGGATGCCCTATGCAGGAAAAGCGGAGTGAGCTCTGCAGAGGTGGGATGGTGGGCCATTTCTCTCCCCCTCTTTGTTGTTGCCCAGAGATGGAACTTGTCTAACTGCGCAGGTACAAGCCAGAGAATAAGAGAACCTTCTGGAACAACCTACTACGCATGCACAAGAAAGACTATATAAAGGCATGTGTGTCTTTGTTGACCCACCACCTATGGACCAAGCTGGCTACTCTGCAACAATGCGGGATCCAAGAGTGGTGATTTCCCCTTTTCCTATCCCCTCCTCCTCTCTTCTCTCCTTTCTCTTTCTGCTCTCTCTCTCTCACATATATTCATGTGTATAAGTTTTGTAAGAGCTGAATTGTGATTGGATGATCATTGATGGGTTATTAGGAATATAGTCTCATCGCCAGAGTGCCTTTATTTGTTCCCCAGATGGTTATCAGTTGATTGTTGCCAAATTGTCTCCATTCATTCACTAAAGTTGTCAGTTAATAAAGTCACCAGTACAATTGTTCCTCTGAGTTATTGTGGCGACTTGGCCCACCCTGTGGCTCTGCCGAGCAGAGACTGGCTCTTCCACCGGCACGCAGGCTCTCAGAGCATTCAAAAGATTCACCCCCCTTGTAACCCACTGCATGGAACGAGACACTGAACCACTTTCCTGGGCAGTCAATGCTTGACAACCCTTTCAGGGAAGAAATTTTTCCTAATATCCAATCTAAACCTCCCCTGGCACAATTTGAGGACATTTCCTCCTGTCCTTCAGCTTGTTACTTAGGAGAAGAGACCAACACCCACTTTGCTACAACCTCCTTCCAGGTAGCTGTAGAGAGCGATAGGGTCTTCCTTCAGCCTCCTCTTCAGGCTAAACAACCCCAGTTCCCTCAGCTGTTCCTCATAAGACTTGTGCTCCAGACCCTTCACCAGTCTCATTGCCCTTCTCTGGACACGCTCCAGCAACTCAATGTCTTTATTGGAGTGAGGGGCCCAAAACTGAACCCAGTATTTGAGGTGCAGCCTCACCAATGCTGAGTACAGGGGGACTATCACTGCTCTAGTCCTGCTGGCCACACTGTTTCTGACACAAGCCAGGATGTTGTTTGCCTTCTTGGCCACCTGGGCACTCTGCCAGCTCATATTCAGCTGGCTGTCGACAAACACCTCCAGGTCCTTTTCCGTCAGGCAGCTTTCCAGTCACTCTTCCCCAAGCCTGTAGTGCTGCGTGGGGTTATTGTGACCCAAGGATCATGGTAAGGAAGCTGAACACATTGCAGTTAAACACTGAGTATAAAAAGTGGGATTCAGAGGAGAAGCTTTTGCCCCTAAATAGTAGTCCATATGTGCATTCATAGAGGAAACAGTTTTTAATGAGAAATTCCTTCAACTCTTTTCATTAGGAAATGACAAGTTTCATTAGAGGAATATTTGGTGGTATGTTTTCTTCTCTCATTCCCTTTGGTAATTCAGCCCCACTCATGCAATTTTCCATTTTTGTTTTTTGTGAATTTTCCTATTTATCATAAAAGGAGCAAGACGTCAGATCTTGCTAACAGAAGGAAGTTGATAGGGTAGAATTGGAGAAAGAGAACTATGCTAATATTGAGGGAAACAGCAAGAAATTGTTAATGAAATAGTTAACAAAGAGTTTCACTCAAAAAATGAGAAAGCCCAGAGGAGGGTAAACAGCTAGGATTAGAAACCTAGCATGTTTATGGGCTAATAAACAAGAATTCTACTCAGTTTTGGGGGCTTTTGTTTTGGTTTAGGGTTTTTTCTTTTTTTTTGCAAAGGTTTCTCTTTGCAGAAGACATAGATACTAAAATAATTTTTAAAAGGTCGTTTTTTGATATTTATACAGACAAAATGTAAAAGAAGTGAAAGAATAATTTTTGAGCTAGAAAGGGCCACTGGGGTCAGTGATCAGAGAGCGAACATATGATAATATAGCAAATAAGCTAAGAAGTCAGAGCTAGACTACAATTATTTCTACATTAAAGACTCAGATTTCTGGCAAGCAACATTTATATCAAAACACTATATTGAAATGCAATACAGCCTGCTGTGCATGATGAAATCCTGGGGAGTTTTGGGGGGTTTTTTGGTTTGTTTTTTTTTAATCTCTTCTCTCCACAGGCTTTATCTTACATATTTCCAGGTACAAGAGAGAAAGGTAACCCACAGAGGACCCCATGAGAAAGCCAGCTGATGCTGACATGGGCACAGTGACTGATCACATTGAAGACTGGAACTCAGCAGCTAATGCAAAGGTTAGGAGAGTAAGGTAATAGAGCTATTCAAAGGAGTGGTAGGTCTTGAATAAAATTAAAATAAGTTTATATACAGTATTTTGAATTAATCTTTATAAACTGAATACAGAATGATAAATCCAGGCTGAAGTAGAAACTCTAGAAGCATTAGAAGAAAAAGACACTGAGTGATTTGCAGTTATGTTAATGTTTATTATTTTTAATTGAAATATTATTTATAAGGCAATAGTAGCTAATGACCAAATTTTTCCTGTGGAATGCGTTGAACTACACAAAACAAAAAGAATTCCTGCCTTGTCAGCCAGATGCAAATTCAGATGGTATCTCTGTTCCTGATCTAATCCTGGTCAATAATAGCTCACTGAATTCCTACATCTGCATAGGAAAAAAGTGAAAATATCAGGAGTACCACTGTGTCTTATGAGGAAAAAAACCCTCAATGAGCAGTCATTGCAACTGATAGTTTTACATTGTTTAGTCACTTATAAATCCCATGTCTTATATTTTACAGCAAGTTGGGTTTAAAAAAAAAAAAAAAAAAGAAATAAAATAACAATACTTAAGTGAATATCCCAGAATAATTTAAAAAAGCTTTATCAGAGCTACCTTTCGAACTCCAAAGTCCCAACTCTTCATCTACCCACTGGAATTGCAGCAGCCCTAACTGCTAAGTGGCATAGCTTTCACTAAAATAGCAGCATTTGAACACTATTTCACAAGAGGCTACACAGCTTTTTTGGGGAAACAAATGAATTATGCATCTTAAATATCAACAAATATTTATACAGCTAACAATCTGCAGCTTAAGTGGTCTCTAGAAATTTAAAGAAAGGGCATATTGTAGTACTCCATGATAAACTCAATAATAATTAGAATTCCTACCAGGCTGTTAACTAATGCAGACATATTAAAGCATATTTTTAGCTGAGCTTATTATGTTCTAATAAAATTTAAAGAAGCATAGCTGAAGGGTAAGAAGTAGCAGCATCTGGTCTATTACCAGCTCTGCATTGTGGTGTGCCATTTAGACACTGCCAGTGTGTATGTTTTTGAAATGCTGAAATCAAGTCCTAGATTGATCTGCTATTACTGCTTTACAAATAGTCTGTAAAAGCCTCTGTTTTTAAATTCTGTGATACAGCTTTTCTGGTGGGATGCAATCCCAAAAGTAGCAGCCTAAATTATGGACCCAGCTCAACATAAGTAGTGGCACTTGATCCTTATGGCAGCCTGCTCGGAAACCAGCTTTCACCAGGCGTATCTGTGACCATAGCTGTGGCCCTCTCTTTGATGTCCAGGCTTATTAAAGCAGATTTTTTTTTTTTTTTACAATTGTTTTTTTAGTCTAAACTCTAACCGCTGCATAACTGATGTTCATTTCATGGCTGTGAATCTTCACTGCTAAATGGAGGTGGCAGAAATGTTAAATGGAAGACGACTAGTTTTACAGTTATTGATGTTTCTTAGGTGATACAAATTGCTCTGAAGGACAACAAATTTAAAGGCAAAGCAGAATCTGTGCCTTTACATATCATTTTGGGGAACTATTGTTGCATGGAAAAAAAGTTCTTGAACGCTTTGGAAACATATAAGTCAATTACATGCTTTCGCCCCTCCTTTTACACCTGGTTGCAGGCTGATAGAGTCAGGGAGTCTTGTCAATAGCACACCCAGGTTATGACAGGCTTATTCTCATCTCTCTGGGCATCATCGGTGCTTGACAAGGTGCAAGATCCAAGGGCACATTGTCAGTGTGGAGCATGTTGAGCGCCTCGGACAGTGTCGTTCAGACACTTCGAGAAATGTCTCCCCTGAGTTATTTCACAGAAATGATGTTATAATCTGAGTTGTTCCACCAGATTTGATTTCCTTTAGGAATCAGGAAGAAACAGAATTTAGTTGACTTCAGGCAACAGCACAAATATGTTCAAAGAGTTATGTCAGGAAGTCAGAAAAAACCAGCAGTCCTAGTCCTATTTACTGAATATTGCTTGATTTATGGAGCAAGATAACCTGAGAAGGAGTCTAGTCACTTTTGGGAAGTTACATGCACAAGAATCTGTTTAAAGATTTGTGAAGTATTAAAAATAAACAATTTCCTTTCTTTTTTTTCTTTTATAATGTCAATTATATTTCATCTATGATGTAGCTGTGTTCATGCAGCCCTTTTTCCTGAAATATGTTCTCTAGGGATTTCAGTACATGAGCATCCTTTATTACTATGCCATTTGCATGCAAGAGCAAAAGGGATGGGATGAAAAGGGAAGGGAAGGACAGATGAACCAGTGCAACAATCATCAAACAAGTTGCAACCAGGGATTGAACAGGGCACCTCCAAAACAAAGCTGGGAATCCCATTAGTTATGAGAATGACTGCCCATTACAGACTGCTCAGGGGGACATAAAATACACACAAAAACATGTATTAGTAGGGAAGCTGCCTGTCGGTGCAGCATTGGGATAAAACTTGTTAAGCTCTCTTTGTAAAACTGTTTTGAAAACCTGACCAAGCAGAGCATCCTAAGCCATCATTAATACAAATAAATAAGAGCGTAGCAGGAATATGATACATGTCATAATGCAACTAAAGGGTGCCTAGAGACAAGAGAGTGTTTAAGGCAGAAAATAAATGAGGTTATTGATGACTCCCTTCTCTCCAGAGAAGTGATCTTCAGCATCTTTCAGTTTTCAGCACCTTGATCATTTTTCCAGCAGGAATATGGGTCGCCTCATAGTAAAGTTAAGTCTAGTGCCAATAGGCTTGCTTTTTAATTTCCTTTCACAGGGGCTTTAATAGGAGTGCAGAGATCCCAGGAGACCCCTAAGAGCACAGGATGAACAACACTGAGGTAGTGCTGTCTGCCCACAGATGACACTAAGAGAGCAAATATCCCATATGAGAGATCCAAGAAAGATTACACCATGCTTACAGTTTCTTAATATCATTACACTGCTACTCAATGCAAGAAAGCAATTCCTTAAGTGTTAGCTCTTAAGTGAGAGTAGCTCTCCCAAGGAGCTCTAGCTTCCCTTCACTCTTCCTCCTTCTGTGCTGATTTCTCCTCATGCCCACCACCCACTTTCTCAGCAGGCACAGCTACTAACTGTATAAAACAAGAAACAAGGTGTTTTTTTTTTATTTTATTTTTAATATTTATATACTAATGCAGAAAATTAATATAGTTGTCTTTTTTTTTTTTTTTTCTTTAAGTTTAGTGGAAAAGTTGAACTCCTTAGTTTCTGTGCAGCTACACAAAGTGACAAGTAATATATAGCTGTAACAAATTATTTTGCATTTCTCAAACAAATGTTTATGTAGAGTATTTAGAGATTGCAGTGTACTTTATAAGCAAATTTACTCTTTACGCTCATATTTTTTATCTATTCTAGGTATCTACATAATTTCTATAATACTTCAGGGCCTCATAACCCTTTGAAATGCTTACCTGGGTAAGACTGGAGAAGAAAACAACAGTTCTATTCTATTTAGCTATCAAAAGAGGATCAGAAGCCCGAGATCCTCTATCATAGATGTCTACATCTCAGTTGCAATACTGTGCATCAGCACCTGAAAGGATGTGGAAGAGCAAGCGGAGGCTGATGTTTTCAGGGTATCTGAACAGCAGACTATGCATCTCTGACCTTGAAGAAATTTTCAGAAATCACTGCACTGGTTTAAATCAGTAATGACCATCAATTTCAGAGACCAGAGCTGCTTAGAAAATGCCCACCAGAGCTGCTTAGAAAATGCCCACCAAGGCTCTGTAGCTCTAATTTCCTAATAACTTTAGAAACATTGAGCCCTTTTTGGCTCTTTTAAAGACTGTTGCAGAAATCTCAGGTCAAGCAGTTAACTCCGGGTTTCTGCTTTCTAGATTTTTGGACTGTACCTCCTAGTATACTAGTATTCACTATTGTTTGAATGTGCTTATTTTTCTTTGTCTGAGAGAATTTTAACCAGTCTCAGAACTTCAGAGATTCAAAGAACATAATTTTCCCCTGAATACTAATTAGCTTGATAACTTTGTTAATTTAAAGCTTATTAAGGAACCTGGTAAATTAATACATAGCATCATAATATATCTTTCAGGTTTCCTGCAGCTGATTACTTGGAAGGTTGTTTAACAGGGCAGCCGTGGCTGACAGAATGATAGTCTTGTGGGATTTGCAAATTACTGAAGGAGCAGGTTTTTTTGCACAAGTTGTATCTGTGGCTCACTGAATTGTGTTAGAAGTTAGGTGTTAATTGTGTCAATAAACATAACCATAGTGCCTTTCACAGGCCCCACGATAGCCACTTTTGCCTCAGCTGGGGTTCTTAAAATGTTCTTAGACTGTATTTTTCTACAGTTGACTTGTACCACACAGCTAGTATTTCTCCCTGAGTCAAGCACCAAGAAAATGGGAACTGCTGGTAAAACATCTACAAGGCCCGCCTTGCACCAGGCATACAAGGATTTTCAAAAGAAAACCAATAAATTATTCCCACAGACCACCAATCAGTAATAAAATGGCATTTTCATCAGTAATAACATGCCACTTTTGCATTCATGCATTCATTGCAAATTCATTTGCCTCTGCTATTCCTTGTTAAAATATTTTTAAAATTATAAAACTGGTTTCAAATTTGCACAGTCTCAGATTTATGATTGGAGGGAAAAGGCAAGGGTATACAGGCAGTTCTCCATATATACAAGGTTTTATGAGGAGTTCCTCTTGAAATGAACTCTGAAATAGTCTGTGTTTTGCTTTATACTCCTTAGCACTCCATTACTGTTTCAACCACTTCCAAGATCTCCCATAATTAGCTATATTGAATCAAGGATATATTTCAGAAGAGCTTAACTTTATATCTTAGATTTTAGGAAAAGCACTGTAATAAGTGGAATGTGAATGGAAATACTGTTGGTTATTGTAGAGAACACTCTAAATACTTTAAAAAGTAATTTTTCAGTTTCTTATTACACAGTAATTAGCACAAAATTGGAATAGATTCTGTGCAGTACACCTCATCATTTTATAGCTGGTTAGATGACACTGACTTAAAATACCTACATAGCAACAAAGTTTATAAACCATTATGCAGAAAAAAATATAATCATTACTAATGGAGTGCTGAATAAGAGCTAAATACTTCTCAGTCACCAGCATAATGCAGAGATTAATAAACCAGATGAATCGCATATCAGATGGAGCAGCTACTATAATCCTTTCTTTTACCTAGAAATTCAGTAGTTTCGCCTTTTTTTTGTCTTTTTTTCTTTTTTTTCCCTCTACTTAAAAAAAGTGTATTCATACTCAGCACAACCTGGTAAATGTCTCTCATAAGGGCTTTTACATTTTATATTTTTTATAATTGATGTTTAATCGGCCAGAGTAAAAAAGGCCATGTGGCCATCCTGGAGCCCAAAATATTTGCCCATGTCTGAACCTGGGCTGAACTAAGATGGTTAAGCAAAGCCCTGGCTGCCCCAGTCTAGTGCTGGCTATGGTCCTCTCTGAGCTTGGAGATGGCTTCCACAGGTCCCTTCCAATTGTCCCTCCTATGATCCTGTGATGCTGTGACAGGAGTGGGAATGACTCACATTAAAAATATTGGGGTTTTATGCAACTGTTTTTTCATTGATTTATCTTTTTTATTTATTTTGTAATCCCCCTTTAGTCTCTCTGCTGATATTACCCATCAGTTATCACCTACCAGAGAACCCTGTGTCTGTTCTCCCAGAGTGCAAATGCAATAGCTTTTCTGCATGGCTTCTCCCATGTCAGAACAAAAAGCAATTAATCTGTTAAAAATACAATCTATTGAAAAACAGGTTGGCTATTTTGTGTTCAGGTGTTCTTTTCTTCCTTATGCTACACAAGTCAGGATAGGAGTCATGGTTTATTTTTTTCTGGATTACAGTCCGGTCAGGACTTGTTTAAATTTCTTCCATGTGGAATAATAATCCATAAACAAAGAAAAAGAGGAGTTGGGCTTGTGTTTCAAGGACAGCTCCCACTACTTTGAAAACCAAGGTAAAAAATAATCTGTTTTTCTTTTCATCAGTAGGAAAGCTTGCAACATACGTAAGCAATGCACAACTTGGAGAAAGTCTGTTCAAATGGCATTATGAATACTACACTGAACGAAAAAGAGAATTGTTGTGGGTTTTTTTCTCCCCCCCTCCCCCTTTCCCCGTAAGGAAGGCTTGCAATATATGGTATAATGATGAACTTAGAAAAAGTCTGTTCAAATGGTATTATGAATGCTGCACTAATAGAGAATCCACTTTCCATGCCTACACGGAAATAAACCAGCTGCCTTCAGTAGAAACGGATGGAGCTTATTGTTATTCTATCTCGATTCAGAAAATCCTGACATTTCCCTTATGGTAGAATTTCAAATATATATGTACTGGAGAAAAAAAAAAAAAAAAAACAAAGAAAAAGAAGACAAAAACTTTTTATTTTTTCAAAAAAACTCACATAAAGAAAGTAGAAATTCCTTTGTTTTTCTTCCAAAACCTGTTCCTCACAGACAGTTATAAAACTGACTATTCGGTTTAGCCCTGGACACCTGATGATATTTAATATAACAGAAAACATTTGTGTTCTGCTCAAAAAGAGAAGCCATCTCCATGTGGGCTTGAAGACAAATACCAATCAACATGACAGGCAGAAACAAACACATGCTATGCTGTATGCTAATGTGTCCTAATTCCCTCTTCATCTAAAATGATGGATATGCAAAAAATCACAGAAATCTATACTGTTTTTTAATTATGAACATAGGTCTTAGGTTATTCCAGAAGTGTGCATTTCAGCAACTGGTACATCCAGTAAATGGCCAGAAAATTAAAGGATGAATTTTAATTTGCTCAGATTATATGCAGTCTGTTCCATTTTATATAATGCTGTAACTTTACTGGATGCAATAAACAGTGTATACTGCTCAGTAGTTCCTATTTTTCGCTTCCACTGAGTTTCTGTGATATTAGCAGTTTCTACATATTCACATTCTAGTACCTTTTCCAGGTATCAGCATACAAAATTAGCTCAAAAATATAAAATAAATCCATCTATAAACCATATACACCCTGGAAAAAAATCACAGACTGAGAAATCAGATACTATGAGACATTTAGGTACAGCATAATAGAGACTAACCCTGCAATTCTGCTCCTAATGAACACCATAGGCGTTCTGTCAATGTAAGAATAGGACTTTGCATAAGACACCATTGTATGGTCACACACTATAATCAGCATAAACACGCCATAAAAATCAATCTAGTAATATCTTCATTCAGTCACTTCTCATTATACTGGAATATAAACTTTAAATCCAATTTGGTCATAGCATTGTTAGAATTGTAGATTCAATTCCATGTTAAATATATTTTATTTGTTTCTACTTTGAATTGTGTACTTTCAACTTCCACCCACTTGATCCACCTGTAATACTTTTCTGCTGTGAGAAACCTTCCAGTCTTACACTACTTCACTATCTTTTAATATTCTCTAGCATATACTTGCTAAAGGGAGATGGCTTGGTGTAAATCATCTTCTTTTCTACCTTAAGGCTCTGTCTTAATTACAATATAAGTCTGTGCTGATTTTGCCGTGGTAGAGTTAATTTTCTTCACAGTAGCTTGTATGGGGCTGTGGTTTCATTTTGTACTGAAAACAGTGTAAATAACACAGGGATGTTTTTGTCACTGCTGAGCAGTGCTCACACAGAATCAAGGCCTTTTCTGCTCCTCACCCCACCTCACCAGTGAGGAGGCTGGGCGCACACAAGGAGTTGGGAGGGGACACTGCTGGGATAGCTGACCCCAACTGACCCAAGGGATATCCCAGATGATATGGTGTCATGCTCAACATATAAATCTGGGGGAAGAGGAAGGAAGTGGGAGACATTCAGAGTGATGGTGTCTGTCTTCCCAAGTCACCGTTATGCGTGATGGAGCCCTGCTTTCCTGGAGACGGCTGAGCACCTGCCTGCCGATGGGAAGTGGTGAACGAATTCCTTGTTTTGCTTTACCTATTAAGCTCTCTTTATCTCAACCCATGAGTTTTACTCTTCCTATTCTGTCCCCCATCTCACTGGGGAGAAGTGAGCGAGCGGCTAGGTGAAGCTTAGTTTCTGGTTGGGGTTAAACCATGACAATCTCCCTTTTAACAGATGGGCAACACAAAGGGATTTTAAGGATCATGAGTACCCTTATGGTCTCCACCACCCAAATAATATGTTTATTATCTAGGTAAACTTAGGGAAAATTAACAAGAAATTATTTTTTTCCATGTTAATTAAACTATTAGTGGATTTCAGTAGGTAAGCTTGCCCTTCCTTCTCCTATACACCAGAAAGACTTTCCCAAGATAAGCAGATCCAAAGAAATAGCACTACAGGTAGCCATAGGTCTTGGTATAAACCATTCTGCAAAACACCTTACCCAATGTGAGATATGTCCAGTGGGTATAGCTGCATTTGAGCCAGTAACCCCAGACTGCCTTTCCCATCAGTGATAAAACCAGACCCCACTAAAGTGTCATTCATCCTCCTAAAATAGACATCTGAACTCAGCCAGATGAATTGTGCCCTAGAAGTACCTCCACTGACTATAAATGGAAGCCAGGGCAATAATCTCAGATGGAGACATCTGTAGAGGGGATGTATAAAGTTATGTCAAATTAATTCCACCCTCACTGTACTACATTTGAAGAGAAAGATTGGTTTAGAAAAACATACCAAAACCCTGAATGTATTTTTTGTGTGGAGAATAGGGATGTTTAATGAAGAGTCCCAGCTACTTGAGGAAACAAATGAAACTCCTGGTTTCTCCACAGATCTTGTTGGAAGGAATCGGGCATTACAGTGTTTGGACAGGGAATTCATAATGACATAAATGTCAAGATGTTCTAAAAAAAGCTTTTTCTAGGTGAAATATAGAATTATCAGATCAGAGAATGTGATCAACTTAGTAATAAGTATTTTTTTCTTTATTTTGGGATTCCTTTAGAATTAGCAATAATTAGATTCGGTTAATGGGGTATGAATATGGATGAAAATAAGTATTTAGGATTCTGAAAGTAATTTGTTTTAATCACTGTTTTCTTGAGAAATTCTGTTCTTATAGGTACAAACATTTTCCTAGATACAAATATCTCATATCAAAATCTTACAGTATATTTTGTTCGGTTTGTTTTGTAGTTCTTTCATTATTTCATTTTAATTTTAAGAGTAATTTTTCAGAGTTAATTTATGCAACTAGTTTTTAAGGTATTTTTTCCAAGACGAAATGATGAACAAACAAAAGAAAATGCTTTTTCTCACAGAACCAGTAGAGTACCTGGGTTAGGTATATTTAGAGTTATTTTAAGATTTATCTTAAAACAGTAGCAATTTTATATAATCAAAACATTAGCTTAGAAGTCAAGTAAAAAAGAAACAAAATATCTCTTGGAATGGAACAGATCTACTAATTATACGTCTTTTTAACAGGGAAAGATGTAAATCCAAATCAGAAAAAAATAGTGTATTGCGGTGAACCTATACAAAGTAATCGAATGACATATACAGAATTGAACTAATAAATAAATTATAAAAAAACCCCACAACCCCAAACAAACAACTAATTGGCATATGTTGTAGGAAATTGATTTTGGCATTATACTTAGATGCTGTTTCTGATGAGTTTGATTGATAGAGGAATATTTTTAATGTAATATATTGGGCTTCTACAAGACATTTAACCTGGTATCATGAGAGATCCTGTTTCATAAATTCAAATGACAAAAACTCTGAAAACAATAAAAACCCCATGACCTATAATATGCACATTATATTAAAAACTGCTGAAACGGTAAGTCTGAAAACACCATTACTAATATGGAATTGTACCTGAGTACCTGTGTTTCCCCTGGGTTCTTCCGAGGACTGTGTAGTTCTGTGTTATTTGGAAATTTTAAGAATGACTGGGAAAATTATATTATCACTGAGAAAAAACTGTTGGTGACATGAGGGGAGGGAGAGTGGTTAATGAGAAACAATATAGAGAGTTTGGTTTCAGTCAAACAATAACTATTTCAATATGGCCAAGGGCCATGTATATAGGAATAGAGAAGGTAAGCTACAATAATGGTATGGGTCTGCTAACCTGGGAAACAGTGATTCTAAAAAGTACTTAGGGACATGGTGGATAATCAACTAATAATGAGATCCCAGGTGACACTGCAGTCAAAAGGAATAATGGATAGAAATATGGAATAGTGAGTAGGAGTTATGAGATTATAATACATCTGCCTTTGACAATAATGAAACCATTCCTGGAATAATTTGTCCATTTCTGGTATCAGTGCATTAAGGGAGATGCTAAAAACCTGGAAAGGATTGAGAGGGGAGCAGGAGGAATGACTAAAACCTGGAGAGCAGTGTGGTGTCCTGGGGGACAGGAGGTACTCCATCTTTTCCAGAAGAAAACTGCAGGGTCACTTGATGATGTATCTAAGTATCCATGTGGACCAGTGAACCATAGGAATTCAATAGAAGTCTTTTCAATCAAGAATACTAAGGCAAAACAAAACCAATAGTGAAGAGCCCAGATAAATTCATCAGGAAAAAAAAGAAAAAATAATGAAGAGGATTAATCGGTGGAATCACTTTCTAACTTTTGTGGTGAAGTTTCCATCATCAGAAACTGTAAAGCTAGGACTGCATTTTTTTTTCATAAGACATCACACAGTTTACTTCAGCTCTGGCTATTGCACTTTAGGCATGATTTATTGCATGCTTCTCTTCTCCTACGGTTTGAACTTGTCATAAAATCAGAGTGTTCCCTTAAGCCCACCAAAATCTATGAATGGTGTTTATTGATACAGAGAAAATTAGCTGGCACTTCCAGATTTAATTTGGAAGATTGCCTCTCATTGTGAACAAAAAAATCCTTTGAACTTTTATTAAAGACTCCAGTTTACAGCTTATATGTGCTTAACTTAAGATATTATGAGTACTTGGAGGTCGAGGTCTCTCGGCTGCAGGCAGTAGATCCCAGGCATGACTTGATTTTACAGATGCTGCACACGTGGAAGCACACATCAAACTGAGAGCATGGTAGATCCGCACATGTTCTCAGCTTGGAAGGTGCAAAATGTGAGCAGCTCTGGTCCTGATGCCGTATACCCACACTGGGAGAAAACTCTCCCCAGGCCTAGGACTTTTTTTAACAAGAATATTAATGTGGAAACTGCTGTGTGGTATAGCTGATGGGTAGTTTTGGGCATAGACCTTCACAGTCTGGGAAGACTCTGAGGTTGGTGACTTTACTCAGAAAGCTGTCACCTGGTTCCCTTACTCTACAGAGGTACTAAGTACCAGTACTTTGAACTTGGACAAACTCGAATGTCTTCTACTCTCACCAACTGGGATGCAGAATCTGGCCCCTTTGTAGGAGTCTACAGTCCACAATAAAGAAAATGATAGCAAATGCAGCTGTGAGGGAGAATACAGCTACCTTAAGCCATGGCCATTTAGAAAGACAAGTCTGATTTCATGAGAGATTTTTCCACTTCTTGCTTGCCACGCCAGTGGTTTGTTTCGAAAGCCTTTTCCCAGGAGGCTGAGCCTGAATTGTATTCCAGGGGCAATTCAGAAACTAGAAGGCAAACTAGGTCTTATTTTTGAAAATTAACATTTAACTTTAATTGTTCCTTCCCACACTACTTTGGAAATTATTCCTCTGTGCAAACTGAACAAGAATGGAAAAGGTCATGTTCAATTGTAGATTTTAAAAAACCACCGAACTTTAGCTCTAGTTTACCACCTTGTCTTCATCTTAAAAATAGCAATAAAAACAAAACAAACCTTGTCTGCATGCCTGCTTTACATTAGAAGCTTACAAGGAAAGTTATAATGTTGTCTGTTGCTCTGCTGAAAAGAAAAATAACCAATTTACTCTTGTGTGGTTCAGGGGAAAATAGCCTTGAGAAAATGTTATTGATGTAGTGTATTTATGTAGGGTTGCAAGACAAATTATGCCATCAGCAAATAAGGTCAGAGTAGCAGAGTGAATTACTGGTAAAAATAGGTTGCTTGCAAAGGACAAAGGTTGTTTTAACTGCATATAAACCTTGAAGCCAGATGAGAAGAAATAATAACAGACTCAGTGTGGAATATAGTATTTTAAAGCTCCCCAAAACTCCAAATGATTTTTTATGGATGACTCTTGCTATTTTAGGAAGTATGAAGAGGGCTGCATGACAGAACATCTACCTGTGATTATCAAGAGCCAGCTGAAGGGGTTCCTATGAAGTACGGTGTAGTTGTTTCAGTCAGCAGACTTTGGACCCTGCCTTCAGAGAGGAAAATGCTGCACTTAGAGATCTGCTCTAGTGCTTTCTCATGCAGTCCTAAAGAAGTTAATGTAGTTTTCTACAGGAGGGAGTTAAGGGTGCCCAACATGACCTGGCAGCCCAGAAAGCCAACTGTACCCTGGGCTGCATCAAGATAAGTGTGGCCAGCAGGTCAAGGGAGGGGATTCTCCCCCTCTACTCTGCTCTTGTGAGACCCCACCTGCAGCGCTGTGTCAAGCTCTGGGGCCCCCAACATCAGAAGAACATGGACCTGCTCAAGCGGGTCCAGGGGAAGCCACGAAGATGATCAGAGAGCTGGAGCACCTCCCCTGTGAGGACAGGCTGAGAGAGTTGGCAGTGTTCAGCCTGGAGAAGAGAAGGCTCCAGGGCGACCTTAGAGTGGCCTCCCAGGACTTAAAGGGGGTACAGGAAAGATGAGGAGGGATTCTTGATCAGGGACTGTAGGGATAGGATGAGAAGTAATGGTTTTAAACTGAAAGAGGGTAGATTTAAGTTAGATATAAGAAAGAAATGCTTTTCTGTGAGTTTGGTTAGACACTGGAACAGATTGCCCTGAGAGGTTGTGGCTGCCCCCTCCCTGGAAGAGTTCAAGGCCAGGTTGGACAGGGCTTTGGGCAACCTGGGCTAGTGGAAGGTGTCCCTGTCTGTGGCAGGGGGGTTGGAAATGGATGATCTTTAAGGCCCTTTCTATCTCAAACTATTCTCTGATTCTATGATTCTATGAATAGATCCCAAACAACCTGCTTAACCACAAGTACAGGAGTACACTGCATAGACGAGCACACTATTTAGTTTTTAATGAAGCAGAATACTGTTTTACAGTTCTGGATACTTTATGTAATTCCTCATCTGTCTGAAACATGTATAACACAGGTTCTGCTTTATCCAGAGATGACAATGACTGCCAGAAACTGCTAATTTATTCCTAGTAGACTTCAGGTTTTTTAGTTGTTCATAAAAATGAGTTCTGAAGGTTTATTTCTGGACCTGTTCTGTGCTAGACAAATTATAGCATCAGTTCTGTAAGAAAAAAAAAGTTCATACTCATACCAGTTTGATAAATAATCTTTAAATAAAGCAACATTAAGCATGTCAATATTGCTTTGCAGTTGTAATTGGCATTACTTGCATTTTTCAAAAGAGCAAGCACATGGCTAGATACACCCTGGGCTGCTCTCATGCTATGCATTGCACGATTATTGTTGGTGACAATGCAACTTTTTGGAGAAGAGATCAGAGTGGTGATCTGCCCTTTTTTAAGGGCTCCCTAACTGCTGGGATACAGCAATACACAGGTTGAGCGTGCAGGTACAACCAAAACCAGGGTTGTATTTACACCACAGATGTTGTCTCAAGACCATCTGCCCACAGCATGCAGAGGACTTACCCTGAAGAGGGTGAATTGGAATGGCCCAGAGCTGAGCCTGGGTATGAGTTACTATCATGTATGCAGGTGGTAAAGGTCCCCTGGTCCGGCTTAACCCTAAGCCCATCCCTCACTGGCAGCAAACTCTGTAGCTGCATGGATACAGTTGTTCCACCACACCCAGGCTTGAACCCTGACATGCAACAATCTCTTCTGTTCTCATCATAGTCTTCACGCAATCTTCCTGGGCAACTGCTAGGCATTGTGTATGGTGAAGTACAGTCCCAGGACTGATCCTGATGGGCAGTTTAGGTATCAAGAGCTTATTTTCAGGGCTTAGCAGACTTGCCTGGATGTCACTGGGCTGTGTTTGGGCCTGGCTGGGGGTGATGGGATGAGCCCTGGCTGGTGAGACCCTGCTCCACTGTCCCTGAGTGTATCCCTGTATGTGCTGGCACCCCAGCAGCCACCTACCCTCTTGCTCTCAACTCCTACTGTGGATGGCCATTGTCTCAGAGGGAAGTTTGGAAATATAAACAATTAACAACTATTATTTCCAAAGAAGAATTTTCCCCTTTGAAACCTTTAAATATCACTGCTGAACTAATCTATGATGATAGTAAAACCTACAATATGGCCATTGATGTTAAACAGCTGCCTCCTCATGCTTTACACTGTTATTTTTAGCTTTCCAAAACTTTACTTTGTAATATCACCTCTTACTTCCAGGGCACATACAAGACATTGTCATTGTGCTTCTGCTTTCCCAAATGTCACTTGCGAATAACACAAAAGAACATTTGTGTCCTTCGGTTGGTGGATTAAGAAAAAATCTGTGAAGCAGGTTTCTACAATAAGAAAGTAGAAGAGAACTTTAAACAGTGTGATTGAGAAGGAATTATCTTATTTACACAGGAGCTAGATGCTTAGATATATGTACTTCATAACTATAATAAAGGAAATAGACCCGGA
The DNA here is from genome assembly GCF_031877795.1 of Strix aluco. NCBI lineage: Eukaryota > Metazoa > Chordata > Aves > Strigiformes > Strigidae > Strix > Strix aluco. The sequence goes on along the minus strand of NC_133932.1, from coordinate 132,816,257 downwards.
GAGGTCTGTTGTGGATCAGTGGTTAAAGTAATAGCTTGCTAAACTGGGTTCCTCGATTGCAATCCTGATCTATCAACACCTTCTAGGTTAGCAGCAAGTAAGCTCCTTTTGGGCCCAATTCCAACATCTTTTAAAGGTGCTTTACGCTGATGTAACTCAATTGATTCTAATGGAGTCACTTTCACTTTACGTCAATGAAAGTGAAATTGGGATATGATTACAGTCTCAGTTAACTCACCTACCAAGATTCAGTCTATTGATTAGGGCTAGGGGAGAGTTTACAGCTGGAATTCTGTTTTTCTTTTTATAAAAATACAGCTTTTTGTAATTAAAAAATCAGTAGGACACGTAACATTGTTGTTATTTGAAAGGACTTGACTTAAAGAGGAATGTGTTCGTCTCTTGTACTGGCAAAATGCACCATTTTGAGTTCACGGGTCTTTGAACTGCATACCATGTAATTGCCTATGACCAACTTAATTTGGGTCTACCTGTGGTATTGTGGGCCTGGTAGGTTGGATGGGTTACACCTCAAAGGCAGAGCTAGATGGTGTCAGGCCACGGGGCACTGTTCTCCATCGCACTGAGGACAAGTAGCACTGCAGTACGTTGGGTAGATGTTATGTTAATCTTGCGTGGAAGACAAAGCCAACGGGTAACCCACATTAAAATGCAAATGCAGCTGAAACGAAACATTTTGGATCAGTTAAAGAGACATGTACTGTTTTAATTCAGTAATGCCAAGCAATTCTGTAGATTGCAAAAGACAATAGAAAACAAACTGCTTATGGGACACAGAACGAAAAAAGCACCACTTTCTAGATATTAATTTCTTAAATTCAGACCTTAAAAAACCCCTTAATACCTTCCTTACTCCATAATTTCCTCACATATACACACTCTCACCTTCCAACTGTGATTATTAATTATGTCTATGTTGTAAAATGTACGTGCCAACATTGTTTTTGAAACAGGCACATGTTGCCTAGATAGTGAGGACCAGTGTCCAATTAACAAGGGGATGCCAAAGAAACAGATGAGTGCTGAGTTCATGGTGCAGTTCATGTCCTCACTACGACATTTATTTAAATTCTTTCTGTAAATCTGAATTAAATCTATAGGAAGTTAAATTCTCTGAAACCTTTGGCTGTATTAGCCAAATGATTCAAAACTGCTTTGGGAAGGAGGAATGAAAGGTGGATGGTGGAGCAGAGAGATTTTCTCACTTCACAAGACTTTTTTTCTGAAAACAGGCAAGAAAATGTAGCCGGAAATCACACATTTACAAATTGTGGTGGGTTTTTTTTGAACTTTCTCTTCTTTGAGAACTTTTTTTTTTTTTGTTTCAGCTCAAATTTTGAGATGAGAACAAATACTGAAATATCAACATTTTCTCGAAGGCAAATTTTTTAATTTTATTTCCATCTCTAGTGCTTATTTACTTTACAGAGGTCTTCAGAGGCTCAATTCAGATCTAAAAAAATTAAGAAATTTTTGGCTCTTCAAAAGAGTTAGGCCTGTATTTTATTACAACCTCCACTAAATATCAGTTGCCCATGTTCACCCTTCTAGCTTTCTTGACTGCCCATGGAACCTATTTCTATCCCCTTTAGGCTGCATGCTTGCTTCAAAAGTGTTATATATTGTGGCTGGGAATCTGGCTTTTCTGGAGAAAAAGGCAGTGGAGGTAGGAGGATGACTTGAGGCTTTCAGCGTGTCTGGGGCTGTGCTTCCCTCCTGCAAGATGTTATTAGGGCTTTGTGTCTGCCTCAGCCTCTGGCATGCTGCAGGGCTGCAGCCTGGCCACACCAGGAAGAGCCCGTCATCGCTGCATAGCGGAGAAACGCGCTGCTGTCAAAGGATATGTCTGCGGGGAATGCAACTTGATGGAGCAGGAAAATGCTGCTCTATCCAAACGCAACATGTGCTGCATTTGGCTTGTTTGCACATATCTAAAATAGAAATCTGCAGTTTTCTGCCTGGAATGATCTTTGTTGGGTTTTGTTAACTTCCCTAAGCAAGGCGTAAATTTTTACATCTTCACCCCAGCTGCAGGAAAAGTCAGAAGCAGTTCAGGTTTCTCTCTTAATGTAAAAGGAGAAAGGACTAGGCTACATATCTTGAAGTGAAAAGGGCTCTCTCATTTGCATTCTTAGTTATAAGAACTTGTCATTGTGGTATATAAAAGCACTATTTAATATATTTACTCTCCAGGGAAGTAGATAAGTGCTTTATCCCTGTTTTACATATGACAAAGGAAAAACAGACAGACTGTAAGCTAGATATTTAGCATTTTGAATGACTAATTTTCAGAAAGCTGAGCTCAGGTGTCTGCTAAAATTGGCCTTGCTTAGGTTTATTATTATTATCATTATTATGATGATAATGACTGGACACCTGCTCAAGCAGCAGGTTAAATTGTATTAGTCAGTGTCTAAATATACACAGAAAAGTAAATCAGCTTCTGACTGTAGTGCTTATCATATCAGGATGAAACAAGAAACCAAACTGAGATATGGACGGACTGATGAGCTATGGAGGAGTGAGATCCAGAACTACACAATGTTTCCAATCCAACATCCTCAACAGGCATCACAGAAATTTTATGAGCTGTTTGTGTGATCGATGTGAGATTCCTATTATATTAAATACATTTATATCTTTATGATGGGTGCATATGCGCATAGAAATATGTATTATACAATTTACAGAGGTTTGCAAGAAACTCTTTCCACTCATGAAAAGCACCCCATGAAAAGCACAAAGGTGTCTTTTTGAAAGTATGGCACTTAACAGCTGAGAGTGGACATTTCTACCTGGTAAATAAGAGACAGTGCATAGGTGATAGGTCATGAAGATCCTTGAATCTGAAGACTGATGTCTTTTTGTTTAATGCTATGCAGGAGCAAATGAAGGTCTGTCTATAAGGGAACTGAGACTATCAGAAAAAAACCCCACATTTCAGGAAAAGGCTAAGGGAAGCAACATTCTTGATAAAAGCAAAAATTATCAGATTGTACTTCACAAGACCAAAAAGGTGGCTATTAAATAACTGAGCTGTGACATGACCACAGTAGGCAGAATTCAACTGATGTGAATAGAAGATGCTGAAAAAGCCCTAGGGGTTGTTGTGGACACTAGGCTGAGCATGAATCAGTGTATTTGCATCAGGAATACAGCAAAACTGCATAATGGTCTCCATTAGGGCAGCAAATTAAAGGAAATTAATATCTTCCTTTACTTAGCCCCAGTGAAACCACACCTGGAATAATAAGACCAGTTTTGGACCTCCCTAATTGAAGGGGAGAAATTGGAGGGGATGCTGCAGAGAGCTGCTAAGATTATTACTGGCCAGGGAAAGTGACTCATGAGGAGACTTTGAGAGAACTGGGCTTCGTTAGTCTGACAAAGAGGAGACAAAAGAGAGATTCAATAAGAGCCTACAGCTTTTTGAAAGGGATGGGGGAAAAAAAGTAGTTACCCAGGGTGAATATGGAATACCAACCCTTGGAGATATTTCTAGACTTGCCTAAAGTCATGGCTGACTTAATCTGGTGTTGGTGATAGTCCCAGTCTGGGTGGGAAGTTCAACCAATGACCTCCAGAGGTCTCATTCAACCATCATTTCTAGGAAGACAGAGCAGTAGTTATTTTGCTGCCAGTGGTTCATCTTTTCCAGGGAGCCGGAGAAAGCTGTCTGACATCTACATGTAAGAATAGTTCTGAATAAGGGCTAAAAGTTATGAAAACCATAGGAATGGTATTTATCAAAAGATTCTGAAACATCACTTTGTCACATAGCAGTCATGTGTTGAAAGGGTACGTTACTGTTGTGCCACAAAGTCCCACAGTAACATTAATATTGAATTGTCTGTCAGGTATGGGTCAAGTTAACAGAGAAAGTGCATGCATTTTTAAGAACAATGGTACTCACTTAATTACTAAAAATTCCTGACCAGTTCTGTTAGGAGCACCATCTACTGATAGAATGTAAAGAGAAGACCATATGTGTTCCCGCACAAGTTCAAAATACTGGAGAACTGCAAAACATCAGTACAGAGAATTTAGATCTGCATTGACTCAAAGTGGAAGTTTGGGAGATTGAGTAATCACAAGAGCAAGCAATGAAGAAGTTGATTCTTTATGTCTGGGAGTTTTAAAACATGATTGAACATCTTTGTGGAAGATACTAATGAAACACTCTGTTAGTGACATATTTACAAGGGAAAATGGACAGGAGGTATATACAGGAGGACATTTTACAGGGTATGATGATTCCTTCAGGGATTACGTGTTTGCAAAACTATTAGGGACATGTCTAATAAAATGTACAGCATCGGTTAGCCATGCAGCCCAATTCAAGATCTGGCTGCTAGCTTAAAAATCAGTCCCACTCAGTGGGGACTTTTCACTTTCACAAAGAAAGTGAAAAAGTGGAGCACGGAGCTTGAAAATGAAACCTCAAAATGTGAGAACAATCCTCTAACATAAAGATGAGGTTTGGCTTCCTGCATTACACAAGGAGCACGATGGCCTCTCAGAGATCTCCTTCCCCAGAGGCACAGGTTTCAATTTGCACCAAGCTTCCAGAAACAATTCAGTAAAATATCATAAAGCTACTAAATCCTCTGGGACTGAACCAGGCCTCAGTTTAACTTCCATTGGGTACAGGGAGAAAGAAAGTGATAATTAAAAGAGAATGTGGGAAAGCAAGCAATGGACATCTGTTTGAAATGTTGCCTGGTTTTAGGAAAAGAGGTGTGTTTATGGCCAAAAAAATATATGAAATAATAGCAGTGGTAATAATGGTCTTCACCAGAAGGTACTCTTAAAGGACAGCTCTCATCCAGAATTAAATGGAATTATTTACTTCTAATGCCAATTGCCAATGTTAATTAGCACAGTCCTTAAAAATCTGTTCCTTGAAGAGGCCCTTTAGATGATGTAACATGCCAATGCGATTCAAAGCCCTTACTTTTTCATGCTGCAGATTTTTAAAACATCCGCCCTCTGTTCAGTGCTGGCATTGCCAGAAAGAGTTGGAGCACCAGCTCATGGAGGTGCAGTCTCTCTGTAGCAATTAATCAAAGGTTGGTAAGAGGTAAGCAACAACATTTTGAAATAATAGTAATAAGCACAGTAGTGATGATGATGGTGGTGATGAGAGATGTACAAACTACAGAAAAAAAATCAAGTAATGAAATTTGCCAAAGGAATAATAAAGAAACTGAAGAAAACTATAGGAACTAGTTGAGGAAGCAAAGACATCTAGGCAACAAACTACTTTGCCAGATTTAGGCTTCAGGAATGGCTTCTCAGTCTTGAACCATTTCTTCATTCAGACAACTGCTGGCTTCAGCGGAAAGTTTATGTATCCATGTGGGCATGTTGCTTGCAGGTGTCTATAGATGCTGTATTTGTGTTCAGAGAAGTGATGGTAATGTTTGGTGAATTTTATGCTTTAGGGATGAGTCAGTTTTACAGTACTTGCAGTACTGAACTGTGCATACAGGCAAAAATTTCTCCTACGCTTCTTGGATGTGGCAAACTAACTTTGCTAAAACCTGCACAGTAAGTGGGATGCCTCCAGGAAGCACCACACTTGTTGTGTGCACACAAACTGTATGGTTGATCTCTACATAGTCAGAGCAGATAAACTTTTAGCTGTCTGTCAGCTTAGCCAGAACTTCAGTGGATTGCCAGACAGCTGCAAAGCCCCAACACTTGTAAAAAAATGTGATATTCCTTCTGGTTTGAAATTTGTCTCAGTGATACAAGAGGACTTGTCCATCGACACGTGAATGATTGCAGGCTATATTTGTGTTTTTGAGCCCTTGACTTCTGCAAATTTATTTTCTAAAATTAAACCCAGGAATATTACGTAACAGCAACATGGCTACAAGTGCTCAGATAGTAGTAACCTATTGGTACCTGCAGAGGTAGATAATAGTAGGTTTAGTTGCTGAAACCTTATCTTTCCCTAAAGATAGAGACAGCTGTAAAGAAAAGACAGTCAAAGAACAGAAAACCTATTTTATGAGAAGGAACTAAAACAGTTTATCTGCTTAAAAGATGAGGGTTGATATGGGATATGATTGCTACATATACAAAATATCAATTCCCCTTCTTGCTCTTTATAATTATTCGAGAAAATAAAATCCTAACACAAATAAATTTGTCATCAACATCTTTGGAGTGGATACTAGTCAGATGTTTATTGGTTTGGGAGCAAGGTGACATAATAGCTCTCCAATAAAAAGACTTAGGAAAGGAACAAGGACTATCAAGAACTAAGATCTCTAGGAGTGAGCATACTGCAAAATCCAAGGATGAAACTTGATCACTCTGACAGAACATTTCTGCATTCTGCCAGAATATTAAATCCTGAGATCTCCAAGGAACTGGCTTTTCTGGCTTGACATGTTCTAGTTCGAGGTTGAGCTAGAGCAGAGAGAGGATCTAGTTTTAAACATTAAATCAGAGAGCAACAAATAGACTATGGGGACCTGCAGAACCTGGGTAGGCTTAGCTTTGCTATCATGTTTTCTTCTGTCCCTGTTGGATGACCTTACTGGTCTTCTTTCCAAGCCAGTGTCATTCCAAAGTGACTTCATAGTTCTTCACAAGCTCCTAGTTCATTCAGGAAATATTTTTTCCAAGTGTCAATGTTTATTATTACTGAACTTTCCAAGTGCTTCCCCTTTGCTCTCTTTTGCTTCTGCTGTCTTTTTCTCATTTTTAACATGATACCCAGAACCTCACACTTTCAGGACTTGTTTTTCAGATAAACTTCATATAGCAGTGCCTAAAGCCTGGAAGCTCTTCAGATCTCACCAGCTGAGATTTCTCTTGGCATTATAACATCCCTTGCTGGCACGCAGTCAATGAACCCTGCTAATATACCATCAATCCTGTCTGGCCCTGGAGAAAGGAGAGTGCCGGGACTTGGCCAGAATACTACTGTGTTTGGCTTATTCCCAACTGGAGTTGTTTAAAACAGTCCCCAGGCTGCTTTAACGCATGCCAAAGACAGCTTGAAAATCAGTGAGCTGACTCCCTGAGCCACTCCATTTCCTGCACCTTCTGTGCCCGATGGTCTCTGGGCACATCAGGCAACAGGGTCCAGGCAGCGCCTCTGATCCACTGCCACTGACAAACTTCAGTATCATCAAAGTTTCCAGCATACCTATCGCTCTGTCAAGTAGCTGAGCATTACTGCACACACAAGCAGACTGAATTCTACAGAAACTGTGAGAGAACCTGAGCTGAACTTCCAGATATGAAAACCACTGTCTTTGTACCATTATGCTTTAGAGCACTGTGAAATAAAATCATATCTTGAGCTCCACACTCTTCTGGTGCATGTGTGTATGAGCCACAAACTCCTCTTTCTTCAGATGCATTAATTGCCACTCAGTAATTTCTCTCTTCCTGCGATAAAACTGAGGTGTGTGCATTTGCAGAAACATCATCTATTACACTCTGGAAGCGCCCTGGCTATTTTTTCAAACATGAGTTACCATGAAATCAGTGAAATTCAGCCCCTGGAGTTTGAACCTTGTTCCTTGTTACCTTGGCTTTGTAGAGATATTTTAAAAAGGTGCAAAACAAGTGTAAAAAGCTGTTGTTACTCTCTGTGAGCGCTTTACACTCCCTGTGCACTCGCCACATGGATGTAAGCGACAGCATACGGCAACAAGGTGTCTTGGCTGAGACTTAGCAACAGAATATATTCAAAAGTCATTCATTCCCCTCCACTAAACTCATCTGATTTATTCCTTAGATCTGCTGAAATCAATATGAAAAGGCTAACTTTTAAATGGAAAAAGTTCTTTTTTCAGACACCGAGCCATCACCATGACAGTGTCCATTCTCCATGCTCAGCTGAATCCGTACATGCCTGCCTGGCAGCTTCACCAACTTAGCATGGGCAGGGAACGTGCACTTCACATTGCTGGGAATGTTTATTCTGAACATCGTTGCAGGTTTTTTTTTGCCAAAGAACACAGGAGGGCTTGTTTTTCCTGAAATTCAACCTGCCACTCTGAACTCAGGGATTAACCTTATTTTGCCAGTGGATTTTGGCAGCTGTAGCTGGTAATTCTGTAGCTTTTGTGGTTTGGGGTTTGTTGTTTTTTTCTTTTAAAATAAAACCACAACAGTGTCTGTCTTGGTTCTCTAATTCAGGCCTTATCTTATGAAAAAATCTATTTAAAGATAACACCATGGTGTGCTAGATCATAGTGCTGGAGATGTTGACAGCTGTCTAGGTCTGTGATGTGCTCTCTGTACTCTGCAGACCCAGAGACCATAAACTCTTCAGGGCATGGGCCTTCTCTTTTCCTATTTGATTTTTTAAATTCTGTACACACCTATAATGTTAGGAATAGACAATGGCTTTGACCAAATGCCAGTCATTATTCAACTAAGAGTTAAGCTCAAATATCCAGGAATATATCCAAATCTGCTTCTACCAGTCTAATTATCATTAAAATATCAAATCCCTTGAATAAGCTGTATTATTCATTGTATTATTCATTGAAACTGCAGTAGTCTTTTTAAAAACTATTTTAAAAAATGGTTTATCAAATTCTCTTTCATTACCTATCTGTGTCTTTATTACAGTTATATCTTTTTTCTATCATCCTTCCATTGTTTTCCTCATTTCGTTCCTCCACCTGCAAGAAACACTCGAGCTCTGACCACAGTTTACTTTTGAGTTCTTGGTAAAACATTTGCCCTGCACACACCTTCAACACAATTATACACTGAATGCTCTGACATAATAGCACTTTCCAGAAGGGCAAATAAGCTAACAAACAAAAAATTTAAAGAGGGTTAACCAAACACATGGGTATTTGCCTCTTAATGACCCAAGGAACAATTCAGTGTTGGCACAGCATTGTATATTTATATACCATAATCTCCACAGAAAGATTCAAAAGAATTTTACAATAAACTGTTGCCTAAAATGCAAGAATGTCAACAGTTGGGTGTGAGTGAAATACTTTAGAGCTAATTACTAAATAAAATAATGAAAAGAAATGTTGACAGAAGACTCTTCCTCTTGTTTGCAGTGAGTGAGCAGCACAGAATAAACTTTTAAGCCAAAACATAGGCAGTCTGCTGAGACTTGACAAGCCTCCCCAGAGGTTTGAGCCTGTGGTCCTGAAAAGTTTAAAGCAGGCAGTAGAGGACTTGTCAGGTGCCATCTACTTTTTGTGACAGACAGAAGCCTAACTTAGATTGCAAAAGACACAAATAAAGATTGGAGATTAGTCTGAGAGGAGTCTTGAACTGGCTATACATCTGCATATATATTACTGTTCTTTTGTTATCTGTGCAGTCCTGAAGCTCCTCATGTTGTTATCTGGTGAGAGGAGCCACAAGTCAGGATAAGCCTGGCTGTATTCATACCTTAACAGACACAGTCAAAACAAAGGCAGGATCTGCAGGGGAAGCAAGAGGAATAATTATGAAATCATACATAAATACATCGCTTTTGGTACAAAGGAGTTTCTGCTCTGGGTCAGACCAGTGACTCATTATATCCAGAATGCAGTCTCTGGCAATAGCAGACACACACTGTTTTTGAGGAAAATGTAAGAAGTCTCTGACAGTATGACTCCTTTATTCTAGCAGCTAATGCATAAGCTTATGCCCTAAAGCAGAAATTTTGTATCCAAAAAGAAGGGAGGTGTGCTCACAGCTCAGTCTTGTCTCAGTACACACTCAGAAGGTGGCTGAAGCATGCACCCAGCCTGGGAGCCAGGCTTTATATCCAGTCCCAAAGGTGTTTTTTTCTGGCAATGTGTTTCACAAGCTACATATGCTCCTTATACCACACGCTCTCTGCCTTCTTTTCATTTCATAGTTTGCTTCCTAATTTCTTTTTTATGTGATAAGATATTCTGAAATGTGTTTTACCTTCCCTGTGCTATTCACTGTTTTATGCTTGCAGCCTATATTGCACATCTCTGGAAACATATCCTACCAAGCCTTGCCATTTCATGAGTCTTACAGTTTTCACATCCATGTCAAAAAGTTAAAAATTGCTTATATTGTGCTTTTAAAGCACAAGCCAGGTGAGGTGGGTTAAAGCTTCCATGCAGCAAAGGAAATAATAAGAAATCACTTCTTGCAAATAATTAAACATAATCATGCAGTGTGCCTGTGCTTCTTTTCAAAGAAAAAGGCCGTAGAGAAATGTGAGTTTGTGGGAGTCAGAGTCACACAATCTATGTCTGACATTTGATGGATTATCTAGTATCCTTATTTGAGTAAAAAAGATAAATTGTGTTTAAGAAATCCTTCCAAAACTACTTCTACTTGAACTAGAGAATGGGAAGAGATAGCAACTGAAAGCTGAAACTACTCTGTATTGGCAGCCTTGAAGCCAGAAGACTTGTGAGCAGAAGGCAACGGACAAGGAACATAAAATATGGAAAAACAGAGATCGTCTTACAAAACCGCCATTGTGCGTGGAAATACCTTGCATGGTCAACCCCAGACTGCACAAGCAGCAGTACCTTGAGTGCCACAGGCAGGCGTATGGGCAAGACGTGGGCAGCACCGTGGAATACCACACTGGGAAAAGTAAATGCAGGCTCCAAAGTAAGTCTTGCAAGGAAGACAGAAAGAATGATTCAGCAGAAAACCCAAATTCATACCTTCTTATTCAACAGGGTCTTTTCAAATAAATAAAAAAATACATATATAAATAGAATGTATAGAAGGAAGCTGGACAAGATAAAACAGGCTTTCTGCTTTAACTCTCTGTTTTATCACACACGACCTGCATGTGAGTCAGCAGCTGAAAGCTTGGACAAAGATATGGTTTGTATTATAAGAAGCAAAGCACTTCCATTTCAAAAATCTTGCAAAAACAGTCTACAAGGAAATAATCCTTGGGGGTAATATAGGCTAACGCTGACTTGCTTTCAAATACTGTGCTTTTGGTTTTGCTTATGACTCCTAAGGTTACTGCTTTGGGCAACTGAGACCCTCCAAAGCCTTTTGGCACTGATTTATAGCCTGTCAGAGCAGTATCCCTCCCTCCTTTCTGAGCTCCCTGCTGGGGACATTGGTTGTCACCCTCCATGTTCTCTAACAAAGCTTTGGAGTGGTGGTCTCTGGGATCCTCCCTGACTCGAGCTATCATCTTCATGATCAAAACTGTTGGTGCTCACTAATGATATAAAACCAGGCTGCAAAGAGGATCTCAATTGCTTGCGTTTTGAGGAGAGACAAGTGTAAAATATATTCTAAAAAATTAAGCCTTATCAGAACACAGTGATTGCTTTCTGAATAACTACAATGTAGCTTAAGGATCATAACAATGAAAATATCATCAAGTGCCTCAGAGCCAGGGTGTGTTTGCTAACTACAAAGAGTTTGGACATAAAGAAGTGAATACAAATGCCTTTTAGACCAGAAATATCAGTTCTGTCTACTGCCAGCTAGCCTATCACCCATTGAGACTGGGCAGTTATAATACTAGTAACACATGCTTTAGATGAGATACAACACAATTAAGACCTAAGAATAACACCAGTGTACTCTCTAGATCAGATATTCTTTCACATAAAAATAATAGTAGCCAGCGTTTCATGTGACACTCATTGCAATTTCTCTTTTACTGAATTTTAATGTCCCTCCTGCATTTCACTTTTCTTATGACTAAGTTCTAAATTCCTGCCTGAATCTGTATGGTTTGGTACTTCACTTCTATAGATTTTCTGCCAGCTTTCTTCTTTCATTTTACGTGATATTCATTTGATGAGTTTTCCCATGTTTTAGCCATTATCTGCAAGCCAGGGACATCAAAAACCACCTCAGTTCTTTGCAATATAACAGAACCTTGAACAGATAATGATGAGTTATCTCCAAGTAAAAGAGAGAGAGAAAGTAAAAATTCCCTTATTTATTCAGAAGCCACTCTGGGCCACACTATCCAAACAGAATTGCTGGCCAAAGCTCACAAGAAGAGGAAAGAGAGCTAAGAAATCTCTCAAGGGTTTTCCAAGGTGGACAGGATCAGGCAGTTTCCTTGAGGCCCTGGGGTTAGTATGTTTTTCTAAAGGGTTGATCAAGGCCTCTGCATGAATTGTCCCTGCTTGTTGCTGATTATGTCCCTAGATGATTAAATCACATCTCTGCTTCAGTTGCCCAGGCACTTTTATAGATGCAGCTGTCAACCCCAATACAGGAAAGGTACCAGCACTCTCTCTCTCTCTCCAAATATTAAGTATATGCTACAGGCCCCGAGGTGCTGAAATGCACACTCAAACACTATCCTGCAGATGCTCAGCAGATGGTTGAAGAGCTCATTCCCGCGGCCAGAGTGCTTGGCTGAGGCTTTACGAACAAGCAGTAGGCAGGGTGAGGGGTATCATCGGTGGAAGGCTCACCTCATCTTTCTCCTGTGACGGTGTGTTCATTTTTCTTCAAAAAGAAAAGCAAGATCAAGTTGCAGAGAGTCCTTACACCACACTGCTTTTTGGACTAGCCTTCACTGTGGTACACAAATGGGCTCTGTTTGTGTTGTTCCTGTTCAGACTGCAGGCAAAGACACCCAAGCCTGTGTCTTTTTCATACCAGTACATCTTCATGCAGAGCACTGTAGCTAAAGATTTTTCTGTGCCAAATTGACATGGAAGAGTGTATTAGCAGTTAGGGGCAGCAGACAGCTTCCAGATAGTTATTGTCACTTGTTTCTCTCTGTTCAGTGACATTCTCATACAATGGTCTGTCTGCAGCCTCAGATGTTGCCCAGTTTTCCAGGAATAAGGCATTTTTCATCCTGAATTTCCCTTATCGCTGCTGCTCATTCAGCTGCATAATCCTCTCTTGTTTTGCCTTGTACTCAGAACCAACAAATGACAATCTGCAGCTGGTCCCAAACTAAGCCTTTCTCAAGTATTATCAGGATATTTCTTCTGGCAGCTTGCAGACGTGGGGAAGGGAGAACACGTAGCTTTGCAAATGCTGTGTAACATGGCACCTCAGGTCCAAACCCAGTGCCAGTGCTGCAGCAGTGCTCCCTGCCGCTGCTCGCTGGTGGCAGGAGGAGTCAGGGAAGTTTCATGTGGTCACAGGGAATCAAATACATTTGAAAAAGAATAAATATATTTAAAATGTTATGTTGACAGGTGTGTAGCAAGCTGGGGAAATTTAGGGTGAAATAACTCCCTGATAACGGGAGAAAATCCAAGAAAGACTGTGCTCTGAGCACTGTGGTGGGAGTGAGTCATATAAAGTGAAGCTGGAGCCTTCTGTGATTGAAACAAGATGCCCATAGTGCATCCAACACCGGTCTTAATGAAATGTCTCAAAAGACACTGGCATAACAAGCCCTTTTTTTTTTTCTCATCTTCCTTTTACCTGTTGAAATAACTTGCAAGAAATACTGGCGTGTTGTTACACTGATGACAACTAAGCAGTGGTCAGCTGCTTCACCTGTGGCTGCCACACTGCAATTTGGTACCACAGGAGTATTTGTGCCTGTTTTTACGATGTTTTAGTAGTATATTATCAATAAAATAGGTTATGCCTATTCCACAGGAGAGAGTTAATAAACAGACAACAGTAACTCTGGAGTAACAGATTGCTTGTAATCATATCTCTAAAAGGAGACATTAAAGTTAGGGCAATTCAAAAAAGGTTCTCCACTGCTCAGACCTTCCCTGAGGTAAGTGCTGCCTCGATTTACCTTCACATGCAGCCATTTAAAACTTTGTCCTGTAAGGACATGAGAAACCTATACTGGGCATAACTGCCCATTTGCCAGAAACCAGATGGTGCTTTTGCACCCTGCTACATGTAGCCTTAACCCTTTGCAACACATCCTCTCTCTCATGGAGAGGTCAAAGGATGCACACAACCGTTGTGTCTCCATCTTCCCCTGTGAATGTTGGCCAGAGAGCAATCTTGGAGCCAATAAAAATGACAGTGGAAATGTTAAATATTTTGGAAGTTGTTCATAACACAAAGACCTTTTCTTGCAGTGACGTGTCAAAAGCTTGGGCTCTCAGTTTTAAATCTTATCCAAAAGATAAGGGAAGATCTTCCTAGAGCAGAGTAGTATGGGTCAGAGATCCAGGAATGAGGGGAAAGCTGCAAAAGCTGAGACATGATTCTGATTTTTGGTATCACTTGGATTTCAGTTTCTTACCATTTCTATCCCCCTCCTAACTGTTTTTCACAAGTTTGTGCACTAATTTTATGTTCTTTTCCATTCTACACATCTCCCCTCCCATTCAACAAGTAGAGTTAATCACTAAGATTTACAGTTTTATGAGTTTATGACTTCCTGGTGGAAGGGAAGCCATGCAGCAATAAATTCCACAAAAAGGCCCGAACATGGCTAGTCTTGGTTTTCAATTGGAAACTGGTCACCACTTTATGAAACATCTCCTTAGACATCCCATGTCAATCACTCCTTTTCCTACTTTCCCTGTACCCACTTAACACAGCTTGACCTGCATACAGAGCTTCTTCACAACATCTGTTCCCCTCTGTATATGTTTAATCTTTGCCTTTCCTGATTGCCCATTATTTCTAAACAAACATATATTTTCCTATATAAATACCTCCCTGGTAAATCCTTCCTCTCTTAACACAGAAAAAGGAGAGGGCATTTTTCTCTCGGCTCCTTACACAGCCACACATGATGTCTCTTACCCTTGGGAAAGTGCAAGAGCCAAGGTTTGGGGGAGCACATTGAAGAAGGTCGTTTGAGCACATCTCAGGGGAGGTAACACATAAGAAAGCTCTTCCAAGTGCTTCTGGCTATGTGCTAGCCATCGAGGCACAGCAAGGATGTCCATTGAGGGGTTTAATGCAGAAAAAACCTCCAGTCTGGTAACAGTAGAAGTGCTTTGCATTGTTAACCACTGTGTTGCACAAAAATGCCCCCACAAAACAGTGAAGGAGACATTTTATCTCCTTGCGCTGAATAAATGCAAAGAAAAAATATAGGAAAAAAAGGGATTTTTTTTTTTTTTATGTAAATGCCAATAACAGGACTAGCAATGACATCTGCATTTAGGATCATCCACTAGGTTACACAGAGAATTTTGGAATGTGGAAACAAACATTTCCTTGTAAATTAGCCAGCAGTTGGTGCCCACACAGCCTCATGAATTTAATGGTAACGTATTACGGATGTAGCAAAAGAGGTTAATTAAGCATTTTATTCAGGCATTATAGAGTTCAAACAAAACACATACCAAGCTTTAAATGTACACAGAACTTCATGGAAATCGGACTTAATTTAATATAGGTTTTGTTTCTTTGCCAGACAAAAAAAAAAAAAAAAGCTGAAATGTTCAAGTCAGATACAGCCTGTTTATAGGCAATAAAGATAATTACGTGGTGCAAATGTAGCCATCCATATTACAGTGAGAGGGAAACAGACACACAGAATGTTTAATAAAGAAAACCCTTTAACGTTTCAACTCACGGCCTCCTAAACCTAAGGCAGACAATTTATCTCCCAGGATACACATTCTGCTTAAATTCTATGGCAATCTGAAACTAAGTACTGCAAGTGTTAAATTAGCGAAAAACAGGAGAGGGAAAAATTTTCTCCACGTAGAAAGACATATGAAGTACCAGAACATACTAAGAAACATAAAAAGGAGTCACATATGAAGGGACTTGAGTGACTCAAACTAATAATTTCACAGTTTGTATCAAAAACTCTATGGCAATGTAAGCTACAATCACTTATTTTAATCCTTCAATATTAATTATAAAAGCTGTTCACAAAATAAAGTGGTAATGTATTCTGTATTTCTTCATGTTGAGATTAAATGTTCAAATAATTAACCATGCAATGTTATGGTCAATTATATACACGTGGGCGAGAGTGGGGGGAAGTCTTAGCACTTGTTCTTGTCGTGAGTAAAACTCATTAAGCCAGAGGTTTGGTACTGTTCCTTTTCACTAATTTGGCTTGATCTGCTGCAGTGACACTATTCTGTTATGTAAATTCTGCATGGGATAATTAACTGTGTACATTTTTAATAAGGTAGGATACACTTTTCTAAATCAGACTTTGAATCACTAGAAGGTTTAGAAGGTCATTTGTTTTTAAATAATGGTGGGGCAAGGAAATGCCATAAGTTCTGGGACTTATAGGCTGTTTGCATAGTGTTATTATTGTACTGTATACATTATGGCTTCTATAACATTGTCTATATGTGAGAGTATAAAAGAGGAAAACTATGCCAGCTATTACACACATACCCTGAAAACATTCTGTTCAAAACCACCTTGTTAACTCACTAAATAAAAACAAATTAAACCTATTATGGAAACTTCTAAGAAGATTTGCTTCTTTCTGGATTCTTTCAATAATAAACAGAAGAAATAAAAATTCATGAAAATCCATGAAAAAACCCAAGCATATTTCCTGAAAGTTTCCAGATAGATGTTTCAGATTTAAAAGGTTTTTGAGAACTAAAAATAACCTATTCTGATTGTTACATGCTTTCTGGCATCAAACACTCTAGTGCATTTGCTCGTTTGCTGGTTTATAGAGGGTGTACATAATAGTTTTGTTGGATTCAGTTTATCTCAGCTGAAGGAAAACAATTAGGAAACATTATTACTCAGGAACATCCCTGAGAAGGAGTTGTCTAAAATGGTATTTTTGATGTGTATAAATTCAATTTTTATATTTTTATCTATTGTTTGCCCAAGGATTTCAAGACGACTTTACACACATCTCTTAATTAAACCTCACGGTGAGTGCTCTTGGGTGTGCAGGCAGGTACTATCAGAGGAGTTTTTTGTCTGAGGGACCCATATCAGAAGGAGGATAAATCAGATGAGTTCTTCATGGCACAGGCAAGATGACAATCAGGCCAACTGACCACTTATCCTGTGGCTTGAAGACACAGCAATCTTTTCTAAGTATTACTTTTAGGGAGAGTTGTTTTCCTGACATAACAAAGCTAGAGAAACCACTGGAGTTCCCAGGCCACTTCTTGCAAAGCCTGTGTTTTAATTAACATTTAGCTAAGGGAACTCGTGCAAGTATTTTTATGGGCATAGCTAAAATCCTCCTGCCTGATGACTGATGATATTACATCCCTCTTCAGCAGATGGATTAAATGGGAGGTATATTGGGATTCAAATGACGATCTTGGCTTCAGAGTGTTAACTATTTCATACCTAATGCAAAGATTATACCACTTCATTTCCACTGTCTCTATTACTGAAAACAATAGGGTTTTTCTGGGGGGAGAAGAGCTCTGAATAGTGAGAAAAGGTAAAATCAAAAACATTGATCCTGGAGCTTTGAATGAATAGATAGTGAGAAGACGTACGACCGAAAACATTGATCCTGTTGGATCTGTCTCCTACAGCTTTTATTTCTGAATATAAGATTGATAGCGCTACAGGACTGGCTTATATTCAAAATTTAATACCAACTCCTCCAAGATTATAATGCTGTTAAGGGATTAGACCCTTAAAGCTACCTACAAAAGTGGCAGGCAATATTTTTGTCTGAAGTGGACAGATTCAGGTTGGCCAGAATATTTCGAAACTTTCTTACACACTTCTGCTAAAATCTAACCTCATCCAATCTAAAAAGTTCTAAAAAAATAATAAAAATCTTTTTTTGCATGCTCTTCTTCAACATTAAAACAATATGTTTTGACTTTCCAGTTCCAAAATTTGTTCCTTGTCAAACTTCATTTCATAATTTTAAGAGTTTAAAAAGGGGTTAAGAGAGCTTGAAGTGAAAGGTGTTGCGACAGGTCAAACAAAAATAATTTTTTCTGCCTGAAATGTTTTTTCTCAAGTTGTTGGAATCAACAATGAAATAAAACAACATTTGTTATACCCAGATCTACTCTACAAAATACATAGTCTGTAAATATCAAAGGGCTGATTCTGGCAAGTTACAAAAGGCATGTAATAGCCCATTGACTTCAGTGGGATTTGGCAGCATTCAGTGTCCCACTGGAGGACAGAAAGAGTGAGAAAAAGTGTTTGGGGAGGAGGTCAGACACAAAGAAGGTTGGTTTTTTTTTTAAACTGACCTGAGGGAAAACTTCATATTCTGAGAAATCTCTCAGACTGTGACCTTTCACCATGGCATTTAAAACTAAAATGTACAAAGGACTGGAAAAATATAATCTAGGAAACAATCCTGCAGTAGGAGGTCATGAGGATGAAATAAAAGACTTTTCTAGCTTTGCTTTCTAAACCACTGTATACCATACACAAATCAAATACAGCATTCATTTACATCTTATTTCTGTAGTTGTTTCTATCACCATAAAATTGATCACCATCCAGGAATACAAGAATAATAAGAATGGCTTCTTAATTTTGTCATGGCATTAAATACAAATTCTGGGATTCATGATGTCTGTGTAAGATATCTGTCTCTAAGCCAGTGACCCTAAAGTCAACCTTTGTAAAAGGAATCAGCACCTTCCTGAGACAATTCTTCCAATCAAATGTAGAAATCCTATGAAATGCACCTTTTTTGCTGTTAACTGTGTCAATGGAATTTACTCAGCTGAAGTATTACTTTGTCTTATTGATATATGTCAACCATAGGAATGCTTTGCCAAGTCAGTAAAATTGTTATATTGACCATTAAAGCATTCTAGCTATGTTTAATCAGCAGTGTTGTACTCTGTGATGATAAAATAAAATTGTCTTCCTTTGGATAAAACAAAGTACACCAGGGGAAGGATATTTTTACCAGCAAAACCTGTGGCTGTTGGTGGTGCTTCTGGAGTTGCAGCTGTGTCAATCAGGGATTGAACACCTGTACATCCTTGTCTGACACAACTATGCTGATAGAAATCTGCAGCTCACAACGGACTTGCAATGTAGAAACAACTGCACTAGATGCATGGTTGCCCCAAGCAGAAGCTGTTTCTATGTTGGATAATTCCCAATGCTGTCTAACTTGGCCTACTGACCTCAAGCACTTGGGATTCTGGAGAATTGACCTGGTTTCTCTGCACTAAACCCAGCTCCACAACATGGTGATGTCTGCTAGCTGATGCCTGCAAGCACTTGGTGCCTGCAAGTTGAGGCCTGTAACAATTAGTGATAAGAGAAACATGCTATTGTACTTTATATGGTCAAGTTGTACCCAATTGTGTATACCTGGAAGTCAACAATATTATCAGAATTATGCAATCTAGGTGAGACTCCCAAAGAGATCTTACTTTGGAAGTCTCAAAGGGGGGAAATGTTGAGAAATTCTTTTACCAAACAAAATACTTTGAATTTAACAAGGCCTGAGTGTACGAAGAAGATATCCTAAACTTGAGAAGAGATACATCCTGGCAGAATTGCTCAAACAAGGTGGATAAGAAAGAACAACTTGACTGGACCACAAAGCTGGGAAACATCCAAGGAGAAGAAATTGTCTTCAAAAGACTCGTGACCAGAAAAGGGAAAGAGGAGTAGGGGGCTAACTCCCCAAACAACCACTGATGGCCACCCGAGGCCCCCAACGCATGCACAGTGTAGTTTTGCAACGCCAGCATTATGTAAATGTATTACATAGGTGGAAAGGTGGAGACATCTTGGAAAATGTATGAATATTTATGTCTTTAAGGGATATAAAGGATGAACCTTTGTTTTAGGGCATGCATGTTAGGAGGAATGATCCCCCATGCACCTGGAGCTGAATAAAGAAATGCCTCCTTCTTAACGCTACACTGGTTTATTCCCGATTTTGGTGACAATGGAATTAGTAAATAAAGACCATTCCTCTACAAAGATGGTCACAGTAGTTCCTTTAAATCTACTCAGCTATAAACTTCTTGTACCTGTGCCAAACCCTGCTGTTTAAGGAGATGTAAAAAGGAACAATTAAAACAATGTAATTTAATTAAATATAGAAAAGAATTAGGTTGAATACACAAGAAAGCTTCCTAGTGACAAGAAGCTGACTTCAGAGGGGTTGCACATGGGTGTAGAGTTTGTGGCACCAGAGAACTGAGTCCTCAGGTAGAGGAAAATGAAAGAGGGCAAAATAAAGTCAAGTCTAATTAGCTTACAGAGTCACATGGGAAGCAGCCATATGGGTCTGTGCAGCTACAGCTCTTTGAAGTGAATTAATTGCTTTGACCTGGTGCTGATTACAGCTTGTAGAGAAGGCAGGGTAAGTCTGGCTTTTGGGGGAGCAACTTAATGGAGGAAAATGCCAAACCCTGAAAAATGGAGTGACCACAGGAGTCCTGGGGCAGAAAGTCACTTGAAAAGCAACGCATCTTTAAATCCTCAGTACGAAACACGTTTAATAATTCAGTAATGAGGCTAAATGGTGACATATCATAATCCATTCTCCTACCTCAGTTATCTAACCTACCTTCAGCCACAGCATCCCAGTTCAGAATGATGCTATGACTGCTATGACATCGAGGACATAGCTATACACTAGTCTTTACAAACTTCTCACTAAAATAAACCTTCACACACCTTTCTAATTCTGCTTAAAATAAGTAGACACTGCCTCAGTAACGAAGACTGCCTCTATTTTACATAGTGAGGTTTAGCTTATGGTATTATTATTACTCCCAGCTCTGCCCAAGATCAATTTGACCAAACTGCTGTCTCTAGGATGTTCTCCTAAATGAGATGCATATCTCATTTTCCCCAGTGGCAAAATAAATAAGCTTCTCTCAAGTGAAGTTTGGAACAAAGCATCTTGATTGTTTTTGTGAAGTGGGGGAAACCCTGGTGAGCTGGGACTATCGTACATGCTCTGCTTTGCAACAAAGTGTATTAGCTTCACAACATGAAACCTAATGCTCCCCAGAGGTAGCTGGCTCGGTCACCTGGGGAAATGTAAACACCATTTTATCCCTGTCATTATATCTCTCTTGTTCTTTAAGCAAAATGGAAATGTCCACTGATACTACTACATTACATTGCCACTGGTTCTTCCTCCACCTTCCCTGGCCAAACAGACTTACATAAGTTGGGGCGGGGGGGGGGGGGGGAAATCAGAAAAAAAGTCCCACCCAACAATCCAGAAACAAATTCCTCACTAAATTTACTCATTCTCAGTTGCTGGTGTCGTTCTACTGTCGTATCTAGCAAAATCAGGAGTGGATCATACATTGATTGGAACAAGAAGTGTTTAAAATTAGAATCAAAACACTGGGAAATTCACTATTGCATCAGGGTATCTGAAACTAGCTTAGTGATTTCCTTTAGAAACTATAAGGAATGCAGTGATCCCTAGTAGCAGCTGATCAAGGTGAAAAAGCAATTATGAAGAGCTTTCATGGATGTTTTTGCCAGATGCTTTTTTTTTTTTTTTTTCCCCAGAGAATGAACCCACTATAAAAGGGTAGATTCGTATCATCTTTTGTGAAAGCATGTCTGAGGAAGGAAAAAATCTACAATTAAAGAGCTTAAGTTAACACTTGCATATGCTTTCAGACTTAAATTAATCTCGGGCACAGACTAATTCTTTGACTAGTTTGGTGTATTATAACACAATTTCTTGAAGGGGTTGGTTTTGTACCCCAAGTGATAACACTGAGCCTTTCTGTTGTGTTAGAAGACTGCCAAAAGATGTTTCTCAGACCCAATTCCTCCCTGATTTCAGCTTGGTTTGGGATCATCCAGTTCAGGAGAGATTTCTCAATCCAGCTGTGTGCCTCTGATAATTCAGTTTCATAGAAGTACTTTATTAATAGGTGATTCTTTAAGGATACTGCTGCAAATAAAGTGGACTTCTCTGTTTAAAATTTCTAGGAAATCATTTACTCTACACAACATACAAGTTAATAAAAATATCACCTCAAATAAGATTAAGTTAAGCTTCCTTCTCATCCATACATTTTTTCTCTTATCTATTTCTACTGTCATCTCCATGGCACAGCAGGGCTATCTTCCCCTTCTAAGCTTCCCAGCGAACTGAGGTCCCAAATTCAGTGGGGTCCCTGATATTGCTAGAGTAAAAATCAGTGTGTAATTAGTAAAATACAAGCTCAGAGAGGTGAGGAGGCCACTTTCTGCCACGATGGGGAAGTCAGATTCATTCCACAGTGAAAGCTGAGTGGGCTCACAGGACATGATTCTTGTAGCTGCAGTTCATTAATTCATGTACCCAAATTCTTTACATCATATTTGTTTCTCTGTTATAGGCAGGATAGTAAAATCTCAAATCGGGATGTTAATGTTTAATAACTCTTGTTGTTTCTTTTATTACTATATGTTTTGTTGGGGTTTTTTTGTTTTTTTTTTTTTTTTTTTTTTCCCAGCAATGTTCTATTAAGAACTTCACTTCTGTAAAAATAATTAGAAAAAGTCAAAACTAGACATGTACTTGCTTTGGATAAAGGGTTTTTTTTCACACTTTCAAAGAGAATATTTATCTAAGTCTTCTATCTGGAGTTAGGTAAAGCAAAAGACCAGGCAGCAGTTCATGAGTTACAAGCAAGGCAGAGACTTGACATATACCAGGGCACATGTACCTTCAAAACCTACCACAAATTTCATGTACCTATTGTGCGAAAGGTATATAAACACTGCATCTTTTTTTTTGCCGCTAATCTACCTGTTCCTTGTCCTGTTGAGACTATACTACACTGTGACATTTTTGAGCTAATTCCCACAGTTCTATCACATGCTCTACAATAAAAAGTCATGCCTGCTTTTTCCCTTGTTGCTTACTTTTCCAGCAAGCAGTAGATTTCTAAAGTTTGGGTTCCAATCCTATAATTCCCATAACTGCTCTTATTTCATCACCACCTGGTTTTGGCAGATCATTCAGAGCTGTTTACACAGACCTGTTAAGATATATGGAATAAATATTTGAAAGTGTTGCAAGCCTTACAGTGAGAATATAAAGCATATTGAAGATCATGCAATTATAACAAATAAAAGCAACCAGCATCTAAACCAAGCAGGGACTTGGGTCTGTGGAGATGCTCTTCTGGGTTCAGCTGGATACAGACTTCAGCAGGACAAGATCTGATGCAATCAAGAATGATGCTGGGAGAAAAAGGGTTGCACAGGATAGGAACTTCATGGCACATCTGGGCGAAGGATGTGGCATCTCTTATCCAGATACTTGTCCTTGTTCTTTCTTAGTGGCCAGTTTGGTTTGTCAAATCACTGCAGTCATTGCAGCTACTGTAATAAAGTGGGATCTGCTAGAAAGCAGGAGCTGACTTCTTCAGTTTGCAAGCCTACATTTGCATGGTTGTCATAACCAAATTGTAAAAGGGCCATTAACACAACTCCATAATGTACCTATTAACAGAGGACTAGGGTTTACAGCTTGTGCTGGTAAACCATCATTGTTACTGACCTAGTTAGACTAACATATATTCATGTTATCATTCTGCTATTTAATTATATGATCTCTGTTGAAATAACACATGTGAACTAGGAAGACATTTCAATGGTATATATAACAGGACCGTAGAGGGCAAAGATAACTGCAAAATGAAAAGTAACCTCAGTGAACATTTGCAAGTGGACAGTAAAAGCAGGGCCTCTTCTCATAAATTGCTAAGTAAGAGTTAGAGATAGCTATTTGTCCAAGCTAAGCACTATAAAAAAAAAAAAAAAAAAAAAAAAAAAAAGAGCTTGATTAAACATAGCATAAATGGGAGAAAAAAAAAGACCAACTGAGATACACCACCCAAGAGTTGAATATATCAGTCTTCTCCCTAGGGAAGAAAGCCAATATTTAAACTTAACATTCTGCTAGTAATTTAATGGAAAGTCATAAAAAGGAAAAAAAAAATCCTTTGTGTTATTTAGGGCAAAGAGCCAAGTCTTTATTTAAAAGGAAATATATAACAATTGTAATTCACAAGAGCCTGTTTTTACATACTTGTTCAACACAATGCCTAAAGCAGCCCTTCAGAAAAAAGAATTAAGAGCATCCTTAACTGTTTTTAGAGCTTGTTTTCTTCTTTCTTCTCTTTTCTGAGAAACTACTTCTAATTTTGCAGGAGGAACCTAATCGAGAAACCTCTGATAGAGTGGGGGTCTTTCCATTGACTCCCACTAGGCATTGGGAGGTGGATCTGGTCCTCAGGTCAGTGAAACCAAGAGCATCATCTCACCATAGCAGCCACCACACAATAAATCCCATCGTGTCAGGCTAGTACCTATATTTGCTCTTTAAAGCAAATGCATCATTATTAATAAGAAATTCCTCACTAAACACTGAGGCATACATCAAACCCTCTCTTGGGCCAAAAACTGATTGCTGCTGGAATGAATATTTTATGTGAAAGAGGCAACCACCAGTCTGGGTTTAGTGTTGTACAACCTGCTTGATTTGGAAGGCATAATCCAAGCCCTCCATGAGAAAATACTACATAGGTTGAAATCATTAATCTCTCTTTCACTATTTCTGTATGATATAAGCAAGGTGATTCATGACCCCAAATTCCAACCTTGCAAGTTCATAGAATCATAGAATGTTTGGGTTGGAAGGGACCTTAAAGATCATCCATTTCCAACCCCCCTGCCACAGGCAGGGACACCTTCCACTAGCCCAGGTTGCCCAAAGCCACGTCCAACCTGGCCTTGAACCCTCCCAGGGAGAGGGCAGCCACAACCTCCCTGGGCAACCTGTTCCAGTGTCTCATCAAACTCACAGCAAAGCATTTCTTCCTTATATCTAACCTAAATCTGCCTTCTTTCAGTTTAAGTCCATTGCCCCTCGTCCTATCACGACACTCCCTGATAACGAGTCCCTCCCCATCTTTCCTTTAGCCCCCTTTAAGTACTGGAAGGCCTCTCTAAGGTCTCCCCGGAACTTTCTCTTCTCTAGGCTCAACAACCCCAACTCCCTCAACCTGTCTTCATAGGAGAGGTGTCCAGCTCCCTGATTGTCTTTGTTACCCTGAAAAAAGGAACCTGTGAACTCATTTCAAAGGCTGCTAAAACCAGTAAACACTGTGCAGCTTTTAAAGACCATCTCTCTCAATACCCCATTCTTTAACTGTGTAATTTAAACACAGCTGTAAGGTGCAACTGGCTAGCAAGTATAGGCAGATACCTTGTGCAGCACTCTCTTACCTCCCCAGTGAATTCCCACCTGCAATGCTGAGGCCTGGCCTTATTAAACTGGAGTGCTAAAACAAAAAGGACAAAATTAATGTAATTTAAAAACCCTGCACTTCCTTCAGTGAGTGATTTGAACTATCCTTGTTCTCATTGACACAAATGGAAGAAGAAAATCTCAGATTCAGCGAGAATAAACAAAACAGCTTTTGTGAAATCTCTGCATCATCAGTCAGCTGCCATAGTCCATCTCTCTGTCGGATTTACTTCTGCCATCCACCCTGTGTTCAGAAGTGTTATCTCCTTCCCTTTTGGCAAATTTCCAGTGCACAGCAAAGAAAATGCCTCAACAGACGGAGAAAAAAGATA
The DNA here is from genome assembly GCF_031877795.1 of Strix aluco. Taxonomy (NCBI): domain Eukaryota; kingdom Metazoa; phylum Chordata; class Aves; order Strigiformes; family Strigidae; genus Strix; species Strix aluco. The sequence continues at coordinate 132,790,859 of NC_133932.1, read as the reverse complement.
TCTCCTCATCTATAGGAAACATTTTTGCTCACTGATAGGAAAGAGCTGAAAAAGGGAAACTTTTGTAGAATAAAGCACAAGACTTAGTGGTGAAGGATGAGGAAGAATAAAACCTACAGAGAGGACCCATTTTTTAGTAAGATTTTGTTGGGATTTTGCTGTTTATTATTGGTACACATGACTTCTTGCTTTACAATAGATATGTTCTACAGGTACAAATGTTTTATGTTGTATACTTAGTGGATAACTTCTTATTTATGGACTTTACAGTAATTATTAAACCATCCGTTAGTTAATAAGTTTTAGTAGCTACAGACATTTAACACTGCATGCCCAACATTGTTAAATTTGGTACTATAGGTTAAGCCTTGATTTTTGCAGTGAAACATAGAAGTGGCCTGAGTTACTACAGTGAGGTCACTTCAGCTGTTACAGGGGCTCTAAGATTTTGGGTACTTCAAAAAGGCTTATTTCTCACTCAGTTTATGAAGCCTGAAGAACAATTATATATTTTCAAGTTTCAGAGTTATGGTTTTGGGTAACCACAACAAACACTAATTCCAGCGTGGTAGAAGTAGGCATATCAACCCTCACACCTCTGCCAGGAGTGAGTACAGGTTCATGGCACTTGTTTTCCTGCTCAGAAGCAGCTACTTCACACCACACCCAGAGGAACTGTGGAGTGGAGACCCTCTTGCTTGCTCCCTTTCCTATCTGTTCTTCTAATTACCTAAGCCTCACCAGTGGAGAATGAGTCTTTAACCCGTCTTCTCCAATCAAAGCCAAAAAAAAAGTGTATTTGCTCTTATCTAGACACATAGATAAATATAATTTGCCATAAATAGAAAATGCATGGTCAAAGGATCTTTTCACTTTCTACAACAGTGATGGAGATCTGGTTCAACACCGACCAGAGGAGACTTGCAGAGTTCAGTTTTTTCATCAGGTTGGTGTTTCCTTCAAGTTCTCTGAGATCTACCCTGAGGTCTTTGTCCTTCGCACCTTTCCCAGGTATCACTCCAGTAATAGACTCAGGAGAGACCCAAGCTCTAGTCTCTCTTTTATCAGAGTAAAAGAGAAAATTTGCACCAAAATATTCAGCATTAACTTTTGTGCATCTGGGCAATCAGATGAACCAAGAAGCAGGCTAATTTTTATTGTTTTTTATTTTGTCTCCAGATTAATGTCAGGTTAAAGAACTGTGCCAGGACAGAAAGGGAGAAGACACAGGGCATGGAAAGAACAAGACTGCTTTTTGCAATAGCAGTGCTGGTTTCTCCATGTTAACATGATTACGAATCTATAACACACCACTGGAATCACCTAGTTGAGTGACTACAGGACAAAATCACACATGTAGGCCATTCAGCAAAATATGTTACTTTTGCAAAAAAAGCAGTTACTTTAAAATGGACATTTCTTCAGAGGGCTGAAGATGACACCAAGCAGTACTTGCTGGTGTTGTAAAATCTGATCAGAATCTCCTTTTCCTTGTCCCTTTTTCATGCTAGCCTTTTGTATCTTGATCCTGGGTATTTGTCTTGATTATTCATTTTCATCATTTTGTATCATCTGACTGGTTCTTTTATTTACTCTTTCATTATTTACATGAGTAAGTCTGTCAGTTGCCATGGGTGTCACATAGTATATATTGCAGCCTATTGCAAGGACAAAAAACAATCCTGAGATTTGAGCAGATGTCTGAGAGACTCAGTGTTTTTATTGGTAGCTTGAAATAATGCTACTGGCCTCAGTTTTTCTTCTTTCTTATATATATGAATCTACTAAAATAAGCGATGCAACATGCAGGTTGCATGGAAGACAAACTGAGCCCTCCAAGTAAAAACACTGCATGCGCTCAGCCATTTTTAAAGTTTCTTGGAGTTCTGTTGTGCTGTTTGAAAGCTGCTTTTCAGTTCAGTCCAGACACCACACAGGACCTGGTTATACACTGCATTGCATCCTCCATAGGTTGCAGGAAACGTTAAACCTCAGCTGGTCCACATAAGTCTTCGACTCTGCATTTTATGGATTTAATGGTTGTTACTGTTGCACCCCCTAGAGTTGCAGCAATAACTCTACTCTGTTGGACTAGACATCCTCTCAAACCCATGGCTATGCTTTAAATTTAGAGCGCTGGGCTGTTGGATGTTGAACGTAGGTTTAGTTCTGAAGGATTGTTCCTGTTGCTTTTCACCAAGGCACTCTGCTGTTATTCTTTAGTATTAAAAATGGTCAAACACTTTTTCTTTCATGTTTTTGGCCCATGAATCACCAGAATCTAGGACTTAAAGAGTTAAGCAGCATTTATGAAGATATTTTCTGAGTGTACTAATTTGAGCTGCAAATCACACAAAACTATTCCTCTGTATTTAACATATTCGCCTGCATTTAAAAACAGTAAATTTGTAGGAAAATAAACTAGATTTTCTTTACTGACTGTGTAGGTAAGTAATTATGAGATAGAAAATATTTTATAAAGTGAATGGAAGATGCATCATTTGACTTATTTAAGCCTATTTCAGAGAAAAAGCTAAATAGATACTGTTGGAAAAAAGACTTTAATCGGTAGTAGAGTCTGTATAACAAAGCATGCTGTTAACTTTTAAGCCTTTATACATAGGTACAATGTGATTCTGATTTATTTATTTATTTAGAGCTTCTAGATGCCTTTGTAACAAATAATGATAATAATAGTCTTGGTCATGCACTATTGAAGCTAATGGTACAAATCCCATTACTGTTAATAGCAAAAAATCAGGCTCTCTACTATTTCCATTGCAAAAGTGTAAAGAAATGCATAACTACACAACAGAGTACATATATATAAAATTACTTTTAGGAAAAAGTTGGCATATGATATTTCAAAATCAGTATTTGCCATTTCATAATTTCTATATTACTCAAGTTTATCTAATTTCAAATGAGTTCATGCTTTATATGTACTTCTCTCCCTAAATAGAAATACTTGTATTTTCTTCTTTGATGATGGATCCAATATAAACATGTTTGTTCCAAACAAAAGAACAAAATTTCTATACAGTCTTAGAAGTCAGTTTTTTCTTCTAGTCTCAAAAAATGGCATCATCAACATTCATTTTATTTGCTCTGAATAAATTATTCAGATCTTATTTACCATATTATTAAATTTTAATTGTTCCATTGCATTTTCTCAAATGTAAACAAACCTGTGCGAGAACAAAACACGGCTTAATTATGGCAGCTTCAATTGCTCAACAAAAGAGACATTTCAGAGAGGAATTTTCAGATTGTGTATTTCTTCCCTAAAGGCAAACTCATCTTTCTCAAAGATATTGCCTACCCATTTTATTACCTATCCACAAAGGTAAATTTTCTAAAGATCTTACAAAAGAGAGCATTTAAACTCTTGAATATTTTTTTCAGTGAAGATAATTACATATTAGAATTTTCTTTTGTTTAGCACTGCCCAGAAACCTGTATTAAAAAAGATGAGACATCCATGTGAGTCTGTATCAAAAAGAAAGAACACAAAAAAACCCCAAAATGCTGGGACAGGCTGGCTTGCATTGGCTGATGGGGATTTTGACTGGTGTCTCCAGTTGTGTGTCTCCAGTCACTCCACTACCTGGGGATAGACAACTATGGCTTGCAAATCTCCCTACTTCTTTACAGTGACTGCTGTGGGATACCCCAGCAATGTGGGAATACAAATGATCGCCAGGGCAGCAGAGGAATGGAAAATAGCTGTGTTTTGGCTCTGACAACCACTGAATGTGTGCATACCTCATACGCTTTTTGATATGAAAATTGAAGTCACGGCACAGTAAGGACTAGTTATAAGACTGACATCGTATCCAACGTACTAAATCCATTCCCATTGTGGATCCTGTTCTGCCTCACTGAAGTTACACTCACAGGGCTTATCGGAAGGCAATGTCTTGCACAGGTAGCCCACACCCATCAAACCAAGCCCTCATTTCACCTTAACTCACATAATACATGGTTGTGTGCTTTGCCAGGAGCTGCAGACAAACAACGTGGTGCATGCAAGTGGTCTTGCAGCCCTGTAAGATGAAGCAATGACCGTTTCTTGATTTTTGCATTGCTTCCAGTCACAAAACTAATGACTGAGGAATGAAAGCTGGTCCCAGTTATATGTCTGTGAAGGAAATCTCTGCCTACCCCAGTGGGCTCAATCACGTTAGCAAGGCACTCTCTGATGGTGGAATGTGAGCCAGCAGAAGTCTGGGTTTGGCTTAGGTGTGTAATTACAGAATGTGCTTTGACGGGTGAGTCCTCTGAAAGCATTAAAAACAACAGTGAGACCACAGTGGGACTCATTAGTGAGTCACAGACCTAAGTCAATGTGTTTGAGCAGTTCCTGGGCTGGCTTGGACCACAGGACGAACGGTCATGCAGTTGTCAGTCCTCAGCTCTTGCTGACATGCCTGTAGAAGTCCTACTTGCATGGACTACCAATGACTTAGGGCCCTGGGGTGTTGACAGGTCAGTTGGAATTTTTTGGTATAAATGTTGAGAAACATGAGGAAAATAGATGAATACTTCAGAGACAGAGCAGGAGGGTTGTTATATGTGGAGAAAATGAACAGCATGCTACCGGAACAGAGACTCCAACTCCTGTAGCATTGTTTTTCACTTAGCGTGTTATACTCCCATTTCATATGCCTCAAATTCTGGACAGTGGAGTAAATTTTTGTTCATATTTAGCAATGATTGTAGAAGGAAGAAAAGAGCTAAAGATGTTGTCAGCAAAATCCAGCTGTAATCTTGCAATCACAGCTTCTCAGAAATAGTCTTTTGCACTATCAGAAAATACATGTGTGGTCTGATCATAGCCAGAATGTTTGTCTGGACTTTCTCTGCTGTTCTCATCTATGGCTAATGTTTATGACTGCTTTTGCACAGCCTTGAGGGACCCTGTCTTACCAAGTATGCCTTTTTCATGATGGCAAGCTAAACCAAGAGGTCTGGTATTCCACTTTACTATTGGTGTGCAATATAGTTCTGATACAGAAAATAGACCTGATGTTCAGTAAAAATTTATATTCCCTATTTTTTTTTAAGAAATATCAGAAGATTAACAGAGCTGCAGATAGCTGCCTGCTCAACATTCAAATCACAGTGAATAGGTGCCTGTAATTTTATGTCATTCTGATCTCCTGCCTTTCTAACTCACCTGTTTGTGCCAGCATCAAACAATAGGTTTTGGGAAAAATAATGTACTTCAGATCTGAATCCTCAGGTGCAAGCTAAGAGACAAGTAGTTCAAAGCTCTTAGTGAGAGCTAAATGCTTCAAAGTATTTAGCAGAAATAATCTAATAAGAGTCACTGAGAGTATCCAGGAGGTGAAACCCTTCAGAGCTGCCAGAGCCCTTGGGTGAGTCCAGAAAGCAGATTACTGCCTCTTTGTGTTGCACTCCAGTCTGTACATGTGCAAATTTTAGTAAAAATGTCAATAAAAAGAAATTTCTACCCCTGCTGCTTGGGATCAGCACCTCACCACAAAGTCATGCTTGTTATTCTTTTCTGGATTACCAAGAAAACACAAGAAATGAGAGCAAACACTAGAATTAAACTTTCCTACAACAATTTTGAGGGGCTCAGTCTAGTTTGTAATTTTTGCTTGGCCATCTGAGGCCCAGGGGAAGTAAGGTGAGGAACGTATAAAGCAGAGTGACCTATGACCATCAGTGCTGTCACTCCTAAAGAAAGGATTCAGGAATGTCCCTGCTGCCCTATGACCACTTTGTGCTGCTCTGCTGATGTACTTAAGTCCCCAGTCCCTAATGTCTGAATAGAACTGTGCAAAAGGCTAGTTCAAACACTGGAAAAAAAAATCTCCTTTTGCTAGTCAGTGTACCAGGGCTAAACAAGAGGTCTGTACTGTCATTTGAACTTTGAAGTTTCCATATGGTCTTGGGCAATGCAAATTTTTAATGGTAACTTCACAGCTAATAAACGGCTAACAAGCAGAGCTGCCATGTCAGTTAGAGGAGATGAAGACCTCTACTTTTTTTTTTACAGCTCTAATTATAACATGTGCAGTCCTTTCAAACCTAGATGAGAAATATTCATTTCAGCCCCACTATCGGCCTGAAGTAATCTATATAGCTGCTCTCTGTCTGTTGTATTTGTGAATCTAAATATACTGCACAAGTCCATGGGGTTTGAATTGCATCTGAAGAGCAAGCCAAGCCCAGCCTCAGACCTTGACCCCTTCTGCAATATTATTTTGGAATTGGGAATTTTTGTCTGCACAATTCCAAATACAAATGATCTTTCCCTGAAATTTCTTTCCCAGCCATTTTAATAAGAATGACCCTAAAACTCAAGTAATAAACAGAGCTGCATGACTGCTGCATTTCTGAGGCTTGGTCATTGAAAGAAATTGAAAGCTAAGATGAGAGTAGAACTTAAAGAATATTATTTTCCATGTATATTTTTCCCCAAAATATTTTGCTTTGTTTTGGGTGAATTTCATATATTTATTTTTAATTCAGGTGGAATGCTCTATTTTATTGGCATAATATTGATTAATTAACATTTTAATGTATCTTCCTTTCTTCAGCATAGATTTTTTTAAAGAAATGTGGGAATATCTAGAAAATATATTCCTAAAAACTTACTTAATCAAACTTGAATGAAATTTGTAAATACTTCTCCCTTCCAAACTTCTATTTTCAAAGAAATCTCTTATTTGTCAAAAATATTCCCCAGAGCCAGCGGCGTGCACCTGCCAGACTGACGTTTTTATTTTAAAGCACGCAATTTTAGTCTCATGTGCTCAGTAACACTGACCTCAGACCATAATTTATGTTGCTAATAATGTGCTCCTGTAAAAAAAATACAAGGTGAGGCTGAAGGAAAGGTTTGCTTGTCAGATGCCACAGCAGCGAGCAGAGTTTGACAGCAGGGAGCACAGGGTGAAGAGAAAAGAGCCGGCTGTTATTATGTGTTATGTTCCTCTGTGAAAGGGGGAAGATGGACCAACTCCTGCAGTTTCAGCTATTTCTCCTCCAGCCAGGGTGCTTCTCCTTGAACTGTGACACTGAGCCGAGAAGTAATGACATTATTTTGCAGACTGGAAGCTCAACAAGGCAGGGACTGTCTCTTTATTTGTACTCATCTGGCACTCAGCTCAATGGAGGCTTGATAGAGACTGTGGCCTCAGGACAGTGCAAACAATATATAAATAACTCCGCATACACAGGAAAGCCTAGCTGGAAAGTTTAATTGCTGTGACAGTACCAACATCTGCTCTGGTAAAAGCCTACTTAAATTCCAACACCGCATTACCAATTTGGGACGATTCTCCTTGTACGTTGACATCTAAAGTATATTTTATGTGGCCTAAAAAAAGAAAAAAACCTGCTGTCAAGTATTTCAGCTTTGCTACTATCCAACATTTTTATTCTAAACACACATTTTTAAGTGCAGCTGGGGCTAAGTGACCAGCAAATCTGATTACTGCGAGCGTACAATGCCTGACATCCTTTATGCACTTGATTCTTGACTCAACGCAGTGGGGGCTAATGGGAGTTGTGAGGCTAATGCCCTGTGTAGCAGGTCGTCATGGTTTAACCCGGCAGGCAGCTAAACACCACCATAGCCGTACGCTCACTTCCCCTCCCTCAGTGGGATGGGGGAGAGAATCAGAAAAAAAAGTGAAATTTGTGGATTGAGTTAAAGACAGTTTAATAGGACAGAAAAAGAAGGGAAAATAATAATAAAGATAATAATGATGATGATGATAATAATAATATTAATAATAATAGAATTAGAATATACAAAACATAATGGAATTGCTCACCACTCACCAACCGATGCCCAGCCAGTTCCTGAGCAGCAGCCGCTGGCCAGCTTTCCCCCCAGTTTATATACTGAGCATGACACCATATGGTCTGACCCTTTGGTCAGCTGGGATCAGCTGTCCTGGCTGTGTCCCCTCCCAGCTTCTTGTGCACCCCCAGCCCCCTCGCTGGCAGGGCAGCATGGGAAGCTGAAAAGTCCTTGACTTAGTGTAAGCACTGCTCAGCAACAGCTACATCAGTGTGTTAGCAACATTATTCTCATCCTAAATCTAAACCAGACCACTGTATCAGCTACTAGGAAGAAAATTAACTCTATCCCAGCTGAAACCAAGCTGTTGAGAGCACGGCTCTGAAAGTTAACATGGGAGGCTTTTCATCTTCGTAAGGCTGCTTTGCTGGCAATGACAGTGATGGGTGGTGTGCCATTTTGGGAAAGATCAGACCATGTCATAGACAGAAATCCTGTGACACCAATGCAGAGGTTCTTAAGCACTTCAGCTGTTGGGAAGAGGACTTGAAGTCTGACTACTTTCTTGGGAAATAAATTGAATATTATCTTAAAAAATTACACTGATTAAAAAAAGAGGTGACAGAGAATTACCATAACAAAAGAAGTTTTTCTTTTATTCATTACACAAAGGATGGCTGTGGGGGTAAAACAATACACTGGGAACTAGAAGATTTATTCCCTGGGCTTTCCACAGATTCCCTTAATAATCTTAAGGACAGCCACTTTTCTTCCCTTTCACTCTACTGCAGGATCCAGTTAAATTATAAATTCTTCAGGAAAAGGATGATCCCTTGTTATGTGTCTGGTACAGTGGCATCCTGGCCCATGAGCATATGCTGATATTTTTAATAGCTCCACTGTGAGATTTGTTGTAAGAATGGCTCGGTGAGAATATAATGCTTGCACTGTGTGGGAGGTCAGACTAGATAATTTTAATAGGCCCTCCTGAACATGAAATATATTATCAAACAAAAACACAGTGATACAGGCAGCAATTATTTTCATAATGAGAATTGGTGATTGTGTGGACAGCGTTGAGCCAAAATAAATGAGAGCTGGAGACTAATAGCAGGCTTCTGTAACACTAAGAGGAACAAATATTCCTGTAAACAGAATTAGTATTGCTAATACTTTATATTCACGCAGCATTTCGCAGAGCTGTCACCTCCGTTTTGCAGAAGGAGCAAGCAGGGAACAGAGGTGAAGTGGTTGCCCAAGACCACGCAGCGATGCTCTGGGTAAAGGCTGCTGGACCACCTCTGCCAGCCTGTCTTCCCCCCTGAGACCTCTTGAACATCTGGAAGTGCCAACGTAGGCAGCACCAATGAGGTGCCCCTCTCCTGACCCACACTGCTCCCACTCTCTCGATCCTGGGTGACACCCTGGATACCTCTGACAGTCACTTCCCCTCCCAGCAGTGAAGACTGTCAGCAAGTCCCTCCAGTGCCTGCTGGCTCCATTTCAGATCAGAGGGAGCTTTAAATCAGGCATGTGATGACCTTTACCTGCAGCTCCATCTTGTCTCTGAATGCAGCCCTTTGACAAACTCTGTCTCAGAAATTGCCAACACTGGCACACGCTTGAGGGTGTGGGGGTGTGGTTGTGTATGTCTGCCTGTGAAGAGAGAGAATGGATCAAAATACATTTTTATTGCCTTAATTGTTTTCTTGCTCTCTCTTCCCTGACCTTAATTGAGTTTGCACTGACTTCTTTTGCTTGGAAACCTTGTTGCTTCTGTGATTTTGGAGTATTATATTTTGCCTTTCATTGGTAGACACACATGTCCTCACTGGGTAGTTTTTTACTTACCCTTACCAGCTACTTGAGTCTAATTTGCAGACACTACATACAGTGACTATAAGCCCAGGAGCCAAGTTCTCAGCAGATGTAAATAAGGAGCTATACCAATTTACATCAGCAGATTATTTGCTATGACACTGAATTTCTCCTTCTTCCTGTCCCTGATACAGGATGCTCTGTCTACCACATGCAATAACAGTAAAATGCTGGTAACATTAAAGGCCCATTCTAGTAACCTTTTACAATCTGATTTACTAATTGGGCCATGGGACTCACAAAGCAGTGTGATTCTACCTCAACTACTAATTATCTGGCACTCAAATCCCAAATTAAAGACCTTATGCAGTCTTAGGGGGATGTGATTCTCTCCTGTCATTTTAAGGAGACAGACTCTTTCATATACTGTATGTACAAAAATGGGAAGAAGATGACAGGAACAATTTTGCTTCCTTGCTATTAACATTCATGACACCCATGCTATCTGGGAAAAAAAAAAAAAAAAAGAAAAAAGAATTATACTACAATAGCGATGTTTTGGCAGCCTGTGAACAACTGCACTTATAAAGGGCTATTAATAGATTAAGATCATGTCTACTGTACTCCCAACAGTTACCTAAGGATCTTGAAGTGTACTCGTAATAATAGCAATGCTCAGTACTTAAAGAGTTTTACATCTACAAAGTACTGTACAAACATTAACTAATTGATCATCAGCACCACAGTGATCTGTCAACATTAATCAGAAATATCTTTTGAAAAAAGACCAACCTTGTATTTCATCTGTTCAGGTGGCAGATCTATTCTGTAGAGGGCCTTACACTCTAGAGGCTGAGTGCCTTCACGCTGTAAAATTAAGCGTTACAAGAAACACCTGTCATGGATGCTCTATTTTCTCGTTTTGACCTCATGGGAAGAAATACTAGAAAGTGGAACATTTCCTTGGTAGAGGTACTGCGTATGGAGGTATTATTTGTGCTTTTTAAATACGTACATTTATATAAATCTATAGCAAAGGCAACACTGACAAAAATTTATACAGTGTGTTTTTTGGTAATTCTTGTTTTGTAGATAAATATCCTTTAGCTGTATCCCTAGATGATTGCATTGTACAGAGAACAAATTTCTTCACCTATTTGGTGCCTTTACACACTGTTGCATCTGTCTCCCCGTACCAAAGCTGATGTAAAGGACTGCCACAGGAACCATTTGCAGTTGTTGAAGTAGGTTATATATCCTAAATAACACTGGAAAAAGCTACAAAGTTTTAAGCACTATTAATGCTGAATTTAGTAGCTACTTGTAATATATATATACACATGATCACATGCAGAGACAGTTATCCCTCCTTTGCATCCAAGCTCCACTGAAAGAGAAATGTTAACAAAGAGAACGTCAAGCTCTCTAGATAATTTTAGTTGTTTGTGTCCCATTAAATAAACATATATATACAGGTCTTTAATTATGTGATCATATAGTATTTTTCTCAATGACCTGGTCTCACCTGGTCCAGAATTGCTATGATACAGTATGTTGTTTCCTCTTTCTTATGCAGTCTGGCACTTTTGGGGTTTTTTTTGGTCTTGTTTTGTTTTGTTTGTTTATTTGTTTTCCTGAACACTATCTAGCCAAACTTTTCTGTTCATTTCCATATGGGATTTTCTGTCATTCTAAGCGCTTCAAAAATATTAATGAACTCCAGCTGTATTCCAGTGCAGGGTGGAGTGCGAGAAAAGAATAAGATGATTTAAGGTTTCTTGTGCATTTAACTATTGCTTGTCTGATTTTTGTAATCTTATTATAATTAAGTTTTTAGGGAGGATTCTCACATGTAGTTACTAGATTTTCAAGAATGAAATTAATAAAAACCAAAATCTCATTCCTTGACATGATATTAAAACCTACACGTTTCACTGGTAGGATTGGAAGCTTTAGTTGCGTTTCACAGACTCCTGTCACTAAAATAAAGGATAACCACAACAGCAGAGGATCTCCTCTTGAGGGGTGGTTGGCACACATTGTGCAAGCCCCATGAGTCTCTATGCTGCAAATGTGGCTTGCAGAGTTCCCACTGGTGGAGTCTGCAGGATGTGAAAAGGAAAGAGCAACTCGCTAGTAAACCAACTGCTGATGGGTGTGGAGACCATCAGCGTGGGCTGATAGCACCAAGCACTGACTGATTCCCCATTCAGACAACACCACTAGGATGAGTGGGTTGGCTGAATGATTGAAAATATCAGACTTTTTGAACTGCTGTTCATTCCTCCCTATCTATTATGACTTTGCCAATGCAAGGATCTTGTTCCCGCCTTTCCCATGTGCTACCCCCAGACTTCTAGCCCAGAGATGCTCTTTTCTCCCTCATATTCTCAGCCTTCTACTTTCCTTCCTTCTTATTCAACTTCAGTATCTCCTCTTGAATCCTTTTTTCCTCTCAATAACTCTAGATTTGCTTTCACACACTTCTCATTAGTCTTAATGTCATCCAACTAATTTTGTTCTCCCAGTCCATCTTATTTCCTCTTCCTTGTTATCTGACCTCAGTTTTCTCACCAACCCCTGGTCTCACAGTGTTGTTGTACCCTTCTCCTGGGTCCCACACCTCTGCAATGCACACAGAATACCGGGATCCCTTACCTCCCTGTACCCACTCTCAATCTATGCTCTCAGTCTCTCATTTGCAGGGCTACTGCTTTTAATTTGTTCTTTAATTACCTAAACTGTCCTCTTTCCAATCTGTTTTTGAATCAGATAGATACCTCTTCCTTCCAGTTTGGCTGTCAGTAGAGAGAGAGAAAAAGAAGTTTTTCCACATGATTGCAGAGCCTGGATCATACCAGGCTAGGAAAAGATGGATGTCCTTAAAGGACTATCTAGTTTACAGCTCAAGGACTGTGGAAATTCAGACTACACTTGTTCTGTGTTATGAGCATGATGAAGAACTCCTCAGGCTGCTTCTAGAACTGAAAGCAGCATGACAACATCAGCAAGGTGCTGATATGGAGGGTTAGCACCTTGACGTCCTGCATTGTCTCTATATAACTACTTTTTCCAACACTAACTTTCTCCCCACCTAACTCAGAACTTGCTTAGGTTTCCCCAACACATCTCTGAATTATCATGTTCAGATTTTTGCTCATCATTCAGTGGCGATAAGGTACATCACATCAGCCAACAGAATCGTGAGACATCCGAGGAAGGTGCTTGGCTCTTCAAAGAATGATGTAACTTTTAATTTACTTTTTTAAAGTTACATGTAACTTTCAAGGGTGTGTTTTGATCACATATGTACTTGCATACTGATGCTACAAAGAAAGAAAGGGTGCCCAAAGGCTTGGAGTCAGTAAGAATGATTAGATATCTCATAAAGGCCTCTATTGCTTACTATGTAGCAAATAATAAGTGATATTCAGATAGTCTTCCAAGAGCTGAGTCTCTTCTGTGGAGCACATCCAAACCTCCCAAGTCTGCAGAAATCTCAAGAGAAAGTGAAATTCCTGACAGTTGTGTGAATCCCAACTTCAAGTAACACAGGATGTATTTTTTTTTCCTGATCCCAGATGGAGTCTCAGAGTGAAAATTAAATTAAAAACTTTCTATTGGAGACTAGGGGTGGCTGTAAGCCTTAAACACCCTTGGAGAGGCTATTTTTTATTTAAATATGTATTATGGCAGTCTGTTGGGAACCATCTATGTATCACTTGCCAGTTCTGGTTTGATTTTATGAACTCTCTGTATATTTCCACCTTTGTGATATCTTGGTGTATTTCTTAGATGAAATCACACCAAGTCTGTAGCTGAAGGGGAAAATGAATACAGATCTTCTGAAGCCCAGGTCAGACCTCTTTCCATTAAGCAGCCTCTCTACACACTGCCAGTAAAAGTGGATTTTTTTGCTTGATGTGATGTCAAAATACAGGTCACTTCAATGAAGTAACCCAAAACTTTATGGGTTTAGATTTGAAATTTCTCAACATTCATAAATGAAATGGACACTATGAAACTATCTTGGTTACGATCCTGTACTGTGGGATAAAAAGTAACTTAGTGAATTTTCACAAAGAAAATGCAGCCTTTCTTCTTTGCTTTGACTGAGAGCAAAATGCAACAGAAGCACCTTTTTATTTAATGTAGTCTAATGATTGGCTGACCTCAGATTCTGGGATAAAAAGAGCACCCACCCAAAAATCTGCAGAGAAACAAGTATTTTCCTAGAAAATAGGCTTCCTGCCAGACAGATCTTTCTGTGTGGATAATGCCAGGTTTTCAGGGAAAGAAAGTCTAGGACATAAAAAAAAGACACTGTAAGCTTGTTTTTTTTCCTCTGGTAAACATCGTTTCTTCTCTGAGGACTTAGGGTACTCATTTAGTATACTGAGTTTTCCAAATTCCTTCCTTCCTTCCTTCCTTCCTTCCTTCCTTCCTTCCTTCCTTCCTTCCTTCCTTCCTTCCTTCCTTCCTTCCTTCCTTCCTTCCTTCCTTCCTTCCTTCCTTCCTTCCTTCCTTCCTTCCTTCCCTCCCTCCCTCCCTCCCTCCCTTCCTCCCTTCCATTTGAAACACATTTCCAGTCAACAGATGACTGTAAAGAGCAAATTAGACACAAGTTTGCAGTGGCAGCACAAAATACCTGGGTAATTTCAGAAAAGTTTACCTTCAACCTCTAAAGGAGCAGCATTGTGATGCAGAAAATTGCCACACATAAATTCCTATTTCATCTCGATAGCCAGTGCAGACACAGAAGCAAATGTATTTTAAATGGGGTTACTTCCAAGCTGCTATAATGGATATTTTATTGTGGTTTCCATTATAGAAAACACTAAGAATAGAGCATGAGGATGGGACTGACAGTGCAGAAGGACTGTGTTGTTTGTTCTCTGTTAAGGAGGGGTGTGAGGTGACCTGGTATAAGACTGGGAGTAAAGAACTGTAAGTCATCTTTTGTGCTGATTTCCTTGAGGCTATAGGCAGGAAACAGATCTCATTTTCTGCCATGAAAATGTTTTCAGCATGAAAATGTTTTTCTGCTTTAGAGGACAGGTATGAGGGTTAAGACCGAAGACTAAAGACTGAAAAGAGACTGAAGATATGGAAACAAGAAATATCACTATCCTCTCTCAAGTATTCTATTCCACTCTTTATATGTTTGCAAATTACCTTTGATCATTTCAAAGTACGTATCTCAACACAGGCTGCACTTCACATGATGCAATCTTAAGAGATGCTGAGATTTGAAGGCACAGTTCATGGCTGGAGTCCCAATGACCAGGAGAAGAAACTCACAGACCTCAGGATTCCACCAGGATCTTTTCCAGTGAATCCAGGCATGTGGTCAGTTTCTGGCATGTTTGAAGTACACAGGTCTGGTGAACACCAGTTCTGCTAATCTTCTATTAGGGACTCTGCTGACTTCAACACAAAAACACTGTTGCTCCTTGTTAAAATGTTTGCTGTGTTTTAGCTATAATAATAACTAAGTAAATGAAATCTCTGTTCTTGGATGCTTTCCCTCTCTCTATCCCAAACTACTCTTTCAACTCACTGTCCCTCAAGGATCCTATTTCAGTGTTAATATTTTATGCATTTCACTATGATAAATAAAGAATATAAACATGGTACACGAATGCATTCCTGAAGGATAAAATAGCACTATGAAACCCCAATTTTGCTTTGATTTTGACAAACTATTTCTTAAGAGGATAAAAGGTGTACCTTAGGAAATGTCTGCCAGTCAAAAGTTTAAATGAAAAACAGAGCAAGGAAACACGCAAAGCTTTAAAACTCTAACTAACTTTGTACAAAAGATACCTTGGGGAAGTGAAAGTAAGACTGGTATGTGTCCATGAAAAGATGCACATGTAACCTTTGATTTCTTTTTTGCAGAGGACTTTGAGAGGATAGGAATAAGACATTAGGAAAATGGGATTACATCAGCCATACAGGGACTGGGGAGAAGTCAGTCACTGGAAACACTTGTCTCATTTTTTGTGCAAGATGCTTCAACTGGTCTGAATCTAGTAAATCTGATGCATTAGAAAAGCCTCAAAATAGTAACCACTGATATATCTGAAGATTTTATTCTGGATGCAAGAGGATATCCTGGCAGTGTCACATTTTTTGGCAGAGAGATTCTGCAAATAGAAAAAAAAATACAAAATTGAGGAAAATAGAAGCTGCATAAAATATCCAGAACAGTTTATATACTGGGTAGAAGGGAGGGAACAGAGAAACGGTGCAGAAAGGTCTCTGTAGCTGGTCTCTTCGTTCCCTGTGATCTAACAAAAGCTCCTGGCCATCTGGTGGAAAACTTCCAATTCTTCGGAGGCATGATAGAGGCAGACTTTTAGTCCAGGACTAGTGCCAGTGTGAGATATTCAGGCCACCTGATGATTCACTCAGTCTATTGCATGTCTTCCCTCCATCATTTCACAGATGTTGAGGTCTGCCACTTGTCCTCCTCAAGAAAGTCAGTGGCAACAACCAAGCCTATATTCCAGAGTATAGCATCATTTCTAACTTGGCATGGACTTGTTTTAGCAAGAGAAGAAAAAAAACCTGATCCTGATATATTATGAATTTTGAATAACAAAGTCCCACCTAGGACTCTGTAACTAATACTAAAGCTGGATGGAGACCTTGCATTTTACATTATAAATTGGCACAAATGATGCCACTTATAGCGCTATGGCAGGCTTCAGCAGGAGGCTTACAAATGCCACTTGTAATTAATAAAAACTCCAATCTCAAATACATTTTGCAGTTTGTTCCTGGGGAGAAGTACTTCGCACTTTTTGAACTTTCAGGCTGATGGGCTGAGCGCACAATTGGTGCAGTTTCTTTTCAAGTGGATAATCCAGTACATGGCTGAGCAAATGACAAACCAGATGCAGAATGAAAGGTACCCCTCAGGGCTTGGAGAACTGGAGAAACAATGGAATCTGCAGGACATTTCTAGTGAATCAGACCCTTGTTCTCCACAAAGGAGGAGGAAAAAAAAAACACGGTGACACATAAAACATGTGGCAACAAATTGATGGCAACTTCTACAAAATAGGAACATGAACTACATGGCATGTGGATAAAAGAGAATGCATCTGCAAAACATGTGAGGAAAATTGTGAATATAATTCTAGCAATTATGATTATAGTGTTGTATACGCTACTGCACTTAATTACAATTCTCTGTTCTTTTCATGCTATGGAAATGGACTAAATGGACTACAAAATATATCTCAAAAGACGAGCAATCTGTGGCATGAATAGGAACCTCCTTTATCTTAATACAATGAGGCTTACATTTCACAAACATGGCAGCATCTCTGTGATAATTCTTCAGAGCAGAATTTTGATTACAAAATGAACATTGTGAAAAAAATTAGCAGCCTTTATTATTTCATCTGAGAACATGAATAGGTTTATTAGGAGTATTAAAAAGAGTGTGGGTTTTTTTTTAAAGTAGTTTACTTTAAGAGTTACATTAAAATGATAATCTTTCCTTTTCTTAAAAAATCCAATGTTATTTTATTGAAAGGGAAAGAGGGGTGATTTTAAAGAAAAATCTTAATTTGCATGCCTAGCACTTTCCTCCTTTTTCTTTATTGAAATGAGAAGGTGTGCAAGTTCTGTAGTACACACATACTCAGTTAAAAGTTAAAACAACAGTCATAATCATTAATCTTAAACTGTGAACCAGAACAGTTAGTCTGTGTAGATCTGTGAAATATTTTGCAAATAATGAATTCTGTTTAGGAACATTGGTCTAGAAGGGACCCCTTAGGGAACTGAATTAATTTGCAGGGTTTTTTTGTATGCATTTTAAAATGTACGCTCATGTTTTAAGTGTCGGTTTCAGGCAGTTCAGATGCTCCACTGAATTAAATGAGCCAGTGCAGATTTACAGGACCTGCAGAAGTAAGCCATTATACCTATTGATAGAGGGAGTTATATGAAAGCATGGTGTTGTACAGCATAAGGTTTTCAGTGGCATGGATTCAGGACAACGGCATACTTGGGAATAGTAAAGCTGCGAGTTACATGATTCTCTGTAAAGACGCACTGATAAATCTTGACAGTTCATTGCCCCATCATGTATACTGCAAGCCTCATTCATTTTATAGATCTTTTTTGAGTGTTTAAGAGTCCAATGAGTTGGATAACTCGTCTCTAAATAACTTAGGAATTCTGCTTGCGTGTTTGGAGATAAAGACTTTGCTGTGTGGGAAAGCAGCTAGAGGCTGTCAGGGCTGTGCCATGTGTCTCCAGGGTCAGGAAAAATGTTGGTGAACTTGAATGAGTTTCATTTGGGTGGGAGTAGACTGAGCAGTGACATGGGTGAGGGCCGCAGGAGAAGGATTCTGAGTCTGAACACTGAAATTCCAGTAATGGCAGAAGAAACAGCAACATTGGTACAATTCTTGGCAAATACAAAGACTGAAAGTATGTGTGTGTT
Source organism: Strix aluco (assembly GCF_031877795.1). NCBI lineage: Eukaryota > Metazoa > Chordata > Aves > Strigiformes > Strigidae > Strix > Strix aluco. The sequence goes on along the minus strand of NC_133932.1, from coordinate 132,772,791 downwards.
TGGGGAGTGGGGGAACCAGAAGATGCAAGACTATAAGGTGAGAAGGAAGAAGGCAGCAGGAAGTGTCAAAGTCTGGACAGTTTGGTTTATCTAAGGGGGAAATCCAGGAAGGGAGTGGCTATGAAGAAGGGAGAGTGAGGTATGAGCAAAGCAGAAAGAACTCACAGCTTGGAGAAGAAGATGGACATAATTGCAGTGGCATACCAGCCTACTGGGCCATCCTGGTTATACTGGCCATTCTCAGACCTATTGCCCAGGAACACTCAAGAGAGTAAAGAAACTGAGCCAGAGATATGAATATATATGTTCTTATTATGCCATCTAATAATGGATTTTACTTTTTCTGCTCAGAAAGGTTTATGAAGGCTGGAGGGAGAGTTATTTACTATCAAGTGAGCATGTCTTCGGGATTCATTGTGAAGTCACACACTTGCCTCCTATAAAAAACATTTTAAACTAATGGGATTTCACTGAGCTCTGTAGAAGTCTTAAGGGACACAGACAACTGGGATTGTGCTCTTTGAAGTACAGCATGTAAGGGTACAAAAACCATCAAGTGTCCTAATTCTGCTGGAGTGTGCTAGGCTTGTGAGCACCCATGTCTAGTGATCTACCATTCAAACACATCTGGACAGCTATTCAGTGTCCACCCAGGAAAAGCTATATGTAGGCTGTGTTTGAATTGGTAAAACTTAGGTTGAATTTATTTCTTAAACACTTTTCATTAAAAATTCTAATTTCAGTTTGTCTGTAGAGTTCAGCTGGACTTCTCTTTATTTACACTTACTACTATAATTCGTTGGTAAAGCTGGTACTCCTGTATATGACATATGGTAGGAGAAAATTAACCCTTTTTCTTCTCCTGGTTGAATTCGAGCTAATTTAGATCGTTACAAATGTCCAATATTTACATGGAAGAAATAATTAATAATCAGGCTTCCCTCATGCCACTTCTTGTTTATTTATCAGCACTTTCTTCTTTACTTTTTCTTCTCTGACCGTCTCACATATGAGTGAACAGGTCCCTATTGCTACAGTTTGTACAAAAGCTAACATCCTTGCTTGAGGTCATCTAGCTGAGCATTTCTTTTACTCTCTACTGTCTTCCACAGAGGTTTTGTCTAGACTTAGAAAGACAAGCCAACTGAGATTGATTTATCCCAGTCTGGACAAGCTGTACAGCTCTCAATCTCAAATTTGATCTCTTCCTGCCTGTATTTTCTTGGACTCATTATAACCCTCGCTCTGTAATCAAGATACCCATGTTTCAGTACTGAATAGCAGGACTCCAGAACCTACCACACCTTTTTCACTGTTTGATTAAACTTGTGTTTCACCAACAGTCTGGGAAAGACTTCTCTCCAGAGGCTTTTTCTTTTTGTGCATTTTGTTAATGTTTTTTTCAGGAAGAGAAAATTCTTCCTCTGCAGTACTTAGTCCTTGATAATAAACAAAGGATGGTGCTTTTTTTTTTTTTTGCCATGGACAGCCGCATCTAGGGAAAAGCTGACTCTTAAAAAGTTACTTTGAACATATATAATCAGATTACAATAATTTAATTAAAGCCCATTTAAAAATCTAATATTTATTATTAGCTTGTGTACTTCCTAATTATTTTATAGGCTTTTATTTTTTATGGCAAGAATCCAGTCATTACAAATCTGTGGAACTTGATACATATACAAGCAAAGAAAAGCATTTGCAAACTTTATTTAAAGGGACAATTGTCAGAAATGTCAGAGCACAACATTTTGCAAAAGAGAAAGAATAACTTTGCTTTTAATGATGTAGTGCTCCTCTCCCTTGTTAATATATTAAAGACTACATTAACAATTTTGGAGGGCAAAAGGGGAAAGGGGACTGCACTTAGAAAGTGTAGGGCTGTGTAATGTCATCAACGCCAAGAGATTAAGAAGTAAAATCAATATGTCAGTGTTCACCCAATGTGTTGTCTTTTTCAATTTTTCTGTGGACACCAGAAATAGATTCTGATCTCAACTGAATCCTGATCCAGGAAACACTATATATACCCACAAAGAAAAATAATTTAACTGATTTTGAAAGAATAAGAGTTTATAAAATCTAACTTTTGAATGCAAACATTTTTCTGAATACTTTCTGGGACTACTCTGTGTACTTAATTAAGTAGCATCCTTATGTCTGAATTAATGAGTTAATTAGGTAGAACCCTTGCAGATACAGTAATGTCAACTAAAAAAGAATCAGCCCTGACAATACACAATGTTAATTCCATTACTTCTGATTTCCGAAGAGCTCCTGATATATTGTTATTGTCCTTGTTCCTTCAGAAAGCAATGGAATTCTTGCAATGATTTTAAAAGGCATGGAATGTCAGAAATAAACATTTTCCTCTGTATTCTAACACATATATAGCTTATACAGCTTTAAATCAGGATTTCTAGTCTGAAAGTCAAACACAAGTGCTGTAAAAATAATGATACTATAGTTACCTGGGGAATTCAACCCAAGGGGAATCAATTTTATTGTAAAGATCATGTTTTTAATCCACCTCTACCTGAGTGCCAGATGGTCAAACCAAAGAATCAACATATTAAGCAGATGGACTTGGTGTCTGATTCCCAATTACTAGAGTTGCTTCAGGTGGAAGGTTACTTCTACTGATCAGAGAAAACTATTTGTCCCCAGATGGTGGCAAAAAATTGCACACTCTGCTCTTTTAATATTAAAGGTTCCCACTTATCTTTCAAAGTTAGGCGTAGCATTAAAGATTTGATCCAAGGCTCACAGAAGGTAGCTACGGAGGTTGCTAAATTTTGGATTAAGTCTTAAAGGTGGGTGATAAAAACTTAGGGGCAAGAAATTGTTAAGGTATGCAAGCCAGGTAAGTAGGCTCTGCCCTAAGGTTGATCAAGAAAAGACACCGGACATGCCAAAAGAAACCACAGGACATAAGAAACTACAGTGTGAGAAGTTGGTCAAAGCTTTCAGGAATGGATGAGTTTCATAGGTGGTTAAAGAGGAGTTAGGTGACAGGCAGCCAAACCCCACAAATACATGGACAAGGGTACTGAGGATCTTTTGGGGAGAAGAGTCTTGCGAGCGCTACACATAGCACCAACATAGCAGCAGCAGTAAGAGCAGATAGGGCTGAGATTACATGAGTAGCCAGAAATATCATATTTGGCTTCAGATTTAGCAAAACTGGGGCCAAAAGGGAGAAATAATTAGGTGCGGATTGTTTATTTATGAAGAGACAAAGGCAAAGAAAAGGTGGATAAAGAAGAACCAGCATGGAGAAAAGGAGTAACAATGGGATATGAAATGGTGATAAACTTGAAGCCTGATCAGCTAGAGAGGAAAGCATGGGATGGGGCCATCAATGTTATTGAAATCTATGTGACATTTTGCTGCTCCTATTTCTGCAGATATTGGTAAAGGTGTGGTTCCCTGTTTGTGTTGATTTGAACGACCAGCTGTGAGCGCTGGCGTTAGGCATTCAACCCTGCTCATGGTTGGACCCCAAAATGGGGAAGAGCAGCAGCCTCACATCCAGCATTCCAGGAGAGGAGGAATCCTCAGGTCTCAAAGACCAGCAGATGTGTCTTTCCCTTAACAAAAGTGTCAAAAGTATTTAAAATAATCTTAGTAGATAATATAGGACAATAGAGCTGAAAAGAATAGAGCTCTGTGAAAAGCAATAAAACTCCATTAAACGTTGTTCAGGCTTCTACAGACAACCATGCATTAGTTACCAGCTGTACATAACTATTTAGTCAAAGCATATATTTCAGCAACAATTTGCCATCAAAGGGATAAATAGAAGTATTGTTGTGATGGATTCAACAAGTTGGCCCTGTAGATTTCTGTGCATACAGAGGTTAGAACTGAATATTGTTATGAGTGTAGCTCATGCCTTCCCAAAACTGACACAATCGAGATGGATTCCCAAGTCTCTTCCCCCATCTTATGAGTTCACGACATTTGCATTAACTCACAACTTAGAAATTAGACATTGTTTGTCTTGATACCCACATAAAAATAAATAAATATTATAATTTTTATATATTTAAAAATGTGTGTATATATATAGAAACCACTGTACATTCTTTTTAGGTCAAACCAAAATGCACACTTTCTTGTCAAGTAATACGTTTTTCCTTTGAAAATAACATTCAGGCAAAAAAACCCATTTAATTTAACTGAAAATTATACTGTTTGTTTTAACGTGCCTCCATTTCAAATACCATCACTATTTTGAAATCATTAATTTATGAAACAGAATTCTAATTGCAAAACAAAGAATTAAAAGACTTGTAGTGAACATCAGTCTTTGGAGCTTTTATAGGTTTTCTTTTCCCTGTTTTTGACTGTGGTTATTTCCTCAAATTGTGAATCTTGTGAATATAGTCTCAGTCCCTTGCAAATTATCTCTCTCCACTCCCAAGTCTCTCTTTAACCTCAAAAAACCACCCTCTATACCACCTGTTCATCTGCAATTATCTGCAGGGGAACAAAGATGAAAACTTCCACAACTGTTGGAGAGTGCAGATCATTTGACATCAAGTGGATGCATGGTACCTTGCGCATCATGCTTTGGGGTTTTTTATAAATAGCAATGAAATTTTACTCCCTAGCCCAACTGCTAAACCTGGTCTAGTTGTAATTAAATCCAACCTTTTGTTGTTAAAACAGATCAGGTTTCTAAACTACATCAGCTTCATTGACTGATATTTCTGTTCAATGACCAGCTTTAGACAGGCAGGAACTGCTTCTTCTCTTTGTCCTAAGGGACTACTTTAGTTTCGTACAAATACGGCCTGTGAAAATAAAGGATGAAATAACCTTTTTGCCAGAAAAGGCTGGAGGAAGTCAATTCCCCTTTGCAAATAAAGGGTAAAGACGAGGTTATTTAGTTCTTTTGAGGAACAGTTTGCATCTGTTTCAAGTGCATCTGCCAGCAGAGATAATTTTAAATGCAAGTACTTTACAACATCGACAGTGATATTAGTTATATAATGCTAGAACAGAAACAGAAAAATAGATTGGAAAATCTGAAAGGAAATTGCAGTGATCAAGAATGGAGGAAAAATATTTCTTTATTGTAGATATTTGTATTTTCCTTGGTTAAATATCCTATTGAAATTGTCTTAGCTCAGTAGCCAGTGCCTGTTTGTTTGTATTAAAAGGGAGGCAATAAAGAATTTAAATAGTAAAGATAGCATAATTCACTAAATGTAAACTATTTCAGGGTAGAAATAATGAAGACTTGCACAGAATGGTTGTCTGGGGAGACAGTGAGGGTACAGGGCAATACTCCAGCTGCGTGATGGAGATGGCATCACCTTGCAGATTTACTACACCACCTCATAAGCAGATAGAGGAGAAATGCAAATGGCTTTTTAGGTGAGCAGGTGAAACATGACATTGACCAGACACTTTAAAGATAGTTTACAAAAAGAGAGAGGATTGGTATGACCTTCTCCTGACTCTAATGTTATTTATTCTATAACGACAGGTTAGTGATTCGCTATGGCAACCACCCCAGATTGGTTCAGGAGTATCTGTGGCTCCCGAGAGACTCACTTGAAACAACCCCTCTTTCTATGTAATCATTCACTGCATCTCAGAGTGGTGTAAGACTATGAGTTAGGCTGTAGAATAAATATGATAGAAATTTCATTGCTTATCTTCATTCCCAGGCAGACCTGACTTCTTGGGATACAGGAGAAGCAGCCATGGGAAGGCGAAGAAGATCAGAACTGACAGGCAAAGGAAGGGGAGTCAGGGAGCAGAAATGGTGGAGTGGCAAATGGAGATATTTATAGTGGCTCTATGACCTCCTGCTTCAGGGGGTAATTTTCTCTGTGGGTCTGGAAAGTGTCTTTGATGAGTCCCAGTGTCAGCCAGGGCTTGGAGCTTGATCTGTCTGCACCTCCTGTTTAAGGAAAGAGAGGGCCCCAAAAAACACCAAAAGGGCTTGACAAATCTAGAGATAAGTTTTATAAGGATATGAAGGAGATCCTCAAACTTTGTAAAACAGAGAAGCCACAGAACTTGTTTAGGAAAAGAGTAAGAGGTTTTGTAACAAAACCTCTCCTTAACCAGTCTCTCTCACAAAAGAAGCTCCTTTCTTCCCACCTTCCCTCTCCAGGCTCAGGGTCAAGACACTTCTCGTTCTTTCCATCACTCTGACCCTTGGTTGTGTGTTTGCCCCACTGGCTTCCAGTGATTGCCCATCTCACCCCATTTGCCTCAACCTACTATGTTACCCCCACAGAAGAAACATCCTCGCCCCAGTCTGGAATGCAGCATCCTCCTGTCCTGCTTCTCAGCCACATTCAGTGAAAGGACATAACAGACATTAGACACTGACCCCCACATACTCTGCATCCTCTGCCTGGACTGCAGGGATTCCCAGCAGGGGATGCCTCCCTGTATAGTTACATGACACAGGAAAACCTATAGAGAAGGGTCTGGAGTTCAGCTGGGATACATTGCACAGCTAACGTATCACCAGACACCTATGTCCAGGTAAATAAATCCAGCCCTTATCTCTGTGATTAAGTAATATGAGTACAGCATTTTCTTTACCTGCATTTGCTCTACCCAGTTGATTACAGTTGGATAAAAAGAGTTTCAAGCTGTAGATTTTTTCTTGGTCCTTTGCATATGTTTTCCTGCAGTGTTAATGCATTTTGAGAAACTGCTGTTGCAGAACATTCCCAGAAGTGTAACCATCTCTATGTATTTTAATTTAACATTTTGTAAGGTAGAAAGGACTTCTCTAGTTGTATACTCTACCTTCATACAGTGATTTGTAGAGAATAAACTGTATATATAAACCCCAATGGCTTATTTTAGGAGATATTCATTAAAAATGAAAGTACTATGGAAATATTAAGTGCAAATAATTTAAAAGAGCACATGCACATAAAATAAAATAAGGATTACAAATCTTTCTTATCATGTCCTGCACAATCTCATGCAGTGGAACAAAAGGAAAAGTTTGAAATTTTCACTTTCTGGCAGAAGATATTTGGCAGAGCTGACTTTTCACCAAGAAGTCTCTTACCACAGAAGCAAAGCTTGTCAGCACTGAATCATGAAAGACAGTTGGTTGGATGTCCAAATTTGGATACAAATTAAGATCATCATAAAAGATTTTCATCCCTTTCCATCCATGGAAAAAACATCCATGGACATATTCAAACCATTCGCTGCTTTGAATATGCCCCAGCCAGAAGGAATTTTTAAATTCATTGTCACTAGGCTCGACTTCCTTTCTATCACAGGCCAAGAAAAGTTAGCTAATATACTTCTAAATTGAGGTTATGGTCAGTCATCAAGTAATCAATATGTTGGTTAGGACAAACATGTTCCAAATACAACCCATTGCATATGGGGATGGAAGGACAATATTATCTTCCTGATCTCTAGCTGAGGTCCAAAGCATGTGATAATATAATACTCTTGCAATACTGCATTATACAACTTATAAGGACAGAATTTCCTCGTTTAATCCCCAGTCTTAAAGAAAGGTAATCACTAGGGACGCTCTGAAAGCCTATATTTCTCTGCACACGAAAAACCTCAAATGCCTCTCAGAAACTTTGTACTTGAACAACCATAAGACAGGGACAAAAAAGAGAGTGAACTTTATATGACAGGTAAAGCATGACTGCAAGTTGCTTGTATGGTGGTATAAAATCCTTATCAGACATTTTTTTCTAATTTCAAGCCTCTCCTCAAAATAAAAGACACCTCAACAACACCCAGTTTCATGCCACATGGATGAACTGTGTAAAAACAATTTGAAAGACATCAGTTCATTTCATATTCATGGGGTGTGCTCCAAGCTCGGAAACAGCTTGGAGGTAGACAGAGGGGCTGTAGCTGCCCGGGATTTAGGGCTTGTATATAAATATTGAGATTAACGTATCTTAGAGTTTCTTCTTCCCATCCTCTGTAAATATGTGCTTCTCATCATTCAGTTCATAATTTGTCATTTTGATAAGGATGCTGTTACAGTGCTGGATTGGAAAGAGGGGAAAGGATTCAATTGCCTAAAAACTGAAGGGGCATTTTAGACATGCCAGGGTATCCAAAACATCCCCATGGAGCTGTTAGATATGACTGGGCATCTTCTGAAACCGCAACCTGAGTGAATGGGGTATTCCAGGGAATTTTCAATCATACTAGACAACTAAGTTTAAGCAACTGAATCCCAGCCTGTGGGACATGGGTGAAAAAGGTGCAAAATGTTTATCAGACATGCCTCAGATGCTGCACCAGCTTTGGCTAGCTGCAAAACTCTCTTTAGCACAAGCAGTAACAACACATTTTTTGGAAGATATTTGATACTGAAAAGAGATAAGATTTTTTTTCTTTATTGTCAAAATTCATGTCTGGAAAACGTAGGTTGAAATATATTCTTTGTGGAAGGAGACACTCTCCTGAAGAAAGTGAGTCAGTACCTTTAAGATTTAATTTGTCCTCTGAAGGGAGTCAAGGGTGACAATATTACCAAATGAAATGCAGCAGGCAATGCCAACAGTGAATTTGTGTGAATTAAAGACTTAATGATTCACCAAAGTTCACTTAAAAAAATAGGATTGAATTTATCAGGCTAAAGCACACTTTTCTTCTTCTCAGAGTGAAGACTCTTTGAGATAGAGAGGATAATATTAGTGCAGGGCTGGAGCACCTCATTCATTGCTGCTTTTGTGCATTTCAGACAAAGTTGCCATCTTTCTTTTCTTTCAATTGAAGGAATTAATTTTGGACACTCCCTCTTCCCTCCGTTCTTTAAATGTGCCCCAGGAATGTATCAGTAATTCCCATGTCTCTCAAGCAGATATTTTTTTCTGAAACACAATAGAGAATAAAGTAGGGAGGCAGGAGTGGTTCACTGATATTAAAAATCAAATCTATGAAAATTGATTAAATGGCTAATTAGAACTTTTCTGAAATTGGTGGTAACTATGCAGTTTGCCTGGTAAATGGTAAGACACATACACCACCTGAGTGCAATGTTCCCACGTAGGCACAACAACAAGTCATTAATTGATAGATTCCTGGTAGTTGTATTAAAGATTTTGTTGATGTTGTTAGAGAGTCCTTATAAAATTGTGCTCTGTGAATATATAAATCCAGGTAAAATTAAATGTTTCAGACAGAAAACTCATCTTTAATTCACAACTCAATTAATTATATTTTGGTAAAGAACTAACAGAATTAGAAAAGCATCTTTTTACCCTTCTCCTCTCTACTTGTCTTTGACTACCAACCAAAGGTACTGACAGGGCAGGAAGTTCAGTTTATTTTTCTTTCCCCTTCGAATTCTTTTTCTCAGTGGTAAATCTAACAAAGATATGAGCTTAAAAGAAACTACTAAATGTCTGATAATGAAGTATCATATAGGGCATACAAAAGCTTCTCAGAACTGGCATATATTTGAAACTGTTACTGAGGTTTTGGTTTTTTTTTTTTTTTAATGTTATTTAGCAACTAAGGAAGACCAAATAACTTCTTACATAGTTTGAATCAACTTGACAACAGGAATTAAGCCTGTATATGAGTCTACAAGGCTATTTGTTCAGATTTCCCAAACAGTCCTTTTTTGAATAACTCCAGTCTGGCCACTCCATGAAAAGGTCATTATGCATCAATTTATCAGCTTTTTTTTTTTTTCAATACACAGAATGGCCAAAGTATCAATGTTACAGCAGATTTACTGCATACGTACTGTGCAGTTGACCTGTATATGCACAGCAAATCCATTGTTATCTTGCTATGGCAGTGATGGGATTTTCCGAGTTTTCGCACCTCGATTACTGTTCAGTTTTGGCAAAAAGGACATTGAATTACTCCAGCATGTCCAGAGAAGGGCAACGAAGCTGGTGCAGGGTCTGGAGCACATGTTGTACAAGGAGTGGCTGAGGGACCTGGGGTTTAGTCTGGAGAAGAGGAGGCTGAGGGGAGACCTCATTGCCCTCTACATCTACCTGAAAGGAGGTTGCAGAGAGCTGGGGATGAGCCTCTTTAACCAAGTTATAAGTGATAGGACAAGAGGAAATGGCCTCAAATTGTGCCAGGGAAGGTTTAGACTAGATATTAGGAAGTATGTCTTTACAGAACGAGTTGTTAGGCGTTGGAATGGGCTGCCCAGGGAGGTGGTGGAGTCCCCATCCCTGGAGGGGTTCAAGAGGCGGGTTGACATAGCACTTAGGGATATGGTGTAGTTGGGAACTGTCAGTGCTAGGTTAACGGTTGGACTGGATGATCTTCAAGGTCCCTTCCAACCAAGATGATTCTGTGATTCTGTGGTTCCCAGTTGAAAAATATGATCCTTTGCAAGAGTGTACAGATTTAACATGTACTGTTTCTTAGAGACTTATCTTCTGTAGCCCACATGGAATAAAGCAAGGTGCAACCACAAAGCTATTGCATGATCTTTTAATTTATGGGCAGAATAAAACGGTGGCATGTTAAGGTTAGCAAGTAATGTCATCAGCAGTGTGGTGGTAGTTTTGAGACAGGGCCATTAAGAACTGAATAATAATGTGAAATGATTTCATTTTAGTCAGTACTTAGTAACAGCTCACCTGTGCTAAGCAAAGTTTGAATAGATGACCCTTCAGCATGAGACTTTTTTTGTCTTTCTTAAAGTCCATCCTGATCTGAAACTGGAAATATTTGCTTGTTCATATATTTGTTCTCATTGCAGAAATACTAAATATCCATCTGTAACTCTTCCACAGTATAAACTCACTTAATTACTTCTGAATAAGAAATCACTATCCTTGTTGCTTAATGAGATGTTTTACAGACCACAATTGCAGGGTGTTCATTTCTAAAAGGAAGACAGAAAGCACTGTAAAAAAAATATAAAAGTAGACTTCAGACATACTGAACAGTTCAGTTTGGGTGATTGAAGATGGAAGGCTGAGACTGTTGTTCTCTGTCTGTATCTATCTGGGGTGTGTCTGCAACTTAGCTGGTCACTGAAGCTCCCTTTTTTGTCACTGGAGACACCTATTTCTACGCTGTGATTCATGTGACCTTTTTTGGATGTCTGTGATGAGATGAACCGAACACTTGGAGTGTCCATATGCTATGAAATGAGCCTAACGTGACCAGTGTAGGTGCAGACACCCACACTCTGAGCGTCTGCATTAGTCACGTGAATTTCTCCCTTTGCAATAACTTAATTTGCTGGTGCCCTGTTCCTAAATCCGTTGGGGTCTCTAGTGTCCCAGCTGACCAGAGACTACCATAACAGCTAGATTTGACTGGTGATAAACAGGACCAGGTCTTCTCCTATTTCCTCTTCCTGATCATTTCGTGGCAGATTTGCACTCTGTTTTCCCTCTTTGGTGTCGTAAGAGGCAGGGGCTGTCCCACCTATTGTTGTCACCTAACAATAAAATTTGAGTTGAAGATTTTAAAAATACATTGAGTAAATGAATCCCCAGATTTTTTGAAATTTCACTTTCCTAACAATAAAACTCTGGACTCACAGACAGGAAATGTGGATGTGAATCCTCAGGATATCTTTTGACTAATGAGTATTTCAGCACAATAGAAGGACATGTGCCCATTTCACTTGATTCTGCAATAAACACATGAGAAACAACATTAAATCCAGAAGCGTGGAGGCAGTGCTACTTGAATACTGCAATTTGTCTACGTACAGATCTTAGAATGGATGCTCAGATCCCTTCTAAATGGTCAGAGCCATTGACATAAGTCATGCTAAGAATGTTAGTGATGGTAGAATGAGTTTTTTAATTAATTTTATTTTGATTTATAAACTATGTGTCTTAAAAATTCACGTATTTATTTTAAGTAAAATTTCTCTTGTTATATAAATTTCTGGCAAGTAAAAATCAGAAAAAAAAAAAAAGAGACAGAAGACACTTTCTTTTAAGGGGTTACACAGCAAAAATAAGTTCCTAAACATTCTCAAATTGGAATTTTTTATTGAAAGCTGGAAATTTTCTGTTTAGATTTTTCATCCCAAAATAGCTTGTGGGGATTTTGTTCTTCACACACAGACTAGTATTTTCAATGGAAACATCTCTGACTACATGGATTCTTAAGATTTTGGGGCATGGCTTTTCATGGTACCAAAGAGAACTGACAATTCTGGAAGGCTCAGGGCTCATCTCTATAGCAAAAAATCAGAAAAACTTACCCAAATTACATAACTATATGGATGTAAAGTGATTTAAAGTAAGCTAAATTATATCCACATTGATTTCCTAATAATATGTATTTACATTGCTTCGTTAAACCATTAAAAATTAATTTGGAATTAATTTCCTGCTATCTCCTCTGCAAACAAATTCTTACAGAAAGAGGTGATTGCTCCTCTTTGGGTTGGCATGTATCGAATCTATCTGTCTAGATATTTAGCATGCACTCATTCATGACAGATTAAAAACTTTAAAAAGATACATGGACAAAAACGGTGAAGATAAGAGTTTTATCTGCCTGTGCTCTGCATGAAAGTAATATCCCAGTGCTTGCCACAGTACAATAAGTACTTGCTAAGTCCTACGGAGAGGTAGCATGGTCATGGGTCACCTCTGCCCATGCTCTAAGCTGCAAAGCTTGTAAAGGTCATTTAGAAGAACTGGCCCAGGGTCTGTCCTACAGCGATTTTGCTCAGATTTTTTACTACTCTTAGTAAGGTCAAAACAGATTCTAGCCTTGAAACTGTTCACTTTGCTATAGACAGTGGGTGAAGGCAGTTTATTCCTGTCTGAACCTAGCAACAGATGCACTATATTAATTTAAATTTGGAGTCATATCCACCTGGTCGTGCAGTTTTTGGTCTGCCTGTAAATAAGCAATGGGTGTCTGCCTCTGCACTCGGTGTGCTGTAAAACACACAAAAGCAAGGGATTTAAGCAAAGGAGAACTGCAGCTAAATGGCAAATAGCCAACAGGTCACAGGCAAAGCAGAGTTGCTCAGAGACTTGAAAGGAGGACAAGGCACCTGAACTGGTGTGAATGACAGTCATAGGCATGGTGCAAGAGAAGGCTGAAGGCCAGTGAAGTGGGAAGTGCAAGAGCTGAAGTGAGAGATGACGGAAATCTGTGCAAACACACTGGAGTTTTGAAGCAGGGAAAGACAGGTTTGAACAATGCTTTGGGCTAGCACATTTGATAGGAAAGTTAATGCTAAAAGAAATCAAATGAAAGGCATTTTTTTCCAAATAAAACCCTCCCTCCCTCCCTCCCTTCCTTCCTTCCTTCCTTCCTTCCTTCCTTCCTTCCTTCCTTCCTTCCTTCCTTCCTTCCTTCCTTCCTTCCTTCCTTCCTTCCTTCCTTCCTTCCTTCCTTCCTTCCTTCCTTCCTTCCTTCCTTCCTTCCTTCCTTCCTTCCTTCCTTCCTTCCTTCCCATCTAGGACTCGACTTCTTTTAAAGGGGAAAAACTGAATATAAGCAGTGGAGAACACCTGGTTCTGCTGATGTACCTTTTTTCCACTCATTTGTCTAAGAATAATTAAATACTGGAGGTGGCACTAGAAAAAGCACTGCTTCCTGTTGTATCTGGAAAGTATAATAATATCTTGCATTCCTTTTTGCTTCCCAGAAGAGACATCTGCCTGCAGAAGGCAGGGCACCATTGCCCAGTTCATCTGGACAGCCATGCCTTGAGCGCTGTGAGAGCAACTCAGCATTTTGTGGAGAGTGGTGCAAGCAGTATTTTAACTACTCATCTGTGTTCTCTGAATGGAGGATGATTGCATCAGTAAACTGCCTTCTGTGCTATCTTTTGTTCTTCTTGCTGAAGGGAGAGGCAGTCTTGGCATTTCTGGGGCAAGAACCAGTTTCTTTCTCCCATGTCATTGTTTCTCAGGTGAAATGTGCAATATAACTTTTTTTTTTTTTTTTTTTTTTTTTGGTCATAATAGGTTATATACTCTCCTTACTGCCAGTAAGAATGAAATCATCAACGGATTGCTTTTCTAGGATTGCCTCTGCAAAAATGTATATAAGTATTGATTTGGAGCATCCCAGAGCAGAACAAGGTATAGCATCATCAGGAGCATCTCTTAATTTTGGAGGTCCTGGTGTCTATGGTACCAGCAACTGGAGCAAGTGCAAGTGCACATGACAGTGTGTCATCACCAGCAAATATCAAGCCAGACTAGCTGGTGAGTAGGGTGAAGTGGTCAGAAACTAGTGTGATGTGTGTGTAACTGGGAGAGAGACAGCCAGAGCACTTGGGTACTGGAGGGACTGGGGGTCCAGGCCAACTGCAGGAGAGACTGCAGGGACTGTAGGGTTTGGGAGTTAACTGAGAAAACAACATGTGTGTGCATGCACACACACGTGTGTGTATATGCGTGTGTAAAGGGGGCAACTGGGAGGCTGGTGATCCAGTGGCAGCTACCAGGCAGACTGAGTCCACATTCTGAACAGATCCACACTGTGCATATATATACATAAAGATTTTTTCCAATTAATGGACTTTCCTCCTGCTAGAGAACAGCATGAGGCTGTTGGTGCTGTTTGTGTTTATGTGGATGCGGAGTCTGCCCCACTGTGTTGTTTCATATGGCCAGGCATCTGCCTATTGGGAACACGTGCCCAGCCTTGTTCCTGGCTGGACTTGGGGACATGGAGCTGCAGCCACCTCACCTTCATCGGGCTATCTATTTCAGCAACGACTGACAGTATGCACGTAAAGTTGGGTGAAACAGGCCATCCAGAGTGTATTTTTCAGGTGATTCTCCCTTGTGATGGACAGGCACTTCTCAGAGGCAGAGTCTACTATATTTTCTATGACTTTGACTGAAGCAGGGATGGTTTCCTAAGATGCTTCTCCCCCCTTACAGTCATGCCCTTGAAGGCAGCAGAGCAGAGAGGCAATGCTAAACATTTTTCAAGCTGTCTGAAACTGGTTTGGGCACCACATTGCTGTTGTCCTTGGCCTGCTGGCCATTTGCAGCACCTCTGAAGATTTTCATATGCTTCATTGGCTTTGATGATTCCCGGTTCCCTTTGTTCTCTTCTTTCCATGCATCCTCCAAAGGACCTTCCTCATTCTGGATCAGCTCAGATCTACTGCTTAGTGCACAGTCTTCATTATCCCCCTTCCAGACATGCAAAAGACATTTTTGAACCCCCTACCACAAAGCTTCTCTGGCTGATAGGAGCCCTCCAAAATCTCCCACAAAGCTTTACTTTCTTGTAAATCCCTTATGAAGGTCTTTACCATTGAGACTGCTGAGAAAAAAAAAAAAAAACTAAAGAAATTGGCCATTGTTTATCAGACTGACCAATAAAGAAAATGTTTCCTTGTGTTGTTCTGTCTCTTTGCATGAGGTTGTTTTCTCCTGCCTTATACTTTACATACAAGCTCTCAGAGACAGAGACTGTCATTTTAATCTGTATTTTTCAGTGCTTAGCACAATAGTTCATGACGAGGCCTCTAGGCATTACAGTAATATAAACAGCAATAAAAAAAATAAATACAATGGCTATTTCTAAGGTGTGGCTTGAAAAAATACTACCTGATCACTTAACTTGTCTGGACCTTTGTTCATTCAAGGTCAAAGAGGTGAAAGAGCAGAGCTTTCTCAGTAAAATCTCTCAACCTTCCCTAACCTAAGTAATTTCTGCAAGTTCTTTTTATTGTTACTTGTCACATTACAGTTCTGCACAGTTAAAAAATATCGTAGAAGCTACAGTTATTATAGTTATTAACATTTTATGGCCTTGTTATTCATACCTTAAGCTCCTTAAAATGAAGTGGTGCATTTTAAGAGAGCAGCATGTATTTAATTGATTCCACTGTAAAAAGGTTGCCCTACTTCAATGGTTTCCAATCTTTTTCCCTGAGTTTTGCTTCTATTAATGATGACAATATCAATTTTATCTCTTTAAGAGAAGTGATACAAGCAGTTCAAATTTTTTTACTGTTCTGTATATCTGTGCTTGGTTTAAACATTTTTCCCTCTTTCATAATCAAACACCACAGAAAGATTTGCAGTATTTTGAGCTACATGTTCATGCACATATCTACCTCCACTTCAGAGTACAATGTCATGGATTCATTTGCATTGTGATTAATCTTGAATTGTATACATTTACTATGATGTAAGTGCATATCCTCAGAGAGCTACCAGCAAGTTGCTGAAGTCCATGGGAGAAGCTTATCTCACCTAACTTTAGATGCCTGTAGAGAAGATACTTGTATCTACAGTGACTTCTTTAGAATACACTTCCAATCACTGTAGAGAAAAAAGACCGCTCCCTTAGACAACCTTAGGAATATAGTGCAACATAAGGTTAGTTTTTCTCTAGACATACCCCTTTTTCTCTCTTGATTGTATGGGAATCCTAGAGTAAAAGAGTTGAGGAGATAAGCCATGATCCCTGTTAGCTCTTGTGTGGTGGCAGTTTCTCTGTATGCCAAGGTTTCTCCATGTCAAGCCCCAGACTAAATATTTAGCACACATTTCCCTTCTGTTTTGTATACATTGTCTACCAAGAGACAGGGGCAACCTTACTCTAAGTGCTTATATAGATGCCAGCACAGGGGTCTTTATTCACCACAGGGGATTGTAATCATTGGAACATGAAGCTAAACAATTCTGGTTACTCAGGAGTACTGAAAAACAGCTTCCTTATCTTTTCTGACTGAAAGAACTTCAGACACTTGCATTTGGACAATGTAAGCTTATATTTCTATGAGATCAGGAAGGTCAAAAACAAAGAGAATGAAAAAAAACATAAGCAATTGAATTACAGAGCAGTGATAAAGTCAAAGTAGTGTATGTTCATATTATCTTTCCCAGACTGCATGAGTCATTACAATTTTGATACTTCAGTGTCCTGGCAAAGACTGATGGAATAGGAAATGGCCACTCATAAATTCATTGTCATAAAAGAGGATAATGAGAAAGGAAAGCAGTACAAATGTAAACTATTCTTCTCTACATCACATAACCATACACCTGGCACATTTCTGCTCAGTTGGCAGCTCCTGCTCTGGAGAGAGCCAGGAGCTGAATGTGGTATGGCTCTTGCCAAACATGCTGAACAGGACAGAGGTGTATTGTCACTTACACAGCCCAGGCAGCATGCCAGGACAGTGTCTGGAAGGTCACGTACCATCTGCCTGTAAGTTTCAGTTAATCTGAAACACCAACATATATTCAAAGTGTATATTTTTAAATTTTTCTATTTTTAAGACTTAAAAAAGGAAAAGTGGAAACAGCTCAAAAGTCAATATTTAATTGTGATGGCAAAATAGTATACAAAGCTTGCTGGACCATGAATCTGAAAATCTTAAGGTACTTTCAAGAACAGATGAATTCTCTTTGCAAGTAGGTGGATTTTTTTCTACTTACTTTATATACACACACAAAACAAAATAGATCAAAAAATAAACTGGGCTACCTGAGTTTTGTTGCATTTCTAGGCCTGAGCTAGGTAATCTGTTGACCTCACTTCCTCAGCCCAACTCACAGAAAGATCCTTTTATTCAATGAGAAGAAAATTCACCTAAGTAGTTTTCTCCTGAGTTTCCTAATATTTCCTAATGAGTAAAGAAAAGGATAGAAAAAACACAAGGGAAGTTCTGAAGAACCTACAGTATTTTGATCACAAGATCATGGAATCATAGAATCACAGAATGGTTTGGGTTGGAAGGGACCTTTAAAGGTCATCTAGTCCAACCCCGTTGCCATGGGCAGCGACATCTTCAACTAGATCGGGTTGCTCAAAGCTCCATCCAACCTGGCCTTGAATGTTTCCAGGGATGGGAAACATCCAAGATCTTATAGCTGTTCTTCTTTGATTATCTCTGTTTCTTAAATTAAGCATTTCTATTCTGATTATGGCCTTAGTATTGCTGCCTACATAAGATGACAGTGAGAGACTCACATCTAAAGACATTGAGAGGTGGGAGAGAGACACATGCTGACTGCTACTTTTGGCCTCTCTTTCCACCACCTGCTTGGCTATTGCCTCATACCTGCAATCCTCTCAGGTGTGGGGCTCAGTCCTTGGCCAGCAAGCGCTGTCAATGCTACTGATCCATCAGTAACTCACCTACTCATGTTCCCAAAGAAGCCAAGAGGCTCATGCAGCTAGAACAGAACCAGATGTCAAGCATCCTAAGCGAATCAGTTGGTAGCTAGAAGTCAGTAATGGAAGAAGGCCTTCTGAGTGTTTGGTCCTCCTTGTCACCTGTCCATTACTGCAAAACTAGTTCATTTTGCTGCAACCTTCCTAAATTCACCATTAGTGTGCAGCATAGATTGCAGTACAGCAAAATTGGTGGTGACTTTTGTGATGGGAATTAATTGCACCCAATTTTATCCAACCAAAAGTCATCAAACCTTGTCATCTGGGTCCTTTGCTGAAGGTAATACTTCCCTCTGCATGATTACTGGCATTAATTCTGGAGGTAATCCCTTCCTAATAACAAAATATCACCGCAGCAGTTCTTTCTGCCCGTTCTGGGCAACCACGAACATCCCTGGCTTCTTGCACAGATTATTGAAAGAAGATAGAGGACTAGCTAAGGACTGGCTTGGATTATCAAAGGTAATTAAACTGTAGTAACCTCTGAGAGGTATCAGTGTTCAGGAGTATCTCTGTCCCTCAGTTTAAATGAGAATGTAACCTCAGTAATTTTTCCCCATAAACTGCTTCCCTGGCCCTCACATTTCTTCATCTGTTCTTTGCTGCTCTTGATTTGCTCTTACTCTATGTGAAAAAGTGAATACAGAAGGCCACATTTTTTACTAATATTTTCAAGAAAACTATATTAATATCTTTTTTTTTTTTTTTCTTGCAAAGGCTGTAGTATAGAGTACCATGAGACTGAAAACGGATAATTTCTCTGTACTTTAATATTTCCTCTTACTCCATTCTTTCACTGGACTATTTCCCGTACGTAAATCACTTCTCCTCCCAAAATGTGAATCTCATCGTTTGCTGGTTTCTGCCTATGCTTCTAACCCCCGTTGGTCCTTTTTTCTTTCTATTATTTTGTCTTTTCACTACTTTCTCCAATATCTGTGAATTTAATCCCTGTTCATCATCGTTAATGAATATATTAGTTAAAATACTGACACACTTTTTGAGAAGCTTGTTTGACACCTCTGCTCTATCTAGTATGTACTGTTGCTGACTTTGATGTTGATAAATGCAACATTTTTACAATAGCTAATATATTGTATTATTCATACAGTTGTAGTTTTTACAGGAAAAGTTAAATAATTTAACATTATTTTACCACTTGAGCTCTCTCCCTCAAAATAAACAAAATGAAATTATTAATTCACACTGAAGTATTATTATATATTCCTGATTCTTCTGCAAGGGTATTGTATAAGCATGTGGGGGTCAAAGAAGAAGGCTGCTAGGAAGAAAAGAAAAGTGTCTGCCAAATATTATTGAGCAATGTATTAACATTATTTAAATTCTTTTTAAAGAGCAGTCCTTCCCCCCACAGTTTCTTCTTGACAGGTGTCAGTTGATGAAGAGATGAGTGCGGGGGTGGGTGTTCTTATCTAAAAGGATTTTAAATAATGTTACTGACATTATTTGAATCAAAATTACTGCCTAAGTAATGTTATAAGGAGTTTTGTCTTTTAAAGGGTATTCAATTATGTTACATTTCTCAGTAGCCTTACTTTTCAAACTCCTTTCCTCCCTGTGTGGGACTTACATAGGTGTTTGCATTTTCCTGGAGTATAAGATGCCATAATGACACATGATCGGTCACAGTTATTAATTGAAAATTTCACAAATATTGGTCTAAGGAGACATAAGTGAGCTTCAAGGGTTTGAAGTCCTGACTCGGTTTGCTGTGAACCTGTGGCAGTTCAGCAATTCTACAGCTGTGGAGTGATAGGGGTCCTGAGCTGTTGGGTACGAGTGATTTGGTATGCACTGTGCTTTAAGAATGTCTGAAAAACAGCAGAGGATTTCTGGCAGAGAATTTTAAGAGCACTATGGTTCTGCTCTGTGCCCATTCTCCCTGTGTTTTTCTTTCTGATCTGTTAAAAAAGAAAGTTTTTCAGCCTCTTTGGGTGAGTGACCCCCTTTGAAGTAAAACTAATAGCATGGTAAGAATAATAAATGCATGATGCATTCATTGAACTTATTTGAGCGTATCTTTTGAGATGTCAGCAAAGAGGCTGGCATAGCTTTAAAGAGTGGCAGATGAAGTGTTTGGGGGAAAGTTTACATTTTAATAACTGTCCAAAACTAGCTGCTGATATTGATAAATATTGATAAAGAATAGTGTTTCTCTCAATGCATTACATGAAATATTTAACAGGTGAAATGGGGAAACTAAGAACAAGATTTCTTTTAATTCTATGTCTGATTCTGCTCATAACTCATTATAGAGTAGCTCATCATAGAATAGATTAGGCCTTGTTGCCATAACCTCTGTGAACTGATCTAGCAGTGGTAGAAGTTTAAAATATCTTTCCTAATAAGGGTTTCCAAAATTTGAAATGCTGAGGAATTTTGGGTCTTTTTCAGAAATCCTGTATATATAGGGGAAAACAAGCATTAAATAGTCTTAAACTGAAAGAGTATCAATAAAGTATGGGATTATCAGATAATGCCTATCAACTAATACGCAAATCATATAGTCACATAACTATAATGGTTCATGGTTCATGGCTGAAAACAGCTCTTAGCTGAACATTTAAGAAATATTGGTACAAGTAGATGTAACTCACCAAACCAAAAGTTAAATAAAATTCTTCCCCAATGATAAAAATTAAAAGAACCACTGAAATCCTAAAATGTTAAAAGAAAAAAGATTTCCCTATTAAAGTCTCATCTTCATGTAAGTTGGTTCCCTATGGTAAATTTCCTAGATATGTAGAAGAATCCTTCAACACCTCAAAAAGAAATTCTATTAATTATGTATTTCTTTGTCCTATATTGAATGAATGTGGGAAGAAAAACAATTTATTAATACACTTTCCCTCCCATAAGTTGAATTTCGGGGAGGTTTAGAGTTGATCTTCAGCCTGATTGTGTTATTTGCAGTATCATGGCCAACTGTGTAAACAGATCACAAATTATTTCTATATGTTTTGCATGATTTAGAGATTTCATTTCTAATACATATGTAAATGTTTATCATATAAATGTGGGGGGAAATTTCCTAGAGCTGCTGTGATTTTCTATTAGACAAATAACTACCTAGGCAAATACATATGCTATGAGGTGGCCAAGTAAGTAATGCAGTAAACAAAGCAATAAGCACAATCTGGAACTTGGCATTTGAAAGGAGCAGACCTAATGCCGTTTTTTCTTCTGTTTCTCCAGAAGGGTCCATAGGGGACAAGTTTTTCTAGATGACTGAAAAAGCTGATCACAGCATGCTCTAAAATGTAGAATTATTTTGGAGAATTTTGCTTCATCTCTTCATCTTCACTAATAGCTATATAGATAGTGTCCCATGTTTGTGAGATTCTCTTCAGAAATGATGAAAAAGACATGATCTCTGGCTCAAAGTAGAGAAACAAGAATCAAAACAAGAAATGAAGGGAAGTGGGTGGGAGGAAGAAGGTTTATAACAAGTAAAGGTAATTGGGTAGTAATTGCATACAGATTTCAGCATTTAAACTTAGAATCAGGACAGAGAGAAAAGGAGGAGCAGCTTGAGTAGAGTGCTAAAAATTAGAGCTCTGCAGAAGGCATTTGAAAATGGGGGGAATAACCCCCAGCTCAATAGAAAAGAGTGAAATACAAAAATGTATATGGAAAACAGTGGGATACTTGGGATTGTGAGTTTCTAAACATCCGTACATCTCAGTAGTCCAGAAAATTGTCAAAAAGCTGAGGTAAAAGATAGATTTAAGATCTTTAAGTCCTCCCTTGTATTTCCTCCACTCTACTGCTTATATTTACATGTCTTGCTTGGTATCTAGTGCCTGGAAATGCAAAATATTGACAGCAAGACAGACAGTGTCTAAGCTGTGGGGCGGTGATAATTTATACATTTTCAACCACAGCAGATCCCAAAGAATACAAACGAAGTCAAATGCTCTTCTCTGAAATCTGTCACCCACGTAAGAGATGCAACCTGTCCTCCACACAGTCTTCCTGCAGAGAAAGTTGCTAGCAAGAGATCAGCTGAAATGTTAGGCTTTCCTTCAGTGTAAATTTGGAAGAAATGTTTAGGAATAGATAGTGGGGAGGAATCTCTTTTGCCAGTGCATTCAGTCCTCTGCACACTATTGCACAGGATCCCTTTTGTGAATATAAGCTACATCTTGAAATTAACTCAGAGGTTATTTCTCCCCTGCAGTTCTGGCTCTAGTTTTGCTCTAGTGTTTAGCTTTTCTTCACAGTTCCTAATTAAAACACATTTGTGACCAGTTTATGACCCATTGGACCTTGTGGCTCTACTTCTTTTTCTTCATTTCTGATACTTTACCATCCAGTGTATTTATAAAGAACAATCATAAAGTGGTCTCTTGCCTTACTAAAAACTTCTCATTTTCTAGAATTTCAAAGTAGACCTCTTGTGCACCAGACCATGCACAGGCTCCTGCTCAAGTTCATAACTGCAGGTAAGGTCTTTTAAAGAATTTTTCTGTATCACAAACACTTTCTTACTATTGCAAAACATACCTTTTTTTAAGTGTCATATTATTCATCCTATCTTCTTGCACTTCCAGCACCTGAGAATCTTTTCCTCACTCTCCCACAGAAGAATGTAGTTATGGTGACATGTGCATTTTTCACCTCTACACTGCACTGCTGTTTTTCATTGCATATATTGCTGAATGGAAGAAAATAATGTACAGTCTCAGCTGGTTACTGACCTCCCCCATGTATCAAGATGAGCCATAAACATATCTGTTGCTCCCTTGGCTGTCGCTGAACTCTGCTCATCAAAGCAATTCATAAATAAGGCTGCAAATACCTTAGAGATTCTCCTTCTAGGTGCCTCAGCAACTGCTGGAATAATTTTTAACTATTTAAGCATAAGTCATACAACAGGCAGAAAAAAACCCAACATTTCATTGGAGATGGACAGGTTGACTAAGCTTCCAGAAAACATCATCACTGGATCAAACCACTTGCTGACCACATCAAGAGATTTCCCTGTTTGATCCATAATAAATAGAATGGAATTTGTGAGAACTATCCCCTTATAAAAATTATCTTATCTGGAACAGAACTTTGCCCATCTATCTGCCAAATACTCACATATTCTAATGATGGTAGCCAAAACAAAGACCACAGAAGTATAATATAGACTTTACTCACTAAAGTACTAGTCACAGTATTTCTGCTTTTCATATCAGTACATTTTATTTCACAAGCAGAGAGAATGTGAAAATTATTATAGTCCATGACATTTTCAGGGGTGTCCAAAATGGGTATTTATTAAAATCAAAATAAAGCTGCTCTGGAGTACAGTTGGTGTTTATTAAGCTCTTCCTTTAAAAAAATTCCTTGGCCCTTTTCTTGTGCTTGTAAGATGAAAAAGAATTAAGATACATAGCCAAGCAGGAAGCGAAGAGAAAAGCAATTCAGAAATTCTTGTATTTAAAAAAATATTGGTTTTGAGATATTTTTTCCCTTTTTGTTAAACAAGAAATTTTCTGTAAACTGAGGTCTCACAGGGTGATATTTGGAGTGAATTTCAGGGAATTTTTAAGAAAGTGCTCTGTATCTTTCCGTGATTATACTTAACAGAAGATGAAAAAGTAAATAACCAATCAGTAATGATCACGTGGAGATCACTGCCACAAAGTAGCCCAGCCAAGCACTTAGCAGGATTCCCAAGGACACGCATTGTGCTGCAACATACAGTGGTGGAAGAGTTAACTAGTGAGCACATATGTTTGCAAGAATGGGTGGTAACAGTGGATCATGCTGCCTACAACCTAACAAAAGAATTGAAAGATAAAGGAATACAGTTCCCTTCCTACCTCGCAGCGCAGGGGCAACAAGGAGAGGACCACACGTGGTGTGTGCAGGTGTCAATGCACACGGGTGGGGATTAGGGAGCTGTAGGTACGGGTGTGGTGTGGGTGTGGGCATCGCATCTCCAACAGGAGGGCTGTGAAAATGGGGGAAACAACTCTGAGAAGAGGGTTGTCTGCTCGTAACCCCCATGTCCAGGGGGAAGTTGTGTGCACTCAACTCTGTGTCTGCATGGGTGTATGTGGGCACGATTGCAACTTTGGGGGATTAATTACTGGAGGATGTCTCAAAATGCATAGGCATTGGTTAGCATTTTACAAGTGTCTAGTGTTGTGGTTTATTTGTTTTATTGCTGAATCGATCCTGACTTTATAGCTCACTGATTGCAAGATAATGATGTGTCATTAATGAATCGACATACCTTCCTGATACTGATTTGATTTAAATCACATCTATTGAGCAGGGTTTTTTTTCCTTGCAACACCTAGGAATGGAGGTACTGGTTTTAAGGCACAGTAATGAGCCAGTCTTGGGCCAAAAATTAAATCTAAAGGGAACTTCAGGGAGGGTATTTGTAAAAATAGAAGACTTTTTTTAAAAAATTATGATTTATAGTCATTACACTCTTTTTTAAAGTAATACCGTGTGACAGGATGCTTCCAGACCTTTTCAGCTGAACTAAACCAGGCCTATAAGAAGTGGCTTTCCCAGGACATTTCTATCTCAATATCATAGAGAAAACTCTGAATTTCAAAGGGCTCAGGTAAGCTTCTCCTCTTCCTATTTGGTAAATCACCCTGGCCTCCTAGCTGGAGAAATTCAGACCAGGTTCTGGATCAGTACTCCATTTCATGATTTTATCTCCAGTTGAACTTCAAAAGCATATATTGCACAAGGAATAATTAGAAGAGATAACAAATAGATAGACTCTGATAAGCTTAAATATGAACAAAAGCTTCTGTGATGATGCTTTTCTGCACATAAACAAAGTAAATGAAGGTGGCAGGCTGTGAGATACCCACAGAATGGACTACCCAGTAAGTACCAGAAGGACAGCCAGAATTGGTGGTGCTGTCAGAGAAGAGCTGTGGGAAAGAAATAAGCAGAAGTATAAAAATATGTATATTGGAGAGAGAGAGAGTAAAAGAAGCTGGGAATTCGGAAGTACACCAGAACACCCACTGAGTTTGTTTTGAACTAATCCAATCCATTTATTTTATTTTATTTTTTATTCTTCTGGTCTGAAAACTATAACCACTGATTCTTTCCTGCTGGTCTCTATGCATCTTTTAGCTACCTTAAAAAATAATCAAAGAATTACAGCACAGCACCATCTATGGTTGCTAAAACTCCTCAGAACCACAGCATTAGAAGCACTGGGCTGTGCTCAGCAGAAAATGGGCTTTTATTTAAAAATATATCAAAGAAGAGCTGAAACAGCAGTAATGGGGGGAAGGAGGGTCCCATGTGTAAAACTTGTGTTACAAAATTATTCGCTTATGTGGTTGGGGACACGTTCCAGGAAGGTGAGATAGAACTTCACAAGAAGTGTAACCAAGCTCAGTTTATTTAAAGAAAAGGAGGAGAAAAATATTTCACTGACACAGGGAAGGAGTGAACGCAGTAGTAGTATGAGCTGTCTGGTAGCTACAACAGATGATCAGCAGTCAAGATACCATTTTACTGCATCACCTTAAAAAAGATCATGTTCAGCAAGCCTTGCAACCTCTAGCTATAAGCAGAGATCCTCCGTATTTTTGGAGATTTCAGTGAGACCATTAACTTTTTAGAATAAAGGCTATTAATATGTTGTAAGCTCAAAAATGGTAAGACCAAAGCATTCATTTACCTAACTACAAAACAAAATTAAAAAACAACAGTTACTGAAACATGCAGATAATAATCTTGGCCAACCCTTTCTTATGTGGCAGATCTTTTTCCTTTTCTCCTGAACCTTTTCATTCATGTCTTGAAGAGGATGTATACATGACATGCCAGATATACCTGTTGTAGTAGTAGTTGTTTGCTTTAAAAAACCCAATTCTGCTCTTGCACAAAGAGTTATTTCTTGGTTCACTGAATTACACCTGCTTTGCTACAGTGTGAATGAAAGGAGTTTTAAACTGCTTCTCAGGATACTACAGAGGCAATAACAAACTCCTGCAATGGGGTCTACGTCAGACAGACAGACAAGATGTCAATCCACAGATTCTGGCAGAGGAGGTTGCCATGGAAGCACAGATGCTTCCTAGATGTGAAAAATGTTATTTTGATGTCTCTTGAATTGGATAAGGAAATATTTGTCAGTAAGGCTGGGATTTACCTCAACAAGGTTTAGCTCTCTAAAGTTAGGCATTATTCAGGTCCTGCCTATGGTCAGTAGGAAAAGAGAGGCATGCTCAGAATCTATGGTCACATTCATTATTGTGAATACTCAGGTTAGGATGGTTTTCAAAGTAGTATCTCTCTCTACTGAGTACAGAAGGAACCCCAGCTTAGCCTACATACCTAATTTTTCACAGCCTAAATTTCAGTGAAACGGATTTCATATTTCATCTTATTTTAAGAGGGAATTAAATAGCATTGTAAGTACTTAACTTCTGAAGGCTAGAATACAGCAAAAGGGACTTCCTTGGGTCTCAGATAATCTGTTTGAGGACAGAACCCACTCATTAGTGACTAGTTGGGAACTCCAGGCTTAAACAACCTGTGTAAGTGAAAAGTAACAGCACTTCAAGATTCTAAAAAACTGAACCTCCCCTCCCCAAGATGTGACAGGATTTGGGTGAAATGTTCTCTTAAGTTATTTTGAAAATTTTCCTTAAAGTGAACTCACAAACACCCTCAAAAATTAATCACAATCAGATACCAAACAGTGGACTGGCAAACTAATATCCCTTTCAATATTAGGCTATATTAATAATATACTTCAGGACCAAATCTGTTTTCAGCCATTTGCTTTAAATATAGCTTATCTGAGAGGCAACTAAACTTTGTTGTAGAAGTATTGGTTCAGTTTCAGGAGTGTGTAACCTCTGAGCATGACTGCTGTAGTTCAGCTGTGAGGAAAAATATTTGACTACTTTTGATCAGACTAAAAATACAGATAAATCCAGGGAAGGTGACAGCCTTGTTCATCAAATGAAGACACAGAGTCTTCATTTCAGTTAACGATGCCAAGTAATGGCATACAGAAGATAATTTCAGTCACACAGAAAGAAGAGAGAGAATACTTCTATTGTTAATTACAACAATTAATTTCTGATGGATAGAACATTTAATGGAACAAAATAATTACAGGAGGATTGCCTAAGTTAGTTATTTGATTATTCACAATTTTGAGAGAGAAGCTCTTCTACTCTATATGGTGCACAGTCCTGCTCCCATGGATTTTCACAGAATCACAGAATCGTCTCGGTTGGAAAGGACCTTGAAGATCATCCAGTCCAACCACTAACCTGGCACTGACAGTTCCCAACTACACCATATCCCTAAGCACTATGTCGACCCAGCTCTTAAACACCTGCAGGGATGGGGACTCCACCACCTCCCTGGGCAGCCCATTCGAACACCTAACAACCCATTCTGTAAAGAAATACTTCCTAATATCTAGTCTAAACCTTCCCTGGTGCAACTTGAGGCCATTCCCTCTTGTTCTATCGCTCATTACTTGGTTAAAGAGGCTCATCCCAAGCTCTCTGCAAACTCCTTTCAGGTAGTTGTAGAGGGCAATGAGGTCTCCCCTCAGCCTCCTCTTCTCCAGACTAAACAACCCCAGTTCCCTCAGCCGCTCCTCATACGACATGTGCTCCAGACCCTGCAGGAGCTTCGTTGCCCTTCTCTGGACATGCTGGAGTAATTCAATGTCCTTTTTGTAGTGAGGGGCCCAAAACTGAACAGTAATCGAGGTGTGGCCTCACCAGTGCCGAGTACAGGGGCAAGATCACTTCCCTGTTCCTGCTAGCCACACTATTTCTGATAGCCAGGATGCCATTGGCCTTCTTGGCCACCTGGGCACACTGCTGGCTCATGTTTCAAGCTCTGCTAGT
Source organism: Strix aluco (assembly GCF_031877795.1). Lineage (NCBI taxonomy): Eukaryota > Metazoa > Chordata > Aves > Strigiformes > Strigidae > Strix > Strix aluco. The sequence goes on along the minus strand of NC_133932.1, from coordinate 132,744,817 downwards.
GAAGCTGAACAAACTGGAGGTTTGGTTCTCCTAAGGTACTTGAAGAACAGGAAAATTTTCCTGAATCAGGACGTCATGACTAGCTAAAAAAAAAATGTGGGAGGTACTTTTTGAGCTTCTCAACCCCTACAAGATGAGAAGTGCCTAATTCCCAAAAAACCAGCATGTGGTAGTGGGATGACCCTTTGATATCGAACAGAAAGAAAGGCTCTAGGAAATGGCTGTCAAGTTATAGCTCCAGTCTGAAAGAAGTAATTTAATGGGATTTTTCTGTAGGCAATCTTCTCATAAGATGAGAAATTGGAGAAAAAAGTAAATAGCTTCTCAACGATGAGCATATTCACCACAACTAAACAGAAACAACATCTAGAAAGTGTACTCTGCAAAAGTGATAATCATATTGTGTTTCTTTATCTAACTCTGAAGCTTTTGGGAGGCTAAGCTTGACATTATTAAAAAAAAAGAAAAAAAGAAAAAAAAGGGAAACCGAGTACCCAAAGTTTACATCAGGGAACAAAATGAAATCTTTCCTGAACAAGAGATTATCAAATTACAGACCTGTCACTACAGTTTCCTGCAAAGGGTCAGCACCTTCTTTTGTCCCTGACAGACACAGAAAGTGTGACAGGCTTGATCAATATTTCAGTTAACTAAACAGCTGGCTAATAACAGGATTTATGACAGACAAAGATTTGTTTCAAGACAATAAAATAAATGTCTTCTCAAAGATGTGTTTTAATTTCTGTTTTGTCTTGTTTTTCTTTTCTTGCTTGTTAAATAGCTTGCGTTAATCTGAATTTTCCCTCTTCAAGCTTGAGATTTGTGTGTTCAAAAAGAAATTTGCAAAGAATCTTAAATATGAAAAAAATATCAGAAGGCTGCGTAAATTAAAAAAAGAACATTTTTGGTTATCTGTCAGTTGTAAAAGGACAACTATGTTGAAAGGGGATGTTAGCACATTAAATGCATTTTCATGTCACTCTCATGTGATGAGCTCTCTCCCCTTTTCCCATCTGACTCATACCAAAGAAAGCCTGGGGGTTACAGGGCCAAGCAGGCAGATCTGTCTGGCAGAAGAGAAGAAAATATCTATCATTAAAGTGTTTTCCTTGCATTAGTGCTGTCTGAATTGCAGCTGATGAAACGCCACAGAAACTTGAGCAATTTTACAATAATTTTAAGTCTTGCAGTGACTTTTTTTAACCTAGCAGCACCCAACTTTAGAAACCCAAGCCCTTTCCTTTGGATTTCCAGGAACCTCTGATAGGAGTGAAATTCAGACAAAGGCAAATGTGATGGAGTCTGACCATGCAACTTTCTCCCTTTTGAAGCAAAATATATTCATTGCAAGAGGGTAGGAGCTCTCAAAATGGAAACGTATGAGTGCATCAACGTTACATCACAATAAGAGGAGAGCTGAGAACAAAAGTGGTGCAGGCCTCAATGATATCCTAAGCTCTGCCTTTGCGAACTGTTTCCCTTAACTGTTGCTCTTACTAGCATTTGTTCTTTGGTTGGTCACAGCCAGATTTAGAGGACAGCATCAGAGCTCCCGCCTATTCTGCTGTGCACAAAGAATTCTGAAAAGGATTATATTGCAGATTTCTCCTTCTGTATAGTAATAACATTTAAAATACCATTAAACCTTTGCTTTTGCTGCTCTGTGGGTTCCTGTACCCTACAGCTTACCACATTTCAGAGTCTGCAGGGGTTCATATTGTACTCCAAGCTCTGTGTAATGTTGTTATGTTTCTACAAAGCCATTATGTGGAAGAATGTTGCAAGCTTTGTTTCTTATTTTTCTACGGCAGTTTTGTGTGACACTTATTTATATACATTATTATGTATTGTAGTCCCTAGTGATCATTTTTCAGAGTGATCTAACTTGTCTGGTATTCTTTCCCTAAAGGCCCTAAAGGCAGTGGCTCTATGTAATCTGAAGGCTTTAAAACGAAGCTGTTCTGACACTGCATTCAGCAGCTAAAGCTTTCCACTTGAGCTATCATCTTTGTGTGCAGAGTGTCAGTTGCATCTGATACTACTCAACATTTCATGTGACAAAAGCTGCACTTCTGGAAAGAAGAACCACCCCAAAAGACACCTTTTGGCAATGTCATGCATTGATCTGGCCGAACTCACCAGGTCTGTGCAGAGGGATGGATGGACTTCCCTCCACCTCAGCTTCAGCTTTCCAGAGATGAGCTACAGCCTTTGTTTCATCAGAGACTGCTGAACCTGAGTTACGTTGATGTGGCCAAGCCCATGGTGTTCAAATAGGAGATTGGTCCCATTTTAAAATATTTTTGTCCCAGCTTCCTACAAGTGAATGGGGTATTACCTTAACAAGTGCTCCATCATAGAAACTTTCTTTCCAAGATGTCCAGTATATATTTCTTTTTTTTTTTTTTTTTTTTTTTTTTTTTAACCATATATTATGATGCTAAGCACCCCATGACAAACTGGTCCTGGGGAGAAGGAAGAGAGCTGAGAGGGAAGGGAAAACTGGAGTTTACATTTCAGTATCTTCTGTTTGTGTTTATGTTTCCACCCCCCATGGACTTTACTTAATGCCTTGAGAAGCCTTTTATCAAGCCAGAAGAATGCCAGCCGCAGCGGGTTATGGTAGGGCTTACACTGCTTGATTCAGACTCTCATGCTGATTCAAATTACTTTCTATCACACATCAAAGAAACCTCCAAAATTTGGCATGTTCAAATTACTGCACTATTTCTGGGTGTTGTTTATTACCATTAAACACTCAAAGCCTTCAGGCTCAATTAGTTGTTCCATTTTCTAACAGCTTTTAGCATCCATGTATTCATGCATGAATCCATCCCTCCCTCCTCGTAGATTCTGAAGGCTATTTCCACCAAGGCTCCCTCTGAAGCTTATAGCCTTCAACAGCCCAAATAGATGGAATTTTTATGAGGCAAATCCCTGAGTGGATGCTAAGGTCTTCTGTTAATCACTAGGTCTCACATAGGTGAGGTGGAATCTCAGTCTCTCCTTGAAAGCAAATCTGCTTCAACTTCTATTTATTCTGCTTAACTTTGTTCATAAAAAATTTTGGCAGCTAATATAGCCAAATTGCTTAAATTCCCAGTGAATGCAATGAAGAGATACAGGCATCAATACTGAGCAATTCGTTCCTTTTTGAGGGTAGATGTCTGTGATATGTAGGATGGATTGCCCATGGAGGTGCTACATTCTCTGCGTTGGTTGTAGATAATTACCTTTGATGACTAACTTTTGTATGGATAAAATTAGATGATGTGTTGATAGAATGACCTTGCACATGAATGGCTCCCAGTACAGGCAATTTTTAAAGCCTAGGAACATTTTGTTATACAAATGCTGAGATATAAACACGAGACGTTAGTAATAACAGTGGTATTTACATACTTCACATTTTTCATACCACTTGAAAACACCTAACAGTTGTTGAGGTTTTTGTTCGGATTTGGTTTTTTTTGTTTGGTTGTTTTTTTGGGTTTTTTGTTTGTTTTTTGTTTTTTTTTTTTTTTGTTTGTTTGTTTGTTTGGGTTTTTTTTAATGTTGAGGCTGATTTAAAGCTCACCAGAAGAAACAGACTGAATTCAACAGCTACATCTCCAGTTCGACGTTACCCATATACGTGCAGATTTTCATAAATTATATCTGAGACAAAGGAGTGTTAAAGCACAGGATGGCAAGACCTTGAGTCAGGTAGAGCTCTCAGAAGGATCTGCTCCATGTTTTCCTTAAAATGAACATTCAGAAAGCACCACAGAGACATTGGTACTCTAAGCATTTTTTTTAAATTTGAAAAACCTAGTAGAACAGTGAGGTTCAGAAACAGGGAAATTCAGACAGTGCATAAAAAAGGTGCATAAAAAAATGGTTTAATACAAGTCTCTTCCCTGCTCATTGTGCCCTTTGCTCCCTTGCTTATTATCAAATGATATCTGGCTTTGTGACATGTAATAACATCCAATAAACTCCACACAACCCCCTCAAGGCCAGAGGTCCATCAATGCTCCCTTCTCTTTGTGGGAGAGAAGAAGATGGGAAGCCCATCTCAGGTGAAGTTTACGGAGCACTTGCTACTCCCCAGCTGGTTCCTGAAGTCTGACCCTTCCCAGCACTCTCAGTGTTTCATCTCTTGTAGAGCACACAACTAGCACTAAGGGAAAAAGACATCCAGTAAAACCCCTTTAAATGAATATTATTGACCTTTGGAATATTTTTGTCCTAATCTCACCTGGTAATAGTTCAGAATTTGTTGAGAGTTTGTTAGATTTTTGAAGAAAACATATGCCAATTTCTTATCTTCTGCTGCCAATGACTATCTAATTCAAAGAAAGCTAATAGTATTATAAAATACATGTATAATGGTTAAAAAAATGTTCATAGTGTGAGTACATGGAAACGCTGCCTTGCCTGTCTGAAATGCAGATTCAGAGACTCCAGGGAATCCCAATGTGGAATTCCAGCAGAACTTAGGAGGAAAGTTAGTGTTTCTCCCAGAGCTAATTGAGCTATAAGCAAACTATAAGGAAAGAATAAGTGAATGAAAAGGGGAAAGAATTCTTAGGTGACCACAGGTACCAGGATTTTTCTGTTCTTTAAGTAGTTGGGCTAGTTTTCCTTTGAATGATTTCCATGCCAAGAAACTTGTGAAGCCCCTGCCTACTCCTGAGTCACAAACAGACAGCAGTGTCAAAGACTTCACTATATTTTGTTGAGTTTGTTAGCCTGTATTTCCTGGCTCCAATGCAGAGACACATTTTTGGCTTTGTGATGAATTGGGACGATGTGAACTGCCTGGCATTTGATCTAAGACACAGTATGTGATGAATGCACGGGTATCAAATAGTCTATGACAGATGTGAGGCATCTGACAGGGAGAAAAAGATGTTCCATATCACAAGAGAAAGGAAGTTTCTGCATTATTTCTCTTTTTATGTTTTCATATCCCGTCTTCAGAATATCATGTTTCTCATTGGATGTTTGATGCCATATTCAGGTACTAGAAAATGGCAAGAAGAAAGAATCTCATTGGTGAAGGGAATCTGATCTGAATACAGAACCAGTGTTAGCAGGCAGCAGTGAGGGGTGTGTTTGCTCTATATCAAAGTGGAAGGGCGGGTTTTATGAATGACTGCAGAAAGCCAAGTAACCTCTCAGGGAGAAAGAATAATCTGAAAAATTTCTAAGAGAAAATTACAAGAGAAACTTTCAGCTCGTGTGCAATGGCAGAGAAATATTAACACTGTTGCTAATATTTAGCAGCTTAAGTATTGCTCAAAGCATTTAAAGACTGCACACATTTGTGAGGTTTATTCTCCAAGGTTAAACTTCAGGTTTTCCTAGGAGTTCATAAAATATGCACCTATTTACTCTCAGAAATAATACAGTGGAACGAATATTAAGAATATTAATAAAATCGTTCTCATTTAAGATGAAAAAGTGCTTTACCTTTTTTTTTTTTTTTTTAAAGATAATGTTTTTCGGTATTTACTTCAAGTACGATGTAATCACATAACTTCAGCACCTGCTTTCCAGAGCCCCTGGTGTTAGGTGAGACACAGACAAAAGGCTTGGTAAATACCTCAGCTTTTCTGTGTTTCTATTTTTTCCCAACAGATAAAATGGAACAACAGCAATTTCTTATCTTCCTAGTAGGATGCTGTGAGTAATAACTAACAAATGCCTGCAAGGTTCTAAGAACTTTAATCCTATTTACCAGAGAGGTCAAACTCTTGTGCTTCCAAGAGGAAACAAAGATTTTATAATGTGAAAAAAAAGGTTTGTTCCAGTGCATGCATTAGTCCTGAGGAGAGCTAGATATCATTCCAAGCTCATGACAAAGAGTTGTAATGTGTGGTAGATAACCTGATGTATCTTTATGTGTATTAAGATCATAAAGTTTTTGTTTCCAAACCATTTGTAATTCAAACCCATGCTTTATTGCAAGGCTATATGTCTTTACACCAATATAATTTGATAGAGTAAACTCAGATCTAAAGGTGCTTTGGCTCTCTATGAGGTCTGCTTTATTCCATGGAGAAAGACAACCTGGTCTGTCAAACCACTTTAGAGAACAAGTGGAATGAACACAGAAGTGTATATATATGTAAAAAAAAACCACCATGCAGACATGTTTAAGTGCTGTTATTTAGACTGTAGGAATGTCTGGATGCATCTTGGATGTTTCTAAGACCTCTGTTTGAAGTTTAATATGGTGATGTTATTCACGTGCAGTCCTCATTCAGGCACAAGGTAACTTTAGTCTTTGTGTTAGACGGTTCTAACTTTTTTAGAGGGGCAATAAAAAAAAGGTTCCACAGGGTCATGTAAGAGTGTACTGCTTATTAGCTCTGGGACAGAGACCAATCCTCTTGCATAAACCCTTTGAATGACAAAATAACAAAAGGGAGGTTTGTGATGGAGGTAGGAAGTACAAATGACTGACTACCTGACAGTAACATGCTTAGTAGTGATGGTGGCTCTCAGTCAAGAGACTCTGAATGAAGTGTCCCAAGTCCTGTAACCTTTGCCCGTATGCTCAAACTCAATAAAATCCCTCCAAGTTAAAGACCATAATGAGCTCAATGCACTCAAGCTACATAGGAGTTACATGCAACTTAATGCAATAATTAGCTCTTACTTACAAAAGTAATATTTAATCTGAGCTGCCTGAAAACACATTGGTAAGATGGTAGACTGTATTATTTCTTAGGTATTTAGAACAGTTGCTATATATGGTCATCTCTTCACTTTGGGTTATTTTAGGTTGCATACAGCCTATTGAAAGGTAAAAACCCAGTCTGAAAGTAGTGTATTTTTTTACATTGTTGTCATATTACATTGTGTCATTTCATTTGATGTTAAGAGTTGTCACATCATACTATGCTGTAGGTCAAGTAAATGGTATTGTGATGGGACACATCAGATACAGATAGAAGGAGCCCAACCAGAATTTATTTGGGAATCCTTATCGACTTCATTAGCTGGTTGGTTTCTTAACATGATCACAGTAATTTTCAGAAAAATAGAAGTATTTTGTCTAAGCACATGTAGTCCAAGTAGGAGTACTGAGAAGTTCATAAGCAAGGGGAGATTCAGGCTACATATTGCAAAAGATGTTAGTTTTAGATAAGTATATATAAATATATTACATGCACACAGACTTACACATAAAATGCTGAATCTTATGCTGTGAGAGAAATTTTCTAAATAATACTGGCCCTAAGATAGCTTTTCATGTTCAATAACTCCAAGGGCTTTTATCTTAGAAAACAGTTTTCCAGCAAAGACTCATCAGTGGAATCCTATCAAACTAGATGGAAAAGACACTTATGAAAAGAGTAATTGTAAATACATTGAGATTTTCAAAGTCATCTGACATTTTAAATTCCATTGACAAGCTGGATATCACATCTGGGTTTTTTTTGTTGTTGGGTGGGTTTTTTTTTTAAATTTTTGGGGGATGGTGCTCTTAATAAAGTCTTTATGTGTCCATCCCAGGACCAGTATTTCTGATATACCAAAATTTCCTAAATATGTCAGTTCCCTTCTATGGCTTAAATGCTGAAGATAATGTTATGTCCAGAGAGTTTAAATCTCAATTCTGAGTTGACAATCAAGATCAAGAAGATTCTTGAAACACTTAAGCATGTGTTTAACTTCTAAAAAAATAAGAGGCACAAGCTATTTTTTAAAAACAAAACTTCAAATAACTTGTAGCTTTAGATATGAGTCATCAGTAGAAACAATATAAATTTTAAAAAAGGCCTAATACATCTGGCTAATATTAAAAAAACGCCCAACATATAATACTCTTTCTGACTCCTAGCCTCAGAAAGAAAAGCATTAAAGGATCCTGCATATCTGCTTACATTTCTGATTTCCAAAAGGATATGAATTTAGTGAGTCTAGGACTTTTCACCCTTACCATGCACTTTGAGCCATGTTGAATTGTGCATTTTAGAGAGTGACTCTTCAATGTCTGTCTAGTGAATACAATATTTTCAGGACCAGCTAGGCCACTGTACACATGACATAATGTCACTATTTCCCTTAAGTGATTTCTGAAGCAAACAATAGCCAGCAGCAAAGAATAATTGCCAATCAGATCTTCTGACAAAATTGATGGAAAGTCAGAGAAGACATTAAGAATACAGAAAGGGGTTATAGATGATTCACACAAATGGAAAACATTTTAGAGACAAGCCTATTCATACAAGGTTTTTAGCTATTGCTGACATCCTAGGATGGGGTTACACAGTCAGACTTAGGTTTCTTTAAGCACTGAGCCTGTAGATCTCTTCCTACCAAAATAAAACGTTTGATGTTTAGCCAAATTACAGTTTCCAATTTTATGTTGGATGATAGAGCAATGTATACAACCTTATACACAGAAAGCATCTGGCACAGTAGAGCCGTAATCTTGGTTAAGTTCTGTAATTTGCCATTAAATAAACAATAAGAGTAATAGGAGAATAGTGTAGTAGTTATCAAAACACTGTGTTTCTCTAATTTTTAATGTAATTTTAAGGTTAATTTAAGTATGGGTCTCTTGGAAGGTCACTTCAGATGTGTAAGATCTTTGGCTGTCAAATTCAGCAGTTAATCATTCCCATATTTATTTTTTTTTTTCAAATCAGTCCTGCCATAACATAGATAAAGCAATTTTTTTGTTATATAAAAATAGAGAACCTCTGAAAACCAGCTTCTGTTTGAAACTTTGTTTAGCTACTGCATAACTTGATATTATGACTTAAACTTGACTCATTGTTGGAAATCTAAGCATGTCATGAGCTTTATTTATTCTGGCTACCACCTCTGTAACCTAGAGAATATTAATAATATTAGGCCTTCAGTGGAGCTCTTTTCAATACCTGTTAGTCCTGAGCAGCTTCTTTACTCTCATGTACAATGGCATTGATAAAGTACACCAGCATGATAAAATTGTGGCTCCTTAACTCCTTCTCAGTCAGATTGGGATTCTGGCTCTAGGGCTTTGTATTCATGATTGGCTGAAGTCCAGCTTGAGCAGGAATGAAGCAGACATCCCACCCAACCTCACATGCCTACAACAGGTACCTGAAGTTGAAGCTTTTGGCATGAATTCCCTTCCATTTCAGAAAAGTAACAAATGCAAGTCGCCAATCTTCTGGATGACCATTTTCCCCTCTAGATCATTGCTCAAAAAAATCCCTAATATTTCTGAATAAAAGCAACTGTTGCTTGTTCTGGACTTAATACTATTTCCATTTGGTTTAGCCACTTCTTCAGCGAGTTCTGCTGCCTCTCTGCCCCAGCTCTGCATTGCAATTCTACAGCGTAAGAGAAAAGGTGATCAACATAGGAGTGAGCTGTGCTGTGCCTGTGTGCCATATAGTGGTTCCTTACAGAGTTTGGTACCTGATGTAGGGCAGGCTTTCCTTACTTTCTTTTTTTTTTTTTTTTTTTTTTTAATTTCTTTTATTCTTTTAATGTGTGTAAATGTGTCCTCAGGCCCCATTTTGGTGGCAAGTTTTGGTTTCCATAGGGTTCCAACAGAAATTAAAAGGTTTTCCTACCCTGTTGGAAGCCCTAGTTTTGCAAAACACCCAGATGATAAAATTTCAGCACAAGATTGGTTCTACTGACGTGGGTGCTTACGCACATTTCTGCATCAGGTCTGAGGTGGATCAGGTACTACAGCAAAACAAAAACACCCACTCCACCCTCAAAGCTGTACTGAGGTGCCCAAAGCAGGATTGTTTTCCTTGTTGCTTCAATTGTCGGCAAAATGATTGACAAGAGGGTTTGTCATCTTTCTTAAGCAAGTTGATCAGTGACTAAGGGTCCTCTTGATAATCACTGAAATACTGCACCAAAACAATTTAACTGTTACTTTGTCAGATCTGAGTATTCTTCTGAGTCATAAGGCAAATTAATTTTATTTGAGCTCTAATTAACAAAACAAGGAGGGAAAAGAGATTTAAGCTTGATAAAATACCTCATTAGTCTATTTGTATAATGGTAAATAGACATTTTTCTCCTTCTCTTGTTTAAATTTCTTTCTTATATTATGAGGCTTCTTTAATAAGGGAGTTTATATTAAAAGAAACCACCAAACAACAACTCCTGTTGTGGAAAAGTTTTCCTTCCTTCCTTCCTTCCTTCCTTCCTTCCTTCCTTCCTTCCTTCCTTCCTTCCTTCCTTCCTTCCTTCCTTCCTTCCTTCCTTCCTTCCTTCCTTCCTTCCTTCCTTCCTTCCTTCCTTCCTTCCTTCCTTCCTTCCTTCCTTCCTTCCTTCCTTCCTTCCTTCTCCATAAACTATTCTGTGGAGTGTATGAGTCTTGAGCACCATATCTAGCTGCCTCACTGAGGGGCTACTGATGGAGATCTCTGCTTAGGAAAACTATCAGGAGTTGAAGACACCCTACACTCTGCAGACGACGTTAACAGTCAGCTTATGAATGCTTCAATAAGCAGATGTGTTGTTTAGCACACTCAGTGTGGATATATACAGTCAGCCCTCAAAACTGACCTCACCACATTGAGCTCCGCTATTCCTCAGCAGCAGCACCTGTACCCCACGTCCCCCTATTTCTCTCTCATCATGTATTCCAAGTGCACATCTACGTGTGATGTTTGTAAATAAAAATGACCCAAGAGGCTCCTAACTTGCCCTGTAGGTATGGCACATCCAATCTGAGCATGTAAGTCCTGGTTCTTCAGCTCTAGTAATGGGGTTGCCTTAAAGGACCAGAGGAGAAGTGGATCCTGCAATAACAGAGGGAGCTGTTGTCTGTGCTACATATCTTAGACCCAATTAACTGCATGGCAAACGCACCTTGGTCTGTCAGACAGGTCTGTTCCTACTGTCCAAGAGCTCTCAGAGATAATTGATTCTGGCACTTCTATTACTACCCAGAAACACAAGGGCATATTTTTTATAGTAGCTCAGACAATAGTTTGAGAAGAATCGTTTTCTTACAGGATATCGCTTACACTACCTATTTGTGCCTTCACTGAGACTGTGTGCAGACTTGGCACTCCCATACCATGATGATGAGCGCAACATAAAAGTGATAGATTCACAATGTTTTTTGTTGTAACTTTTTTATTTTTTATATGTCCTTCTGTGCTTTGTGTTTGGTCAATGAGACAGCTTTTAAATTAAAGAAATTCCTAATACTCTAACATCTAGAAAAAGGGATCTGTTATTTATCTGATATCTTCTTCCTTATTTTTTTTTTCTGCATGTTTTTTATTTTTGCTTGTAACTGAACATGGAATAGAACTAGCTCTCCAGGTAGATACAAAATGTCGTAGATTTCAAAAAGAAATAAATACAATTATGTATGTGCATTCATGAGTGGTTTCATCACAGAACACTTGTGGCATGCAGAGATAAAAAATGTGCACACAAAAACTATACGTTTGATATTAACATTCTTGGTTGCTGTGTCCAACTGTGTGCTTGTACACAGAGAAATGACCGTGCTGTGAGAATTCAAGAAAAGGGGAAGAATTGGAAGAAATGTACCTTCAGTGATTATGTATAGGTAAGTGTCCCAGCATGCACTTAATTTTCCTTCCAGTTCCTTAAGACATAGAACTTATGAATATAAATTTTATCAGTGGATTTTCCATGAAGTAGTAGAAAGAAGAAATAGCAGAATTATATCTGAACAATGAAAACCTAAATCAAAAATTAGTTTTCAGAGCTGATAGGCCAAATATTCATTTGAATTATTAAATCTATGCACAGACAATGAACTGCATATGTGTCCACAAAAACTCACTTATGCTCAGTTTCTTCTATTAACTGTAGGCATGAGTCTGTTTGCTCATAAATAATTGAATCTGGGTCAAATTTACTGCAGGAGGAATGTGACCATGCTGATAGATTTAGTCCTTGCTGAGAGCTGCTGCGTTGTGCCTCTGTCTGAGCTTATCACAGAGTAATCATTCGATACTTCAACTTGGGTGGGTGAATTCAAACCCTTGTAACTCAGATTTATGTGGAGGCAGAGGACTGGGAAGAGTTTGGCTAGTGGAAATGGCCACTGACTCCCCCTTTTTAGCTTCCCATACAGGCTGCAGTGATAACTAGTTTTTGAAAACACATCCGGATGAAGTAAGCCCTTTTGGTGCTTAAGGAGCATAAAAATCACAAACTACTTGAAAATATTTGTCCATCTCAGAAAGATGGGCTAAAGTATACTTTCTTGTGTTGTCAGAGGTCTTTCAGTGGAGTTGTTTGAAATGTGGGATGAGTAAGATCAGAGGCACATGGAAGAAACTATGAACCATTTGAGTAGGTGCTTTGCTATGACTTGGGCTAACTGTATGACCCTTGCCGTTCCCCTGCTATCTTAGCCTCAGAGACTGTTTTGTCTCTACCTGTTGTCCCTCAGAGGGTTTGGCAGAAGAAGATGCTACAGTAGTATCAGCATTGCCAGGGGATGGGACCATAAAGGGAGGTGGGCATGGGGAGCATGGGCAGCAATACAAAGCTGTAAATCTCGTTTTTTCCTCCCTCCCACTGTCCCTGAACTCTGACACCCACACACAAGCCTCCTGTGCAGGGATCAAAGGAAGAAAATCTCTGCTAACAGTGAGACATGACAAAATTATCCATGCATAGCCACGTACTCATTTTGTTGTTTTTATTTTTTTAACATTGAGGGCATTTATGTCTGTTGATAATTAGAGATGTTTATGACATGCATTAACAGTAACTCTCCACACTGCCTTTTTGGAAACATGTGACTTCTTGTTAATGGCTTGAGTTTGCTAACAATTTACAGGCAGACACTTACCACCCTAATACACCACTTACTCATTTGTTCTTCATATTTTTAATTTTATGTATATCCCTGCCTGAGCTCCAGAAATGACTTACTCCATCACCCACGCTGCTTCTCCTACTTAAAGATGTAAATGGGTCCCAATTGTACAAGATATTTAGCATATGCTTAAATTTAAGCATATGAATACTCCCACTGAGGCAAATGGGACTGCACACTTAGAGTTAGGTTCACACTTAAATTGCTCATTCAGAGCTAAAAAAAAAATCACATACTTGGCTTCCTGATTCCTGCACAGTCTAACGTTACCCCAGGACTTTGTCGTGTTTTGTGACTTACTGGCACTTTTTTGTAAATCCTCCATTGAACAGTCATCCTACTAGGTTCTCTCTCTTCTCTCTTTCTTTGCTGAGGTGTCAAACATTTGCCTGCTTACAAGTGTTTTTTCTAACGCAGCTCTGAGTGAAGAATCATTCCTGGAGAGCACAGACTGGCGCCCAGCTGCAGGAGCACAGCATTAGCTGTTGTTACAGGTGTTATCCTCAAGGTGTAATGCACATTGCAGTGTGTTTTTTGCACACTGAAGTGTAATCTATCAAAATGGCTCTTTTCTCTGCTTTTCACATTTTTTCCAACCAGTGGATGCTTTGGATGATGGTTTTAAGAACAGTGAGGTCAGCAATGCTGTCTGTGTATAACTTAAGTGTTATGCACACAAACACACCTGAGGCCTTGAAAAATGCAGTCAGACAACACAATCCTTATTTCAGGAAACTTGACCCCAAACTGCTTTCTAATTCCCCAGAGACTTACCCTTCAGGAAACCTGACTCTGCTCAGAGACCCAGAGAGAAAGAGCTCTCCTATTACCCTTAATATTTTTTCTCTGAGGATGAAAGGTCTTATACACCATCTTGTACACCCTCATAACACTGAAAGATTTCTAAAAAAAACTGGGCATTTATTCACAGATTAAAAACCAAAATATAAACCGAACATTTGAAAGACTATTTGTCTAACCCCTCAATATTTTCTGTTCTATTCTCTTAATACTTTTGGAGTAGGGAATTCTCTTTTACGGTGGTTTTATATAAGACAGATACTAGGAGCTGTCTTTTAAACAGGAGATCTCTTTTCCATATACTATCATAACACGTGGGTCTTCTTAACAGAAACTGAAAACAATTACAGTTGCACATGCTTTTTATTTTTTTACAGCTTTTCACATGTGCTTCTAGACTGCTATGCAGAAAGAATTTTTACTATAATATTCACAAAATGATGTTTCTTAATGTACCTGTCTGTTAAAAAAGTCTTTAATAAAAGCAAAAGATTCAACATCTATAAGGAAAAAAAAATGAATTTCATGATGTCCTGATCTATTAAAAATAAATTTTCATTTGAAAAAAGAAGACAGCTTGGAGGTAATGTTAGCAGATAAGGAGAAAGGATTATCAGGTAATATATTCATGTCTGAAAGCATCAGTTCTTGTTTTACTTCTGCAGATAATCTTTTATAAGAAATAATATTTTAGTAGTTTTACATCTTCTTTTGAATTCTTTTCCAAAGACTATTAACAAAGTAAAGAAAACAGCATTTTTCATGTGTTCAGTAGGGATGGAAACCAAACAGAAAAGAGACCACTCTTTGCTCAATAGGAAACTACGGTTAAGGCAGTTTTTTAGAAGGACAATCTTGCTTGGAATTCCTCCAAACTCTACACTGAGATCCCACAACTAAAAGACATCCAGACAGGCAGAGAAACAGGATAAACAGAGGAAACAATACATGTCTGGAGAAAATCTCATCTTTATGACTGGTAGTCCTCGAATGGTTTAACCTTAAAACCTGTACGGATTTCTTGAAGCTCTGTGGAAGTTGGGGATGTCAAGCATATTTGAAGTTGAAATTTTTGAAAGTCAGATCCCTTATTGTCATCACACTTTAGTCTAAAAATCAATCTGTCCTTCACTTAATCAATTGACCAAGTTTCATTTTAAATATGTGCACATGGACATAATTCAAAGTCACAGTAAGACAAATTGTGTAATAACAACATGTTCAATATCTGAATAAATGCCTATTTCGTGTATGAAAACATCACCTGGTGTGTTGTCTCCAGATTCAAATTTCAGCAGAAAGGCCTAAATGTAAGTGTCAATAATATTGCTTTTTTACTTACATATATACAAAATGATCATTCATTACAACAGAGTATATGTGTTATTCCTTTACCACATATCTTCTCTGGAAACACTGCCTAGCTGGTGAAGAATTCAGGGTCTGTATTTATTGTTCAAGATAGCCATTTCTTTACAGCAAGTGGATTCTGGGAAAATGCCTCCTTAGGATTTAACTGCTGGCTATGGGTTACTCTGAGAAATAAGATGATATATGTTTTCGAGTACTTCACCTCCCATAAACAACCTTCAATTCTGTAGATAAAAACTATTATCTTAGTGCATTTGATTTACAGAGCTATTAGAAGTGGTTCTGTATTTAGCAGGAGACTCTCTTGCAGCACAAGAACCTGTTTCACCTGCCTGACATCTATCAGAGGGAGGTAATAATGATCGTAATGCTGGTGTAGTGACTTGGAGGATGGTGGTGTGGTCAAACCCTGGGAAGACGATGGGTTCATGATCTCCACTTTTTCATGGTCACAATCCTGTCAATTAAACTCATATTTTAGTGAAGTATATTCCCTTTTTACATAATAGGTGCTAAAAGTGGAGGTGAACTACGGTAGAATGATGATTAGCAGCTTGCAGCTCATTCACACAGCACACAATTCCTATTCTTCCTGCTTAGAAAAGGAATTTATGGTGTCTGATTTATCCCCAGGTTGAGGCTTGCAGCTGCGACAGGCACAGCCCACCCACTGAAATGGGTATGAACGTAACATATCAGGTTTACAAGAACAAGACCGATAAATTGTTTTTTATGGGTGTTTCTTACTTGATTGTGTTCTCCTCTTACACAACGGGCCACAGTTTTAAAATAAATAAACGGACAGATAAAGGCAAACATCCCCCCTTGCAGCTATTAAGTAAATTGTTTAACTATGCTTCCTCACTGACAAAAACTCTAATCAATTAAGGGATTATTATTCCAATTCTGTGTGTCACTGTATCCCTTGGCAGTAGATCATTAGCCCAGCCAAAAGCCACATTGAGCAACTCTATCGTGATCAGAAGCAACTGAACTCTAGAACTCATGGGATATGCAATCAAATAAATTTCACAAGAGAGAGATCTGTACCCAAGATATTTGTCTACTCAACTCCAGGGATGGCTGAACATAGACTAAAATTTTGGAGAGTGGTGTATATCAAAAAACAGAGACTAAAAGCTATCAGAAAATGTCAGAATAATTTGTGCGAGAGAAGAAAAGATTTTGGGTGTGAAAAATGTGGCTTTACAATGCATCAATCCTGAGTTTTTTTCTGTCTGCACATTTCTGTTTGCACTGCATGTAGAATAAGCGGTCAAATATTTACCAAAAATGAATGCTAAAATTGTACGTGGAACCATAGTGATAAGTACTCATGCAAATGTATTTGAGGCTGAATGGATTGTGCCTTTTTGCTGTCAACCACGAAAGCAAAACCCTGTAACTGATTTAATAAATCTCTGGTAGGCATCTAGCTGGAGTTTAACACAGTGAACACAGGATATTTGAGGCTTGCCTTTGTATATAAACAGGAAAAAAACCCCAGCTATATGTGAAAAAATATGTGACTAAACTCATCTATTGGAGGATACTATTACATGAATGGAAAGAGAAGATAAATTTGTCAGATAAAACATTTATTAAGACTTTTTAAAAAATGCTATTTTCAGCCTGACCAAAGATCATAACTGAACTGTGTATAGATGAGACATAATGAAATGGTTTTCATTAGATATCTAAAACTTATACAAACTTATTTAATATTTTATAGTCCCACTATGACATTTCATGAGATCAGACTGACTGTCCTTGACAGTATTGAGCATCCTGCAAGAACAAACATAGAGCAAACAAAAAATGCACTAAAGAAACCAGAAAAAAGTTCCAGAAATAAAAATAGTGTATCTTCCCTATTAATTGATTTTGTTTGAACACATAGAAAAGAAGACAAATATTTAAATGAAGATGCTTACCAAAGTTAATAATGTTTCAAAGGAGGATGGTACCTGACCTTAGAAAAACTTGAAGTAAGTTCGCATATCATCTAAATCAGTTCATTCCTTGATAATGGAGTAAACCACAATAAAAATAATAGAAATAATTTCTTACTCTATTCTAACAGAACTTCATAATGTGTCTTTTAAAATTAAATAGCCGATTTTTCGGTAATATGAAACTATATCGCTCTAGGACAAGTTTCTTGTATTATCCTACTGGATAGACATGATGAAGAATTTCTCAGTGTACACTGATGAACTTTGATTCAGGTGTGATCAAAACTCAGCTGCTTCTGTGGAATTATGGATTCTTAAGAAGGTTTAAAAAAATAATCTTTTTAATGCATATATATAAAAGAGATTCTGATGAGAAAATAACAGAAACCACGATGTGTGGCTTCTTCTGCTTTAAGAAAGAAGAACATTAGTATTCTACTAATAGATAAAATGTCACTGGAAAGTTCACCTTTCTTCATAATACTGTAATTAGTATTTCATATACTATAATTTTACTCTTGATGAGATAAGCACTTTCTGAGGAAATTTCAATATCTATATTGCTAGTGCTGGCAAAAAAGCAATTTAAAATGACAAATTTTAATACCTAATGGAGGTCTGAACCTTTTGATATAGTGGCATGAATATCAAATATTTTAGGTACCTTCAAGGTTTTAGTGACTTTATAGCACTGCAAACAGGCCATGCTCAGCCCTTCCTAATTTTCCTCTATTTTCCCTATTTCTTTTTGTTGAAGTCATCCTTTTGTGTGGCTCAGCTTTGCAGAAAAACTATTTTCTCTGCCCTAGACTGAAAGACTGTCAGTTTTGTTCTGATCTAAAGAAATCTGAGTACGTCGCTCAGAGATCCCTTTCATCAGCAGGTGTCAATTGAGCAGAAAGGAAATACTGCAGAAAACTGTCAAAAATCCAGGGTGCATATTTGTGCAAGAAGTTGCAAAGACAATATGACATATTTCCTCTTATCTTGTTGATGTGCAGGGACTTGTGTCTATAATTCCCAGACATGCTAATCCTGTTCCTAAATAACAGCTCATAATGACTGAACCATACCCCAAAGAATTTTTAAAGGACTTGGTTTACTTTGGTACTTTGCAAGGCCTAATTAAGTTGCCATAAATTTTTGAAAAAAAGGAAAAAAAAATAGACAAACAACAGTTAAAATATATTTTTAAAAAAACATACTGGAGATCAGAAAAGTATTATTATTTCATCTTTGAAAAATTCCCTCAAGGCAGCCAGAAGCCATGTAAGCTTCATGGGTTTGGGTTCTGTTATGGATCAACCCAAACTCACCAGAAGGGAAACAAAACCTCTGCAAATATTTCAATTAAATCTGTTTTAGTTTAACTGAGACAAGCTTCTGGGTTTTATGTCCAAACCAGGTGGAGCTGGATGCTTTTTGATTGAGGGTATTATGAGGTTCATCATTGGTTCAAAGCCAAAACCCAAAGTTAACAGGTGTTCACCTACATGGCTCAAAGGCAAAATGCATTCTTGCTTTGTCACAATGAAGATAAATTCCCAAATTTTACAGCACTGAAGTGGTAAATGTCAGATCTTTGCTCTTGAGAAACACAAAACAGAGACAGAAACAGAACTGGCACTTTCCTGCTGACTAGGCTTATCAGCTGTATTTGTCAATGGAAAATGTGATCTTTGACTCTTAATTCACTCCAGCAATAGCTTCCACCCTGGGTGGTGGGTGACAATGGGTTTCTCCAAGGGGGTGAAATGGGAACAACTGTCCCATGCCTTGCTCTGAAAATAGGGCTCTGTTCCCACCAGTGCAGAACAAGCACATTTATTTTCCATACGAGCTTTTGCAGGGATACAGGTGGCCAGCAATGAGGAGCAAGGGGGAAATGCCTTAGGGACAGGGAGAAATAATCCACCAAACTGGGCATATCTGGGTTGTACAACATGAATAAGAGCGGTGTTACAGTGCTGACAGATTCAAAAAACTTTGTGTCAAAAATCTTGGTGATAGTGTAGCCAAGAGGAAGATCTTCAGTTGGCTTCATTGAAACCAACATGTGCTATTTTGCTCCATTCACCAAAATACAGTAAAGATAATGTGGAGATGTAAAGCTTCCTGCCACAACTTGTAAAACTCAGATAATAATGTTATATGAAACTTGACCGAGTTTAGTGACAATTTAAGCTGACCTAAACTTCCTAAAGTGTTCTTTTTTCTTTTTTTCATTAGGATAAATTACATATGACAAGTTAATAAAACTGATATCAAGGACTATCAAAAACACCCCTCTACAGATACAACTAAATTTGAAAGCCAGCAGTGTAACTGGCAGAAAACAAAATGGAGACACATTTTCTTTTTATGTATCAAACATCCCTGGAACTGTGTGTCCTTGCAACTCCTTAGGAAACAGCTTCAAGCTTAGAGCAGGAAATTAGTCATCATACTTGGCTAAAACTGACCCACATGTTTTGCCAAAATTATTATTGAAAAAATTAGTTTTAGGACTATTTAAATTATTTGTGAATTCATGAAATAAATTATGAATTGATGCAATTGATAGAAAGGTAGCCATTTCAGAAACATTTATTTTATTTTGGAATTATAAAAAAGAGACAAGTTATGTTTATTTTAAAAGAAAGAATATAAACTTTTAAGAAGCATTCAAAATATCCTCAAAACCCAAAATGCATATGGTCAATCAGATATGAAATTCCTGAGGTTTTCTTCATTCATCAAAACAAAGAATCACTATCCAAACATCAGCGATGAACATTGTAACAACATTCCCCAAAACAATTTCTTAACAAATTGGGGAAAAAAAAAAAAGTTACTGACATGTCTTTACGCAACGCTCTTATTTGACCAACTGTGTCATGGACATCCACAGAGAAAAGTTCTGCTATTAAGACATGTTAACTTGTGTCTATTAAAACTCGAATGTAGACAAAGCAATTATATTCCCCTTAGGAGAATCAGAATTTTTCTAGAGGTCAGAAAATGTTAATCTGTCCAAATAAAAATGTTCTGTAAGAATGTGTCTATGTCTGCATGAGTAGATTCACTCTGAGTTTAATTCCCCTAACTGCCTGAATGCTCCAGTAATCACCTGTGAAAATCTATTGCAGGGTAAACTCAAGTTACGTTGGTTCACTCCTTGTTTGAACTGTACCAGCAGGATCCTACACTGGCAGGAAATGCTATTTGAGACCACTTTTCCTGGGCTGCCAATTGGAGACATGCTTGGAAAGGTGGGAGCACGGGGAGGAATTGCTATTTAACAACCATTTCTCTGTGTTCACTTGTCAGTAGTAGGTCGGTAGAGTCCAACATCAGAGGGGAGTCAGAGGGTGCTATTTAGAAGCGTTTTTACTCCCTGCCTGGGGAAACAGAAATAGCCAGTGCTGATCCACCTCTAAAAGGTGGGTGGGGTGAAAGTGCTTTTAAATAGGGTAATTTCACAGCAACTAAATCTGTGCTTTTCACCAATACTTCAGACTTACATTTTTGTAAGAAAGTGCTAGCATAAAATACTTTCTATATTTTTTATCTCTTCTGTATTTTAAAATCATTAGGTAGAATCAGTGTTTGGAACTTACTGAGCTATATAGGTATATATAGCTGTACAGATGTATACTGGCATACACAATTGTAGATGTGGAAGGATCAGTTAAGTCTAGCATATTAACTGTTGCCTACACAGCTCAATGCATGCTAAAAAGCCAGGATTAGGCATAGATTTGGAGTTTTTCATCATGCATTGATTTTGATCATGCAGAGGCATGTGTGTGTTTAAGTCCTTTCACTGACGGCTTGCTGGCCTGTCCTGGTAAGGCAGGACATGGTCCAGGAGTTGGGGCTCTAGGAATCATTGTTGTAAGAAAAATAAAATGACTTATTTATGGGAATGCTTCAGCATTTTGGAAGCCTTGACATTGTCTAGGCAGGTCTAGTTTTAAATTATCAGTGGATTCAGCCATTCACTGCTTGCTGGTTGCCTACTTGAAAAACTTTTCTTCCTTAATTATACAGCTCCATGGATGTACCATATTGTTCTGGCTGTATTTTGTAGAGTTCTGTGAAGCAAAACAGTCCCCTCAGTGTGCACATAGTTGTCTGGGACTATATATCATTCCTTTTTCATGTTAACAGTAAAGGTGGTGTAAAACAGCAGTGTAACTAGACAGAAAAAGATTGTAACTTTTCACAGCCGTGCAAAGACTCTGTAAGAAAGATCTTATTAAACACTTTTTAAATAGTAAAAGCATCCTGGGCTGTGATCTAAGACAGTGTAAAGCAGGAAGGCTGATGGGCTGGATTAGCTAGAGTGTTCCTGGATGACTCTTCTGGGAGATTTCTGCGGATTGGAGGCCAGTGTGGCAGGAAGAGTGGGAAATTGTGCCTTCAGCACTGTGAGGAGTTCCAGAGAGAGAAGAGGTGGAGTGAAGGATGAACACCAAATCCCAGTCCAACCCAGCCTCTACACCTCTCACCACAGCTATGGAAATAGGGATATATGTATACAATGTTCCTAACTGTAGTCCTATCTGAAGCAAGCTCTTATCTTTACTTGTCTTTATCATATTAAACCTTAATGTAAGAAGTAATTGCAAGGACTGAGTACCCTCATCAAGCTTAGGAGAAGCTACAAACACATAGCCCAGCCTTCAGATGCTAGGAGCTACTCTCAGCCTGAAGTAACAAAAAAAGAATTCCAGGAAGGGTAAAACTTCAGTTTCACAATAAGAAGTGTTTTTTAACTGTTTTTTTGCATTGATAGAAAACCACCTATAATTGTTACCATGCTATAGATACCTACATGTAAGTACATGCCATATAGAAACATGTGGCATGCCAACTACACAAAAATAGCATCCTATTACCACTGGAGAACTGCACATCCCCTGCTTTGTGTGAATATTGTCTGTGTACAAGACATGCATAAACTTGCACTGTTACTTTTGCAGTAAAAAAAAGCAAACATAATAAGATGACAAAAAGAAAAATAAATTACAAAGACATAATTTTAGCAACTTCTTGACAAGCACTTAATGTCTTCCAGTCAAGCAAGAACAGAAAATATGTTAGTTGCTTTTTAAACTATTATTCCAATAAAAAGTAATTATAGTGATTAATTGCATAATGATTACTGTAATCACAGCCTATTCTTAGTTGATTAAGAAAGACAGAAGCAGCTCACAGAGAGCTTTCCACTAAAACTATCTCTGTTTATTTTATTTGCCCTTTGTTAATTTTCTTATTAGAATCCATGAATGGTGATATTTCAAAGACAACCTTGCCGGTTGCTTTGAGACTAGTCCACTGTCCATTGATAAAAACTCCCTTTAACACAAGTGTGTTAAGTGCTATTATGGAGTCAAGAAATTCTTTGACCTTAACCACTGATGGTTTTTTTGGTTGCTATTATATTTTTTCCTGTTTTTTAATTGAGTACTTCTGCCTCACTAGAAGATTTTGAAAGAATTTGCATGTATTTTTAAATACATATAATTTTTAGCATAATACATACATCTAGAAGGTGTATGAACTCTCTGAAGAGATGATAGTGGGGTTACAGATGTGGAATTTTATTTTGGGAGAGTATCAATCTTGAATACTGGGGAAAACCTTCACATTTCTATCAGCTTTGATGGAGTTGTCGTAAGTGATAACATTCAAGACTTTGTTCTGTCATGTTGTTCTTCCTCACATTCCACTGGGACATTGGCTTGTGTTAATTTATTGTGTAATGAGATCAAATACTACGATGACATTCAGCATGACAAAACCCTAAATAGAGAGGCTGAGTGATGGAGAGAGATCTCAAAATATAATCCACTTTTGACTTTTATTGGGGAAATGGAACAGGAAAGCAGCTAATAGGCAAGGCAGTGACTTTAGTTAAAACTTGTCAACTGCAAGTAGACTTAATAATAAGGAAGTCCCATCCATAAGCCTACATGTTTCTATACTCCTATGTTGCTTGTACGTGAGATTTTTTGGGCCTGGAAGTAAAAAATGGGGTTATGTTCCAAGGATTAATGGATGTGGTTTCTGGAAAACTTTGTGACAAGTATCTTAAGAAGGCTGGAGATGCAAAACACAGAAGGACCTATGATAAAAGAGGACTATACTGCCAAGATGAGAATCAGCACGTTTCTGGGTGTGGTTTAGCAATGTGAACTTGACTCTGTGAAAGCCCTGCTGAACTGAGGGTGCTGATCAGATCATCAGCAACAAGTAAGATCTTCTGTGAGTCAGTCCGAAGATCCCCTAAGATCATACAAGTCTGTAACAACCACAAAGTGAACTCAACTCTCCTAAGTCTCATCCGAACCCTTCAACCAACAGTGTCAGATATCCTCTCCATGATGATGTAGTTCAAGATAAGCTATCAGACTTTCACCAACTTTTGATATGCGCACTACAGACAAGAACGCTAAAGTCTGTTCAGATAAACGCCAATGCTCATGATAGCTATTACAAAGGGAAAACACTTTCTTTTGTATAATTCCTCCACCTGGTGGCCAGGTCAGGGATTTGGCTGGTTCAGGTACTGGACACCGGGCAGGCCGGTTTCCAGCTCAGTCATACTTGCCCTTGGTGCTTAAGGTGCTATTTACAGTTAGGCTAGGAAACCAGATAAAGCTCAAAAGTTGCTGCTCATCTGGGAGTCACACCTTTTGGTTTCTGGAACTGGACACGAAGCCCCCATTTGGCTAGGCATGTGATTTACTGATACAGAATATTTTCCAGAGATGCTTTATCTTTTGCTTTCTCTACCCACCCCTGAAAATAATGATTTTCTTCAAAAGTGAAACCATTTGCAAAAAGGGACCGGTTGTGAAAAATACCACATTTCAATTCTAAAGAAAATATATCATGGTTTGCAATTGTCAAAATGTCCTCTTTTGACATTTTAAAATGAAAATAAAAGAAACTTTGAAAGGTCACTATCAGAACAAAATGTTTACAAATTTTTAAGTGAATTCTTAACTTGATTTCTTCCAAAGAGTTTTGGTTTTGGTTTTGTTTTTTTGTTGTTTTTTTTTTTTTTTCTTCTTGTTTTTTCTCTCCTTTTTTCCCCAGATATTCATTACTGGAACATCTATAAGCAGAGACATATTTAGACATCCTGTAGACTTTTCAAATGTACCAGGATGCATAACTGCTTTCGTAACTAATGAGAGCAAGGAGCTCCTTTACATACTACATCTCTAAATCCTGAAAGTACTTGTAAAACGGAAGACCTGCTTCCCACCTGGCACTCGTGCGTATATTCCATCACGCTATTTTATGGCCCTCTTGAGTTAAAAGACATGCAATTATCACAACTGCTTGTTATTATAAATTCATACACGCATTAGAGGTGCATTTCTCTCTGTCTCACTCTTCTTCCTTCAGCTGTAGCTTTTCAGTTTGTTCTCTATTACTTACGATTCCTCTAAATATATCCTTTGCAGCGAGGATATATTGAACCTGTCAAGTTTATTTAAAGAAAAGTTAAACTGGGGAAAAATCAGGAGTATGTTGCCTGGACAGGGATGGTAAGGTATTCAAGACAAGGCCTTGCTCCACTTAGCAGACTACAAATCCTCCAGATGTCGAGGGAAGCACAGAAAAGCAGATGATAAATGGCAAGTGAGAAACTGTACATTGATAAATGAGACTGTGAAGGAAGAATACATCTCCAGCAAATCCTTCATTGTTGCCTGAAACTCTGTTGAATTGCAGAGTGCTATTTATATAATCAAACCTGCCAGTAATCAGTCAATGGGAGGCATGGTCTTACATTGGTATGACTCCAGAAAGTGAAAGGAAATTGTAACAGAGAGCGGGAAAAATAATCAGGTTGTTTCCATCCCCCAGCAGATGCACATGTTCCTTGTCAACTATGGACTGAGTGTCCTTTAGGGAGGGACAGGATTAATAAACCCTGAGATGAGAACAATCAAGAGGAAGGTGTTTTGAGGACTCTAGTACCAGCCACCTGTTGTTATATAAAATGTTATCAAAGAAATGAGTCAAAGACCATCCTTCCTCCATAGTTATATGATACTTATTGCTCGGTGTGTGGTCTATTGAAGGAGATGTTCATGTTATAGACAGGCTAAAGACATGTTGCAAGAATTGGGCTGCCTTTCAGCATCCTTCAGTGAGCTTTCTCTATTAATTTGGTCCCCAGACACAATGACACTTGAGTGTTTAAGGGGAAGAGGCAGTAAGAAGAGAGGTGTACTGTGACTTAAAGAAAATTAATATCTTGCATACAATTTGCGTGGATTTTTTTGAGAACTTCCATTCTTTGGAGCCAAAATCTGAGAAGAACTAGAGATTCAAACTTTCAACTGCACAAACACTTTAAATGGCCCAAAAGTCCAATCTGAACACAAATTAGTAACTTCAGTTTCTTACCCAGAGACAGAAGTCTGATCTTAGTTCCTCCACTTAAACATAGTTAGTTTCATTGTCACTGCCATTGCCGAGTGTGATTTTTGACAGATAGATTGATGCAATCCCTGCAATAGACAAGTTATGGAGCTACAAAAGTACTCTGTAGTGTTGTATCTTACATTCTTTATAAGGGAAGGTGTCATTTTTGGTACAGGCACATTTATACCGATATAAGTATATCTTTACTTGCTTGACTGAAGAGCTCCAACTATATGGGATAGTTAAAGCAGTTCAATCAGGATATATAGAAAGATTTATTCTATTGTTTATAGATATCTCTGCCCACAGTCACTCCATACTAAATGCATCCAACATAGAGGCTCCTGGACCCTGCTGATAACTGTATGGGAACTGCATGAGAATTGCAGGTACTATAGGACCAAGCCAAAAATATTAGTGAACATGAAACCACAAAACCCAAGTGAATGGAAAGATTTCAATGAGCTCTGTTGCCACTGCTGAACAGCTGGATAGGAATTAAAAAGGAACAAAAAATAGACATCTCTTTCCATCTGCTCATATTCCAAGTCATACCAACATTTGTATAGATGTATGAGACATGCTTCATAGTATGATACCTTGAGGTCTTAAAAATTGAACGATATGGTTCCTTGTTTGTAATCCAGCTGCTGAAGGAACCTCAACTTTCCATACAGAATGTGCTTTCCTTCTTTTATAATTCAATTTTAAATACTTTCAGGAATTTAAACTCACACATAATATGCAAATTATAGATACTCTGAAACATCACATTGATTTACATTGTAATTGTTCTCTTACTGATGATAATGGAAGTTGCATGTCCAGGACTACTTATTCTTATTAGGTAGGAACTCTGCAAAATAAGCTGACATTGCCTTGTTTTTGCAGCAGTTATTACAATGTGAATAGAAGAATCATTACACCCCAGACATATTGTAAGATATTGAAAAGTATCCTGAAGATAGTGTTATTACTCATAGGTTTATTGTTAGGAAAAAATCCCATCAAAATAACAAAAAACCCCACCTCATCTATTCATGACTTCATGACTGCAACTACAAATAAAATTGGAAATATTAAAATACTAGTGATATCATTGATGTCATGAAAATTCATACTTAATAACAGCAAAGCTATGGAAAATACTAATGGGGAAAAAATTGCATCTAATTGAGGTCTAAATAGTTCTAACAGTGCTGCCTACATTAATTTATGAGAAAATGATTCATAGAATGGAATTTTTTTGTTTTCTCTTTCTTCCACCATTTTGCTACCCTTCCTTCCCCTCAGTGAATGTAGAACTATTTGATAAAGCTACAGATGGACCAAAAATAGGCAATATATTTGGCACCCATTCAGGGTTTAGAATCTCCAGTCAAGAAATAAGTGGAAAATGAGATCAGAAGAAACATCAAAGATACACATTATATCTATGAAATTGTTAACACAGATCAAGGGAAGAAATTTTTACTTTAGTATCAACAGTATGCATACTCAAGAGAAAGTAAAAGCAAAGATATAATAGTTCTGAATTTCTTGGTTTAATTTGATAAGTTTGAAGCTACCTTTTATTTTTAAGGTATGTGAAACTCAATAAAAGCCTTATATTGTGTTCACCTGATATTTGTATTCACAACATTCTATTTGAGGGTCAGGTGGAAATGGATAAAGACTTGATATCTTGGTTTCTGTATTCAGGTACGAAGTGATGATGAGTTTGACCTTTGGAGGATGACCTCTGAAACACTCTGAATGATGACTCAGAGACTGTGTCCATTGCAGTCTCAACCAATTCCTTTGATTTCTGTGTGTTTCGAAGATTCATAGTTAATATTTGTATGTAAGACGAAGATGTTATTTTCACAGAATCATAGAATAGAATAATTTACATTGGAAAAGACCTTTAAGATCATCGAGTCCAACCATTAACCTAACACCGCCAAGTCTACCACTAAACCATGTCCCTAAGTACCACATCTATACATCTTTTAAATACCTCCAGGGATGGTGACTCAACCACTGCCCTGGAAAGCCTGTTCCAACACTTGGCAATGCTTTTAGGCAAGAATTTTTTCCTAATATCCAATCCAAACCTCCCCTGGTGCAACTTGAGGCCAGTTCCTCTTGTCCTATCGCTTGTTACTTGGGAGAAGAGACTGACACCCACCTACATCCTTTCAGGTAGTTGTAGAGAGCGAAGGGCTCCCCTCAGCCTCCTTTTCTCAAGGCTAAACAATCCCCATTGCCTCAACCTATCCTCATAAGACTTGTGTTCTACACCCTTCACCAGCTTTGTTGCCCTTCCTTGGACATGCTCCAGCACCTCAATGTCTTTATTGTAGTGAGGGGCCCAAAACTGAACACAGTGTTTGAGGTGTGGCCTCACCAGTGCTGAGTATGTGGGGACAATCCCTTCCCTAGTTCTGCTGGCCACACTATTTCTGATACAAGCCAGGATACTGTTGGCCTTCTTGGCCACCTGGGCACACTGCTGGCTCATATTCACCTGGCTGTCAACCAGCACCCCCAGGTCCTTTTCCGCCAAGCAGCTTTCCAGCCACTCTTCCCCAAGACAGTA
This sequence comes from Strix aluco, assembly GCF_031877795.1. Classification (NCBI taxonomy): domain Eukaryota; kingdom Metazoa; phylum Chordata; class Aves; order Strigiformes; family Strigidae; genus Strix; species Strix aluco. The sequence goes on along the minus strand of NC_133932.1, from coordinate 132,716,847 downwards.
GCGTTGTGTGGGGTTGTTGTGACCCAAGTGCAGGACCCAGCACTGAGCCTTGTTGAACCTCATACAACTAGCCTTGGCCTATCAATCCAGCCTGGCCAGATCCCTCTGTAGAGCCTTCCTACCCTCAACAGATCAACTCTCCCGCCCAACTTGGTGTCATCTGCAAACTTACTGAGGGTTCACTCGATCCCCTTGTCCAGATGACTGATAAAGATATTAAACAGAACTGGACCCAGTACTGAGTCCTGGGAAACACCACTTGTGACCGGCTGCCAGCTGGATTTAACTCCATTCACGACAACTCTCTGGGCCCAGCCATCCAGGCAGTTTTTTACCCAGAGTACACCCATCCAAGACATGAACATGCAGACAGGACAATGCTGTGGGAAATGGTGTCAAAGGTTTTCCTAAAGTCTAGGTAAACGACATCCACAGCCTTTCCATAATCCACTAATTGGGTCATCTTGTCATAGCAGGAGATCAGATGAGTCAAGCAAAACAATTTATTTTAGAAATTAATTTTAAATCAGACAGCTCCAACATTTTTTGCATTGGTGTTTTTTGGAAGTTTTAGAGCACCTCCACAAGCAAAATGACTTATGATTGTCATCCCCTCCTACATACGACATGAACACAATTAGCTATTTCAGATCCAAAGAGAAGCCACGTGTGTGAAAAGTCATCTCTTCCTCTCTGTGCCTCCACCCCCAAGATACTATAATTTAGTCTAATAAAAGATACTATTTCTTGCTTGAAGCCATGTCTCGCAATCTTAGAACATCATAAACACAACAACACTGTTAATAAATTTGTTTATATTCAATATTGGTAACTCATACTGCTGATAGGTTATGTGCATTGCTGATAGGTTACACACATGGCTAATGCAAATACATCTGCACTTGTGCCTTTCTGTGACATATGCTGCTTCAGGGATTCTGGTTATTAAAGTGTGATGAAGCTGCTATGGAAGTTGAATTCCTCTTGCTTTATTTCAGGTGTCTAAAAGTTAGGCATGTTGTCTACACCATCTAAAGAGATTCTCTCTCTGTTCAATGAAGGAGGTTACTCATTCCATCCAAACCCAGGTAACTAAGGGTGGTTCAATGAATCTTGCTGAGAAGCTCAGACTAAATGCCTGGTTTCTGACAGCTACTGTTGGGTTCAATGAATTCCCTCTTCTAGTTAGTGACTGCTTTGTACTTCCAATACAGATACATACAAGGGATCTTGACCCACTATGAATGGCTTAGAAAGAATTTAACCATGGAGGAGGCTTACAGAAAGCCTGAATCTGTCCAAACCTTCTAATTTTTCAAGCACTATCCTGACAGCCACAGAAACACAGAGGTGATGTTATCCAGGTTGAAAATATAAAATAAATATATCTGTGTGTATGTGCATGTTTCTATGTAAATAAATTTGTGTTTTGACTCTCTCATTAGGTGATCTTTTGATTAAAAAAATGTCTATAATTAGAAAGTATAAATCCTGAGCCAGGTAAAAGCTATAATCACACAGCAGCAACTCCTGTCAGACTTCTATAACTCAGCTAATAACTCTTAGATGTTAAATACATTTTTGCTGTATTCACTTTCGACCAGGATCATAGCTGTAAAGAAAACCCTGACTTCCCTCATGGCTTTAATAAAGCTTCTGCTCACAGAAGAGAAAGGAACTTCCCCAGTTTATGATGTAGAACAGGGTTTCCCTGGGAAGTTTGTGCTCTGAATACTTAACCCTAGTCCATGTATTTTCGTTTCTTTAGGAATTAGCAAAGGACTTTGCTGGGGGTTTTCTGCTGTAGTGTAACATGAGACATTTTTTCTGTCACTTTTTTTTTTCTTTCTTTTGGAGAGTGGGGTCCCCATAGGATATGATCCTCAACAGCTAATCTGTATAATTGAGAAAATAAAGGAAGAGGCAATTTCCCACAGAACTTACAAGTATGCAGGATTTTTTTTTTTAAATGTCTATGTGCTTCCCAAAATCTGCTATTTATTTTTGCCTTAAATAGTGGTAATTCGTTACAAATATATGTGATGATAAGAGAAATTAGTTTGAATAGAAGAGGCCTCTCAGAGTCACTCCTGCTTCTTGCTGCATTTGTTTGTGTTTATGTAAGCAAAAAAATGGCATGCATTATCTTTTTATGAGCCTTGCGATTTATTCTGTTTTGTTGTCAGACCTTTGGGAATGCATTCTATAAACTTTATTGAGACAAGATATCTAGAGGCGTTTGCATATTTGTGAGCTCAGCACAATATTACTTTTTAATGCACTTTTGACTTTGCATGGAGAAAATGGAGTAAGAAAATGTAAAACAGCAATATTTCAGGTGGCTTTATTTTTATTACCTGCTTTTTGTTTCCCTAGGTTAAAAACAAATAAAGACTCAATCATTTAAATGTAATAAACACTGAGATCTAGTAGTTTAACTTCTGACTATTTCTGTAGCTAAAAATTCAAATTACTAATCAAGGCCTCCATTCAAAAAGCTACTAAGGATTCTTCTAGTGCAAGTATGTATTTAAGTTTGAAGTTACACTGGCATGTTTCTTGAATTGGACTTTATGACACACATCTGTTTTCAATAAAAAATTTGGACAGCTTTTGTTGCGGTTTTATTTCTTTATGTTCTACCTGATGTTTACCAAAATTGCCATGAGCACATCTGCAGTACTGTGCTCGGTTGTGCACAGATATTGACATACTGAAGCAAGTCCAGTGGTAGATTATGAAAATGGTCCAGGAATGGAGCATGTGTGATGTATAAGCAAGTGGAGGATGAAAAAATTGGTTTTGGACAGCCTTAAAACAGAAAGTGAAGGGAGACTTTATTGTGGTCTTCAGCTTCCTAATGGGAGGGTTTAGAGAGGATGTAGCCAGGAACTTCTCAGAAGCATGCAGAAGGAAAAAGGGAAGATGCAGCAAGAGAAAATCTGATCAGCTATAAGGCAAAACCTTTCCACTGGAATGGTAGACAAACACTGGAACAGGTGCTCAAAGAAGCTGTGGGATCTCAAACCCTGGGAATAAGGCTATTAACAACCTTACCTTGTTGACCCTGATCTGATCAGAAGGTTGGACTGCATGACCTCCAAAGGTCCTTTGTAACCTGAATTACTCTAAGAGACTGTGACTACATGTATTACTATTGACTTTCAGTAGCATATAACTTACCCCTGTGCTTTTGACAGTTTCAGCCTTAAATACTGCTTAAATGCTGTTTGAGTGGGTCCAGAGGAGGCCACAAAGATGATCAGGGGGCTGGAGCACATTCCCTATGAGGACAGGCTGAGAGAGTTGGGGTTGTTCAGCCTGGAGAAGAGAAGGCTCCAGGGAGACCTTACAGTGTCCTCCCAGGACTGAAAGGGGCTACAGGAAAGATGGGGAAGGACCCTTTATCAGGGAGGGTAGTGACAGGTTGCGGTGTAATGGCTTTAAACTGAAAGAGGGAAGATTTAGATTAGATATAAGGAAGAAATTCTTCCCTGTGAGGGTGGTGAGACACTGGCACAGGTTGCCCAGAGAAGCTGTTGCTGCCCCCTCCCTAGAATTGTTCAAGGCCAGGTTGGACGGGGCTTTGGGCAACCTGGGCTAGTGGAAGGTGTCCTTGCCCATGGCAGGAGCTTGGAACTAGGTGATCTCTAAGGTCCCTTCCAATCCAAACCATTCTAATGTTTCTATACTGTCTAGAAATTTTATAAATCAGTGTAAATTCATGTATTGATTACAGCAAGGTTGAGGTAATCTATCATACCCCTTCAATAGATGGAATATTAAAACTCTTTTTTAAAGTAGATTTTAAATAATCTGTAGTCATTTTATTTTAGAGACTTTATTTACATGAGTGGTTTATCACTGTCAGAAGAACAAGCCTGGACTGTCAGGTCTAGATACTAAGCATTATTAAACGTGTTTGTTTTATTTCCATTCTTTGTGCTTCAGTCTGTGCTAATGTCTCAGAACCCTCCATGGATGTCAACGGTTTAAGCAATGGAGGAATTTGTCCTTTCTGGTTTCTTTCAAAGGACAACATTGGGAAATGATAGTAGAGTCAAAGTCCCACTGACTTCCATCTTTCTCTTTCCTTTTACCTCATTTGACTGTTATGATTTGTGACTTTTTTTACCTGAACTGTCCCTTAGTAAATTAGAATTTATGAGCACTCTTAAAAAGAAAAAAAAAAAAAGAAAAAAATATTAGAGAGTATTTACTGAAATCATCCTTCTATCATACAGAAACACTTGTGATAGAATCTGGAAAATTAAGTTACAGCTATCATTTCCACTCCTTCTGGAAAGATTTCTGACTTGTTAATTTTCCTTCCCTGATGAATCACTTGATGTTGAAATACCATCTTCGCTGACAGCTTGGGTAAGTGACACAAAGTATTCTCTGTTCCTCATGGTGTTGAGGTTCCTCTGGACATTTTCTAAAGAAATAAAGCTTTTTCTTTGTTTTCTGTTCTAAAAGAGCATAATGTCTTTCCTGTTCTCTCCCTAGCAAAGAAGGGATGTATCTGGCTTCACTGACACCCTTCTCTTTCCTCAATTTGCCAACAAGGTTGACTTAACATGTGGGCATTCCTGTAGTTGTGATATTAGACACAATAAGCAACACAAGCTGTGCACCTATTGTAAACTCATTTCATTATGCACAATGAGGAACTTAAAAAAAAAAAAAAAGTAAATGAGCAGTTTCTCCATTTAGGCCCTAATTCAGCAGTGCACTAAATGCATACATCATCATCCAAAAACCATGCAAAGAGCATGCTGATGAATGTGCTTAGGTGTTATGTTGGATTAGGGACTTAATGACTGAAGACAAATAGTAGAGCTGAACAGCTCATATTTGGAGAACCATGTGCCATGGACCTCAAATGTTAATGAGAAGTATATACTGACATCATAGGGGGAAAAACAAAAAAGAAAAAATAAATACATTTTGAGGAAACTGCAATATATGCTGTAACTGTGCAAATGATCATAATCCCTAGAAGGGTTCAGATTTTGTTATGAATATTAAAATCTCTGGATTTTGTTGAGGGTAGAAACACATATGAGGAAAACAATAACATGCTGGATCTTGTTGCCAGAGGAGATTGTGGAGATGCAGAGTATCAGGAGGTTCAAAAAGGATTAGAGAAATTAGGCAGACAAATTAGACGAGACAAATTAGATATTAAATGAGCAAAGTCAATACTACAGTATTGAGTGACTGACAAAACAAATAAAAAAGCCTCAGTCTAGAGGGATTTTGATGAACTGTAGGGTTGAGTGAGCAGAAACTTCATGGAGTTTGAAAAGGAGAAGAGCAAAGTCCTGCACATGAACAGAATAAAGCTGTTTATCATTACAGCAGGTATCCAACAGGTTGAATAGGAGTTCTGCTGAAAAGGACCTGGGCACAGTGGGTGGACATTGAGTTTAGCAGGACCCAGGAGCACTCTCACTGTGAATAAGGCATGCTCCATATTTGTGTACAGGAGCACAGTTAGAAGACTGAGAGTTGGTATTATTCTCCTCACCAGTGCAGGTGAAGTTATACCTGGAACAGTGTTCGGTCTTGGACTCCTCAATTCAAGAAGCATATGGAGAAACCAGAAGCAGCTAGAGTGACCGATATGATTAAGGGCCTGGAATACACAAAGTAGAGAGTTCAAGGGAGATGGGGGTGTTTAGCATGACTAAGATGAGTGAAAGAAGGAGTCCAATGAAACCCTGCAATTACTTCAAGAGGAGTTACAAAGATGATGGAGTCCAATACTTCTTAGTAGTGGCAGATGGTAAAACAAAGTGGGAGGGACACAAGCTGTGGCTTCAGAGGTTCAGACTAGATATTAGAAAGATCTTTTTCACTGAGAGGGTTGCATAACACTGAGAGGGAACATGAGGAAAGGAGGCTGTGGAATCTCCATCCTTGGAGATTTTCCAGATGTTGTTAAACAGTCACTGCTAACCTGATCTACCTTTAGCAACATTCCTGGTCTGAGCAGAAGGTTAGCTAGATGACCTCCAGAGGTCCCTTCCATCCAGAGTTTCTATTTTTCTGTGAAATGGACAACAGGATGTTTTAAACAGATATAAAAGGGAATATGGAGGTATGCATCTTCTAATATTCCTAATGCAATAACTGTTGAAGAAGTCATCTGCATACAAAGATTAGACCTGTGTACTCCCTAAACAGCCTTTTCTACTGCTACTCTCAGAGAAAGAATAAGTGTTGGAAGTATTGGTAGGGTATATCTTGTGTTTTAAGAAACCCATTAAAAGACAGTGCCTCCCTCTCCCTATACCTCCTCTCTTCCAAGCATAACGCATACTTCTGGCCAACTATGTATATGTTGCTTGGTATTCCATGAAGAAGGCCATTTTCAACATATGTATATATCACTTCTATGATGTGGAATCTTATTGATTCCATTTGTTATATGCCTGTGTAAAATCATACTTATGCTAAGGGAAGGATTTTTCTTTCATACTCATACTACATATATTTCTTTTTCATTCTGTTTTCCCTGAGCACTGTTAGGAATAAACAAATAGGAAATGGAAATGGTTCAAGGTGCATCAGTGTTACTGCTTTTCTTCTACATCTGATGAGAGCCCGACACATCTGGAAGAAACTATTGCTGCCTTAAAACTTATCCTGCTAAGGTTCACTTTGGACTCATAACATGCAAAATAAAGCAAAATCCATGGTATTTGGTCAAAGCAACATTTAGCTCAGGTCTAATGACATCACATAGTAAAAGACATCACCATACCATGGGCCTATTCCTTGACTGCCGATGTCTTCCTTTACAGTGTACTGACATATTATATGTAGCAAAAAACCAGCTTGTTAGTAGAAAATAATAGCCTCCCAAACAAAGCATGAAGAAAATGCATTTGCAAAGGACCTTGAGGAAGTCAGGATATGGAGGCCTAATGGAATTATCTATAATGCATACATACATACAACACCACATACAACCATCTATACTATTTCAATCATCAGAAGCAAAAATCTCTATAATGAATTTTTTGCCTTCTCTCTACAGAGGGTCCAGAATAGTTATGAGCAAGACAAAGCTCATGGTTAGAAGTAATCTTTTGGTTTGTTTTTAGATAAAGTAACATAACTGGAAAAATCAACAGTGTTCAGGCTTACAAATTTATTTGTCCACACAGTCAGACATGTGTCCTTAGCTTATCCCAGATGCAACCTACCAGAGTAACTATAAAAGGACCTAAAGATTTTCGCTTTGACTTTAGAGATGGTAGCAGAAGTCTTGGAAAACTTAGAAGTCTTTGCAAATGATGGGTTTGCTGTATATCTTTGATTTTTAGTAGACATATCCTTTCTATCCATTAATAGCTTTCCCTCTCCTCTTGAAGCATCTTCATGGCCCTTTCTTGCTGATCTGGCACTCCATGCAAAAGCAATGCATCAGTACAAAATGGGATGAAGATTTATCTACTATTTACACAATAAAAATAATTCTATTCCACAAGTAAATCACCATTACAATGGAGGTTCAATACACTTATCAAGCAACGCTAGCCCAGTGCTGTGAGTGCACAGGTATAATACTATCAATGTGATTGCCTAGGGAGTATAAAGGCATTAACAACTAATAGGATTATTGACCTCATGTCACAGAAATGAAATAATTTCAATTTTGTAATTCTGCTTCTAATTGCCATAATTAAGAACTCTTTCCCTTCTTCCTTGACTTTCACAGGGAGTAGATGTATGTACGGAAGAGACAGACATACATAATTTCTTCATAAGGCTGGATGGGTACCAATAAGAATATAGCAAGTTGGCAACTTGTATGTACGCTGTATTTTTGACAGTATTTTATGTGTAGTGAATAGTTCACCAGTATAAATTTTCATATAAGAAAGTAAGTTTAAAAAGTTCCCTGCCTTCTTTGTCTGTGCAATATATCTCACGCCAGTGCTCACTACCCTCTATTGCACCGACAAAAATACCTGCGGATCCCACAAGATAATTTGGGCCAGAGAAAAAGTTAGTGTCATGAAAAACATTATTTTTATACTTTTGTTTTTCTTTCGATTTCACTCAGTTTCACTTGCTAGACCTCTTTTAGAAGACTTAAAAACATTATTAGAAAGAAAAAAATAATACAAAATATAAAAATAATACTAAGGATCTGACATACTAGTTATAAACTATGAATACTGTTCTTTGCCATGTTGGCTTGAATCAAGATGAATTTTTCTGACATGCTTGAGTTTTAGGGTTAGAATAAATGTATGGAGGTCTTTATATGCATTTTATATATAAAAGAAAACATACTTATTTGTTTCTTTATTGGTTGCTGAACAGAAGTTCCTTACTATTTAACTTCATATACTAATACAGACCCATTTGTTAGTAACGGTTCTAGCTTGGCAATTAACACCTGGGTCCTTTCAAGGAAGATGTTCATCATGGGTCATCTTCCAATGTGCTTATTAAGATTTTTTTACAGCCACCTTCACAGCTGACTTCAGAATTTACTCCTGTGTTATACCACAGGCTGGTTTGGGCCTGGAGCTGCCTGGTAGAACCTGTGAAAAAGATTTTTTATGGGTAGGCTTTTTAACCGCAGAGATGCTGTTTCATGTAATAGACTGGAAAGAGCTGATACAATTGTCGCCTTGTTTTTCCATGCAACTAATGGATTTCTATGGTCATAAAAATCCTGAACAAATCAGAAACTTCACAACCATGGATGGAAGGCAGGTTTATATGGGGGCTCCATCCTTCACATTTCTTTCAGAAAATGGGCAAGGGAAGGGAGAATTTGCCCATGTGAAAGAAAAGGGCAAGGGAGAGAGAATGGGGTAGAAAGAATTTTCTTTACCCCATTTGGAAATCACAGAATCATAGAATGGTAGCCTAGCATAGTCCTAGAGTCAGCACTTTATTTTGGATCTCCTTCAACCTCTATCGGGAGATAAGTCTCATTTTATGATTACTGTGACCCACTGCCTGTTTCCAGTGTCCAAAAGACTTTTGAATCCAAAAGTGGGTTATTCAGATGCAGAAGGGTATCACTGAAGAAACCTGGACACCTACTATGGGGATGATATGGACGTAAAATCCTGTCGAATTATAAATAACCAGATCATTTCTCATATTTTAAGAAGGCAGAAGCAGATATACTTGAATCAGGTGAATAGCTGTGAGAGAACAAGAAAGATGCTTTTCCTTCTTTTCTGATTGTCCCTCCCTCCTTTATTTAATGGTCTTGTTCATGTGTGCCAGGTAACATACAACCTGCTGGAGGCAGCACCTCTGCGCAGGACCCCAGTAATGTAGGTGAAGCCAATTCTGTAACACCGTTTACCAGATTTCAAAGGTGATGAATGGAGGATGATTTATTAAGTCACCCAGTCTGTTCCCCGTTACTCCAGAGTTAGTTCCAACAATGTTTCTGTGTGCTTAATGGATTAATACAGTTCACTGAAGTTTATTCACAAAAGAGAAAGTGGGGTCAGCATTTTTTCCAAGAAAAGTGTTTAAAAAACCCCGCATAACAGAATTCAGATTTTATTTGGCAGGAATGGGACCCAAGAGGGCTAATTCACTAACTGTTACAGCACACCTTTCCTTTAGCACAAGTGACAGAAATGAGATACTTATTGCAACTCTTGCTTTACGTTGGAAAATAGCAAAATTTTTAACAATGCAAAAGGGCCAATTTTAACCACAACTGCATGTCCCAGACTAGCACATATGATACAATAAATATTGATTTAAAAGGTTTTAGAATGTACACTTCATTTTTGGAGCAGGAAAGTGGAAAAAACAAACAAAACCTGGAACTAAAAATAGGTATATTTTCTGGGTATGTGCTGACATAACAGAATTTTGCAGTAAAAGTTTATAGGTTGCTGTGTTTTACTTCCTTCAGTGTAAAAGGTGTCAAACAAAAAGCATAGACCCGAATGTTTATCCTCAAAATGGAGAATCTTGATGGAATGCAACTGATGATTGAAAACATCTTTTTAAAATGTTAAATATAATGGAGTTTTCTAAGAGTAGAGGAATGGAATAACTAAAAATTTAAAATCTGTCTCAGTTTGTAGTGTAAGTTTTGAATCATGTAAACATTGCAGGGATTGCTATACTGAAAATTAAGCTGTCAAAGGACAAACACTGGATTACTATATAAAATGAATTGATCAGAAATATCAGATAAGAACAAGTGGGAAACACATTAAAAGTATAAAAGAGAAATCCCCTTTTTATTGCATTTCTTTGCTTCTGGTACTTAATGAAAGAAAGAATTTTTCCTTCAGATTTGCAAACCAAAGGGATTTCAATAAATTCTGGATCAGTACTGTTTCAGGTGTGTGGTGTGAATAAATCCGGAGGTTAGATTTAGGATACCTTTAAGTGCTGGTTTGTATTTCTAATTCTGGTTTTCATTGATCAGTAATCATGAAACAATCAAAATAATGATAACTAGTAATTTCTTAAGTGTGGTTTTGCTTTACAAATTATTTTAAGGTCATAAAAGGATGAAGAAAAAATTAATTTCTAATCTTCTTGAACTCTCAAATTTTAAATTTATGGGTGTTTGGAGAAATGATACATCTGATTGTCAGCCCTCATTGTTCATCAAGCAGAAGCAGTATTTTTATTGTCTCCAGAGATTTCCTCTACACGTTCCTACACAATGAAGAGACAAATATTTTTTCATGCTCTATGACACGTAGCACTCTTTACAGAACAGCCATGCCATCTAACTTTGGTGTGCATCTAACTTTGCAGAGAATGGTACGACCAAATCACAGAACAGAGTATGTCTTCAGGAAGTATACTTTAAATTTGTCTTGAGAAGCAGACACTTGACACCAAAGTAAGGTCATTCGCTGCAGAAAACAAGACTTTTCTACACATTAGTAGTGTTACTCATTCTAAATATTGTATTGTTTATAATACCATTATTCCCACTGATAATAATATTATTAGCCACTGAGTATGTGCTCTGAGCTGCTGTTAGGGACCAATCAAGAATGCTTAACACAGCACATAACTTAAGTCAGGCAGACACTGACTCCTTTTCAACAAGATGTAAATTAGAAAATAATTCTGGAAATCCAGAGATGGAACCCACCCATTGACATCACAGCTGCTGAGTTTAATCCAGCTCAGTTTTTTCATTCTTGCTGGTAAGAATGTCACCTAATTTCCCCTGAAGAACAGAGAAGTTTGTGGGGAAGGGAAGTTAGAAGTGAATACTTGTCTTTCTTGCAAATGAATGAACACGGGAGCTGACAAGTGTCAAAAGTTCAGTAAGTTGCCCCGAAGACATTACTTCATCATCTTGCATGTTGTAGACCTTAGTTCAGTGCACAGCCAGAATGTTGTGCTGGGGCATGTCCTGGGACACTTGAGCTAAGACAACAGAGGTTGTCTAACTTATTTTGTCCCATTGCCTTTTTTCCTGTTTTTATTATTCTGCCTTCCACCTCCAATAGGTTGGAAAGGACTTTGAGAAAGTAAGGGGAACACCCAGAAGAAAAAGAGATGTCTTGATTTTCTCAGGGTTGCACATAGGAAAGTAAATTTCAGAAGTCTTTCATCCATCCTTCAGGCCAGCTGGCCTTGTGGCACTCAATCACATGGAATATCCAGTGCATAGACAGTCCATAGTATTCCTTAGTGATTTTTAGTGTAACGTGACAATTACCTCCTTTCTGGACAAAGACTTTGGAAATCTTTAAGAAAATCTAAAAATAAAAGGGGATTTTTCTAAAAAAAAAAATAAACAGAGCTTTGTTTCTGTTCTGCTAGAAAAAAGATTAGAGGAGAAACACCACAGTATGCAGTGAAGGGAGAAATCATAAAAATGTGTGGATTTCTTGTTTTGCAAGGTGATGTGTCTGGGCCATCTCAGCCATTTCAAGGGATGTTGTCTACAGTTTGGAATGCTAAATAAGAGGAAAACTAAATAACATATTCAGTTTCAGTCACCCATTTGTAGTGTAGCATGGAATAATATTTTTTGTTCCATGTGTTGACATCTATTTGACATATAAAGATTTGTTATGTATATATACATTTGTTATTCATCACTGCAAAAGATAGTTGAATAAATATGAATAGAAGAAATATACATACCAATTTCCTCTTAAAATAGTTCTGTCTAGATGGGATTTTGCATCTTCAATACATTTTTTTGGATTAATAACCCAGTGGTAGGAGTAGTAAATCTACAACTTTAAACAATGGATTTTTTTTTTCTTTTCTGTACTGAAAGAAACACAATGGAGGAAATAATGTAGGAAACAATTTTTGTTTCAGTCATAGAGTTACAGTGAGAAAATACAAGAAGTTTGATGGTTATAAGTATTAGCATTTCTTGTTTGGGCATTAAGTATTCTTACCTTGTCAATCTTATGGAAATGAAAAAGGTGTGGAATAGGTTTTAGAAATTAAAGCCATTTCATATAATTATTAAATGTGCCACTCCATTCTGAAAAGGGTGTAGCATTAAATAGGCTTTGTTTGATATTAATCAAACTTTCCTACCTGAAATACCTTCTAAATTTAATGACTCTGGTTTGTAGTCAAGATCAGCTGTCATTCAAATTCAGTCTAATGGTGGGTATGTCTTTTTTTTTTTTTTTTACCATAAGATTACTGTACACAGAGCCAAAGAAAGTTTCACAGAAATAAAATGTAATTATTTGAGATGAAAGATAGAATAAAACTGCTGGAAAGAATAAAGGTATATCATTCAATATCTCATATGTTCTCTGTCATGGAAGTGTTTTCTGCATTTGAAAGAATTATGATTTACTAGGAGTTACGTTCTTTATTTGCTAAAGTAGTGTCATACTCTTACTGTGCATGTCATGTAGTTGAAGCTCAGAAAAACAAGAAAACAAAAAGAAACAAAAGTATGAGTGGCAGAATCTCTTCTATGCTGTTTTAATAGGATGTTGCATAAAAGTCTACATTGCAAAAGATCAACGTCCTTTACAAAAATCAAGCATCTGAAATGTGAAGAAGTTATAAATCATCAGGTTTTCATTGAAGTTAAGTTTTCACAGGAAGGAAAATGCTAAATAATGCAAGTGAAGTGAATTTTGCTGATTTACATCCTCTGAGAATCACAGAGAAACAAATTATGGCAATGGTTTAGCTATACATACCACAGGGAATTTTTCCTTCTCTTTCTGATTTTTTCCCATCCCAGTGCAACTGAGCAAAAATCTGCCAATTTTCTTCACTTTCCCTGACCAAAAGTAAATGTAAGGGGCAAGATCAAACAGAAACATAGATTTGAGTTGCCTTTTCCTGCAGAAGGAGAGAGAAAGTATTTTTCTATCTACTGATCTAAAATCAACCTGACACTCCTGGGGTGGGGTGTGGGAGTGAGTCATATCATGCCCATAGAAATGGAGCACATACAAATGAAACAAATCTTCAGTTAAAAGAGCAAGTGTGGGCTTTGTCCTTCAATTGCAGGGGTAAAACTGATGGATTGCATGTTATTTCTTTGTGGTTCTCCTCCATTTCAGAGTCTGTATCCTTTTACGCAGCTCTGTGCTCTCTAAAATTATTTTCATGCATCGAATTCTTGTCCTTGGTCAGTAAGTTGCTCAGGGACAACTGGGGCCATAACATCTACATTAGTGCCACTCCCTACAGTGTACAAGTTCCAGCTCGCAGGATGCAGAAGTGACCAGTCCCCTTCCTGCCATATTCACAGCATGGCTTGAATTTTTATATTAAAGTTCCATTTATAAAATTAATTAAAGTTATAACTCTAGCATAGGAAATTGAGGATGTTAATAAAAGAACTGGCTGGAAAAATTCCATGCAAATAGTTTTCTCTCTTTCAGTGCTATTCAGAGAAAACCAGCTCAATATTTTTTAATGTGAAATAATATCAACTTGGACAAAATTGTATTGTATGGTATTGTGCAGAAAATAGAACACTTTAAAAATGTTATAACATGACTTTTGATTTCTTGAATAAAACATCATAATTTTGAAACATTTTTGTTTCAAGATATTATATAACAAATGAAGAAATAATAAAATGATAAAATATCTAAATAAAATTATTAAACCAGTCTAATAAATATATAAAGGGAATTTTACTCTAATTTCAGCTGAAAGTACTGTGACATCCTAACATTTTCTAGTGAACACTAATCTGTTCTTTCGCCATGTCTGGTTGTCTCTCACCAAGCTATTAAAACTAAACTCTCCGTTTTAACTTGACTTTATGGACATATGGGAAATGTAGTATATATACCCTGATTATATTAGACCTGTTAGTAGGATTCCCTGTCCTGGAAGTTTACCCTCCTACTGACCTTTTCTTCATAGTCTCCACAAGTTTTTGGTCAGCTTCTCACTGGCTCCCCTTATCTTTCTATCCCTCCTTTTCTGCCCTGTTTCCTGGCTCTGTCTTTTTAACACCATAATTCCTTTGTGTTTCATTTTGTGGATGTCTTTCCCAAATAAGTGTAGAATTAATGCAGTAGTTTCCAAACCATTTTTCCATATGTATGCTATGTAATATTCCATATTTTCCATTATTCCTCTGCTTGCTCTTCTGTTTAAATTGTAAGCAATTTAGGGCATGACTGTAAATCATTCTGTCTTCCCAGTGCCCAGGACAGTAGAAGTATATATATGTCTGGTTGCTCCAGAAGTTGATCTGTAGCAAACATTATAATAAATAACAGCAATGCTCTACACCATTTTATCATTGCCTAGAGAAGGTTAATTAGCAGTAATTTTGTGTAGATCTTTTAAAACAAAGTTTCTATGTATGGAAAATCCTTTCTTTCTTTTAGAATTATATTTCCCAATCCAAAAAATAAGTATAACTTTTTTTAGTAAGGGAAGTGCTCTGGAAAAATATAGATTAATGATAAGCAGTAGGGCAACTGCAAAAGAATAAATGCTCTGATGAACTCACAGCTGAAGTTTTCATGTTTGCATTTACTTTTTTTTTTCTTTTTCATTGCATTGATCTTTTATGTCTCTTCCAGTTTTCCATCCTAACATTCCTTCAAATTCTGCAGCAACTTTGCAGACCAACTATCCCAAGAGATGCACTGTCATAATGAGATTAACAGCCTTTCCCCTCTGTTACACCAGATCAGATGCAGTTAAGGTCAATAATGACAGAATGTGGTCATCATTTTCTAATGGCTTTGGACTAAATGAAATGAGCCAGTAATCCCAAGGCAGTTCCTATCAGTTGAGTGGGCATAAAAAATACAGTGAACATCTCTGCTGTCAGTCTCAGGAGACAGAATTATGAGTGGACTAACAGGAGGAATGAATTATTCCTTCACTTTCTTGAGCAAGCTCTCCAGGTGTGGGGCAAGGTATGGAGAAAGGGGAGAGCAATGCCTCTTGTCCATCTGTGCTAGAACTCCTCCTTGGAGGAGCTCAGATTTCATCCTACAGCTGTTACAACTTTAACATTTTACAAGGAAAAGAGATCAGAAGGAAAACAACAGGTAAACCAATCCATGTTTAAAAAAGTCATATCTCTGTAGATTGTTTAATTGTGTCTTTGTACAGGGAGATCCAAGACAAGTCCTAGCCAAGAAGTTCAGCTGTGGGATTGAAATTCCAAAACCCTAATAAGTGTTTGGATCTCTGATGACAGGTTTATTCCTAGCGGAATTTAAATATGCTTTTAAAAAACCTTGACCCAACAACTTTAACATGACAGCTTGACTTTGTGGAGATCAGAACACATTATAAATACTTTTCTGGGAGATTTTCTCAAACTATCATCAGAAGATCATTGCAAAACAACAACCTAGAAAAAAAATATTTCCCTTTGGACAACAATCTTGCTTTTTCATTCTCCTTCGATCACAGTCCACTTTACAGGTACAGAATATACACCTAGACTGGGGACAAGAATATTTTCATCAGTCATAATTCTCTCACTAGTTTAAGGGATGGGAAACTGAAGGTTACAACTGCTATGAAGGTACTATCACCATAAAAATATTTGTCTCATTTAGCTATGTTATGTAGTTTGGTTGGCTTAGTCGGTCTTACCCAGAGAGAATTAATAGATAGGATGATAAAACACAGAATGTCTAGTCTAGTCTGTCCTTTGAAAGATACCTGCTTTTCTTAAGAAACTAAGTGCAATAGATCTAATTGAGGCTTCAGGGATGTACCTCATAAACTGTCATATGTGTAATTAATATAGAAATTGGAAAAAAATAAGACTGGAAAAAAATTGTAAAGGTAAGCAAAGGACTTGATAAAGAGAATATGGTACAGAAAACAGGAAAGAGACTTATTAGATTAAAGGAAGGAAAGAACAGAAATGGAAAGAAATTTAGGAGGTCAAATAGTCAGGAATAAGTAATTAAAATTTCTCCAGTGAGGTAGAAGCCTTTTTCTCAGAATGGCGCGGGAAGAAGACCTTCGTTCATCATAGGATGTCTAAAAGACATCACTATAAGGCCATCAAAAAAAAGGCAAATGTGGAACTGAAGTACATTAAGCAACACATTTTCAATAGAAATCAGAAAGTAAATTCAGGGAAAATAGAATGGTTTAAGAAAAAGAACAGATTATTTTACCACAGGAGACTAAAATGCTTGCCTGTCTCATTTCGTCAGGCTAAGTAAAGCCTGAACAGGGAATATGATTTCTCTTTGTAAGGGCATCATGAATGAAGATAATTACCTCAACTGAAGAGTGATGCTGGGTAAAGAATAAAAATTTAAATTTCCCATAAAGTTGTGTGAGTTCAGGACTGGGTTTTGGTTTGGTTTGATTTTTATTTTAATCCACTGAAGTTTCTATACTGATATGGTAATACAGAAAGGACATTACTAAGTGCAAGTTTTAAGACTAACACTGCAGTAGACATAAATTTTGTTGCCATTTCTGCCTCTGAACTGCATATTCGTCATGTTTTAAGACTCTACATTTCCCACCATCTAGATGCAATTTAATTAACCTAATTTAAAGAGACTCCTAGTTTACAAATATTTTATATATATTAATATTGAATCCTAAATTTGCAAAAAAACTAAAAAGCTCAGAGAAATTTGGGATGCCATGATTTCACAAGGTATTAACCTCTTAAGATGATCCTATTTCCAGCTGCAAAATACTGGACATATTAAAAAACTTGCATTTAAGAAACACTGAGCATACTATATTCTGACTTGGTCTTTTCAGATGTAACCTGGACTAATTTAAAAATTAGTATATTTTCTGAAAATCTCTTCAAACATTACTCTTATGGTGTTCTTATCATTTCTATAGTTAAAAGAAAGGGGAGTTGAGGTATAGAGATTTCCCTGCAAGTTAATCCATTCCTGTTTATCATAATCTTTCCAAAAGCCAGGGGAGGACATTTTTTATTTTTTTTTTCCTCTGTGAAACATTAGTAGTAGCTCCTAAAATAACCTATCAGGACATTTTTTTCTATTTTAATGAATCCTCAGATTTATTTAGAAATGTGAATTAAACAGACATGGATAATATAATTATCCATGTTGTTTTCCAAATGGTTCAATGGCAGGTAGAACTCTCATGGGAGACAACATTTACATTTGGTGATGACTCTGGTAAATATTTTCTTATTTTGGTCGAATAACATAATAATTTCTGTATTTCGTAGGGACACCTGAAAGAAGAAAATAATTGGTATAGCACTATTGTCTTGCCCTTTATATCCTTGATCTTAAAGAATAAATGTCCCTTAAAATGTGATTGAATGAAGAATCATTAATGGAAGTTATGAGAGCTAATCAGACTGTCAGTCTGCATTTTTTGGTGTCCAGAAAATGAAAAGCAAGCAAGACACTTACTAGAACAAGTGAGACATGCTTTTTACTGTGATAAAGATGCAATCCAATACAAATCTACTGAATGTCATCTTCTCTTGGAGTCAGAATGACATCTCTATTCTCCACACTTTTAATCCTGAGGCACCTCACAGCAGCAACTGTCAAACCAGTGCTAATTCAAAAAAAGCCCTGGAGGTGAAAACGTTTGACAGCCTCTCTCAGTTATCCAAATGAAAAATCAGGTTCTTTTCCTTCACCATCTTTTTTGTCCACTTCTGTACACACTTTCTTCAATTTGACTTTCATTTTTTTGTCATTGTCCCCCAAATATTTTCAATCTTAACATTCCTTTTCCTCTGTTGTTAATGATTCAACTGTTGTTTCCAGTGCAACACCAAGAAAAAGTGTGAATCACCTTGTACAAAAGGTGAAGGTACCTTGTTTTTAAGCTGTAGACCTCATCTGAAAAGAAGAAAGCAGCCTCAATCTAATTTCTGTTTTGCAGGAGGTCTCTCTGTTTCTCAATATGTTAATTTACATTATTAACATACAGTAAAAGTTAAGTAAATATTAAATAGAAAGAGTTAGTAGTGCCAGAGGAACTTGGAAATAATCTTAAAGCACTTTGGTTGATCTTGGGTTCTAATTCATTCTGCATTGGCTCTCAATTAACTGTTATAAAGATGTGAAATCTGGACTAGTTCTTTAAATATCATAGAATCATCATAGAATGCTTTGGATTGGAAGGGACCTTAAAGATCATCCAGTTCCAAACCCCCTGCCATGGGCAGGGACACCTTCCACTAGCCCAGGTTGCTCAAAGCCCCGTCCAACCTGGCCTTGAACCCTCCCAGGGAGGGGGCAGCCACAGCTTCTCTGGGCAGCCAGTGTCAGTGCCTCACCACCATCACAATAAAGAATTTTTTCCTTACATCTAATCTAAATCTACCCTCTTTCAGTTTAAAGCCATTACCCCTCATCGTATCCCTGCACTCTCTGATCAAGAGTCCCTCCCCATCTTTCCTGTAGCCCCATTAAGTACTGGAAGGCTGCTCTAAGGTCTCCCTGGAGCCTTGTCTTCTCCAGGCTGAACAACCTCAACTCTCCCAAACTGTCCTTACAGGAGATGTGCTCCAGCCCCCTGATCATCTTCGTGGTCTCCTCTGGACCTGCTTGAGCAGATCCATGTCCTTCTTCTGTTGGGGGCCCCAGAGCTGGACACAGCACTGCAGATGGGGTCTCATGAGAGAGGAGTAGACGGTGAGAATTACCTCCCTCGACCTGCTGGCCACACTTCTCTTGATGCAGCCCAGGATACGGTTGGCTTTCTCGGCTGTGAGCACACATTGCTGGCTCACAGTCAGTTTTTCATCCACTAACACCCCCAAGTCCTTCTCCACAGGGCTGCTCTCAGTCCACTCATCGCCCAGCCTGGATTTGTGTTTGGGATTGTCTAGACCCAGGTGAATGACCTTGCACTTGTCCTTGTTGAACTTCATGAGGTTTGCACTGTCCCACCTCTCCAGCCTGTCCAGATCCCTCTGGATGACACATCCCTTCCCTCCACTGTGTCAACTGCACCACACAGCTTGGTGTCATTGGCAAACTTCCTGCACTCAATCCCACTGTCCATGTCACCAACAAAGATGTTAAACAGTGCTGGTCCCAACACCAACCCCTGAGGAACAGCATTCATCACTGCTCTCCACTTGAACATCAAGCTGTTGGCCACAACCCTTTGAGTGTAACCATCCAGCCAATTCCTTATCCACGAGTGGTCCAGCCATCAGATTTATGTCTCTCCAATTTAGAGACAAGGATATTGTGCGGGACAGTGTCAGATGCTTTGCAGCGTCCAGGTAGATGACATCAGGTGCTCTTCCCTTATCCACCAATGCTGTAACATTGATGAATTTATGATAATTTTGCATTTCTGTTGCTACGAACACCATTAATTTTATAGTATGCAGAATATGCAGAAATTAATTATGCAGAATAATTGCTTAATCATTCCACAGAATTTAAGGTCATTAGGTCACAAGGTCACTCCTTTGTTAAATTACAAGTCATTGATTCTCAAAGACCCAGAGACTGTCATTATGGAGAATTATGTCAATGTCATGAAATGTGGGATGGCATGGAGAGTCCCAAGCAAATTTTAACCAAATTAACATGGCTGAGACATGCGGTGCACCACAATGCAGATATTGTAAGGTGAGTCCCAAAACCAGTGCAAGGTGAACCCAAAGTGAAAAGTAAGCGAGCAAAAAATTTGGCATATAGCTGCAGTCCTATTTCAGGAGATGGCTCAGGCCTCCAATCAGTGTGGCATGTGTGCAGCCTGGAGTTCTTGTTCTCCTGGACTAGGTGTGAGTAGGCACACAGCAAGAGAGACCAAAGTGCCATCTAAGCTTAAGGTCTTTGTCATGGCTAGGATCTGATTTTAATGTGTGCCTAGGTGACAGTCATATCCCAATATACCAGAATCTAAAAATTAAATTATTTTATATCAAAATCATTCAATATATCAGTAAAAATAATTGCTTTCCGAAGCCTGCAAACATCATAAGACCTGGAAAACAAACAAATTTCTGGATTTCTCTTGCATCTTAACCAAAAATCAAGGTTTAATGGGACAAATTTTGGTCAAATTTCCCAGCTCCTGGGCAAACTCTGACAACTACAAAAGATATAATTATATTTGTGTGTACTCCCTGAAGACTTATGAAGAATTTCATGTCCAGGAAGTCCCTTGCTGGGGATGATAAGAAAGAAGCAAACTGCAGTTTTCCCCCCCAAAAATACTGATTTCTTGTTCTTTTGTGAATATTTTGTACTCATAACCTGATCAGATTGACTATGCAAGAATTAATTTTAAATTACTAACACAACACTCCATATTACTATTTTCAGAAGATCTCTTAAAGATCTTTCATCCAAATATCACTGACATCAATGGGAGTGAGATTCTCCATTAAACTCAATGAGCTCTGGATCATATTTCATGTGTACAAGTCGTTTCCGTGTTATTTTTTAAATTGTCGAAGCTTGTTTGTAAGGTTGACATTAAGCTGTGAAGAACAGGACTAAATTCACTATCTTAGAGCCAGTAGGTTATCTCCAAAAGGATGTCATGGCTCTGATTCATTCATGAAACAAGGTTCACTCAATCTGTTATGTATTACAGCTTGCCTGGCTAGATTTTCTTATTTGTATCATGGCCAAGACATTTCAGTGTTCCTGTTCCTTTGAGACCCTCTGGTTAACATGTGAGTGATTTCCAATGCAGAAAATTATTACTGTAATTAATTAATTGCCAACCAACACTTTGATAATAAACCCACCACTGAAATTCTAGGTTTTGCTCTGGGGGCTTTCACTTAAGTTTTATTTTCGAAAGTATTTTTTTAATTGTATATGGAAAAAACCAAAATGTCAGGGTTAATTTTGCTTCTTGCATGTTGCTCCTCTAAACCTACCATAGGAAATGAATAGGGATAAAACCAGCAGGATAGGGGTTTTCTGTAGCCATCTCACTCTAGACAACCTTCACATCAAGGAAATTATATATTTTATAGATCAGCAGTGAAAGTCTTGGTTTCATATCCTTACAGTAGTGCATGAGGGAACGTCTCCACTGGGCAAACTGGTTCTGCTTCGCTGACATGGTTATTTACCTTCCATTTGTTGTTTTCAAAAGAAGGATGAATTAATCTTTTCATCCTTTAAAACAAGCTTCCAGGAAGATGCATCATTCTGCATAGAGGATTCCTGCCTTTGTAAATCAAATGGTTTAAGGAGTTCTAAAAAAATCTGCCTTCTTGTGCATAAGGCTGTATGTGCAATGCATTCATAGCATGTATGAGCAGTGTACTAACATTTATGTGGAGTTTAACTTTCTTTTTAACTGCCAGAATCATAAAGTTCTTTGATTCAGTGACATTCTTGAATTTCAAGGGGTGGTAGAGTCCCTGAGGAGACCATTCAGGCTGAGCCCTTGTGCAGAGGAGCAGTATTATTGCACATCATCATGTACCTGCAATCGTAATCCCCTCCTCTTGATGTCAGGGCACTTACCAGTTCTGCGTAAATGAAAATCCATAAGGATTTATCATTTGCCTGGAAATGTATGTTTTTCCTCAGATGACTAAGCACAGAATCTTGATTTTTTTTCCAGAATAACATGATTTGAAGAACAATCAGGATAAATAGTGCTGATTTTCTCATTTTATTTTATAAATACCTCAGAAATGTCACACTCCTGATCTGCATGTATTATCAGTTTTGAAATTCAAATGTTAAAACTCAAGAATAAAAAAATTCTAATTCTACTCAATACACAAGCCTAACATCACCTCATCTACCAAAGGATGATATAATTTAAATATTTTCTGAATAATTCTGTTATTTCATTCTTTGGACAAGTTTCACAGAGAGAGTAGAAGCAAAGCTGTGAAACTCCTTCAGCACTGGCACCCAGATTGGGACTGGAGCCCAAATAATGTCATGGCACTTACAACTGGGTCCATAAATCCAGGATTATTGCGATTGTAGAAGTGAAGTTAACCACTGGAAGTGCAACTGTAACTTGAGATTAAAATTGAAGAATCACCATACTTTAGGAAAGGATGTTTTAAATTTTCTGCCTTAGAGGTGTCATGTGGATATACCAACAGATAACCTGGACCTGTGATAAGGAGTAGTTATTTGACCATTTAGGAGTTTTCCCCTGGTTAGAAGTCACTAACGTCCTCGCTTCAGACATTGCTGTTGCTTACACATTGCTGTAGATGTATTCTTCTCCATTCATGGATGAAGAACACTTCATATCTTGGTTTTGGTAATTAAAATCTCAAATAATGGAAAAGACTTGACAGTTTTCTAAGGATCTCTCTCAATATCAGAGTGTCTGACCTGCAGTCTTAGAAGGATAATACTCTGGATTTTTTGTGAATTTCGAATCTTGCACTAGTTATTTGTCTCAACAACATCTAACTCTTATCAGTTAAATCAGTCTTTTAAGAATAACTTAACTGAGACAGAATTTAAATGATGATTGGTAGATTCAGAAAATGGCTTCAAACATAATGAGCAAAACGTAGCAGCACTAAAGATAAGAGGGAAGGTTGTCTTTGTCTTGCTTCTGGTACGACAGAGCTAGCAGGTGTGGCCTGAAAAAGTCCAGACCAGAAACATCAGAACAACTCAAATTATTTTACTATAAGCATTTCCATCAACAGCGCTTACTCAGTTTATTAATACATATGAAACTGGGTCCTGACTCATGATATTGCCTACATTGCAATGACAGTGCAAAATGATTTATTTTGCCTAAAACCTTCTTCTCCACTCTTCTTAGATACATCTTCCAGTTATCTACTCCTATAATTATGGGGTATAATGTGTTTAAAATAAAGATCATCCATTTTAGTGAAGTCTAATCTCAAACTACTCTGTCAAGCACCCTCCATCCTAAAGCTTATTTGCTGATCAACTATAAAATAATTACTGCTTTAGTAGCGTGTTTTAGTTTTCTTTCAGGCAGTTCAGATATTCATTGCCAGTGAAGCTGCTTAAAACTATAGAATCCTTGTGGGGTTTATTCATCACTGAAGTCTTATTTTCTGAAGTAAATTAATGATTTGCTATTCCTGGAGACTTTACTGTGCTTATCACTGTATTAACTTGCATCAAAAAATCACACTAAGCCATTTTTCAAACCTTGACAAAAATAGCCTAGAGACATTCTGGTGAATGAAGGTCTTGAGGGTGAAAAAAGCAGGTATATTTTGAATAATGGAAATGTACTCAGTTAACATCAGGTATAGCTGTCAGAGGTTATTGCTAGAATTCAGAAGCAGCCTTCTTTTCTATGAACAATGTCAGAGCATAGTGAGAGATGACGTCGGGAGGATCTGCATGAAGAAAAGCCGTGTTTAGCTGTTAAGATTTTGGCTTGGCTGTGAAAATTGCCTGGGTGCCAATTTGCATTGGCATTGTGTGGCTGACACTTGGAGATCGATTTAAGAAATCCAGCAAATGCTTGCAACAAGCAAGACAGTAACATCTCAGAGTTATATCTCTGAAAGAGGAAGGAGTGTAAATGGGAGAAAAGTTTTTGAAATGGACAGGATTTTAGTTAATGAAAACAGAACCTAGAAGAAAGTTAAAATATAGGACAGTGCTGAATAATTATCTTCCCAAAAAAGAAAGAAAAAAGTATATTCTTTCACAGAAGAGGAATATTGTATCCTCTTTGTCTTCCATGAGGTAGTAGTTAAAAGCCACATTAAAGCAAATCTCTGACAAACTAATACCCTTGAGGGTGTTTTTCCAATGGGAACCACCACTGTGATGGACATTAACAAGAGATTCAAAGAACTGAACTGGGAAGAATGGGTGGTTTGAAGATCATTTCTTTAATTTGAAGATTCCTGGGAAAAAAGTCTTTGATCAATTGATTTTGATTTCATACAGTCCCCATTTGTCAATATTCTCCTTCTTACTTGGTCATTCAAATAAATTTCCATTTTGCATAACAGATTAAATGGGCATGTTCACTTTAGACACCACAAAATCCTTTCCTTGGGGACTGAAGCACTGCAGTTATTTGTTTTTGGGACAGCACAAAGACTCCGACCATACAGACATGGACAGACACTGAGCAAAACAGCAATAACCTGCTGCCAGGAACTTACAGTCTGAATAAAAAAATGGGCAGCTACAAAAAAGCAACCACAGGACTTCGAGTCTTGAGAGATTTGGAAAGAAACAAACTGGCTAAAGACTTCTATGATTTTTAGATAACTTATTTCCTCTCCACAGTCTTCTACCTCCCCTCTTGCATTTCATCTAACAGGACTACGTATACTGAAAGCTTTTTGAAACAAAAAATCTCACTACCTGTGTGTTTGGTGAGTAGTACAAAAAAATCCTGGCATCTCTGAGCTGTACTGCAATGGAAAGATTAGTCACTGAGCTACCACATGTCAGAGAGAATGAAATAAGCAGCAGCTCATAAAGACTAGCAATGACATGCAAATTTCAAGAGATATGGACAGTTACGAAGTTGTAAGTTTGGCATAAAATAGATAAAGAGGTGAATGCATACTTGGACTTCACCTATCACACTTATGCAGAGATTGTGATGCACCCTCCAAGAACTAGCTGAAAAACATAAAAGAAAAAGTCAAAGAACTACTTGAAAATAAGTAGGAAAAAAACCAGTGCTTTGGACACCTCTGAAACCTTTTCCTAAGAAGTTTAAATAATCATCAGAAATGAGGAGCTAAATATTATGACATAATACAACAGACAGTAGGACAAACACATCCTCTCTCAGACATTCTTGTAACTGTACTATAGGGATAGTGCCTAATTTGTTACTTAGTTATTCCCAAAGATCCAGTTAAAGTGAGATGTATTTGTTTTTTCACAATTTACTTGAATCATATGCTGGGAAGAAGAGTTGGGTCTAAGGAATTTGTCAAATTTGGAAATGGTGGTGTCCTGTGTAAGGAGAAATAACTAGATTGTTTAGTAATGATTCTTATGGTTTTTATCATTATGTTTTCTTTCTGTTGGCTATTATGGTCAATGAACTAAGGCTATTATCAAAATCCACTGAAATGAAAATAAATTATTCAAATGACTGAACAAATACAGTAATTCAGATTTATTTTAGTGCATGATCTGGTAGGTTTGGGGTTTTTTTAATGAGATTTACAATAAATTTTCAGGTGGCTGTGGTATCAACAATGCAGTTTGGATTTACTGCAAGAACGATTGAGGATACTAAATATATTCTGCCCCTCAAACCAAGTTAAATATATTCAGAAATTAAGACTGAAAAAATAATAATAATGTGTTCTGAAAGTCCAACTGGAACACTGAAAAATGAAATGTTCTAATTCATGTGTCTCTTAAGGTTTATAGCATTTAATGTTTCCCTTCTAAGTTAATTAGTGATATTTGGAATAGAATACAATTAGAAATACAACCTAAAATGCAAAGAAAGGACCATATGATTGCTTTACAATTCAGAGACTCAGTCCTATAATCCCTTGTCTACAATTTTCACCCTTGTGGCTTGATAAATAATTTCTTTGTCATTTCATATACCTGCCCTGATTAACAAAGGAATGATCATTTCCTAAAACAGTTTTGTAATTAATAACAAAGTCACACTCTATCCCCCTTGTTGATCCTTGCCTCTACTTGTTTCTGATAAAATATAATTGTCTTAATTCTCTCTGGATTGATCAGATATAATGTTCAAAGGGAAATGTACTTTATTACCGACCTAACATACCTTTGCTAATAAGAATTTTTTTAAACTGCACTTCAAAGATGAAAGTTTCTTAATTAACAGCAGAAGCTTTACTGAACCAAGTCTATTAGTCACATCACCATTTCCTGGGGCTCTATTATTTTCTTTATTAACAAAATCCATTGGAGATAAAGTTTTGAAAATAATATTTAGACACAATGAAAAACGTACCGCCCTGAACACCGCTAATACTTTTTAAAATCAAAGTTTAAGAACTAGAGGTTTTAAGTAATGAAGAACATTTAAAATCTGTACTTGGAGTGGAGTTCACCACTTAACTTCCATTTGGAGGATCTAAATGGGACTTGAGTGCTGCACATGCCTTCAGATCTGCAGGGGGCAAATTTCACCCTTAATCAAGGCAGCTTTTACTATGTTGTTTGAAAAGTGTTATTTGCTAGCTCTGAAATTCCTCTCAGTATTTTTATTCAGTCAATAATGTGTTATTTTTAAGGTTACATTTATGGTAGTCATGGTCAAGAAAAATATTTGCCAGGAAGAAAACTATGCTGTAACCATTCCAGCCATTATAGTTTAACAGTCAAATAAAACATTCCATACAGTATGCCACAACACTATGCATAATTCACCTACGTGGAAAGGCTAGCCAGAGGCCTTTCAAATAACTTTTATTTATCCATATTGAGATTTACTTGGCCATTTGTGGTATCTGAAGAGTACATAAGCATTAATGGCTCATCTTTAACTACTGCTCCTTTAGTATTGTTAATGACCACTGCTAAATAAGAAAAGAAATAGAAAAGAAATTGCATTCTCTGTGTTTATCTGTTGACATAGTTTTTTTTCATAATTTTTTTCATAGCAACCTTAAGGTTCAAAAATCTAGTAATTTAAAGATAGAAAGGAATTTTGACAAATTTAACTCTTTAGTCCTCAGCTTCTCATAAAGAAGATCAAATGTTGTGAGACAAATGAAAAATATAGCTGAGATGACAATGCTGGTTCTTCCAATTCAAAAAAAAAGAAAGTAAAAAAAAAAGGAATTGTTAAAGACATGTGAAACACAGATTCACTCTGAAATAAACTACTCAAAAATTGAAGTCTGGAGACTAGAGACATGAAGTAAAGTCCCAGACTGTAATACCTGTTTTTCAGTAAGCCATACTGGCAGCTCTATACATGCATGATAATATTAATTAGACCTAGAAAAAAATTGCAAGTATTATCATTAGCATGTTGTGACATTTAAGCCATCTCAAATTTGAAGACTGACATTGACCTCTAAAGCTCATAGAATTTATTCGAATCATGATATCCCAGTTCTATATGCAAACATGAGGGAGAGAAAACTGAAAATTTCAGGACTGAAGTAGTTAAGGGTTTAGTAATTTTATTCTGATATTGTTGAAAGAGACGTCAACAGTTTTTTAAAAGTTCTTCTTCCAGGAACATAAAGAAGAGACAGCTGCTTTAAAATGGATTTTTATTAGTTTAAAGGACTGATGAGCTTGCCTGAGAGAACCTAAGAGATTCTTTATTGTTCATTTCTATGAAATCTTACCTTTTTATACATCTTTTTGCTTGGAGAGCATTAAAAAGCAAGGAAGAAAGAAAGCAAATATTCACTGAAAGGAGCCTTAATCTACTGGTTATCACATTGAGTGTATACATTCTAACTAGGAATGTGTGTTGGATATTTACAAAAATTAAAAGAAATCTTACAAGAATAGAATACATTTGGAATGTCAGTGAAATCAATCAGATAAATAAGAAAAAAAAAAAAAAAGGTATAAAAATTCCTGGTTTTGGAAAAGAAAAATCTTTTGAGTATTAAAGATACAGATGTATACATTATTCATATGTAGCTTTGTCACAGTATTTGCCTTCTTTTATCTCTCAGAATACATGTTAGCATGGAAAATCACTTTGTTTTGGCTTGTATTCTTCTTCCAGGGTTTTGAGTTTCAACTACTTATATATCACTAACACATTTTAATTCAGACACTACATGACCAAATACAAAGTGGAAAAAGTTTGGGTAGACATCAAGTCACCAAAGAATGAACTGGAGATTAAGAAAGATGTGTGTCATACACACATATACACATACACACACACACACACATAAAAAGTAGCCTCAGACCAAATTCATAAACAGGAGTGTTCTAGTTAAACAACATGAAACAACTGTCAGTTCTAGTGAATTCTCTGAAGTTACACTGGTCTGGCATACCCAGTTGTGAGAGCTGTGTTCCAAGAAAACTCTAAAACATTTAGATAGGATCCAGGAAAGAAAAACAAATTAAAGCAATAAAATGCCTGACTTATAAGGAAAGTCTCCAAAAGTCAACATGGTTGAATATATGTAAGGAAACCCAGCATGGAGACATCATAATGAACTTTGAATATTTTAAAGGCTCCAGAGTTAAAGAGATAATAATATATTCCACATACTTATTGGAGAGAGAAAAGTTGTAATGGGGTTAAACTGTGACAGAGAAGATCCAGGTCAGATAGTAGGAAGAAATCTTTTTAATGAGAAGAATAATTAAGCACTGGAATATTCAAGAATGGCAGTGGAATTCCTATCACTTGAGTTTTCAAAAGAAGGATACAAAGGGATCAGATGATAACAGGTCAGTATGACTGGGGCCATGGAGAGATAAAATCATTATTTGAGTTCCCTTCTACATGTATCTGAACTCTACTAATCTACGATAATGCCTCTGTGACTTTATAGGTATCAGTTTTTGGGAAGATGTTCATTAAAAAATCAAAACACAGGATGTGAAAATATTTCCATTGCTGATGTGGTTTTGAGAGTCAGCTAGACAATAGTGTCTCTTTGTATGAATATCTTCAGGCAGTGACAGAAAGGTAAAGACACTGTAGATGGTAGCAGTATCACAATTTTCTCAGGTTTCTAAAAAGAGAGAAAGTCAGGATGTATGTTTTTCTTGTCTTGAAACCATTCATCAGCCAGTGGTTGTAAAGAAGATGATCTACTCTTAGATGTGATAAGACATTGGATTGAAAATAATCTTACCATTGCTTTTTCTCTATAGAAACATCTGAATAATTCGTTGGCAAGTGCAGCAAAGCAGCAGATTTGTGCAATACATTTGATGACCTCATTAGAAAAGGGAAGGTCACCAAGAAGAGAAACTCTTAAGACATGTTGAAGTCAGGATCATCAGCATTACTCCTTACTAGGTTTATAATTTCAGCTGTTGCTCAGAAAAGTTGGTATTCAGGATTTTGACTAGGGACCCTACCATAAATTAATAAAGATATGTGTTGCTGGAATTTAATTTTAAAAGATATTAACTATTAAATGTTGCAGCTGACCACTCAACAACTGTTGGAGAAGAAGAATGTCATTCACTTGCTGTGAGTAATTCACCACAGGAACAATATTACAATTATCTTTAAAAGGTGAAATAAGTTTTCAGGTACAAAACACAAAATTTTGAAATCTAAAACTCAGGGTCAACCATGGCAGAAAAAATCTCTTTCCATATTGAGAATGGCATGACCACTATTGCTTCCAGTCCCTTCAGGTCAAGTCCAAATGCGAGTGCATTTGTTTTAAATGTTGAGGTGGGACTCATCTCTCTTAAGCTTATGTGTCTATAAAGCAATTCCTAAACCTGTAATTCCTAGTTCCCCATTTTAGTCAGCGGTGAGATAATCAATACAGTAAATGGAGTCCAGAGAGGGATTCAGCTGACCTACTAGCAGGGGCTTGATTTGGTAGCCTTATCACAGACAATGGTACCATTCGAGATGCCTTGGTGTGTCCCCTCTGACCTCCAGCTCCAGAAAGGCAGAGTCTCCTCTAGGTTCTGCATCATGGCTGCCACCTCTCTAGATGCCTTGAATAGCCTAGTGTATCTTCAAGGGCCTATATTTAAGCAACAGAACTGAGAATTCGGTGGTTAGTTTATGAAGAGATAAACTGCTCTCTGAAGTCAACAAACTAGGTCTCCACTGACTATAATGGGAGTTTAGGCACCTATCTTCTATGCAGGTACCTCTACTGTTAGAACCCAAAGATAGGTGAAATTATTTTCACATTTCGTATATTAATTCTAATCTCACAATGGTTAAGAACAATTTTCCTGGAAGTTGTATTTTTTATTTTATTTTCATCATAAATGTCAGTATAAGCTAAACCTGTTGACCCTCTGGGCACACTGAAAACCCCTTGATTGAGGCTTTTGCCTTAGGGGAGAAGTAGGGCATTGTGCAGCTGAGTCTCTTTCAATTTAGTTTTACATCAGTCAAACGTTACTCATTGCTCTTAATAATTTACATGTGCACCCAGAGAGATTATGATAAGCATAATTTTTTTTTAAAAAATGAATAATTAAGAGAAATAAAGAAAGAAGTAAATGAATTAGGATGTCATAATGAAAATGATCTATTGAGGATGATGTATATCATAATGGGAAAATCAGATACTGTGTTCTTATATTGTTAAAACAAAATGATGCTTCCCTAGCGATGTAAAGTAATCTGAGGCTTTAGAAGTCTGAACTTAACATGCAAGGTTTTTCTTTATTCATGTTTAGGTTGAATAAGAGAAAATATTTCCACTGATGAGTCAGTAGCATCCTCTCTGTCAATAGATATAATAGGAGTCCTGTCATGAGGATTATCACAGGGATTGTGACAAAGATTATTTAAAATTGTGCTGGTCAAAGCATTGTTGAATGTACTACATGGAAAAAATGTGTTCCAGTGAATCATGATAAATGATTCCTTTTTCAGGTAAATATCATTCACTCATGACTCAATAGTATCGCAAACACCTGAACATGCTTAACATTCTGTGCCCTCAGTAGCCTGGCTGAGATTCATATATACATATATATACATATATAACTGTTTTCAAGATCAGTTAATAATTGTTTTAAGTTGATAAACTGAGAACAAGACAATGATAAAACAAAAACAAGAACTGGGGAGAACCAAAGGAAGGAAATAGTACAAAACAAGGATGTTATGTGTTCTGCATCAGTTCATACATGTTTTCATGATTCATTAATTTTATAAGCATTTTCATCTTCATATGAACATAGTTTTTCTTTAAGCAGAATATATTCTAATTGCTTTTGGTGTGTGTCAATTAACATTAGTAAAGCATGATTGTTGCAGGTTCAAACTATTTCATTGCAACTCTTGACTGACATTATTGTCATAGTTTTGCTCACCCTGTGGGCTTCATTATTTATCATCTAGTTTTTCACTCTTTATTGTTTTATAGCTTCACTTTTGTACAATTCTTATATGTTCCTCTTTCTGTCTTGCTCCTATTGTTTCTTCCCATTCGTGGTTGTGCAAGATGAGTAACTGAGCAAGACAGAAAAAAACAGTGTAGAAAACTTACTATGTCCTAAGAGGAGAACCAAAGAATATGGATATACAGGTAGACATAAAGATTTATAGGTAGATATGCACATATTTATATGTATGATTATTGTATGGAAATACAAGTACTTATATAAAGAGGATTATTCCTTAAATTATTCTCAACATCATATTGTAAATATGTTTATGTACATACAATGTAAATATCGTAAAATATCACATTGGTGATATGGGAAAATTCCACCTCAACAGTGGAGTTTCAACATGAACTGACCTCTTCTAATTCCTAGTCTGTCTTCTGGAAACAATTATTTCCAGCATGCACAGGCAATAGGGGAACACAAGCACTGAGTGGTATGCCATGTTGCACAAGACAGGAGGATAATGTACATCACCCTGTGCATTCTCTTCTTAATTATTATATTGCACATAAGAATCAATTCATAAAATTTTGTAATGATGGTACAGTCAGGAAGAGAAGAGAGCAAACATAAAAAGTCTCACTATTCTGTAGATTTCTCATACAACAACATATATATATATAAAATCATGATTTAAAAATTTATTTCAAGTTGTATCTTTGGGGATTAGTGGTGTTCAAATCTTTTATAGATTTATGATTCACACATATTAAAATAGTCAGAAGAGGCAATAAAACCCTGAGGGAATCACCCGTGCAGTAACTATTCCCCCAATTTGACACAGTCCTTTTTACAAAAACCCTTATGTACGTCAAGCATCCGCTGTTTTATCCCATCTTCAATCCCAGCTGCTTTGTGTTAAGTAAAATTCTAGAAGTGAATCTACACCTGCAGTTCCTTGAAAATTAAAATGCTATGCCCCGTATGCTACGGGTATCAACTGCATCCTTCTGAGAGGTTAACAGGGCTACTAAACTGTGACTCTGCGTAACTGCAAATTCATTAAAGAGGGGGAATATTTTGTACCGCAGTGCAACAGAAGTGCATGCATGCTTTATATCACATTTTGGCTTCAAATGACCAGAAAAGGATCAAATGTAATAGGGTTCCAAATACAGTAGTGATTTGCCCAGTTGTTTGTTTTCTAAAGGATCATATAGCACAGGATAACTGGGGTGAAGAAAGGCTGGAATGCCTGCACTGTTTACACTGGACAGCAGACCAATGTCTTGGAAACACCCTTAAACTGTTGCCTAGGGCAGTTTTCTGTGATACATGTGGGGTATGAGGTAGTCACATCAGGTGAGGTAATGTCTAGAATAGCATTCTGCCATTTCTGGGCTGAGCACCTGACTCACTCAACTGCTATATGATAAAATACATAGACATCACATAATAAACCTTTTAAACTTCCTCGGGGGCCTGGGGGTTAGAAAAATACTTACTCACCCTATATGGAGTTGCAACAGCCCTGCAGACAGAAAGCAGGTATTTTGGAGCACTCAAGATAAATTCCCAATAAACTAGAATGTTGAAAGAGGATTTGGGCATCAAATTTAGGCACTTTTGCAATTAGGTAGTCTCAGAAGGTGAGTGAACTGGATTGTTTGCTGACTGTTGTTACCCTTAGGTGTTTAAATCTTATTTTAGGTGTAAACAAAGTGTGCTGCATCCCAGTCCATAAAAATTTAGGTGAAAATAGGTACATTACAGGCAGTAAGTAGTCTCACATTTGAAACAAAACCTCCTATTCTAGCTGTCCCCCTTCCCAATTACCTGTTCATACCCCATGAGGTGTTCTGTATTTGGGAAGAAACAATTTTCTATGCGATGAAAGGATGCCAGATGAAAAGTAGACCTTATCTAGGGAATAAGCATCAAGTGTAGTAGACAAATGCTCTACTCTAACATTATCAGCTCATTAAAGTTTGATGTGAAAGTTCACGGAACCTACAGATTATACTAAGAAATAACCAAATTAACATTAAGGCAGAGATAAACCATTTAAACTTGTTCGTATGCATGTGATATATAAGCAGACATAAGTTCTTATTGTTTTATAAAAAAAAAAAAAAGTGAATAGATGAGAACTGCTTCTTTGTGGCACAAATAAATGACTTGCTGTGGGCTGTTGTGCTCTAGGCTGTGCATGTACATAGCCTGTTATGAAATCCTTACAGGGGTTTTTGGCTCATTTCCTGTACAAAGTTTTCAAAATTTCTCCACTATATTGTTTTTTTTTTTTTCTGGAACTTTCTTGTTCATTTTTCATTTCAGCTTGGATCCGGTTATTTATTTTTTTCCTTTAGTATTTTTATTTTCCTTTGTTGTTCTCATTATTAATCTTTTAAGGTTTATTTAAATTATAGATGCTTTCCTTTTGTGAGGGGCTGTGCAAAGAACCTTATAGGAACAGTGCATGAAGGGGAAATCCTGCCTGGCCAAGCTGATAGCCTCCCCTGATGGGATGGCTGGCTCAGAGGATGAGAGGAAAGCAATGGATATTGTCTCTCTTCACTTTAACAAGGTGTCTCCCACAACATCTTAATGGACAAACTGAGGATGTATAGCCTGGAAAAATGGACAGTCACTGAAAACTGGATGAATTACCAGGCTCAGAAGGAAGTGATTAGTGGTCAAAGTTCACAGGAGCCCAGTCATCAGTAGTGAAACCCAGAGGTGAATACCAGGATCAGTATTATTTAATATTTTCATTAATGACCTAGACTGTGGGACAGACTGCACCCTCAGCATGTTTGCAGATAGATCAAAGCTGGGAGGATAAGTTATACCCCAAATGGGAATGTCACCATTAAGAGGGACCTTGACGGGCTGAAGAAATAGGCAGAAAAGAATCTCATGAAGGTCAACAAAAGCAAATGCCAAGTCCTACCCCTGGGGAGGAATAACACTAGGTACCAGGACAGGCTGGGAGCCAAGGCTGGAGAGCAGCTCTGAAGAAGTAGACCTGATGGTACTAGATAGATACCAAGTGAAGCATGAACCAGCTCTGAACCTGTGTGGGAAAGAAAGACAAGAGCCTTCTGGGCTGTACGAGAAGGAACATTACCAGCAGGTAAAGGGAGATGACCTTTCCCCTCTGTGCAGCCCTAGTGTGAGACATCTGGAGGGCTAGGTCCAGTTCTGGACTTTTTTACTATGACAGTGGTCAACCACAGTCACAGAAAGTTTATGGATTCTCTATTCTTTGAGACATCCAAAAGACAACTAGACACAGCCTTGGGTATCTGTCCTGGTTTAACCAGGATAGGGTTAAGTTTCCCCAGCAGTGGGGGGGAGCTCTAGCCGGGTTATTCAGATACCATGCGGATGTCACATCCTGGCAGGTCACATTTTCCTGGCGCGGAGCGCGGTGCACTCGTGGTTTTGTACATCGTGCTTCAAACTGCTGTATTTGGTAGCTATTTTGCTCTGTTCATTGCTATCACTATTACTGTTATTGTTATTGTTGTTGTTGGTTGTGTTGCTATTGCACTGTTGTATTAAACCTTTCCTTATTTCAGTCTTGGGGCTTTGTATTTCACTCCCTTTGTGGGGGAGGGGTAGCGGCCGCGTGGTCTCAGACCCCGGCAGGGGCTAAACCACCACAGTATCCTGCTCTGCGTGACTTTCTTTAGTAGGGAATTGGACCACGGACTTCCTGAGGTATTTTCCAATAAGTCTGTCATCCTATGCTCAGTTCTTTCCTTGTGCTGGCCCAAATTCATTTCTAGAATAGGTTCAAATGAGTGAGAAGGTTTTATCTTAACATTCCAGATGCAGAGCATCTAAGGCTCCACAGACTGAGAAATGCAATACAAGGTGAAATGTACTCTTGAATCCAGTATATGTAAAGGCTTTTATGCCAGGGCTGAAAGAGCACTAAGAAGTATTGATGGGACTTTGTTTTCCAGGAGCAAATCATGCTGACACACCTTCCCATTTAATTCTTTCTTAAAATCTTGTTTTATCATTCAGGATCTGCTGCAAGTCTGTTAATAGTTTTCAGGAAATATCCTGTATTTTATATATTCTGCATTAGGTCAAATGGATGAGCAGTTTCATATATGTTTACTAATAGCTTG
Source organism: Strix aluco (assembly GCF_031877795.1). Taxonomy (NCBI): domain Eukaryota; kingdom Metazoa; phylum Chordata; class Aves; order Strigiformes; family Strigidae; genus Strix; species Strix aluco. The sequence goes on along the minus strand of NC_133932.1, from coordinate 132,681,362 downwards.
GACACTGAATAAATACAAATCTAGAAATAAATTATTGTTATCAGAGTCCTTGATATATTGCTTCAGGAAACAATCATTTGTTCTGTCAGTCATTGCACGTGCCATCAGCCAATATCTCAAAGGTTTCTCCATAATTATTAGGGAGGCTAAAATCACCCCTAATTACAATCTTACCTGTCTCCTTTATCTGATCATATAGTATTTCATTCCCCTGGCTTTCCTGTCATGTTGGTCTCTTGCAGACCCCTGCTATTAGGCCTTAAAACACTATCTATGAGCTCAATCCAATTGATTCTCTGGAGTTACAGTTCTTTTATGTGTCTTCTATTCCTCGACAGATAAGGGCAAATCTTCCATTGCAGATCTTTTCTTTGAGACATCCTATAATCATGTATTCAACATTAAACCTTGTTTTCAGGAAAGAAAAGAAAAGAAAAGAAAAGAAAAGAAAAGAAAAGAAAAGAAAAGAAAAGAAAAGAAAAGAAAAGAAAAGAAAAGAAAAGAAAAGAAAAGAAAAGAAAAGAAAAGAAAAGAAGAAAAGAAAAAAGAAAAGAAAAGAAAAGAAAAGAAAAGAAAAGAAAAGAAAAGAAAAGAAAAGAAAAGAAAAGAAAAGAAAAGAAAAGAAAAGAAAAGAAAAGAAAAGAAAAGAAAAAGGAAGGGAAGGGAAGGGAAGGGAAGGGAAGGGAAGGGAAGGGAAGGAAAGGAAAGGAAAGGGAAAAAATCAAGACTCTTGCTGTACTGTCATCTCCATGCATTTTCGTACACATTTCTGCAATTTTTTAATAAACCGTTCTTCATCAGAACATGTTTACATCAGCAGTTTATTTTTACATTTTAACAGGTTCCACATTTTTAGCCTGGTTCCATAAACTTATGTAGTCCTAATGGGATAGGTACATGTCTATGTATTCTTGTCTGTCTGTCTGCATGTTTGCATGACTGTCTGTCAATTCTTCTCTAAGTTTTGAGTTATCTTGCTGATTTCAAAGTGAGTTCAACAATTATGAAGAGATCTGGAAAATATTAATTTTCTTTAAATTCCATGAAACTATGAAGTGGTAGAGAGATACCCTTTCTAATGCTTCTGCTCAAAGTTGAATAAGCTTAACTTGCTAAACAGCAAAGAATCTACAAGGGGGAGATACCATGGAAACCTGCACTAAGGTGGTGTCTAGTAATTCTGTGTTGATTATCATATTTTGCTTTCTTTTTGTTACTAGATTTCACTCTTCTTCCTCTTTCCCTTCATTTCTTTGCTTTCATTTATTTGCTAGAAATAGATTGAGAACAAATGTAAAAAACATTGGACAGAAATGTTAAATACGATTTTCCCAGGACTTTTTAAGGGAAAAAACCAAACCAAACCAGGTTCTTTTTTATTCCCCCTTATTCCACCACCACCGTCTTGCAGTTTTTTTCTAACGAGGACACAGACAGTCCTTTCTGATGCTGGCAGCTTTTAAACTGCATGCAAGCAGTGTAATGTGTTTGCTGAGGGAGGACACAGCAAAACGCTGCCAATCACTTTAAACTTAGATCAGTTATATGCTTTAGATACTGACGGAAAGCAAAAATCAAACACAGAAGTGATGTGTAAGATAATGTCATTTTAGCTGTATTTGGATTGTAGTACTTTATCTCTTCGTAACGGATGGAATCTATGGAGAGAAAAGACATTATACATCCCATGTATTATCCCCTGTACCCTTTTGAGAGATCCCATATTTCCTACCATCCTGCTATATGCCAAGCTAACACACTTAGCACAACACACAGACGTGGTTTCTCCCTTGAAGGTGCCTTTTAGTGCTTCACTGGCTCCTCAGACCTTCTCTGAGGTCCTTCAAAGACATGTGAAATGTCAAATGTGTGTATGGAGAGCTGACATAGTGCTGGGTGAGTCAGTTTGGTTCTGTCAGCAATATAGCAAGAGTTTCAAAATGCTGTCTGTGCTCAGATACCCTGTTCTTCAGTTATTTCACCCACCTCTTGCAACAATGCACAGCGTGGGCCAAGTGCCTTGGGTCAGCTTTACATCTGAGGCTTCTATCTACCACACATGGTCTATACGCTCTTGGAACCCTTCCCAGGAATTCATTCACATAGTGTACAAATGTCAGCCAAAGTCAGTCTAAGGCTACTATATGGAATTTAAATCTACAGATAAAGATAGAGACACAGGCAGGGGAGGGTGCCTAGTTTAGGTTTTCTATAGATTTGTGTTAATCTCTGAGTTCGGCCATAAAACACTGCATCTCAAAAATTCAGTTGAGCTTTTACATTGCCACATGCCCTCCTTTCCTCTGACTGTTAGTTTATCACACCAGCTATCTGAACAAGGCACATGACTTAATCTGTTCAGTAGCTAAGCTTTTCGGCTGACCTTATCATCCTCATATCCAACACCTTAAAGAGAAACTGCTTACCTTTGGTTAAGTAAAAATGAAACCTTTTGTCTCTTGAAAGGTATTAAATGTTAAATTATAAAATATCACTAGAAAACTGAGATTGTCTGTCTCCTATGGATCTTTTTTCTATAGCTATGAGAAAAATAATCAATGAACAGCTTGAACCTGATATTGCTCTGCCAGTCTTGGGTAAATCCAGAAAGCCCAGAACTACATAAAAATTAATTATTGAAAGTAATACTATAGAGTACTGTCATTATATTTCACGTTGTAGAATATTTTTCAGACAAACTATGTCTTGAAAGGCTTTTTGAAGTTGTAATATACACCTTAGAGATCCAAATAATAGCAATAGAAAAGAGAGAGCAAAAGGGCAAGAGATAACCAGTGAAGAAGAAATATTTTCAGATGTGGTTTGCAAATGGATGGAAAAGCAGAATGCGAGGCAAAGAGCATTTAAAACAACAGGAGCAACCAAATGTAGTGACAAAATTGTAGAAAGACACCAGAGGCAGGCACTGCATCAGTGAAAAAAGGACACTGGGGAGATTATAAAGTACTGTGATATTAATAAAAAGTTAGACTGGTCCCTACTGGGCTTTCTCTTTCAACAGTACTGGAAATGTGCAAGTAATTTTGTTGGAAACATATCTGTCACCTAAATGCTGAATATTTTTAATATTTCCCCAAACTGTAACAGTTTTTCATAGTTTGCTTATAGCTCATCCTTCAGAACCACCCAAGGAGTGGAAGAAGAAGAGGGCCAAGAAACGGGGGCAATTCCTGCGGTTCCAGCAGCTGTTGCACCTGGGTAGGTGGAAATTAGTTGGTATTATCCTGGACAATGTGGAATCCCTACAGTGTGGTATCCCACCTGGTGAGGTGCACAAGGTGCTCAAGTCAAGATGGGAGACACTGGGAACATTCAAAGGCCTAGGTGCTTTCAAGACTGTTGGACAGGCGGACAACTCAGCATTTGAAGCCATGATCATGGTGAAAGAGATCTCAAAGAATATCAGAGAGATGAGTAGGAGTGCAGTGCCAGAACCCAACAGACTTAGCTTGGGGGATCTTATCAGGATGGATCCCCATTATACTCAGATAATGGAATTATTCAATCTGTGGTTGGTTTCTGGTACTATACCAGACATAGTGAAAGAATGTTGAACTGTTTTAATATCAAAATCAGCCCTACCGGGACGCCAGAATGATATCAATGATTGGCATCCAATTATGATTGGGTCAATTGCCCTGAGACTTGTCACAAGGATTATAACATTGAGGGTGACTAAGGCATGTCCCATTAATCTAAGACAAAGGGGCTTTATAAGATCATCAGGATGTGCACAAAATCTGAAATTATTACAGCTTTTAATAAGAAATGTGAAAAGAGAATGGCAGCCTCTGGGAGTAGTCTTTGTTGACGTAGCCAAAGCGTTCGACACAGTGAGTCATTTGCACATCATCGAGGCTCTAAAACAAAAGGGTATAGATGATCATATTATAACCCTGATTATTAAATATAACACCAAAATGTATACTGATGAATAATGAACAGTCAGATCCCACTAGGATTTGTATAGGAGTGAAACAGGGTAAACCAATGTCTCTGATTTTATTTAACTTGTCTGTAGACCCCTACTGTGTAAGTTAGAAGAGGAAGGAATTAGTTATCAACATTATTCTACACATATAACAACCAAGGCTTTTGCAGATGACTTGGGATTGCAGAGCAGCTCTTGGGAAGGAATGTAAAAGAATATTGAAATTGTCGAGGTCTTTTACGATCTAACAGGCCTCAAAACATATAAGGAACATATAAGATTTATAAGAATAGCTTTCCTTATAAAAAGAAAAAAACAAGAAATCTATTGAAATCCAGATTTTTACTAAGCATTGTTTTTATGTATGTAATTATAATGCAATAAAAACTAGCTCCACATGTTTTGAAATTTATGAAGACCAGGATAAGAGTCATCTCACCTAACTCAGGCATTTACAGTGGAGACTGACATATGAGCTAGCCACCATGGGTCCTTTTATAGTCACTGAAGAGAAATGGACAATTTTGGGTCATGGTTCATCTCTCTCTGGACATACAAAATAGGTCAGACAAATGGTGCCCTGCAGTGATTATTTTTCCCTTACAGAGGGCTGAGGACAGTTCATTCGGACTTCAGCACCTATGCTGAAAACCTCTGTAGGTAGATGAGATGAAACTTCTCCTAGGCACCACAGGCTCCACAAACCATGGGATTGCTTGTTTCCCTCGTTATACATTGCCTGAGATGATAGACAAATTTCTAGCAGGGTTGTCTCATGGTTGGGCAGGATTCAGGTCTTAATGCATTACAGGGGCTGACAAAGAAAAACGTCTCGGACAAGTTTTAGTACCATGTTTTTGACATGGTTTTCAAGGAAAAATAAAGGTTGCCTGACTTTCACACATAGGTTCAACTGTTTACAGACCTGAAGTTTTAATTTGAACCCAAACTGCTTTCCTACCACAATAAAATATCTGATCATTGCTGAGTTTAATTTGACATTTGTCTAACTCTGCTGACAGTTACAGCTCTCGATTTAACAGCAGAGTGTATGAGAAAAGACCCATTAGCAGAATCTGTGGTTAGGATAAAATATTTACAGGTGACAGAAATTTTCATTTTAGCCTGTGGCCTATTGCCTTGTTATGGACTTTGTCAGGTTCAGTAAAAGATGTTTTGAATGGTTTAAATTACATTCATTTTCTTAGGTTTCCAGAGTGACTACAAGGGGAATATTCTTGATACAGTCCTTTTTTTTAAGGATTTGACACATTTAGTCCTGAGACTACTTGCATATACTTTGTTATAATTCTCTTATATTCATTTGGTATCTGTGTAAATGGAGTACCGACATCCAGAAGCTCCATCTGAAATGTCAATGATTTCTGACAAAAAAGATTTGTGTTTTCAGTTTTGGACTGTTATGCTCTGCATACAGAAATGTGCTTTGGGATGTTGGTAAAGTTACATATAAATATTTAGTAATTAGTGGTAAAGCTTAAAAATGTAGTATCCATGAATCCAAGACAGTCTCCACATCTTCCTATCATTACACTATTAAGCTTTGTACAATATGTTACAAGAATATTTTACAGCTGAAAACCTACAGACATTTTTTTAAAATGGTTTCCATCATCACCCCCACTCCACACACAGACCTGTACTCTCTTTAGTTTTATGATGATTATCTCCAGGATTTTCCTTGAGACAAAAAGAAAGATAAAATCTGCCTAGCTTGAGGGTGACAGACCTTTTCGTTTGGAACAAGCTAGTTTTATTTAAATTGAAAGAAAGTAGATTTAGATTAGGCATAAGGAAGGAATTCTTTACTGTGAGGGTGGTGAGGCCCTGGCACAGGTTGCCCAGAGAAGCTGTGGCTGCCCCCTCCCTGGAAGGGTTCAAGGCCAGGTTGGACGGGGCTTTGGGCAGCCTGGGCTAGTGGAAGGTGTCCCTGTCCATGGCAGGGGGTTTGGAACTGGATGATCTTTAAGGTCCCTTCCAACCCAAACCATTCTGTGATTCTATGATTACTATGCTGTCAGAAAATGGAAAAGAAAAAAATGTACTTAGTGATGGTTTGGAATAAAATTTAAGATATACATACAAATTTGTTTTGTTTCATACACCAGCATCTGATTCTTCTTCATAACACTATTGAACTTTTATTTGTGTGGAGGTTCCTTAACAAAATGCAGAAAGGCTGCATAATTCAAAATGATCATCCAAACTGCTGCTGTGCATATTAAGAGCATTTATTGATCATTAGATGCATATGTTGACCCAGGTAAGAGTCCTGTTCAGCTGCATTTGATAATCTAGTCAGGGTGACTTGGGGTGATCTGTGCCTGTCTTTGCATGACACACCAAGGGAAGTAATTTGTGGGTTTGACTGGATTTCAGTGCTCTTTTTCCTTCAAATTAACCATTCAGATGGGAGTATTCACTCAGACGATTCCTATATTGAGTAAATATTCTTGAAGATCAAATGATAAGCTCCTGCTTGACATGTGAAGAGCAAACCCTGAATGTCATCAGTGAGGACATGAGATAGACATCATCCTGGTTCCTCTTGAGTGTATTTTGCCTGCAATTTCCCTCATCACCAGTAAACATCAAATTATGGTCATATATATGGAGAGAGGATTTAGATAGAACCTGATATTTATCAGTTGTTAATTCAGCACCTATTGCAGACAAACTAATGCTGCATGTAGGCACAACCACCACTAGACTCTCAGTTTGACTTTTCAAAGAGAACTTTATACATTTTATGATTCAAATTTCCTTTGTCATTTTTTATTACATGGTTTTGAAAAAATGCCAAAAAGCAAGAAGAGAACAATGAGTAGTATCAGAAAAATGGAGGATGTCATGAAAGAGACAGCCTTTGGAGTTTAAAGGGGGAAAAAAATCTGTACCATTTTTATATAAACAGTTAATAGGTATTAGAATCATGTGTATTAAATGTTACTTAAGAGGAAAATAAACAAGGTTACAAAAATGTTATTAAGGCTGCAAAACTGAAAAACTGTCAATGATTGTCCTTGCAAACTTAATTGTCTCAGTTCACTAAATGAGGCAGGGACTCCCTGTGATCATGTAAAAAAGTGTCTATGTGACAGTTAATTGACAGTGGTCTTACTGGTTCTCAGGGGAGAAAAGTTACAGAATACCTCATAATAAAATGTGTTAGGCAGCGTAAATGTACTGATTGCTACCAGCTTCCCCTACAACTGATTATATTTGTGGGATTGTTAGAATATGGCTTATAATGAGAAACCAACTCAACCTTGACAACAGAAGGATTTTAGTTTCTCTTTAGTTAAACTCTGAATGTTATGAATTATTATATAGATATTCAATTGTAATGCATGCAGATCAAATCCTTGCTCTATTATTTTGTCAGTCGTTTACAGTACATCAATTTTATACCTATCAGGGGCTTTTAAACTATTGTTAGAATAATTATATCATACTGTCTCCCCTGTATATCCATGCAGGACTGATTAACAACAGTGTGGTTCCCCGACATTTGCTGTATAATCCATATTATTTTCAAAGATTCTTTAAGAAATGTAGTTCTGTTCAGAGAGTTTCTTACAAGTTCTTTTTTCAAGCTCTTCCTATTTTCCATGGCAAGGCAATGCATTTTATAATGTACAACAATGCGTAGTTGGTATTTTAATATACAAACAGCAGCTTTGCTGCAGATGTTACTTCAGTACCCAGGTTTTGAAAGGCAGTTATTTCATAATTTGAAGTTTTATGCATTTCATAGGCTAGAAGTGTGAAACTATTGAAAAATGAGATGTGCTTCATGTGTAGATTTTTGCCTAGAGTGACTGATTTTTCACCCAACAGGGACTTTTTTCTCAAGACTAAGAAAATCTTTCAAAAAATAGTTTTTAACCAAACTTATGAAGAACACCTTATTAACAGCAAAACTACCTTTATTTACTGTGCAACATAGGTTGTACAGCTTACGCACCATCATTTCTAAGTCATGCTGTAGGGTCATTTCAACTGTCAGATAATATCAAAATCTGAAAGATGCTCTTGTAGTATACTGGCCTCAACACTACAGCATTGTGGGACGCTATCACTTCAGTCAGTGGTAAACACTTCAAGAGGATAGTTGAAGCAATGAGATTTACAGCCCTTACCTAGAAATCTGCTGTTGATGTTATACCTCCACTGACTTGTTGATTTTGTTCTAATTTAATTGCATCAGTGTAGGAATTTTAAGGCTGAGGATATTACAGTGGTTTAACTGAGAGAATATACGTTAGGCCCACCTCTCAAAACTAAACAATAAAAAGTGAGAAAGAGAAGAAAAATTGAAAAGGATGTTCAAATGTCATTTTTTTTCAAATGCCTTAACAAATTCAATGTTATTTTTCCATTGTCCTCATGCCATTCACTGAAAGTTAATATCAGTTTTAAAAGAGCAAGCTGAAGCTATAATGTTGTGTGTTCGTATGTTCTGGAGATTTTTCTCATCTGGGTGGGAGTAGAAAGACAAATTAATGACTGAGTTGTGGTGGTCTCCTTCATCCAGGAGTTACAGTGGTAGTTAAATAAAACATGTACCAATGAGAAAAAGTCTTTTCGGTACTGAACATCACACTTTCTTGTCCTTGTTTTTATTACTGCTAAAGTAGTTTAGTATTTCGTTGAAAAGACATGCAAATATGTTGAAGAAATGATAATCAGTCAATCTTCGAGTCAATTTAAAGTATTAGGATGATAAACTTTCATATTGGGCTAAAAATCATCCCCCCGCAAAAAGAAGAAAACCCAAACCTAACTTTATTTAAACAAACCTGTAAAGAGCTCCCTCTCATAGAAATGCTAGTGGGTGCAATTGTAATATTAATGAGCTTTGGGAATTGATGATTTTAGAATTCCTAGCCTCTCAGCTTTGATCCATTAGTGGGTATAGATTCAGTGGGAGTTAGCACAATTGGGCAAAGGCTGCCTAAGTGGAAAATTGATCCTGGTAAGTGCTAGCTTACTTGCTTGACACATTAATGTTTTACGTTTTAGTGCTTTGAACTTTTGCTCTGTGATAATGTGAGTTCAAGTCCCACTTGGGATGTTGAACTTTCAGTAAAGACTTAGAGTGAGCATGGGGGATCTGTCATTCCTTTACATTTTAATTAAAAGGATAAGTTGAAACTAATGGAGAAAATATAATGAAATTACCATCATCATCATCTAGCTCTGGAACTGGGAAATAGACCTTTTCTGTCACTTAATCAAGGGAATGGTTGACTGGGGAGTTAAAGCAGGCACTGACATGTATTGAAAGGTGCTACATCCAAAGTCTGAGCTCTTTAGTCACTGTCTCCCTTTTTGCCCAACATACTGGAAGAAGAAAAAAGTAATAAAGAAAAAAAAAAGATAAATCCAATGACTTTGAACAGAGTTTACACCTCGAGCACTTATTAATCAGCCATAATATAAATAAAATGAAATAAATGGGTAGTTTCAAGAGCACCTTACAGACTAATTAAATGGTTCTGTGAGAACTCTTGGGAGATGGGCAATTAAGTAATTTCCCAAACAGATAATTTGGAAAAGTCGGGTAGAGAGATGAACTAGGGAAAGGCACCCAGGGAGTCAAAGTTAATGATAATGTGGAACTTCCCCGGGTCCCATCCTGAGCTTTGATTAGTTGAGTGTGACTGAACCTACAGAGAAAAAATGCATTTACCGAAGTTATTAAACAAGACTTTTACAAGGAGGAAAACAGTATCATATTTAACAAGATCTAGACATTCCTCCCCTCCATTCCCCCAATCCATTCTAACCTCAGTAATAACACAAAATATAGTCCTTTAATGGCAGAAAGCTTTGAACACTCTCTGATGTTTGTACTGATCACTGTACAGGTACAGTTTGAGCAGTTTAGAGTATAAGCACAAGATACACTTATATCTCTGCATAACCTTTCAAATTTGGGCTGACATAAAAATTTATGTATATGAAAACCTTCTCCTTGAAAACCTTACCCAAATTTCAGGACAAAGGTACTATTTTTCAGAATTATTTTGTAAGATCAGTTTGAACTTTGGTTCTTCAGTTATTAAGGAAGGCACCAGAAATCTCCAATCAAGAGAGTTCTGGCTTGTTCTGAAGACTCCCTAGGTCTGGATAAGCCTCTGAACTTCTGGATGTTTATCCAAGCTGACCTTGAAATTTATCCATACCTCATAGATGTGTTATTGCATAAAAAAGGACATAAGTTTTGAATCTACTAGCCACTGGTAGCTAGTATTTCTATTTGTGAAATGGTCAGTGTTGAATGATTACAATTTAGTTACCTAAGCACTGGTACTTACACTGGTCACCTTTCTGGAAAGATGACTAGGGCAAATGAAAAAATTATACGAGATTACCTCTGGCATTTAGATGTCAATGATATATAGACACCACAAAATAAAACCCTCCATTGCACAACAGGTGCATCAGTAATTGGTGTATCAGTAATTCCAGAAAGACAAATAACACCCTCTATGGTTAGAAGGTTTATCAACATTTTTAATGTCATTTTTTTCTTCTCAAATAATGTCTTTCAACAGATAGACATAACTGTTTATGTGCTGTTCTCCTCACAACTGCTTTTTCTACACTGAGTCCAAGAGCTCAGAAACAGGCTCTAATTAGATTTCTCTCATATTTTTAACCACCTTCCAGAGCTGTCTCATCTGTAATCTGTTGCCAAGCTCATAAAATTCATTTCACACCTGTTGCTCTGGAAATTGGTGGATGTCGTAAGCAAAAATGACAAAATAGTTGGATCCCAGGAAAAGCGTCTGCGGAAAATGATTATGGGAGGAAAACAAATTATTAAAAAAAAAAAAAAATCCCTTCCTTTCTTTATTTTAATGATAGATCCCAGGACAGTATGATTTCAGTCATGTTATCAGCAGTGTGGAAGGGCTGGAAGAGGTGCCATGTACTGTGGGGCTAATCTGTAGTTCTTGGCTCCTTGGTCCTAGTATCTTGGCATTGTTATATATTGCCCCTGTGACATACATAAATACAAGGATTATCACCCAGTTTGGCCAGTTCAACTGTTTGTCTAGTATTTACTATCAAGGAAGTTTCTGGGGTCATGGGGAAGAGATCAGTCCAATCATTTCAGAGATTATGTTAAGGACACGATACTAAATGTTTAATCCATAACTGCTCAGCAAAAAAATTCGTACCTTTAATCAAAGCTAAGCTAGTATTTATAATTTTTGCTAAATTGTGCTAAGATTGGATATATAACTAATGTTAAATGTCCAGGCAAATACTTTCCCAGCCAAAACTCTCTGGTGCTGTTTACAGTGATGCTTAGGCAAAGTCAGACATCTACTTTGCATCAGGTGGTGCACATCTGAAAAGTAAACTGGGCTCCCAAATAGTGGATTTAGAACATCCCAAAGGAGGACTGAGCCCACAGCATTATGAATCATGATCAGACACATCCTTTCATTCTTTCTTTTCATCCCAGAACTTAACACAGGTCCTTGTTATTGTCTGCCCATTTAAGTGGGGGGGGGAGGGGGGGAAAGAAAACAATCTGGATGCCCTCGGTCCTCCACTCCCAACCAATATTTGCTCACATTATCTGACAGAAAGGCCAAATACAGAGAAAATGAATTCCTGGTATCTGATAAGTAAGTGGGATTTATTTACACAAATTTGTTTAATTCCGATCTGCTTGTCTGCTAGTTCATCTGCTCTATTTCACTCATTTCATGCAGCAGAGGGTTTTTCAATTATAAACCCAGGCAGCACAGTATATTTGAGCATTCTGTCAGCTTGATTTGTTTTTATGCCCGTAATGAATTTTAAACTCTCTCCGCCAAAGTCATCACATAGGATTTGGAAATAGAACTTCTCTGGTTTTTGGTGGGATTACAAATAAATGGATAAATGGGGAAATTCTGAAGATAACTAAATCAACTCTCCAGGAGCCAGTGATGAATCCGAATAGACTGAGTACAGAGCTCCTACTCATGCTCTTTATTTTACTCTCTATTCTCCTTAGTCTCCTTCTCTTTCTTATTGAATCCATTTTATTTATTGATCAGTCTTTGATCACTGCTTATATGCTACACTGAATATGGTACTTCATGCTTCTAGTACTCTGTGAGAAGATAAGTAACAATTGGCTTAAGTAATTACAAATTCTGGTCTTGATTATTTCAGTCATTGAAAACCAGGCTACAGGGTTCCCCTTCAGCAGCAAAATCACCTATGGGAAAGAGCGGGACAAAGCGTCTACAATTTTGACTGGGCAAAGGGGCCTCGTGTAGGACAAAGCAAACCCAGACTGAGAAGGTGATAGCATCAGGGCTGAGCAGTTTCTCCTGGAGGAGACCAGGATTAGGCTCTCCAAAGGAAATTGAGCATTTTCCCCTGGTCATTTCTCTCACCTCAAGCTGCAGGAGGAATGGAAGGTGCATGTATGCAACAGCATGTGTGTGCACGTATATATGTTTATAATACCATTCCCTGAACTTGTAAGGATTACTCAAGAGCTAGAGCTGTATTTACAATATATGTTGAAAAGCTGTCAAAGAACTGAAACAAAAAGCTTCATCAAACACAGATAATTAAAGCGCAGTATCTAAACAATCTTTATGCTGCCTCTGAAGTCTTTTAGCTTTCTGAGTAAATCTTGCTGGTATCCTATAAGAATGTAGTCTCTTCAAACACTGAAAATCCCTTGAGGTATGTGCAGCTTTTCACTAATGAGCTTTCTATAAGGTGATGGCTAGAGGTATGAAATACTGGTGAATATTCAGGGCAATCTGACCTGTTAAATCCCATGCTGGCAATCTGATGACGTCCTTGTGATCCCTGTGCCTGAAAAACAAGGATGTGTTTTTCTTGCTAGACCTGTTAAATTTATTGACAGCCTTAAGCAGTAGAAAACACACTGATGTTTTGAAAGTTGGGACATACCCAGGAAAATCATCAGTAAGTGGTTAGCAACTTGAATGGCAGGACAGGTCTGTAAGAAATCAGAGATCATGAAACGTTCAATACTTACTGGCTGGAGAGTGGATAGCTAAGAGCTTTGAGAAATCAGGTAATTAACCCGAAATTCTCTCTTGTCAATAAAAAGTACTTATGATGACAAGATACTTTTCTATATGCTAATGCTGTCATATCTTTAACTTTGGTTTGTGTGGCCAGGTTTTGGGAGCAGGGGGGCTACAGGGGTGGCTTCTGTGGGAAGCTGATAGAAGCTTCTCCTATGTCTGAGAGAGTCAATGTCAGCTGGCTGCCAGCTGGACCCACCACTGGCCAAGACTGAGCCCATCAATGATCGTGGCAGCATCTCTGGGATAGAAAATTTAAGAAGGGGGAAAAAAACTGCTGCACAACAGCAGCAGGAGAGAGGAGTGAGAATACGTGAGAGAAACAACCCTGCAGCCACCATGGGCAGTGAAGAAGGAGGGGGAGGAGGGATTGCCTGGCAGCCCATGGTGCAGACCATGGTGAGGCAGCTGTGCCCTGCACCCATGGAGGTCCACGGGGGAGCAGAGACCCACCTGCAGCCTGGGGAGGACCCCACACTGGAGCAGTGGGATGCCTGAAGGAGGCTGTGACCCCATGGGAAGCCCACACTGGAGCAGGCTCCTAGCAGGACCTGTGGCCCCGTGGAGAGAGGAGCTCACGCTGGAGCAGGTTTGCTGGCAGGACTTGTGACCCAGTGGAAGGGACCCATGATGGAGCAGTTCATGAAGAGCTACAGCCCATGGGAAGGACTCATGTTGGAGAAGTTCATGGAGGACTGTCTGTTGTGGGAGGGACTCCACTCTGGGGGAAGGACATAAGGAGGAAGGAGCAGCAGAGACAACCTGTGATGAACCGACCGCAAACCCCGTTCCCCATCCCCCTGCACTGCTTGAGGGGAGGAGGTAGAGAAAATCGGGAGTAAAAAGTTAAGCCCAGGAAGAAGGGAGGACTGGGGAGAACGTGTTTTTAAGATGTGGTTTTATTTCTCATTATCCTACTTAGGTTTGATTGAATAAATTAAACTAATTTCCCAAAGTTGAGTCTGGTTTGTTTGTGATGGTAATTGCTGAGTGATCTCTGCCCATCCTTATTTCAACACAAAAGCCTTTTGTTATATTTTCTCTTCCCTGTCCAGTTGAGGAGGGAAGTGATAGAGCACCTTTGGTGGGCACCTGGCATCCAGTCAGGGTCAACCCCCCACAGCTGGTCAAAAAAAAGTAGCTTCTTTCTTCTTTGTGACAGAGATAACTAGTCTACTTAAATCCACAATTTTTCAGGTGGTTTACTGCACACATATTAAAAATACTGACATCTTTGCAATCTCTGCTTTTCCACATAACTTTCAGTTTCTGAATGTGCATATGAGTGATTGAAAGCAAGCTTTTCAGTTTATTGAGCTCTGAAGGCTTTATGCTATTTTCCTGAGTTGAGCCATTACTTTAGCCTTTATAGGAGTCCTCAATATAATTCTTACTGTAACCATGCAAAGAGTTTGCTGGCTCTCTGATGAACCTTGATTGAGTTTTACTCATGCTATTATCTTTCCTGCCACCTGTCACCAACCCATCATGTTTCTTGCTTGCTGCTCCAATTAAAGCAATGGTCACAGGGAAATTATGAGGGAAAACAATGTTCTTCAGAGTGTTGGAGGAAGTGAGAAAGGCAGGAATTTGGGAATGGCAAGCTCTGTGATGCCCAGACTCCTCCATGAGGGGCAGCAAGGAGCTTGCCGCCTTCTCCTAGGTCAAGACTGGCTGGGACTTTGGTTGTTTGGTTCTGGGAGAGAATGTACAGCAGAGTGAGTTAACACCATTGATGTCCTCCAACTAAGTCAGGAAAGAAAATATTGCAGAGACATATCCACATTTGGTATGTGCCACTTTTCACAAAGAAGAAGGGAAGACACCTTTCACAGTCTGAAAATCCACGGATTGCTAAAAGAGCATAGGTGGCTTAACTGATAGCATTAGACGATTAATTTTTAGTCACAGTTACATTATTAGAATCTTACTGCTTCCGAATGAGCAAACTCAGGTCAGGAGAACACAGTGTGAGTGAAGGCCTGTTTCAACAGACCCTTGTTTGCATATAGGACACTCATTTACCTTGAGAACAGATGAAAGGAGTAAGTTTTAAGCCTACCAGAGGAAGAAAGAGCCTGTCAGCAAATGTGCAAATAAAAGCGTAGATGCATCCTGACAGCAAGAGATAAGTGACCTTGTCACTCTTTGATTTTTTCACTAATAAAAGTTCTTTTCAAATATATTCAGAATAGAAGTACTTATTCTGTAGGACAAGATAGCACTCTAACTGCAAAAACAAATGTAGGACATGTATGATGCTACTGAAGTATGCTCTGTAGATGTGCGAACACATGAATGAAAGGCAGATGAATCAGCCAACCCCACTCCCCCAAATGAATTGGCACAAGGTAATCGGGACGCTCACAAAATAAAATACAACTGATCCAACACAACATGGGGCAAGGTACTCGGATGAGAGATGAGACACAGCTCAGGACAGGGACAAGTTTTGCAAAACATCCAAGGAGGCAGTGAGACAAACAGAAGCAGGCAATTCACTTCATATGGAAGAAGCAGCCATCCCCTCTCATTCTTCAAGGTTTTGAACTCCAAGTTGGATTCCAAAATTTTGCTCTCTGTGAGTATTTCTCAAATGAGAAATTCCTTCATTTGGTCCTTCTGCATATTTCTTCAACTGCCCAGTTGTATGTGTGCTTTGGCAGCTGCTGGAGCTCTGCTCTCAACATGTGTCCAAAGTGCTAATATAATTTTCTCTGGATGACTTGTGGGAATAGGGGTCAATGAACGATCTGATAAAACCTGGCATGTAGTATACATTCAATCCATTTAGTGCCTCATTTTACTGAGGAACTAGCTTTCAAATTCATTTAGGCACCAGTCTGGACTTTGGGTAAGTTTCCAGCTTTAATATTCCTATATTAAGATGGTAATAACTTTTATATTGAAATGTTAGTTATTCTGATGACAAAATCTTACCTATGTTGGTGAATAGAGCTACTGTGTCACCATATCATGGCATTATTTTCTTCCAAAGCTCTTGTGGTATTATACACCATTATTAAAATATGTGAACTCGTCACTCATGCCTTGTTGCTCAGTTACGAGGTGGGATTTGCTGGGTTTCTTATTAGATTTATCTCCTATTTAGCCATTTAACTGAAGTTTCACTGTGACATGGGACTGTGGTTCATGCCAAAACTCATTTGGTAAACAGGAGAGGTCTCTGTTAGATTTCTGCACTGGAGTTAATCATGCTCAACACCTTTTATGATTAAGAGAGAGAAAGAGGTGCTTGAAATGCATGAATCATCACATCTAGAACAGGTGAGCTGACCTGGCCCATACGAGACCATATTTCTGTTCATGACCCTGAAAAGAACCTAGCTCTGTGGAATGCAGACATCTACATTGTTGACATCTATGAGTAACCGTGAGTAATCCCACAACTGCTCTTTAGCAACCACACTGTGGCCTACAGAAATGACTTCAAAATATTTCTAATTTTCCCAAATGATGAAATTAAGAACTGATTTATAGGGTCAAATCAAAGGTTCAGTTGTCTCCATATTTTTCTTTGTGACCAGGATATTTTTATTGCTTTCTATGCATACTTGTTAGTTCTGAAGTTAAAGAGTTCCTAAAGGTATAAAGCTCTTGGAACTTTGACAGCTGAAATGTCTTCAATGAAGAGGATAGATTGTTTTAGTCTTAGATGAAGAGTATGGATTTGTTTTTCTTATCTCTATTACTGAAAGTGCTATGAGTGGATTTTCCAGAATGGTGCTATAAAAACAGAAGTTGATTGATTAATTCAAAACCTACAAGTAGGAAATGTTTTCCAGGAATACTTAGAGGAAGTGCACAATGGTCTATGAATAGAAGCAGTTTACTACGTACACACTGATGGTCAAATTTACACGGATCTGATACATTTGGTTATGGGAGTGAGAGATATGATAAAATGGTGACATTTTTTTATACTCATTCCTTCCTGTTATGCTGAATCAGAAGATGAAGATATCAAAACTGCAGACTGTCTTAGTGAGATTCCCTAATTATACCTTTCAAATGTTTAAGTCTATAGGAAACGTGCGAGTGAACATGTAAAAATACATATAAAGGCTGACTTCAGATTGCAGCAAGCTCATTAAAAACTAGCCCTGCTAAAATGAAAATATCTATCAGTCCACTATTCATCTTATTCTGCAAGAACAGTAACCACAGGGAGGGCTTTTTTGCCCAAGCTTAATGAAAGCAATGAAAGTTTGTCCTTTGGTTTCAAAGGTCTTTGAATCAGGCTGTACCCATTTCGAAAACAATCTGTGCGCAATCAAAACAAGAAAGGAGCGTTAATGGTTTTGTATTATATACTTAAGAGTTAAGTTAGACATGAAATGCTAACAGAACAAGAAACTTCAGGGAATTTATCTGGGAAAAAAATGTTAAAGATGAAACAAAAACCTCCCTGAATTATTTTCCTGGAGTGGTCATGTTAGTCAGGATATTGTTCCTGCATCTGCATTTTTAACTCTTCCACCAATCTATTTACATCATTTGGCAGGTTTAAATGTGTCCAGCATGTTTATCATAAATCATTTTTAGTAACTTTTTTTTTTGTAATCAGAGTTAGACCATTAGTTATTTTCCTGAATCACAGTAACTTGCTTCTAATGCAAAAGGTTGTCCCTTTTGACCTCATTGAGATACAGAAGAGGACAACTCCTGGCTCACTGACTTCACCCTCCCACTATCAAAAGCAGAACCTATTTTTGATGTCTTTTAGAAATATATTGGACTCAATTTAATTTCACCCAGTGATGACACTACAACTGTGAAAACTCACCCTTCTAAAGGCTAGACATCATCTTTTAATTACCAGCTTAAAGTTATTAATGATCAATTTAAACCCAGATAGTTTTTGTGTCAGTTAAATACCCCCTTTTCCTTCCTAACATAAACACAGTTTTGATGTATTTAAAAGGCTATAACAGTTTAGTTATCTGAATTCAAACTTAGTGTGTGCTGTAATGAATATAATTATTCCAAATGTTTGTAATGCATGAGGGAATATTCATTGGCATTTCCAGTGAACAGAGAAATAAAAATATTTTTAGTCAGATCCCATGTGCTTACCATAGAAGAAAAAGTTACATCTATTAAATCGAAACTCCAAAGGAAAGAAAAAATTAACACATGAAGCCATTTATTCTTTAGTGTACTTCTCTCTACAGGAAAACTCTTTCTCAGGCTTGTTGATATGGGTGAATAGAGGTTTAAGAACAGGCATTCACTTCTTGTATGACATTATTTCATGGTTAGTTAACAATGTGATAGGCATTGAGAAAACAGTAGCATATACAGTCATCTAAAAAAAATGTAATGAATCTGCTCCTCTAATGCAAATACATAATATAGTTCTCTTCTCCATCTTCATAAAATTATTTCTTTCTCATTTGTGCCATAGTTTCTTTGTTTGCTGTCTTGGTAGCACTGTAGATGTATGGATGTGGAACACACATATCAGGATTTTTTTATTTCCCTTTTTATGATAAAATGTGCTAACTTTTAATTGAAGTTTGTTATAATGAGGAATAAGAAATCACCTGTCCCTGCTGCTGGTATTACTGTGTCTGCAATTCTTTGAATTACTGTCCATTCCTGAGGCAAAATGTCTTAATCTGATTATTTAAAATTACATCATTGATTAGGTGTGAACGAAAAGGCTCATGAAATGAAAGGATGTCATGACTAGAGTTTCAGATGCTCCTGGCAACGTGCAGGTTTGAAACCTCATGCCCCTTTTTTTCTCCCCTTTAGAGATACAGTGTAGATCTGCTGGAGTCCAACATAACAGATGCTTAACAAATATGTCTTAGGCTATTTTTATAAAAAGAAAATCCATGACAATAAAGCACAAATCAGGAATTTAAAATATCTACTGAAAGTCTGATTTTGATGATAACAAATATGAGAGATGACGCTCTTTCTGAAAATACTGCTTAACATGTTAATCAGGATTACTTCACTTCGTCCTACTTCTCTCCCATGCATGTATTCCATTTGATGCACATTTAGGCTATAAACACTTTCTAGACAAGGCTTGTACTTTGTTTTATGTACAGCACTTAGCATTTTTGGGGAATAATAACAGGAAACATAAAGATGAACCTTTGTGAAAATAGGACACTGGACTTCACCTTTCTGTGTGCCTATACATCTGAAAACAAAGAATGCTTCAGAACAAGTTTAAATATGTCCTTTTGAATAAAGGGTAATGTTTCATATCACTGGCAAAGTAATAAATATTCAAATTCTATTATTACATCATCAGTATAAAATCCTAAAATATAGACAATATGCACTGAGAATACAAAAAACCTGCATTTCACAACCCTTGTACATAGAGATTTCTTGTGCAGGCATGTTAGACTGCTTTGATCATGGGTCAGGTGCCAGTGGCTATGAGAAAGAAGAGCACAGAGGCTGATGCAGAGGCTTTTGGCACCCACCAGCTCTGGAAGTCAGCAGGCACTGGGAAAACCACAACTGCAAGGTATGAGTTAGTTTAAGCTTGGCAAGTTGTTCCCTCTACAGAAAATCAAGCAAGGAAATGCAATTCACCGCATCTTAGGTATCTAAAGTTAAGAAAGAGGAAAACAAACCTTAGTTTTCAACTCAGAAAGGAGAGAAAGTTGTGAATACTGCACCAGAAATCTTCTTAATCCCAGATCAAAATGATATCTTACTATTTTATGGCCAAACTTGAATTATATAAATAAATATACATATATTATACATTTATTTATTTCCAGTTATGTATTGTTTACAAATAATTAACATATTATTTAAAAATAGAGCTATTGTCTTTAAAGAATTTTCAATCTAAATTAGCAGGTGAAACGATACTATGTCAGTATTTTGTGTAAGATTTTTATATGAAGTAAATGTAAGAGCAGAAAAATTGCACTTATCCAGGTCATGTGCTTTATTGTTATGCAAGGTAAAACTTAGAAGCTGCAAGGTTAATTACTATAATTTGGAAAAAGACGGTATAAGTAAAATGCAGATGCTGTAATATCTATGTAATTAACTTGTAATTGCAGCATAATTGCACGGTGGTTTTGCTTTGCAGTAGATTGCTAAACTGGATTTATACAGTTACTTATGAATGGGTTAATTATATAATTTTTGGCATCATATTAAATTTATTTCTGTGACAAAGTTCCTTCAAATTATCAAATAAGGAGTGTACATTTTTTCAGTTTCCTCCTCAGAAGAACATTTAACTGTATTTGCATGTTATATGTAGAGAGCATGCAAAAGTTGTAGCAAGTTAAACATGAATCCTAAAAGGCTTTACTTTATACATTATGCATTATTTCTCATAACACATAGCTCATAAAAAATACATATCACTTGGGCTGATAAAGCTGTAAGCAGAAGAAGGAAGACTGAAACCTAAAGGCAAAAATATTCTAATGAAATGTAATTAAATACACAATAGAAATAATAATCAAGTAATTTTAGAGAAATAATGGAAGTGACACAGTCATCCACTGTCTCATGTGATCTCCTGATACTCAGTTGTGGAGAATGATGGACAGCTGCATCACTACGTGGAAGTATCCTGTGCTACGGAGGAAACAAACTCTTCTAAGCAATTTTTCTTGATAGATGTAATAGTCATCTCAGGGAAAAGGGAAAGGAAAGAACAACTCTTCAGAGCATGCTATGCCTTGAGCAAATAACAAAACCTACAAGGTGGCTTCAGAAGCTTAGAGAAATGTTGGAGCTAAGCTAAGGAGAAGTTTTAACGTTAGTTCATATTTTATTCATGTAACTAGTTTTTCATTCAACGTTTTGGGCTAAATATTCTTTTTGCTTTTGTGGAGCAATAAAGCTGATTGTGATCATATCAAGGAAGTCTTTTGCCATGGCTGTGATGAGTCTTAAAACTGGGCTCCTCCCAAAATAGCTGACAAAGCAGTTCTCTGGGCTGTTCAGAAGGTAACAGTGTTGTACCTTTAATTTTAGGACACATGTTACTTAGAGAAATTTTAACATAAACATCTGAGGGCATGTGCTGGTTGGCCCCAAAGGTCTTTGGTATGTGTCAATGCAGCAACGAGCAAGCATGAGTACCAGTGCCATGAATATATATACTGGTATATATTATATATTCAGGTTATACTGGTAACCTGAATACATCCAGCACTATCCTCTGGTAGAGGCCAGCTAGAATGAAACAACCTGCTGCATTGCCATTAAACCCAGTCAGCCTCCTGCATCCAGGCTACATGCTGGGAATCATCCTTAGCTGTGCTAATTTCCCAACACTGCCTGAAAGTTGTTTGACAGAGTGTGATTTGACCAGCCCAAAACCAACCAAACTGTCTTAATTCTTCCCTGGCAAGCATTGCTATTATATATATTATGTATAGCATATATTACAATAAAATATTTACACAGTAAATGTTTCTTTTACTATAAAGAAATTCCAAGTTCTGGGACACAAAACAAACAATGTAAGTGTGATGTATAATCTTAGTTAATAATAATTAAGGAAACAATTCTTTGACACTTTCTTTGATAGAAACAAGATGCCAAAAATAAGAGTGAGTGGTTCAAGCTTGTATTTGTATAGGAGATTCATACATCGATTAATATAATTGTAATATCCTGAAAACGCTTTTTACTGGAAGAATTAAAAAAAAAAAAATCCTCTCAAATTAAGCACCAGTTTACTCAAATGGATTAAGTTATCTGTGTAAATCATTTACGCTGGCATTTAATAGAAGCTCAGATTTGCAAATTGTGGGATCTTTGCTTGAACACTAAGTGCATCTGCAGCAGCAAAGAGAATATAGTGGATGCCAGCAAATGGCACATCAGGCACCAGTGCACAGGGGAACTCACGACACAGTCTGAGCCAGCAGTTTTGGCAAGGTATTGACATCATGAGGTTTTAATAGCAATACTCCACAAAAATTAAAAGGAAAAAAAGTGAGGGAGAAAGCTCAGTGGAGAATCTCATACATTTTAAATTATTGTACCCAGGGTTTCCATCTAAAATTTTCATAGGAATTCAGTGCAAAACAAGCATTATTTAAAATGCTTGAGCTCACTATCAAACTGAGCTTGTACTTTTAGCTATCTTGAAGATACCATTGGTACATCTTGCTTTAGAGTAAGCAAGGCCCCCTGAAACACTCCATCTGTCAGAGCAAATTTATAGGTCCTCTTTGCCATCATGTAAGTATTTTAAAGAATAAAGAAATGTGAAAATCAGAAACTCATGAATAAGCTTCCCTTTGAAGAAAGGAAAAAGCAGACTGATAAGACATTATTGACGAAAAAACTATATTTATGAACAGCACTGTAACTGATGTCTCCCTTTAACTGCAGTCATCACCTTCTCCTGTCACATCACACAGACACAAGAAAATAAACGGGCCTTAGAAACCTGATTTTCTATCAGGCAGTAATAGCATTAACCACCTTTAAGCATTTTCTCTTTCCGGGCAGAAGATTCATTTAATTCTTATAACTTTTAACTTTTTGAAATTGTATCAAACAGGGCTTTATTTGCCAAGAAGACGTAACAATATCTGTTAAATATCTGTTAGACTAGTATGCTGCTGGAATTCAGAAACAAGAACTGATATTATTTGCCCCACAGCTCAATAATGTCCTAGCTGTGAGACACTCAGTTATCCTGGTTAACTCTATCATAGCAATAATTTACCAACCACGCCATGAAAATACCATTATTTCTTGACAATCATACAATGAAACCACATCATGAAAATACCCAAATTCTTGTCAGGAAAATAGGATGTATGAGTGCTAGAAAAAGCTGATTCGGGACCTGACCCAGAATACTTTATTTCATGAACTTTACAGACTTGAGAAAGTACAAATGTGGCAAAAGAGCTGTTATCTTCAGCTCTCTCTCTCTTTTTTTTTTTTTTTTTGTTGTGGGCACACACATAATGAATTTGGTTCCAGATATTGATCTGATACTGCCATCCTCCATATCTACTTGAGCATAGAAAATTATGACCAAAGCTATCATTAGAATTCAACAGGGTATGAACAAAGATTATGAAAAGAAAGCACAACAAAAATTCCCTTGGAAAGTACACTAAGAAGGCTTTTGAATTGCATATACAACAGTGGAAGAAATGAGAAAATAGCACATCTTGGTATAATATAATCATATGTTCCTTATCTATACAAAATTTCATATAAAATACAAGGGAGATACTGACATTGGATGTATCCTGTGATTTGATATATTAGCTGAGATGTATCTAACACAAAATACCAATTAACATAATTAAGTGTTTTATAGATATTATTTATAATGTTACTGCTGTATAATGAATGTAGGAAGCTATAGAGGACTAAGTGTGTCACAAAGACCAATTCTAGATACTGTCAGAAAATCATGATGTGGATATTTAGAAGTGGAATAAATAATGATAGACCTGCTACAGTGAGGCTGATAAACAAACCAGTCGGGTGGATTGGTGATCTGCCAGTTGCTATGACATGCTCTCTGATTTTATCACACCACCAATAAACAATGTTGTTTTTCTGGGGCAATGTCTTGTTTTAGTTCTGTTTTAAAAACCCTGTAGCTAGTTCATTGTCCTGCCGTAGCTGAAATCATAATTTCTGATAATAGCTGCCAAACTGAATAACAAAGAATAAGAAAAAAACCTCACAAAACAAACCAAAAAACCCATCATAAACCCCCAAACCCTTTACTTATCCTATTCGGAAGTTGGCTGCCATCCTCCAAGCTGCAGCTCACTAGTCCCTCCTTATTCAGGAAGAAACATAAAGATAAATTTGACTCCCTTACAACGTGCTTGAAGGATTGCTGAACAAGGGATTGACTTGATTTTTCGCCTCAAGATTTTTCTGAAATGACTGTCCTACATAGATTTGGATATTTTAGCACACTGAAGGCCTGAACTCTCTCCCTGGTCACTTCAGAAAGAGTCCAAGGAAGCCAGCTTCTTCATAAAAGACTATAAAATGTTTGAGTTAAGTCTGGCTTCCAGTCATGTAAAAACCAGTTCTCCAAAACTGCTCATCTTCTAGGGCATCCTGATGCCTCTTTAAGTGGCAAGAGAATCACTTGCAACCAACACAGAAAAAGGAAATCTGAACTTTCAGCTCTATTGGTAAAATCGTTGTTGAACAGAGTTGAATGCAGAACAAATTCTGTTGAAAGATATTTGTTAGATTTTTCTTAATTTTGACTAGAAATAAAGAAAATAATAATGGTGAAATTGTTACAGAAAGAATGCTGAGAGAACCTCAGCTTCAGTCAAAATGTCTTCTTTTGCCAAAATTACTTGTTTCATTTCTGTTTTGTTCAGTACTCTATATATTTTAATTCCCAGAAAATTATATTACTCCTCTTAATATCTAAAATTATTTTGCCAAAATAAATATGATTTTTCTAAGCTTCTGGGTTTCAAATAAAGTGTACTTTCTCATGGAAAACAATTCCATCTACATTTTCTTTGCCAAGTCATCATGATGTTATCAGTATGCACAGACACCACTGTAGCTTGGTGTGGGAAGGACCGTGACTCCATACCCTGGTCATTCCCTTTGGGTCATGGTTAGACTTTGGAAAAGCTTTGAAAAAGCAGCTGCTTAATTTCACAGGGAACAGTGACCACAAATATTGGCCCTAACATAGGGAGTACATTCAGGGGACACTCCTTGCATTTGGAAAGTGAAATCCATAACATGACCCTAAATAATATGAACGTGAGAACAACTTTTTCTTGATTAACAGATGATTACAGAGGGATAGCTTATTGTACAGCAAACAAAGCTGTGTTGGATAGTTACATATACATTGAGGCAAGTTCTTTTCTTGGTTTATAGTTTAGATAATACATAGCCAAAGTCAGAAGACACTGTAAAGACACAGCTTTTGTTGTTACCGGGCTCCAAATATCAAACAGGCTGTGGTTTAGGGTAAGTTAACTCACGGAACTAAAGGAGATCACCTTTGGAGAAAGGTATCCATGAATAATCTTTGCATCCAATAGGCTTCTTTCCTCCTTCCTACTGTCCCAGCCTGTCAGTGGCTTACATTCTTAGGAAGAACTACGAACAGATATCTCTGAAGTGCAACATGGTTTCTTTTGTAATGGACCAGATGGCATCCAGTGACAGATATATTCAAACAATACATTCCCAGAAGAGGACACTTCTGTTCCTCTGACAGTACCTGAATGACATATACTATCTATAGCTTCATTAAAATATCCAGAGATTCTCTAACAGTTACATGCAAAACTGTTTACTTCTGTTCAACAAGAAAGCACGTGGTTTGGTCCTGTTATTTTTAATTCTTTTTTGTTGTTGTTGTTGTTCTTTTTGTTGTTGTCTCAAAAGGGAAGAGGATAAACAGATTCTTGTTCCTTTCACTGGCAGAAGCACCAATAAAGTCGCTTACATCTTCCATCAAACACTCTCAAACAGCCTGGATGTGTAATACTACAATTAGGCTTCATTTGATGATTCAAGATTTAAAAAAAAAATAATCAGGTGATATGTTTACATGTATGCTATATTCAGTGACATCAGAGTGGGGTCTGTGTGACAAAGGCTTTCTCTTGCCTTGCCTTGCCTCTAACAAAAATCAAAGTGCCATCATTCACAGTTGCAGCTGGGATTCAGGGTCTCTAGAAGCCAGTCAATAAAACATATTGAGGCTTGAATACATGCCTTCCATTTGTGACTGAATGCCCTCTCACCACTCAAAACCCTCTAAATAGTCTGTACCAGAATGAAATAAGGTTCTGTTTAAAGTCTGAAATGGTTTTTATTTTGAGAATCATGTGTTATTTTAGTTCCATAGTTCTGATTCTGTTCCATATTCAGCAGCAATTTGCTTCTTAAGGAAGGTCTAACTTAAGCTCTGGGTTTAGGAAAATAATCAGCTGCATTTTGTGTGATTCTGCTGTATGCTGTTTCAGGTGGGCAGGCAGGGACTATGCTCAAACCCCAGAGTTTACATCTATTTTACAGAGATTACTTTCTAACCACTCTTTGAAAGCAGCATCGTATAAATCTCTGATGTTTCACTAGCTCACCCAGCTAACAAGGAGGATTTCGGTTTTGCAAAAATGAAATTTTTCCAATTCTTATCCTACAATTAAACCCACATTTTGTTCTTGTACTTCCAGAAGGTCTCATTCCACGTCCTGCTAAATATAGCCTTCTCTCTCATAATAATAACAGTTTGCTACTCAAAGTTCTGGTTACAGAAACAGCCAAAAAGTATTTGAATGTTACTTGAAAGAAATAAAGTGGTATGTTTTAGAAACAGTGGAATTAAATCTGTGCTTAATTTTAGAAAGGTAAGTCCAGTAAGCTGGTAGTAAACTGGTGTAAAGATTATATAATGAACATAAAAATCAGGCAGAATGATACTTTGATATGTTTACACTCAAAATCACATTTCCAGTTTCACACATTACATGTAATCAGATATCACAATGCTGCTAAGAACTGGTAATTCAGAAGCTGTGGATTTAGTTCAACAAGGAACGATAGTTTGTTTTCTCACACAGGAATATAGAAACTTCATCTGAAATGTAGGCATATGCTTTGAAGTACAGAGTAAGAGCAAAAGATTCTCAGCATCTGCTAACAACTGTTGGGATGCTTGGGTTAGATCTTGGATATAATCTGTCAATTTGCATCAATCAAGTTAGCTTACACTTCAAGATGTAATGAAATGTGGCCAACACAATTAAACAAAATAACATAATATAGCAGCAAAAATACATTCTTGATGATAGTGGCTAAAGAAACCGTGGTTTTGGTCTAACTCAGAAAATACTGCTTGAGTTTTTGAGCATTTTTAGGATACAACGTGGTCTTTGCTGAAGGTTTTTGGCTGTTCTCATAGAAATTTAAAAGGGCATGTCTAGGGTATTTCTATCTATTGCACCACTGAGGATTTAATCTGCAATTAAATAAGGAAGAAGAAACTGATCAACTGCAGCACTCTGTACAGAATGTGTTCTGCCATCGTATTAATACAGATTGCAACCTAAAGACTGTATAGGGGATGCAAGTATTGCTCAAATTTAAACAAATTTACACATATGTAACCTTAGATAGTTTTGTTATAGATTGTAACTGAACAATGATGACAGACTTCTTGACCAAATGTTCCCAAAAGCTTCATTGCTTTATTCTGCAGCCAAACCCTTAATGAACTTGTGACTGGACATTGATTAATATAGTAATGATAACCATGCCAACACCACCTGGAGAAGGCGATCCCAGACAACAGCATGAAGCAAAAGACAGCTCTTGTTAATTCAGCTGTAGAAAGATTAAATCTACAAGATTCACTTGAACAACAGACAAGCCTTGTGTGTGACAGAAATAATCTGTCAAAATTTGGTCACATTTTACGTATATCTGTAAATGTATTTTGTTCAGTAAATACCGTTGATTTTTTTGTTATTGTGTGTATGTGTATTGATGTGTAATCCTTAAAATGTTTATT
The DNA here is from genome assembly GCF_031877795.1 of Strix aluco. Taxonomy (NCBI): domain Eukaryota; kingdom Metazoa; phylum Chordata; class Aves; order Strigiformes; family Strigidae; genus Strix; species Strix aluco. The sequence goes on along the minus strand of NC_133932.1, from coordinate 132,653,782 downwards.
TAGGACACCTGAACAGTGTTTCAGTTGTATAATAATTGCTAAAAAATCAGCTGGTTTTCTGATCAGTAAATAAGTGACTGATATAAAGAAAAGCAACACTCCTACATCTTTTTTCTCATATGAGCGCACTGCAAGCCACAGATGTGATGAGTTATACAGAAGACTGAGCAGGCTGCTAGACTAACTCTGTGCTGTATGAGCTGGTGGTAATTCCACCACACAAAGTGTAAGAGGTTGGTAAATCCATTTGTTTCTGAGTACTGGACTCCCATCAATCCTGTGCTTATCTTAGATTTAATCATTTGATTGATTCACAATGCTGCTTATAGCAAGGATTCGCAAAAGCGCTTACAAGAGATAGCCAGATCTGCTCCCACTGGGGTTTGTTAGTATTTGTACACTCCACTTCTTTAAAATGCTGCAACTTTATATTTGTGAGTCCATACCTTCAGAAAGAAGTAGCTAATTTTATCTCAATACATGAACATTACCTATTCAAATCCAAGATATACAAGAAAAGGCATGTCAGAGGAAAACAATGCAACCTAGAGATCAGTCCTTAAATTAGTTGTTGTGGGGTGGAGGGATCAAAAGCTTGTAAATCCCATAAATCTTATTTTCTTTGAGTGGGAGTTAAGGGTCCTAGATTATATAGCTGTTTTTCAAATTTTATGCCAACTATAGAGTGTTCAAAATCCAGATTTAGATCCTCAGGCCTTAAAATTCCTGAAGGGTGAATTTCTTTATAAAAAGAATTGTTTTCTGTAGAAAGGCAACCTCTTCCTGCAGGCTAGTAAAATTTAAATCTGTGATGGCATCTCTAACAACAAATGAAAAAAGCCCACAGGTGCTGTTTTAGCTAAGTAAGCTGCTGTAACAACAAAGTCTTTAAGGCATTAAAAATGCAACGAACTAACTTGAGTTTCTAAATGAAATATAAATAAGTAAGTACAGAAAGACAATTTCAGGCACCACTTCTTGAGCCATGAGAGGCTGCAAGATTATGAAATAGTGCAAAATTTGAAGTTACCTCTTACCTTAATTACAGCTTTTCACCAATGTCCCAGAAGCAGAGAACTTCCCATGTTTCAAAGCAAAGAAATATATTCATCCTACAAATAAAAAAAAAAAAAGACATTGGAAAAGGTCTGCAATTTCAGAAAGTTGTTTCTCTTGTACCAGACTGGAATTAGAAAGTCCTGTTTAGTGCTGGAGGAAAAGAAGTTTAATCATATTTGCTCTGAGGAGATCATGGTCATGTGAAACACATAATGAGTGTTAAACTGAGAAGGCAACACAACAGGAAGGCCCCTCTTGTGTCACTGATTTAAACAGCTTTCAGAAAGTCACCATCTTTTTATATCATTGATTTATAGAGCAGATTTTCTGACCTGTTATTCACATGACACAATTTAGTACACATTTTTTGAACATAGTATATTACACTAAAAAATGAATGGATATATTTGCCTGTAGTAAGGTCTGTTAGCCCCTATTCTTTGGCCAAAACGTGGAATTAGTTTCCTATACACTCAAAGGAAAAATCTGATCCAGATATATATAACTGCATTAAAACATATATCTTAAAATATGATGGTTCACCCTTGCTATCCATCCCATTTCACACTAGGCCGATGAATGTGTTGATGTAATACTCAACATTTGACGCACACACATTTATTACACATATACATATAGTTATAAATATACGTATATACATTTAAGATGGTAATATGGAATGGGAACGTAAAGCCAAAGCATTTAACTTCAAATGAGGACTCTTCTGATATCACTACATCTTCATGAACTGCTAAACCATCGCAGGAGGTGGTCTTGATACAGGAACAGAACAGAAGTTCTGATACATCATTTTCCCAGCCCTTTTTGATAATATATGAGTGTAAAGGAGGGTAGAACATGGATAATCTTTCAGCTTCTTTCTTTACTGAAGAGAAATAAATTAATGAGTAATAATTTGCTGGCTCTAGGACCACAGAGGTGAAGAGGACAACAAACTCACCTGCCTACCGACTCAGGTGAGTCTTTTCTTCCCATATTCTGGCTAACTGTATTAAACACACTGATCATTTTTTCTCTTGTGGAGCAGAAGAGTAATTGCTGTTTTCCCTGAAATTCTCAGAGCAGAACCTGGTCCTTTAGTTTTGTCTATTTCTGGAGTCAAAAATCATAGGAACTCTTAGTTCCTAAGAAGTCCTAGAAATGATACGAGGTCATCTGATCACCAGATGCTGATGTCATTTGAGGCTGAAAAGGAAGATTTTGATGTTGCTGACTCTGATCCTAAATCTGATCTGGGACTTGACCTCAAACGTAACCATCCCAATGCCCAAGCTTTAGTGTTTATCTAAAAGTGACCAAACCCACACAGTAGTTTAAGCTAGTCACCACTGTCAGAGCAAGGGTGGTCACACAAGATAAACTCACAGGCAAAGGAGACTTCTGCAAGTAGCTGGCTCCAGCTTGTTCTGTTCCTGTTTCCCAGCTGTTATGCTTTAAGCAGCAGGCTACTGAAACCCAGCAGTGACAGCAAAAAAAAATGACAAACTGCCTGAAAAATACGGAGACTGCAATTTCAAGTGACAATATTTGTCACTGAAGTTTTGTGGATTGTCCTTCACACTTAAAGGGGCAAGCCTACGTGTTGACTTTGCCTTCAATAGGAAGGTGATGAAGGTAAAAAAGATGAACCAGAAGAGAAAATGTGTCTAGAAAAATTTTCTTTTAAAGAAAAATTGTAAATCTTTTTTGTTCTTCTTATAATTTGTACATTTATCTGATTAAAATTTTACTTATTTGAAGTTTTTATGCTGAGTTCTATCTATTTACACTACATACATGAGTCATGACTATGCCAAGTGATTACTTCTCCCTCAAGTTAGTAGTCTGCAGTTGTGGGCTGGTTGGGTAGACTCAAAAACATAGAAACCCTGATATAGTCACATCCTAAGACATTATTAATACACAGTGCATAGCAATACATCCCCATAGAAACCCTCTTGAGGACATTTGGCCCCAATTTCCTTCTGCCAGCATTTACATAGTTACTGACTTTTATTCTTTTATTCATTACCTGAAAAGATGCAATGTAACATTTAGGAAAATGTATAAGCAAGAAAACCATCTCAATAAAATGTATTATTTATGTTGCCCTAACACAAATCCTAGACAAGAACAAGGATAGAAGCACACATTTATGAATGTGATAGAGTTATAATGATTTAATGAGTTACAGTTTATCAGTTGAGTTGCTATGAATTACGGTTTGCATGATTTTCAGCTCTCCTTTCCTTGCAGGTTAATGTAAATCTTCAAATGTAAGAGAAGATGCTTTAACTAAAATAGCTTGACTTTGTATTCAGTATGGCTACACATGAACATGCTGGCAGTTACGGTGTTTTAGCTAAGAGAATGTGTATTTTGTTAAGCCAATGTAAGTGAAGTCTGTACCTAAAGGAAACAGTTTTGTTTTTTTTTCCACAATCGATTTCGGTGAAACTACTCTAGCTTACACTAATATGAATGAAAGAATTAGATGAAAATGACTTCTGAAATCTAGGGGGTTTCCTTCTTTAATTTCTACCATTATATTTTCTTCTGTCTAATTTCTGCTACTCTGACAGTGTTTTCCTCTTTTGACTTGCTCTTAAAAGTTGACCTTAGTTGCTTCTCCCACTGCAGGGATTACATGGCTGTGCAACAGTTTAATGTTAATGAGTAAAAAAGCTCTGAAGTCTAACAACAATTAAATGGGCACTTGCAATTGATGAGCACTTGGGGAAGAATGCTGTTCTTTGACTCAGAGAAAAATAAAATTCTTGACCTGGGTTTGGAGCAGGAAAAGATGAAAAGCAAAATGAGAAAAAAATTTCTATCAGAGCCGCTGAGAAAAAAACCCAAACAACTAAATATAGTAATTTTGAAAACTGCTTCTTAAACTTCTTGTTTTACCTGCATTTATGGAGCCCTCCCTGGAAACAAGATAGTCCTTCCAAGAATTTGCATTCACACCGTATATCAAACTTAAGAGGGAGATGAAGTATTATTTATATATAGAAGAACAGGCATGCCAGAACAACTCTATCTTTACAAGGGAAAAAGGTTACATATGGTGCTGAGTTTAATTACCCAGAAAAGTGGCAAACACCTATACCCTGCCTCTGGTCTCATTCTAGCCTCCTCACTGCTTCTTCTGATCCCCCTCCTAGGGTAGCCCTTTCCTTGGTGAGGCTTCTCATCATGTGGTGAGGAGTAATTACCAGGGAAATCGTGGTGAGACTGGACTAAGTAAACTGGACTTTGGTCATTGCTCTCCTTTCCCCCAGGTAAACTTCTTGTAGGGTATAAAGAAGCGACTTTGCAAATATGTCCTTAAATTACTTTGTACAACAGGAAAATATATTAACTGCTCTACCTTATACTGAGATTTACAAATCAGAGACCATAGGGTGCTCGCTCCATGTAGACTGTAGTACCTATCTGATCTCATGAGCCCTGTAACATGCACTTGTGAGAAAAAGGAAGAAAGAAATGTGTCATGTTTCATTCTGTATACTTGGAAGCTTTCATTTGATGATTCCTTTCCATGACTCCCAGGTCACACTTTTTCAACACAGTTGAGTCCTGAGAATAACTTACAAACAAATGGTGCCTGCCATGAGGACTTGATGCAAAACAGAAACTCCAGCATTGCACAGCACCCAGGGAGTGTCTACCCCAGGTTGCTCACCATGGCCGCAACCCTGGTTGATGAACCTTCCTGACTATATAACTTATCTTAGCATGTCAGTAGGGGGAAAATCCTATCTTCTCATCAGCTCCCTAGTACAGTATATCACCATGGTTCCATGTTCAGAAATCGTTATCTAACAAAACACATTGACATGTTTGCTTGATACTACAGAGCAAATGACTCTGAAAAATATTTCAAGTTCTTTCCCCCTAAGCCTCAGTTATACAGGAAAATTCATCTGACTAGTTACAAGAGGAGTCTGGGAGATATTCAAGATGCCATTTTTTTCATTATGATATTGGATAAATGGCAAATATCAGCGCCAGGCAACCACAGTGCTTCTAAGAAGTACATTTTCCCAGTCTGCTTTCCAACTTTTTTTTGGTCTTAATTCTCTTTGGAAAGTTGAATGGATCTTATATCTCTAGGGAGAAACTTTCTCTTGGTAAGCCATGTGTTGAAGACAGACCCTATCTATTTTTCTGTTATCTCACTATGATGTTTTAAGATTGATAAGCTATAAAATAAAATTAAAGTGGGCCACTCTAGAACATCCAAAGTGATTATGCCCATAATGCTGATTTAAAATAATCATAACTCCTTATCTGATAGTTGTGTAAATTAATATGTTTACTAAACCTTCTTTGGCAATTTATTTTTCTTCATAGTCAGATCAACATTTGCTATTCCACTGCAGTTCTCCACTGCATTATATTCTTGCTGCTCCAGTTTAGTCACAATCATTAGTGGATAAACTCCATTACAGATGCTTCTATAAGCATCTCAGTAGTGAAGCTGAAAATCTAGGTCAATTTTTTCACTGAAAAGTGCATCAAATTTCTTTCTGATGATATTGGAAAGTGTGATAGGGAAAAACTCTACTGTATACCTTGGTAAACTTCAATAGACTCCTAAATGTTGATCAGCATTACTAACCAATAGCATGAAATCACAGACTTCTGTGTGCAGCAGCTACTAATAAATGCTCATCTGGCTAATGCTTCATTACAGGTTGGGGCTTATCAACTCCAGGAACCACATGCCACTCTCATTTACTTCTGTGTACTTCCAAATTGTCTCATCTCTATGACATTGTGACCAGGCAGGAATGTGAGACAGAATTTAGCCCCGTGAGTCTATCTCATGGGGGAATTACATAAGTAAGTGAATATCAGTAAAAACATGGATTAAAAGAATCCTAAATAAGGTATTATAAATCCCCTGCTCTCCTGAGCAGTTTCAGCAGCTTCCCTCTTTTATGCTCTTAGTCTGAATATCTTAACAAAAACAACATTCCTCTGAGGCCACTGTGTTTCCGGACATGAAATCACTATCCAGTGGTTATAGAGCTTTATGGAGGGAAGTAGAATAGGTTTTGGATTTCACTAATTTCACTTTTAATACTACTATCTTGCTAAGTACCTTCATGAGTTGCACAGACCAGCACTGTTCTGCCTTGCATTTTCAGCTTTTTAATCCTTGGTCAGTCCCATAGGAGCAAACAGACATGTGTGAAACTTTTGCTATTACTCAAAATGAAGATGGGTTACGCAATCAGAATTACTGATACATCTGATGCTGCCTAGCTTTTAGGATAATCTTCTGGTCAAGCAGGAGTCATTTTTTCCTATTTCTGTGCTCACTGATGGTGCAATGTTATGCAAGGAGCACAACATCACTGTACCTCAGCTTCTTCCTTCATAGAATGGGTATAAGGCAATCTCCTCACTCTCCTTTGTGCCATTCTTTGAGGTCTTCTGTTGAAAGGTGCTAAAATAAGCACTATGTATTATTCATATATTAATTCGCTCTGGCATATTGGTTTCAGGAAACTTCATTTCAGTGCACTGGGAAATCAACATCAAAGAAATGTAGAGTTACGCACAATGAATACACTCAGCAGTGGAGCAGGCCAGGCTTGACACAGCTCTGAAAAGCAAATAAAAACTGAGCATAGAAACTCTGTAATCTCCTTACGATGAGGAAAAGAACAAAAAAAAGGCCCTATAATAACTTTTCTATAGCTTTTGGGGCAGTCATGTACAACTTAGTAGAGAATTAGACCCTGTTAATAGAATTTTGTAGGGCAGCCCAAAATATGTATGGAGATAATTTAATTAAGAAAGTGATGGTCCTGGACAACATATCAAGTGATTAAAATCCCCTGGGTTCCTTGGCTTTCAGCCTGAATTTTTGGGAGAATTACATCTTAGAAAGTTTTGAGATGTTGTTGTTCTTTCAGTCTTCAAATTATCTTCAGTGAGACGCCCAAAACCTGACTACTCCGAAGTCCCACATCACTTCTGAGACTGTGGAACAAACTACCAGCAAAAGAATTTTTAAAAAACTCTTCCTTATTCATTCACCAGGGTTTTTCCTTACAAGGATTTATTTAACCATTTAAAAAAACAAATTTAAAAAAAAAAATCTCTGGTAATATTTTTTGTTTTTTCCTCATTTCTCTCCACCACTTTAAAAGACTGCTTTCATATATGCATATAAAATTAAACACTCTGAACTCTGGGGGTAAACATAGAATTTCACCAGGCAGCACCAGGCTGTTCCCAAAAAACTTTATAACATAATTTCCTATAATGAACCTTGAAGCTTAAACTCTCAATTCCATAAACAAAGGCTGTATATGTGCACTGAGGGAAGACAATTCATAGTAATTTTGTCAGCAAAATTGTTACAGTAAAGGCCTAAGAAACACTTCATCTACCTGTCACTTGTCTTGAAAGGGCAGATTACTTTTTCCTCAATCTTGGCACATCCAATTAAGGTAGACTTACAAGCCAAGCAGGTGTAAAGTGCAAGCCAGCACTTGTTCACATTAGCAATTATCAATGGAAAAAATACATAAGTGCTGAGGCTTGGCACAACAGTTACCCTGGCAACCGTTAGCATTCAGAGCCTCAGCAGAGACTAACATGACAGTTTGACATCTTTTCCTATAAAAAAGATGATTGCATTCTCTCTTTCTCTCTCTGTGTTTTCCCTTCCCCTGTTTTCGTGCTGTTTTTCCAAAGCTCTCAGCAGTGGCCCTGCCTTGCTTAACTCTAGCTGCTCACTGACCAGCATGTAGGGCGCTGAACTGAACTCCCCTGTTTTGTCAACCATTATAGTGTCCTCTGTGGAAACCAACCAAGTATGTGTACTGTGTGCCTGGCCAAGCCTGAAGAGCAGGAAGGAAGGGCGGAGAAGCATCATTAGCATTAATTCTGTTAACCCAAGATAGCCAGAAACCCACTAGCCAACTCAAGGTCACTGTTATCCCTTTTTTATGCTGATGTTCTGGAATATCCAGTAAGACACACCATTCATCTATTACAACTTCCCTCAAGATACTGGCCCCTCTCTCTTAGACGTGGACCTTTGCAAACAGTTCTCTATTCATATCCTCTCAAAAAGGAACAGAAAGTCAACCAGAAGGTTGTGTATTTTGTGTACAAGGAAAGAAACCTCATCCTCAGTTCAACCAAGAAACTCAGTCCAAGTAAGCTCATCAGAAAGTACAACTCCAGAACATACCCAACTGCCCATCCTTCAAGGACAGAAGAGCTTGAAGAAGACTCACAATCATTTTGGATTAAGCTTTGCTTGTGGACTAAACTGTTTGAACTTGTTGACTATGTTAGCTGCCAATTCTGTTATTTCTATTTGGCATTTTAATGTCAAATAGATTTAAAGAGTGGTATGACTGCATCAAAATTATGTTAATTAGTGACTGTTTCTGTTAAAAGTTTACCTGACTTTCCCTTTGCTGCTCTTTCAGAGCTATTTCTTTTTGTTATTTTTTAATGTTCCTTTTCTAGGCAGTCTTTTGATATTGTTTTCCTTCCATCTTACTTTCTCTTTAATTTTGTTCACATTTTTCAATTTTAAAAAGTTAAATTAAAATCTTAAAGATTTAGATCTCATTTAGTTTAATTTTCAGTGGTTTTTTTTCCCTCTTTTTCCCCTGATGTATGTCATTCCTGTCCTTCAGCTCATGGTGTTCTCACTCACTGTTACCTCCAAATGGAGAAGAGTGGAAGGACTGGGGATAGTTGTCTTCGTTTCTGGCTGGAAGAAGAAAACATTTGGGAAACTGGGTATACAAGAAAAAGTTTCATGGTGAAATTGAGCTGATAGTCTGGCCCTTACTCCTAAATTCTAGACAAACTGAACACATACTCTGAAAGATATGCAGAAAATCAAAGTAAACATCTCCCAGCGTTTACAAGAAAATTCTGCAGTTGCTTATTATTGCATATGCTGCACCCTTAGACCTCACAGATTTCAAAAGAGTAGGTTTTGGCTGTGGAATAACATTGATCTGAAAATTCAAGATGTGGAGCCAGATCTTACTTCCTATGTTCCTGTGATCTGTTCCCATGGGCAAAGATAATCAGTGGTGTAACTTTAATTCTGTCAGCAGAACGAAGGCATAATAAATAAAAGTAATAAACATTTTACAACATTAAACAATCTTTCACAGCTAGTCAATCTGACAATTTTGACCAGCATTACATTTACTGGAATGTTTCTAATCATGAACAAGAAACAAAGTCATACTTCCTTTGGTACAGTTGCATTGATTAGAAGGGTGAACCAATAAATATTATTACTACTTTCAGATTCTGGGACCAACAGAAACTTGTTTCTTTCCCTGCTATTCTGTTGATTCCATTGCAATCTCTTCCACAACAACATAATTTAATTTAAAAATTATGATGCTATAAGTACTTGAGAAGCAGTTACAGCCATTCAGTCAGAGAAAGGTCATGTTAACATAAATATTGAAAAGAATGATAATTAGGCAAGAAAAACAGCAAAACACATTAAACAGAAATGAGGCAATTTTTAAATGTTAACATCTCAATACAGAAATGTTTACACTACATTTAATAGTTGCATTTTCAATGAGCATTCCAATAAAAAAAATACTGAGCAAAATTATGGAAGAGAGTTATAACCAAAAATGACATTGTATACATTTTACCATCTTGAGAGAAAAAGAATTGTCTGAACCTTGTTAAACACAACAGAATTCAAATAGTCCAAGCATGACTTACTGCAGAATAAAGCAAAGTACTCTCTTATCAAGAGGAAACTACTTAATCTTTTGATGATAGTTCATAATTTAAAATTCTGAATATTTGAAGTAGTTGCAAAATATTTATTTGTTTCTATAAATTATCCAAGCCATAACAGGTTGGATAAAGGTAAGAATGTCACAACAATGTTAGCAATTTCATAACCTGAAATTCTCTGTGGCTGCCTCTCATAGTATTGCTTTCCACATAATCCAGCCTTGATATCAAGAAACACCCACTTAATGACACTTTTAAAACTCCCAGACAGGCTAAGCTTATCGTTGTTTCAGGGTGACTTCTAACTTGCAGTATATGCTTTTCAAGTTTAATTTTGAGGGATGGTTTTATCTTAATTAAAAATATTACAAGAAACCTTAAAAAAAATTATCAAAAGGTTCCTGGTTTTACAAATGATCTGTTGATTTTTTTTTTTTTCTTTTCTTCTCACTTATAGCTGTTACCATTTGAATATGTTCATTTTAAAAGAAATTTTAAAGCAAAGAGCTAAAATTCCCTCCCAGGAAAATGTAAATAATTTTCTGGTTAGGTCTGTAATCTATCTAGACACCACAACCAGAGTTAGAGTGCCATGATAATACAGCAGTAGCATGATACAGTCCCCCAAAAAAGGTCACTGTAATGCAGCTAAACAGGGATGAAAAAGTAAAAGGATAGACAGAGGCACAGAGCAATAAAGAAATGAGCTTGTAACTTAACTTTTTTGTTGTTTTATTCTCGGTGTATTTGCCACAATATAAAGCCATGAAGTTTAACCTGCACAGTTATCAGGTCAAGGAAGTAATTCTGGTTTTGTTTATTTTTAAGTCAAAGGGAAGGAGGGATTTGCAACACAGAAGTCAGATATTAAGAAGGAGTGATTAAGACATTGTGAGAAAGGACAAATTTAACTAAGAATTTCTACTTTAATTACAACCTCCTACACCCTTCTTTAAAATGCAAATGAATCTACTTAAGTGAATTTACTTTAAAAAGGCTGTCATGTGAAACCACCCTTATTTGAAGAGACCAGAGAACCTGAGATTTAAAGAAGAATGGCAGAAGAGATTTCAGAGAGCTTAGAGCTTTAAGTGTATATAAAATATCTTGACAAAAATGTGTTCCTGTGGTTTTCATTCCCAGGGGTCAGGCTCTCTTGCCCTCATGCAACATATCTGCCAACAATGTAATGTCAGCAGACATCAGTATGGGCATGAGAAAGTTGCTTGCCATTGTTATAAACAGCAGGGCCATGATTCTAGCAAGAAAAATCCTGGATATCAGAAAGTCCAGATACCTGTAACACTTCTTAGCACTTTTCTCTCCAAGTTCTTAGACTCGAATTTTATCCAAAAAAAGGATAGACAGAAGGTGCACAAAATTATAACAAACTTATGTGAAGCAACAGCAGAAGAAGCAATAAAAGCCCTCTCAAAAGTGTGGCTATATTTTTGTGCTCTTTGGGACAAATATAGCTACTTACCCAGCATTCATTACTGAGAGTATTGTTGGGTCAATTTTCAGGCTTCCTAAAGGCAGAACTGCTGTGATTTCAGTAAATAGGCTATTAGTTTACAAGTAAAAAGCTGATTCTTAGTTTTGACCAAATTATGTCTCATGGCAAAGCATCCATCTGCAGAAAGTTTAGCAAAAATGTACTTCTACGACAGAAATTCAATCCCAAATTTCTCAGCATTACTGGTACTGGGAAATAGGGTATGGAAAGTCTGTCCCTGGGAAAAACTGCAAAAGTAGAGCCTAGTAGAAAATAGCATAAAAAAGGGGGGTATCAAGAAATTACTCCTTGATAACCTACAGAAAGGATGCAAAAAACCCTTGTGGTCTATGTTTTGGGCCTTTCTGTACACCTCTCTGGGGGAGATGTCACAACCTCCCAAGCAACCTAGTCTTGTGTTTTGCTTTCCTGTTAGAAAGTTCTCCCAGAAGTTTCACCCAGACCTCTCTGATGCAGTTGAAACCTTTGCTTCTCACTCTGTTCAATGAGGACAAAGAGAATGTTTTGCTCCTTTTCCCTTTGAAGGTCTCTTCTGCATATTTGGAGATGATTATCCTGTCTTCCCTCAGTCTTCTTCTCTAGACTAAACAGTCTCAGTTCTTTCAGGGATTACACTGATTTCATAATGTCTGGTTGCCATTTTTGGAATTTGAACAAACTCAACAGATGTATAATGATACTAGGTTGACCCAACAGAGTCTTTAAAATGTAAATATGCTTTACACACTAGTATTTGTTGATTCGCGCAGAGGAAATTCCTGTTGACTAATACTGATAAAAAAAGCAAGGAACAAATCATGTGAACTGACATGAGTAACACTGGCCAGTGGTTTACCATATCAAATTAGTGAGGCAGAACTATTTTTATTACTTATCAGAGGTTAGGCCTTTGGGTGCTATCATTCCTTAGCTCAGAAACGTTTGATGATCGGTATACATACGATTTTCAAAAAAGGAACTATTTTAGATCTTCCTTTTGTGTGTTCATCTATCTCTGGTACAACAACCATTGTAAAAACTCTTGAAGAGAAGATTTTGTCAATGGCATATAATTCTCTCCTGAGAACTGGGCTGGAGTGATGATACGGACCCTTAACACCTTAGCTTTTACGCTTATTTTAAAAATCAGCATTTGGTGTCTGCACAAGCCATTTGATATGGGGAAGCAGCCTTTTTCCAAGGGGATTGACTATGCACACAACAACTTAAATGTGTGAAAATGAATCAACTGAGTCAGCTGCCGATGACTGCAAAAATGGCCTGGATGCCGTTTACTGTTACCTTTTCAAGCAGGAGCTTGAAATTAAGAGAATTATAGCAAAACTGTCATTGAGGAGAGATCGACTGCCTGGAATTTGCAACGCAAACCTATTCTTATCCCTTATGCAGGAGAAAGATAAGTTGGGGGAAAAAATAAATTAACAGCCATAAGAGTTCTCTCCCAGCTGCAGTTTCATTTTATTTATTGTTGCTACTTATTTATAAATATATATTTAAAAGCTTAAATGATTTGTTAGCTATGCATCAAACTAACCCATATAAATGCATGTTTTATTGCAGCTGCTACAGCTTTTAATATCGTTTATTATTATTCTCTTAGCGCCTAGAAACTAGTATCATGCTTTAAGGCCCCACTGTGTAAGTCTCTGTATGAGCAAGTGAGACAAAGGCAGTTCTTGCCCCAGAGGACTCACAGCATAGGATTTTGAAAGAATGAAGGACATGACCAGACTGACTTCAAGAAGGACAGGTGTGGTTTGGCTGGGATAGAGTTAATTTTCTTCATAGTAGCTTGTATGGGGCTATGTTTTTGGATTTGTGCTGAAAACAGTGTCTAGTGCTCATCAGTGGCTTCTTTTTGCTTTTGCTGCTTGCTGTGTTGCTGCAGTACCGATCATCTCACTCTGCTGTACCTGGGAACATTCTGATAACAGCCATGGTGATACGCCTGGACTGGCAGATGGCCAGGGCATTGCTGCTGGTTCTGTGCTGCTGCACTGGACAGGCTGGAACTGCAGTGTGAACTCGAGTTGAAGGGACTCTGACCTGTGGATCAATCCACACAGGAGCAGAACATCCCAAAGCATCAGTACCTGTGGATAAATCCACGCCAGAGCAGGTACATCTTGAAACATCTGTGGCCATGGTTATGGTTACTTCTAAGATTCAGCTGGACAAGGGTGGTGGGCCATCTTGTCTAGACTGTACTTCTTTGCCAAGAAAGGTTGGACCAGATGATCCTTGAGGTCCCTTCCAACCTGGCATTCTGTGATTCTGTGTGCCACAACAAGTATACCTGTGAAGAGATTGTGGCCCAAGGATAAGTCCACGCTGGAGAAAGTACACCTTGAAGCATCAGTGGCTGTAGATAAGTCCATGTGGCAGCAGGTACACCTTGAAGCATCAGTGGCTGTGAATGAGGTCATGCTGAAGCAGCTCAAAGTGTGTGGCTATGGATAAACCCAAGACAGAGTAGGTACACCCCTGGAGGGACTGCAGCCAGGGGTAAGGCCATATTGGAGCAAGTTTACTTCTGAAGGGACTGTTGCTGTGGGTAAGGCCACGATGAAGCAGGTACATCTCTGAAGGCATTGTGGTCCATGGAGAAAATGTAAGGAATACCTCAAACATTCATCGACACAGACAATCTCAAGGACAAGCAGTGGCCTTTGGATTAGTCTAAGGAATGTCACCTAAGGAAGCAGGAGTATATCGAAGGATGCACCCCCCACTCCGTTACAGTTGCACTGACAAACTCCTTAGGTAAGCCTCAAAGGGAGGAAACTGGACTGAGTGAAACCAGGTGTTTCCCCTCAAGCACAAGTACTGATAATCACTGGTACTATTGTTTAAGCCCAATACTTTGTGACTCTAATGTGCAAGCCAGACACCATGCTTGCCTTGCTAATGACTTCGGGCCTTCGCCATTGAAGTAGTAACAAGAACTGATAAGAGGTGATCATTTCTGGGATAACTGATAAGAAGCATGAAGTCAGCAAAAATCTCTGGGAACAGAGGAAAAACCAAAGGTGGGCAGGGTGAGTAGACCACCAACTCAATTGGAACCCGTGCTCCACCTTTTTCCTCATCTCTCATGGAAATGAGTTTGTGGAATACCTGCCTCTCCTCGTCTAGTATGCTAATCAGCTGATAAAATGAACTTAAAAGGTGACAGAAACTTTGCGGTGTGTGCCCCCACCACACAGGATTACCGGACTTGAGACAACCCTGGATCCAAGCGTGGTGACTGGATTTCTTTGACTCTCTTTCTCTCCTTTCTTTTTCTTTCCTCTTCTTTCTTCTATTTCTTATAGATTTATAAGAGGCAACATTGCTTATTATACTTTTCCAAGTTTAAATTGTTCTTTACCACAAATAAAACATTTTAACTGGTCGTTTGGTGTCGCTTCACCTTAATTTAACCCGAGGGTATCACAGAACTGTTGCAACTCTCTGGGCTTCTAGTACAGGTCGTGACAGAAAGCCACGCTGGAACAGATGCACCTCAAGGTGACTATGGCTGTGGATAAGTCTGCACTGCAGCAGATGTAACCCTGGAGAGACTCGCTCATAGATAAGGTTCCACTTGGAGCAGGTACACCCTTAAGGGACTGCAGGTTGTGGATAAATCCAAGCCAGAGCAGGGGCAAGGATAGGAGTTCCTTGCAATGTTAAACCCTATAGCCTGTCCCAAAGGGACCAAGGGTGGAGACTGTAGTGGAAATACCTTTAAATTGTTATAACCCTGGATTTGATTTACATGTTGTAGGAATTACTATAGCAGGAACCACCTAAACCAATGGAGGACAAGCCTTACAAGAGGCAGTGCAAGTGCAGCAGTGAGCTGATCTGAGCTGGTTTTGGTGCCCAGTAACTCCATGCAACACACCTCTCCTGTCCTGAGCAACCACCATAACAGATGGAGCCCAAAGTCAGGGACTAAATGAACTTAATGGACATTTTTTTGACATTTGTGGATGTTTTACAGACATTTTACAGGGATGGTTGATAGACAAAGGGAATGGTATCTGTGTATTATCATTATCAAAGGATGGGAAGTTGTATTGGATAGTGTGGGACCTGAGCATGACATAAATGATATGGAATAAGGGGTGAAGAATGTGTTGGTTTTGGCTGGGATAGAGTTAATTTTCTTCACAGTAGCTAGTTTAGGGTTGTTTTAGATTTGTGTTGAAAACAGTGTTGATAACACGGGGATGTATTTGTTATTGCTGAGCAGTGCTCACACAGAGTCAAGGCATTTGTTCCTCACACTGCCCTGCCAATGAGTAGGCTGGGAGACATGAGAAGTTGGGTGGGGACACAGCTGGGACAGCTGACCACAACTGGCCAAAGGCCTATCCCACACCATATGACACCATACTCAGCAACGAAATCTCAAGGAAGAAAGAGGAAGACATTTGCCATTACGGTGTTTGTCTTCACAAGCAACCATTACGCGTGATGGAGCCCTGCTTTCCTGGAGATGGCTGAGCACCTGCCTGCCGATGGGAACTGGTGAATGAATTCTTTGTTTTGCTTTGCTTGCACACATGGCTTTTGCTTTACCTATTAAGCTGTCTTTATCTCAACCCACGAGTTTTCTCACTTCTGTTCTTCCAATTCTCTCCCCTATCCCATGGGGAGGAGTGAGCAATTGGTTGTGTGGGGCTTAGTCACCAGCTGGGGTTAAACCATGACAGATGTAAAAGTCAGTATGTTTACATGAAGAAGCAAGTTTTGCAGCAGAGATAGGTATGTCAGTGCAGAACAGAATACAGGGAGAGGTCTTTCTCTTCCTCTGCTTCTTTGTGCTTTGTGTCACATCTGCTTGTTGCTTTGTGGCTTCAGATAAAGCCCTATCTTGTGACTGGCTCTTCCTGGGCTCCTCACTACATCTGCACAGAGCCAGCGATGAAAAGAGGACAAATTACTTCCAATAGAGACAAGCTCTGGGTTTACCTAGCACCACTGGGGAGTCTTTTGCACAGCCGGAGGAAAACATTGATACAAATACCTTAGATTAAAATTACTAGCATCCGTCTTGTGCTGTGAGCATCTATTCCCTAAATGAAAAAATATAACATCAGCAAAGGACTACAAAACCTCCACAGCCTTAAAAGATCAAAGAAAAAAAAAAAAAAAAAAAGAAAGAGATGTCTAGCTGGCTAACACATGCAGGCTGGAAAAGCAAGCACTCTAGCTGAAACACCTTGTACAAAATGCCTGTCATCTGCTCCATTTTCTTCACACTGTGGAAGTTCTAACCTGGATTCCTCCAAGTTTGTCGTGATACAAGAAGCTACTCTCGACCTGTCTGAGTCTTTGTAGGTTAAAGCTAGCATAGTAGTTTTCAACGACTTCCACAGACATGTGCCTTCCCTATTTTATAGTTTCTGATGTAAAGTCTAGTCTTATGGTAGATATGTTGGTTGGTGTTCAATGTTTTATTCAGAAGGATTTTTTATATGCTTATGCATATTCTGAAATCATCTACTATCTCAATAAACTATCCCAGAGATCAGTTGAAGTGTTTTCAGAAGCAGTTGATGGACAGAAAAACATAATGGATATCAGTAAGTTATGTTCTCAGTGGATGGGCTCCCAGCTATGCGATTTAATCCACTTCATCACCCCTCTCACCTCTCCCCAACACCCAGAAAGGGTTCTGGTTTAACAAAATCACAAAACATTTACTGGAGTGCCACTGAATTACACCTATTGTATGCTAACTTTTAGGATCCATTGTTAGGATCGTCTGTTCAATGAGAGAGAAGGCAACATGAAACATCAGGCTAATGAGATCAAACTGGGGAGCAATTAAATTTTAAAAATATTGTCTGTGGTCCTGAAGGCTAGTATATACACTTGGCTGAATAGCACAAACTACGGATAGAATCAGTATGTTTTGATTTGGGGGTTTTCCCCACAGGAATTTTGGCCAACATACTCTATGGAAGATAGTGTGCTGCAAGTGGTGGTTGGGATTCTCCATCCTATTGATCATGTTGCCTCTAGAAGCCAAAAGTACAGGGGCTGCCAAGACTTATATTTGTTGTCATATTGATGCTTATCATGTTGAAATACACACTTTTGCAGGTTTATAGAACTGAGGTAGTTAAAAAAGCACACTGAATGTTATTGTTTAATTTTGCTTAAGTCAAAAGAGCTTACGTTACTCGGAAGCGAGACATGGATTTCAGATATCTAAAGCTAGGTGTTCACATGTAACGTTTATATGTAGACAAGGTGTCTAACCCATATTCTTCAGTAAAACACATCTCTGAAAGCACAGTCCAAACCATGTCAGCAAAATAAGACCCTGGATACCTTGACAGTTAATTTAGTTGCTGTAACTTAGGAATCTAGTGCCATTTGAGATGTTCTGGGCTATCCCATTTGATCTCAAGCAGCCATCCCACAAAGCTGGAGATCTCCCATACACCATGTGGCAGGCGGATGATTTCAGTATAAGAAATCATGCTGATTCCTGCACTTAGACACCTGAATTGTGTCTTGTCAATTGTATTGACTCTCTTTTCATTGACTGAGATGATAAATACCTAGCATACAGGTAGACACTTGTCTATAGTATAGATACATAACAGACACCTGAAAGTAGTTAGCTGGATCTGATGACACACTAGGTGATAAGCAGAAATGGCTTTATCATTAGAAAAGAGCCTCCACTTGTGTGAAGCCGACAGCCATTTACCAGCTGAACAGCTGAACAACAATTGAAAACAAATGATATCACAGGAATTTAAAATATGTCAGTACAATGCAAAAGGCAGATAGACTTGGATCATATCTATGAATGACATCATCACAGCACCAGTCTTAAACTGAGTATATAAAATTAAATCAGAACCTGAACCACTATGAACAGTCCAGAGACAAAAAATCATCTACAGCCAAGTGAAAATAATGCTGTTGACCAGTAAAAAGAAATTATTGGATGCTGACTAAAGATATAGTTACCTGGACTGACTGTGCTGTGTCCTTGAAGCAGAAGATGACAAAAAAGATGATAAAAGAAGATGACAAAAAATCCTTGAACTCTCAACTCATCAAAATCTTTTCCACCAGATGAATGTCTAAGTTTCTCTAGAAATGCACGTTTTTAGAGCAATTATGCCTATCCTAGGATTTTTGTCTTTTCAGTGTATAGCTGAATTATCCTGGAAAATAGAGATTGTAGACAACTAGCTTAGGTTAGGTACCTGATATTTGGAGTGTGGCAAGGTGAATCTCACCCTAAATTGGAGACTTGGATTTTTTTTTTTCACTCCATTTAGAACATCTACCTTTGAGCTGGATCCCCATTTCAATGGAGAATGAGTGTGCTAACACCTTAGAAGGTTTAGGTGTCTGCTCCTTTGTGCTGCAGTTCGTTGTCCAGCATGGATAATCTGTCAGATAAGACTGTCTCTACCTTACAATGGTGTTGTAATGGATAAATATAAAGACATTTTTAAATGCCTAAAGATTAAGAAAACGGACACTATCTTGACACACTAGTCAGGTGGATCATGAATTAATATGAAAATCAATGCAAATATCAAAATAGAGTATGTTTTAAACTGGAATGTTATTTGATGTCGGTTGGTTATAATATGAGACAGATATGCCATAACTCTTTATTCTCATGATCTTGGTCTTTCTTGCACACTCTATTCTCATTACTGTAAAATCTCAGCAATAATTTTGGATTTACTGTTCACTTAAACTCCTCTACGTAGCTAATCAGTTGAAACTGATGTAATTTTTGCTACATTTTTCTTGCCTTAATTCTGGGTCATCTGCCATTTTTGAAGCATCTGAAGGAGACTGGAAGGGAAGGAATATTGTATCTTCTAAGACCAGGCTCACAGCCATTTTAGAGGTCTGTATTATCTTGTAACTTTATTGGGGCAGTTTTATTATCTATTCTCTTTATTCCTCCATATCCTTAGTGAGGCGTACAAATGTTTGCCAAAGGGCTTCTCTATTTTCTTTTCTACTCTCCTTAGAAATACAGAGTCTAACACATTTGAGATGCAGTACTTCAACGGTTTTTAATCGTTCTAATTACCTTGTTGTCCAATCTTGGCCAATAGGAGATATTTTTAACATCTTCATTTCCCTCAGAATAATCTATCTTTCTCTTAGATGTGTTACCATAACTTGTCCCTCCTTTCTGAGTACTGATAAATAGTGGATGCCCTCAGTGACATTAAGCTAAATTTTGTGTCCTTCAGAGGTAGGACAGAACAGGATTTTGCAGTATTTGACTGATAAGAGATGACATCTCATAGCGATGACATTCTTCTACTTTCCATCTGGAAATTCTGAGAATATACATAGTATTCTAGTACATATTTGTACTTACCCACCTAGGTAGACTGTGTTGGACAAGGACGTAAATGAAGCTCACAACAGAAATCTATATTCTCTCCTATATCATTATTATATATTTGGAAATCAGCCAACACAGACATCCCAAAATCTGGCACACAAGTCCGTACGTTTTTTGACTATCCCTGTTCACAAAATGCCTGAAACTATACACATGCTAGCTATGCTAAATTTTATATTTTATCTGATTACTGGTACAAATTTAAAGCACACTGTCATAAATCACCATGGCTCATATATTTTCTGGAATTAAGTTTCTGGGAATGGTTTCAACAAAAAAGCAGCAATTCTGCATATAGCTAAAAAACACGCAAAAAGAAAAGAATAAGAAGAAGAGGAAAAAAAAAAACCAACAACAAAAAATCCCCAACCCCAATGCATTTGCCAATTTTATTCTCAAAAAAAATATTATATTCTGTTTTAATTTTGTCTTGGAAAGTGTTGGACTTCTGCTTGATAGACCCAGCTCAATTCCCAGCCCTTCCCTTCTCACCATGTGTGACAGGGTTGTGGGACTTCCTCACCTTTCTGCTGTGGGAATGTCTTTCTGTAATATCCTGGAGGGAGATAAAGGCAGGGCTTTGATACACCATAAGAATAGAAGCCACAACTAATTAAGGTAGACAAATGCACACTTCTGTGGTCCTTTTCTTTTTCTTTTCTTCCAGCCAGCAGGACATTCCAAACTTTGAGAGGTTTTAAATTTAACAGCTTTCATACTGTATTTTTAAGACTTGTGTCTGTGAATGGCAGAGCTCACAAAGTTTGGTTTCTTGGGGATTTTATCTTATGGTAGGTCTGTTTTCCAACAAAATCACTGTGCTGTTATCATGTGATCTTGCCTTACTGCCCTCCAGGGAACCCTCATGGAAGAGAGGCTTACGTAATGCCTTGGCAGTGGGAAAATCTTCATTTCATGTTCATGACTTACTAGACACCAGAAAATTCACTCCGAGATCAGTGAGGTGCATGCTCTCTGCTGGAGTGTAGATTGAGGCTGATGGTCTTCCTGTGATTAGAGCTTTCATGATACCTTCTCTGTGCAAACCCTCTGGTCTCTAATAAGGGCTGCAGTACTTGTTTAAGGACATAAGAGTGTCAAGGTTCATAGTCTATTTTGTTAGTTCAGCTAATGTTGTTAGAAAGAACAAAAAGCTAATTTTCAAATTGCATTGCACACTCTTTAGATCTGATACAGAGGAAGCTAACTTCAAAATAAGTACAGGTAAAGATAATTAAAGATTAAGCACAGTGACTGTAATTTGTTAAACAGTCTGAAGAAAAAATTGAGTCCTGCATGTGGAAAGCAATGACAGCAGGAAGGAAAGGGATGATGCCAACTACTGATAAATATCAATAAAATCAGGTATCGTATGGGAAAGGGTAAGTGGATGATGACTTTTGATTATTTCCTCCAACAGGGGAACCAGAGTGGTGCCAACGACATGAAGAGAAATCAGATTTAAAAGCAAGAAAAATGAAATACTTATTCATGTGGCATACAGTTACAATATAAGGCTCTGTTCGGACAAGGGAAAAAAAACATGACTGAGTTAAGACACAGACCAGAGAAATTCATGTAGCTCTCAGAGATCAGAGTTTGAACACAATCTCCTGCTTTGGAAGTTTCTAGATGCTGACAGCCAGAAGCTGGGAAGGTAATAATCCCTCTATACATGCTCTGTTTCTCATATTCATCTTTAGGTGACTGTTACTGCCTGCTTTTAGAGACAGGATTTTGTCTTGGTGAGCCCTGTGGTTTGACATAGGGTGATGGCACTCATGTTCTTCAGTTAACAGTTTCAGTTAACAAAACAGTGAGAACATTGATGATTCCCAGCTCCAAAGTGCTCTTTGTGAGTGTGAAATGTTATAATTTAATGTGCACTCTCATTTTAGCTGGGCCATGCAGTGGTGTTGGCAAGCTCTCTCACAGCTGGGGGGAACTTGAATACCTAGAAAAGTCAAGTGATGTAGTTATTCATTTTGCTCTTGTCTTCTTAGTCTTCTCACACCTACTTCTGACAGCTGAGTTAAATGTGCATTTAACAGACATATCTTAAGTTAGCCAGAGAAGATGCATGACCCCTTCAAAGGAAAATTCTCCATAGGTGGTCTGCTGTGTTGCAAAATGCAATTAGCTGAACATCTCCACCATGTGAAATCAGCATATCCCCAAGAGTAGAGGCACATCAGCAGCTGAGCAAAGGAGAAAGGGGCAGACAAGGTGGAAAAACAATAGGGAGATGAGGATATGCCACCAGTGAGGGTGAGAGGAAAGACTTTAGTGATAGTAATGAAAAAGAGCTGAAAAGATTTTCCATTAAACTGCACACAATTGCAGTGATGTAAGCTGGCATCCATCTTTCTGCCTCCCTCTCTTCCTCCCAACCGCCAAGCCTCAGGTAACTGGGTTGAAGCTTATCTCCAATTTCTTGGTCACTTCTTTTGTCCCTTGTTGCTGTAGCTCTAATGACATGTTCCCCTCCTTCAAGTCTTTCTACTACCTCAGCAAGTGCTCTTCCTAAATGAAGTTTACAAATATATTTACCTACCAGCTACACACCATTTCCTTTTTTCACAGAATTTAAAGTCTTACTCCAGTTTTCTAATTGGAGAATTCATGGGAAATTTGTTTGAACTTCTTTTCATTAGCATTTTTCACCCTGGAAATTTTGAGTAACGTTTTCCAAAGTACTTTTCCCTAATGGAGCAGTGAATAATGAGAATTTATTTCCCTCTTCAAAAGTAATTAAGAAACAAAGAGAAGATACTGCTTTCCTACTAAATCAATAGATTAATAGAATGTTTTCTTCCTGGCTGCTACAAAAGAAATGTGACTTAATGTAATGTTAATTCTCAGAAAATTAAAAAAAAAAAAATTATAGTCACTTGAACTAATGTTAAATGTACATTAGGGAACTGGGAGCAACTCCTGGACTCTCTACAGGAAAACAATAGGTGTTGTGGTAATGCAGAGGTGTCTTTGCTTTTTAGAGAATATTTTAAGTAATATATCAGTGTATGAAGTATGCTTGTTAACTGTGTAATAATTGGCTTTAATGGTCAATTCAGAAAAAGACATACTTTTTGTGGTTCAGTAGATGGAAACAGAAGTTGAGGCAAGGATAAACAGTCAAGCAATATATTTTTGGAGAACTGGAAGCTCTTCAGAGTATTTACTGTTCAAGGTGAAGTGCATGGCAGAGGCTGTGCAGCAGAGGAATTAGGGTATGGGAAGCATGAGGATGAAGACAGTTCAGGAAGAAAGGAGATAACAGAATCAGATTTTAGATATTCAGTGACCAGACTTTGATGTTAAAGTGCATTGGAAAGAGGGTTTAAAATGAGAAAAAAAGTGTCTGCATGGAAAATCTACTGCCATAATGCTGAGAGGTGTTAAAGGGCAAGAGGGAGAGAATACAATCTTTCCAGTAAAAATTAGAATCTCGAAGCAATAACAGGAGGCAATCATGTTCAGTTAAACAATTAGGGACAGGACTCAAGATAGGCTAAAAACAATTTACAAGCCATATGAACTAGAAAATAGGAACACAAAGTGGAGTAAGAAGGAAAAGGAAACAATTAATTGTGTCCAGAAGAAAGAAAAATATTAAAAAATAAAACCACAGCAATAAAACTGCGTTGCAAATTTAGATTCTGACTGTTTTTGCTTCCTTTTGAAATCCACTGTATACAGTGAGACTAGTTCACATGCTCAGGTAATCAAAAATGTTCCTGAGCAGAGAAACTAAGAACTTGGTCTAAATTAACTATCAAAACCTGACAAAGGGACAGAGACCATGCAGACAGGTCCAGAAAATGCTGTAATCAGTATGCAGCTGTGCTACAAAGGCTGGCAAGCTGTTAGGATGCAAAGGGAGGAAGAATCAGATTCCTATTTTATGTGAGTCTAAAGAGGAAAAGCAAAGCAAGAATTCTGCAATTTAGATTTTTGTTTTTAGAAGGCTAAATATTTATAAACCTTCTTGAATTCCAGTGTAGGACCAATAACAATAAAAATCAGATATCAGGTGAGTAGAAATGTTTCATTAACAAAAAGAACGTGTAATGCTCCGCTCTGATTTCAACCTGTTTTCATTGTATATTAAAGTACAAAGTAAAACTGAGGAACTGAAAGAAAACCCCAACATATTCTGAAGTGGAAAAATCTAAGCACTTCAATACAGTCAAACTGAAACCTTTGCACTTGCCAGTGTACCTCTCCCTCTGTGCATTGCCTTTGCCCTCATTCCTAACCTCCCAGTGCTTATTTCAGAGCAAAACATCAAAGACAACAAGATTTCCTCTTGAACAGCTTGAAGCAGCTCCCTACTCGCTTCTCGATGTCTCCAACCCCACACGGAGGTATCCAACCTTCTCTGGTCATGCCATCGGGAACTCACACAACTAGTCAAAGCTTTTTGGTTCTACTCCATTTCCCAGATGTCTGGATCCCTTTGAGCTTTAGCCTTGAATAGCTTCTCATTTCTCTTTACCTTCCTGTAAAATGGGTATTTCATAACTTACATGTAAAATGCCTGTAAAGGGAGAAGACTGCTATTCTTGTGCAGTCCCCTCAGATTAGAGGCATTGCGGAAGTAAAACATGGTATATACATGTACATGCACACATGTACATTGGACTAGATGTACATATACATATACTTATTGTGTATCATCACAAAATGCTAGAAGTAATGGCTAAATGACAAGAAAGGGAATATCAATAAAAGGATACTTTTTGCAGATGAACAATCATGCTAATAAGTAACTACACAAATCAGTGTTGGCTCTTGGACAAGATTGTCTGGATGTCAGATCTGACTTCCACATTAGAAAATGGTGTTAAAATGTGATGTGGAATAAAGTGGTTGAAGACCAAGGAACCAAGATTATTTTATTGACTGCCCTAACAAAAAGCTGCAACAATTATGAAGTTTTGTATTAAAAAAACCACGTCTTACAGCAAAATTAAAAAGAAAAAAGATCGGCATACAGAGAAAGTATGTAAAATAGAACTTACTTTAGCCAATTGATCAGGAAAAATATTTGAGGATTATAAAAAAAAAATCTGTAAAGCCTCAGCTCACTGAAAACTCCGGTGGAAAAGACAAACAATATGCAGGTTATATTTAGAGACCACAACAGATATCAGAGAAGATAGTGGTTCTGCTACAATAATAATTCAACATTAGTTTCTTGATAAACCCAAGCTTTATCCATAATCAGTTGCCTCAACATACACCAAAAGATGAGAAGCATTTCTAAAAGGAAATGGTGTTGAGCAGGCACAATTTCAGTCAAAATACTACATTTCAGAGAACCCAAATTACAGTGAAATATGTACAAGAACTGTTCCCATCCTGTTCCGGCTGAGGGAACTAAAGAGAGATTTATCTGTAAAATGCTGATGAAGGAGATTGATAAGCATGCACTTGGGAGGAAAATATGCAAATTAAATCACCAGGAAGCTGCAATCGAACCAGCCAGGGCTGTGCAGCTATGGGTGCTGCTCTCAGCATCACTTACTTTGCAGCCACACCAGCTCCCTGATGCAGTTCACTGTGTGTCCCCAGACTGCTGGACCAAGAGCACTGGAATAAGGCTGGAGACAGACATGAGGGGGGACAGCAGAAACCAGTGCCAAAAAAAGGCAGCAGAAGGAAATATCTTGATAGAAACATGAAAACAACCTGCAGGTAAAGACAGTGATTGCAGAAGTTGTAACATATCTACTTTCTATGTGCTCTTTCCATCACCATGACATTTGTTTAAATCTGCTCAGAGGACTTCCAGGTCCCCACTAGAATTAAGATCTCCCTGGTTAGGAAAGCACAGGCGCCCAGCTTACAACAGGATAAATCACAATATCAGATATGGACTAGTGTATCATGAGCCTGAGCTGGTCAAGAGGATACAGTAGTGTGTGTATTTGTACATATCTGGAGGAAAAAATACTCAAAATCTGTTCAGCACACACTCAGCATTTACCACCAGAGAGCCCAAAAATTAGAGAATATGAAATTTTAAATATCAAAACACTGCAAACAAATTCACACTGATAAGAAGAGATGATCAGCTGGATGCTAAGCAATATTAATTTAAAGTGTGGAACAGGTTTTGTTTTATTCTTTTGGCAGTATATTCCCCTGTTTCCATTTTAATGGGGATCTTCATATGTTCATGCTTAAAATGATTCAGCAATTATTTTTTTCCCTCCTGCATAAAATTCTACTGACTTTACAAATGGAAGCAGAAAATTTAATTTTGTTCACTCTCAGAGTAGTAGTAATTAGACATAATCAGGAATGATACTGTGAGATAACTACTTCTTCAGGTATTTTTATTTGTCCCATACATCAGGATATTACTCTTCAAAGTTTCAGGACACTGTGGCAATAATAAAAAATATTGGGTCATTCATCACCCATTGGATTAGGTGTTTATCTAAATCCCACTATTAACAAGATGGGGGGAATCCTTCCACTTGCAAGCTCACTCATATCACATTACTTACAGAATCCTCTGCCTACCACTTCAAAGCAGCCATCTACCAAGGATGGCTGAAAAGCTGTTTCACAGTGCAAATAGCTTCCGGCACTGCAGGGCAGGAGATAGAGGCTGTCCTCTAAAGCATTTTATAAGGAATTTAGGAAAGGATGTTATTTTTTGTTTGTTTTAAAAATGCCGGTGTTATAAGAACATCTAATTTTTTGACTGGGTTCATTTGAGAAGGGTGAGATCAACTTGTCATTTCCTACAGAAAAGTGTATTTTTTTCATACAGCTAATACAAGTTCTATTGTTACATTATCTCCTACACTTTGTAGAAAGTGAGACATGACCCTGCAAAACCGAAATGGCTCAGCCATTATGGCACGAGTACGAATGTATGTGTAAACGATCAGAAATACTGTTCTTCATGCAGCCTCTGTGGACTGTAGGGATGGCACCTGTTCAGAAGGTACTTTTGTTATGCTATTTCAAACACTGGTTCATTCTGTGATCTGAAACGGGTAATGTATGTTAGGCGTAGTCTTCATAGAATCATAGAACAGCAGGTTGGAAAGGACCTCAAGGATCATCTGGTCCAACCTTTCTTGGCAAAAACTCTCTTACCTAGTCTGGTGCAGAATTGTTGCAATAGTTTGATCCATAGATCTCAAAGTAATATATAGATATTAATGAAACTGTGGCAGACTCAAATAAAGTAGCTTTATACTTCAATACCGTTAGAAATGGGGCATGCACAACTCAAACACATTATGCTTAGCACAGCATTTTCCTGCCTAATTAAAAGGGAACAAAGAAAAAACATGGCAAAGATTATTGCCATGCAGTAATAACTTGTCAGCTTAAGGGAAAGGATTTCTTTCAAAGTCTCTTCTTCATTTCCTTGTTTCCAGACCAACTTAAGGCTGTGCTTAGCTTTAAGCGTGTCTTACTAATCCAGATATTTGATTCCTGTACTGAACAGGACCTATTTTTGCTTTAATTAAGTGCTTTGCCCTCCTCACAAATAATGTGAGACTTTGGTTAGTCTGGAAAAAAAAGAACAAAACCAAAAACAAAAAAAGCCCAAACCCCAAATTACATTCATTTTATCCATGCCTCCCCATTTCATTTACAGTGTCATTTGTCCCTGTGATGATGCAGCAAAAATAAAGCCTCGCTTGGCTATTTTGCATTGCACCTCCTGTGCCGCTCCAACTCTCCATGCTTTCCTCCTGATTTACAGTATCTCGGCTCATCCCACCACATCAATCACTGCATCTCTCATCACTGAAGGAACAATAAGGAGGAAGATGCAAAAGTGGAGCTGGGGAGGAGGGGAACCCGGCACACAAACTGCCGTGTAAAGAATGGCTGGTGTTAAATTTCTGTCTGCATAGACAGGGAGATAAAATCTGGCATGTGAGGCATCTTAGCTTCAAATGACTGTTCTAACTTCATTAAACTGCGATTACTGGATTCAGGGGGGAAATGATGCCTCCTTTAAGGGAACCTATAATCACTAACACAGCTTTTTCCCTACAGGGATATCTGTATGACAAATAGCTTGCAAGATAAGTATGGTATTTCTATGGTAATTCTATGTTGTCCTCAACAGTCCAAAGGCAAATGCAGGTAACTATATGGTAGATGAAATACAAGCCTGACATTTCAGCATGTTATTAGCTACGTGCAGGATATGCAGAACTTCCCTGAAATACAGACAGTCTCTGCTTCTGTGGGCTTGCAAATTCCAGTTCTCATTCCTCCGTGGAAGTACAGACTGAATGTTTCTCTCAAGCTATGCCTTACATTTTAAGACAGCTTGTGGTATTGCCATTTCAAATTAAAGGCATTTTATGCTCAAACATCGATTTTTCAGTTTCTGTTCTCTGCCAATCACTTTTCCCTCACAACAGTTAACATCTGTTTTCTTTCTGCATTGCTTTTTTAAAAACTAATCATGGGTTTGGACAGTATTCCCAGTGCAGATATCCTTTCCCATCTGAAACATAGTGGAAATGCAACTCTGGCTTAGAGCTTTGGAGCTCAGATTTCTTTATTATGATAGGAAAAGTGGAAAGTCGAGACATAAACATGCCTAAACTTCAAGTGCATTTTGTTTTCTCAGCGTTGTTCTTGGTCTTACATGATTTTTAACCCTGCTGATTCCAGTTGAATTATTCCTGGCTTAGACTGTCATAAGGGAAAGAGGGAATAATGAATAATGTAAAAAACATTTAAAAAAATAAACCCAAGATACTTTGTTACCTATGTGGTCAAACCTTGGAATCTTTTCTTGATACTTAACAATCTAATATTTTATTGAAATGATATACCGCTTTGGATCAAGTAAAAATTAAATAAAGGATTCAAAAATCTGGATATATACATACAGCCTGGACATAGTTTTTCTCCTTGCCTACAAGAGAAAAGAAATCTTAATAATTTTTTCAACTGTTTGGTTTTCTCCAGCTCTTATATTCTTTTAAATTGAATTTTCCAATATGTTATTTAGAAATTTAAAAGCTGTTAAAAGAAAACTCTTAACTCTTATTTAGTGTCTCTTTTTCTTTCTCCTTTACATGTATATGCACAGATACATAGGACATCATAGAATCATAAAACATCAGGTTAGAAGGGACATCAAGGATCATCTGGTCCAACCTTTCTTGGCAAAACCACGGTCTAGACAAGATGGCCCAGCACCCTGTCCAGCTGAATCTTAAAAGTGTCCAGGATGACATGTTGTGGTGCCAGCCTGATTAGGATTATGGAATAAATATAATCTACCAAAAAAATGTCAAGATTCATAGTAGACAAAAATTCTGGGCCAAACTTAATGTTGATAAGTCTTTCTACCTCCTACCTGAATAAAGTTTTGTCATTTTTGTCATCACTGCTCACCTTTAGGATGCTATTAGAGAGTCAGGAAGATGTACAAACAACACACTAGCTCTGGCCCAACTATGTGTCCTAGCATCTCACCTTCGTCATATTTCTCTTTTGCTTAATAAAATTCAGAAGTGCTCTTTCTGAATATAACCCATGTTATTTTGATTAAGGCACTCAGACTACTTTCTCCATGCTTAGACAATTACCTATGTGATTTTTATGTGTCATTTATGAGAAGAAATTGGCATAGTACCCTCTAATACTAAGAAGTAGGAACTTGTCTCCATATTTTTTGGAAATAATACTATGTACTAGTCGGTTTAGAATAATGAGCCATATCTGGCCCTAAACCTGGGATTTCTGAGCTCAGGTGATGTGATCACAACAGTAATTGATAGAGTTAAATCAAAACACTGGCTTAAACAGAATTCCAGGGTCACAACTTATGTTGTTAAATAATAAGAGCCCTGGGACCAAACAGCTATGACTGGCTTGTGTCCACACTGCTCAGTAGTCCTGTCTAAAGAAGATTTTTCTTGTCTAGAGTTAATTGGAGCAGAGCAAAGAGCCTGGGAGAAAGCTAACAGTTTTGCAGTGGGAAGATTGAAGGTCTGGGCTTGTTCCCTGGCTTTCTGCACAGGGATTCAGAGGTAGCCTTCCAGAATGGTTCTTTCCAACAAGCAAATCACAGTGAACCCACTAACAAACCAAAAGGGAAAACAGCATCTCTGCCTCCCATGTTGCACTTGGCAAGTCTGTAGACCCCAAAATGATCCAGTCAGAGTATTGCCAGATGAAGAACTTGAAGAACTTGTCAGAAAACCTTCGATTTATATGCAGCCTAACCCAGTACTAACAAAAATGAGAGCTCACCAGTTTGAAAGCTGGGGAAAAAAAGGAAAAGTAGAAAAGAGTGGGGGACGTGTCAATCAAAAATCTAGGTGAGCAATCAGGGTAGGTGTTGTGATAGATGAGAGCCTGTGATCGGACAATGAGAAACTGGCCTTGCAGAGCAACTCAGGATCTGTAGCAGAGAAGAAGATATATGCCTAGAAAGGCTACAGGTGGGTGAGAGAGAAAACAAAGAAGAAAACAAAAGAAAGGAGATCTATTACAGCAGAAATATGTTCTATGTCCATGCTGTACATGTTGTGACTGGAAAAGGGCTTCAGGGTGTTGTTTCATAGCACTTCTCTCCACCACTAAAATCACAATGCTGACAACTGTGGGTTTTGATCCATATGACCCTGAGCAGGTAGAACGATTTGGATTGTTCTTGTGCTAAAATGAGATTTCCCATTCTAAAGCTTATGTTTGAAACTTAACTCAGTTTGTTTGACATTCAGATGCTTTCTGTGAATTTTTGCCTCCAAGACTTAGCCTTCCTTCTCAGGATAGTTCCCTTAAGCAACTGAATTGTGGAGACTTAGGAGCTGTGAAGCAGAAGGTTGGAGTTGGACATAACAACAGTCACACAAGTTCAGAGCAAATCCATTAAACACTGTTCTCTGTGAATCCACATCTTAGACCTAACCCACCACTGTGTCCCTCCAGTTCTACAGGAGCGTATCCCTAATGATCTCAGTGGGGAGTCACTGATGGAAAAGGGATTCATGCAGTTGAATTTCAGTCTGCACACTATTGCTCTTATGATGCATGCCAGAGTCATTATGAAAATGATGAACTGTGACTGATCCTCAGGAAACTTTGGTACTCATAGTCCTTCAGCCGCATATTTCCTCTTATACTCAGTTAAAATTGCAGGTGCTCTCCCTGTAAGTAAAACATACTAATTTCTGCCTGTAATTTCGCTAGGACACATTGGCTGTTATTCCTCTTTTTAGGTGGAGTAGTGTGTGCCAAACAGAGTAATACCTGGGTGCTGTTGATCATACAAAGGTGTTTTAACATCTGCAGTGGTATGAAAAGGAAGACATCGTGCTCAGAGAACTGCAGTTGGTTGGAATCCTTTCTAGTTGAAATAACAGAAGACAAATAGGGTAGCCTTGACATGGCAGAAGGTTTTGGGTTTGTTTTTTGTTTATTTTTTTAAATACAGTATCATGTGTGTGTTTTCTGGATTAAAGCATGATTAGGAGATACTTTCATGACAAGTTGTCAGCAGCTTGGATAAGATATTTGGCTTATCAGGAGATGAACCTGTCAGGTCATGAATGTAGAGTCAACTCCAGACTGCAGACACCTAAATTTGGATGTCTCAATATGCCTACAGGGGAGTTAGTTTCCTAATTTCTCATTATACTCAGTAGTAACCAACATAATGAAAGGAGTCTAGAGAATTGCTTCGCTCGTTCTAACATAGACGCATTCAGCTAGGCTCCACTGACTGCTTTAACTAGCTCCCAATTAGCTAGGAAAGTGAATTAGGTGTCTAGTTCAACACCTGCTCCTAGATGTCTATAATCCAGAGCTAAATCTCAGGCCAACGGTGTGATGCTGCAATTAAAGTGACATAAATGCACTGATGTTTAATCACAGGGACGATCAGTGGGATAATCCTGTTCTCTCAAGCCAAGAAAGTTGTGGGTATAGAGGGGATGTCAAATTATTAATAAGGTTTTCCAAGAATTTGCAAGAATGCTTTTGTAACACCGACAATGAAGAATGGTAATTGCAGGTAATTACATGTTCTTGTTTTCTGCCCAAGTAAGCCTAGTGTTTGGTATAATAACTGTAGTAGGACTAGTCAGCATTTAATCTAGTAGAAGTAACAAGTGCTAAATTAAGGCTTGAGAAAATCTGATCATCAGCACAATTGGTATATTGAGGGAAGAATGAAGATTGTAGTCCACAGTGGAGATAACCATGCCTGAAATACTGCTTAGACACTAACTGCGATAGTGATTATATGTATTAGGCCAGTTATTATTTCAATTCGCCCACTAACATTGTAATACATCTCAGTTTGCCCTGGGGAATTTGGTACACAACATCTTGTTACTTATTGATTCTCTGAGAAAAGAAAAAGCTAACTTTCAACTAATCTAGTATTATATCTAGAATCCCAGGTATGAATTATTGGGAATCTTTAAAGGGAAAAACTTACCTAGTTTAGTTCTAATAAACAGACTATTTGTACTAAAGATAACGTATATATGTATATGCAGTGTTGCAGATATTTTATAATGGGATACAGAAAAGAAAAATAAAAAAGAGTTCTGACTTAAACATAACTTTTTGAATTAATTCACAGAAGTTTTATTGTTTCATTTAACTTTCATTGGAGTTCTTTTATATATCTAGAAAGAATTTGAGGCTTTCCTTTACTTTTCCTGTATCTTAATCTGTACATCAACTGCAATTTTCTTTTTGGCATGTTCATGGCAAGAGAAGATTTAGCATTTATGATCTTTGTTTAAGCACAGAATATATTTTTGTCCTGAAGGCCAAAGACGGAACTGGGAAATTTCCCAGAGCCATAAATATTTGTTCTGGGGCAAATTTTACTGTAGCACTGTGACAGATGAACCTGGGATTGTGCATTTGCTCATGCAGGACAGATACAGCTCTTTAGCTTTGAGTTTATCTTTTGCATGATCAGTGGCTGAAGACACTCAGACACTGAAGTAGAAAACAAGAAAATAAACTTGACAGATTTGGAATGGAAAATTAGAGAGAGGGACGTACAGCTGGGGAATGAAGGGAATTCTCTAGCATACATTTCTGTGATCATTTAGGCTTTCAGTGGCAGAGAAACCAACACAGACCTGGAATAAAATATCAATACCAAAGAATATCAGTTTGAAATTGTCCTTAGACTGCTTAGAGTATGGAAGGCTTTTACTGGAATTTAAAATCTTGATCAAAACCACTTTTTCACTCATCAAAAACCAGACTTTTCACTTTACAGTTGCAGTTAATGTGTTACTATGAAAACTGATTATTTTCCAGGGAGCTAAGATAACTGATGCAAATAAGGTCAGACAAAGAATGCAAAAGACATCACACGGACAATCAGTAGCCTTTTCAGTGCAACTTCTGTTTCATTTTGCTCAGTTTGTGGACAAAATTAACATATCTAAGGCAAAGGGAGGGAACGAAGGTGCACCTGCTCCTCTGCACTAGTGACAGGATTGAACAGGTAAATTATGATGCACTCATTCTGGTCATGGCAGACCAGAAATGGCCTCCTTGAGGTTACTTACTGGTAAACTGGCTGGCAGCTAATAATGAAAATCCAGTGCAGAGCTTGGTCATGTTAACAACTGGGAAAAACAGAAGGATGAACCATGAACACTTTTTTCTTCTTTTTTTCTAGATCAATTTGCCAAGAATCCAAATTTAAAACAAAACA
Organism: Strix aluco; assembly: GCF_031877795.1. Classification (NCBI taxonomy): domain Eukaryota; kingdom Metazoa; phylum Chordata; class Aves; order Strigiformes; family Strigidae; genus Strix; species Strix aluco. Next base: position 132,620,341 of record NC_133932.1, on the reverse strand, counting down.
AGGTACCAGAACTGCAATTTGGTGTAACTGTAAGAGGCGATGCAGAGAGAGGCAAGAGGACTATAATAACCAGGACTGTGAGTTTGGAGTATTTACATCAGAATGACTTCATGGGGGCAGCAGAGCAAGAGGAGAGCTTGATATCACAGTCATTTTTGATTCAGGACCCTTAAATAAGCAAGAATAAGTAAGGTGAGGCCTCCCAGGCTAGATCAAGCACCAAAAGGTTCATCAACATGGATATAAGAAACTTTGTCAGGGAAGTGGTCTTTTTCAAAAAAGAATTTTGAAATCTATTTCTAAGCCTAGATCCAGGTTTGCCAATCGAAAATAAAAGTGGGAAAAAGAAACTGCCACAGGCTACATAACTAGGCACTGAACTGGGGTGTAGGTAGTGATGTTCAAGGACCTTCAGCTCCTTCATTGGGAACAAAGATATCAGCAAAGCCATGGACCTCCTGGGAAGGTGGCAGTGTTGAGGTGTTCTGTAGTGGGAAACTCAGGTCCTCTTACAGTCATATTAAATATCAATATTCATATATTCTATATAGACACAATATATGATACTATATTAAATATAGTATATACATTATTATATAATACTATATTAAATATAGTATTCACTGTGCTAAGGAAGATAAATGAAAAGGCTATTTTTTGTTAAACCCCTTTACTTCAGGGAGTAGATTCCTTACTGCCAGTCCCCCTGTGCATTGCCACACTTCATACAGCAAGAAACACGATCAACAGCAATAGGTAAAAACAGTCCTCATCTGAACAACGCACAGCTCAAACCACGCTGGTGCACATTCCCCCTTGCAGACAAGAAAATCAAACCAGTGGCTTGCTTGATTTTACAATTTACACTTTACCAGACTGGAAGACAACTGAGCAATCAAAATCCAGAATCCTGAATGTTGTTATTTCAGTGTCACTTTGCAGAGTGTAGTCTCATTTAAGAATTTGCAACAATTCCTGTTATTGCTGTATCACATGCAACTCCTACTTTCTGCTCTATTAGAATATATTTCTGTGTTACACAGCTGTCTAAAATGTGCTTTTGCTTTAAAGACAGATGCAAACAGCTGTTTAATGAATCTGTCATTTCCTTATCTTCTACATTTCTGCAGTGTGATTATTTCTAAGTGCTGCACTGTCTTTTAGAGACATTTCTTGTAGGAAGAGTAAGTCACATTTTCTTCTGTGTTTCTAATATTTATGTCAATCTGGGAAAAATATCCTCTCAACATTAAATCTTTAGAACTAAAAAAAAAAAAAAAAAGCAAAGGAATAAGTTGATACATTAGACATTAAATCTGATGTGATGTTTTACAAGTTTGATCTCACAAGGAGCATGTTGTCAAAGGAAATTCTTCAGCTTGTTCACATGCTCGTGAACTGAATGCCATTTCACTGCTTGATGGAAGTAATTTAGAATAATATGTTAAAATGCCATATATCATAGGCGAGCAGTTTTCTCTGAGACCTGCTGCATACAGTCTAGACTGATTTTTAAAAATACTGTCAGTTACTGCTATAGTCTAGTACTCCTCAAGTTGACATATTCTGAATGGCAGATTGAGGATAAGAGTGAAATACATTTAAATGTGAAGATAAAGGAAAAGGAGAAAAAAGAATGAAATTGCAGAGAGATTCAGGGAATATCTAAAAAGCATTCAGGTCTACAAATTGCAATCATGATGAGAACCATAAGAAGCGTACTAAAGCACAGCCTGATAAGTTGTATGTAAAAACCCTATATGAGTGATATGTGCATGCCATCTTCTTTTAAAAAGGTATAGCTGAACAGTTTTAGGAAAGTGAGCTATACTGCAAGAAAGTGATAAAGTTTGATTTTCAGTTCAGGATTAGTGTTGAGGTCTTTTTCAGTTGAGAAAATGTGAGCCCGAGGTTTGAAATTCTGCTTTACTGTAACTTGGACTCACAGTGGGTTCCCATCTTTAAGAATTGTATTTGAATTACGAGCTTTGAAGCAGAAATGAACCAGGGAAAACATATCAATGAAAACTGGATCTTTTCTGACTAAGTAATCAGTGGTTCCCTGATTAGATGCAGTCCTGGTTGTTTTTTGGGTGGCCACAATCACACTGTCACTGTGTGCTGTCAGGTAGCGAGATGAATACAGTGATGCCTCTACCTCTGAGTGTTCCCAGGGATGTAGATGCACTGCCTGCCACCAACATGTCCTGGGTTCCAGAGTACTCATAGATTAATTCAAAAACATTAATTTTTCCATCTTTCCTATACTTCAGCTAACCTCTACCTCAATACATGGAGAACCCCTGGTAGGATACATTCTTCTAGATTTCCCATCATGAGTACAGGCAGGCTGCAGTGAAAAAGCCTGTCCCCTTCCAGCTCCTTCTCTACTGTTGCCAAATCCCTGCTCTCCCTTGGCCAACATCCTTTTTTTTTCTGATTTACATGAGATTTGAACAGTCTTGAATGCTAGTTTTACCTGTAGTATCGATAATTTTTATTATTCTACTACTTATATTTCAAATGAATATTCCAACCCTGTACTATAGTAAATGCTTGCAATCCCGGTGAAGATACTGAGAATTCTCACAGGGGAGTGGTTACAAGGGGGTCTTATCTTCCTTTTCTTCTTTATATGCAAACTTGAGGCCAATCTAATTTGCAGATAATCCTTTCCCGTTGAAAAAAACACAATGACAAAACCAACCTCTTAAATAGGGCAAAAATACTGAGTAAAAATGTGTACATGTACACACTGGCATACATTATTGGGAAACATCTAAAGTAACTAGAAACCCAAACGTTTGTCTTTTTCATGGATGAAAAGCTGTTTTGATGAGACTAGGAAGGATGCTATGAAATGAGACATAGTTAGTGGCTAGCACGAACAAGAGATGTTTGCCCACCGAATGAACTGGGACTCGTTTGGTTTGTGCATGGTTAACTGCTTCTACACATCAGGGCTGCAATTCCTTTGTCTCAACTTGCAGGTCTAGGAAGTAGATATAGAAAGGTAAAATAATCCCCCCTTCATCTCTCTTGTAGTCAGTGGACATAAGGAGTCACTTTCAGAGTGTGATCTCTCTGACCTATTGTGGTCATCTGTTTTGGATGAGATACTTTAAAAGTGCTTGTCCCTCTCCTTGGACTTTAAAGGCAACTTGAGTGACCAGCTCAGATGCAAGAGTCTCGAGGTTGTTCAGATGATGTCTATTGCAGATCATCATCTAGGTTAATGTTACTGTAAACCGATGTCCTGATTAATGGAGATTTTAAAGATCTTATACTAGGAAAAGCATGACTTGCAATTTCCTACACAAATTTGATTTAACTGACTATGACAGCATCAAAGAGTTATATATAAGAACTGCTCAGAAATAAATATAAATATTGCTATGAGCATTTTTTATAAATTGTTACCTCCTGTATTTCTTTTTTTTCCCCCAAAGTTTTATAATTCCTATTAAAATATTAAGTACCGTTTTATTTTCTTTAACTATTCAGGATATTTTAAAATGAAATCTCTGTGTTTTCTATGGAAGTAAGGGGGGGTAAAAGAAAAGAGTTCTTAATAACACAGTTTCCCTCAGAACTTTTTCAATAACTGCATAGTACTCAGCACAATACATTTACATGGTAAACCAGAAAGCAAAGAAAACATCAAGTGAAATCCCATACACAGAACTAAATGACAACAATCCCAGACAGCCACTGAGTCAGGACTTTATCCCCAGCTCATAGTGAAGCACTTACATTGACATAATGCACCCCTAACCAAGCAATTACATCATCATAGCAGACTCCTTAATCTCCTCCCTGTTATTAAATACCTTCTAAATTTCTCTTAGCAGTATTTTGCTGAACATGATGAATAAAATGGTCTTTGCTTTATGACTTATGTGTATATCATTTTCTATGTGTTACATTAGATTTGAGAAAATTTTTGAAATGAAATTATGAAATGAAGGGAATTTATGTAATAAACAGTAATCTAGAAGAAACAATACAGTTTTTACAAGGTAAACTGAAGCACAAGAAAAGTGTTATGAATGGAAAGAGAGGATTTGTGGTTAAAGCCTTTTTTTAGAGGCTCAAATGTATATTGATGCTCTCTAATCTATAAAGGGTCTGGCCTATATTCTCAGGAGGTTTATTCTCATTTGTACTGTATGTTTCTTGGAAGACTTCAGCAGAGCATTTTCATGCCTTGATTTCCACACTAGGTTTTCCTGATGGTGCTGTTAGGCACAACTCACATGCATTTCTGGCGAATTTGTTTGTTAAATTCACAGAAGATTTGGAAATGGATAATCCTTGTGAACTACCTAGAAAGAGACGTACACCCAGACTCGGATGTTATTCTACCAGTTACAGCCCCACTCATCATCCCTCAGTGGACTCATTTTAGCTGAGATCTTATTTCAAATAAGTAAAAAGACTAAAAGAAATTACTGTATTAAAATATAGTACTTTAAATTATTTTTCATTCTGCTTTCATTGATCAGAAGAAGTCTCCTACTAGAAATATTCCTACTGGGAAATGAATGTGGTTATTTGTTGATAAATATGCTGCAATAAAAGTAAGGAAGTGATATTTTTAAGTCCTTTGAAGATGCTGACATATTGAAAGAGTGGGAATTGCTCAGCAGGGGAGTTTAGGGAATACATCTGTGAGTATCCCCAATAATATGTACAACAGCTTTCAACGATATGCTACATTTACTGTTTTATTACTCATTGTTCTTATATGTCAGAAACTTGTAACACTTTAGTTATCACTTAAATATTCAAAATTTGCATTTGTGCAAATTTCTGTTGCCTATTTTCACAGTCGGTTTTATTTTTTGCAGGGGTGGGGGGGGAGTTTATAATAGGTCAATACAAACATTTCAGTACAGAAATAAACTACAATTCTACACTCTGATAAATTAGCACAACAATATTTATAAACTGTAGTTATTGGGAAAACCTAGAAAATTTTAGATTTAATATTTGTTCTACTTCAGGTAAAATGTGGAAAGGGGAAAAATACATGACATTCCGCCGATTAGATTTAGATCAGCTTAAATCCCTGGCTTCCCTGCTAAGGATGTTAAAACAGAGATCAGTTCTATTTTGGTTTATGAGAACTAAGTAAAAACAAAGACAACATGGCCTGCCAGGTAGCTAAAACTAAGTCACAAACACTGGGTGAAAGGGTTGCCCTGCATGACCTGAGGCTCTCATTTGTGAGTAGCACCTCTCAACTTCTTCCTTAGACTGTACAACCACTTCTCGGGATAACTCTTGGAAACTGACAGCCCCAATGTCAGTAAAAAATTAGATACTGCACAGCTTTGAAAAAGGGCACATCAGTAACTCAAATCTCTCAGCCTTTAACTCAAGCTGGGAAAGCAGTTTCATTATGCTTTCAATTTTTTTCCACACACAAATCTTGGTGAGGTCTTAGCTGGACACTGCTCCAAATCTTACAATATTAGAAAGGAAACTATTTATCTTATTGCTTCTAGTCACTCTTGGATCCAGGACTATATGTAGAACTAAGAGGCAGATTTTCACAGTTTCACAGGTGGACACCTTATTCCTGGGTGCTCTCTGTACTGTGGGTTTAGTGACTAAGCCCTGAGGCTTCTTCTGCATTTGTTCCATGACCAGCTGATCCGTTGCAATGGTTTGTCTCATCATTTCCCATCTGGTACATATTTTCTTGGCTAGTTGAGACAGCATGTGGTTTACTTTTGCACATGTTCCTTGTTCTTTTTATATCAGTAATGACACAGTGTCATAATAATAGGAATAAAAAATAACTGCGGTTCTCCCAAAAGTGAGAGCACTGATCTCTTAACTAATAGATAGCATTGGCTTAATTTGCCTAAGACACTCTGCGGTTTGGTCCTGCTGACAGTGCTGGGGAATTTTCCAGATGCAGAGGATTATGAAGTCTTGGACAGCATTGCCATTTCCTGCAGTTTTTACTGTGAAACTTACAGAACTGACATCACTAAACAACCCAGGGCTCAGAGTCATGTGAAAATCTAATCTTCCATTTAAAAAACTAGTTTCAGCTGTGCAGTAAACATGCAGTACCTCTTAACGACTTTCTAAAAACTCAAAAAGCAGAGGGTCCAGAAGGCACTATCACTATGATAATTTCAAAAAATGATACTACTGATGTTAAGTTGGGTCTACAACTTTTCTTCTCTCCATTCTTTTTTTTTTTTGTTTTATGATAGAAACCGAAAAATCTTCCTGTAAAAATTACTCTTATTCTTTGTTCCTTCACCAACCAGATTCACTGTAGTCACCACATTGGCTAGGACTCCTCATCCATGTTAGTTCCACATCCCAGGTTTGGCACTAACCAGTGCTAAAGTTAACTGGGCTATGATTTAGTTACCTACATCAATTTAAAAAAAACCAAACAACCCAAATATTTTTTTTTAAAAAAAACCCCAAAACATAAAAATCTGTTTTCTTTAAAAATAATTGAGTTTTCAGTCAAAATAATGTAATTTTTTTTTCAGATCTTCTGAAAGTCATGAGCACATATGTCACCTTGAGTCACCAGGAGAAAATAAAAAGAGAAAAGAACAATTTTGTTTAAAAAATATGAGCGATGTAGTAAAAAAAAAAAAAAGCCATATGTCCATTTTGCTAAAAAAGTTCTACATATTTTTATTAGCTTGTATGTCTCACTCCAGTGAAGGTACGAGGAATCCAGAAGTAGTCATATGCAGGATACAAGAAGCAATATAACAAGTTTTGGCTCTATAATCTCTTAAATTGTGATGGCTCCTATTTTCAGTAAGTTTTGAAGACAGAATTGCAGCTGGTGAACATTTGTTCTCTGCAATCTTTGAAAACATAAATAAAAAATAACAAACTGCTTGGCTAAAACCTCAAATGCCAAGAGAGGATGGCAGACGCTACAAAGTAGTATTTACAATACTAATGAGGCAGCAATGACTAATAGCTCAAGGAAGTTTATTTAAGAGTCAGTTCACAGCTGGTAATGAAAGTTTATAACAAAAAAAATTTACTAAAATTATGAACATAAAAATCAAAATTTAGTACAAAACTACTAACATGAATGTTTTACAAACTTCTCAAGAAGTAGTCTGTTCTCAATTTTTTTTCTAGAGTGAGTGCTGATTTTTTTGTCTTTGTTTCTTGGCCAAATCTGGATATGCCCAAAGTAAAAATCAGGTCTTAATATGGTGTTGAAGTTAAGTATGTAAGAATCATACCATGCCATGTCACTTCTGAAAACAGAACTCTTATGGAAGAGTAATAGATTTTACCTCTGATTTTGTTACAGTTTTCCAAAAGTTGAAGCTGGTCTCTTAATTATAAGAAACATCTTTCTTCACCTGCTTACAGTTAGTTCCTTCACTTTATATTTGCAATTCATTTTCAAGAAGTCATGATAACATAATCATGTCCAGTAAATAACAGCTAAAATGGAAGCAGGTGTCATGCATAATGAACTTCCAATCTCACAGTATCTGAAGGGGAAATATTTTTGGTCAGAATATTTAAATAAGTTGAGAGGAGATCAACTGGAGATAAAGCAGTCATTTTCAGTAAAACCTTCCCAGATCCACTTTGGAATCTCTCAAACAACTGAGATATTCTCCTCTTTTCCTCTCTTCCTGCTGTTTCTTTCATTGTTATCTGTGCAAAATAATATTTGAATTGTGAGAACATGGATGAAATAAACTATTTTCTTTCATGCTTGAGAATGATGCCAGAGGAACATCTATGGAAAACAATATTTTATTAATCTACACAGCAGATGCAGACAGGCTGAAACAAGAAACTTACTTCAGTCTCTTACTGTACCTTGCAAGGGATTAAGATTAAATAATTAAAAAAACCCCAAAACAAACCAACAAAAAATACCAAAAGAAAAAGAACCCCAAGAACATTTTATGAAGACATTTACAGTTTTAGGTATGTGCAAGAGTTTATGAAATCTTTGGGGTTTTATTTTTTTTAATCTCCTTTGTCTGTCTCTTCAATAAACCTAAGCAGAATTCTTCAGAGCAACCAGACTTAGTTGATATTCTCTTTCAGACACACTAAAAACCATTATAATTCTACCCTCTAAGGAGTCAAGCTGTGAGCAATATAATTTTCAAAATGGGAAAGAAGGGTATACATTGGTTATGGGCAATCTGTTCTTGTAACTTCTGTAATCAGCCAAGATGATGAGCTATGGCCTTCCTCATTATATCAGAAAATCAGATTTACCTCTGCCAAAAGAAATAGTAATACTTAGTATTTATATAGTTCTTTATCTCTTAAAGCTTTTTAGAAATATTAACTAATTACAGGCAGAGATTTCAAGTTTCCTGAAAAAAATACCACAACCTAAAATTCTATGAAGGGAAATAAAATTCCTACAGGGAAAAGGACCCTGGAAATGCATCTCATTTATACTTAGAATATTACTTGCAGAGAAAAAAATTCAACAGCACTAACATCAATTCTGTTACAACAATGTATTTAATGTTTACAATTTTCTGTAATTATTTCTAATATAAAAATTTTAGTCATGAGGTTATCAAAAGGATGACCTGACACTGTACCTTTTACCATAAGAAATTTGATTTGGTCACTCAGGATGTGTTTTTCCAAGTCCATGTTGCATTATTTATGTGTGAGCCATTTACCCTAGTGAAGAACTATGATTTAACTAGTACAGCTTAAGGGTGTAACTGCTCTTTTAAATCATTGGTATGTTTTAATATTCTAGCATGGACAAGCCCTTCAAACTGAACTATTAAAGGCAGAAGTAAAAATGTTAGGGTAATAATCTGTGACAATAATTTGTAAGATATTTAAGGTTCTTGAGCTATTTTCCAGACAAAAAATGACATCCTTCGGAAATTTTCCAAATGATCATCTGGAAAGGTCATTTATAAGGAAAATCTGGGATTGGAAGGAAATTTGTTGTGGTTGGTTTTTCTTTTACATGTAGGTAGATTCATACATCTTATCAGTGTCTCTTATTCAGTAATATGTACTATCCACCTGCTAAAGGGTTCTGTAAAGAAACAGCTGTCATTTCTTTTCTGTTTGTGTAGTGGAGTGCCATAATGATTTTTTTTTTTTTTAAAATATTTACACCCTTATGCCTGTTCACATCTTTGAAAGCAGGCCAAATACCACTTACATTTATACTTCTTCCTCAACTCTCCCATTACAGTACTCTGATAGTTATGATAAAAATATGTCTATGTGTAAAGAAAAAGATTCCATTTGTTGAATAAGTAGACTTGTCAGTCATAGTCTTCATCCTAGAGCTTTAGGTGTTACAGCATGGCTGGGCATTTTGTACCAGAGTAGGTTTTTCAGGAACTTCATGTTTAAATCTAGCATTGCTGTAGTTCACATGGATGGGAAGAGCAGTATTTATGGCTTGGGTCAGGCTATCATCCAGCTAGAAGGAAGTAATTTTCTAAACCGACAGATGTCAGTTCATATATGTTGCTATATGAGAGAGTAGCATCTGTATCCAGAAACATTTCTAAGACATTAATTCATTGCAAGCCTGCGTCTTCAGCAAAAATAAACTATTACTTTCCTGAAATTTCCTTTGCTTGTCACATTAATTTCTCACTCGCTTAGGTTCACCCAAATATTCTTTGCTTATGAATCAGTCTCATTTGAGCATTACTTCATGTTGGTTATGATGCTATGGTTGCATCTGCTAAAAACCGGGGAGCCACTTTGCCTTATGTGCTTCCTTCTGATATTTATGCATCCAAGGAGGTACTTAGTCCATTTTCATAAAGCCAGTGTAGGTCTAGCTAACCTTAGGTACTGCAAGAAAAATTACATTTATTAAACTTTAGCATCAGCAGAAAAAAACAATGCCAAAGTGAAACAAAAACCATGTAAAATCTATTAGCCTCTTTTCCTTGAATCTGGACAAAAAACCCAATCATCAAAACTAATGTGCTAGTGATATAATGCCATTACAGCTGCTATCCAGACTAAAGGGAAGATTTTGTTTTTCCTTTTTTCCCCCCATTTCTTGGATACAAGCTCTGGTCAGGAATCTACACAAATTCTTAGATATTAGACGCTGGCAGAGTTTCTGAACATCTTGCAGATGTTACTGGTTCAGCTGTTCTCAAAGGTACTCATGAAGTGAACCTCTATTCTATGCATTGTAAATTCTATTTCCATAATCCTATAGATTACATGTCCTTGTAAATGGAAAGTAGAAAGATGGGACCAATGTAAAATAAACCCCATTAACCTTGCAGTTGGGCTACCTTACTATAAGCCTATGCTTTTCTTTGGAGTTACATAAACCTTCCACAACAAATTATCAGTTACCCTCTACAGAAAATCTAATACTTTTTTTTTCTCCCAGAAAGGTCCAAGCCATTGACACTTTTACTCGGAGTTGAATCTACACCAAAGAAACACAATATAAGGACACAGAACATCTGCACCAGGCTTTATTTGTTCTTGATTTAGCAATAGCAGCAGTCAAAAGTGCTACTGGAAACCAAAAAAACCCTGAATTGGACTGCAAGCTGCAGGAATTATCCCAGCATGAAGCCTGACAGATGCTTCATCTCTTGGTCAGAGACAGATCTACAGTTTTTAGTTTGAGAAACACTATGTTTTGACACTGTGTAAGTGCCATTCCCATATTCTCAACAACAAACTGCACTGGTGGAGAGCTGCATTGTGTTTTAGTATATATTCTTTAACATTGTTCTTTATGCTAAAATACTTTATAGATCCCACAGAATGTTTATCCACTCTCAAAATTCAGGAAAAAATAGATTTAACTAAAAAAACTTAGCATAAAATATATTTCTCTCACAATTTTCCAGTTTGAGCATAAAACGGCAAAAAATCTATTTCTCAGTGTAAGATTTCTTCAGATTCAGAAAACACAGAAAATATATACATGCAGAAAAATGAGAAAAATGTTATTTGCTTTAATTCCATGATACCATTAGTTCAATTATTTAATGGAATATCTAATGATATTTACTATTTAATAATAAAGAATTAATGCCATTAATTGAATGGTACCACTTTTTGACCATAAGTAGTTGTTAACAAGTGGTTTCCAGGTTCCAATAAAGCTCAAAGCTACTTCTTTTTATGTGATATTCATCTATGGTATACAGGAAAAAAAAACAGATCAGAAGAAACTATGAAAAGAACAAGATATGCCATGCAGATGATTTTCTCAATCTAACTTAACAATTTAAGTCATAATGTTAATCAGGCCATGTTAGTGTCATTGAAGATAATATCCCTGGGGGTACTAAGCGTAGAATCCCCTCCTTTTTCCAGTTTGCTCTTTACACAGCCTTACTTTGACTTTGCTGAACACAGGGAAAAAGAAATAGACACATCACCTGATCCACTGCTGAGAGCTAATCACCTGTAAAAATACTTAAAATTCACTGTTATGTAGTTAGCATCAAGTTTGAAAGGACTAAAAGCTGGTTTCACTGAAGTTGTGTGTTCTCTAATCTAGGATGACAGAGGACTTTTGGCATGATCCCATATGACTGAACCCAGTGGGAGTTTCAGCACTGATTTAAATGGAATGGGATCCATGAAACCAAGTGAGAAAATCACTTCAGTGCAGCTTTAGCCTCTCTCAGAATCACAGAATCGTCCAGGTTGGAAAAGACCCTGAAGATCATCCAGTCCAACCATCAGCCTAACATTGACAGTTCTCAACTACACCATATCCCTAAGTGCTATGTCAACCCGACTCTTAAACACCTCCAGGGATGGGGACTCCACCACCTCCCTGGGCAGCCCATTCCAATGCCTAACAACCTGTTCTGTAAAGAAATGCTTCCTAATATCTAGTCTAAACCTTCCCTGGTGCAACTTGAGGCCATTACCTCTTGTCCTATCACTTATTACTTGGACTGGTTAGGAAAAATCACTTATTACTCTCTGGTTAGGAAAAAATGCAATTAAACACTGTTCCTCCTTCCGTGAGGGTAGTCACCCTGATTTGGGGTCTGTATGTTCACACCAGAAGCACCATAACAGCCAGAAACTCTCATCAGTTCAATATCACAGTATATTGGATGTTCTATGAATGCAGAAAAAACCAGCTCCAGAACCAAACGCACACACCTGTTTGCCTGTCCTCAGAGTTTTGCAGGACTTCCCCTTATATTGTACATACCATTGTACAATGTCTCTAGCACATTGTTAATGTTAGAGATTGAAGGTATATACATCTATGGGAGTTCTCAGCCTACAAATGCCTATATTTTATTTTCTTTTTCCACTGGTGCTAGGAGCAAAGCTTATCCTGATTTGAACAATGAAAACCTACAGAGAAAGCTTCAAGGAAAATCAATTTAAGTCCCAAAAGTTTGAACAGAGTACAACACACAGAAAAGGAAAGACAAAGGGAGGAAAATAAAGAGGTCCTAGTCTAGGTTTACGTTATCTGTTTGATAATGCTGCTGTCCAGGTACCATACTCTTCATGCAGTATCAAAAACCTCCTGATTATTGGGAAGACTGGCATTTTACAGAAATAACTCAAACCAGCCCTGCCACATTGGCTGCGCCTCTGCAATTAGCCGTTTCCAAACAATACACTTCAGTGAACAACTTCTGCAAAGATAAAATGGCCCTTTCTTTTCCCACCCATCTTTTTTCTTCTTCCTTGTGTTCTGTTATGTCATGCTATGTTCTGTTATGTTCTGTTACGTTGTTATGTTATGTTATTTTCTATGCTTGTAGCCCTTTGGGGATGTATAATGAGAATAGCAGCACAAATGAGAAAGCAGAAAATATAAAGCAGCGAGCGTAGGTTTAGGTAAAGTGACAGCTGCCATTAGAGATAAGGTAATTCTACTAAAAGACTCCAGCAGAGATTAAAAACTAGCCCACACTGCCAAGCTGCCAAAGAAAGAAAAGAGCTTGTCTCCAGGTATTTTTCTCTGCTGTTGTTTCTTCTTTTTTTTTAGTGGGAGAAGGGAGGGCTGGTGAAATTCATAAAGAATTAATCCTCATTTTTCACTTATATCCTCCTCTAAATATTGGGATGGGGGGGGGGGGGGGGGGTGTAGAAAATAAAAAATCCTCTTTTCCTTTAAAGAATATAGTTTCCTTTTGCTACAGATGTTGTTCTCCAAGCCCAGACAGCTCCTGCCCTTTCTTGTCATGCCCCACAGAAAAAGAAAGATTGCACAAAAGGAGGAAGCGTGTCACACAAACATAGTGAAATTTAAAATGCACTTTCAGCCTTTTGTGAGTGTTTGAAAATAAATCCATGAAAAAATTCCCTGTTAGTTATTCCATATTTGTCTGAATTCATGACTCCCTCTTCAGTATCCCTTATCTTCCAAAGAAAATAGAAAATTTAAAACAACCAAAAATTACACAATTAAGAAAGCACTGGTATATGTTTCTTGCCCAGCTTGCTCTTCTTACAGAACAGCTTGAATCATACAACCTGCCTTGATGTAGGGTAGTTAAAGCTGTAATATTGGTCAAGAAAAGACAGTCCAAGGACAAGATTTGAGAACATAGCACTTCTTGTGAGATCTTGTGTAAATGTGTTATCCACATCTATCTCCATCTTTCCATTTGTGAAATCAAGATAAAATACCCCTGCCTGGACTATTCTCTGCTGTGTAGATTGATTTTTAGAAGGACAAAAAAAAAAAAAAAAAAGGTGACTCATAAAACATACTGATGACAAAGTCCCTGCTTACTGAATATATATTTACAACTGCAGGTAGTTCACTGCTAGCCATCTCTGGGCTTTTTGCAATGCTCCCACTATAGTAGATCCAGTAGCCTTGCACTGCTATACTCTCTCCTAGCCAGTGATTAATGCATCCTTAACAGGGATTAATAACCTAGAAGTACAAGCTGCAGCAGATATATATGAGGAAAATAGCAAACCGATTAAGTTAATTCGAGCTGATCTACCCATCAGTTTAATTGGCTAGGATTTTCACTTTAAAAATGGAAACTTTAAGCAGCCACCTTAAAAGACCAAATTACCTTGAAATAGTAATTACTAAGAATACTTAAAACACAATAAAATCCATCTTTGATCCGATTTGAATACTGTGAAATTTGGTAGGAAAGAGCAATTAATACACACTCTAAGGGGCAAATTTGAGGCAGTGAAGGTGACTATGCTTCCTGGAATCCTGATAATTTGAAATCCCTACATATTATTACCTCATAAAGCTCTTGGTTTTGTTTTGTTGTGGTGTTTGTTTGTTTTTTTTTTTTTTTTTTTTCTATGCTATTCTATTAATCATACATTTTACTGTTATCTTACCTTCTATGTGTGCTCTAGTACACTTTTGACAAAAAGTTCATGTACTTCATCTACCCATCATAGATGAATGCCATGACTGTGAAACTAATGCTTTTCTGTGTTTCTTAATACAGAATTTTGCTACAAGAAATGTGTATGTATGTGACCATGAGGTATCTCATCCATAGGGAACACTAACCTGTAGTCTTCCTCAGTTGGAAACTTTGACCCATTAGACAAATAAGCAGATCCCTCACATACTCCCTGCAGTGTTGGCCAAGGCGGACAACACATATACCTGTATACACACTCGGAAAATTGACTGAAAAGCATTTGTAAAAGGTCATTTTTCAGTGATGTAAACAAAAAACCAAAATTCAAGGAAATGGAGCTCTTAACTGAAGAGACTGATTTAGTACTTTTGCACTTCAGCAAATTAGCCACTCTATTGCAGTCATTGGAGTAGTTTTCAAGTGGGCAAACACCTGGCTGGCACATTTAGGAGGCAAATTTAACCATATTTAGCTTTCACATCTCTAAAATCAAGTATTTTCTTTTATTTTTTTTTTTAATAACTGACTATATTGCTGAAACAATCTGCATGCCTACCTTAATTCATCTAATGTCTGCCACCACATTATGAAGCAAGTTTGTGCTTAAAACAATATATATATTTATATATATTTGATTTAATCTGAATCTTAAAATCATGTATTTGGTGATGGGACAATCCTTTCTTTTTAAAATTTAGGGAAATGTAAAAGATTGGAAAAAGCTGCTATGGGCAATATCTTCTGCTGAGACACATGATTAGACATCTGACAGACTTGAACTGGAATAGTATCCCCAGGCAACCAAACCTATTAACCTTTTTCCAGCAGCTGGCTAAATCTAAAAAGCTCAGCAGTATCAATTTATACATTTGTACAGTCCTCAATGAAATGGAAGTGGAGTGATTCAAAAGTATAAAATCATGTGCTGATCTACAATGTAATATTAATAGCCAAGCTTGGGAGAAAATTGTGCAGAAATATTAGCATGTCTACCCTGAATTAGGCATTTGAAGATAATTAAGCCAAAAATAGTATTTACAGATTGCTGGACATCCTCTCAGATGATGTGAATGTGTATAGATGGTGGATGTATGATAAAGAAAGATGTAGCCAGATGTTTCAGGAATGGAAATACAGACAAAGTAAGTAAGAAACTAAGCCAGTGTAACTACATATATAGAAAATATTTAGTTCAGAAGTTCTAGACCATTAGATTTATTGGCATAAAAGTAAGCATTTTAAAAAGGGTTTTACATACTGCCATGACATGACTACAATTAAGAAAAAGGTTGACTCATGTGCCAAAGGACAAAACCTGGCCCAAATTTTTTATATTATCATATCACATCACACATGCAAACAAAGGGAAATGTCAGTGAAATGAATGGAAGATCATACATATCAAAATTGAAGAGTGGTTTAGCACTAAGCTTTCTTTGCATAAAAATAACTGCTGATAAGAGAAAAATCCATGTATAGTTTTGTTTTCCTTCCTTTTTCCATGCTTTCCCTTCTTCATGCCTTGCATACACCTCTGAAAATAAATCATAAAGTTGAATAAATCCAGCAAGAAGCAAACAATAGCCTTACCTACTATGTCAGTCAAACTAGTCATGCTCCTGGTATTTTTGAGCAAAAATTTTTTTTTTTTTTTTTTTGGTTTTCATTCTTCTTTTTTTTATGACAGCTGATTATCAGCTCTGATTATCATTTGTATTCTTTTCTGCTAACAGCTGTCAGGCTTCTTATTCTCAGTATGGATGATCTCAAATAGCTAGAAAAGGCCTATCAAATCAGTTTTTGAAGTCTGAAGAGCAAGAGATCTGCATGTGGCACTCACATTTGCAGACGTCTGAATACAGAAATTGATATTTTTACGAATGCAAGCATGCTGGTAGGTAAAGCTGAGCAGCCACCATGCCTTCCACTGAGTGAGCTCTTTCTGCCTTCCCACCCAGTGCCAGGACACCAGCCCAACTTTTTTTTAGACTTTCACTGCAGCCATGAGCACTGCAGCAAAAGTGCTATTAACTATATAATCCACAGGACATATAAGATAAAAGCACTGTAAAGAGTCAGACTGAGCCTTAGTTCCTTAAAAAAGGAGAACCTGGGAAAAAGTATTGGAAAGAGATGATGGCTTGGGGACAATAAATTCCCTTCCTGCTATCTTACTGGTCACAGGGGGAAACAGGCCTCTGATAACTCATACAGAGAAAAATGAGTTACAACTCCTACTATAGCAAGTCTGTTGTATATTAACAGATGTGGTGTCACTAAGTAGTGCAGAGACCACAGAGCTGCTATATGCTGTACAGCCAGTGAAATCCATACTGTCTCCTGCCATTAACGTCCTTTGGTAGCACTGCACACACCTAAGCCTGTTTCACATCCCTGTTCACTACAGACAGAGATGTAAACTGACTGGTTAAAGGTGGTGCAGAGATGCTCCAGCCATATCTGGTCATTCCAGTTCTTGAAGAACATATGTGTCAAAGCAGCACTGACTTCATAGTCTGGCCCAGTACCGAACATGGCATAGGTTACAGAATTTGTTGTATTATATATTCAAGATGAAGACCAGTATTTTTACACACAGTGACAATAAGAAAACTAAGCATGATGTTATGGTATAAACATTATGGTATAAACATTATATAACATAAACATTAGGTCTAGATTCACAATAACCTGTCAACTGTATTGACATTTATTGCATTGGGTGGACATGGATAACTAAGTTTTTCCTTTCTTATATACTTTAAGCATTGAGTATGTATAATAGATGTAGTAAGCAACTTAGACATGTCCACATTTGCTCTGATGACTCCCATAAGTCACCTGGTACAAGTGATGTATGTGAAGTCTTACAGCAAATCAAAATCAGTATCAGATGTCAGGTGTTTCCCTGTTCCCACACATAACCCAGTAGATCACTGTGACCTTAGACAAGTCATTTAATCTCTGTTTCTATTGCATGTTCACATGTTAATGGACCTGAATGAAGCTGCAGTGAAATAGAAAATAGTTTGCTATTATTCTGAAATATTCCTGCATTAAAAACATTTAACATAATGATGCCATAAAAGAACTGATATAGGACTGCTGCAAAGCTGGAACACAGATTTTTGTGATCACATTGCCTATATTACTTAGATGATACCTTGAGGGTGCTTCCTGTTTATGAGGTGATAACCATTTCCTAAGCTATATAACTCCCAGGTTCATAATGCAAGGACACAAATATTCCAGCATAACAGCAAGAGATCTTAAGGCATTACATAAAAAATTGGTCCTTCTTTTCATAATCAATCATACCCTTCTTGATTCCCACATCACTGCAACAGACATTGTGTCCCTATTGTTCAAGAAAGTTAGAGAACACAGAAAGAGACAGATTTTACTTTGTGTTAGATCTAAGAGGTCCATGGAATACGCTGTATAATGTTGCAGCATATACAAGGTTTGCTGGTGGAAGAAAACCTTTGAATAAAGCCATATATTACTGAATACAGACATTACAAATTCAGGAATAAAAGGACATGATCCTTTAGTGGTGTGAGGGATATTTGCAAAAATGGCTTTTACACTGCTTAAGTAGGTAGGACTAATTATAACTTTCCAATTCACATCTGAGTTTAAGTCATTGCATGATGAGTCAAAGTTCAATTTAATATTTATTAAATAATTCTATATGGCAGAAAATATGATGATTCTGGTCTTGAGAAAAAGGTGTCTTCCAGAAAGAAACCTTGATTTATCTTTGTGACTTGACTACACTAAAGCATTCAGCTCTTTCCTATGGTTAATCCTTTATCTGCTGAAACCAGGGAAGTAAGGAAAATATTCAATATGATAAAAGCAGGGAAAGAATTCCAAACAAAGGTGTGATAGGGAATTTTTCAGCCATGTGTACTTTTAAAATCAGTTTGTACACATTCTGTCAAAAAAAAAAAAAAAATTACAAAGCTTCAGAAGTTCCATGAAAAAGAATGTTTAAATCAGCCTCGGGAGTTTTTTACCTTTATGTGTTTATCAGCCTTCCAGGAGATATGTATATAATATGCATAATTTCAGTGTGTCTGTTTATTCCTTTTTGAAAAGTATTTTACTTTCCAGCTTTAGGTGGGAACACTGAAACCAACTTGCTGGACAGCCAATACCAGTGGCAATATCGAACCCCATCTTTACTGAACTTCAAAGGACCTGAAAACAACACTATGGCTGCTGGTTTGAAATCCTGCAGGCTGAGGACTCACAAGGCCACATCATCTCATGTCCTCTGCTGTCTGCCTTTCTGCCCACAGGAAGGTCTGGACAGGAGACTTATTCATGCCTTATTTGTGAAGGGATTGTATGTTGAATGTCATTCTTGTTTTGGAGGCTCTACTGTAGTTCTCCCATAGACAAGCACTACACAGGATACAGAGCTCAGCTGCAGTCTGTCAGTTCACTTTAGTACTTAATGTCAAGAACTTAAACAGTGTTTTTTGTGTCTAGTACTATGAATAATTATTCAGCTTTTCACTAGGCTATGTTACAAAAAAACCCCCAAATTCTCTTTCCTTCACCATATGTATGCATTACAGTCTTTTAAGTTATGCCAGTCCAGGAAGCACTTTTTTTTTCTTTCCTTCTTTCTTTGAGAATGAAGAAGTTTAAATTTACTCCTTCCACTTTTTTAAGTTGAAGGACAAGAAAATTTAGTGTAGATATTCGTTCCCACGGACTTCCTTCTCAGCATGCAACAATGTGAAACCAAACACTCATTTGATTATAAATTCACTCAGAGGAATTGCAGAAGGAATTCCCCACAGCAAATGTCTGGAAAGCTCAGGCTGACTTAAATTGAAACCTAAGTCATTCTCTGTTAACAATATTTTTCCCTTAAGAAATACACCTGCCAGGTTAGCTTGCATGTGGGGGATGAGACCTGAAGACCATCAGCAACAAAGTCACACTCAGCTCCATTGTCTGCTCTGCTCCTTCGCTTCCTAAGCGGACTGACAAGACACTTCAGCATCAGCCACAGGATCCGAATGTACGGCAAGCAGGTAAAATTTCAATTCCAACTGTCAATGCCAATCGAGAAAAAACAGCAAAAAAGGCATAAAATATATTCCATTAAAACAGGAACTTGTCCTGATAAAATATGACCTTATCCTAGTGATAATCTGTTTTATGTTTAAGCTTTTTTGGCAAGCATGAAAGAAAGAGTAGTGTTTCCAAATATCCTATAGTGACCTTTGATATTACATGTTAAAAAAAGAAAGAGAGGGTTTAAATCCAGAAGGCTTTCGTGTTGCAGGACAGCCTGAGTTCTGTGTCATTAGATCAGTACCATTATACTAAAATGAATAAGAATAAAATTTCATTTATCACCCAGTCTGTGAGTTTTGCTGCAGAGAAGTCAAGGGATGCTCAGGCCCTGCCTGGCAGACTGGTACTTGGTTTTGATTAATGAAGAAAATAGAAGGAAATAAAGGAAGTTTCATAATGAGGTAATCATTGTGCTGACATTCCAAGGTATAAACTAACCTGGACAAGAGCATAAAGTAAGATAGAGTTAACAAATCCACAGAAATAAGGTGGAATTATCTGATGTAATGAGTTGAGGGACTGAAGCAGAAACTTTTAATGTGCGATTCATCTAATCATTGTATGCGTGTTTACAATAGGTCAGAGAAATTACCCTAAAGTGCCCATTTTTCTTGAGAGATGATAAATACAACCTAATAGGATTACTGCACATGCAATCATCTCCAGTAAATATAATGAATACCAACACTGATATCTACACTGTAAAATGCAATGATTTACAGGTTTGGTTTACAGGTATTTGGGCATATTTTTTTCTTCACTTTCCAACTATTTTATTAGATTCCTTAAGAACAATTTGATTTATAGATTCATGGGATAAAACTCCTCAAATCTCTAAATAAAAAAATAGTTGGGTTTGTGAATGAAAAATAGGTATCGATTACTTCAAAAAGATAAAGTAGAGTCATTTAAAATAAGAAAATACACATGCAATACCTGACTAAGTTTTGAGAGGACAAGACCCAGTACTATGAAAGAAAAAAACCCCAACTTCCTAGCTACAATTGTAGGGACTCTAAAGCCATATGAAGGAAAGATGAAAGACTGTACCATTTGCTTCAGAAAAGGCATGACAGGACAAATAAAAAAAAGTGTACAAAATAATTAATCACTTAAAGAAATTGCATAAGGCTTTTTTTTTCTTTCTTTCTTTTTTTTCCCCCCACCTTGATAACAAACAAAAACTCTGTGCAGCTTCAGGATGGCAAATGGAAACTGATGGAGGAGATGTATTCACATAACTCAACATTAACCTGTGGTATTAACAGGTCATACTCCTTATAAAAGAGAAATGGAAAAAAATGTGGCCAGTTTGGCAGACTTGAGAGGTGGGCTCGTGCAAAACTCATGAAGTTCAAAAAGGCCAAGTGCAAGGTCCTCCACATGGGTCAAGGCAATCCCAAGCACAAATACAGGCTGGGCAATGAGATCAGCCCTGCCGAGAAGGACTTGGGAGTATTAGTGGATGGAAAACTGACTATGAGCCAGCAATGTGCCCTCACAGCCCAGAAAGCCGACGGTATCCTGGGCTGCATGAAGAGACCTGTGGCCAGCAGGTTGAGGGAAGTGATTCTCCCCCTCTACTCTGCTCTTGTGAGACCTCACCTGCAGTGCTGTGTCCAGCTCTAGGACCTGCAGTGTAAGAAAGTCATAGACCTGTTGGAGTGAGTCCAAAGGAGGCCACAAAGATGATCAGGGGGCTGGAGCACATCCCTTGTGAAGACAGGCTGAGAGTTTGGGTTGTTCAGCCTGGAGAAGAGAAGACTCCGGGGAGACCTTAGAGCAGCCTTCCAGTACTTAAAGGGGGCTACAGAAAAGATGGGGAGGGACTCTTGGTCAGGGAGTGTAGTGGTAGGACAAGGAGTAATGGTTTTAAAATGAAAGAGGGTAGATTAGATTAGATGTAAGGAAGAAATACTGTGAGAGTGGTGAGACACTGGCACAGGTTGTTGAGATTGTGGCTGCGCACTCCCTGGAAGGGTTCAAGGCCAGGTTGGACGGGGCTTTGAGCAACCTGGGCTAGTGGAAGGTGTCCCTGTCCATGGCAGGGGGTTGGAACTAGATGATCTTTAAGGTCCTTTCCAACCCAAACCATTCTATGATTTTATGAAAATAATCATCCTGAGTTGTAACAGTAAGTTCAAGCAGAAAAGCATTTTGATAGCACATTAACCTTCAGGCTTCAGGATTTAGGACAATTGTGTTGGTGCAGTCAATCATTAACAATTAAGAGGAGGGACTAAATACTTCTCTGAGGCAGCTTTTCTCTGAGAGTTTCTGAGTAGTCATTTTGAAAGGTCGCCTGTGGTAGATCCGGCCAGTCACATGCCTTGTCCAGAGGGTCATATACCAACTCCAGCCCAAGACAAGCCAGCAACTATGCAACGTCATTAGCATGTCACTGAGCTCACAATGTGGGACAGCTGATATAACTTGCTTTTGTGGGCTGATGTAACTTTGTTGGATCTCTTTTCATCATGGGCGCAAAACAGGTAGTCACCAGTTGGTGCATGACTGCATGGGTATGGAGGTGTATAGTAGCATTAGATCTTGACCATAACCAGTAAAACTTTTCAACTATCCTGGATGTAGGATCAATCATTCCTGTTTTCCTGTCCCTTTCCTTCCTCACTCACTAGCAATGCCAGTGAGAACTGCTGGATACATTAAGAGTATATGCCGTCAGTTATTAAGCCACAGGAAGCAGCAGGAAGGTGGTTATAAATCAGAGTCTTCCAGCAAGTCAAAACACACTTTGGTAAAAGAGAGGAGCTTATACTGCTGCGTAAGGAAGCAGATGTGTACATTGCTGTGACACTGGAGAAATCAACTGCCTATAGATATTGCTATATCACACAATAGCTGAAGAGGCTCAGTGGCTGGATTAACCTTGACCCAGATTAGTCTTGTTTAACCTCCTTGGCTAAGCCTCTGTCACACTCTCCTGCAGACACCACCATTGTTGTTAGGGTGTTATAAGTGAACATCTGTGTGAAGGAGTTCTAAGGAAATGCTAGTTGAAGGCTCCCTGATAGCTGTCAGAAGGCTCAAGACCCCTTCTGACTTGCACACAGAGAGCAAGACTACAATTAGCAGTTAGTTTTTCCCAAATTGTCCATTTGTCTCAGAAGGGCAAGACCCCTTTTGACAATTGGTATCTACAAAATTAAGCGTAGAGTTGGGCTTTCTCTGTCAACTCTTCCACTTTCCTGGATGCAAGGCCGAGGTACACTATGCACAGAGCCACAGCTCTGTATTTGCATCATGTGGTGTTTCAGCTGAGAAGGGCCAGCTGTGTCAGCAGAAGCACTCTATGTTGGGTTGGTGCAGTTACTGGAAACATCAGCATTGTCCTCGGCAAGACTGAAGCACATGGAAGGGCATTCTTGTAGGGAGCTGTTAACAGTTATTGGTAGTTCGATGCCTAAACAGTAAACATCCTTCCTACTCAGTGTGGAGATCTAAAAGGTAGAGAGGTGTATCTGATAGAGATGTCCTATATAGTCAGGGAAGAGATGCAGAGACTTTTAGGGTGCCTAAAAGTGGTCAAATTAACTACACTGAGGAAATGCCTCTTTCTTTCCCTTGAGTGTACACGGAACTAAAAGTGATCACATTGCAGAGGTCTAAAATATCACTGGATATATCCCACATTAGCAATTTTTGAGAACATGACTCTGGATTACATTTTGTTTGTCTTAAAAGCATTGAGAATATAATCCTGGGACTACTTAGGTTAGTTTATTTTCTTTCTAATGGACTTCATTTTCTGAAATGTGCTTACAAATCAATTTCTGTCATTAGTCCTTTAAAGTAAATATAATATTGTGGAAAGTAATTATTCATTGTTGGTACAACACATGTATATGATCAATCTGCTGTTTAAATTAGATTTTAAATTATTTGTTAACTGTGTGCACAATATTACTGGCTAATGACCTTAAAGAAGACAGGTTTGTGCTTCAAGGGACAAAAGCATAGGAAGTTATAGTCAAGGAAGCAGAGAAGATGGTTATCTTCCTTCAAAACAGGGTCAAGGAAGACCTGTAAGCACTAGTTAATGTACTACTGATTAATATTAGGGCCTAACATCTTCATATATTTCTCAAATTAAACACAGAATCATAGAATCATCTAGGTTGGAAAGACCTTGAAGATCATCCAGTCCAACCATTAACCTAAACTGACCGTCTTAACTACACCATATCCCTAAGTATTATGTCAACCTGACTCTTAAACACCTCCAGGGATGGGGGTTGCCCTGGGCAGCCCATTCCAATACCTAACAACCTGTTCTGTAAAGAAATACTTCCTAATATCCAGTCTAAACCTTCCCTGGCACAACTTGAGGCCATTCCCTCTTGTCCTATCACTTGTTATTGGGTTAAAGAGACTCATCACCAGCTCTCTGCAACCTCCTTTCAGGTAGTTGTAGAGGGCGATGAGGTCTCCCCTCAGCCTCCTCTTCTCCAGACTACACAACCCCGGTTCCCTCAGCCACTCCTCATAAGACATGTTCTCCAGACCCTGCACCAGCTTCGTTGCCCTTCTTTGGACACGCTCGAGTAATTCAATGTCCTTTTTGTAGTGAAGGGCCCAAAACTGAACACAGTAACCAAGGTGCGGCCTCACCAGTGCCGAGTACAGGGGCAAGATCACTTCCCTGTCCCTGCTGGCCACGCTATTGCTGATGCAAGCCAGGATGCCATTGGCCTTCTTGGCCACCTGGGCACACTGTTGGCTCATGTTTAACTGGCTGTCAATCAACACCCCTAGGTCCCTCTCTGACTGGCAGCTCTCCAGCCACTCCTCCCCAAGCCTGTAGCTCTGCTGGGGGTTGTTGTGGCTGAAGTGCAGCACCTGGCATTTGGCCTTATTGAAGTTCCTACAGTTGGCCTCAGCCCATCACTCCAGCCTGTCCAGGTCTCTCTGCAGAGCCTCCCTACCCTCGAGCAGATCAACACTCCCACCCAACTTGGTGTCATCTGCAAACTTACTGAGGGTGCACTCGATCCCCTCATCTAGATCATCAATAAAGATGTTAAACAGGAGTGGCCCCAAAACCGACCCCTGGGGGACACTACTCGTGACCTGCCACCAACCAGATTTAACTTCGTTCACACAACATCCAACAAGTTTTTTACCCAGTGAAATGTGTGCCCATCCAAGCCTCGAGCAGCCACTTTTGCCAAGAGAATGCTGTGGGAAACAGTGTCAAAGACCTTACTGAAGTCAAGGTAGACAACATCCACAGCCTTTCCCTCATCCAATAAGCAGGTCGCCCTGTCATAGAAGAAGATCAGGTTTGTCAAGCAGGACCTGCCTTTCATAACCCCATGCCGACTGGGCCTGATCATCTGGTTGTGCCACACGTGTTGTGTGATGTTCCTCAGGATGATCTGCTCCATCAGCTTCCCAGGCACCAATGTCAAGCTGACAGGCCTATAATTTCCCGGATCATCCTTCTGACCCTTCTTATATATAGCCACCACATTGGGTGATTTCCAATCTGTCAGGACCTCCCCGGTCAGCCAGGATTGCTGGTAAATGACGGAAAGCAGCTTGGCGAGCACCCCAGCCAGCTCCTTCAGCACCCTCGGGTGTATCCCATCAGGTCTCATAGACTTGTGTATGTCTACATGATGCAGCAGGTCACTGACTAACGCCTCCTGGATTGCGGGGGGGGGGTTGTTCTCCCAGTCTCTGTCTTCTGGCTAAGGAGGCTGGATTCCCTCAGTACAACTAGTCTTGTTATTAAAGACTGAAGCAAAGAAGGCATTAAGCACCTCAGCCTTTTCCTCATCACTCATTGCCATGTTTCCCAACACAGTGGGTTCAACCATTTTTCAGTGATCAACTCTATTTGAACAAAACTTTACTAGTTGTTGTTGCTGTTAGCTACTTAATGTAGTGATTTTGGTTGGGATAGAGTTCATTTTCGTCACAATAGCTTGTATGGGGCTATGTTTCGGATTTGTGCTGTAGCCATGTGTATTGGGTTTGCGTGGCAAGGTTTTGGTGGCAGGTGGTTTACAGCAGTGGTTTCTGTAAGAAGCTGCTAGAAGCTTCGCCCATCTCTGATAGAGCCCATGCCAGCCGGCTCCAAGACAGACCTGCCGCTGACCAAGGCTGATGCCATCAGTAACAGTGGCAGCACCTCTCAGATAATGTATTTAAGAGGAGGGAAAAAAAAGCTGCGTGAAAAAACAGCAGTGGAAGAGAGGAGTGAGAATATGTGAGGAGAAACTCTGCAGCCACCATGGTCAGTGAAGAAGAAGAGGGAGGAATTGCTCCAGGCAGCGGAGCAGAGATTCCCCTGCAGCCCGTGGTGCAGACCATGGTGAGGCAGCTGTGCCTCTGCAGCCCATGGAGGTCCACAGTGGAGCGGAGACCCACCTACAGCCTGTGGACGACCCCACACTTGAGCAGGTGGGTGCCTGAAGAGGCAGGCTGTGGCCCCATGAGCAGGCTCCTGGCAGGACCTGTGGCCCCGTGGAGAGAGGAGGCCACACTGGAGCAGGTTTTCTGACAGGACTTGTGACCCCGTGGGGGACCCACTGCTGGAGCAGTGAAGAGCTGCAACGACTCACATTGGAAAAGTTCATGGAGGACTGTCTCCTGGGGGATGGACCTCATGTTGGAGCAGAGGAAGAGTATGAAGAGTGTGAGGAGGAAGGAGTGTCAGAGACAATGTATGATGAACTGACTGCAATCCCCTGTCCCCCTGAACTGCTTGGAGGGAGGAGGTAGAGAAAATTGTGAATAAAGTTGAACCTGGGAAGAAGGGAGGGGTGGAGTGGAAGGTGTTTTTGAGATTTTGTTTTTATTTCTCATTATCCTACTCTGATTTGATTGGTAATAAATTAAACTAATTCCCAGAGTTGATTCTGTTTTGCCCATGACTGTAATTGGTGAATGTTCTTTCCCTCTCTTTATCTCGACCCATGAGCCTTTTGTTACATTTTCTCTCCCCTGTCCAACTGAGGAGGGAAAGCGATAGAGGGGCTTTGGTGGCACTTGTCATCCATCCAAAGTCAATGCATTACACCATGACACTTAGGAAAACTGCTTTTTTCCAAAGATTTTGCAAAAGCCTTCAAACAAGTACAGTTGGGTAAATACCTATGTAGCTCTTAGATATATTTCAATACCTTTATTGTAAGTCATTGCATAACACAACTGCTTGAAAGACAAAAAGTCCTTGATCAAGGATATCTATCTAATCCTATTTGATGATATAAATTAAACTTAAGCAATTTTTTTCCAAGCCAGAAGGTATCTGAAGTGCATAATCTTCAGAACAACAGATGTGTTCAGGTGTCTGCCTGGAAGAATCTTATGGGGTATGGACCCAGAGGGAAGCTGGGTCCAGAATAACTAGCTGATTTTCAACAAACACTTCCTCCAAGCTCAAGAAGGGTCCATCCCAATGAGTAGGAAATCAAGCAAAATGATAGAAGGCCTTCATAGATGAACAAGGATTTTCTGATTAAATTCAAACATAAGAAGCACTCAATAGGTAGAAGCCGGGACAGGTCACTCAGGACAAATATGCTG
Source organism: Strix aluco (assembly GCF_031877795.1). Classification (NCBI taxonomy): domain Eukaryota; kingdom Metazoa; phylum Chordata; class Aves; order Strigiformes; family Strigidae; genus Strix; species Strix aluco. Next base: position 132,593,336 of record NC_133932.1, on the reverse strand, counting down.
TTCAAATGTACATGGTGGGGTTAGGAAAACCGAAGCTGACTGGAGTTTAATCTGGTGAGGGATTTTAAGGGCAACAAGTAGAGCTGCTATAGGTATTTCAACAACAAAGGGAAAAGGAAAGAAAATATGTGTCCACTGCTTAATAGGACAAGGGACCTGGTGGCAAAGGACATAGAAAAATCCAGTGCCTTCTCTTTCTTAGGGCTTGCCTCAGGAATTCCAGGTCCCTCAGACAACTGGAAAAGTCTGGAGCAAGGAAGACTTATCCTCAGGTTATGGAACATTTAAACAAAATGGACGTACTCAAGTTCATGGGATCTGAGGAGATGCACCCACGAGTGCTGAGGAACCTTGCCAATGTCATTGCAAGGGCACTCTAGATTATCTTTGTAGGGTTGGCAATCAGAAGTTCCTGAGGGTGGGAAGAAAGTAAATGTATCTGAATAGCAGTTTCAAAACAGAACAGTGATTTTTAATTTTGAATCCTAATCTGTTCCACAATACCAGTCACCTATACATTTACAAAAGGCTGAGCAGGCATTAAAAAAATTTTGAGCATCCCTTTTGACATGACTAGGTATATCTCATTGAGATATTCTTAATCACTTCTGAAACTTTGTTTAGAAAGAGAAACAAATGACCCAAGGAAGTTCTTACACTGGTTATAATCAAGCTGCTTCCCCAACATGATTCAAAGCCAGAAATAAGGGAGAACCTACCATGTGACATATACAAAACAAACTGTGCTTGTCTTTGCCTGGAAGCTACAAAAGTGATTGTAGTCACCAGGTATTTTCACAGTCCAGAAGCCACAATAGGCTGGAACAGCTTGCTTTTATAGAGAAAACTAGTCATCTTTATAAGATTGCTCCCATAAATCAAGTAAATAAATTGATGGCATTTTCACAGCTTTTTCACAAGGAATAGTAAGTAAATCATAAATATTTGCTTTATGAAATTGTACTTTTGTATTTATTTTTAGGATTTTGATCCCTTAAATTTATTTTTTGTTTTTTCTTGAAACCAAAATGTTTTCAATTAATCACAAAATATATTGCCAGAGGCAGTGCTAAAGGCTGATTCCTTCCTTATATTTGTTCAAATTTACTTGAAAAAAAATGCCATTTTTTAGTGAGTTTTTCTTATTGTTGAGTTTGTCATGTATATTATGATGCATGACACTAAACCAGAGTGTTTCTTTTAAATTTAAATTACAATTCAGAAAATATATTAAAACATAACACGATATCCTTGTAAAAACAAATAAAAAAAAAAAAAAAAGAAAAAGCTATTTCTGTTTCCATCCCATCAAAGACAAAACAAAGAGTAATGCAGAAGTGAGCAATTCACAATCTAATCTGGCCATTGAAATCTAATGGAATGAATTAATTTTTAACGTCTGGTTTCCTTCTAACATAAGTAGGTATTTTAAAACAAATGATGAAAATTCACCAGGTATGAAGCCCATTTATTGCATAACTGACATTAACATATCTCTTTCTTCTCTTCCCTTCTTTCTTTGATTTAAAAGGAAACAGAGGTGAATGAATGAGGCAAAAAAAAATGCAGTATGTGTCAGCTTAGATTCTGATGTTTCCACTCACAGCTAATTATTCAGAGAGTAGCCCTTCTTATTTATATAAGAATACTTAAAGAATAAGATACTGTCATGACTAAGGATGGAAGATGATCTCTTCCAGTGGCCAACTGGAAAAAAACACCAGCTTATTTTTTCTGCTCATAAAGTCATCTGCTCATAAGTTTGTCTTATGAAGCACCTGTCATAGCCCATTTTCTGGCATGTAGCTCACTTGGCATTATTTTTTGGCTTCAAGGTCATTCTGTTATCACTAACGATATCATCTTCTGTACTGAAAATACATTCTCTTCACACAATTTAACCCCACAGTTACCAAGGTTTACTGGATAGCCTCAGATACTCAAAGGTTATTTCAGTATAATGGCAGTCAAAACTTTACTTTGCTCCTTCTCTGAGTGAAGAACCCTTAATGGCTATCTACTCAGAGTCAGATATTTTCAGCTAAACATTTGGAACCTTAAGCTATCCTCAACTCAGTAATCAGGTTTGGGAAATATAATAGAGTTTTGAATGTGTGTCCAAAGAATGACCGATTCTCTGTTCTGCTGATTAAGTTGCATACAACAGGTCACTCAAATAAATGAACTTATAAGGCAAAAACTTTCTGCAGCACCAAAGAAGTCTTATCTCCCACCAAGATGGTAATTTTAGTTCATGTCATAAATTTTCAAGAGTAGCTAAGACTGTTGACATTGATTCTGCATATCTGCCATTATTATATCGTCCTACTGATCAATCTTTTATTTTCCCTGAGACTTTTCTGGACTTTTTCATTTTCAGGATCAGGTATTATTCTTGAGGCCATTTAACTCACAGTTCTATTTATCTTATCTGGAAAACATTTTCTCTCCCAATTGCTGTAAGATGACATTTGTTTCAGAATGTATTGTCTTAGTAGAAACATTTCTTGATGGTTCTATGATAGACTGCTGTGTGATGACATTAGTAAGAGTAATGGATATAGGTAACTCCTGACAGCTTAGGCACCGAAAGAAAACATCATGGAGTATAACACCAGCTGTTAGACAAAACAAAGGAATTTAGAAATTTTGCAATTAGCAAAACAGAACTCTTGGATATCCTAGGTAGATGAGAGTTCAGACAACTTTTTTTTCCGGCAGATCTCACCATTCATACTAACAGATTACAACAAAGATGTTGAGCCTTGTGCTGGTTTTAACTGAGGTAAAGTTAATTTTCTTCACAGTAGCTAGTATGGGGCTGTGGTTTCGTTTTGTGCTGAAAACAGTGTAGATAACACAGGGATGTTTTTGTCACTGCTGAGCAGTGCTCACACAGAGTCAAGGCCTTTTCTGCTCCTCACCCCACCTCACCAGTGAGGAGGCTGGGGGGGCACAAGGAGCTGGGAGGGGACACAGCCAGGACAACTGACCCCAACTGACCACAGGGATATCCCAGATCATATGGCACCATGCTCAGCATATAAAGCTGGGGGAAGAGGAAGGAAGTGGGGGACATTCAGAGTGATGGTGTCTGTCTTCCCAAGTCAATGTTACGTGTGATGGAGCCCTGCTTTCCTGGAGATGGCTGAGCACCTGCCTGCCGATGGGAAGTGGTGAATGAATTCCTTGTTTTGCTTTGCTTGTGTGTGTGGTTTTTGCTTTACCTATTAAATTGTCTTTATCTCAACCTACAAGTTTTCTCACTTCTTTTACTCTTCTAATTCTCTCCCATCCCACCAGGGTGCAGTGAGTGAGTGGCTGCGTGGGGCTCAGTTGCCTACTGGGGTTAAACCACAGCAGTCTCCACTAAATTTTCTTGTAATTAAAATTTCACCTGACATTTGTATTCTAAATATTGCTTCTTATTTCAACACTGCTTCTTGATAACTTTCTTTGTCACTTAGATCAGCAGCAGTCTTGCCTGCCTTTATTAGCAGTTAGGAATGAAAATTTTGAAATGTGTCTGAGGAAAACAAAACAAAACAAAAGTTTAAAGAAAACTATAAATCATTGTGAAATGTTTTAAAGAAAACTGCAAATGAGAATAGGCAGCTTTAATTGAATCACAAATATTTAAAGATGATCAGCTAGACAGTCCAGCGTGATTTTTAACTGGACAGCTGCAGATCTTTCTATGGAAAAGGCTGAATCACATTTTTAATTCATAACTGTAGACCTGGTCATATGGCTATGATTACAAATTACCCTTTCTTTTCTGATGTCAATAGAAGTCTAGGGAAAAAAAAAAAAAAAAAAAAAGGTAAAATATAACATTTATGCGTTGTTCAGCTGTTGGCTGTTGTCACTGATCCCAAACTTTCCTGGTACCTTATTGCCCTATTTTAAGTATTACTGGGAAAAATTCATGATTAACCCATCTCAAGACTAGAAAAGACCTTCATGGTTCTTCAGACTAGTTGCCTGAAGAACACAGATCATAGAAATTCATGGAGTAAGCTGGGACCAGCAATATCACTGTGGTCTCTGCTGTTATGCATTTCTTTTCCTGTCTTCTCTGATTCTCTTTCTTTCCTTCTGTTACCCCCATGACTTCTCTTGATTCTACTTATTTCATTCCTTCAATCAGACACTACACCAAATAAAAATGACCAGCAGTCCAGTAATAAACGAGGACATCTGAGTACAAGTGCCAAACAGAATCAGCACGTGATGGAGAATACAGGATCAGGGAGAAGCACAGACACTGGGACCATAGCTCTTGGCTGCTGGTAGACCCAGGATGACAGCAATGCATTGATTACATTTATTTTGTCTTGAAATCATCCGGACTGGAATGTTTTCAATGTATTGATTTTTTAATTAATTTTTTTAAAAAAACATAGTGAAAGCTGTATGTCACTTGGGCCACTGGAAAAGCTCTTATGAGGTTAATGCCTGACCTACCTGTTCTGCAGTGTTCAATTAGAACAGGTGAGTCTCATGTCCAGCTCACTTAAATTTCTGTGACTGCGTTGTTGAAATTATACACGTCAAAACTGAACAAGAATCAGAAATAATTTTCCTAATCATAGCATCTCCAGTGATATCAGTGTCCCAAACACTAACACATCCCTCAGCAAGTAACTTTCTGCTGGAGAAAAAATAAGTTTTTGGCCAAGTACACTTAGGTGAAACAAGCTAGACTGTCTTTTCTTTCTCTTCCTCAGTTTTTGGCCATCATATGTGCTATTGAATCTAAGGTTATTTTACTAATAACAAAGGAGTGGTGATCTCATCCTCTACTAGTCCATCAGAGCAGAACTGTACTGGTGTGTCTGAGTCTTAGAAGTGGAGTAACATTCTTCTAAGAAAGAAGATAGGTTGGTATGTAGGCAGGTAGATAGCTTGATAGAAAGTTTATTTAAATATTTTTTTAAAAGTCCAACAAAACAGAGCCATATTTTACCTCATCTTCATCCTCCCAATCTACCCACAAGCTCACCTGTTTATATCAGTTCTCGCTTTCTTGGCCAGGACAAATTCTAAAGCAAATTAGGCATGATCCTTAAAAATCTGTACAATTCAAACAAAAGCTTAGAAGACTCTTTTGTTTTGCAGGCTCTGTTTGGTGTTAACATTCCAGATGCCTTTTTCTCCTTTCAAAGACTGTTATAGAAACAAATAGAGTAAATGGCAACACACAAACACACAAATCTCATGTACACTATAAGTGCCATGAGAAGACTGCAATCTTCTGATACCAAAGCAAAGAACATAATTGCAAGAAATTACTGCAATGAGAGAGAGTGTGAACACAGAACACTATGTACTAAAGATACAGGCATAAATGGTTAAATAACAGGATTGGTGCAAACAACATGAAAATGACTCCCAGTGTACATAGAGATAATCCCATGTGAGAAGAATACAAGCCACCCAGACAGAAAAGAAATAGCAAAGACAAATAAGAACAAAATGAGATTTTTTTTTTTCTTTTAATTAGAGTGTCTCAGGAAATACAGCTGCATTCTCCAGGGGAGGGAAAAAAAAAAAAAAAAAAGATAGATTAGAAAAGCAGAAAAAAGAGGAAACACTCTGGCAGAAGAAATACAATGGTTACAAATCTTTATGATCCTTAAAACAGCCACCACCACCTTCAGTATTTGCCTGCCCCTAGCACTAGAATACTATTTAAATTTAAGTAGTTTTATTGCTTGCTTGCAGAACAGAGGGCACTGTGAAAATAATACTTTCAATGATATATACAGCTGTCCAGGGACCAAAAATATTGTCATAGGGGAAAAAAAAAAGACAAAAAAAAGACCCAATTTTTCTGTAAAAGACGTCTCGTATTGGTGTCTTCATCCTCATTCTATTTAAAGCTGCCTGCAGCTTTCAGGTGTCAAGGAATCTGTTTGTTAGTTTGTTTTGTTTTGTTTTGTTTTAAATCAGTGATTGTATCTGAATAGCCCATTTCAAAAGGCAATTCCTCTACATATCTTCTCTGTGCCAAGGGATACATTTTTTTGTTTTCAATTGTTTTCTTGAAAACATCCTGAACAGGGAAGTAACTGGAAATGGAAATAATAGAAAACTGTGATGAAAATTTTGATGTTTGGTGAAGAAGATACTTAGAATCTGCAAAATCACTTGAGTGGCAGTGGACCCAAACACTTTTTACAAGTGATTTGGTCAGAAAGCCCATAAAGTTTCTGGACTTGTAACATAGACAGAGACCATTGTATGCTGGCTCCACCTAAGACAACATTAAGTCTGCAAAAGTGACAAGGATTTGTTGGAGGACTTAGGATGCAGCCTGACCCTGAAAAACTAGCTGAAGTCTGTACACCAGGTATCTGCCAGAAGACGTTCTCCTGGATCTGCATTGGCAAATTTACTATGAAGTTCCTATGCATTTACTGGCCTGGGTCAGCATAAGTTCAGTGTATGATTTAGAAAATTCATTAAAACAAACTAATTTTATGTTTCTGAGTCACCGTAGCAAATTTTGAAAATGGCTGTGAAAAATCAAACAGTTTAACTGTTCAATTGTTAGACTCTTCCCTGACATGATTTTGGACTGTGGCAGCTCCCTCCCAGAGTTTTCAGACAGTTCAGGAACTAAAATAGGCCAGGGACCGTTCCCAGGAGGTAGTCTGATGTAGTTTTGGAATACAAAGGCACATTTAATATCTTAGTATAGACATAATTTATTTGACCTTGGTCAAACCCCTTGTTTCTTCCATTTTCCTTTCTGTAAAATGGAATAATAGGATTCTTCCAACTCTCCAAAATATATAGATGCATCCCTAAACAGCTGGCTGATACATAGCTATGAGGGCGGAAATGGGAATGTGAGGGTGATTTGTATCAGTTAAACATATGGGTTTTCAAATTAACTGCTTGAAAACCCACATTTGAATGCAGGGAAGAGCTAAGCATTTCTGAAGATTGCATCCTATTTCATGTTTGTCAGTCTTCTAACATCAACAGGGACACAGTGGCACAAACATTTTTTCTCTCTGTCAGCTACTTCCACTAACAAAGTTGCTGAACCAATAGCTGGGGGAGTCTGTAGATATTTTGGAAAGCACTGAGGAATTCCAAACTTTGCTATGAATAATAGAGAACTATTCACATTTTGCCTGCTGTTGGCTTCTTTTGAGGTCTGGCTATCATGTTTCCTTAACAAGATTAAAAAGGATGGGTTGTTTATAGAATAAGCTTGTCCCACATGACAGGTTCTCAACCAGCAGGGCTAAAGATAAACAGTCTGGGCTGAATCTAGAGAAAAGAAGCACCAAGAAATGTGTTTCCTGAAGGTTTGTTCTACAGATGCCTGACACTTTCTCCTTGCATATGCTACAGGCAAACCCAGAAAAATGAGCAAACCCAGATGTACTTCTGAGCATCCCTGCCACATACAACACAACACAAAGGTAGCTGTTTGAATAGTTCTGGATATCCCTAGATTGGTTTATATTTTCATTTATTAAAATGTACACATTTTATGCAAATTCCCTTTTTCGTACACTTCAGCTCACCCATTGCCCATCTGGGTATAAACTGGTGGAAGAGGGGCTGCTGCTCACTCTTACAGTCTTCCAGGACTCTTCTGACCATTTCTGATGCTACCTTAACAGCTAGTGGCTAATAAAAGCAAGCTACCACCTTTCAACCCACTGAACAAGAAGCAGGGTCCGCTGGTGCTAGCAGCCTTTTTCAAATTTATATTGTACATGTTATACACGCATCTTGGTTATTACAAGCTCCCTGCTCCCATCAACAACAGTAATTGCAACCTATTTCTATAAAGTCCATTGAATTGGTACATTTCAGCAATGCCCCAGAAAGAAGGCTACTTCAACTACTGTATGTATTTCTGTGGTTTATGAATCAACTTTATGATTTTAATTTTGAAACTGTTATTAAAGAGACAGATTGCATTTAATAACAATTTTAGTATTGCCTGCTGCTCTAACCAGCAAGCAATAAAGCAAAGTAAAATTAACACAGGAATCCACTGCTAGGAGGCAAGCACATACAGAAGGTGACGGTTTGTTGTTCTAACCTCCATAAAGTATCGTCAGGCATAGTATTTCTGTCATTGTGGTGCTTATTCTCATGGCTGCAAAAAACAAGCTGCATGTCCTGGGAGTCGTTTTTCCAATTAAAAACAAAACCCCCTTTCTCTGGCTCTGTCCTGCACTTAGGCTTATCATGTAGACTAGCTGCATGATTTTTCTACACTCAGGTCCATGCATGTCCAAACCGCCTTCGTTATTTTTGCATGTGTTTTTTGCTCACTATTCAGCAGAAATACAGAATTTACTACAACAGAATGAATTTCTGAGTGGTTGGTGCTATATATAGTGATTCTCTGTCAATCACAGAGGTTCTGAATTAGCACTTCTGAATTGGCCATAACTCAGCACTAAATGATATAGTGGAAAAGGTTTTTCAGAGAACATTCTATTGTCAAAAATCATTTCATTGCCCAATCAGTACACAAACACTAATTTCCTTGTACATTAGAATGAAACCACTGATAATATTTACCTTTACGTGGCAAAATATTTGATAATCTTCAAAAGGCTTGGTTCACCTGGAATATATTGGGATTAGTGGACCTCTTGTATCAAAAATCTAAGATGAAAGATCTCATCGGAACAGACTCCCTCAAAATTACTGCTGTGATGCTTATCAATCAGGCTAAGAGTAAGAACTAGGAAGTCCAATTTAATGTAGTCTTATATTTGGTTCCATACCAGGGTAGAATTGAGGAATGATAGTTTTTGGCCAAAGTCAACTTGTAATCTCCCAAGCAGTTTCCAAAAATGGCTGGGGAGTTAGCACACCTGAGGACCGTTTCCAGAAGTCAGCTGATGTGTTAATACTTTCTTTGGAGTGTGAAAACATCTGACAGAATGGATAAAGGTCATTCTGTATGTACTGCTTACAGTACCAGAGGATGGTCCTGAGAATATTTAAATGGTTAGAAATTAAATTCTTCAGACACGTAGTCTTTACATGGTATTGTCCCCATTAAAGCCTCACTTATTTCATGCATTTTGGGAGTAGTAAAACAATCAGTTTATAATCACTGGGAAATAAGAAATGGGTCTTGCCAAGCGCTCCATTATGCAGGATCTAAAAGGTGAGCTAAAGAAATATAGCTCTTTGTTGTTCTTTAATCCCTATAGAACCCTAATCATCACTGTCCTGTGGACAGCTATATTAAGCAACTAATGCACTACAGAAAACCTCAAGCTTAACTGTTTCTCAGTGTTCAGTGCTACCCGCAGCCATAGGAAATTAAAAACTTCTGGAAAGTGCACTACCTGATAGTCATCACTGGGGACCACTGCTCTTGGGGTGAGGCAGCCTGATCTGCACAAAATTTCAAGCAGCTCTTCGGATGCTGTGAGTTCTGGAAGCTTCAAAAGGCTTTAGGGTGAAAGGGAAACTTGCACATAAGTGATACAGCTAAAACTGAGCAGAGGAGTTCTTCTGTAGTTGGAAGCATCAGCAAAGAATGGCAGAAAGGTACAGCTGAGGTTAACCAGAATCTCCTTTCTCCATTTGTGACCTCAATCCCCTGCTTTATTTAGGAAAGAGATGGTGTTTCATAACTGCTGCTGCAATGGAGAATTCCTAAGCTTGATCTGCAATGTTACAGAATGATTCATGCAAGAAAGAGCTGCTCCTTTAGAGCAAGACACTAATCTCCAGTGCTTCTGTACATGCATATATATTACTTTTAATTTCCCACTTTCTGTTTGCCTATAATAAAATTTCAATTAGAAAAAAGGGAGAAAGCTTCTGTTTGCACGCATGCTCGAGTAATTAGTGACAACGGGAAGGGGATGCAAGTTAATGGAGGTTTTAGCAAAATATGATTTTCTCATAGTTTGCCTGAGAATGGCAATATTTCTTTAAGTAAATATGAATTATTATATGTGAATCATTTGTGTACTATTTTCTTTGTGAGTCAGGATTAAAATATGTAAATATTCTAGATGTCACTCTTCAAAAGAGTAACTTGCATTCACAGAAGCCCTTTATTCAATTAGAAATTGAGATGACACAATATGGCACAATAATAGGAACTTACAATGCTGCAGTTGCTTAAAATTGAAAGGCAGAAAAGAAGTGTGCTTTCTGACTCTTGTGTTGCTCTGGTTCTTCCTGATAACAGGACATTTTTCGTTTGTGTAGGAAAAGCTAGGGTGACTCTGATGTCCTACTTGGCACTCCTTTGTTCAGGGACTTGTGCTGTTCTCATGGCAGAGGTGATTCCAAAAATTAAGAGATGGATACACTAACAACTGAAATCAATGGGAGTTCTTTAAATTGACATCTGTGGGTGCTGGATCAAATCCTGTTTTAAATGAGTGACTGAGCATTGCCAGGAAAATCCTAAAATCAATAGGTTTTGGTGTAAAGCCAGCTTTGGCAGTTCTTTGAAGATGTTCATCTATTGGGGTCAGCAGGGCATATCTCCTCATGACACATTCAGCAGTTGGCAGAGTGAGCTTGGTTGAATGAACATTGAAATGTCCAGCAGAATAGTATAGAAACAGATTTACTGAAGATCCTTGAAAGCAAAGATTTTGTGTTTTTTACTCATGTTTTCCAGTAGAGCTGATGGGACCTTTAGCAAAGTAAGCCCATGTAGGAGGAAAGGAAGGACTGCAATATATAATTACTACTTACTGCATCAAAACATCTCCAATCCGAACTGTGCAATAAAGATATATTATGTTGAAACATTGAAACAGTAAGGAAATGTTCAGCGAAGCTACTCATGCAGTCCTGCTTGCTCATTCTACTTCCCTCTGCCTGCATGGCCAAGTTCCCTTCCAATGGAAACTAGTCTGGAAAGAAATGATACAACAGGTTTCTGTTTGATATACATTATTTACCTTGGCTGTACTTCCAGACCCAAGAAACTTGCAGCTCCAACACTGTTAATATGACAGTAATATTGCTCTTACCCAACCTAGGGAATTCAATAAGTGATATAGGGAATATCCTTCCATTTTTCAACTGTTTACTGGACTGAATATGGTACTGTGCATTAATCAGCTCAATCCACTAACAAGCACTTCAGTAAATACTTTGGAAAAAAAATGTGTTCTTCAGTCAGTAAACTGCAGTGACAACTTGGCCATGTCTGTAAACACAATCCTTTAAACTACAGACAAATCTCGCTACTGCATTGCAAAGGAAGATGGTTGCAAACTGCTCACATATTCAATGCTAAATTATCTCTGTCCCTAGCAGACTGAAAAGGGAGTTCCTTATTGATTACAATAGGGTACCAGTAAAACGCTGGGTTTGGCGTTTGAGATTCACCGTTATAAATATGCCTTTTCCTTTTAAAGGAGAGAAACTATGTATTTTGTTGAATAGGGTCAAAGACTGAGAGATGCTGATTGCAACTGTCAGATGCTCAGCAAGAAAAATATTAAGTCCATGGCCTGGTACTGAGAGAATTAAGCTCTGCCTAAGAACAAGAAATCAAACATATTCAAATAATATTGTCTAAAATCTATCCATGAACAGTTTGGCTGAGAAAAATCTGCAATTTGCTGGGATAGCAAGTTGTGGGAGAAATGACTCAGATCTCTATACCTTGCTAACAGAACAGTGCTGCAGCAAACAGCTTCACCAACTGAGATGCTAATTAACAGGTGACTTACAAACAGGTGACATACAAAAACACCTCTCGATGCTAATACTGAAAGATACCAAATGTCCTTGGGCAAGACAAATCATTCACATGGTAGGTGCCTAATGTGTCATTCTTGTGACAGGTCTATGTGAGGGCTTCAGAGAGAGTTAAACATGATGACATGCCTTAATGCTCAAAGCTAAAGTGGCAAATAAGCCCCAGCCTTTCTGGAGTATATCACAAATACTGTGTTCATACAAAATTGAAACACCACAGGATAAAATACTCAAGACATTGTAAGAGACTTCACATTTTAAAAGCAAACAAACAAACAAGGAAGAAAGAGAGGAAAACATTTTTTCTGGCAGATTTATATAGAATTTGATGCAGGGATTGTATAAATGGAATTGATACAATCAATACATTCATACTATGAAAGTAGGACTTTAAATGGTAAAAGTACTATAGTTTTTAGATGAAGAGCTTGAGTCATGTTGATTTGAGAAAAAACACATACAACATTTGAGAGTGGCAATTCTCATCGGTTTCAAAGAACCCCAACAAAAAAAGTCAATAATTTCCAGAAATCTGGATCTTTAAGCCTTAAAATTCTGTCATTGTCTCTGCATAGCACTCAAAATGCAAAAAAGAAAAGATGCCCTGCAGGTCATGTAAAACTTTGCAGCTCCAGGGCTGCATCTGTTAAAGTGCTGGATGAAAAAAAGTGAAAAAATCAAAGAGAAGTTATAAAAGAAGTCAAAACATCCTGCAGAAAAAAAAAAAATCTACAAATCACTAAGGTGCAGAGACTATAAACAAGGATGAATACAGTGTACCGGGGAGACAAGCAGGTAAAGCACCATAAGAATCATGACAGCTGCTAGGAGAATCACTGGAGACCAACCTGAGCTGGTAACACAAGTAGGGTTGCTCTGTTCCCAGTTATTTTTTAGATATAATATTAGACATATTACTAGTAACTATGAGCTGGAAGCTTCTTAGTGATAACAACATCATTCTGGCATTACTATAATGAAATGATGAGTGAAATAACATGTTGAAAGAATGGAAAGTTCCTAGATTTCATTAAATTACCAAGTTCTACAACTACTCTAATTTCAATAATTTCTTGTTGGATCTGTGGGTGGGAAGGAGGAGGACTGAAATTCATTACTTCTGTGTATCTGAATTTCCATGGCCAAAAAAAATATTGGTAATAATAATTTTGATAAGTAGAAAGTTTATAGATTTCTATTCTGTCTCCATGAGATGGTCCACATGTTTAATGTAGTCATAAGTGTTATGCAGAAACTCTGATTTGGAGATATTTTTACCTTAGCAGCACAACTTCACCCAACACTGAAGCTACACTATAATTCTGTTGGAAGGGGAAATATTCTTTAAGATGTAAATGGGACCCAAAACCAGAGTCTGTTCCTCTCACTGAGGAATGAACAGTTTAACTTCATGATTCTCATCCTCTGGAAGATCCTTTACTCACCTCATCTAATCCAGATTTAGACTCAATCAGTTTTCTACTCCATTATCTTAGATTTGTACATCAGCACCACTCCTACCAGTGATGGTTTGTGTGTTGTTGGGACTGATCTTTCCCAGCCTGGCCACCACCAAGAATACCAATGCAATAAATGAGTGATTTTGATCATGGAGACCTTACCTTCTCATCCTCCTCATTTTCCTCCACCGAGATAGAGCCATCAAAAGCTGTGATGCCTTTCAGTATTCTTTTGTGATTGTCAGTCACTGTCTTGAATGAATGTAGGACTTTTCTGGAGTTCCTCTACAGAGTCTGATTTTTCTGGTGCTTATAACATATAAATTATATTAAGCTTTCCTTAGTGAAGAATTTATCCATAAAGAGCTGGAGTGCCTCTTCAGATAAATTCAAGAGCTTTGATTGTGAAAAGAAAACTCAACTAGACCAATCCTTACCCCACTATATCAAAATGGTGCTGCTCAATACATGGAAATAGATTGTTTGACTTTCCTACTCTACTGTTGAGGCCAGGATCTCCAGGTAACTCTACCACAGTGTCAGTAAACAAGACAATCAAAAATAAGATCGTATGTTCTATGACATGTTTCTGTTATTCTGTGAAGCTGATAAAGCAGCAAGCTATTATTGACTTTTCATCAACTCTGAGTGCCATGGATGATCTCGGTCACCATGGTTTTCAAATTGCAAGTAAATGATTCTGTTTCCAATGTCGCTTTCAAGACTTAAGATATCCCAACGCTGAACTCTTTACTTCAGACTTTGGTAAAAATTACCCACTCTTTTATTTTCAAAGCAGTCTGAATCCAGAGTTTGCAATGAACACCTTCTTGGACATAGCAGAAATTTGTCATAGATTATCCCTCCAGATCCTCTAATTGTTGGCAGATTTTAAGAGCTATGAGTCATTGAGGAGCCTGGTGACTTTTTTTGCACACCTTTTTGGAGCAAATAGTGAATAAGTCCTCTCCTCCTCTTCTCCCATTCTTCCACACAAGATTTATTGGTGCAGTATTGAAACATAACTTTCTATGCAGATCAGAGCACCTGTACCTTCCAGGTTGCAAGAATGGCTCCCCTCATTGAGAAGACCTTGTTTTTCACCAAAAGGAAAAATGTTCTGTGATAGTCATGGAAATGTTATCTTTGTCTTGGTGCTCATTCACGTCTCTCCTCCTATTAAAAGCACCCATTCCAAGCATATTTTTACATTAAACAGGACTAAATACCTTAAACTGAGGTTCATCCCTATCACAATGAAATCAAGGTTACAGTGACTTCTGTGCAAAGACTGGAAAACATGCAATGCAAGAAGTCTACTAAAAACAAGACACTTCTTTTTAATCAGAGCACTGGAGTTGCAATAATGTTGAGAAGTCTGACCAAAAATGTCTCCAGCTAACATTTGAAGGGAAGCCATAAGATATTCTGCTCACCTATTAACAAAGATCAGCCAAAGTCCAACTCATGATACTGCCTTTAGCAGGACAATGCTGAGGGTGCTGTTTGCATGAAGGACCCAAGACTCACTTTTCATAAAGGTGATTTGGGGAGATAACTGTTGTTATCAACAGTTAGAAAAGTCATAGGGACTATGACTTAAAAAGCAGAATGGTTATCAGTGGTCTGAAGAGCTGTATTTTCGACATATCTATTTGACAATTATCACTCCATCCTGCCTTGTTCCTCGTAGGCTTCACATCTACAGGTTAGAGGTTGAAGGGAGATACTCTAGCCCTGTGACCAATTGTAGGGCAGAGAAGAGGATGGGTGGAGATGCTAGGGCACTTAGAACAGTTGATTCTAGAATACCTTTAGTACACAAAACTGGTGCAGACTACGAGCTGAAAGGACTGTTGAGATGGATAAGCAATATCATCTTTTTTGCCCGCAGTGGAAGGAAAATTCTAAAACATTTTCAGGAGCAGAAGAACTGTCATGAAACGGTACCGTTATTGCTCAGACAGCTCTTCAGGAGACCTCTCACGGATCTCTGGGGTGTCCGTGCACTTGTACTGACACCTGGTGGCAAAAAACTATTAAGAAGAAATTGAATAAAGATGGATGACAATTTGTTTCCTCTGGGCTTGTAAAATTAACCAGTTTCCAGGTTAACTTACATGTCCACGTTGAAAATGGTGTTGAACAAATTCATTCTGGCATCTACTCTTACGGAAGCTTGTGCTGAATTCCTTTCAAAGTAATTTAGCAAGACAAACATACATGTTTTGAGCCGAACCCTGAGAATGGTGGTTATGTTTCTCATTTAGCATGCTATCAAATTACAAATGCTTGTGATTAAGATGTGATGAATTGCAACCGTACTGGTCAACCTACTCAGTGCCACATTTTTCCGCTGCTGGTACACTTAGCAGTATTTACAATGTCATGTTTGTAGAGCAACCTTGATGGAATATTTGTATGGTTTTCCTAGGGCTGAATCCTAGATCTTGGTCACAGATTAGATGTTTTAATCTCTATTTCTTTTTTTGTCTTTCTTATAATTAAATTGAAAGCCAACTCAGGATTCTGGGACTGATGGTTTTGTTCTCATGGGAGAAGCAGCAAAATGGTACCTAGGAATATGATAAGGGTAGTTTAAGTTATATACTCAGACTGGTGCTGGAAAAAACCCAGTCATAAAGTGCTTGCAAATTTTCAGTGCTTCCAGAAATTTCACATTCCTACCATTGTTTCCTCGGAAGCTACTTCATCCTAAAACCTAATTCCATGTGTAGAAGAATAAATAAAGGCTGATGTCCGTGAAATCCCATAGCTGGAAGACATAGCCGGAAGCCATAGCCTGAGCAAAACTAACCACCTTTCTTCCTTCCAAATGTGAAAGATGTGTCCCATTCAGTAACTTCTGCCACCATTACAGAAACCTCTAACTCTTGTTAACTAATTAATTTCAGCTTTCTCCAACAGTGGCTTTTTAATGTATTATGTATTATGCAAGTGTAAAAAATGAGACATCTCTCATTTGCAGACAAAATCCATCACAACTAACAATTAATTGCAACTTCATCAGCACTGTCAAAACTGAAGGACAGGCATGAATTTGAACCAGTCCTGAACAATGTTTGTTTCAGAGCTGAGATATATTCTATGGAGTACGAGTGTAAGCTCTGTGCAGAAAGGAGTATTTTCTAAATGGCATTTCTGAATTTAATAAACTATGTTCTGTCTCAGGCAACAGCAGAGTCCATCTGAAAGTAACCTTATTTTCTGCTGTAGAGAACATACAGGTCTTTAAAGAATTGGGTCCAGTGTCAGTTCTTCTAATGAGTTGAAACTGTAATCAATTAAATCTACTAACTTGGTAACTTTCCCAAGAAATCTATGCATATAAAATGTTAAAGAAAACAGGAAAAAACCATACCTCTCATTGCAAATGAAGGAACATAAAGGCAGTAAAACTACCCTTTGACCAAGGAATCACAAAATAGATTATATTTTCCAACTGAAACCCTTATCACAAAAGCTCAGTGCAACTATCTTCTTGTTTACTCTGTGTTTCCCCAGGGAAAATCAAGGACGATAAACAGTGATGTGACCCAAACAACAAGGAAGTTCAGCTAACAGATTTACCTTGCTTTGCTTCTCCCTACCCATTCATTTTCGGGTTGCGATGAAATAATGTGTGACCTAGATTAAAATGCTGACATTAAATGCATATTTTTTTTGTTTCAAGTAAGTTTTGCTTTCAGAATTAACTAATTGTTAACCAATACAGAGAAGGTTGAAATTGCAAAAACATCTAAAGACTAAGAATTTGTTCATGTTTAAAGTTGTATGTATAAGCAGATACATACAATTTCTTTTATGAAAACAATACATTTGTATCGTCTAAATTCCACATATTGCTGGCCTGAATCACACACATGGACCTCTCCTACATCCCTGTTGATAATTTTCATCAGCAACAGTTTTAGCTATTCATAACTCTGTAAAGCCAGCGATCTGAGTCACTGCTCCATCTGTACCATCCTTGTGGAAATGTCAGCGGCAGATGCTGCTAGTTAAAAGGATTTAAGTTAAAGGAGTCAGAACAAGATATCAAAATACTCGACAGGGATTTCAGATGGCTCCTACTCTCCTTGGAGTATTATATTTTGGAGTTACCCCAGAATACACCTTTACTTATGTGACCTGTGGGAAACACAAAGCTCCTGTCAATGCTGGTAGGATAAAAGATTGACACGTAGAGACCCTTGCATACTTGCGGGTTTCTACCCTGCATTAGAGCTTCAGTCATTGCAGATCAAGCATGAAGCACAACTGGTGGGAATGATGCAACCTCCTCCAACACTTGGAAAGGGACTCCTTATGAAAAGAGGTGGCTCTTTTTGGAGAGAATTACCACAGAGTGGTAGCGCTGTCTTGTGAGCAAACCTGGAGAAGAACATGGCTTCTAGGCCTATGACACTGGTTAGGTCTGGGGACACCCTCACAATCTGTCTCAGTCCAGCAGTCTCCACTAAACAACCCCTCTGAGTTTCCTCTAAGTGTTGGGATGCAGTAAGGTTTTTTGCTGTTGCTCCGGGAGAGATGGACACCATTTTATACTGGTTTTGTAGGTTTTGGTCAAGTTAAGCAAGCCATAAATTTGACCTGAAATACTTAAATACCTTAATTTAAATAAAAGTTGAAGGAAAGGAAGTATAAGAAATGCTGTTTCCCAGAATAAAATATGTTTACTTTGTAGGAGGTTTGGTTTGAAGTAGGATATAGGCACCCTTCATAGGAAAGGAGCTGGTGGTCATTTGCCTTTTCCTACAAATCCCATAGGAAAGAGCACTCTCATGGAAGAAAGAAAGTTATTTAAATATGCAAACTGAACAAGTACCCTAATACTGGTCTATAGGATTTAAGAGGAAAAAGAAGGATACCACCATCTATCTCATTATTGATTTTGTTTCAGTCTCCTTATGAGTGTAACTTGAAGACAAAGAGATCTTGGAAAGCTACCTTCATGCATTTTTTATTTTTTAAAAAATTTATCCTCTCCCATAGTACTTCAAACTGTTTATTTGGCATGTTCCAGCATTAAATATTCTTGGGAATCATATTTCAATATAAGGTAGGAAACATGCACAGAAGACTTTAAGTTACACTCCACATCCTCATCCAGAGACTGGAAACACGAAGTCAGATTCTCTCTCATCACATGAGGTAGAACAGGCAGTTCCACCTTTCAGGAGAGGATCCTAACCACCACTTCTGTGGTATTTTTCTCTGTCATCCCCCCCTGCTGAGGCTGCTCTAACTTGTCAAAATGAAATCTCAATATGCAGGACAACAACAGGTGGAATCCAGAAACCCTACTCTTGCAGGCATGTCATATATCAGGGCACAACACTCATTCTCTTTTCTGCTGATCCAGTAAATATTAAACTAGTCTTGCTCTGTATTCCCAGGTTGTTCTAAAACTATATTTGTTCAGTGGTACATACATGAAGATGACTAATTCTGAGGAAAAGTTTAAGGAACTTCCCATAGCAACCAGAAAAAAATTAAACAACCCATAATATCACTCTTGTAGATTTTACTGCTGGCCACATTCTGAATGTACATACTTGTGGCATTAAAGTCTATAAGCAGAGTTACACGCTGCAGTTAAGCTACTTTAATTGGCTTTCCCATTACTGACAACAATGGTTGGATTACCAGGATCTTTCACTTCACACATATACCTAAAAACACTGAATTTCTTTAAAGTCCAGAAGCTTTTTTACAGACACACAGATGATAGAATTGCTTTGTGATGCTTCTTTGAACAAGATACAGATACCTGAATGGGATATTCTCTAAACATAGTCAGTGTGCATTAGCACAAGACTCGGAGTTAAGAACTATATGATCCGGAATAGGTTATTTAAAATCTTTGTGTTGTTTTCCCATCTGGAAAATTGTCCTCCTAGTTACAAAGATGTGTCTTTCAAAAGTTTTAAACACTTCTCTAGAAAGCACTTTAGGTTCCTTTAATTTTAATGAATTCTTTTTCACCTTTAAAACACCTAAAGGCTCTGCACCTTTCTTTTTGATGCTAACCCTGGCTCTTTTAAATCTGTAATACTTTAAAACTATGGACAAGATTCTTTTAAGAAAAAGAATTTTCAGAAAGTGGTATTAATAGAATACTTGTAGTAATTCATTATCTCTCTATATACATGAGTTACTTGTGTTTCAGGGTGATAAGATGTACTTTCACTGATATTCCCTTAGTATGAGTCTGTTTTTATCTACTGAAAGCACTGCAAGCCAGACCTCTGCAGAAAGAGCTGAACATGTCAGGTTATTTATACCATGATGAATGTAACAAGGATCTTTTGTCTCTTAAATGTAAGTACATGATTCCCCTCACTAATAGAAATTACACAAGCACATCAATGAGAGGAACACAAGCTTGTGACATTAATATGATCTTATATAAACAGATTTTACCTGTAAATAATCCTGAAAGTTTTATACAATCCCCATATCATTTATTCAATAGCCATTATTGATAAACCAGGCAGGAAAAGCAGGCAATATTTAATTATTGCTAGTAGGATTTGACAAGGATATCAGAGCTCATAGCTTTACCCTTTCTCATGAAGAGCTCAGTTCATGGGAAGTATATATACGTAAAATCATTCTAACAGGGTTATAATTACTGTCCCTTTGCTTCTAATTATAAGGAAAAATGCTAGCCTGGGGAAGGCTGGCTACTTTAAAATATCATTTACAGGGTTTCCCTTCCCCTTCCAAGGTGAAGAAGAAAGAAAATCACATCTGTGCACATTCACATTTTCATCAGTGATTCTTTCATTTGTTTATCCAAATGGAACAGTTTGAGGAGGAAGGATTAAGGGTTTCCATTGGACCTCTCTATAGCTCAATGGGCAGGGTGATTTGTTGCAAGGCAGGACTTTGAGCATCAACAAGTTCAGAAGAGCTTAAAATCTACAAGTCTGCACACAAGCATAAGTAACCATAAGACAGGGCCATCATACAAAGGCAGAGCTCCTCTTGCAACAGTCTTCGAAGCGCTCTCTGTTCCACACGCTCTGAGCATCCACACCACACCACAGGCCATCTGCTGAAATATGTTCTTTTTGATTCTAATGTGACGTAGGCATGAGGTATGAGATGCTTGGCAGCATGAAGCAGAATATGGGAAACAGAAGTGTCTGTGAGCTTTACAAGAGTCTGGATTTAAGGGCATCACACCTGCAATTCTTAGGCATTTTGGGACTTACTCTCCTGAAATGAAAGTTAGTCAAGGATCACTCACAAAAGTCTTTTTTGTGGATCCAGCCACAACTGCTCAAAGCTGGATTTTCACCTCAAAGAGGGACTGAAGACAGAGGTTGTGGAATTGAAGACAAATAAATACTTATCTGATTTAACTGATCTTACAGGGAAAAGACAGTGTTTGATATGGCCTTATAGAGTTTCAGGGAGTGGATGTATTTAAAGCCAGTACAAATACCTGCCTTGCCTTGACTGCAGTCTGGAGAGTTCTGCTCAGCAACTGAAGACCAGTCAGCTGTTAATTCAGAGTCCTGACTGTTTACTGAAGGGGTCTGAAGTGTTTGGAGCAGGACTGAGATTCTTCTTACAGCTTTGCACCACCCATGCGACACACACTACACGTTAACAGCCATGTCACACAAGCTTAGATTCATCTCAGAAAAGATCAGAAGAAGCCATGTTTCTATGTGTCTCAAATTATAGAAATGTCACTTTCCCACTGGAGCCTTATGTCTAAACATTAATAGAAAATAAATTAAAAAAAAAAAAAAAGGAAAAAGTTAGAAGAACAACACCAGTTGGTTTAGATTTTAGTATTTTCTGTTTACAATTGTGGATGGCTTTTCAAATACCATTTATAAAATCATCAGCTATTTACAGTGCTTTCTGAGTGAATTAAAATTTTGTTTTAATTGTACTTGTTTTGCAAATTGACAATTGTAGGTGACATTTTCAAATTTATGGTTATTTGTACGGTGACTTACTTATAAAATAGTCCTGTGGTTTCTGTGACATTTTGCTATAGCCTTAATTGTTTAAGAGGTTTTTAGTCCCTGAAAGCTTGTCAGATTTTTCCCAAATATACTAGTCAGTTTAATAAAAGATCACAGAATTTTTTTTGAATAGTTGAGTTTGAAGACACCTCTGAAGATCATCTAGTCTTACTCAGTGCACAAAGCAGGGTCAGCTAGAGCAGGTTGCTCAGGGCTGTGTGTGGTTGGGTTTTGAGTATCTCCAAGAACAGAAGCTCTATAATTTCTTTAGGGAATGTGTTCCAGTGTTTTACCACCCTCACAGTAAAAAAGTCTTTTTTCTTATGTTTTACAGAAGTTTCCTGTGTTTCAATTTGTGTTCCTTGATTCTTGTCCTGTCACTGGACACTACTGAGAAGAGTCTGGCTCTGTATATAATTCCCTCCATTACGTGTTTATATACATTGATAAGATGGCTGAATAGTCCCAGCTTTCTCAATGTTTCCTTGTATGTCAGATGCTCCATTCCCTTAATATTCTTCAGGTCCTTGGCTGGCCTCACTCCAGATGTATCTCACCAGGGCTGGGCAGAGGGGAAGGATTGAACCCCTTGAACTGCCGGCAATACTCTGCCTAATGCAGCCCAGGAGGCTACTGACTTTCTTTACCATGAGTGAGACACAGACAACTTTGTGTCCACCTGGACCCCAAGGTCCTCCTCTATACAACTGTAAGTACTTTGGAGACTTGGTTCTTAGTACTTGGTAGTACTTGTAGGTACTTTGGTACTTGGTCCTTAGGCACCCAATCATGATGATTTCACAGATGTTTGAAGCTTCTGCATTATGCCGTCTTCTCTGCACTTTTTAACGCGCATGTGCTTGAAATAGGCCCCCTTCAGCCCCATTTTGTTGATTACGGTTTCCCTCATCCACATCATTGTTCTCCTTTTACTTTCCAACCCAATCCATCACTTCTTCACTTGACTGTTTACAATCTTCCTCCCTTATTTTTCCTAGTTTAACCCAACCCTCACCAGCATGGCAAGACTCTTGTCGAAGATGTTACCCTGCTCAGTGAGGTGGCTTCCTCCTTAGCTTTCCTTTGCTCTAACTGCAATGCTGGACCTACAATCCCACGAATATTTTCTTAAAAGACAAAACCTGAACAATGCTGAAGCATAAATTAGTCTGAGGCAGTAGAGGATGGGGTCATAATAGTTATACATAACTAATGGAAATTCAGTAGGACGGATTTTTAATGAATCTGTAAATTCAAAGATTAATACTCTGCCTGAAGAGTGGCAAACATAATGGGCTACACAAAAAGAGAAAATAAAGGTGATGCCAGCAATTACAGGACTTTAAACATGACTTAAATGCTTTGTAAAGTATTACAACAGTTCTTGAAAGAAAGAATAATTAAGGACACAGTGACAAAGGAAAGTGAGTAAATTACCCACATGGTTTTATCAAAGGTGTAAGCCTAATCTAATACCTGTATTTTTTTAAGCACTGATATCTTAGATAAGGTGATGCAGTGGATTTAGTACATGTAGATTTAAAAAAAGAACAAAACACAACCTCAGACACTAGATATGGTTTCCCACAGGAAATTACTGCTCAAGGAGTAGATGATGAACACAAATATGAGAATAGTAAGCCAATAAAGAGCTGGCTAAAGAAGAGACTGTAATAATATTAGAAAGGGTGAATCAGACTGGAGAAGGACTGCTACTTGTATTCTTTAGCCTGAGACTGATTCCACTTAATTTACCAATGACGTGGAGATAAGAAGTAGGTTGGTGTTGATCAAAACTTTTGCCTGGCAAAATTGGAAGGCACTGTCAGGAAGGGCTAAATCATCATTTAAAGAATATTGGTGAAGCCTGTTGAAAAGTCGCGGTGTGGGATGACATTTAAGGATGCAGGTAGAAAAGTCATGAACTTTGGTATAAACAGGGAAGACTCTACTTGAAGGCAGAAGATAAACTACCTGCAGGTTGGTGTCCTGCCCTGCCTTGTCCTGTCCCCATCCCCATGGATGCGCCTGATATCCACAACTGGGTGGCATAGCTTGCCGCCTGGTTGCTCTCTTCCTGACTAGAGTGTGGTGGGCCAGGCCCTGGATGTGAGGCCCTGCTTTGTCCCCCACCATAGCCCCCAGGAAGCCACTGGCCCTCATGGCACACTGAGTCTGACTTGTAGTATTGCACATAATTCTGGTCCATTACAATCATTACATCAGCTTTGTCAGTAAACTGTATATTTACATCTTTTTGCAAGTTTTGATAGTTCCTAAGCATTCAAAATTCCAACAAATGTTGTATCCTTCGTTCCTTGAAGCTGATTTCAAAATTAAATATGTTTGTGATAACAATTAAAGAGGATTTTTTAAATATATGTTCAGGTTTTAGTTGTCTCCCCTTCCCATTCATTTTCTGCAGTTGTAAGGGCTAAAATTACATTTGAAAATTAATGCGGAGCTGATCAGTATCTAGAGTCCAACACTTGTGGTTCTAACAAAAAGAAGAGGGAATATCTCAAAATTTGGGATAAGAACCATAAAAATCGGTCACATAATATTTTTCACTTGTTTAATCTGAGACCTAATCTTCAAGTCCAATGACTCAGTCTCACCTAGTACACCACTGGAATGTGTGCATACCCCAGGGAATAGCACTTGTTCTATGGGTGATAATATCAGGGTCTTACTTGAAATTTATAAATTTGGATATGCAATCAGGCTCAGCCTCTGAGAAAAAAAAGTGAGATTAAATTTTAAGTGATTATTCAGGTAGACCACATGAGACAAGCTGCCAATTTACACATCTGAAGACATCAGAGGGAAAACTTGCAGAACTTTCTGTTTTTCATTTTGGGCAAAAATGAGAAAGGTCAGGTATGGAGACGCAGATCATCTTGAGATTTCAGCCAGTTTTCATGAACATCTCAGCAATTTTTATACTCAAGACATTTCAATAATATCAGAATTGTTTACCCTACAGAATCATACTGAGCTGTATCTTACTTTTTCCTTGGTTCAAAACTAATTCCCATTTTCACTAGGGATTAGAATGTGTGTTGATAATGAAGCCTGTTTGTTAAAACCACAAATAAAGGTGTGCATCAGTGAAAGTTATGTAAATGTCTTACAGTTTGAATAGTCATACTCTAAAATCTGCTTTACATATGCCAAACTCATTTCACCTCTGAAGAATCACTGGATTTTAATCAAAGTTCACTCCTGAATCCTCAGTTGGATTTGAACCATGAAGCTAAGCTGCAAGGCTTTGTGTCTTGCATTAAACCCCAGGACATACCCCGTCCAAAGCATTCGCTCCTGTCAAAGCATGGAATTTTGTAATGGGATCAGGAAATGGCATGACAATCTTTATTCACAAACCAGATTTGGCATTTAAATGCCTAGCAGAGGCTATATAACACAACTCCATGCTGCACTGGTTTAACCTTTGTGTCACTCTGTGTGCTGATTTTTTTTTTTTAATTCTTCTTCATTTACACTTCTCTCTCAAGTCAGAGAGGCTGAAGAGCTAGGGAGGGTGTACGAATCAACTTAGAGAGCCCTGAAAAGGTCAGCTTTGCCCCTTGCCCATTACCTTCTGCAAAATATACAAGGGATTTAAATTGTGACACCTAATTTTAATGAAGATTGCAATGCAAAGAGGAAATGAACAATATGAGTTTGTTCTCATGACAAGGATAATAATGAGAGCAGAAAATAGTACAGGTACACTGTAGAGTCATTACAATTTTAAATCTCCAGTCTCATGGTCTGCATAAGGTGCACTAGTTGTGGGTATGGTATCTTATATCATCAAATCCATTTAATTTGCTTTAGAATATAAATCTACAATTCAAGATTTCATTCAAATTCTGAAGGAATTCTTGACTCTTGATTATAATTTCAATTACCTGCATTTCCTAACTGTTGATTTGTACTTATTGCTATGAAGTTCTTTGCTTTTCTATTCATTGCATATAATTGTTACTTTTACTTTTTCTCTTATTATTATGTTTTTAGTCTGAATTTTATGGAAAAAAACATCTGTAATCAGTGACTGTGTGTTTGCTAAGGAAGTATGTTTCAGGCATTTCCTAGGAAAAAAACCCAAACTTTTAATCCATTGGTCATTCTGAAATAAATTTGACATATACATAAAGGTTTCAGTGTTATTAAGTTCCCATAAGTTTTATGAAGTAAAAATTTGCATAGAAGCTAGGATCTCATTAAGAGAAAAACTGCTTTGTAAGTTAATTTCTTATTAGATACCAGAAAATCTCCTTTGGAGAACACTTTTCTGAATGACCTGGGAGAAAAGTTTCAATCAGAGATCACATAGTATTTGATACAACGTCCTAGGGAAGCCAGATTTCATCAGGTCAACTACATTTAGCTGAGGAAAACTAATTTTGGAGCTGCAGAAACTTACAGGGGTTTTTATAATGTATATAAAAGATTTCAGTACGACAGTTTCCACATTTTAGAAAGAGTCTTATCTTGTCTAACTCTATCCCATATCATACCATGACAGCTACCACTGTAACTTTGGAGCCAGAGACCATCTCCAGATACAGTCTAACAGAAGTCAACACATATTAAACATATTCAGATAGAACAGCCTGTATATCTGCATTTTCCAGACTGGAAGAGCAGCTTACACATATGAAATTTCACTGCATGACCTTGTACTGGGTTTACGTGGCAAGGTTTTGGTAATGAAGGGAGCTGCAGGAGTGTCCTCTGGGAGGAGACCAGGAGGTTCCCCCATGT
Source organism: Strix aluco (assembly GCF_031877795.1). NCBI lineage: Eukaryota > Metazoa > Chordata > Aves > Strigiformes > Strigidae > Strix > Strix aluco. The sequence continues at coordinate 132,567,355 of NC_133932.1, read as the reverse complement.
CGGACAGAGCCTGTTGCCACCAGCTCCAAGATGGATCCACCACTGCTCAAAGCTGAGCCCATCAGTCACCCTGGTGGCACTTCTGTGATAATGTATTGAAGAAATGATAAAAAATGTTGTGTGGCATTTGTGAAAATATGTGAGAGAAACAGCCCTTCAGCCACCAAGGTTAGCGAAAAAGGAGGAGGAGGTGTTCCAAGTGCCAGAGCAGAGATTTCTCTACAACCAGTGGAGAAGACCATGGTGAAGCAGGTTGTGCCCCTGTAGTCCATGGAAGTCCACAGTGGAGCAGCTATCCACACTGAAGCCTGTGGAGGACCCCATGCTGGAGCAGGTAGATGCCGAAAGGAGTCTGCAGCCTATGGAGAGAACACCATGCAGGAGCAGATTTTCTGACAGGACCTGTGACCCCATGGGGAACCTACATTGGAGCAGTCTGTCCCTGAAGGACTACACCTGTGGAAGAATCCACACTGGAGCAGTTCTTGAACTGCAGCCCATGAGAAGGACCCACGCATGGAGAACTGTATGTCCTGGTAGGGACCCCAAGCTGGAGAAGAGGAGCATGAGAAGGAAAGAACGGCCGAGATGAAGTGTTATGGACTGACTGCAACCCCTATTCCCCATCCTTCTGTGTCACTTGAAGGGAAGGAGGTAGAAGTGAAATTGAGCCTGGGAAGAACAGGGGGTGGGGGGAAGGTGTTCATTGTTTTGTTTTTATTTCCCACTATTCTACTGTGTTATTTATTGGCAATAAGTTAAATTAATCTTCCCCAGGTCAAGTTTGTTTTGCATGTCTTGGTAATTGGTGAGCAATCTCAAGGTCTTTATCTTGACCCACGAGCATTTTCAAGTCATTTTCTCCCCATGTCCTTCTGAGGAAGGGGAGTGAGATGGCAGCTTGGTAGGCACCTGGCAGCCAGCCAAGGTTAACCCACCACAACTCTTTTCTGTCATAGTCGATCTGGCAGAAATTCTGGTTTCTAAGAAGTGTTCATACATACCCAAAATGACAAAGTATAAAACACCCCAGTCAGCCCTGAGTTGGTCAGGTTTATAGCCTTCCCATCTTCATTCTCAACAATCTTGCAAAATCTTATGTTTAAATATATATATGAACTTCTTGCACCTTTTTAATATAGGCTTCTCAAAGCAGAGATCGATTTAATTTATGTACTGTGGTTCTATATATGTAGTAACAAATACAATTAAACTGGTGAACTCTTCAATTGTAGTAATCAAAGCTAAAGATTCAACATGTATAATTAAGCCAAATTCTTCTATAGGCTTTTCTACAAGTGTCTGTCCAACCCTAGTATCTTTAACTTGTTGCTACAAAGTCAGTATATTCTGTATCGACCAGTGGGAGGAATTGTATTTGGCCACATCAGCATAGCAGAACAGGAGATAGTAAACCTCAAGAGATAGGATATTTGCTTTGTTACACAAGAGTGTATCACTACATTACTTTGCATTGGTTAAGTCTAGCAACAGCAGACAGGAAAGGCCATCCTGAGCCATCAAATCCAGTTTTTCTGCTATTATCACGGAGAACTACATCACATTGTGTTTTGGGTTTTACTTTGCTTTTTTAAGCTTTTCGCTCTCCATCCTAAAGGTAGTCAAATATTTGTTCCCACTATTCTGAACAAAATTCTCTTCTACTGACATCAGTGCTAATGTTACCACTGACTTCTAGATTCAGAAAGGTGTGGAGAAACAATAGGAGTGAGGTAGGAAAAATGGTAATCATTAATGCAAAACCATTTTAAATATAACCAATAAATATAAATGGGAACTTAATTAACATGTAAAAAAATGAACAGATAAATTGATAAGAAATGTCAAATCTATTTTTATATTATTGTTCCTACTAACACAGAGAGAGGGAAGAGAAATGGTGAAAAATGGTATTTGAACAGAATTATTTTTCAGGTATTAAAACCCTAACCAAACCAGACACAAAATAAGCTTTAGAATTACCATAATGAAAATTACTTGTTTTGCCAAGTATAATTATGATCCTGTCCCTGAACTCAGAAGACAAACAAATACAGAAGAAATAGACCTAGAATGTATAATAAGAGAGATTGTAAACACAAAATATGATACTGTTTAAGCATCTCATTTGAAGACGATACTTGATCCCATTCACAAATGCAATTACTTCCTTACTTGGAAACTGATAATAGTCTTTGCTCAGCAAGCTGTATCTCAGGAAGAAATGGGAATTATAAATTACTTTACTCTCATGACTTAAGAAGAATAAAATATGTAGTATACCTATTGGTTGGCAACTGCCCTTCGTGGATAAAGTGACTGAATCTTCTTCATGGTATTACTTCTCTCACAGAAATTCAAGTCCTGTCCCAGAAATAAGATTGTGGCTCCTAAGGTTGCCTGGATTTATATTTATTGGCTGAATAGTGTGCCTCAAACATCCTTCAGAAGCTTTCCGTGTTAGATTTTTAATGTTTGGTTTTTTTTTTTTTCTTTCTTTCTTTCCATTGTTATTGCTTTGCTATTAATTAAAAGAAAGTCTTCTAACTTAAACCCAAATATAGATAGTTTTATAGAATCTGCATAGGTGCTCTGGAAGTTTGCAAGTTCCTCATCCTATCAATATTATCATGATATATATGGAAATAAGATTCAGGGATAAGGAACCGATGTTCTGAGAACTGCATCTAAAAATCTGTGCTCGCAGGGTTGGTACACAATCATGAAGGTAATCAGGCACTCAGGAATTACTAGCCACACTTGCAAGAGGATAGAGAAAGGAAGAAATATAGGTAAAAAAATAGGTGAGAAAGAGATAACAAAGACTGTGTGGGCCTTCATTTGAGATGAGTATCTTGACTGTTTATCCACAAAGCTTCACTCATTCTTAATTTCATTCTCTGTCCCAACAAATATTCCCAAAAAAGTAGAAGACTGTAGGAGCATTACAGGCTCGTTTATCCTATATCATTCTTTGCTTCAAAGCAATGCACTAGCCCAGCAGTACAAACTATGTAAGAATCTTTTCTCAAGATGGACATTATTGGAATGAAATAATGAGCTTTCCAACTCTCTTAAATAAACCACGGGATCAGACAACAGTTGTTTTCCTACAAATGCATAAGTACATATCCTCCACTCCCTTTTCCAAGGACATATATCGAGCAGAGGGCCGCTGGGTTCTGCTGCCTGGAGGAGCAAAGGAGGTGCGATGTGAGATTGCTGTAGTAATCGGTATGCTTCAGTCACTTGTTGCTGCCTTTGCAAGCAAATGCAATTTGTGGATGCCTGGAGGCTATTCTAAGTGGGGGAACATAACCAGCACACCTTGGAGGGGCGCTCAGAAGTGTCTTTATACTACACTCCTCTTATCTACTACACTAGGGTTTTTTTCCAAGCTTGTAATAAAAAAAAAAAAACACCCAACCATGCTTAACTCTTACCCATTAGACCCAAGTAAAATATTTAAGCGAGAGAGAATCAGACCCACTATAAACTCCACAATTCCCCAGAAACTCAAGCAAAGCATAATTTAGTGCAAAACTAGGCCTTTTACAACTGCAGACCAAGTTTTATACATTTCAAGACCCTGATTTCCTACCACATTACTCAGCAATACTGCTGTCGAATGGCAAGAGCACAGCTGAGAGTTGTTCCCTAGGTGTTGTGTTAGCTCCATAAAACATGTCTTAACAACTCAGTCCCTAACGGTTTCATACACCATGCGCTACAAAGTGGAGACACTGAGGGCCAGCATTAATCATTTCCTCACGGACAACATTATGAAGTGATACCACTGATATTAGTTAAATAGCTTGCAGAAATAATCACTATAACAGAGGAGTCTCCCCAGTGTTAGACCAGGTACTTTAATGGAACTGTCAAACATTTTGTCTGACTCTTTGCTGCCTGGCACGTTGATTAGCCACTTACACTTGAGCTTAGGGACTGTAAACAGCATAAAAACAGACCTCGCCTTTCATACAGGGGTAACATTTTATAACAGTATCCACGGTGGAAAGACCTGCAGATTCAGACGTTACAAGTTTATACACTATTTTCCTTTTACCTACAAGCTAATTGGAAGAATAGAGAAGAACAATTTGTGCTTAATCATATCAGAGCCACTGTAGATCTCAAGTGATTTAACTCCTCCCTTCTCAGCAACTGGTGTTGAGCAGATGTTAAAACTGCAACATCACTGATGCCATTCTTAATTGTCTCCTCTGTTACTAAAATGTCTCTTTATGAGCATTTCTGTGCTGTACAAAGACTCAGACTCTCAAGCCCCATGCTGGGCTATTCCACTACCTGTTTATTATATGTAACTAGAGAATGTAACACTGACTTGAAAGTGCTGGAATGCCTTGAAAAGCACACATATATTCTCTGTTTCTGACCACATAGGCAGTAAGCTCTATAATTTTCTTAATTGTCTTTTTGTTTTTGTTGTTGCTTCTTTTTTTTCCATCAAATGAACATAAATCTGCTACAGAAATAAGAAATTCTGGCTTTATGCTTGAGCTTTCATTTCTTTTTTGATAGAAAGCTAGCAGGAAGATACTACACTTGTGAGAATAAGTGTACAAAACCACACATATATTCTTATATTTTATTTTGTTCAGAGCAAACATAATGAGGAACAAATACACAAGAGAATGTAATGAGTTAGGCAGGCTTGCAGGGTTTCTAAGAACATTTTTAGTTTTAGATCACCTAGATGTTTAAAACTTCACAAGGGTAATGAGCTGCAAGAGCTCCATAAGACTTTTAATATAATACCCAAGTTTATACACTTTGGTATGACAGTGTGGGCCTAAAGGTGGTTGGAGACGTAATCCCAAAGACTTTATGACCTACTTATCTTTTCATAATAACATAAAGGACACTTACTATACATGAGAGTCTATCTCTGCACATGTACCTACATTTATGTGTGTGAATGTGAAGAGAGCAGATGAATATTTGCAGTGGAATTCTGTGGTGAGATAAGGATATCTCTGATGGAAGGACACCCCCAACAGGAGCAGGACCTATATAACAATGCATTTTTTTGACAGTTAAAAGCAGAAAAGCAAGGAGAGATGAACGTCACAGGACAAGAACAAGTGGTTGCTCACTTGTAGAAGGATGCACTCTTTAAAAAAGCCCTGATAAGGATTATAAGTAGTGTTGCTCTTAAATGAGGCCAATTTTCAAATTTTTTTTTCCTGAGTGTAGAGAGGTCATGCACATGCATGATTTTCTGGTACCATTCCTTACTTTCTTAGCACAGGTACCAACATGCCAAATGGAGTCCCTGTGTTCTTAGGTCATCAGTATTTGCCTGCTGGTTGGTAGCAGTGATTAATTCCTAAGGTCATGAGTCAAATGTCAGAGAAGGTTCTTTCAGAAACTCACAATGCAACAGCATGCACAAAGATATGCATCAAGCACTGTCAGAAACCTAAGATGGCAGAAATAAATAAGGTCTAAAAAAAACCTTTGCAAGGGCATGAAGCTACATTCTCCTTACACAGGTGGTACCTATGATATTACTCCAAGAGCGAGAGACTTAGAAATGTTGTGTTTTAGTAAAACTCTCTTAGCTCCAGAAAACACAGACCATCACCACTACAGGAGACTTGCTATAGAGCCAAACTCTTCTGTCCCTTTCAGCTCAAGATGTGTGAATCATATGGCAGAAGAATTCCACCTTTGATGTCAGTAAGAAGTGATATATCATCTTTCTTAGCAAGATTTTGATGTGCAGTTCATATAATGACATGGAAATGGTACGATACCACACAGAGTACAAATTGTGTTTGTTTCTTTCTTTTTGCTATGCTTTTATATTGTCTGTATAGGGATTTCAAGCTCACAGCTCCTATGACAGAGTCATCCCGTATATCTTCAACTCCTATATCCAAGCTTACTACAAGTCACAAGCCCTCCATCCAGCCAGGATTCTATTTTCTGCTCATCACCACACAATCCAAGGACTGAGTGGGTAAATGATGACATCTGCAGTTTTCCCATATATAAAAGCATTACAGCATTCTGCATTCTCATTGCTTGTTACTTATAACTCTGAATAACTACTTTGAATGAGAATCAGGTTTCAGATTAATGAAAGCACCTTCTAACACTGAGTATTTTTATAGGGTCACGGCTAATGGTGAACAGAAAGTGAGAGATAATGGAATGACTTCAACATGCATGACCCCTCCATGCCACTGGAATGATATTATTTCCATTACATTCTTCTTCTATATTACATAATTGGTAGCTGAGGAATTTATAAAAATATAAGGAGGGAGGAAACACCATAGAGCTGAATGAAAATGCCAAGCACAGAATATATATTCTTGTTCCAATTATTGAAATTTTTTGGGGGGTGTGTCAAAAAGTTGGTTAAAGAAATAAGTTTTCACAGAGCCCTGTTCCATCAAAAGAGATATTACAACTTCTTGCTCTCGAGACTGAGGATCCATATTGGTTAACGCAATCTCTTTCTTTTCTAGTCAGCTCTTAGAAAATGTTTTTAAAATGAGAATATTTATTTTAGGGCCTGTTCCTGCACTCACCTTACCTAACCTTCCCTTTTTGTGGTGCCGAGGCATTAACTTTGTTTAATTTTCAAAATGGAAAAAAAAAAAATCCAAGGCTGCAAACAATGAGATGCCTAGATATGCATCTCATTAGTGTCTAAACATGAGCCAGATTTTAAAATTCAGAGTGAGCCAAGTTTAGAAAGAAAAAGGCCAAATTGAGTTCAACACTGAATCTAAGCTAAAAGACTAGCTTTGCTGGACTTCAAGCAAAGCAAAGCAAAATCTTACAGTTTCAGATTAATTTTCTTTAAGTTTGAGCTCTTTAAAGTTCGTATCACATAGATGACCAAGTGGCAGAAGGTTGATTTTCAATCTCTTCATCTCCCAGTTTTTTCCTCTCAAGAGGGTTTTTTTTCATTCTTTATTTTCTTCTTTCTTTTCTTGTTTCTTTTTTTTTTTTTTTCTTTTTCCTTTTATTTTCTTTCCTTGCCAGATTGTACAAATCAATGCTTATTCCAAACATGAAAAGCATTGTTTTGAAAACCAGTTAAGGTTGCCAAGGAAACTACACTGTTGTCACTCTCACATCATTTACAAAACCTATGCACTTTATGGCAAGGAAATGAGTAGTTAAAGGCATTATAAATCTTATACTGACAAAACAATGAACACATGCATTGTTTTCCTTGGGAATATAGACATGGAAAGACAAGACCTCTGATCCGAAGAATCCAAGGTTTTCCCTTTCAAGCTAACAGTAAATTCCTTTTAGCTATAAGCTATGAATAGATGCTTTTTCTAAGTTTCAGCCAGCCAGAAATATGTTCAGAAGAACTTACAAATTCAATGTTTTAAAAAAATGACCACCCAGCTAGAGAGAGGCCGTCTTTGCTTTCTTCAGGAATGCTGTGAATATGCTTTGATTATGAAAATTAAGCCCAAGGCATCTCAAGCTGTGCAGCCAAACTGGCCCGCCCATGTTTGGCTTAAAGTATTTGAAAATATTGATAATTGTGCCTGATCTTGTTCCTTCTCAAGTAGATGGTGAAATAAAAATCCGATTGACTTCAAAGACAGAAATGTTATGCCCACAAAATCTATGACAGCAAGATTAATTCAAATTGCAGCAGTATTTTCCATTGCTGTGGGGCAGTAGTTAAACCACTGCGATTGTCTAAGACAATGTTATAGGAGAAAAAGGAAATCACATTTTAACCATTACCGCATTTATGGAAGCACTAATGCTTTTCCATCATAGTTGTGAAGAATATGCACAACACTCCATGTCTTTGTTACACCATTTCCCATGTTTCCCAGATGTTTGCTGAGTGAAAAAATAGTATTTGTCTGAACTTATTTCTGACACTTATCCACATTTCAGTCTCGTATCCTAATCTTGGTTGAAATATTTAAAGTCTTTTCAACTTCAGCTCTTTCTTAGATGATATTTGTTTCCATCCAGTATCGGCTCTTGACATCTTCTGCTTCTATCCTTATTCCTTTAACCTCTTTCCCTTACATTTAGTTTTGTTTTTTAACCACAGATCCAAAGAAAAAAGCTTTTACCACAACGTTTGCTCTATTCTCCTTTCAGCTTTAGCCTCCTTCAAAAACATATTAGAAAATAGATTCTGCCCACCTTTTACCAAGTCAGACATCCTACTTGCTGGACTGTTTGACATGACTGGCAATTTGCATAATGGCAACAACACATGGAGCTTGTACATGATAAGCTGACGTACGGTGTAGTGATACCTGTGCTAACCTAAATATCAGCTACACTTTAGTTCTATGTCTCATTCCATCCTTAAATTTCTACTTTGGTTTGTTTATATCTGACTTTCTTAGGACTTCCATGGGTTCTTCCAAACAGTATTAATATTTCTATCCAAGCAGAGGTAGGATCATCTGTTTCTTATGTTGAAGGAGACTTACCAATATGCATTGGGAGTATTGGTGGACAAACATACACAACAGCTTCCTGGGAGCTTGAATTTCTGTTGTAATGGAAGTCAACAACAGAGCCTTCCATCACAATGTTGTACCATCATTTGTTTATGACTCTGCTTTCTTCTTTTTTAAAATCTGCTCTTATATTTCTTGCTCTTATATTTCTTGTGCTAGGGGGTTGCTGAGTGGTGGCAGCCTACAGAAGGACTTCCTGGAGTCAGAAGTTCTGAGGCCATTGGAGTTAGATCAGATACTTCTGGCCACTTAAATGAGGCCATCATTTTCATTTTGTTTTTGTTTAAGTCTGCTCTTTTTTTTAAGTATTATTGCCAAAGTAACTCAGAATGTTAAAAACTATAATTGACATTAATTTGTTAATTTACAGCATTTCTAGGCAGCCACAAAGAAGTCAAAGACCTTTGTTTAAGAAGTACACACAGTACATTTCTAGGCTAGATCAAGACCTGAAGCTAATGACACATTATTTTTCAGCAGCTTGTATGAACTTTTGGCTTGGCAATTAGCATCACAAAAGACAATGCTGCTTACCAGACATGGTAAATAAACTGTGTGTTGACCCAAACCTGCAATGTATTAAGAGAATGATGCTATTTTCCTATCTTTGAAGCATCTTCATAAATAATGCTCTCGTTTGTGCTTCACCTCCACCCCAAACCGCCAAACAGAAGTCAAACTTATGCTTACTGTTTATTCAGCTCTTCAGTAGTTTGTAGAAGGACATCATCACATCTCTGCAGGAAGATGTTTTAGCAGTGATTTCTACCCTGTGCTAATATACATAGCCCTTAGATCACAAATAGTAAAATAAAATAATCTGTTGATGGACTTTTCTACAATGTAATGAGGATTACGGATCACAATAATTGATTTCTGGTGAGCTAGTAGAATGAACATATAAAATAGGATAAATAAGAGTAAATGATGAAAAACGCCTGGTGCTGAAAAATATAATGAGAATGATTGGATGCAAAGCATAAGTGGCAAAGAAACTAACTGGAAGTACAATGTCCTGAATATGAAATCACAGAATCATAGAATGGTTTGGGTTGGAAGGGATCTTTAAAAGTCATCTAGTCCAACCCCCCTGCAATGAACAGGGACATCTTCCACTAGATCAGGTTGCTCAGAGCCCTGTCCAACCTGGCCTTGAATGTTTCCAGGGGTGGGGCATCTACCACCTTTCTGGGCAACCTGTGCCAGTGTTTCACTACCTTCATCATAAAAAATGTCCTCCTTACATCTAGCCTGAGCACTGCTACTGAAAAGTTAGTTGCAGTTCATGTATCCTGCTCCAAAAGAACAGAAACACGTCTACTGGACATGTTTCTACATCCAGTAGTTGCACCAGTAGATGCACCGATTCATATGTATCAAATGTACAACAGATTGTTGGTTATGAAATGCTGTCACCTGTGCCAGGATATTCCTTTCCTTAAGTTGCATAAGAAAAAAACCATTAAATCCCCAGCTTGGAACATGAATTTAAGAGACACTTAAGAGAAATTCCTGAGTTCTTGTGCAAGTACATCTACTCAGATGGAGTCCTGACACATGAAGGTATTGAATGAATTATCTATAGCACTTTACGTTCATTCACTCCAGGTTTGTTTGATCAATGCAGATGAAGTGCAGCATTGTGTAAAAGGCAATGCAGCTGTCAATACTGATGTATTTAGTAGAGGAAAGTCAATATAGATATGTGAAATGTTACTGACTGATATACATTTCACCAGACTCCTGAGGTGTTCAATCTGTACTTTACACACAAACACTGTATATATCAAAAAGTTTATCCTGAGAGCAGGGTTTTGAGCTGGGACTGAAGGTGACCTGACTTCTAGTTGCTGGTTTCACTGCAGTATTCTTTGTGCACGTGTCATTTAAGCTTAGAGTCACCAAGTCATTTTTTTGCATATCAGACTCCCCGAGTTATACAAATATTACCATAATGTAAATATTGCAAGTTACATATGGGAAAGGGTATGTAATTCACCTCATTTTTTTACTTTTGTTTTTCTACTGTACAGTACATAGAGCATTTCATATTACTGGGAATATTTTTTCTAATGATTTAATTTTATTTCTCAATATTTGTTTTTAAGTGTAGTTTGAAGAGCTTTCTGTGGAACTTTGTGCAGACAGAATCAACAGCAATAAAATACATGAGGTTGCTGTTGGATTAAGCACTTAAAACTGGTCCATAATAAAGGGAATTGAAAGATGGCTATAAACATATTTTGCCAACCTATAGTTCCATGTTGACGTGAAAAGGAAGCTTTGCACTTCTTGTAAGTAAAGCATAATGATGCTAAAAATGCAAATAGACACAAGTGCTCTGGATTAGCTGTGGAAATTTTTTACAAAAGCTTACAACTACGCAGAAGTGCAAGCACCTAACCCTGCATTTTGCTCCGTGTCCCGCCAGGTGTTTGCAAGGTGTCTGCAGAAAGAAGGTAACATCTCTGGTTGTCATTTGTGGAATCAACAATACTGCTTTTCTTAATATTTGGTGAAATGACCTAAAATAAATTGCAATCTTGGCTTTCTATAGAGTTTGTATAGAAATACGACTCTTGGAGAAAGTGCTTCATCTAAGATTAGAGTAAATCTTTGACTGATGGAATAGGTTGTGCTATTTCTTCCCATTGAGTAATGAGTGAATCTGGGCAGCTGCCTTACAACAGATGTCTAAAGATATATGGGAAGAGTCCTGTCATAAAAGAGTTTACCAGTGTTAAGACTTCAAGATATATCATTTAGTACTAGTGAAAGGGGAATGTAATTGTCTCTGCGCATACTAAAAATATTTAATTATCACAAAATGTAAAGGACAGCTGTTGAAAATTATGAAAGTGATGTAGTGAAAATGTGTGAACTTCTTATACAGAATTTTAAATACAATAATACCCATGATGATATGGGTTTTGTATTTTTAACCAAAATATACATTGCAATTTTCAAAATTTTAAGTTAATTCATACCACTTTTTCTTAAAATGTTAAGGAAATGAAAATGCAATAAATTTTATAAGCATCTCAAGAGAATATGAATAAGAATGCCACAGCAAATGTCATGGGGAAAGAGAAATGCTGTGTGAACCAATGTTTTATCATAAAAATCAACACTATGAATACAAATATGTTTTGTAATGCCTGTTATACCTGTTCTACCAGCAGATTTAAATTTACTGAAGGAATTTAGTGATTAGTCTTTTAGATTCTTTCATTATCACTGGTGTTGTGGTATTCACTCCCATATTGAGTGATGCAACAGCAGTTGTGTGCTACCGTCACTCAGTAGGTACATTTGACGCTTTGGTCTTCTGTAGGTAACACAACACCAAACCTTAACACAAACTCAGTACAGTGATGGGACAAGGGGTAAATTTTAAACTGAAAGAGAGTAGATTTAGATTATCTATAAGGAAGAAATTCTTCACTGTGAGGGTGGTGAGACACTGGCACAGGTTGCCCAGAGAAGCTGTGGCTGCCCCTTCCCTGGAAGGGTTCAAGGCCAGGTTGGACGGGGCTTTGGGCAACGTGGGCTAGTGGAAGGTGTCCCTGCCTGTGGCAGGGGCTTGGACTAGACGATCTTTAAGGTCTCTTCCAACTCAAACCATTCTATGATTCTATGATTGTACCTACTTTAAAACATAACAAAACTGATGGAAACTCATTGGTTATGTAAACATTTGTCTACTAAGCTTTGATCATCCATTTGGGTTCCATGAAGAATTAATACACCTACTACATTCAACATTAGAGAATTTAAGCTTATACCAGCTTTAGCAAAATGCCAAATATTCTAGCTGTATTTGGGCTCTTCAGCACAACCCAGCTAAATATACATTTGACATGATATCCATTAATCTTACAAAGCAGTCTTGAGTTACTCAATCTTGTGACATAATGGATTCCTTTCCTACACCTTAGGTGAGCAATCAAATGGAGATTGACTTTCTTCATTTAGTCAAATAGATTTATCTAAACCATGTTTCAAATGAGTAGATTAAGTAGGGTAATGTGGGTTTTTTATGTCTGAAGAAAAATCCATTTAATAGAACTGTTCTTTTGATTTTAGAGTGAGAATTACTATCAAAACACTGGACTCTTTCCTCTGTAGTTTTTTTGTTATAATGATCTAGACAGTCTTATCTGCCTGTACAGCAATTGAGGGTATTAATACTCCTGTGACATGTCTGCAATAAAGTGTGTTCTTGGACAGAAGAGACAAAGAGACTCCCCACATGAGGCCATTTATGTACTATGCTATGTGTGGTGATGAGGACAGTGAACAAATGTCCTTTTGTTATTATGTCACAGAAATGATTTTCATGAAGGATTAATTCATTAAAAACAACAAAAGGACATTTTCTTTTCTTGCTCATAATTAATTATGGGAGGACAAAGGTTCTGTGCAATAGAGAAGTGTAATTAGCTTGCAGCAGGGAATTTAACTACTCCGTTGCACTGTGGAGGTGATAAAGACAGAAATCCCCAGCCCGTGTGCATTCTGGAGCCCTCTTCTGAACTGAAGGAAACCTCTCAACTCTTTGTCAAGACCCTATTATAGTAACAGACAATTCAGTGACATTTTAACATGAGAAAAGTCTCAAGGGCAAAAAAAGAAAATTCCTTGAGATTTCCCCTAAGCCTTTCAGAGAAGAGTAAGGAAATATGTATCAAGATGAAGCTAATATGCTTCATTTCAGATTATAGGTGAATTTTGATATGAAACATGATCACTGGAGATATTCTGCATTGTAGAAAAGGAATCCATTACAATCTTCTTTAATACAATTTGAACACCAACAGTGGTTACTTTTCCTAAGATTATAACTTTTCCTTGAATTCAGCTTTCCAAGCAGGCAATACTAAAATACATTTGAATTTTTTGTTCATAAAACAGAGGAAAACCAATCTGTTTCCCATGTTCTTAGAGTAGTAAACAGAATACTCAGATGTGAGTTAGGAGTTGCCTAAGCTCCAATCCCTGTTGTTATTGAAACCTTGGTTTGTGTGGAAAGTAGACTCCCACACTAAGCCCTCACCTTTGTGAGGACTTATAGTTTAGTGTCCGAGAAGCACATTGCTTGACATGTGGTAAACATGGGAACACTTAAAGGATGGTTCAGTCATAAAATTGGGAATTTAGGACTGTGTAGCACATGAGAAGATAGGAAGTGTTGAACATTTCTGCATCCTGTTCCTTATGATTTTCTCTTGCCTTTCTAGACCTTGGAGCTCTAAAGAAGACTTTCTGTGGGATCTCTGGGAGGAAGGTGGTTAGCAGATTGTCATATCCATACTGGAAAGCTGAAGAAACTACAGAAGGAAGTAGTCAGTCCATGACATTCTAGAAGAATGTTTCGTGAATCAAGAGACCACAGATAATTACCTATACTGACATAAAAAGTGACTCCAACTGAGTTCATAACATTTGAGTGTTAGTAAGGTTTCCCCCAGAAAAATAGTATCTGAAGTTTAGTGTAGTTCCTGCTCTTCTTAGCGGAGCAGAGCCCACATTTCTGTAACTTCCATGATGTTCCACACATACATGGGAAAGATTAATTCTGCATCAGGGATGGTAATATCAGTGTGTTTTGATTCCAAGTGAAAAATAATCAGAAATTCTAGGGAACTCTCAAAACAGAGTGAAGGAATAAACAAGATTTTGTTTCCTGACTTGTATTTTATTACTATTTTGGTGTAGTGTAAGTAAGATATTAAGACTCATTAAATCAGATATTAAGTCTCATTCACAATCTCTTAGATGGAAGATACCACCCTAATACCGTATTCTAAAACAACACAAAAAATATTCTCTTGTAATATTTTATTCATTATTGTGAAAATGTTATTTACTAGTAGGATATGAAATACCAAATGACACCTGGTTGTCTTCAAATCTTACAAAACTAAATAGATTAAAAAAAATTGAAGAAATGGCTTATGGTTCCAGTGAAATTACCATAAGCCTAGAAATTTACTAGGAAATCACTATTGCTTCAAGTGTGCATCTACATCACCATTGGGCTTTCTTTTTAAGTCTTCTTTTAAAGTACTGACAGGATCTAAACCTAGTTGGTTGATAAAATCTGATAGGATTATATGTTTTCCGGAAAACTGGTTTTTGGAAACAATGGATGAAACAGCTGTTATTATTAAGCCTTCCTGATTACAACTTAAACACATATGAAGTACTTAATCTAAAGGCAGTTGTAAAACAAATCCAAATGTGTCTCCAACTACTCTGAAACTGTGGCTTTTTCAGGAATGTAGATTCAACAGAGTGATGTCACAACCCAAAACTATTTATCAATGGAAAATAACAAGAGCTCCATATTGCAGGTCCCCTATGTGCACCAGTACATCAGAAGAAGTACAGTGATTTACACCCAGTGATGATCTGACCCACATAATCAAATGAAATTGTAATACTAACAATTGAAATGTAATAATAAAGCTGAAGATCAAGAAAATTGAAAACTATTCATTTAAATCTAAACCTTGTCTTGGAAATTAATAAGATAGCGTGCATTATTTTTTTTTCCTTTTAGAAGCAGCAGCTTGTATTATCTGTGATGAGCAATAAATAGATGGCTTGGATGGCAGCTGAGGCATAGTTAATATTATCTCAGTTAATGACACTCGTGATTGGAAAGAAAAACACACTTTGAACATGACTGACCATGAAGGTATCCTCACAGCTGCAATGACTGGCCAAAGTAGTCAGCTGCTTCTTATTCTCATATTTCCTTTCTGTACTCCAAAACCTTTCTCTTATTTACATCTGAGATCTAATTCAGATGTTTTGGATGAAAAAATAACACAGACTAATGCTGAAATAACTATAAAGGCTGTGGAAAAAAAGACTATAGTTATATGAGCTTTTCCTTCCCAGATCAGAAAAATGCCATATCAGGGGATTTCACTAGTTCAGCAATAGCATTTTCTTTTGTCAGGACCTGTGCTCCTGCTTCACAAGGCCCTGTGCTAAAAAAGTCCATAGACACTAATTGATAATAGCCTTCATAATGTCAACCCTGATAAAATGAGATACATTTTCTTTAAAGGATGCACACCAGTCTCTAAGGTTTATTGTTCAGCACTATCACTCAAATGTAAGGTACCACAAGAATGAGGTATTCCAGAGGTGTCTTTTCCAGTAGCCCTAGGGATCAACAACAGTAGAGCACAAAAGAAAAATAAAGTAAAACTGGATGACACAACCTATTAAACAATCAAAAGATACCTTATTTTAATGTCCACAGAAAACTCCTTCAGCTGCCTTTTTTTTTTTTGTGGTCTGATTCATCATAAAGCATTCAGTTATAAAGTGGAGAACGTAATATTGTTGACCACTGGTCTGATATGATTTTCTGCTACAGCATATGTAGAAAGATAATTTTAAAATTTGATCATACTTTCCTCAAATTAGGAACTTAACTAATAAGGAATGCAGCCATTTTTCTTCTTTTTTTTTTTTTATTTTAATGGCTGGAAGGACACTTCTAAAGAGTGCTTCAGATTTTCAGGAAGATGGATTACCCTTAGAAATTCCTCTCTTTTACCATTGATCGAATAGCTTGCAAAATCTCTGTTCTTGAAGATACTCAGAACTTGACTGGACAAGACTCTGATCAACACAATCTAATTTCAAACAGAGACCCAACTTTGAAAGAGGACCTAGTCTGATTGGTTTTGGAGGCTGTTTGATCAGATGATTTCCAGAGGTCTCCTCCAGTTTAAATTATGATTCTATTTTCCTTTCTTTGGCACTTCTGTAAGTATCTAAGGACAGACAGAACCTGAGACTATGAGTGGAAGGAACATATGGCCCAGAAACCTAAACCTGCAAAAAAAGGAAAAATGTAATTTTTTTTCCTTAATTGGCAATACTTTATGACTGTCTCATAACTGTAGTTAGGGGGGAAAAGTCCTTCAATCATACAGTAAAGTGCTCTTAGCATCACAATAGGATATGTGGTCAGAAAGATCATATACTACCTTTCCTTTGCAATGGTAATGTGAATGCTTTTTCAGAGAACGTTATTGTCCGTATAAATTATTCACCAGCAGAATAGACTGTATATAGATTTCTTAAAAGGAATATTTCATTAATGTGACAAATTACATCTTTAGCCATGAAATGCTTAGTTACCTCCATGAATTTAGTAGGGAAAGACAGACCATCTTATATTTCACACTGTGGCAGTACTTTCATTAGAACTATTTAAAAACCCTGAATCCAAGGATCCTGGGGTCCAAGCATGTACAGTCTAAGCATTAATTAACTTAAATTTAGGTGACTATAAGTTTTAGTGTCATATAATGAATACAGATAAATGTCTGTTATTTCACTTCATTTCCTTTAATTTTTCTGTCTAAATGGACTTTGATGTAAATCAGAATGTATGGGACATTCACCACTTTGATACTAACTTGATGTGAAAAAAGACAATTAGATTAAAAAAAAAATCTCAAATTACTGCCTTGTGTGACTTATTTCCCAACCCACTTTAAACAAAAGAATTTATGACAATGCCCTGATTTTCTTAGTGATCTGCTTGTAGTACCAGCTGTGGACGGAACAGTGGCATTCTTAGAACCTTGATGACTTTAATTCTTCAGAAATCAGGTATTATAATTTTAAAATTTTTCTTGATTAGGATATTTTAAACTGCATGTAGTTCCAGTATCCAAAAAACAGTACAGTTGTGGAATTTACCACGTGTGTGTTCTCAGTTCTTTCAAATGTGAAGGAAAACCCATTAATTAAAAACATCTGTTTTGGAGGTTTAAACCAATGTATTTTGGGGGGCTTAGATTATGCATCAGCATATAAGTCAGTTTCAATGACTTAATTAAAAAAAGGCAGTTGTTCACACTGCCATGTTCAGCCTGCATGTAGTCCTGTGCTCATCTCCTCAATTTATATCAGTGCAGCACTATACCGACAGTTTTCTAAAGTTTAATCAACCAATTCTTCCTAGGCATTTGCAGATGTTAGATGAAACATGGAGCGTTAATGGTAAGAGCTTTTACTACTACTACTAAATTAAGTTTCGTTTGCTTTTTTAAAGGCATTCTAAGAGTGTTATGTATATTCTGGTTTAAGGAGCACTCAGTGCTCAAGCATTTTCATCATGCAGTTTTTGTGAAAAGGTTTGCAGTCTTTTTGAAAAGGTTTGTTTCTTCTAATTTACTGCAGCATTGTTCACTTCCATCTGACACACTGCTAATTTAAATGTTTTAACCATGAGATGCAGGTCAAGGTGTACTGTTAATTACAAAAATCCCATTGTTGTTTCCTTTGAAAAAGATCTATAATAGAGAAAAGATGAAAGGCAATGCAGCTGGCAGTGAAATAGCATGAAAACTGCTTTCCTTCTTCAAAGGCCTTGTTTACAAAATGTAAGGTCACTTTGGTTGGAATTGAAAATACAAGCACTATAAGGTAGCTCCAAGGAAGCACTCTGAAGGCAAACTAAACCTCAATTAAATGCCCTTTATTTTCTTCTTTTTGCCTTTTTCCCCTGGAATAAGAGCAATTGGAAAACTTACTGAACAAAACTAAACTTCACATCCACTTTCAAGGTGTTTTATGTAGATACATATACAATGAATTACAGTTATCTATTAGGAAAAAAAATAGCGACAAGGCTTTTACCATGAGTTTCACCTCACCTACTTGCTTCAAATCTGATGGCATGGTAATTTGAAAGTCTTCAGAATTGTTTGCCTGTATCGAGCGAACTTTAAAAGAATATCAATATTCTGATTATACAGCAAGTTAAATTATCTGTTAGAGCTAAACCCTCACCAAATAATCAACCTACTTTTTGTTTTGATTGGCCATACCAGTAGATTAAGCTGCTAATATGGAAAAAGACAGATGTCAATCACTGCAGCATCTCAGCAATCTGCTAATGACTAAGCTTATGCACTTTAATAATCCTGCTTATTTTAATGGTAAGGGGTGGAAAAACTGAAAGAAAAACTGATTAGAGCAATGAATTGCTTCTTTTAAAAGATGTGATTTTAGCATAAATCTATTTTTTAAAACATCTTGTGCTTGATTGCATATCATTTTTGTTACCATAGTGGTATTAGTAGTAGTTTTACTTTTTTTAAAAAAAAAAGAACAAACAAACCCAACACAGCAAAGGCAACAAAAAAACCCAAACACACAGAAAAACAACTGAAAAGGAATTTTTTTGAAATATAGTAGATCCAACTCAGCTGTTTAAGAACACATAGTTCTGTCTTCTCTACTTGTTATGATTTGTAAAAAGAAGCAATGGAGTAAAGTAAGGATTCCTTCTTTTGATGCTCAGCATTGACATTTTAGTACAAAAAGAGTACATGTACACCTAGCAGAGTGATTATTCTGGGTGCCACTTAGGTAGATAGGCTTCTTATACATGTGATAGGTACATCAGGACTGGAAAGGCAATTTCAAGGCATCAATTTAATTTTTTTTCCCCCCTTTTTTTTTTCAGATTGCAGGTGAAGTATAGCAGATAGGATGTTGAAAGCAGTGATGTCAATAACTCCATGCTTCCATAGCATAGAGCTGCAGCAAGAGTAAGCCCTTAGTCACCTCCTTCTGTATATTTTATAGACTTTTTTCTGCAGTACCACAGGTGCTCAGATGTTTATATGTGACCACATTACACATGAGTGTTCAGACATGTCTGTATTGGTATTACGCAGGGCTCTGCAGACAGTTAATTGGAATTGTTGCCTGACAAAGGGAGGCTTGAACCTTGCTGAAGCACCTGGGTCTGAGGGCTGTGCAAGGGCTATCTCTTACCTGTTCTTAGTCTACAGAACCAAGTCCTCTTCTGAAGGTATGTGCTGAACTGAGGTACTCATTGGCTAACATGGAGGTTGTTCATCTACTCTGCAAAGGGCAGGAAATGTTTCCAATCTCTGATCTAATAATTACTTCTCTGAAATGACTTCCAAGCAAAATCCATAAATTATCCTAGGCAGGTGAATCAGAACACTGGACTCTGGCTCGCAGCTGAGTGCCTTAATCATTTCATAATGCTTGAACAGAAATTCAGAGGAGACTCGCTGACATATTCTTTTGATTCATGGGTCTGAATTCCCCTCCAGCCTCCTTTTCATTGGTAGGATCACTCTGCATAAGTAATCTGTATAGAGTATCTATCTTTTTATATAGAGAATCTTAAATATTTATATGGCTCCAACTAAATGTACTCAAAAAGATAAAGGTAATAAACCAAACTAGAATTAATTACTTACTTCTAAACACAAACTTTCCCAAGCTCAGGGGATCTGAAGTCCTAGGTAAGTGTCTAAAATGTCCCTAAAAATGTGAATCTAATGACTCACCTCCCTGAGGTCATGCAAGAGTTTACATCAAAGTAGGGAACTGCATACAATGCAGTCACATAAGGCCCGTATAAGTGTTCTTAATACTATTTTTCCCCTCATCCTCAAACTTCTGCAATTAAGAGAGAGAAAAAACACAGAGATGTCACTTACCTTTAGTGGGGTACATTAACCCCACTGTTTAGCTTTTTGTCCTTAGGGAGGTAGACAGAGTACCAAACTTACTGTCTTGGACCAAGTGTTAGTTAAGGAGAGTCTGAGTTTTTACGGGTCCGTTTTTCTTTCTCTAAGCTCACGACCCCCATCAACAGTCATAACTCCACTGCCTCATCATGCAATAACAGGGTCGAGTATTCACAGAAATTATAAACACTCTCTGATCACCT
Organism: Strix aluco; assembly: GCF_031877795.1. NCBI lineage: Eukaryota > Metazoa > Chordata > Aves > Strigiformes > Strigidae > Strix > Strix aluco. The sequence goes on along the minus strand of NC_133932.1, from coordinate 132,547,099 downwards.
CACAAACATTAACTCATGTATTATTAATTATTTTCTTTGAGGTAAATTTCAACCAGATACAAAATTGAATCTATATTTATACAACTATATATATATATACGTATATATATAAGTGTGTGTGCGTGTAATCTTTCTACAAAGAAAAAACTTAATATATTTACAAGA